>NC_140418.1:82740000-83990000 GCF_965140295.1 Lepidochelys olivacea | reverse complement strand
CCATTGTTTCATTTTCTCTGTGTATATAAATCTCCCCACTGTATTTTCCACTGAATGCATCCGATGAAGTGAGCTGTAGCTCACGAAAGCTTAGGCTCAAATAAATTTGTTAGTCTTCAAGGTGCCACAAGTACTCCTTTTCTTTTTTTAAAAAGATAAAATGCCTCAGTCACCTGGTCTCTCTAATGTAAGATAATAGTTAGTTGGTGTCTCAGCTAACAAACCAGTGGTCTCTATTTAATACTCAGGTTAGGTTCCTTCATTCCTAAAACAGCAGGGTTTGGGAGAGACAGAAGGCAAGGAGTGCCCTAAGTCACTCTCACTGTCTGCCAAATTCTCCAGCAAACTCAATAATGCTGCTGACAGACTCTGGATGCAGCACTGAACAGCCCTTCTGTTTAGTAGCGTGGAAGAGGAAAAAATTGCAGAGCTCCTTGGTGCTTCAAAAGAGCTTTGATGAATGCTTTCTTCTACTCCCACTAGCAAAATAAATAATCCCAGGTGAGAATAAATCCACAACCAGTTACAGCTTTACTTTAAATTTGATATCTCTTTATAGTTAAGAATAATTTGAGATTTAAAATAATACTTAAGGTCACAAATTGTTTTGGAAATAATCACCATTTAATTCACAATCTCTTTTTTAATGAATGGAAGCAAGATACAAAACAAGGCTAAGAAATGAGAACACTGGAGGAAACTATTTCTATTGAGAATAATATTAGCATGTTCTGAGTTTAAAACATTGCTTCTTTTTAATAACAGCATAAAGACTGAAGTCTATCCACCCATCCCTGTGGCTCTTCACTGCCTGACTGCTCATGGCATCTTGCACATCCCATTATAGTTGGGATACATCCTAAGCTTTGCCTCTTCTACTCATGACAATACTCACAACAGTCCATCAAAAGCATCACTTCATTCTCCATCTTTGCTCCTTGTGCTTGCTTAACAGGAAAAAAGGTGATGAAAACAAAAGTCAACACCGCCCAAAAACCTGACTGAATTTCAATGAAATCTTAACAAAACAAAAATAAAAAAAAATTAAAAAAAACCCCCAGAGAGTCACAACTATCAGTCAGAAGGCTCTAATACTATTTACACAACAATACTACTATAAACAATATGGTACACGCAGCTGCACCTAGACAAGCCTATTAGCTAAAAGTTTCAGGAACAATTATCAGCAGTGCAGTAGTTAATAATTATATGGGACCAAACACCATAATCTATCAGAACATGGAGAGTCACCAAAATCAACAGTGAGCTGTTCTTAAAAACTAATAGGTTGTGCCAGGATATGAATACTGACCATTAAATGCTTATAACTAGGATTTACACTTATCAACCCATTAAGATCATCCTTTCATCCCACCATTTCTGCCTGGCTTGCTTCAGATTCAAGAGAACTGTTGTGCATCAGTTTATACTGTCAAGGCTTACTTTGCAACCAGATTTCAGAGTAACAGCCGTGTTAGTCTCGTATTCGCAAAAAGAAAAGGAGTTCTTGTGGCACCTTAGAGACTAACCAATTTATTTGAGTATAAGCTTTCGTGAGCTACAGCTCACTTCATCGGATGCATTCAGTGGAAAATACTGTAAATGTTTATTATCATGAGAAGATTTGCATTTTATATTATATTTATAATATTGCATATTATGCTAACCAGAGAAAAAATGCAAATCTTCTGATGATAATCAACATTTACAGTATTTTCCACTGAATGCATCCGATGAAGTGAGCTGTAGCTCACGAAAGCTTATGCTCAAATAAATTGGTTAGTCTCTAAGGTGCCACAAGTACTCCTTTTCTTTTTGCAACCAGAAGCACTTTTAATTTTTTTAAATTAGATTCTCATTTTGCTTAGATGTACAGAGTAAGTTTTTCACAACGATCTTAAGTTCTCACATTTTCTTCACCTACAATATATAGTTCTATTTTCCCAGTTCATGAATCATGCAATGTACCAGCTCAGCTCTAATTTCTCACGGGACTGTTGGCTCCATCACAAGAGTCAGCTCGCTACTTTGGTGTCAGAGTAGTGGTGGCAACTTCATCAGATCCAGTTTTACGTCTTCCTTTGGGATTTTAGACTTCCTACTACTTATGGCCCTGTGAGAAAAACATTGTAAATGTAGATCATTGGTCTCTGTGCTTTTACTGACAATAGCAACTCTGTTGTAGTGCTGACAAAATATTAGTTTGTCAGCATTTCTATCTATCTCATTTTGCAAGGGTATATAAGTTGGCTATAGAATTGTAGTCAAGGTTGAAATTTAGCATACAAATACTTTTTCCTTTACGAAACTGTGGGAGAAAAAAAGTCGCTGATCAGCAGTGTTAAACTACAGGAATGAGAGAAAAAGGTTAGTGATGTCAAATATACTTTTACATTCCTATAAATATTCTCAAGACTTCATTCCAGTACAAATAGTGGGTAAGCCAGTAAGTCCAAAATACCCCCTAGTAGTCTGGACATTTTGAAAAGGAACAGCTATATTCTAAAATGTGGTTTACTGTATTGTAAACCATCACAGGGCCTAATAACATCAGCCACACTATCAGAGGCTCGTTCACCTGCACATCCACCAATGTGATATATGCCATCATGTGCCAGCAATGCCCCTCTGCCATGTACATTGGTCAAACTGGACAGTCTCTACGTAAAAGAATAAATGGACACAAATCAGATGTCAAGAATTATAACATTCATAAACCAGTCGGAGAACACTTCAATCTCTCTGGTCACGCAATCACAGACATGAAGGTCGCTATCTTAAAACAAAAAAACTTCAAATCCAGACTCCAGCGAGAAACTGCTGAATTGGAATTCATTTGCAAATTGGATACTATTAATTTAGGCTTAAATAGAGACTGGGAGTCGCTAAGTCATTATGCAAGATAGCCTGTTTCCTCTTGTTTTTTCCTACCCCCCCCCCAGATGTTCTGGTTTAACTTGGATTTAAACTTGAAGAGTGGTCAGTTTGGATGAGCTATTACCAGCAGGAGAGTGAGTTTGTGTGTGTATGGGGGTGGGGGGGATGTGAGAAAACCTGGATTTGTGCAGGAAATAGCCCAACTTGATTGTCATGCACATTGTGTAAAGAGTTGTCACTTTGGATGGGCTATCACCAGCAGGAGAGTGAATTTGTGTGGGGGGGGTGGAGGGTGAGAAAACCTGGATTTGTGCTGGAAATGGCCCACCTGATGATCACTTTAGATAAGCTATTACCAGCAGGACAGTGGGGTGGGAGGAGGTATTGGTTCATATTCTCTGTATATATATAAAGTCTGCTGCAGTTTCCACGATATGCATCTGATGAAGTGAGCTGTAGCTCACGAAAGCTTATGCTCTAATAAATTGGTTAGTCTCTAAGGTGCCACAAGTACTCCTTTTCTTTTTGTATTGTAACTATACAGCTAGGTCTGCCCTGAAAAATAACCGCAGCATTTGATCCTCTTGGATAAAACACTACCAGTGGAATATATACAGAGAAAAGAACACAGATACAGAGAGGATTCAGAGGCAGTGTACTATAGAATTTAGCTAACCATGTTTTTCCTTTTTAAAGAGGATTTTGTTTATAATGGTTCCTTTCTATAAACTACCATAAGTACACCACATACTGCCATGCCAGAAAGAATTTAGGACAGTATCCTGTCTCCACCAATGGCCAATATGGGATGCTTCAGAAGGCCTAAGTGACTTTCCCCAATGCACTTCAATGTTCAATGTTATACTCCTGAGAATGTTAGGATGGGCATTTGGGGGGGGGGGTCCCCCCCGCTGCACAGGAAGTGCATCTGTCTTTTTAAGGTTCTGTCAATCTTATCTCCCAGACTGTGATTTTCAGTAATTTATGGAGTAATTCTGTATTTATTTGCTTGGTTTTTGTTTGGATTTTTAGTAACAGACCAAACTGAAAAATCCAAACTCATTGCTATAATATATTCACTCAAGCCAAGAGACTTCAGGCTATTGGACCATGGATTAACTAATAGTTGATCCTAAAGAAGAGTCAACCTTCCTCTCAATATTGCCATTATACAGTTTGCTTTCCTATCTTTATTTATTCAGTATTTCAAAATATGAATTACAATGATGAGTCAGTTTCATTGCAATTCTACTGATCTCCGCTTAAGATAATATGAACTGAAATGGAATATAAAATGATCCAGTATACAAGTTCCCCATGACATACTGATGGGTGAATGGATTCCCCCACAGCCAAGATTTTTTCTTTCTGAGGATAACGGAAATCAAACTCCCTAAGCAGATATGCCTACTCATTCACAGGGTTATTCACAGTTAACTCCACTTCTAGGCAGCATTTTATATGGCTCACTGTAAAAGTAAAGAGATTAAAGCATTTAATGCTAAGGAGCTTTTTTTGAAATCACTGTTTATTTCCAACCCTACATTCGTACAAAGTCCATTATGTTCAAATCCTGCAACGTGGCGACATCTTAATCATTAACATTTTAAATACGAAGCAATTTTTAAAACCCTTGTGATTTTCATTATAAATTAATAAATGCAAAAAGCCACTTTTCTGCAACGTGACGTTTTTGCAAGATTAAGGGTAAAAGTTTTCGAAGCACCTAAGTGCCTAAGCCCATGTCAACATGGGAAAGGAATTGCTAGTAGAGCCATCCCAGCAAAGCCTCCTAGTGGAGATACGGTTTATAGGGGCAAAAGAGAATGCTTTTGCCTTATACTAGTTCCCTGAATGAAATAAACTATCCCAACAAAAGAACCCTTTTGCTGGTACAACTGAGTCTACTCTAGGGCTTTTGTGGGTATAGAAATGTCGTAAAAAAACTCCCCCTCCTAAGCGACATTACTATACCAGCAACAGTTTCTAGTGTATTACATGATCCCATACTCCTTGCCAAAAAAATTTCCAGGGCCTTTGATACAAATGGTTAGCGTCTTCTAATTTTCTTCACCATCATAAAGATCCAGCATTCCACAATCTAACTGACAGATTAGTTACATGATATGTTTTCTCCTCTCCCTAGTAGGGATGCTACAATGGTTCCATAATTAAAGTAACACTGAGATTTACACTTAAAGCTTTGAGCTGTAAGAACGTACAAAATCTCTCAACTATACAGCTCTTACTCTTTTTATATTAAATGAATCCCCTGTGAATTTTCAAACAAATCTAAAGTCCATTTAGAATATTTATACTCACAGACTCTTTGAAGAGACATTTGTTTTACTAAGTACCTTTTTCCTCTAGGAAATTATTTACTGAATTTTGAGATATGAAATTTGGTGTTTATATTTTAACCAAATCTGGGTAAAAAATTAGTGTATTTATTTTTATTTATTTACAGGTAGGTATAACTGTTTCTACCTGTATTTCAATGTTTATTGACATATATAAAATATAAATACGTAAGTACTGAATGCTCCAAAATCAGAGCTCTCACTTTATCAATATTATGTTTGAGTCTATGGTTGTGGATCTGACGCAATGATATCTTTCTCAGTCTGGAAACAATAATTTCAGTTCAGTCAGATAATGAGTACAGATTTCTTGCTCTCAGCTGCATATGGCAGAACTAACACATACAAAAATAATGGAACAATTGGAATCACCCAGCACATATGTTCGAGAAAAAATCCAAAGTGACCAGACACAAAAAAAAACCAATGTCTAAAAATTGATCTTTTTTTCCTGCAGGGTTTAACTTAGCATTTATGGAGCTAAGTAGAAAATTCACATCCCTGTTGGCATTTTTTGTTATGTTACAAAATGGCCTTGATTTCTGAATTAGAAATCTCTCTCTCTCTCTCTCTCTCATCTACCTTTGCATGTCTAATGTGCCCATCTCCTTAGTATTTAAGCTACTTATACTGTAAGCTCTTTGGGGAAGGGCAGTCTTTTGTTCTGTGCTTGCACAGTGCCTAACATACTTGGGCCCTACTACATGACTAGAGCTCTTGGGCACTATGGTAATACAAATAAATAATAGACATAAGCACCAGTTTCATCATCAATGGTACTACCAAGTTGCTTTTACGTATATACTACAAAATATATACTTCCGAAGTATTGGATTCTAGTTGTATTCTCGTTGTAGAATAGCTAGTATGCAGTACTGCAGAGCAGCACTAGACTATATGGCTCCCATACCAGAAAAATTAATGAAAATGTGTTCCTCCTGCATTATAAGTGCAGTACTTCTGCAGCAGTTTGTCACTGCTTTTCCTGGGCATCAGGAACTACGCATTCTTCCAAATTACATAATAAAAAGATGAATATCTATTGTCTACCTGTGATTAGTCCTTTTTTTTTTTTTTACTTCTGTTGATCAAAGGAGATTTCATAAATATAGACCATAGGCAGAGTGTTTTATGTTAACTACCACTGGGTCCTCTGCCCTATGTTCCGAAGAACGCTGCTGCTGCTGCATTTACCAAGACAAGGATGAGTGCAGCAAAGACACTCATCCTCACCAATAAATATATGACTGGTCGCTTTGAAATGAAAAAATTCCATTTAGGTAAATATACTGCACTGTAAAGTACTGAACTATCACTAGAGGGTTGCTTAGTGACTGTGGTTATTGTCTTGTTACAGAAAGCTGGACTGAACCCTGATAAACGTGGTATTTATTGATGAACCATATTTACTGGGAGACAAAGCCTGGGGAAAAATATGATACAGCGAAAACTGCAACTGGGGCACCTGCCAACTCTTGCTGTAATTCCAAGTAGCCTACAGAATTCCTACTGCAGCTCTCACCCTTCATAACAAGCTGGTGCCATCTTTCTATTATGGCAGTGGTATGCTCCCATCACCCTTGGGAGAACTGATGTGATGGGGGCCATTAGGGAACAGCAGATACTCTGTGTTTATCTGAAAAGGAGGACTTGTGGCACCTTAGAGACTAACCAATTTATTAGAGCATAAGCTTTCGTGAGCTACAGCTCACTTCCTCAGATGCATATCGTGGAAACTGCAGCAGGCTTTATATATACACAGAGAATATGAAACAATACCTATTCCCACCCCACTGTGGGGTGGGAATAGGTATTGTTTCATATTCTCTGTGTATATATAAAGCCTGCTGCAGTTTCCACGATATGCATCTGAGGAAGTGAGCTGTAGCTCACGAAAGCTTATGCTCTAATAAATTGGTTAGTCTCTAAGGTGCCACAAGTCCTCCTTTTCTTTTTGCGAATACAGACTAACACGGCTGCTACTCTGAAACCTGTGTTTATCTGGTAGAACATGATTCATGAGAGGTCGCAGCCAGTGACAGTGGCTCCTTATCAGAGGAGTACACTGAGACCATGGGAATTTAGTCATGTGTGGCTTCTACCTACTAGAGAAGGGACTTTTCTTCATCTAAATGTTTTCAATGATATGGTTTTGTGGCCAAAAAGAAGTTGAGCACACACAGTAAGTACAGACCCAAGCATCTTTAATAAAATCCTGGCTTTCCTTCAAAGGCTCTTTAGAAAAAATAATCACTATTAAAAGGTGAGAACACCTGCCCGTGGAACACTAATAATCTGATCAAATCCCAGAAGAAATCATTACAGCATAGCCTCTGCAGTGGAAACAGGCAATCCTGGGATACAACCAAACCCAGGAATTAAGTGTTTTCACATTTTTCCACTAAAACCCTATAGAATAATTGATCTGTTATACTTGTCTTACATTACACATACCATAATTATACATCAAATTTTATACAACAGAGTTTAAAAAAAAATCCACTGCAGCCCCTGGGCACCTTGTTTCATCACTTTCCCTCCATCAGGACAATAGACATATTGTGGAATATTGCAATTAATTGTTTGAAAGCGCTCTGGCTTGCAAATTTACAACCACACAAAGTTGATTGTACATATACCATACTTCAGTATAGTAAAGCAAGACTAAAATAAAAAGAGCCAATGACAAAACATGACAGCATGGCTCCTAAAAGATAATTTTCCATGTGGAAGCAGAGTCTGAAAATGCCTTCTTGAGCTCTTAGGAACTATGTGGATTTTAATAGCAGCCACTTGTGGTACCACAATGAAGCACAGCTGCAGCTTTCTGCTGCTTCCTCTTCATCTGATGTGTATGACCACATTATACCATCTTAAATGTTTGAAGGAGTAGATACCTAAGATGATACAAAGTACAGGATACATTCTTTTGCAGCATGTGAGGAGGGTGACCTAAAGCGCATGACCAAACTCAAAATGCAGTAATTCATTTCCTTATATATACCATCCACAGTCTGAAGAAAATCCATAAATGATGTTTTAATTCAATAAAAGAAATAGTCTAGAAAGATACATGTTGCACTGTGATTTATTTGTTTCTGCCACCTACTGGATGTTAACTCTAACTGTAGAAATAGTGTGACATGTTCTTGTTTTGTCACATCATATTTTCTTACAGCATGCCCAGTACAGAATCTCTTAATGAATGTTGCATGATGCAATCTGTATAGTCTACAAACAAAACTTTTGTTGCATCTATGAAGAGAGGCACCTCATCAATATAAAGAAAAGTCATAAGAAACAATTCCAATTTTACCAGTGTATAAAAGGGTTCAAGTGACAGTATCAGAGTAAAAATGTTGTGGAAAAAGCTATTACACAATGTAGATTTCTGAGTTTAAAGAGCTACTATACTACATCCTGTTTCATACAGTGCCTAATGCTAACAGGTTGATAAAAAAAGGAATCCAGAAAATATCCACACTATGACTTGTGCATACATAGTTTTCCTGTCTACAAAGGATCACACTGTGGACATCATAGTGGTGTCTTAATTTTGCATTCAGGGATTAAGAAAATGGGTGAAAAGGTAAAATATGTACATTTCCTCTGATGCATAATGCATGCTATAGAGAGATGGGCATTTTCTAATAGGCTCTGGCTCTACACTTCTTAACAGTAAAATGACTAAAGAGCACATTCCTGCAGCCCTTGTTGTAACTCCTATTGAAATCTATAGGAGATTTACACATGTAAGGCTGCAAAAAGTGGGCCCTAAATAATTTATAGAAATTATACACTCTGAAGACTGTAACCCAGTATCATAGTAATATTCTCACCTAAAATACACTGAGTCTCAAGCTAATGCTTTTTTTTCCATGTGTATTGAACACTAGAGAGGAAAGGTTACTACATCTTTCTGACAAAAGACTAAGCAAGAGTATTTAGTTTGGGATGCACATAGGTACGCTAAAAAAAAATGCAAAACTTTTCCACATAATTTTGAGAGAGAAATATTTATTTCATACTTCTATATAAAACGTAAATAAGTCCCTGATTCTTCATATACAATGTTTTCGTCAGCAAAATTGAAGAAACAGATAATAGCTCTAGAACTGCACTGATGTGTATGAGAAGCCCCAGGCGCTGGTATAATCTATGGTGGTTATGCACCATCTAGACTTCAAGATAGAATCATATTTTAATATGGTCAGGGGTATGTGTGTTGCAACCAAGTACTCTGACAGTTGTTTGCCATGTGGACAGAGAATCAGTAATTATTGGGCAATTTTTTCTTCCAGGGAGGGAGAGTAAAATTTTCCAGAGCGGATTAGTCTATTCCTATAACTCAAACAGAGCTCTGAAATCTTATTTTCAATATTCAAATACAGAATTCCCTTAAGAATGAAAACTCCTGTGCATTTCTTATTTTCAGTTTTTTTGTTTTGGTTTGGTTTTTTTTTAAGGCCAAGGGACCATTTTTGCCAATGTGGACTGAGATCAAATCTGCATTTGGTAGTTGTTCAAGAAAAATGTATGGAAAGATATGTTTGATTTATGACTACATATGAATTTAGCGTTCACATAGATGAAATCTTAAACTGCTTCCAAGAGGCCAGTGCATGATTATAAACGTTAAAGCAATGGAAGGGCAAAACACGAGCCAAAGTTAATACCTAACAGCAAATCATTGTGGGACGCTGGTGTGTGTGCAAAAAAGAAAAATCAAAATAGAGCCTTTAAATTAAAGACATTGGTGTGATTAGAACTTGAGAACAAACGAAGATACAGACATCTGTGCCCACACCCTATTGACTACCCTATTGACCCTATCACCTTTCAGTTCCTTTCTCGCTGAGATGGGGTGGAACTCAGCAACGTGGCTTTTTCTTGGAATGAGATGTTTTCAAAGAAGTGACAAAGCCACCTTCCTCTCTCTGGTATCCAAGGGTGGTTTTATGGGCAGTAATGACACATCATAAATAATCACATTCAGAACTATAGCACATCAAGCTATGGGACTACTTTGGTTATTAAAGTTTTAATGAGTTCATCTACACACTATGTATTATGTAAGATCTTTACAGGGTCTGTTCTGCTACATTGGAACAAATCACAACAATATTTGAAACTACACTGAAGCCACATTAGAACAAGAGATATCAAGCTACTTTCAGTACAATTTTCACCATATTATAAAAAGCATTTCCTTTAATAAGGGGATTATTTGACCGCTATTGCTGAAATTACATATATAATTTAATCAACTCCCTCCCCTCTTTTTTAATTTTGAACGAAAACAGCACTTAAAAGGATTTCTAATTGATAAAGGGTGAATATTAACCCTACATGTAGATGTTTAAATTTCATTTTGGATTTGGGGTTTTTTAATAATATATCAATGTGTTCACTTATACTTTCTAGTTACATTTCTCCCGCTTTCAAACCTTTTTACCTCGCTTCTGTCTTCAGTACTATTAGTTGCTATGGTAACTTGGGCTCTCTTTTTCCACTGCTCATACAGGTTTTCATCAAACCCAATAACTATTTTTTTAATGTGATCTGCTTTCCTTGAGAAAGATGAATACATTGCACGACAGCAGACCTTTACTAAATAAACACTACTGATTGGGAGTACCATCAACAATCACTGAATGTTGTGAATTAGCAAGTAAAACAATTTTAAAAAGCCAAGGGCAGCATCTGACAATATGTACTTTGTTCATTTATTTGACCACAGCTCACTTAAAATATACCCATAATTCATAACAGCAGTAAACATATGATGGTAAGATTTGTACAAGTGATGATGCTTAGTAATAAGAGACCTTACTATGGCAGTTTTGTGGAGAAAAAAACAAACCTTGCACCCATTTTGTGTGAATCACAGGCATGCGAGAGGACCAGTGCAGTGAGAATTAACTGTTTTACTATAACTGATAAAAGTAAATTTTTAATCCTTCAGGTATAATTGCAGATCATACCTTATGTTCATGACTTCCCTATTTTGGGGAAAATATTCTTGTTCAGCTTTATAAAATATTTCATAAGGATTAGAATATAGAGCACCAGTACTCGACTGCATTCTACAAAAAAGCGGTCAATGAGGCATACATGACTATAATTTATTCATGATATGACAGCTGGTGTTCCATAATAATTGAGCCAACTGCAACTGCCTTCCACTATAATCCGGGTCTCTCACCTCAATTTCCCAGAATACTTAGTTTTTAGATTAAAATACTTCATGATGGGTTTTTTCCTAGAGGTATTTTTTAATGTTTTTTTTAATAAAAAAAAATTAAAAAACCCTTTCTGCTCTTTTGGCATTACAAGAGGCCAAAACCTCCTTCTCTCACCTCCAAAGGAATCCAGCCTCAGTAAAAATTGATCGCCTCTTTTTGGGGAGGTTGGGGGGGCAATGAGGGGAAAAGAGGAGTTACACAAACATGGGTCACCACTGAAACTCTAAAGCTTATTTAAGATTAAATATGAAGCATCTAAAATGGTGGGACTGAGAATGAGAAACACAAATCCACACAAAGCTATTAGCTGCACTCTTAGGAGCAACTTCTAATACCCTTACTCAGACCAAGTAGTGCCTTATTCCACAAAGCAGTCCCCATGACTCCAGGAGGATTATTCATAGCTCAACATGAACAAGGGTATCTCACTCAAGGAACTACCCAACATGAGTAAGGGGATCAGAATCAAGCCTTAACCATGGATATAAGCCTCATGCAGTTAGTTAATGTCCAATTATTTGGTTAGATGAATTTGCAAGATCAACAAGTGACGCTGTAAAAAAATATATATATATATAGCACAGCACATATGTTCCATGCTTAGCTATTGCAGCTCTAAAAGCTACCCCCAAACACAGAACTGTGACCTGAAGACAACTGAGCCTTCAAAAGTTTTAACTGGAAAGCAGCAAAAGCGTGCAGTCAGCCCCTTACCAAAGAAGCTTATAGGTGTCTTTCCAGCAACACCAGCCTATGCATTCCAAAGCAAGGAACTTTTCAAACTCAACTGGTGAAGGCTGCAGTGCTTAAAAACTGGACAAATCACAGAGCTATGGATCAAGGAACTTACATTCACCACTTATTATTTGTATTACTACAGCATGCAGAGGACCCACTCCGATCAGGGCCCAATTTTGCTAGGTGCTACACAAACTCATAGGAAGACATGGTCCCTGCCCCCAAAGGGCTTGCAAGCTGAAGACAAAAAAAAAAAAAATCTATATATATATATATATATATATCTATCTATAAGAGTGAGGGTAAGGAATACAACACACCACTTCACATATTGGGGGCTCTATAGGTATTTTGAAAAATAAAAAATTTTCCCTAGCTGCACCCTCCTTATGTAACTTGATTCACACTTTTCTGTTTTAAAAATCTGTAACCAATACTAGTCTGCCATTCTAAAACTCCCCTTTTGTCCCCAATGAGCCTGATCTCAGTAACTAAGCCAGGATGCTTGAGCATTTCTTGTCCCTTGCCTTCCCAGTCCTACCTGCTCCCTTGCCCCTAATTTGTACCTTGAACTGAGAGAGACAGAAAGAGAACTGAAACCATCAGAACACCTCAACAGCTATACAGGCTCCAAAGCCTGTGGAGGTCACACTGTCCACACAGGAGTCCCTCCTACCCAGGCCCCTAATCACAGCAGCTCCAGCTACCTCTCCCTACTCAGGATGATAAGTGGAGGAAAACGTCCAAAGCACAATCATGCAGAGTAGGCTGTGATGTCAGTAGGGCCCTTGGACTCTGACGATGCTTCAGAAATCCTGCTGCCTCCCATGAAGGCAGGCCCGGCCTCTGCAAACTACTGCTCTGTCTCAGCCCATGATTCTGAGGGAGGGCATCTATGATCCTACTCTCCTGTTGCAGGATCCAGGGCCCTGAAAGGATGAGTTTTTTCTCTTAGCATGTAAGCAGTGGATAGGCTGTGAGGAAATGCTGTCCTGTTAGATGCTGATTCTTATTGGTAGGTCTGTTGTAAACAGCAAGAAAGTATCTTCTCTGCCTTAGCCTGAGATTTCCAAAAAAAGGAGATTGCGTGTATCCCACTTGTGTACACCTCACTTCGAGACTGGCATACATAGTGTGAACAGTTACATTAAGACAGTACCCAGATGGTGTGTCGCTGATTTCTACGTCAGTGGGAAACTGACCTAAAGACACCCTGATCACCTAACTCTTCGGCAAAGGAGCAACAGACATTATTTATTTTATGTTCCACAGTAAAGGGCACACAACATAAAGTGCTACGTTGGGAGAGTAAACCTTAACTTTTGGACAGGTTTCAGAGTAGCAGCCGTGTTAGTCTGTATTCGCAAAAAGAAAAGGAGGACTTGTAGCTGTAGCTCACGAAAGCTTATGCTCAAATAAAATTGTTAGTCTCTAAGGTGCCACAAGTCCTCCTTTTCTTAACTTTTGGAGTCTCCTGACTTCTGAGGATTTGATCTTGCCATCTGCATTAGCACTTCTTTTGCATTTAATTTCTATTTAGCTTGACAACGACGGCTCATCTTTTTCAAATATTATACAGACGTGCAAATTTTCCTCCTCTTCACTTTCATTTTTGTTTTATCCAAGTTAGCTTGAGCAGACGTGCACCTTAAAACTATACTCTCTCTTGAAAAAGACAATTAGGGTGAATTTAAAGAAATGCCATAAAATCTGCTTCACTTGATTTAAGTTTTATTTTCTCTTGATATTTCTGGTGATGTTGACTTAATATATAATTATCCTTTTGCACAATTCTGATTAGATTTATCAAAATAAATAGACTGGGAGAACACACGGTAGGTACAAAGCATTTTCACAGCATTGAATTGGAGAACCAACTATGCAATGTAGTCATAAATTAATCTCTAAAACTGTCCTTGCAGTTTCTGTGCATGAAAAACATGTATTTGTACCCGTATAAAATGAGCAGGGAAGCTACTTGATTTGCAAACACAGACTGTGGTAGCAAATTTAGATGCCCCTTTAGAAAAATGCTATAGAAGTGCATTAATAAACCAATTAACTACTGTCTCAAGTTCAATTATGTTAGCTTTGTTGTTATTTCAGATTAAAAATGGGATACACACAATGTACATGACAAGTATACTGTTTCATCATATATGATGTTTACTTACTGAAAAACAAACCACTAAAACAATCTGCTTTATGCCTACAGAAACAACAGCATAATGCCCAGTTTCATGACACTAATTCTCAGTCACCAGTTGATTTTTTTTAAAGTATATGCTATGACAGGTTTATTCATAATTAATTATTTTTAGTTTGCTTTTTTTGTTTTGTTTGTTTAATTTTTGTTTAATTGATCTGACTTGTGAAGGAATTCTATTTTTAACTAGGCCTCATTCTGCATCCTCAGCAGAACCACAGTATGTTCTCCGCACACACACCAAAAATTGCGTACTGTGTATAAACACTGAGCTAAGTACATCAACAGAGGTGAATTTCCAAGCATAAATTCCAAGCCACATCACTTTATAAATCAATATTACTTTAACGGATCCCTTGCATTTTTTATGAGCAATAAAACCATTGTACATCTACACAAAGTTCAATACAGCGTTAATGATAATCATTTTTAAAAGCACACTATTAATTTCATCTCATAACAAATGTAAAGACAGCCATAACTTGACAGCAACGCCACCACATTAATCATTTTTTTCAATACATAATGCAGATTCTGTCACACTGTTAATCAAGAATAAACTGTTCTCTGGTGCAGTTCAGATCTGCATGAAAAATTATTTTAAAATTTAGTTTGGGGGTGAGGAGAGTCATACACATCCTTCACACAGTCAGTCCTGTGAAGCCATCCACCCTTTCCCCATCTTCATGACTCCACAATGCAACTGCCATCTTTCTGGCTGACGCAAACTTAGCTATACTTCCCTTATGAGCCAGATAACATGATATTTAACCAGTATACAGGGGTCACTGCTGAGAATCAAAAAGCATCAAAAGCACTACTGAACATACCTCTTAATGCTCACAATGTATTATGTATTTGTATTACAGTAGCACTCAGAAGTCGCAACAAGGTAAAGGCCCCATGATGCTAGGCGCTGTAGAGACAGATTGTAAAAGACAGCCAATCATAGTTTAAGACAAGATTTAAAAGGATGGTATAGCAAACAACCAGCCTACAACTGTTAAGTCTGTGTCTGAATAGTCAGTGGAAAAGAGGTTATGAATAACACCCTTACCAAAGCACGGATAATCAATTTACGGAAAAGCTACTGTAGATGACCATTAGTTTAAGGACACTCGTACGCCACATTTCTTAAAATACAGATGGTAGGCCTGTCCTTTGTATCTAACAATGACGTCACAGTGTTCTCTTGTAGCTAAACAGTCCAACTGGCGAGGAGTAAGGTCATAAACTGATGTTACACAGGAATGAACTCCCACTGAAGACTTGCCAAAATGTTTGGCCCTCTTTTCCAATCAGTTTTGCACATCTGCCTTTTTCCAAGTGCTTACAACCTTTACTGATAGTTGCTCTCCGTTCAAGCCTGTCTTTGGTTGTGTCTTCAAAGTTATCAATATTAAGCTGCATGAGTTGAGATTCTGCTTATGCGCGTCTCTGAAGCATATATGCCGACTACCCTTTCTGACTTTCAACTCAGCATAGAGAACTTTTTGCAGGAGTCTATCAGCACCCAGTCTGATAACATGATCTGTCCATCTAAGCTGAGCTTTGATAAATCATTGCCACAATGCTGGTTGTGTTTACTTTCAAGGATGTCAGGCACTACAAACACATTCAATGGAAGACACACTAACTTTGAATCAGATTCTCCTTTAAGCAAAAATTATCTGAGTAAGGGACAGGAAGTTGCATGGGAGTGGGGGAGGAACCTCACAGAGATCCGTTGGCAACACACTCTGATTTCTATGGCAACATTCCTAAACCTGCTGGGATGGGATCCCTGGGGTGCAACCTGGAGCTGTGGGACCGCTTTGCCCCCTCTACTCACCATTCGGAGTTGTCTCTCTCACTCACAATGCCTTACTGAGTAGTAACAGCACCTGGTGGGATTTGCTGCCATCACACCCACCCATTGGCAGCGTTATCTTAACAGGGAATTTTCCGAAGGGTGTGTGTAAAGAATAGGGGGCATGACTGCAATTCTGAGGTGACAGACTGACACTTAGTCCCTCCCTACAAACAGATCTTGGCCCACACAGAAGATCTACTCCCCACTTCAGTCTACTCCAGACTTCACCTCTTCTGCTCATGACAGCAGAGGAGACTATCTGGCCTTTTGCTGACAGCTTTCCAGAGTCCAAATCTGTATACTGCTTTGAAAAAGTCAACAGTTACATGTTAAGTATCTGTTGTCAATACAGCATGTATATATAAATTTAATACCGAAAGGTGATAGACTGATATAACTGGAAGCTGAAGTTGTCTATCTACAGAGCACACAGAGCATCAGTACAACTTTCTCCACAATGTCTCGCAAACATGTTCCACCATTCTGGAAGGAAGACCTCTAAGGCTGAAAGTGTAGTTCCAGTCTCCACGCACATTGAGTTCTTGGCTACTCTGCTGAAAGCATCAGCAAGAACAACAAACCGTGGGTACTGTTTTTGTGATATGGCCCACCTATCTGTCCACTAGCAACTGGACTGAGACCACCAGCACTTTTCACATACTGTAGGCCACTGAGAAAGTATTATGAGAACACACTTGGGGCCATTCTTGAGTTGAACCACATTTCAATCAGTGATCTGAAAAATCTTACTTCATACAGTCAAGGTAATGTCCCCACACATCTCCTTCCTAAACTACTTTTCAGACTTGCATACAGTAGAGCTGGACAATGCCAATATTTGTTAATGTATTCGTAATAATGGATTCATAAGCAATTATGCAAAAGCACTGTTTAACTGAAACTGTTCTGTCTAGCCTCTCACAGAGGTGGGATTGTTTTCTGTTGCACACACACATGCATTTTCATTTCTAGAACACAACAATATATAGCAGTTTTATCCATCATATAGGTACAGCATATATTTTTATGGGGACATTTATAAAGCTTTTATGCATTTAATAAGAAAGACGGCAGTTCAGAATATTTGATAATAAATTATCTATTAGTGAAAGCTCTAACAGAGGGAAATAAACACAAAGGAAAAAGGAACCAGAGCACTATCTGATAGCTAAGGAAGAAGCACAGGTTATGTCCTCTATGGCTGAGATTCAAAGCAGTTTCAGTTAGTGGCTGTTCTGCTCCAATTCCCCAGATAAAATTTTGACCTACAGCAAGTGGTCTTCATTCCTATTCTATTCTAGTGGGGTAGTCATGGTTTAGTTTCTTAAGTAACCAACAGCAAAACTCAATTGGGAGCTATGAAGCTTAAATATTATGTTACAGTTAAACTGAGAGAGCCTCCTATAGTAACTATAGTGGGTTATTACTGAATTCCCACAAACTAAAACTCTCCATAAATTGCTAGGTATGTGAAGATAACACATTCCTCCAACAACTTCAAATGGAAAATCGCTGAAACATAAAAAAAGAGTTGAAATATGCCTATGGCACCACAACCCATTTGTGAGCAATACAGGACAAGGAAATCAACTAATAATACCTGGCAACCCTATCTCGATCTTTTCTATCTTCCACTCAGGTTGTTAATATACAGTTATCTTTATTAACTTGGATGAAATTGGCTGATGGGGTAGAAATATACTGTGGAATTACTGAAACTCATACTTTCCACCCTTTCATGCAGTTTACATTTAGCTGTTCTCTTTCCTAACACATAGCAAATGACCGCTTTCATTTCTTTCATAATATTCTGCTATTGATGAAGAAACTCTCAGATATAAATTACTAGCTAGGTTTGCCTGTATAAGCCAGGGCACTAGGTCCTCAGCAGCAGAAAGTCAACCATGGGGAAAATAAAATGGGTTGGCACAAAGCAGCTATAACCCTTTGGTCCTTCTGAGGGTCCTTCTGGGCCCAGCACAACCTGAAAAGCAGAAGTGCTGGCCACCAGGGAGCATTCAGTGCCTGCCCTCAGCAGCATCTGCCAGCAAAGCTACCGAGTCCCAGTCACAAATTAAGGCTGCTCTATCCCAAGTGTAACCTCCAAGGATGGGAGTGGAAAGACCATCTGCTCTCCTCCAGCAGTGAATCCCTTCCCTGTGAGGACAGCAGGTTTTGCTAAGTTACACTGCCTAATGAACAACTTTGTACCAGCTGGCCCACAGAAATTATGCATTTTATTAGAATGGCTCATCTTGCTAGCTAATTTGGCTTTTCTACTTTACAGCATGTGTGACTTCATGGCCCCGATCCAGCACAACCACTCAAATTCATACTTAACTATGACTACTTGGATGCTTAAAGTTAAGCTTGAATTTAAGTGCTTGTACTGGGATCAGAGCCCAAGTTAACCAATTTTGGCAATCAAAATACCTTTCAATGTACTACAGTCCCTTGAAGTTATGATGCATCCTGAGTTTGCTATGGGTAAACAAACAAGCCACCACGGAGGCAGGAGTAATCAGAAAATTTAACGGGACTCTCAATTTGAAAAATCACATCCCTGTCAGAAAATTTACCACCTGCTGCTATTATGAATAATATTGTAACTGAAAGATTACAGAAAAAGGTATTCGTCTATTTTTTCAGTTTGTGTATTTGACAACACTGTGCGTAATCAGTTGCACTGCCTCCTCCCATCCTTGCACAGAACAATAGGGAGAGAAAACATTTTATAAAAATAGAATTGTAAAAACCAAAAACATGGCACTGGGAGTCAGGAGCAGGTGTAAATGTCTGAAAGTCATTTTTTTAAACTGATTAGATTACTAGTTGTCCGTCCCTTTAATCTTCGAACAGGCTCAAATAAGGGACAGTGGCTAGGGTTCAAAAACAAGCTGCTTGTTTGTTTTGTTTTCCTACAAGGAGACAAAAACCTAAAATGACTGCTGGCATCCCATACTATTTAGGTATTTATTCCAAAGCAACACAGAATATGAACACATAATATATTCCTCCTCTAACAAGGATGTTCTGTTAAACATTGGAAAAGTCAGACAAAGAGTGATGAACCCATAAACAAAGGTAACTCACATTTTCAGGAACTAGGGTGACCACTGTGGTCTTGATTTCTATTGGTGCCCTGTGAAGTCCACTGGAATTAATCACATAGTCCATATATGCTGGAAAACTTTGCATTTGACCTTATAGAGGACCTCCAAGGCTGTATCTAGATTCTCTGGGTTGCTCAATTTCATTCTTACCAGCTACTAGAATGTCATCCAAGCAGTGCTGTACTCCTGTCAATCCACTCCAATACCTGTCAAGACTGGGGCCAACATAATCCCCAGAATAAATGATGGTGGCAATACAATCCCTTACACATCACTATTGTGAAACAATTCCAGTGATTCTTCCTCCTCTTGTATACATAAGCAAGTTTGGAAAGGCTCAGTTTTTCTAGACTTGTAGAGGTCTTCTATCAATGGATGTGGGTATTTTTCTGCTCAGACCACTAAACTTATTACCACTGAAAACCACCACAAATTCCAATGGTGAATTTTAAAATATGAATGTGTCTACACACAACAGGCATTGCTCATTCATTATATACAACATGTGGAAGAACTCCTGTCTTTGTGTTCTGTGACAGGGTCGGGCCAGATGACTACAGGAGAGTAATAGAAGGCAGATATATTAGCCCCAGGCTCAGTAGGTCCCTTTTCCCTGGGTAAGGTAACAGGGAAGGTTTTTTTTTTTTTTTTTTTTTTTTTTGAAACAGAAAGGAAATTTATTTGTAACAGTTACAAAGAATACAAAAGGATAAAAAAAAAACTTAGCAACAAAACAACGCAATCAAAAGGTATAACACAACAGCTTTCAGGAGGGAGAGGTGTTCAGGTTAGCCCAGGCCCAGAGCGGGGGGGCTTCCTCGACACTCGTGGTCTTCCACCCTCCTGAGTTACCTGGTGGCCTAGAGCGGGGGGGCTTCCTCGACACTCGTGGTCTTCCACCCTCTCGAGTTACCTAGTGCCGCGCCCAGGGTCACCGACCCTCCCTCTCCTGAGAGTGCCCGACAAGATGGGCACGGCTGCGGGGTGGGTGGTTGGGAGGGAGGGGGGTACACCCATGTATTATAGGACCCCTCCTAGAAGACAGTAATGATGGTATTCACAGCAACTAACGGCTGTGACTGGCGGCTCTCGCTCTTTCCCTCAATCAGAGGGTCAGACGGAGGGAACCGGACGGGGTCACCGAGCAGAGAACCCCGGACAGCGCCCACCGCTCCTCGAAGGTGTCAAGGGAGTCGGTGGACGCTGCCCAGAGGAACTCCGCCCGGATACGTGAATGTACTGAGAGTCGGAAAACGGCCTCACAATCGCAGGACGCCTCATGAGCCAACCTCCGCTCTCTGGTCTTATAAATGGCTGTTTTAGCCAAGGCTAGGAGGAGGCTAACCAGGAGATCCCGCGACTTGGTGGGGCCACGGATGGGGAGTGTATAGATAAAGAGGTGGGGAGAAAAATGAAGCCAAAAGCGCAAAAGAATATTTGTGAGGAGCCGAAAAAGAGGCTGCAATCTGGCACACTCTAAATAGACGTGCGCCAGGGTTTCCCTCACGTTGCAAAAAGGGCAAGTCTCCGGAAGGGAGGTAAAACGTGTCAAAAACACGCCCGTGCTCACAGCCCCGTGAAGGAGCCGCCAACTGATGTCCCCGACGGGCCTCGGGACCAAGGTGGAGTACAGGCTGGCCCACCGAGGTTGCTCACCCTCCAAAGGTGGTAAGAGATCTCGCCACTTTGTATCGGGGCGGGACACCAGGGTGCGGGCATGAAGGGTATGGAGCGTGAGTGTATATAGATATTTCCGTGATGCAACTTGAAAACCGACCGGTTGCAGTTCATGCAGCCGGCTCGCAGTGAAAGGATGAGGGGTGTGTTGGGATCGACAGAGTAGGGGCCCGATGGAAAGGTCCGGCGGGCCTGGGGTAAGGGATGGGCGGGGCGCACCCTCGCACAAGGCTCGGCTAACATAAGCCCGAGCGGCGGGGGTCAGAGCGGCCTCCACCTCCTGAAGCACGCGCCGGGGGGTGCGAAGGCTGGAGAGCCCCATGCGTCGAGCGAGCGTCAGGGGATCCAGCCAGTCCCCCCGGTCGTAGTCCAGGAGGTCCCCGACCCTCGTAACTCCCGCCAGGACCAACCTCTGGCGCACCGTGCGGGACTCCGCCGCCTGCACACAAAGTTGGGGGTTGTGTAGCAGGGGCTCCGTGAGGAGATCTGCCCCCACGATGGCCGCCACGGACCTGGTCGTTGAAAACAGTTTCCAGGCCCGGAGGAGGTCCTGGTAGAAATCCGGCAGCCCGGAGAGGTCTCGCGGAAAACCTCTCGGACAAAGATAAAAGAGCTGTCGGTCATAGCGGAGCCCATGGAAGCGGCGTAAAAAGGCATGCGCCAATATGCTCCACGGCGAACTACCTGCACTATAAAGGAGCCTCTGCAGGGCCTGGAGGCGGAAAACGCGGACCTGAGTGTACAGACACTTCAGGCCCTGCCCTCCTTCCTTCCGGGGCAAGTGGAGAACTCCAACAGGGGCCCAGTGCAATCCTGACCAAAAGAACTCCAGAATCAATCTCCGGAGGTGGGACAGGAAACCCGGGGCCGGGGCTAGGGTGTTGAGCCGGTACCAGAGCGTGGACAGGACTAGTTGGTTAAGCACCAGTGCTCTCCCCCGAAGGGAGAGACATCGGAGTAGCCTCGTCCATTTCCTGATCCGCTCAATCACGCCGCCTTCCAAATTTTGCCAGTTCTCCGGCGGAGAAGGGTGCGTGGCAGAAAGGTAAACGCCGAGATAGAGCAGAGGGCCGGCACTCCACCGGATGGTCTGAAGCGCGGGTGGGAGGGGGCTTACCTGCCGCCAGCCCCCCACCGCCAAGCCAGAGCTCTTGACCCAGTTGACTCGGGCGGAGGAGGCTGCCGAAAAGATGGCTTGGCATGCCTCCACTCGCGCCAAGTCGCCCGGATCCTGGACCACGAGGAGGACGTCATCGGCGTACGCCGACAGGACCAGCCGCAGCTCCGGCTCCCGCAGCACCAACCCCGTCAACCTCCTGCGGAGGAGACAGAGGAAAGGCTCGATCGCCAGAGCGTACAGCTGGCCTGAGAGGGGACACCCCTGCCGCACCCCTCGCCCGAAGCTGACCGGTTCGGTCAGGGTCCAGTTGAGCCTAACCAGACACTCCGCGGAGGCGTACAGCACCCGGAGAAAACTCACAAACTGAGGTCCGAATCCAAACGCTCGCAGGGTGCTCAGGAGGTACCCATGATCTACCCTATCGAACGCCTTCTCTTGATCGAGAGACAGGAGGGCGAACGACAGACCGTCTCTCCGCCCGAGTTCCAAAAGGTCTCGGACTAAAAAGAGGTTGTCAAAAATGCTGCGACCCGGGACAGTATAGGTCTGGTCTGGGTGAATCACGTCCGCCATCACGGACCCTAGCCGCAGCGAGATTGCTTTCGCTACGATTTTATAATCCGTGCTAAGGAGTGAGAGGGGACGCCAGTTTCGTAAGTCGCGGAGGTCCCCCTTCTTCGGCAGCAAGGCGAGCACCGCTCGTCTGCACGAGAGAGGGAGGACCCCGCCCTGCAAGGATTCAGCCCAGACAGTGACTAGGTCTGGGCCAAGGATGTCCCAGAACGCGCGGTAAAACTCCACGGTCAGCCCGTCCATGCCCGGAGATTTATTGGTGGGCATGCGACGGAGGGCTTCCGAGAACTCGGCCAGGGTGAGAGGCAGCTCTAGCCGGTCTCGGTCGCCCACGCTGACCGTGGGGAGTTCCTCCCAGAGCACCCCGCAAGCGCCAGGATCGGTCGGATCCGGGGAGAAAAGGTTTGCGTAGAAGTCACGGGCCCTCCCACACATCTCCTCCGGATCCGTGAGGGGGGTGCCGTCTTCCGCTAGAAGGCAGGTGACGTGTTTTTTGGCCCCCCTCGTTTTCTCCAGGGCGTAGAAGAAGCGGGAGCCGCGATCCATCTCCTGAAGGAGGCGGATGCGGGACCGGACAAAGGCACCTCGGGCCCGGTGGTCCTCGAGGGCTCGAAGTTCCTCCCGCTTCTCCCGGCACGCTCCGCAGAGGGACGGGTCCCCGGGGCTGGCGGCCAGGCGCCTCTCCAGCTCTAAGACCTCCCGTTCCAACTGCTCTATCGCCGCATTTCTCCGTCGGCTGGTGCCCCGAGTGTAGTTGCGGCAGAAGAGCTTGGCGCGCACCTTCCCTAAATCCCACCATCGCCGCACCGAGGGAAAGGCACGCCACTGCTCTCGCCAGGCCAGCCAAAACTCCCGGAAGGACATCACAAAGCTCTCGTCCTCCAACAGGCTGTTATTAAAGTGCCAGTAAGCCGGCCCCGGTCCCTCTGCACGGAGGGAGACCGTGACGGCAACCAAATGATGGTCGGAAAAAGGGGCCGGCCGAATGGTGGAGGAGTGGGCCTGTGAAAGATGGAGACGGGATAGATAAATACGGTCTAACCGAGAGCGGTGCGACCGACGGGCCTCCACCCGAACGAAGGTAAACGTGGAAGTATCATCTGGGTGATGGTCACGCCAGACGTCCACTAGGGAGTGATAGTCGACTATGTCTCGAAGAATGGTCGCGGCGGCCGGGCTCGGCTCGGCCCCCGAGCGGTCCCGTTCCTCGAGGGTGGTGTTAAAGTCCCCTCCCAGGATCAGGCACTCGTGTGAATCCAGGGTGTCGAGAAATTCGGACACCTGCTGGTAAAATTGCGGCCGCTGTGAGCTCACTTGCGGGGCATAGATATTAACAAAATTGACCACGAGCCCCTCCAAACGAGCTCGGAGGTGCAACAAGTGGCCCGGCACGGCCTCAGTGACTCCGAGCACCTCGGGCCGCAGGGTGGGGGAGAACAGGGTCGCCACTCCAGCTTGCCAAGCCGTGCAGTGGCTAAAGTATACCCCGTCCCCCCATTCCAGCCGCCACCTATCCTCGGCGGTTGGGTCCGTGTGGGTCTCCTGCAGGAAAACCACAGAGTACCTCCCCTCCCGAAGGTAGGAGAGCACCTGGGACCTGCGGAGAGCCATCCTACAGCCCCTGGTGTTCAGGGTTACAATGATGAGAGGTGTCATGCGGAGGGCTGGGGGGGTGGGGAGTTCTCAGGGGTGGGGGTACTCATGGCCCCCGGCGGGTCGCGTAGCAACCCGTGTCCCATCCCGTGAGTAAGTAACTCTTTCCGGAAGCTGCGGGCCCGCTCGTAGGCCGCGGCACCGCCCTTCCCTTGCCCTCTACCCTCCCTCATAAGGGCTCTCGCGGCCCGAAGGAGTCGATCAAAGTCCCCCCATTGCTGGAGAGCCAGCTGTGCCCTATCGCGGGCACCACGGCATCGTTTCAAGAACTCCCGTAATGCATGCTGCAGCTCATGGGGGGGTAGGGTTACAACTCCCAGAGCAGTCCCTGGTGGGGCTTTTGATGCAGCTTCGTGGTCCGCTAAGGCGGGTAGGCAGGGTGCGGACCGCCGACGGGGTGTCTGACAGGCTGGGGTTACTAACTCCATCTCGTGCCTTGGGGCGGACGGGGATGGCAGGGGGAAAGGTGCAACTCCTGGGGAGTCGCAACTAGAAAACATAAAGACTGCTCCCTGGGGAGAATCTGCAAAAGGCGGAAAAGAAATAACCCCAGGGGCGGCGGTAGCCTTGCAGGAGGAGGGAGACTGAACCGGAAAAGGGGTGGGGGCAGGGGCAGAGGTAAGGCCCTGGGCTTCAGGAGGCGCACAGCGAAAAGAAGGCGCCTCCCGAGCAGGGTCGGGGGTGAAGGGGCAAGGGAGGGGGCTCCGAGGAATGCTAGGTACTGGCTCCGGGGTGGTCGTGGCAGCCATGGCCCCAGGCGGTAAACCACTTTCCGTGGGGTGCTCACCCGGAAAGGCAGTCAGGGGGAAAGGGCATGGGGAGAGGGGGCCTGGGGTGAGATTGCCCAAATCGAGGCCGGCCGGCAGTAAATCATCCCCTCCCTGGGTGACCGGGGTCAAATCCAGGGCTTCAATCTCTGCGTACACAGAGGAGAGGCCGACTCCCACCACCCCAGGGGCCTCTCCGCTAGGGCCCGCCTCGGCGGTCACGTCGGGGTTCGTTGGGAGTTCAGGTGGTATCTGGTTAGAAGGGGCTTCCCCCGGGGCTTCGGAGGGGAGGGTCCCCCGCGGAGGGGGGATTCCACCCTCCAATGCTGGTCTATCTTCACCTCCCGACACCAGCGAATGGATCTCACTCGTGGCCGAGGCGGGAGGCTCAGGGTCGGTACCTCCCTTCCTGGTCTTCCGGGGGGCTTCCGCGTCAGATGAATGCAGCGGAGCTCGAGCCCTCCGCTTGCCTCGCTTCCCCTGGACTACAGTCCAGCCCTCCATGGCGTCGTCCGGGGGTGGAGTAGCAGGGGACGGAGCGGGGCGCGGAGGCAGAGGTTCAGGGGTTTGGGGGGGTAGCGGTAAGGCAGCATTAGGGGCGGGGGGTTCTCCTTGGGGCGAGCCCTCTCCTGCACCCGGTAAAAGCTTTGCCACACCCCCCTCCATAGGCTCTGCCGAGGTGGTTACGGCAAGAGTGGGACTCCCGTGGTCGCCCGGGCGTTGTTGGAGGGGTGCCTCTTGGGCCCGGACGGGGGCAGCGGTGGATCGGGTGGGAGGGGGGGTGGTGTCGGGTGCCGGGTGGCCAGGGGTGTCGGCAACAACAGGGCCGATATCCCGCCGGGTCTCGGGGGTCTCAGGTGCCCCTCTCCCCCGGGCCAAAGGGCAGTCCCTGCGGACATGCCCTGCCGAGCGGCAGAGGTAGCACCGGGCCTCTCCGGTGGAATAAAAGACCCTATAGCGGGCTCCCTGGTAGGGAACTAGGAAGGACCCCTCGAGCGCCTCTCCGTCACGCACCCCCGCCGGCAGTAAAATCTGCACTTGCCGGCGGAACGATAGGACGTGACGGAGGGCGGGGTCCTTGCAGCCTAACGGGAGAGGGCTAATAACAGAAACAAGCTTCCCCAGGGCAGAAAGAGCAGGTAACAGGGCAACATTAGGTAAAAAGGGAGGAACGGAGGTGAGGACGAAGCGAACGCCCAGATCTTCTAGCGGTTCCAGGGGGAGAAACACCCCCCCCACCACTAGGCCCTTCTCCACCGCCTCCTGGGCGGCAGTCTCCGAGGCCAGAAAGAGAACGACCTTCCCATACATCTTGGAGGCCGCCACAATGGCCATGGGTCCTACCACTTTCGCCAACGCCTGCACGTATGCCTCCACGTGGGGCGAGGCGGGTACTAGGAGGCAACGAACACCGTGCTTCCTGGTCAGGGCGGGAAGAGGGCCCCGACTACTGGTAATGGCAGCGGAGGCAGTGGGAGGGCGAGATGAGGAGGCGGCAGGTGAGGGGGGGCCTGTCGCCACCCGGGCATACGTCCTGGGGGCCGGGGGAGGGATGGTCGCAGAGCTGGTGGAGGGAACAGCTGGGAGGGGTGCCGCGATCGATGACGAGGCCACTGTGGTGGGGGCGGCCTCTGCCACGGAGGGTCCAGCGGCGTTAGCGGGGCCCTTCCCTTTTGGCCCGCTTCGATTTTTCCGTCTAACTGGGGGGGCGTTCCTAGAATCTAGTGGGGCAGGAACCAGAGCAGCAGTAGTAATCGCCCCGGTGCCTCCCACTGCCGATGCCCCAGCGGGGGCGGTGGCAGGGGTTCTAACAATGGAGGCGGTGGGGAAATCTTGAGGGGTGGGCAGGAGGGTAGATGGGGAAGGGGCAACCAATTTCGGTGGAGGGGCCTTGCGTCCCTCCTTCTCTGCCATTGTAAGCAGGGAGAGACAGGGAAACACTGGGGGGGGGGGGCAAAAATCGGGGTCCAGTAGTAGGGGTAGGCTATGGGGTAAACAATCCGGGGGGGGGGGGGGAGGACAACCCACCACAAGTGTCCAAAGAGTCTCGCTTGGTTGGTTGTTATGCCTGGTCCAAAAGGCAAAGTCCAAAGCAAACAGCTGGATCCGAAGGCAGATGGCAGATTGCCAGCAGGGACGAAGCAGCGGGGGCCGTGATAGTTGTAATAGTGGTGGGGGGGGTTGGGGGCACCGATGGATCTGGGGGTAGCTCCCTGCTACACCCCTGTGCCGCCGCAGGCGCAGCTGAAATGCAGTCAACTCCCCCCCCCGAGGGTAGAAATTCAAAAGAAATCCCTCAGTCTTACGGCCTCTCTCCACGATGATTCATAGCTGCCCGGGTGTTCTCCGGCCTCTGGCGTCTGCTACAGCTGTTGGCTCTGTCCCAAGGCTCTCGGAAAAAGTCCAGGCAAAAAGCAAAACAGCTGGGTCTGGGGGGGTCCACTCCCCTCTCCGGACAGCAGGTTGGCAGTCCTCCCCCCCTCCTCCGGGGGTTTCAAGTAAGCAAGGAGCAAAATCCAAAAGCAGGCATCGGGGGGGGGGTGCTGGCGACCGGCCAGCACACTGACGCAGCCCAAAAAAACGAAAAAAAACGAAACCAAAAAAACAAAGCGTCCGGCCCAAACGCGGGGGGGGAAACTAAGCAAAAGGAAAAGTGTGAAAAATCCGGGCCGGGGGGCTTTAGGAAAGAAAGGAAAGCAAATAGCTCAGGAGCGAGTGAAGAACGTTTCCGGCTCCTTAACAGGGAAGGGTCCAGAACAATCAGGAACCTTCTGGAGACAATTAAGACAGGCTGATTAGAACACCTGCAGCCAATCAAGAAGCTGCTAGAATCAATTAAGGCAGGCTAATCAGGGCACCTGGGTTTTAAAAAGGAGCTCACTTCAGTTTGTGGTGTGCGTGTGAGGAGCTGGGAGCAAGAGGCACTAGGAGCTGAGAGTGAGAACGCGGACTGTTGGAGGACTGAGGTGTACAAGCATTATCAGACACCAGGAGGAAGGTCCTATGGTGAGGATAAAGAAGGTGTTGGGAGGAGGCCATGGGGAAGTAGTCCAGGGAGTTGTAGCTGTCGCACAGCTGTTCCAGGAGGCACTCTAGACAGCTGCATTTCACAGGGCCCTGGGCTGGAACTCGGAGTAGAGGGTGAGCCCGGGTTCCCTCCAAATCCTCCCAATTCCTGGTCAGACACAGGAGGAGTCAACCTGGACTGTGGGTTCAGAAAAACGGCCAAGCTGAGGGCTGCTATGAAGCTCCAAGGCGAGCAAATCCTCCAATAAGTGCAAGACCCACCAAGGTAGAGCAGGAACTTTGTCACAGTTCCAAAAAGGATTTGAGCTTTGGGCTGTTCGTGTGTGGTACTATCGCTCTCTGCTGGGCTGGTTTAATGGTTAGCTTTAAAGGTTTTTGCATTTAAATCAGTTCGCTCTCCCCATTATGTAAATTTGTGGCCAATTTAGCCATATCTTTTCAAACTCTGCTTGCCCCAGAAGAGAGATGGATAGCCTGCATTTAGCATGAATGCTGGCAATCTAGCTGCTGATCTATGAAGTTCAAACTGCACATCCATAGTCCTCATTGCGGTCACTGATCGCCCTAGGAATGTCCATATCATAGCCTTGGCAGATTGTAGATGACACTAAGTTTGTTATGATACAAATGACACTGCAGGTTCTGTACCCAAAGTGGACCCCCATCCAACTATCTGATGAAAGGATATGCAAGGACATTTCTTTTATCCTCTCATTTTGGTCCTGCTGTAGGGATTACAAACTCTTCCTTGCGCTCCCTGGTTGGCCTTCATTTTTATTCAGGTACTTACCAGTACCGGTCTTTGGTGCAATCATGCTTAACACATCACATTTCACTACACTGTATTTCTTTTCTTCATCTCCCTCCATGGTCAGGTGCATAGGACATCCACCAGTTTTTATTTCAGTCTTGTAGTAGTCTGTTCAGGTTTCTGAGTGTCATGCTGATGGATCTGGCTTCTTTCTCTATTGTTCTGCATAATGTTTCTCCAGGTCACCCTCTTCTCCCCTTTCTAGGTGGTGTCCATATTAACACTTGCCATGAAAGCCATGTTGGTGGCATCTTAAAGCAGTGTACCAAATATGTGCATCATCATCTTCTTACTATATTTGATGCTTTACATTGTTGATCTGCTCTATTTAGAATTTCTGTAGATCCAAGAAAATCTTTCCAATGGATTCTGAGGATCTTTCTCAGGCATTTAATTTGGAATGGGGTGATCTTATCAATTTCTGTTGGAGATTTCTATCACTCTTCTCTACAAAGGAGGACAGACATGATGCCGGTGTTTAAAATTCATATTTTTTGTCAGTGTCAATCATGCTACTGGTTGTTAATATACAGTTATCTTTCCAAATCTTTTCAAGTTTATGAAAGTTGATTGCTGATTTTGATATCAGTTGCTTAAAATCTGCCATGGTTTCATTATCATTGCACATCTCACTCTCTGGATAGGTAAAATGACTGAATTCTTCTAGTGTTTCTTCATCCACTAAAATAGTTACTTTTGGGACACAGATCACTGTATATTTTGTCTTCCCTTTATTGACGAGCAAACCAACTTATTTTTCTGTTTCTGCCAATAACTGGGTCTCTTCTTCCATTAAGCAATGTTTTGAAATAAGCAGCACAATATCATCAGCAAGAAGGCCATACAATTTGTGCTCTATCATTTGTCCATAAAATTCCTTGGTTGCCCTTCTGCAGTTACTTCCCCCGTGAAATAATGACTAGCGCAAACAATTGTGGACACATCCCTGCTTTACTCCAGTTATCACTGCAACTGACTGATATGATTTCTGAATGTACATTCAGCGTCATCATACAGATCCTTGACTATTCTAATTATTTTTGCTAGTATTCCATACTATGCCACAGTTTTCCAAAGACTGTCTTCATATACATTGTCAAAAGCCTTCTGGAACTCAACCATACCAAGTCTTTATAAATATCAGCCCATTATTTCTGAAAGATCACTTTTTCCACATATTTCGCCCTACCAACAAATTTAACCTAACACTGGCATATTGCCTGAAAGCTCCCCTGCTATCCTGTGCACACTTGTAGATATATTCGCACGTTGGATTCCCTTACATCAATTTCAACATTAACTGCAATTTCCACAGCTTTGATATACTTGACCAGGCACAGAAAATGGTCTCATTTACTGCAACACATTCACAGTGTTCCGCAAAACAAGAATGACAAAAACTGGAAAACTATTTCATTTACCAAATTAGAAGCCCTCTTAGCAGTCACCACTGGCTTGCTTTGCTTTCCTTTCCTGGTTGATCATGGTTGCCCCAGTGCTCCCTCATTTCAAGCACTCTCTCAAGATGTCCAGCTGAACCCAAACAGTGTTTCCCTCCACTCTGCCACTGATAATTTTACCTTTTTCATTTAGTGCTCAGCTTGTCTTTTCTCCTTTTCTTTCATTTTTCCTCCCCTCACCATGAAGCATCACTCTCTCTCTCATCTGAGAATAAGGAAGACTTCAGGAATGCACAGTACAGGGAAAATGTACTGGTTTCAGAGTAACAGCCGTGTTAGTCTGTATTCGCAAAAAGAAAAGGAGTACTTGTGGCACCTTAGAGACTAACCAATTTATCTGAGTAAAAGCTTTTGTGAGCTACAGCTCCGATGCATCCGATGAAGTGAGCTGTAGCTCACGAAAGCTTATGCTCAAATAAATTGGTTAGTCTCTAAGGTGCCACAAGTACTCCTTTTCTTTTTGCAAAAAATATACCGTTTCCACCATCTAGATTCTCCTCCAGCATAAGACCTGAACAGACTCTCACTAAATCAATACAAAGATTCCCACAGGCATGAAGTGCAATCACTGCAATTTAAGTAACAGTCTTGGTCATCACGACAAGTCTGGTCTCTTAGTGTATGAAACACAAAGGAAGAATTAAAGTTGGGGGGGAGAGAGAGAGAGACTATCCTATAGACTTTTAGCTGTCACTTCACTATGCAAACAGGAGAGGCAAAATGCCCCTTCCTCCCCGTACCCTGCTCCAAGTTTGGACAAGATATGAATTTTCAGTGGCAGAGATTTCTGACCATCTGGAAGATAATCTCTCAGGCACTGAAAAAACTAGTGTAAACTTTATGATGATATTGAGGCGGGCAAGGACTGAGACCGCTTGTATATGGTTTAATGCCAAACACAAAAATATTAAGGTTGCTGGAGCCCTCTAGAATTTATAGTGTTTTCAGGTCCATTTTCAAGGGCATAAAGGGATGGAAAAATAAATTGCTTACCAAAAAGCCAGAGATCTAATAGCTTAGTAATTAGTATTCCAACCTGCTGGCTCTTTTCTTCTCAGCTCTACCCCCTTAAAATTCCCATCATCTTATTATTGCCCTCATCCTCTAAGCCACAAACACCAAAGAGGAATTCTAACCATTAGCAGCCATTTAATGCTTCCAATTGAAAACATTTAACGAGCATCACTACTAATAATCCTTATAGTGATAGTACGTCATGCTGTCCCAGAGGGTTAAAGAAACCCATAAAACCATATGGCATCAACATTCTGGTCTCAAAGTGTTAAACACCAGTAGTACATAGATCAGGATTTAATACATTTTACTTGAGTGGCAGCAAACTGAGCATAACTGCAGAAGTGCACCCTGAAAAGAAAAATGAATTTAATGTTTAGCATGCTGGCAGAAAAGAAAAATGTACTAAAATCATGCTATCCAAGGTGTCTGTACAGAGTACATCAGAGATCTGAATTTTAGAACAGACCACTTGAGTGCAAGATCACACAGAAAAGGTAAAGGAGGAATGGTGAGCTAGAAGAGGAGAGAGAGAGAAATGTAACAAAGGAAGGGAGAAGAGAGTTCTTACGTAAGAGTGGGTGGGTGAGGGACAAAGATAAACAAAGATTGAGCAAGTAGTCATTTGTCTGCCCAACAAGCAAATTCCTAGATAGTCTCACATGTTAAGTGCTGTCAAAATCTGCTGTAAAATGTACTTAGAAGCCCTTTCCAAATCTGACAATTAACTATTTTCGACATTATCCATTTGTGTTAACGAGATCTATTGCCATTATGATGTACATGTCAGTGAGCAGATAAAAGTGCTAACAGAGAATACACGCTGATTTAGGATCTGATGCAAAGCCTATAAAAATTAACTTCAGTGGGCTTTGGGTCAGATTTTTAGTTGAGTTTTTTGCATTACTCCCAATATGCATTGCTATCACACACTAACAGTTCTCTCTGATGTCAAAACTTACTAAAAAGCTACATTCATATTTACAGCAAAGTAATGTATACTGAAAACATACAAGTTATCGGTGGTATTTTTTACCAAAAATAAAATACATGTAGCAGTAAGAATCCTCAAAGCCAAACAAGCCCTAACAAAATTTCTGAAAAAATCTAGCTGAAAAAGGAATCTGAATCAACAGCTACAATCTTGTAAATAAATATATTTTCTATGGAAACCTTGTAATGTAAAAAGTGGGTTTAAAACTGAAAATTTGATAGCATTAGTTTAGTAACCACAAACTGCAATTTGGCTTATAAATGCCAGTGGCCTTTTTTGCTGCATCAAATCGCTTAATAAGACATGCCCTCTTTTAGGGGAAGCAAAAGGGGAGCTACGGCCTGCCTGGTCTGGGAGATGCACTGGATAGTCTAATAGGAATTCCCCATCTCTAGCAACATTCCTCTTTGATAGGTGAACAACCACACAACACATGGGAACCCAGCACACCAGCAGGAATTGGAACTTATTTGCCTGATCTCTGAGAAATCTCTCAGAGAAATAAAATGGAGTTAACCTAGAAAGAGCAGAGTGTGTCATTCTGAAACTATAATGATGTGCTTCATTACATGCCACAGTGCAGAGAGGGCTCTTAGTGGAGGAGGCTGCAGGTGCATGTTTCCCCACGCAACACACCAAGAGTTACTGTTGATACAAAAGTCACTGCACTCAATATACTTACATGATGTGGCACACACACATTTTTGGACTTTGACATGATTATTGTTTTGAGGGACTGATCCAGCAGCTGTTTTGTAATCCCCATTGAAATAACTGGAGTCTGTGTGCAGGGCATTGAGTCCTGTGCAGTTGTAGGAAATATATAATTTTCAGCCTAGCCCACCACTCAGAGTCCCCTCTGCAGCACTTCCCCCACCTACTGATCCCCCACCTGGAGATCTGGAATTACACTTCCTTCAGCAACTCCACATGGAGTGAGCAGGGAGCCTTTGGCCCTAAACCAGCTCACTTCCCTAGCGGATTTACCTTCTTCACCAGACCCAACCCACAGCCTGTCTCAGGTAGTGATAAGAGAAGGGGAGAATAGCCCTTGGGTTTGCTAAGGGACAGACTCCCTCCCCTCCTAGCCAGAAGTGCTGCTTCTTCTGAAAACAGAGGGAAGGCTGAGCCACTGAATAGTACAGCGTAAAAAGAGTAGCTAGCTATACAGGGAAATCAGGACGTTCACTCCCTACAAAACCCATTAGCCCCCTAGACAGTGTGGTGCTGGAACAATTTGTATAGTGGGTGTACTGAGAGACATTGAATCAAACTGTAAACCTTGAATATAATGGAATCCACTTCAAGCGAGGGCATTCCAGCACCTATGCCTAGACACACTCCTTTACAATAAAAGAACATTTGGGAAGGTTAGGGGATAAGCATGAGAAACGAAATTGGATTTGATGTTGCGGAAAGGCAGATGTGGGGCATGAATTATCTGCTAGGATCATCTACTGATATCTCAACTAATCAATTCCCTGACACTGCAGGGACCTTAGCATTGGTGGTACCTCAGTCTCTCCTGTTTCTCTGCCTATGACAAACAGTTAAATCTTCTGAGGACTGAAATGCTTTCATCTAAATAAAAGTATTAAGCCCTATGATGGGGGTATCTGGGTGAAATTTAATGGAGGTCAAGCTAGATGATCTAACAGTGCCTTCCGGCCTTAAAAATCTATGAAACTATGAAGTGAACTACTGATTAACACCAATGGGAGAACATGATATTAAGCATGAGGAGGAGTACAGGGGTGTAATGGAAGCAAGGAGGTATGGGGAATTCATTACAGTTTCGGAAGGTAGAGCATTAGGAGGAATTCCTCTTCTGGGGAAGGCTGGGGGCGGGGGGAAGGATATACTGACATAAGAAAGGAGTGAAGGTGTGAGCTGTTAAGTAAAGAGACCTTTAGAGAAAGGCTTAAACATTTTTACATGACTTATTATTTGCAGTTAGACAACTCTAATATTGCTCTTTTCCTTTTTTTAAAACACATTATTCTAATGAAATTTTTAATCCACTATCCAATACAGCATCATTTTCTATCGTAATGTATTTTAAATCTAGCCATCTCCTTTTATGACTGTTAGAACGCTCAATGATCCTGTCATTTTTATTTATTTTCCCTTGACTTTTCACTACGTAAATTCTACTGTACTGTATTAATTCTGCCACTGTATTTGTTCTGTTGATAGAAGTCCACTCTGTGTAAATTTCTCTTTATTTTCCATTAATAAATATAGCCATATTATATATATAAATTTTTACAGGGTTAATTAATGCCACACAGGCAAATAGAAAATACAAATATATTTACAACTACAGGAAATTAGCAATAGTACCAATAGCACTTCATGTATTAAGCTTTTAACAACTTTTCATGATCAACAAAACATTTAGTAAAACAACAATTACATTTTTGTGTTGCAACAACTTGATGTTAAACACAAATGCGGTAGATATGTAATTACCAGGTTTTTTTCATAAACAGTATGTGGAACTTATCCTAAAAGGTTTCAGATAAACAGAATTGCTTGGCAATTTACAGCACTCCTACAGATAGATTCACAACCCCACAGATGAAGTACTGATCCCATTTCAGAACAGGAATCTGCTAACTTATATGTATCCTGTGACGGGTTCAGTCACAGAGACCTCCTTGGGACTGTCACCTGATGTGCTGAGACTACCTCTGAGCCCGTTTTCTCTGCCAGTTTGGGCCTCCACAACCCTGTCTTGTTGAGCCAGATATGCTAATCTGCTGCAACACAGACCGAGGGTTTGACCCACACCCCCAAAAGCTGCAGACTTAACTGAAAACGGCTTAGCAAGTGCTCCTGTCTCTAGCACCCAGCTCCTAATGGGATCCAAACCCCAAATAAATCTGTTTTACTCTGTATAAAGCTCATACAGGGTAAACTCAAATTGTCCTCCCCCTATAATACTGATAGAGAGATATGCACAGCTGTTTGCTCTCCCAGATATTACTTACTTACTCTGGGTTAATAAAGAAGCAAAAGTGATTTTATTAAATATAAAAAGTAGGATTTAAGTGGTTCCAAGTAATAACAGGCATAACAAAGTAAGTTACCAAGCAAAATAAAACAAAACATGCAAATCTAAGCCTAATACAGTAGGAAACTGTATACACATGAAACTCACCCTCAGAGATGTCCCAATAAGCTTCTTTCACAGACTAGACTCCTTCCTAGTCTGGGCCCAATCCTTTTCAGAACAACGTTGCGGCTTATGGCCTGGGTCCAGCAATCACACCCCCATAGTTACAGATCTTTGTTCCAGTTTCTTTCAGGCATCTCTTTCAGGTGGAGAGACCATCTCTTGAGCCAGCTGAAGACAAAATGGAGAGGCTTCCAGGGCCTTTTATATTCTGTCTCTTGTGGGCAGAAACCCCTTTGTTCTTCTGCGCAAAGTAACAGCAACAAGATGGAGTTTGTAGCCACCTGGGCAAGTCACATATCCATGAATGATTCAGCTTTTTGCAGGCCAATGCCATAGTTTACATGTTAGTTTGAACATTCCCAGGAAAGCTCAGATGTGGATTGGCATCTCTCAAAGTCCATTGTAAGTTAAGTGTTTCTTGATTGGGCACTTACTGAGAATAGTCCTTTCTCAAGAAGCTGACCAAATGCTTCACTGAGGCTACTTAGAATCAAACACATTGAGATACAAGTACATAGCCAATATTAATAAATTCAAATACAAAAATGATACACACATACAGACAGCATAATCATAACCAGCAAATTACAACCTTTCTATAGACACCTTACGTGACCTCCTTTGTACAAGATTTGGTGCAAGTGTAGGATCTTGGTTGCAACAATGATCTATACGGTCACAGTTCTTGTCAATAACTTCACATATACATTATTTTTAATGATAAATTTTACTTAAAGATATTTTATATAAAAACTAGGGCTGTCAAGCAATTTAAAAAATTAATTGTGCAATTAATCGCACTGTTAAACAGTAATAGAATACCATTTAAATATTTTTTGATGTTTTCTACATTTTAAAATATATTGATTTCAATTACAACACAGAATACAAAGTGTACAGTGCTCACTTTACATTTATTTTTGATTACAAGTATTTGCGTTGTAAGAAACAAAAGAAATAGTAGCATATGTACTCATTCATAAGCCGAATATTTTTGGTAAAAAATTGACACACCAAAGAGCTGGGGTTGGCTTATAAATGGGTCTACACCAAAATTTGATGATTTAAAACTCTATGAAATCATTGAATTGAATATCTAATACATTGTTGTTTTGTCTATTTGGAGTGTCTACAGGCACAGAGCCCCTCAGCTCCCTGTGGCTGCGGTTAGCTGGGAGTGGCGAACCTCGGCCACAGAGAGCTGAGGGCTCCATGCCTGCAGATGCTCCAGGTAAACAAAATGTCCCAGCCTGCCAATGACTTACCCTGATGGGCCGGGAGCCATAGTTTGCCAACCCCTGAAATATAGGGTCGGCTTATGAAAGGGTCATACAGTTTTTACTATTTTTACCTATCCATCTTGGGGGGTCGGCTTATAAACGAACAGCTAATGAACGAGTATATACGGTATATTTCAATTCATCTAGTATAAGTACTGTAGTGCAATCTCTTTATCATGAAAGTTGAACTTACAAATGTAGAATTATGTACGAAAAAACTGCATTCAGAAATAAAACAACGTAAAACTTTAGAGCCTACAAGTCCACTCAGTCCTACTACAGCCAATCGCTCAAACAAACAAGTTTGGTTACAATTTGCAGGAGATAATGTGGTCCGCTTCTTGTTTACAATGTCACCTGAAAGTAAGAACAGGTGTTCACATGGCACTGTTGTAGCTGGTGTCTCAAGATATTTACGTGCCAGATGTGCTGTAGATTCATATGTCTCTTCATGCTTCAACCACCATTCAAGAATACATGCATCCATACCAATGATGGGTTCTGCTCGATAACAATCCAAAGCAGAGTGGACTGACACATGTTCATTTTCATTATCTGAGTCAGATGCCACCAGCAGAAGTTTGATTTTCTTTTTTGGTGGTTCGGGTTCTGTAGTTTCCGCGTCGGAGTGTTGCTCTTTTAAGTTATCTGAACGCATTCTCCACACCTCGTCCCTCTCAGATTTTGGAAGGCACTTCAGATTCTTAAGCCTTGGGTGGAGTGCTGTATCTATCCTTAGAAATCTCACATTGGTACTTTCTTTGAGTTTTGTCAAATCTGCTGTTAAAGTGTTCTTAAAACGAACATGTGCTGGGTCATCATCTGAGACTGCTATAACATGAAATATATGGCAGAACATGGGTAAAACAGAACAGGAGACATACAATTTTCCCTCAAGGAGTTCAGTCACAAATGTAATTAACACATTATTTTAAAAAGAGCATTATCAGCATGGAGGCATGTCCTCTGGAATGGTGGCCGAAGTCTGAAGGGGCATATGAATGTTTAGCATATCTGGCACGTAAATACCTTGTAACGCTGGCTACAAAAGTGCCATGGGAATGCCTGTTCTCACTTACTGCTGACTGCTTCTTACTTACAATGTCACCTGAATCTCCCATAACTTGTTTGTCTTAGCGATTGGCTGAAAAAGAAGTAGGGCCGAGTAGACTTGTAAAACTTTAGACCCAACATTGTTTTGTTTTGAGTGCAGTTATGTAAAAAACAAAAAAAAAAATCTACATTTGTAAGTTACACTTTCACAATAAAGAGATTGCACAACTGTACTTGTACGAGATGAATTGAAAAATACTATTTATTTTATCATTTTTACAGTGCAAATATTTGTAATCAAAAATAATAATATAAAGTGAGCAATGTACACTTCGTATTCTGTGTTGTAATAGAAATCAGTATATTTGAAAATGTAGAAAAACATCCAAAAATTTTAATAAATTGCAATTGGTATTCTATTGTTTAACAGTGTGATTAACCGCGATTAATTGTTTTAATCGCAGTTTAATTTTTTGAGTTAATTGTGTAAGTGAAGTGCAATTAATCGACTGCCCTAATAAAAACCCACATCCTCCTTTCCTTCTCCTGACCTAAAGAAATCACAGATTGATAATACAAAAACTGTTTCCACATTCAGCAGCATTGAGTTAATCCTGCATATTACCTCAGGGCACTACCTAATAACCCGCAATGTTTCTAGGTCAGTTTTCGAAATTAAAGAGTGATGACACAGTTTTATGCTTAACAGTACTGCCATCTTCTGGTTCAAAATACCACCCAGTTCTAACACACAATTACTACTGGAGCTAATAAAGTTACATAAACCATTTCAATTTATCCTATTGGAGAGACAGAATACTCAAAATCAGATTTCCCCTACAAAAATAAACTTTCAATATTTTAGTGTTATTGGTTTATACTGTAAAAAGGAAGGAAAATGCTGCCAGAGAACTTAGAGTTTGATTTAAGAATATTTACTTTGTATATTTTGACATTGGATGTGCTGCCAATTTGTGTTTTAACAGTTATAAAGCTTTAACTCTTTGAATCTCATTGTCTGTCATTAAATAATTACACTGTTCAACACACACACAATTTCCTGAAACTATGAATATGTAAACACATAAAAATGCTAAAAAATGCTTAAAAATAAACATTATCTATCAAAATCATAAAAATATAAATAAAAACACCAAGCCTACACCTATTGTGTGAAAAGTAGAAAGCGTTATTTCTAGCTAAGGAATATCTTTTACAGATATTTCCCATTCCATTAGCTGTGTCTGAAACTTAACTTCCAGGGATTTAGCCCAATTATCAATATGAACTTCCACTATTTGTTTTAGGAAAGTATTAAACAATGAAGCTTAATTATCAAGGATAACAAAGCTAAAAATGACTTTACTTTATCGTGAATTCACTTTACACTATCACTCGCATGTGAAAAGGACATCCCTAATTTGTACTGTCACCTCCCTGGGTAGAGATCTCCTCCTCATGACAGGAGCTGAAAAGGAAGAAGTGACCTACCTGGCTAGTGAGAGCTCCTACCTGAGTCTGACAGACGGAAGGCTCGAAACTTGATAAACATCTTAAACTCTGCAAATCCCACTTGTCTAAAATATGGGATTTCTTCCACCCCTTACTGTTTCCATCAGATCATTTTAGTTCACTTAAAAAGGGATTTTAAAAAAAAAAAGCAACTGAGACCTCAGGATCCCAAGACCTTCTATTTCTGTGCTGAAACTGGCAGCTCTAGGTTCAGTCTGTGCTGAGGTGTTTGTAAAGTGAAGCCTATGAAGTTTCAATAGCTCTGATTGAAAGTGCTCTGAAGAAAGAAACGAGTATTTTTTTTTAAATGAAACTTTTATTCTACTCACAAATATTTCACTACTTGGATGTGGGTAGAAAGAAAGCTTTTTCTTTTGGGTAATTGCTGGTTTCACTTCACAGAAGTCTCAACCCAAACCAAGTGAAACTTCAAAGGTTATACACATCAGACATCATAGCTGATGCTCAAGGTGAAATTGCCAGCTGTAATCTGGTAGCACAGCTATAGTTAACGAGCTGTTGTGTGACTGTGTAATAAGATAACAGCTAAGCAATCATGTAAAACAAGGACAAAGTTCCACTGAAGAGTTCTGGCAAAGTCAAAGCAGAGAGGGAGAAAGAACCTTGAGTGGTTTGCCATCTGTATGATCCCAAATGGAATTTCCTTGTAATACAAGGCTGCATTTTTATTATTTATTACCTGTCAGGAGTAAGCAGCATTTTAAAAAAACAGTCCTTATCTCTTTGAATTAATTATGTGCATTAGACTCTAGCAAGTTCAAATGCAAGCAAGAGCCCTTTTTTCTGCCGACTATTAAAGGCTGAATTGGATTCACATCTTCCTCAAGGGCCTCCATTTCCTGAACAATGCTAAAGGTTGAGAAAATGGAACGAGCTTTGGAGAAAGACACCACCAGTAGGATAAACAAACAGCTTGAGCAAATGAACAAGAGGGGCCTACAGGCAGCTTCTGGCCTAGATGGTGAGGATGTGCTGATTCCTATGGCACCCCAGCTACAAATTAAATCTGCCCTTGCCTGGCAGAACCCCTTGTGAAGGCAGCAGCATAAACACTGCTTGTACTCCTGAGGATGAAACCTCCTAGAGCGACAACTGCTTCCACTGGCACAGTTTGACCCCGTTATGCTATCTGGGGTAACTTTAGTCCAATATTAATTGCACAGGTAGAAGCTAAGTTGAGTAAGGGATGGATAATCCAGTAGACTTTTTAGTTTGTCCAGTGCTCAGCAGGTATGCCAGAAACGTGATTCTATATGATAAGTGGGATTTTCACTACCTATGGATATCTGTGAGCCAGAAGGGGAGAGACATTGCATCAGGGATTCTGATAACATCATGCTAACTTCGAATGAAATGACATAGCCTATGAATATATCTTTGCTGCAGAGTTAGCCCAGGCTCTCGCTCAAGCGTCATCCTAACCCTGCTCCAGTACATATATAAAGCCTCCCACCTGAGTTAAGTGGTGCTTTCAACCCAGCCTAGCTGGCACAACTGAGGGTGTGGGTTAGAGCATGGGTTCTGTTTTCATTTGGGCTCATAACCTTCCAACTTTGTAGTGAGGAGACAGGCTAAATCACATGAGTGCTATCAGTCCTCTAATGCCTTCCCCCCACGTTCACAGAAGGGGAGACAAGTTTTCCCACAATTTTCTCTCTCTTTGGTAGAATAAAACTCTGTAAACCAGAAAATGTTTACAGAGTTAAATAATAATGCTGAAAGTTAAAGTGACTAGGTCCGAAAGCCTCATGCTAGAGGCCTCAGGGCCTTGCCTCACCCTGCCCCAGAAAAGAATAGAGGAGAAGTATTCCAAGCAGCCTAGCGTGGCTACAGGGGAGCAGCCAATCAGAAGCTAGAAGGGCCATATAAAAGGAAGCAGCAGAGGCAGAGCAGTTAGTTGCTGCCTGGAACTCAAAGAGGCAGCTCTGGGTACCTGACTGGCTAGAAGTGCAACAGGACCGCAGACAGCTCACTGCAGGCAGGACTGAGCCCAGGAAAGGCTGCCAAAATTGGGTGCTTGGCTGGCTGGAAGTGCGGCAGGACCATGGACAGCTCAGTGCAGGCAGGCTGAGCCCAGGGGACTGAGCCCAGAATCTAGCAGATTGGGCGACGGTCCCATGAGGGGCACTGGTGGTCTGGTTGAAGCCTAGGGAGGGCTGCTAAAAGGACGGCAACCAAAATGGGCCCCTATTGGGCTGGTAAAGATGACAGTATCTCCAGGAGGAAGCATTTGTACTACAGCCCCATACCAGGGCTGTGAACAAAAACTAGAGGCTGTGTACCCAGAAGGGGGGGTCAGCATGCGTGTGACTTGGCCAGAGGGCTGAGTCACTGAAGACTTGCTGAAAGAATCATCAGCCAGGGAGAGTGCCTGCGAAAGATGGATGCTACCCCATTCAGAACTGAAAGAAAAGAAGACTCATAGCTGACTAGAAGGGAACGCTTGCAACAGGCGGGTGCCGCCCCATTCTGAAAGAGAGATCGCAGCCATGTACTGGCCAGAGAGGGGTGCTTGTGAAATGCAGGTGCCGACACCATTACAGTGACCCAGAAATGGGAGAAACCACGGAAGGGGCTTTGAGTTCTTTTTTAATTATGTTATTGTAGGGTACCTAAAGATGTGTCCCCTTCTCTCCTCATTCTACAATTTTTATTTATTTTATATTTCATATTAAAAATTCAGATTTGGCTTACCCAGAAATCTCTGTGGTGGCCGGAGAACTAGCAAGACAAACCCCACATGAAACAAGAGGGAGTGATTTTGAAAAAGGAAAAGCAAATCCAAAAAAAGGCACAAACCTCATTAAAAAACATTTTGTAGGCCACCTTAAAAAAAAAAAGATTTAAAAATATGTATTATACCCAGTAATCAAATGTATAAATGTGTACAGATTAAAATATTTTATATTTATATAAAAATATGCATTACACATTTATAAACATCTATGTATAAATGCTACAGGGAGTGCTAACTCAATACTGAGTTACTTTCTTATATTTTCTTTGCAAAGCTTTTTCCTCTTTAAATGTTAAGGAAAATATTATGCTTGCTTAGTAAAATTAATATAATTTCTGTCCTTTGCAGTTCTTTAAAAAAACTTTTGAATAACGTTATTTGTTATACAGTTAAAGGAAAACGTAAAGAATCTTTTCATTGCAGAATTTTTAAGATGCTAAAAGAAGTCCTATTCCTAAAAAGCCATTAACACGCGACAGAAGCAATAGGGTAAAATATCAAAAGAGAACCCTTAGCTAGTCCATCTAAACATTTGAAAGGCTCAGAGTTAATGTTTTGGTATATAAAGTAATGAGTTCAACAACTTAATTTACCATTAAAACAATTTTTTTTTGAAGACCCCTGAATAAGCACAGCATTAGCCAAAATAACCTCATGAAGAACGGAATGTACATTTAAATAAGCTTCCTTTCTGCCTAAATTATGTTAGTAAGATCACTTTGGCAACATATTTGAAAAAAATGTTTATTTTTTAGACTTTACTGTCAGTTTCACTGCAAGTAAACACAGAGGGTTGAAAGCCAGAACACATACATAAAGGGTATATGCCAATGATTTTCTTCTCAAAATCTCATATCCACATACCAGGAAAAATAAAAATCTTATTTAGAAATACCCTTTAGGCTCAAAGTTTGCTCATGATACAATCCCTATAAAACAGTACAACCAATCTACTGCAGCCAGCCTAGGGAATAGAGATAAGGACACAAATACTAAATAGGAGATTTTAAAAATATGCAAATTATCTTCATAATATAAAGTGAGGGTCCCAACTCAGAAAGGTAATTCAAGACAGAGGAATTATCTACAAAAGAGCTCTTCCAATTCCAGATACCTTGGAATACCTAAAATCCTTACATTAAAAGATTTCAAAAGTTTCCATTACACCAATTTTTCAGAATTGTCTCCTGTATATTGGTGTAATCATGGGAAAGGGTGATACTCTGTCATGCTATATTACTTAATGAAGTTTATTGAAGGTATTTGTTTATTGTCCAGGCACAGCAATCACATTAATTTTAACAGTGGTCAAATATTCAAGAGTTCTTAAGTGATTTAGTATTTTAAGTCCCATTTTCAATATGCAGAAAATTTGTAGGATTATCACTGGGAAGACCATTGACCCACATATTTAAATTAGAAACTATGTTTATGTTCAGCTAGGGAAAATTAAATAGGTAATCTGGACTGTAAATGTTCAAAGTGTCTCATTACAAGTTAATGTCATAGAAAAGTTCTACTGCTTTCTAACATCACCTTCATCAACAGCTGTACAGAAGGTTTAATAAATTCCTCAGACAAAATCCCACATAATAAGCTTTTTTAGTACAGCAGGCCCTGCAAAGTTGTATTTCAGTACAGCATTGCTTTTTTAAAAAATTTTTTTTAAAAACTCTCAGACTCAATCACAGCACAGCCCACTCACGAATACAAAAAGTGTGGACAGCCACTCATTCCATTGTATACCACATGAACTGCCTTCACCGCCTTTTTTTTCTGTTCCCACTGACTAATGTTCAGTCGCAACTACAACAATCACTTACATCCAAAAGTAAGATTAGGATGGCACTTACTGAATTGCAGTCTTAATTTAATGTGATATAGAAGCTGGAAGAAGAGCCAGTATAAGACCAGCCAACCTACCCAGGGCCAACCACTAAGTGATCTGTGGAGCACAGCAGTCCACAGTTTGACGAACTCTGATCTCTACTAATTACCATTTCACACTATTGTCCTTCTACATGTCTAGCACCTCCTCATCTTTGCCTCATATCTCAGTCCCCCTCCAAGCCAGGGACTGAGGGTTGTGACAAGGGTGTGTTGAGAAGGAGGATGATCTGCCAGACATTTAAAGAGGACAATACTGGGAAATGGTAATGGGCAGATAAATTTATTCCTAAGTTTTTTTTGCACTTAAAGTTACTTTTCCTCGCTGTTCACTGTAGTGAAATATAGCTTTGAAGACTCTTCCATGCTGAGAGCTAATTCATTTGAGGAATTTATTAAACATTCTGCACAGCTGTCTTTGAAGGTAGTTCCAGAAAGCCACAGAACTTTCTACACTGCTCCAAAAGGCTTTTTCTATTTTTTTTTTAAAAAAAGTTATGTTTTAAACCATACCAACAGAGCTACTGAAAACTGAATCCTGAAGCACTATAAAATACATTGCTGCTTGAAAAAAAACATTTGAATACTGTAGAACACCTAATATTATTTTACAAAAGACCAGCACACAGTAGATCCATATGCTGTATACACCAGATAATAATACTACAAATCTAACATACTAGACTAGAAGCATCAAATATGGAGGTGTCTCCCACTTACGCTAGAACTCACCTACCTGTTACTACTATACTTTGTCCCTTAACTTACCTACAAGTCAACACCAAAAATCAGATTTTTCAGGCCAGAAGGAAACACTATAGTCATCTAACCTAACCTCCTCTGTAATACAGTCTACAGAATTTCATCCAGGTGTACTTCCTTTGTGTGTGTAAGTAATAATATTCAGAAGTGTCTAGTCCAGGGGTGGCCAACCTGTGGCTCCGGAGCCACATGCGGCTCTTCAGAAGTTAATATGCAGCTCTTTGTATATGCATCGACTCTGGGCTGGAGCTACAGCCACCAGCTTTCCAATGTGCTGGGGGATGCTCACTGCTCAACCCCCAGCTCTGCCACACGCCCTGCCCCCACTCCACCCCTTCCCGCCCCCTCCCCTGAGCCTGCGTACCCTTGCTCCTCTCCCCTCACTCCCGCTGAGCCTCCTGCACACTACGAAACAGCTGATCGGGAGATGCAGGGAGGGAGCGGGAGGCGCTGATAGGCGGAGCTGCCAGTGGGTGGTAGGCAATGTACATTGGTAAATTCTGGCTCCTTCTCAGGCTCAGGTTGGCCACCCATGGTCTAGTCATACACACCAAGCCAGTACAAGCATGTGTGCCTGGCATCATAATAGTTCCATACTCATAACAGTACTTCTTCAGGACTAAAAATTAAAGATTTACTGTACCTGACTGGAAAAGAGGTCCCAGAACCTGCCTCTACCATTATGCAGAAATTGGAAACCAAAGCAGTTGTTTTACATCCTATCAAGCTCCAAAACTTCTACTATTTTCCTAATGTTGCTTCCACTCATAAAAGATAAAAACTACCTTGACCTTAAGAATATGAGTTAGAAGAGGTACTAAGGCAGTTTCAGTGTTAGTTTAGGCTTTGATCTGTATTTCAATGCAAAATGTGGAGGCCGAATACAGCATGAAAACAAAATGCAACTATATTAATACAAATTACACTAAGTTTTGAATTAAGTGAGATTTCATTTCCCCTCTCCCCCCAAAAATGCACCTATGTTGCACTAACTTTCCCTCAAACTCTCAAAAACAGCTATCCATTATCCCTTTCCATAATACAGGGTGATATTTCATACCATGAGCAATTCTGTACAGCGTTCTAAGAAAAATGATGAATCACAAAATATTTATATCCATATCTATAGCTATCTATATACATAAATCAGTCTATAACTGGATTCATATTTCTTCCTGGTAGATGGCAACACAGTGTTCTCAGGTCATTTTACAAAGGGCTGTAACAGAAAGGCAAATACAACATGACGGAAACTCAATAATACAAATCAGTCATCTTGTACATGCTCCCAATAGATGGCAACAGAGTACCAGAAATACAATGAACCTAAGGCCTTGCTTAACTATTATTGAAATAAGAAGCCATCAAAATGGTTATCAGTGGGCCCACTCCAACAAATACTTATGCCTAACTAACTTTACTCACATGAGTAGCCTTACTCAAGCCCATGGTACTATTCCCATAAGTAAAGCTACCCAAGGGCACAAGTGTTTATGCAGGATCAAAGCATCTATTAAGAAACCTGGCAGAGGGTTGGGGTTTTTTTTGTGTATAGCAAGCTACCTCATTGACCATCTCAGAGGAAAGATGAAGACGTATAGAGTTTACTAGCAGTGATATGAAGTAAATAAATGTTTGTGGCCTATTTAACAAGAGCTTCTAATAAGGAAAGTAAAAACTGGTTTGTTAAAAAGCTTTTGTTGATGGCCATATCTTGATCTTTACAACATAGTTTAGAAAAGGGAGAATTTTTCAACAAGTAAGTATTTAGCCCCCAAATTCCCATTTTCCAGGCACTTTTCAGCTTTCTTCAGACAGAATGATCAGCCATACATCATTTTGCTGCGTGAAACTGGCTAGGAATTAGGCCAAAGTGATGTCTGAAAGTACAGTGACTGAGTTTAGAGACAACTATAAGAATTCTTTAGAGCCTTAGATTTTAGAAATATTTATCTCAAAGTATCAATTTAAACTGAAAACTAGAAGTCCTGTTTTTATCATACAGTACTTAAGAGAGAATACACTTCGTCAATTGGCTGACACTCCCTGTATCCCCTCACTCTCTCATGTATACATACTACATGGAGCTCAAAATATTATTGCAGAGTTGCTTCTCTGTGGCTACTTCTCAAGATTTAAAAGCTTTATTTTCAAATAAAATATCATATTAGAAGACACAGAAGGCAATCCTCTGGATTTTCAATGGAAAATTAATCTAAAAATAAAAGGGACAATCACATTCCCCCAGAGGAGGGGCTGAGATATTTTTGGTGCAGGCCGGTATAGAGAGGATTTTGTACCTTTAATGAGAATCCTAAATCCACCACAATTTTATAAAAATAAACATGGACAGTGCAGACTGGGCTTGCACGCTGAACAGGTGCTGTTGGGTGCCAAAATGCAGCAGCATTATATCAGCTATAAAATTCCTTATGGCTGGATTCTCTAGTCTAAAGCCACTTTGTGCTATGTAGCCCTAAACCATTCAGACAGCCATGGGGAGAATTCCTCTTGCGCAGGTGTTCTCTGTACCAGTGGCTAGATGGAAGAATGAGGCTCAGCTGCCTATTGGACCCAGCGCCCGTCTCCCCCACCCCCACCTCACATTGCATAAGAGGAAGGAGGAGGATGTGTTGGAGTGGTACAGGAATGGGGGCATGGCAGAGCAGAGCTTCACCCTGCCTGACCCCACCCTGCCTGACCCTCCAATGATGCAAGTTAGAAGTGCTCCTATTCACCCCTAACTTGCGCTGGAGCTGTGCTGCCCTGAATAAGGGAGTTGCAGCCCCCCATGTCAGATGGAGTGGAGAATCAAAGCCTTACTCATTAAAATATACTGCATGTTCACAGACTTCATATGGAGTATAAAACAGGTGGGTACAGCTACAGTATATGTTCTCTATACATGAAGGTATATGAACCAAAACTGAAAAAAAAAAATATATATATATACCTGATTTCCAAGCCAACTAAGTTAGGATCCAGAGCAACAGTCTCTGTTGTAATTTCCACCTTTCGTACACTGCCAAAGAAGTCTGTTATTAGAACATTCTGAGGATCTCTCTGAAAAAGATCAGTCCGGTGTCCAGGTGTAGAAACACACAAACTTCTAGGGCATACCTGAAACTGAACATAAAAAGGATAGTTACGTTTTCTCTCTCACATTTACTCTTTAAATTAGTCTCTGTTGGTGTCTGTCAGAATATTGTTGGGAAAGGAGAGACAATCGCTAAACAAAATAAGCATTGATTTTACAGGTATCAATAACACATGCAATGGTTTTGCACACTTAGAAAAGGCGATTTAACTAAAGAACTAAGAAGTGCTGCTTTGTCATGATTATGCATGTAGAAACCTCTTCCGCTCTTGATATGCATGTAACTCCCATTAACTCTAATGACAAAATTAATATTAAAGAGGAGTTATAGGCAAATCTTCTGGGAGAAAACAAGCCGTTCATCAGAACAAGCTGTTTTTCAGTGTACATGTGGCAACTTCTGAAAAATAATAGTAGGTGGGAATCCTATAGGTTGATCAAAGGGAGGCAAGTGAGGCTAGATAAGTGTTCACACAGCCTTGGAAAGTCTACTCAGTAGCTAATTAAAAAGGTTGCAAAAATTAAGCAAGAAAATTTGGATTCTTGACATAGGTCCAGAGGAGCCAAAATCCCAATAGTTGTTTCCCTTCTACAGCCTATAAATTAACTATGAATTAGAATCATCACATATTAAAAATAATTTAGACTTATTTTAAGTTAGTGTAGATGTGTCTGCAGCTCACACAACATATTATCCAGAGATCAGTGCCATTGCTATGCTGAATTCCAAAATGCATCACTGACACTCCTGTAAAGGCACAGCCATCAAGGGAAGGAGGCAGTAACAAACTTATCCAGGTTTTCTTTAGACACCAAGAAATTCGATATAGCAAAGACTATACTGAGAGTATGTAGGCATCAGTGGGGACAAACTCAACTTAGTATTTCAAGTGGCTGTAAAAGTTTATTAAATAAGTAATACAACAAGACATATGGTTCTAGCAACCTCTGAAAGCAGGGGCACAAAAGGAGATGATAGCATCACTGCTTATGCATCATTGCTGTCCAACCTCTTCTCCCCCCAACCTTTCCATTTCTGTAAACACGGCTTTTCAGATCTAGACATGTACCTTCTTTCCAAAACCATAACAAATCCTCCTAAACCCATGGTCTAACCAGGTGTGTATTCCCATTCAAAGTATCGCACTAGGGTATCTCCAAATCTCACTTAGGTATGTGGGAACATCCCACCTTTCTAACCTCTACAGGCAAGGGATGGTGGGTTACTGCCCAGTCCATGAGAAGCCACTTGATCATAAATTAAACACACAACATTATTAGGGCTGGAGAGGACTCTGGCTATAATTCTTGCTGCTAGGACCAAGTACCCAAATTACAATCCTCCAAAACACAACAAATGCAATCCAAGACCATTTCCTTGCCATCGCTTAGGGAAAGATTTATGAATATGACCCCACTCTCCTGATTCTCAGTCTTCCGCTCCCCAGTAGATATTGCTGCCTCTGATAGGCCATAGGAAATACAGAACCAAATGGAGGAGTGGAAGGTGAGAACAGTTCCTTAGTGACAGAAAGAGAAAGAGCAAAGATTCCTCCAACTACTGGCCCCCGTTTAAGGATGGCAACAAACTACCAGGCAGCTGGACTAGTATTTTCTCTTCCCATTGGAACATCATGATGTACTAGACTAGTAACTAGATGGTGCTGGCTCTTATCAGTTGCTTTTATTACCACTGGAAAAAACAGTGTTTGAACCAAAAGGTGTTGCCAAATATCTGCTTTTAAAAAAAACAGGAGGAACATCTAATAATATTTCCTATGTACCTGGCAGAAAATATGCAAAAAGCCAGACAACTATGTCACCAGCCAGGTATCCTGGGGCTCACCATAACACAGCTTATATAGCATCATGTAGCAGTATAGAAAATACAACAGTTAGGTAGCAATAAAATCAGAGTGGTCCATTTGATGAGACCTATTCATAAAAGATATCAGAGAAAACAGAACCTTCACTTCCACATAGCTGCCTATACCCATGTATCTCCCATCCCATTTACACTTGGGGTGCACACTGGCTGCAGAGCTAGAGTCATCTTGGAGGATTACATCTGTGTTTTTAAGCATGGCACTTACATTGAACTATGCTACTCTCCAGACTCTTTGCTAACTCACCAACTCTGGATCCCACCCATGCCTTACCAATTCTTCAAAGCATTTTGCCTTTTCTTGCAGGCAACCCCTTCGTTTACTGTTCCAACTTCATTGTATACTGGCACAGGAAAGTGATCAGAAGGAAGAGAGAAGTCTAGTTTTCTATGGTTGTTCTTAACCAGCATTAGCAGCTCTGGAATTGGGGAGACACAAGAGCTGGGCACATGGATGAGTTTGGCTGTATGTCTTCAGATAAGTGAGTACATAAGAGATTTCCCCTGTGGCCATCTTGCAATCACAGCTTCTTAAAGAGAAAGATCAATTATTTTCCTTCGCTCTTAGCTCCTCAAAGAGCACAACCTTAAAAATCTAAATCTTTAAAGCCCATGAATATCCATAATATTTGTTTTGTTTTAATTCACAAATTATTCAAGACATAAGTCTTCTATACTGCAGCTATGCCATAAAGCCACTGCACTGGCTAGGAATGTTGTAAAACATTGAGTAACCGTAACAATTTTATATTTCTGTAATGTCAACACCACCACAAATGGAGGTGTATAAATGATTCAACAAACTACCAATGACTTTTCAAAGCACATCATCCATAACTTTTATTTATCAGTTCCCAACAATTTCAAACCTAGCACCAAAGGGTTTTTGATTGAAGTTGACTCTGTTGCAAACAGCTTCAAAGACCTCAGAGCAAAAGCTGCTTACTAATTCTTCTTTATGTTAACTACTGAAGGCACATGACATCAACACTTCTTTTATCTGGAAGCCCATTAATCCGCTCTCTTATTGGTGAAACAGTCATGACAAATTCTTCCATTTTATTCCTATAAAACTGCCAATTCAAAAAATCCTCCCTCTCTTTCAACAGGCACATTCTAGGAGTGAATGAAATCTGTGATGAACTGTATATGAAAGGGATTTAAAAAACACATCTTTAAAAACCCAAAACCATCCTCCTTTAGGGTCAATTGTGTTTTTATCACAAGCCCAGAGGAAAGGGTGCTGTGTCAGCTGCACTGCCCCAGGAATTTCTCAGGAAACAGTCTGCAACTCTGAGTGCATCCCTTCTCTACCTAGCTCAGTGTACCTTCCTCCATCATGCTAATGGACCTGTAGGCACCAATGAAAATAAAATCATAAGAAGTATACATTGTCTAACAGAAAATAACCAGTTTGCCCCGGAAAGGGTTAAAGTTAAGGTAACTGCAGAGGATAAGTAATTACCAATTCAATTATTTCATTGATCTGCTCACCTGAAGAGCATATTTTGCTTCCAGAACTACAGATTTTATTTCAATCCATTGTACCTACATTCACCTCTAACTGCAACAATAAAATTCAGTTTTGAATCCATGAGAAGAGTTTTGCTCTGCTAAGCATAGATAGCAAAACCATTCTCTGCCTTTTTAGGCTTGAAATCAGTCAAATATCAAGTTGGAAGTGTCAGGAGTGCTAAAAGAAATAATCTGGTTGCAAAATACAAATAAATAAATAAATAAATAAATAATAAAGTGTTAGGGGTATGATAGCTCACTGTGCCATAATCATTAGATGCCAGGCAAAAGCTCATACATGTAAATAACGATTAAAAATGAATGTTGGGAGAATTCAGAAAGTCAGAACTCTGAAGTATTTCACTTCAGCCTAATCCTGTTATACTTCATCATGCCAAAAACCATGCCATCAACTTTAAATTAAGTTTCAAAGTGTTCTTATTAATTAGTTCAGCAAACCAGGGGTGGGAGTGGCAAAGGGGACTTATGTGATCTTTGGATGTACAAAGAAGGAGTGGTAAGTAGAAGTAAGGAGGTGATTTTACCACTGTACACAGTATAGGTGAGACCAACACTGTAATACCGTACACAGCTCCAGGGTCCACATTTTAAATAGGATGTTGAAAAACTGGACATGTTGCAAATAAGAGGCACAAAAAAGACTAGATGGCTAGAAAAAAAAATGTGTTATAGTGAGAGACTTCAGGAGCTCAATCTGTTTGTTTATCAAGCATTAGACTGAGAGATGAAATGATTGCAGCATATAAGTACATTCATGTGAAGAAAATATCAGGCACTACAGAGCTCATTAATCTAGAGAAGAAAGGCAAAATACAAGCCAGATGCCAAAAAAATTCAATTGCTCCCAATTCCATACTCTGTCTTTTGCAGCAACCCCTAGTGGAGGCAGCTAGACTGACTCTTGCTCAATTTCAGCCCCAGGTTCTTCCTGTCCAATGGTTCAACCCACCCTGCACCACTCCTTGATGTAACAATGTGGCATTGCAGAAGGTCTTCCGCAGAGCGCCCTCTGTTGACCTGTTCTTTGGCCATGTGATGGCTTCTTTCTGTCTATACCTTCCATGACCTAGCCCTCTGGCCAGGTCACCTTTCAGTTCAGTCGGGATAACGAAAGTCCAACTGAAACATCCAGACAAATGAGTCTTCCGCCCCTTTTGGACTTTTCTCTTCATCCCTACTCTCAACCCCTGAGGAGTTTTATGCTCCTTAAACTGAGCACTGCCTTCCCAGGCCTTTCCCCCTGGATGCACTTCTACTCAGCAGATTTTCTTTTGGATGACAAGGTATAGAAATAGATGCAGATTTTTCTTCTAACCTAGAGAACATGAGTTTAATATATAAAATTTACTCAAATAGGTCAGAGATTAAGGTTATAAAGTAAAACCAGAATAAAGGCCCATTCCCTTCTGTGGGTTAACAATGGTCTTAATCTTCACCCACAGTAAATGCGGTCTATTGCAGCTCTAGGCTGTATGGATCGAACACTACCTGGGGAGATGCTCCTCAGTCATCTGGTACCCTGTGATATGTCAGTCATTCCATAAAGTGCTCTTGCTGTAGGCTCTTAAAGAGACAACACAGCCAAATGCAGCCCAGAATTAGTTTATATTCGTAAGTCTTTACGTTCTCCAAGACTGCAAACAGCCACTTCTGCACAAAATAAAGTCACTCTATAGGCAAATATGTGCTTCTTGGCTAAGAAAAATAATTAAGACTAGATACTAAGTATTTAAGAATATAAAACAGAGTATGCCAATAACAATTACTTAGTTAAAAAAATCTCTCTAGAGAGTACAATTGTTTTTACAGTACCTATTAATACATGAACTTTACTAAACACTAAAATAAGGGGGTCGGGGAGAATAAATTATTTACCAGTTTAATATAGAGTATGAATGGCAAGAGGGGCAAACTTCTCCTAATCAAAAAATTATTTGAAATTGACAGGGGATAGCACTAAGGAGATAAATAAGCAAAGTAACAGAAGATAAAATTACTTTTAAAAATTTGCAAGAGAAAAATGTGGTAGCATTTGATAGACATGTGTAACCTGAGATTTCACTCAATTTAATAAAAATCACCAGAAGCAGCATGTCATGGACAGAGTAAAGATGCTTCCACTCTGTAATATGGTAACACCCTGTTAAGTAGAGAGAAATATAATGACCATATTACTGTATGTTTCTCTAAACAAAAGCTCACTGCTGTAATGATTGTTTTGTCTCTGATATTTACATAGTAAGGATTTGTAATCCTGTTAAAACTTCCTAAATAAAGAAATAAAGAAAAAAGAAAAGAATAAGCATAACTATACCATAAATAGTGTAAACTGAAATACCCCCAAGAGTAGATTATGTGCCAAACTGTTGCATGCAGCATGGGTAGCAGCGTCAGAGGACAAAGTCTGCAGAGCCACTACATCCCCTAGCCATGCAGGTGGGCAGGAGGATTGGGAAATGGGTGGAGTAGAGCACAGCAAGCAGGAAGACCTTATTCTCTGCTAAGAGCTCAGGTGGGTCTGAGGGGGAGGTGATTTTAAGAAAAATGGCTGCTCTGAATATCATAGGGTATAGGAACACCTTGAAATTGCTACACTGCTTCCTAAAAGATTACACATTAGAAATAACAGGATACAATTCCTTTGAAAAACAGCACATGGAAATCAGAGCCACCAACAGTCTACCAGCTCAGATCAAACAGGCCAACACAACAGCAATTAACCTGACAATCAAAGCTGGAGTCTTCCCAAAGCAAGAATATCTCCATCCAAATACCCACACCCAAAACCAGGAGACTGTTTGTTTAGTCACTATTTTGAAATGATCCTGCCAAATAAATTTTAGATTTTCTATAAAAACACAGAACTATGCTATAAACAAAGTACTTGTAACCTGCAGTTCTTCTGGTACAAACAGAAAGCTTTTCCAACAGATTGCTGCCACTGTGTTTTCTTCCTGCGTTCAAACTGATAGAGTCACATATTCCTTAAAAAATGTAACCAACATAAATGCTCTTGAATAAATACCATTTAATCTGTATTTTTTCTTCTAAATAAGAAGAATTCAGAGACTAAGAATGAAATTGAATATAGACATATAACTTTTAGTTTTTCTTCATTCCCATTTTATATTCAGCCTTTGTAGAGAAAGATGTTATCATCAGTTAAAGGTTTTTTAAAAAGACCTTTACTATCACAACAGCAGCTTTTATTACTACAAGGAAAATGATTAAGGAGCAACTATCTGCAGAGGCTGTAGAAGTGAGTTACTTCTTATGATGGACTGTACATATATCAGATTCCTTGGATTTGTTAATAGAAGCCAAGTACCTGTTTGACAGTTCAGATCCATTATGTATAGCATATGGTTTGAAGCAAGCAATTTTGGCAATTTTCAGAACAAAAACTAATAGGATTTAATCCTTCCGAGAGGAAGCATGATAAAAATGCTTTAAAACCTAGAATATTCAATTTCAGAAAGAAAACAATTACACTATTATGCAATAATATATACCAGAATATCCGATAACTTAAAATGGAGAGCTTTTAGCTTTCTCTTCTATGTAGATTGTTTGTATAGCTAATTAAAAAATATATATATTTTATTGGAGGAGTCAGGAACCTCTATTTGACAAACTATTAATATGCTCACCTATCGTATGTAAGCAACTCGTATTTGCCCTATCATAAAAGTAAGTACTGTATACACCTCTCCAATGATTATCTTTGTAAAGGTAATAGAAACTAAAAGGAAAACTTGGATTCACTTGATTCCATTGAAACTGCTTGAAATAGCCTAAAGCACAAAATGACGACTATTGCCTCGTGCACTTTGAGGTTGGAGCACATCCATCCTGTCAAGGCAAAGGGTTCATTTTGATCATCTACTTAGGAGGTTACTGGAACCAGAAGACTTGAAGGGGAAAAAAAGGATTACTTACTTGTACAGTAACCATCATTTTCTGAGATGCATTGTATACATATACATTCTGCTGCAGGTATCTGTGCAAACAATCCACTCGAGTCAGACTTTTGTCACCAGTACCACTAGGCAGCACAAGAGCCCCTGCTCGCCTCGTGCCTCCATCTTCCTCTCTTTCCCTTCTCACTGCTGTATATAATTTCCAAAGTAGCAAGGAATGTGTATGTCCACAACACATCTCAAAAGATGAACAGTTATTCTACAGGTAAGTAACCGTTTTTTCTCCTTCGAGTGACTGTGCATGTATATATTCCACTGCAGGTAACTCATCAGCAGTTCCCCTACAAGCAGAGAGACTTCAGATCATCTGAATAGAGGCTGTAACCACAGCTTGCAAAAGTCGGCGTCGATACAAGAGGCTTGAGGAATGGCAGAAGATCTGAAGGAGAACATCCTTCCTGATTGACCACTCGTGCTGATGTACAAAAATCCTGTGAGGAAATCCTCAAAATGTTTCTCTCGTTCCTGGAAGGTGAAAAGCCTTCAGGAAAGCATTGTGATGAATGCATAAATTCCATAGGAGGATCGCCTCCAGGCAAAACTGAGGCAATCTTGCACTTCTCTGCTTGTTCAGATAGCAATTCTTACAGACAAAACCACTGCCATGTTCTATCACTTGGTTCTTGATGGTGGACAAATATCTCACAGGCCCAAAGAATAGCCTGGGGCACAAACACATTTATGTGGAGTGAAATTTCCTGAGGTGACTAAACAGCTTGCCTCTGGAATTGACCAAGATGGGCTCCCCAAACTTTAATAGATGCATCAATTATCAGACTCAGTCAATTCTGGAGATAAAAACAGAACTCCTCTGCACACATTGGGGGATCCAACAATCAAGAGACCGAAGCACTTATGCGGCTACACGAATCTGTATGTCTGTCCAGAAGGTGCCTGGGAGGACAATATACTGATTGGAGCCAGGCCTGCAGAGAGCAAAGGTGAAGTCTGGCATGCAGATCTCCATATGTGCATTGGGCCATATGGCCTAGAAGCTGAAGCAGGCACATGCTGATGTTGTGGGGGGTGAATTTGAGGCTTTCTAAGAGAAAGGCTACAGACTGAAACCTTCTCTGGAAGGTAAGCCCTGGTTGTTATGCTGCCAAGGTCTGCTCCTATAGAGATTATGTGCTGTGTTGGTTGTATTTGTGATTTGTCCAAATTCAGTTTCAGGACTAGACGGGAGAACAGCTGTTAGATTACTATAATGCTATTTTGGACATGGTCACTTGATACTTCATGAACTAGCTGATGACCCAGGTAAGGAAATATTTGAATGTCCAAATGGTGGAAATGAGGTTACTACTACTGTCACACACATGTTGATGACCCTGGGTACTGATGACAGTCTGAAGCGAAGGACTGTGTACTAGTAGTGAATTGAAGGTACTTCCAAGGGCAAGGATGTATGGCCACATGGAGGCATGCATCCTGTAAACTGAGAGCAGCATACAATTTCCCATCTTCAAGGAAGGGATAGTAGAAATGAGGGTGATCATCCTGAACTTGATTTCCTTGACGAAACAGTTCAGCTGTCTTAGCTGTACAGTGGGATAGAGGCCATAAGATTTCTTTGGGACCAGCAAGTACTGGGAATAGACACCTTTTCCTCTGTGCTGGTAAGAAACTTCTTCCACCACTCCCATTTCTAGAAGAGACCATCTATCTTGAAGTAATACATTCTCATAAAAGGATCCCTGAAAAGGATGGAGAATATGGGTTGGGAAAAGAGAAGTAGGTAAACTGGATACCATTATCCCTCTTTTACCATGCTTTACCACTTGTCTGATATTATGTCCCAAGCACAGTGAAAGAAGAACAGGCGTGATCCAAAGGGAACATATATCGTTGGTATGCAGTCCTTGACCAAGAAGGTCAAAATGATTGCTTGGAAGCTGCTGCAGTCTGGTAACCAGGGCTCCTGACAATGAAGATGGCTGGCAGCATCGAGGAGGTCTTGACCTTCTTAGAGGCATATTGTGACCTCTGTTGGAAACAGGGCCTTGAAGTAAGATTGCCGCCTAAACTGTTTCCTCTTTGTAAACAGAGTATAAACTCCTAATGAACTAAGCATTGCATGAAAGTCTTTCAGTGTGCACACAGAGTCATCTGTTTCAGCAGAAAACAATTCAGAACCGTCGAAAGGTGAGCCATCTATTGCGTTCTGCAACTCTCTTGGAATGCCAGAAGCCTGTAGCAAAGAAGAAATCCAGCCTCATAAATTTCTCATCCTTGGGAGTGGTCTCCTGGTTGAATCTGAGTCCCCTGCATCACAGTCAGGGTCTAGTTCCAATGCAGGTTGCATCGCATCTTTCAAGAGACAGACTTTAAGATGAAAGAGCCTATTTTAGTCCCGGTGAGGAAAGAATTACATATTGAATAGGACAGGACAAATCAAGCGGCTCTCATGCCTATCTGTGACAGGAGAAAAGAAGCCCCGAACATGGTACACAGCTTAATATCTGGGTATTTTTTAATAAATCAATCCTCCAAGTAACTACTAAAACTAAACTAAGTATAGTATCATTAAATAGTAACTATAAATACATACTAACTATACACAATGAAGTTCTGAAAGCTAGCTAACTGAAGCAAATGCTACAGAGAGGAAGAACTGAGAGGGAGGCAGCAGCCATGCCCTTTTATGCCCTTGCCTGAGAGCACAAGGGACACCAGGATGTATGCACGCTTAGTGGTACTGCTGGCAAAAGTCTCTGACTCAAGTGTATTGGGCACACAGACCATACTCTCAAGGGTTTGGTAGAACTTTATCACACTCTTTTGCCTGCCACCATAATGATGTGGCTCCTAGCTGTCATCCTAATGTATGGGGGGTCGGGGGGGGAGAGGCGCTGTGAAAAATGGTGCGAGAGGCAAGACTGTGGCAAAAAATCTCAGATTTACAGATTTTAAGGCCAGAAGGGTCCACTATGATTATATAGTCTGACCTTTTACAAAATACAGACCAGAGAATTTCACCCAGTAATACTTGCATGAAGTCCATACCTTATGGTCAAGCTAGAACGTATCTCTTAGGAAGACAATCTTGGTTTAAAGACTACAAGTGATGGGAAATTCACTGCATCCCAAAGTAAAATGTTCCAATGGTTTATTACCTTAACTGTTAAAATTTGCACCTTATTTCCAGCCTGAATGTATTGTGACAGGGTCAGGCCACATGGCTCCAGGAGAGTGATAGAAGGTAGATATATTAGCCCCAGATTAAGCAGGTCCCTTTTCCCTGAGTAAGATAATGGGCTGTTCCAGAAGAATCAGGAAGTTGCCGGAACCAATTAAGGCAGGCTAATTAGGACACCTGGAGCCAATGAAGAAGCTACCAGAATCAATTAGGACAGGCAGGCTAATCAGGGAACCTGGTTTTAAAAAGGACCTCAGTTCAGTTAGTGAGGTACGTGCGACGAGCTGGGAGCAAGAGGTGCTCAAGAAGCAGAGAGTGAGTAGGCGTATTGCTGGAGGACTGAGAAGTACAAGCATTATCAGACATCAGGAGGAAGGTCCTGTGATGAGGACAAAGAAGGTGTTGGGAGGAGGCCATAGGGAAGTAGCCCAGGGAGTTGTAGTTGTCACGCACCTGTTACTGGAGACACTGTAGACAGCTGCAATCCACAGGCCCCTGGGCTGGAACCTGGAGTAAAGGGCAAGCCTGGGTTCCCCACATCCTCCCAGCTCCTTATTTGATATAAGAGTAGTTGACCTGGACTGTGGGTCCCACCAGAGGGGAAGGTCTCTGGCCTGTCCCCCGACCCATTAGGTGGGCCAGCAGAGACTGTGGAGATTGTTCTCCTCCTTTTCCCCAGCTGGCCAGTGATGAGGTTAGCTGAGTGAATGGCAAGTTTGTGCCACTAACAAAAGGAGCCAAACTGAGGACTGCCGTGAACCTCTGAGGTGAGCAAATCCGCAAGAAAGCGCAGAACCCACCAAGGCAAAGGAGGAACTTTGTCACAGTATCTAGTTTAAGCTTCCAGCCACTGGATCTTCTTATGCCTTTGCCTTCTAGATTAAAGTCCTCTACCATCAGAAATCTTCTCACCACTTAGGTACTTATGGACTGTGATCAAGGCACCTCTGAGCCTAATAAGATAAACAGATTTAGCTTCTTAAGCCTTTCACTGCATAGCAAGTTTTCCAGACCTCAAATCATCATCCTTGTAGCTCTTTTCTGACCCTTTTCAAATTTTTCAACATCCTTTTAGAAGTGTGAGACCAGACCTAGACATATTATTCTAGTAATTGTCTAACCTATACTGCCTAGCTATTTCTACTGGATAGTTTCTTGATTATATAACCAAGAAACATATTAGCCCTCTTAATCACAGCATTGTATTAGGCGCTCACATTCAGTTGATTAACCACCATGACCCCAAGCCTTTTGCAGAGTCACCAGCTTTCCAGGATACAGTCCCCTATCCTGTAAGTGACCTAAATGTCTTGTTTCTAAGTGTATGACCTTATATTTGGCTGTATTAAAAACACATTCAAACTCAAATCACTTAGATACATACTGATCTGGGGTAAAATGAACCTGTCGTCATTTGTCACTCCAGCAATTTGATCGTCATCTACAAACTTTACTAGCAATGATTTTATGTTTTCTTCCAGATTAGACAAAAATACTGAATTATATTGGGCCAAGAATAGATTCCTGGGGACCTCACTAACACCACACCATTTGGATGATGATTCCCCATCTACACTTATTTTTGACTTACAGAGATCTGTCTGTTAACCAGTTTTTAATCTCTTTAATATGTGCGACACTGGATTTGTATAGTGCCAATTTTTTAAAATCAGGCCTGGACAAGGAATTTGTTCTTCTTTAAACAGGTACCCTTCTTTAAGCGGTCCAATTCAGTCACTGACCAAAGTATTCCCTTCAATTTCTCACAAGACATAAGCTGTTTATTTTATCAGGGTTTATAGTTATGGCTCTTAGGGATGCCTCAAGATGAAGGCATGGTGGAATTTGACATCTGTAACTGGAAGTCAGATTCCCTGAAGTTCATTCACATTATGACTCAAGATAATATAGTGTATTCTGATGGCAAATCATGATATACATTTGTGTCCGTCCCCCCCCCTTTTTTTTTTTTTTGGACAGTGATGCAAGTCTCCTTATCCCTCAGATAGTATCTGGGTATAGTATGCTGCTATAGGGTTTGCTGTGCTACTTCAATGTACTGCTGAATACTTTGAATTTGGCCACTGAAAGACCCATACAATTATAATTAAACATAAAGAATATAATTGGACTTTTCTGGTATTTTGTGGATGTCAACATTTTTTAGAAGTCATTAAAGCGATGGAAAGGACAGAGGATTTACAGATTTGCTATGTCATCAACAAGGTCTGCACTAACATTTCTAACTAGCTGAACCAGTTCACCCTATTTTCCAGATGGCTATTTATACACTTTAAACTGCTGTTGAATGTCTGGTACTGTTTCTTTTTATAAGACAACTAATTCCTTTGACTACAGATTGAGTGTTCCAGCCAAATTCATTCCAATAATGTTTTTTTTAAAATATGTACAAAATCAATAGAAAAACTACTTAATCCTTGTGACATAAGTTTTGTTCTAAAATTCTCCACAACCCATCATAAATTAGAATACAATGTAATTAAATGGATTTTCATACCCTTGGTAGAAAATGTCAGCATATTAGTCACTGAATCAATTCTATATCAACACAAAATCTGTCAGTGTGGGCTGCTTTGTGTGAAATCTACTACACCTCATCTAGCAGCAAGGCTGACACCAGCCTCCACAGACATTGACATAAAATGTTTGAACAGCTGCTCCTTTTACTGAAATGGAGATTTAATGTGTGTGGTCAATGGTGGCTCTTAAGTCTCCGACGACAACAACATGACAGAATTTACTGCAACAAGCCACAAAAGCATGATGCATTATCATGAAAAAAGGAACATCTGGCCTGTTCAAGGCCAATGGGCTAAGAGTGCTACTAAAATGTAGTTGCTTTTTCAATTTATGGTATCTAAGATGGAACATATGTAACTGTTCAAAAACCATTTTCACTGAACTTCACCAAGACATTTTTTGTTGGATCATATCTGGCAATTACAACATTTGCCTGAGAACAAATAAAGCCCCAGCCTTGTAACTGGATTTGCACAGGCTGAACCCTGCACCTATGTGGCGAAGCACTGAAGTCAATGGGGCTCCCCTCTTGTGTTTCTGAGTGCAGGATCAGGATTCCAACATACAAACTACCTCTGCAAAGCAAATGCCAATGACTGCCTTTCCATGTGTGCAAAGTGATTGCAATCCATGATTCTAGGTACCCTGCAAGTTCCATGGGATGCAGAGATAACACACACAAGACATCTTTCAGTAAAACACCCAGGTTGTTTTAATTAATTTTTTTCCTAATCAAGCAAAGAAACAATTTCAAACTGGGGACTCAAGTCTCCGAAATGTCAATATATAATGATTTTACTAAATAAGAACAACAAACACATTTTTAAAAAAAAAAACCTTCTGATATGTAGGAAATCAAAAAAACATTGAAGTTCCCATTGCCAAAACTGACCAGTTGTGAGAACACAGGAGCAGTTAGCAAACTAATGAATACAGTATGCTACTTACAAGGTCATTCATATTGGTCTGGCTGGCTGGGTGAATTTCTTCCAAGAACTCCAAGACATAAAATGTGTATCTATCCATAAGGTGAACTCCAATCCCAAGATCAGGCTGATGCTTAAAAACAAAATATACACACTTAGAGTGTTCCATAGCAAAAACCTGATGGGAACAGAGCAAAACAGGGCCATGCAAGTGTTCAAACCTATGAATTATCTTTACTGCTAGTCAAATTATCAGAAATATGCAAAAAAAAATTACTAACCATCAAAAAAACCCCAATAGACTGTGTAAATTAATCTGTATATTGTATGTTATCTTCACCTTTTAAGACTAAATTCTGACTAGCCCTGTCTTTGCCTGGTTGAAGGGAGCCTCTTCCTCCATTATGCACCTGTGCAGAACTCAGGTAGGATCCTCCCACTATGGCCTCTTGAGCATGAGAAGGAGCGTGGGGAAGACAGTGCTGTGCGGCTCCAGGAGGCCATGACCAGTTGCAGTAGGCACATGAGTAGAGCCTAATTTTCAAAGATGTTGAACACCTACTGGGGCTATGGTGCTCACTACCTTTAAAAAAAATCAAACTACAGAATAGGATGGTTTCACAAACTGCGACTGTCTCATGAGGCCATAGCCTAAAGTAAGAAAGATGAAGGTAAGTCACTTGCAGGTTTAGGGAGAAGATGACTAATGTCCCTCTTCAAGTGCGCTAGCCATTGTACTATAAATCACATTTTCTATTCTCTATTGTTACACTGCAGAAAAAAGGTATTTATCATTATGCTCTTTAATTCATCATTTTGTGTCTGAATTGAAGACTTACTGAAAATTAAATTAGGGGTGTACATTAGCCTGGTGGGCAATTGACATCCCAACACTTTTGGGCAGCACAACATAATAACGTGAAAAGTACATCAAACATTATATGAGTGATGGTTTAGAGGTTAACCTTTATGTTGTTAAGCAGTTAAGGTGGAGATTTTCGGAAGTGCCAAAGAAATGTAGCAGCACAAGTGCCACTGAAAGTTAATGGGACTTGTGATCCTAAATCCTTTGGGCACTTTTGAAAATACCCCCTTTACCCTACCTCCAACTACCCTACCCATAGGGATCCTAAGTCTATGGTGGGGAGCTGTACCTATAGAAACCCTAACCCTGACTCCAAGTACCCTACCCATAGAAACCCCAATGCTAGGGCACAGAGCCCTACCCAGAGGAATCCTAACCCTACCTCCAAGTCCCCTACCTAACTCATACTTACTGAAAGTGAATCTTCTCCTACTTGGCTACTAGCCAAGGCCATTATATTTGGAGAATAAAATCGTTCATACATTGATGCTCCTTGGCAGGTATCAATAATAAACAGCAATTCGTTGTATCTGAAAGAAATAAAACAGCTTTCACATTTGGCATTCTGTAGATTATGTCTTCATTCATACAACTTCACTGCATAGTTACCAAGATATGTAATAGAGAGCCAACTGGCTGAACATTTCAGACACCTTATAATTAATAAGAAGCCCATACAGCTATTGAGCCAAGGTAACTCATTTGTGTGGCTGAAGATTATAATAGATTTCCTTCTCCTGTGGAAAGGAGAGCTTCAGGCCACCTCAAGGACAACAGCTATTTAATACCACTTCTGGGGTGACAGTAATTTTTCGCATTTTTAAACCACATTCAGAAAAAAATAATTAATTTTGCCACCCTTCAGAAGAAGAGTGTGCTGTTTAGACAAGAATTAAATGGAGGAATGAAAGGCTACAAGCAAAGTTTTACATCCGTTGGTAACACACTGTATTTAATCACTAAGTAATCAATTTTTACCTTCTTTTCTGCCACATTTGTTCAAAGGCATCAGCAAGTTCTACATTAGTGATTTCTTCAGAATCCTGAAATTTCAAGAAACCATTTCCACCATGACCTTGTAGAAAAATTCACAAGATAAATAAGCATGTACGTTAAATAGAAGTACAATATATACAAATATGGTTGCCAAAAGGCCAACAGAAACAGCTTAAATGCAATTCTTCTCCCTCTTTGGTGTGGGATGACAAGACACGATTTGAGGGTAATAAGCACAATATACGTTTATGGTTTAACCTGGAATACATCTATTCATTCATAAATTAATAGATACTGCTTTAAAGATGCTTCCTTGATTACTATTTATGCAAAACCCCTTCACATAATAATGATTTTTGTAACTTCCAGAGTCATTACAAATTAGGCTGTCTAGACCATATGCCCAGGGTTGTGGAATACAAGTGTGAGACCCAGATTTTTAAGTGGTGCAGCAATCTTAGTTATCAGAACTTTTTGCATGGATTGTTTTTAATACCAATAATAACGGATGTTTTGCTCAAAGTAATGTGAATCCATAATTACCGTGTATTTGTTTTACTAATTTTTCAGTGTTATTTGGCTTTCTGATGAAATTTCACTCTGCTACTGTGCAACAAAACCAATAAATTCCTGTAATTACCTGTCATATATATTAGAATATTGCTTCTGTCATCAGAAAGTAGGCGCTTGGATCGAGGTGTGCTTGGTGGGATTCTTCCTGTCAATACGCGCAAGAAATTCTCCACAGTAACCTACAAACATCAAAATAAAGTAATTTCTAACTATCATAAGGGATATCTATTGACCACTACTAGACGGGGTTCCACAAAATGACGACACAAACTATGCACTATATATACATAGGTCCACCAATAGATGGTATAAATTGCATTACCAGATTTCTTCTATTCAAGGTTTTACTGTGCTACTGCTCACCAGTTTTTTTTATTGCCCCATTAAAAATCAACCTGTTGCTTTACTGTATTTGAAAACTGTTTCATCAAACACACTTCTATGACCATTATAGTCTTTTAATACTTCATTGATTTGAACACCTTTCACACTGTAGTGTACATCTTTACTCCGTCAATGCTACTTATACATTCACAAAACACTGCAACATTAGTATGTGTTACCATGGAAAAATGTTAACAAATACTCTAAGGCTTAAATTCTCTGTGCAACTCAGGCAAAGAAAAGATTCCTGTGGCACAAACATCGACAAGATCAGATGTAGTCCATCTGGACACCGACCATAAAACATCTGATTAAACATCAGAACTACTTGTTCTGAATGCAGATTTACAACACTCAAAATGTTACCAACAAAATTCAGACTCATGACAGATAGGGTTTTTTTTTGTTACTATAATCTTTCAACATGCACTTTATGTCCTCAGGACACTAATAATCAGAGAGCACGACATCTTCTGTATACTCTAATAGGCAATTATGGTACAGGGTTTAATTTGTTCCTGTAAAATACACATTTTTGCTTTATAAATCATTTTACTATGTGATACTAATTAAAATTCTGTAACTGAAGTCTAATTAAAGTCAGTCCAGGAAAGACTTAGAAAAAAAAAATTTGCAGCAAGAATTGTTTTCTGAAAACAAGAACGTGGTAAAGTGCTGCAGATATTTCCTTTTACTAGCTGTTATAAAGTGGTTAGAAATGAGTTACTTACAAAAAGGACATGTTTTATTTGGAAAAAATAAAAACAAATATTTAAAAAAGATGTTGAATCTGTAATGTGCAAACACACACCTGCTTAACGTCAAAGCTTATGAAAGTGTTATCAGTTTAACCAATCATACAATCTACACTACTTCAACAAAATGGAAAACCCAGTAACATTTTTGTATTGTTAATGTAGTCCGGGATCCTCACAATCTCCTAACCACAACAGTCATGGGAACGAATGTTTTCATTAAAATAGCCAATAACAATGTATAATAATAAATTCTAACTGATTAGAAAGACACACAAAGTTGTAACAAGTTACGAAACTCAGTAAAAAGAAAAGGAGTACTTGTGGCACCTCAGAGACTAACAAATTTATTTGAGCATAAGTTTTCGTGAGCTACAGCTCACTTCATCGGATGCATTGAGCTGTAGCTCACGAAAGCTTATGCTCAAATAAATTGGTTAGTCTCTAAGGTGCCACAAGTACTCCTTTTCTTTTTGTGAATACAGACTAACATGGCTCCTACTCTGAAACTCAGTAAGAATTTTCTTTTTATTATATATATCAATTGAGAATAAGGGCCTGATCCACAATCCAGTGAAGTGTATGGAAATACTACCACTGACTTCAATGGATCAGGCTTTAAAGCAACACTACAGAAAAATCTGGTTAGATAAACAAAGCATTGTTACCTCATAGCTTCTATAGTCCACTTCCACATCATCCCCGTAAACATTTAGCTCCATGTTTTTGTGACTAAACACAGTTGCTGGTTTGGGATTCCTGGGATTACATGCCATATCATCTGCCAGCATCAGGACAATGTGACTGGGAAAAACAAAACAACACAATTTCAGATATTCTATTTTAATACAATAAACAAAAGGAAAACTGCAGATAATGAAGCCAACAAACATGACCCATTATGAGAGCCCTGCAAATCTGTGGATATCCGCTTTATATCCATGGACTATGCTTGCTGATCGCAGATCGTCTGAAGATAAAAATTTTGTATCCATGCAGGACTCTACTCATTATTGAAACAAGATTCTATAGCAGTTAGAAAATTGCCTGGAGTATAAGTACAAGTTACTTTGGTAATACCTTATTTCCCCAAGGAACACTGTTACCATCATAACACTACCACATAAAGCTTTTTGTTTGTTACCGTAACGGAATTATTTGTTTAGCACTAACAACATGCTCAACGTCACACTGTACTTCACAAAAATGGATGGCTGCTGCCTCAAAGAGACCCAACTGTTAAACCCTATTAATACAGTCACTGTTGTTAACACCTATGGATTATTCTGAACAGCAGCAAATGATATTTTTTTTCTCTTCACGCACAACCCCTTGGGCACAGCAATTTCTCCTCAGAATATGAAGAATAATGAAGAATGAGGACAAGTCTTCCAGGATGTAGTATTACTCCAGAAAGAAGCTTTCCTCCTACTAGCACAAATACTGACCTGGGGAACATTTTCCCTTATTATTAGACTTGATTAAACATTAATATGACTCAACTCAGGATAAAACAAAGCTACTCTACGCAAATAAAACAGTCTGGGGCTTAACATGTTGTCCTACAGCAAAACCTAAAGAAGTGGGACAGCAGGCCGAGGAAACTTCCTATGGGCATAGAGAAAGGAGAGATCTGAGGGGCAGCTTCCAAACTCAACAATGTTCAAGGGAAAGACAAACTCCAGTCCCGCAGAGAGATTCAACCTCCATGCTGATCTCGGGAACCATCCTTTCATCTGGCTGAACAGCTTCCCATCAACTCATGTTACCACCAACCATTCCAGGCCCTGTACCTCTGTTGGGAGGGGAAAACATGCAGCAGCAGTTAATGCTACAAGGAGCATCGTTTCCATTGTTTTTACTTATGGTGTTTAAGAAGAGCATTCTGCATAAAGCTGCTTGGTTCCACTTTGCCCCTTGTTGCCTTTGGGACTTTTTCATCCCATTTCACTTCAGTTTGTTCCCCTCTACTTCTCAGAGAGGCTTAACAAATCAGTACTCCTTTGCCATGTTATCTGTACTACAATAGTGTCTGGGATCCTCAACCATGGTCTCCATTGTTGTAGGCATTGGGCAAACAAGAACTACAGAGAACCTGACCTAGACAGCTGACATTTTAGGTTTATGACAAGACAACCGGGTGAAACAACAGGGAGGCGAGAGGACAAGGCAGCAATAAAACAAGAATTATTCTCCCATCACAAAGCTTTTGCAAAGTGAGACAATAAAAAGGGAAGAGATCGGCTGCTTTCCACAGACCTGAGTTTTAATGGGAGCTGTGAGGGCAATGACATTGTTGAAACTACCAAACATGCACATGGCAAGAAGTTAAGGGCACCTAGACAGCTCTATCCAGCATCAGACATACTATAAATATACTCAAACAGATAGCCTGTCCTGATACAAAGTACAGGGTATAAAAATGTTTCTCAAACAGTCAGCCTGCGTGCAGTCACACACCTGGGATTCTTTCTTCCTTTCTCAACTGTGACTTTCAACTGTGACTAAGAATGTTGCCTTCCTCTGATGTACTGAAAATGGTTGTTCACTCAAGCCAGTTTAGCTCTTGTCTGTGACTACACTAAGAGCACTTTACCAGTATAGAAATACCAGTGTACTATACCACCAATGGGTTCCTAGTGTAGACTCAGCTATATCAAAATAGTTAAAACACTCCAGGGAGCAAAACGAGCTATGCTGTTAAAAATGCTGAGCTCTATTGGCATAGCTGCATCTATGCTAGGGTCTTCTGTTGTTACAGCTATGTTGATTAAGGATTAGACCTTTTCACACCCCTGACATCAGCTGTGCTGGCAGATGTCTGTAGTGTAGTCTTGATCCTCATCTTGCCAAACAGAAACAGCAGAGCAATTAATCCCAAGATCCCTTCACATAGTTTTGACAAGCAGAAAGCTTATTTTCCTTTCAATGAGGTTGTGTGTCTAGTGATCAGTCCTGTACCCACAGAAGTCAATGAGTGTTTTGTCACTGACTCAACTGACAGCAGGATCCTACCCATAGGCTGGGAAAAATTACACATAGTGAATAGGCAGGGCATGAAAGATTGAGTCCTGGAAATATAAATAGTGCATAAGAGCATGGATTTACCCCTAATTTACACACCAACCCATCATGTGCACAGTCACGCAGGGACAGAACTTGAGCAGACTTCTTATTAGGGACACTTCAGGTAAATGACAACATATCACCACTCGAACAAGGTCCCAGTCCAATAGGACCTCCTTTCCCTTCCGAACACCACAAATAAACCCCCAAACTTAGGCTGTGTCTTTACTGACACAAAAAGCTGTTTTTTAAAGTGAGATCACTAACACACAATAGTTATATCACTGTAAAATCCAAAGCAGAGACAAGGCACATGCCATTTTTACCATGAGGTTGCCAGGCAAGGTCAGCACTATAACCCACCACCTCAACCCCCCCCCAACCCCCCCAGTGAAAATACAGTGTCCTGTCTTCATTAGGTTTTTACAGCAGAACAGCTAATGCCTGTTAGTTATCTTGCCATTTCTAACACAATTTTTTTTGTCAGTGAAGACAGTCTTAGATGAGCAAGACATTAGCCTCTAAGGACATTAGTGCCCTGATTCTACCCCATCCAGCACAGTTATTGCATGCATGTTATTTTATCTAGATTGTATAGTTCAATAAGATAGAGTCAAATCTGGAGCTACAGCACCTTACACCAGCTGGGGATCTGGTCCTCACTGTCCTTTGGGAAGAAAAGTTCTGGTAGGAGCTGTCAAGGTTTCTCCCCCACTCTGAACTCTAGGGTACAGATGTGGGGACCTGCATGAAAAACCTCCTAAGCTTATCTTTACCAGCTTAGGTCAAAACTTCCCCAAGGTACAAAATATTCCACCCGTCGTCCTTGGATTGGCCGCTACCACCACCAAACTAATACTGGTTACTGGGGAAGAGCTGTTTGGACGCGTCTTTCCCCATAAAATACTTCCCAAAACCTTGCACCCCACTTCCTGGACAAGGTTTGGTAAAAATCATCACCAATTTGCCTAGGTGACTACAGACCCAGACCCTTGGATCTTAAGAACAATGAACAATCCTCCCAACACTTGCACCCCCACTTTCCTGGGAAATGTTGGATAAAAAGCCTCACCAATTTGCATAGGTGACCACAGACCCAAACCCTTGGATCTGAGAACAATGAAAAAGCATTCAGTTTTCTTACAAGAAGACTTTTAATAAAAATAGAAGTAAATAGAAATAAAGAAATCCCCCCTGTAAAATCAGGATGGTAGATACCTTACAGGGTAATTAGATTCAAAACATAGAGAACCCCTCTAGGCAAAACCTTAAGTTACAAAAAAGATACACAGACAGAAATAGTTATTCTATTCAGCACAGTTCTTTTCTCAGCCATTTAAAGAAATCATAATCTAACACGTACCTAGCTAGATTACTTACTAAAAGTTCTAAGACTCCATTCCTGGTCTATCCCCGACAAAGACCAGCATATAGACAGACACAGACCCTTTGTTTCTCTCCCTCCTCCCAGCTTTTGAAAGTATCTTGTCTCCTCATTGGTCATTTTGGTCAGGTGCCAGCAAGGTTACCTTTAGCTTCTTAACCCTTTACAGGTGAGAGGAGCTTTCCCCTGGCCAGGATGGATTTCAAAGGGGTTTACCCTTCCCTTTATATTTATGACAGGAGCCAATATAAAGTAAGAGCTTTTTAAAACAAAACAATCGAAGACTCTTGCATGTACATCCAACCAAAACAGGAAAGACTGCTCTGCTCAGTCTTTCAATGCTCCCTATCCACCTCAAAGAAGTGTGTATTGTCAAGTCCCCAATAGATCTCATCTACGCTCATCTACCTTGGCTAATTTGAGCTTATTAACACAAACACAGTTTGTACAGAAGACAACGCAAATAAAAACATAACACAATTTTTAAACGTAGAGAGCTGCTATTTGGAAAGTTGAGTGAAGAAAGAATGCTCACAAATCAAAGATTAAGTTTTCAGCATTTTAACAGTAGCCCACGATCACAGAGCAATCACCAGGTTAAAATTTAAAATAAAAAAAGGCCAAAAAGCATGAGAAGACGTTTTTGAATATCCACTGAAGACAACCCTTCACATTTCACACATTAGCAATTCCCCTGTGATACCCTGGGCTGAGCTCTTAAAGAACACTGAATGCATCCGATGAAGTGAGCTGTAGCTCATGAAAGCTTATGCTCAAATAAATTGGTTAGTTTCTAAGGTGCCACAAATACTCCTTTTCTTTTTGCGAACACAGACTAACACAGCTGCTACTCTGAAACTACAGTTGTCGACATTATAAAGGGAACATAGATCTCAGCATCATAGTCTCACTATGGTATTACTTTAATAAAATAGGGAGATATTAACTTAATGTGATCTTGGCTTTTTCATGATGAAACAACCAATTCCTTTTCAGTGTCAGCCCTGGTAAAGATTCTCCTAGTTTTTCTATTCTGACATAACATAAAACTGAGACTGGAATTGCCAAAGGAGTTAGGTGCCTAGTTCCTACTGAAATCCAATGGTATTTGGGCACCTCACTCTTAGGATGGGTCTGCTCAGTTTTTCTAGAAACGTAATTATTTACCAAAACAGTTATACCAGTACAATCTAGTGTGGATGTAGTTACACCAGAATAAAGATGCCTTATACTAGTATTGCTTATTCCTCTTCCCACACGACACCTTTATACTGATATAATCATATCCACACCATGGAGTTTGTGCCATTTTTCACTATCCTGGTGTAGTTAAAGCAGCCCAACTTGTGCATGCAGAAAAGGCTCCTGGCTCCTTTGAAACTCCCAGCCAAAATGTCTTTTTTTAATATAGCTTGTGACATGCAGGAGCTTCTTTGTTAGACACCAGTTATTTAGAGGTCTTCACTCTAATTGTGTGCCCTTGATTTAGCTGAAGCACTGCACTCGTACTGTGTATAGTCTTGCTCATTAAGTGAAATGTTCTCTAATCAAAAGGCATATTAAAAAGACATTAGTTATGTTAGACATGAAGTTGCAATACAGTAACAGGTACATGTCAAAGAGTTGCACTATCAATTCTGAATACATTTTACCCATTTTCTCACATTGTGCATTCACCAAACTAATTAGCAGTGCAATTAACTGGTTGGTTAGCATCACATAATTTGATCTAATTATCCGTTTCTGTTTGGAATCATCATGGTACATATTTTTTTTCATTTTCCTTTCCAATAATATTGTTCCAATTTTCAGTAAATTAAGTCTGTGCTCTCTACCTTTTACTTGATTATGAAACGAAGAGACCAGCATTTTATTCCTGTTTCAGAAGATGAGACTGAACTTTTACTTTAATATCCAAGTTTAAACAATTGTGCTCGTCAAGATTCTCTTACCTATCAGGAATGCCTAGTCTCTTGACGCTTCTGTAAACTGAAAGCGTATTTGCCACATGACGGTAGTTAAACCAGAAGCGAGATGTACACACCTTTAAGTGTTAAAAAGAAATAAATGCATATTAGAAGATATAAGAAATGCATTCTGAATTAGTACATGCATCAATGGATATTGATTGCTGAGATGCCAAAAAACTTGTCACCCAGCAATCAGGGCCTAGCAACTGCTAGAAATCAATGCCATAAGTAATACACACTTTCTCTGCAGAAAAAGCTTTTTCATATTTTGAAAATAAATGTTAACGTATTGAGCCACAGAGAACACTTTCATTTAAAACTGGATAAAGTACAAAAAAAGTACCATAGGGAATAATCCAGCACTGACAAATGGATTAGCTAGATTATTTAATGTCTTATCCATTTCAAATTTCTGTGATTGCCCTGTTGCGGTAAAGTGTAAGTAAATGAATACAAGGTCCACATGTAGAAAGAGGGGAACTTTTGCTGGGGGAATCTGGTTTTTAGGGAGTCAACTATAACAACATTAGAGTTGGGCCCCAGCCATAAAATTTGAATAAGAACTCCCACACAATTTAGTAATGTTCACATTCCAGTATGGGGGCACATTTTCAACCAATATGTCAGTTTTTTTTAAATACAAGTAAGCATGTAACTACAAGAAGAGTGTCAGAAGTAACTTTCAGAAACTGTTTAAGAAGCAATAATTGTATTATATGTTACAGAGCCTTTGAACAGACAATGACTAAATAAATATGAATACTAATGGCCAAGATACTATGATAGGTGAAAAGAATCTTTCAGATGCATGGAGCAATATTAAAACCTGTAAATGAGCTTACTACATCAAGCATGTTTCCTGCAATCCTCTGTAACAGAGGCATGAGAACTGAAACAAAAATCATAAATCACAGACTTAAAACTTTTAAAAAAATCATTTCTGTCTGAAGATTTTTCACTTACCATTTTTACAAATTACATCTAAATTTAACATAACTCAGATTAGAAAAAAGAACTATAGTTCCTCTGTGCATCACATAGCATTTTCTGTACAGTCACTGACAGTTTTCCCTTTATAGCCAGTTAGCCAGGATATTTTGTGGGGGGGCTCTTTTGAACAGAAGAGGAAAGACAAGACATTTTAAAATAGAAGAAAACAGGATTGTACTGCCACAAAGAAGAAGCAGGGAGGACTTGGGGTCAGATATACTGAACCTACAATTCTTTTTAGTTGACTAGATGTAGACACCAGTTTAAAAGTTTTGCTTTGTATCATTTTTACTCTGAACCTGGCTCATGAAAAATTAAACAACTTAATTTTCAGTGAGAATCATAAGACCCCCACCTTTTGCCTTCCCCAGCTTCCTGAGAGATTTCTATCCTGCCTAGCTGGTTTTTAAAGCGATGCTTTTAAAAGGGGCCTAATGGAGTTAGGCAGACAACTCCCCTTGACTGTAAGTTAGGCTCCTATGTCACTTAGAAGCTTTTGAGTATTATAATAGAGTTACTATACTGGCTGGCTCTGTGTGCATTACACATCCATCATCAGCCCGGAAAGGGTGTGACCCCTCCCAGAGGAGAACCCAGGAGATAATCCTGAGAGGAAGAGGAGGGGAGGGTGACCTTCCTGCCTGAGGGAAGGTGCAGGGTTTTAGGTGTCAGCACCATCACCAGCAGGAGGAGATCTGCTTCTTCAACCTGTTCCAGTAATAAAACACATGTTCTGTTATTTACCTAGTTCGTGCCTGTGTCACCATTTCAGGATTTTGCCTGCTTGTGCCAACCCACAAGAGAGGACCAGGTCATGCAACATTTCCCTAAACATACTTAAAGTTAAGCACATTTAATTGCTTTGTTGAATTATGACCCCAGGCCCTTTCTGAACTGTGAACTGAGGCTCTAGCTTCCAACCAGGCTCAAGCTGTCTCCAGAACAATCAGTGAAAGCCATGAGAGTAGCTGCTATTTAGCACAGCAGTAAGTATCCTTGGAAGGCTGACCAACACAAGAGACATTTGTTAGGTTAAAGCTACTAGAAGAGCTCTGAGAAATCATGATCACATAGAAGAAACTGCCCAGCCTCAATTAAATAAGATTCTGCAATAAGTACAGATTAACAAAGTACACTAGCCAGGAGGCAAGATATTTAGCTTAAAAAAATCTTTAAAAAGAAGTATTTTGAGATAGGAGATGATCAACTAAAGGGGCATCTTCTGAAGAGATGATTTTAAGTTGCTTTTCTATTTAGGCAAAATAGAGAGTGAGCAGCCTGTTAAACAGGCTTTGGAATATCAAGCTCTTGAGTTTTGTTTATATAGCTATCAGTGACAAGCACAGTACAAAGACTTAGACAGATAACAAAACAGTAATAATAGACTTCACTTCTATGGCATTTTTCTTTTGTGAACCTCCAAGTACTTTAATTCATTTATTTTATACCTCAAAAGTGGTGTTATCACTCCTATTTTATAAATGGAGAAAATGAGGCATAGCTGGCATGAGGCCAGAGCCTAAATTTCTGGGCAATTTGGGATAGCACAGAATACAGTCTGGCCGCAAGTAACTTCCTCAGGGTCACACAGGAAATCAGTGGCAAAGACTGGGATAGAAAGCAAGTCTCTTTGTACCTTCAGCACTAAGAACTTTCTACTTCTCTTATTATTATTACCAGTTTGTATCAAGTGTATTGCTCTGACCAAAGAAAATTGTATTTTAATTCTCTGCTTGCTTTTAACATTGAAATAGAAACAAGTATTTAATGTTAATAATTTTAAGTTTGTGCACTAGGGAATAAGAGAATGATTCTTATTCTTTCAATTAATTATCTATTTGTCTTCTCTTGAATTTCTTTTATTTTTCTATATTTTAATACTTAGAAAAAACAGTGTCATGTCTGACTGCTCAAATAATATTTTAGAACTGATCATTAGTCATTATGCTCAGGAAGCCTGATTAAAAACTGATGGAATAATACAATCTGAAGTTACCCAGATAAAAAATTAAGACGAGTAGTTCTTATCCTAAGTATTATTTTAGGAGATTAGACTAAAAAAAGAAGAAAGTTTGTTGTCAGACTTTAGCAAATTTCAAAACAAACAACAAAATCAGGAAGATGTTGTACCTTTCTAACCAAGCAAATGTTTAAAAAATAACAACAACAACAACCACCATGACTGTAATAATATACAGCATAATCATTTGTTTTCATTCTAATTGGAATGTTAATTTTATAAATACTTCAAATGTGCATTAATGTTCTGGATGCTTGTAATTAAATTATGCAGACGAGATAATGGTAATGTAATATAGCAAACTGGCATGCAGGGATAACTCAAAGTCATGCTATACTTACTTCCAGGTCTTGATCTTGCAACTTGTTGCATATGGGCAGACTGCCATGCAACAACTGCAGGATCAGTGTTTTATTTAAGAAGATTGAATACAAAATGCTTACCAAAACTGCCCAGTTATTTGTGTGCCCACTTCTAAAAAACTGTTCTGCTTTGTCCTGCAAGAGACAAAAAATATTGGAACACTAGTGTAGAAACAAACTTAGGAAAAAAACTACAATACAGCACTTTTTTTTTTTTTGGTTAGTTCTACAAATGTTAAATGTCATATAGAATTAAAACCTTAAACCAGCTAAACAGAAAACATGACTTCTTCTGGTTTATAATACCCCTCCTGATGCCTGAGAAAAGGATCTATTCTATATTCTGTTTGGGCTGTTCTGTCCACATGTTAAAATCAGACAAGTAATCTGGTTCTCTCACAAATTCCTTATCAAAGTTTGGAAACACCTGGCTGGCAATGAAAACAAAACCAGAGAAATTCAGAGTGGTAGTGGTGATGGAAAGAGAGAGGCAGCAAACTAGGATAGGGAAAAATGGAATGAAAAAGAAACATAGCGTTCTATCCAAGAGGGCAATATCTGGGAAAGATTAAAATCCCAGAATCTTTCCGTTTACAAGTCTCTAATCACGTGTTAAACAATGACTCCACAAATCATCTGAATCCAGGCTAAAAAAAAATATGGAAGGTGACTTAAGCATTCAAAATCTATCCTGTGCTAAAGCAAATGGAAGAATAGAGTGATAGGCTCTGTTAATTTAATTTTTAAAATACCCCCCCAAACATATTGTTCTATTTTAGAGAACACCCCTAGGAACAGATGAAATGCTTCATCAGCCCTCAAACCTTCCTTAAAGTGAAGAACCTTGGATAAGTTTTTCCTTTCACTGTCCCCACGCCCTTAAAGAATACCAGATAGGAAAATAAAAAATCCCACACATTTAAAGCAGCTTTAAAGTAAAGACCAGATTATGCTGGACCTTCTAACGTAGAAGCAAGTATAATGATTAATAAACAATGAAAATCGCTTTATGCAGTGTTGTTGTAGCTGTATTGGTCCCAGGATATTAGAGAGACAAGGTGGGTGAAGTAATATCTTTTTTGGAACAACTTCTGTAGCTGAAAGTGACAAACTTTTGATCTACACAGAGCTCTTCTTTGCAGCTCTGAAGGGTAACTTTACAAGGTTCTAAAATTAGTGTATTTAAAATGCTTGATCTTATTTCCATTACCAGTTTTGTCACATTTTATTAATCTTGTTAACTGTGCATTATAGAAATCATTTGACAGTAAAGTTTTCTGCTTTATCAAAATGTTAATATGGGATTCACATTAAACTATAAACATCATATCTTAATTTAAAGTGAGCTGTATGTAAAAAAGTATAATTACTGAAACATGAAAAAGGCAAAATCGTAACGATTCCTAATCAAGGGACAATATTTGATTAACTCCTTCAGTTTATAAAAACATAAAGCTCTGAAAAATTCACATGCAACACATACCCAAATTAACCACAATATATCTGGATTGATCACAAAAGTGAACAATATTATTCTTGTATGTTTAACCAAACAAGAACAGTTTACTGGAAACTGAGAACCCCAAATGGCAAATAACTCAAAAGGATTATTAAAAAAAACCCTCCCTATATTATTTTCTCTATTCAAAGAGAACTGGTACGTGCAAACAAATCTGAAAATTAATTCTGATGCAGCTGAATTAGTTGTTTATACTTATTATACAGTTTAAACAAGACATGGTGCATATAAAAACATAAGAACAGCCATACTGGGTCAGACCAAAGGTCCATCTAGCCCAGTATCCTGTCCTCCAACAGTGGCCAATGCCAGGTGCCCCAGAGGGAATGAACAGAACAGGTAATCATCAAGTGATCCACTCCCTTTCAATCATTCTTAGCTTCTGGCAAACAGAGGCTATGGACACCATCCCCACCCATCCTGGCTAATAGCCATTGATGGACCTAGCCTCTATGAATTTATCTAGTTCTTTTTTGAACCCTGTTATAGGGTTTGGCCTTCACCACATCCTCTGGCAAAGAATTCCACAGGTTGACTGTGCATTGTGCGAAGAAATACTTCCTTTAGTTTGTTTTAAACCTGCTGCCTATTAATTTGGTGCCCCCTAGTTCTTTAGAATCAGTTATTTCCATCTTTTATAAGCTTAAGGTGTACTTTTACATAAATCTGTGTATTCATACTGTGAGAGTTGGTCAACTGGGAGGATTTCCAAGCTCAGGCATAGGAGAAGAAAGCAAATAATGAAAAACAAGACAGGCAGCGATTCTCCTTCAGTGCTTGGGCTAGAAAGGGTTGAGGGCAGCTCAAGGTATCTAGAGGTTTAAAGGGAATTTTAGAGCAAGAAATAGGGAATCACAAATAAATAAGAAGCTCCAGCCTCCCAGGAAGCAGGAGACAGATCTGATGGGGTTTGGCAGAACTTTACACACACGGGGTAGAGGAAGGGGTGGGCAGGGTTACAGCCCCTCCCGCAACGCTGCAGTGGGGGCTGCAGCGGCGTATCCCTCCCCAGCACAGCAGCCGCCCCCGTGCGTGGAGTCAATGCAGGGGCAGGTCCATCGACACGGCCCGGGCAGCCCACGGGCCTGGAGCGCAAGTCACCCCAGTGGGGCCAGGGGCGGTGCTGAGCGGCCCAACGCGCTTCCCCCCAGCTCCCCTACCTGGATCCCGTCAGTCGCCGCCGAGCCGCAGCACGCCCACAGCAGGGCGGCTGCTGCCGGGAGCCAGCGGGGAGCAGGGAGGGCAGCGGCCATAGGAACCGGCTTCACAACAGGAAGAGGCAGGGAGGACCCAACCCCGCCGTAAAGCAGCTCCGGGCCGCCTGTGGGAGCCTCCCTGCTCCCGTCGCCCCGCCTCCCCACGGCTGCGGAGCTGCTCAGTGCCTGGCTGCCTGGCTGGGCGTGCGGAGATGCCCCGTTGGAGTCCGCTCCTCCCGCCTCCTTGGCTGTCTACAGAGGCTCTTCCCCCAGTGATAAGAAATGGCGGGAAAAATGTATCCAGGGTAAATACAGATCACAGCGCTGGGGTGCCCGGCTAAGATTAGGGGCTCCTAGCCACTTCGGTAACACAAAATAAATAGTTGCTGGGGGAAGAATGAACACTCATTTAGAGAACCAAGATAGTGAAACACGAACATAATGGAAAGCTCCTTGAAACATTCACTGTTTACACACACACACTACCAAAAACATCATGATTGCAGAGTAAAGCACTCAAGTGTTAGGAAGTGCCATGCTTATGGGGTGGGATTCACAAGGGGGATTTAGGCACTGCGATGATCAGGGTTGTTACACCTAACTTTTAGGTGCCCTGGCACCTAGTGAAATTCACAGCCCTAAATTGTGGGCACCCAGGTTCCCACATGGAGAGAGAGTTAGGTGTCTAAAGGTGGGATTCACATAGGGTGACCAGATGTACCTATTTTATAGGGACAGTCCTGATTTTTGGGTCTTTTTCTTATATAGGCTCCTGTTACCCCCCACCCCGTCTCTATTTTTCACATTTGCTGTCTGGTCACCCTAGATTCACAAAAGCTAGCAAACTGAGCAGAGAGCTACCTAAATTAGCCAGTAGGAAATGCTGAAGAAAAGGGGGCTGCCTCACTGTTTCCCCTCAAAGGGAGTTAGTTGCCTATATTCATTTGGGATCCCCAACCACCCTCTTCTGGAATTAACCCAGGTCAGTCCTTTTTCAAGAAAAAGGGAGAAAGTGCCACCCTAACAGCCTTCTGGTCAATGCAGTCACCCACAGTGTGAGAAACCCAGGTTCACTTCCCCCTTCTGCCGGAGGTGGAGAAGGGATCTGAATTTAAGTCTCTCATCTCCCAGATTAGTGCTGTAACCACAAGGATAGGGGTTATTCTAGGGCCTGGCTCCCTCAATCTCTCCTGTTGAATTTGTTGCACTCTCTTTAAATAATTAAGTGGTCAGTGAGAGAACTGGAATGACTCTATACTCAGTGGGTAGGGCACGAAGGTGGGAGATCTAGATTTCAGTCAGCTAGCTCCAGCAGTAATGATTTATACACAGTGGAACAGCTTCAGAAGGACAGATTGAGACACATCCCCCAAAACATAACCAATACTACAGCATTTAGGGCCTGAGAGGTAGGAGACCCAAATTCAAACCCCTTCTGCCCATACCTGCTGCCCATTTTGTGTAGCTTTAGATCACACCTGACAGACTGGGCCCAGCAGGCAATATTAGGCAGGAAGTCTTAACTGCCCAATCTTAACACTAAGCCAAGGAGTGATATAAATGCCCCCAACTCTAATCAAAGATCACGGTGCCCTAACTGCCCTAAGCTAGGCCAGGGAGCCTTACTAGCTCCCAGCGCTAACCAAGGCTGAGGTGCACTAACTGCCTCAGCCCTAACCCTGGGCCAGGGAGCCCCAGGATACATCTACACTGCAGCTGGGAGCAAGCCTCTCGTCCTGGGTAGACAGACTTACCCTAGCAGTGTGGACTTTGCAGCTCAGGCCACAGTTTGGACTCTCAAGCCTAAACGGTTGAGTCCTGCTAGCACGAGCCTGTCTTCCTGGGCTGGGAGATGCATCTCCAGCTGCAGAGTAGACCTACCCTTACAGGCCATAATCATAAACTAGGGAGCCCTACTGGCCCAAGCCCTAAATCTAGGCTGGAGAGCCTTAACTGCCCCCCATAACTGACCCAATACTAAACGTAACTCCAACCCTAGCTGCCCAAACTAACCATACACCAGGGAGCCCTACTAACCCCAGTCCTAGTCTGTGGAGATCTAATAACCTCAAACCCTAACTCTATGTCAGGGTGGCCTAACTGCCCCAACTATAACAATAGTCCGGCGAGCCCTACTGACTCCAGCCCTAACCCTAGGCTGAGGAGCCCAAATGCCACAACCCAACCCTAGGCTGTAGAGCCTTAGCTGCCCCTACCTTAACCCCAGGCTGAAGTGAATTAACTGCCCCTCCCCTAACCCTAGGCTAGGAAGCACTATCACCCCAAACCCTGCCCCTAGGCTGGGGAGACCTAACTGCCTCAACACTAACCATAGGCTGGGGAGCACTCTGGCATAGGATTCAAGTGGGGGCTCATAGACCTCTACCCGTCCCAATCTCTAACCCTGGGCAAAGGAGGCCTAACTACCCCAACCCTACTGCTAGGCCAGGGAACCCCAAGTACTATAACCCTAGGTTGGAGAGCTCTAACTACCCCAACCCTATAATGGGGAGCCCTACCAACCTCAACCCTAATCCTAGGCTGGGGAGGGGTACAAGCCCCATCCCTAAAACTAGGTCAGGGAGGGAACCCTACCAACTCCAGCCCTAATCTTCTGCGAGTGAGGCCTACCCATAGGCCATGATAACCTAGCAGCCCTCCTGCACCAAAGGTTAGGGTTGGGGCAAAGTACTCCAGCCCTGAGCCAAGGCTGGCTGGGGTGTGACAAATGTAGGAAATTTCCTGCAATCACATTATGAGCTATAAAAAGAAAAGGAGGACTTGTGGCACCTTAGAGACTAACCAATTTATTAGAGCATAAGCTTTCGTGAGCTACAGCGAGCTCGCTGTAGCTCACGAAAGCTTATGCTCTAATAAATTGGTTAGTCTCTAAGGTGCCACAAGTCCTCCTTTTCTTTTTGCGAATACAGACTAACACGGCTGTTACTCTGAAACCTGTCATTATGAGCTATCTGTATGATTCTCCTCCTATCACTTTGGCATCACTGCCCACTGAGCGGGGGGAATGATTTTCTTCCTAGAACATGGGAAATCAGGCTAGGTATTTGTGACATAGCTGCTAGGACTGCCTGGGCTGGAATCAACACCTTTGAAAGGAAGACTACAGGGACAATGGCTAGCTGCAGAGGCAGCCAAACATGTGAACACAGCACGATTGTGTCCAGAAAACAAAGACAAAAGAGTGTGAGGTGGCTCTATTAAGAGATAAACTCACAGAGGCTGTCCAGCCAGTGTTTTGGAGCCCCCAGTGGGTCATCAGACTCATGCTACTGCTCTAAAAACAGCTATACAGACTGCTTCAAAGTTGTGGCTCAGGCTGGAGTTTTGGCTATGAAGCCTAGGTGGGGTGGGGAGTGGGCCTCAGAGGCAGAGCTCCAGTCCAAGCCGCAACTTTGAAGCACTCTCCATACAGCTATATTTAGAGCACTAGCACGAGTCCTGCTAACCCAAGTCTGTTGACCCAGGCTGGGGGCTCCAAAATGTTGGGTAGACACACTTACAATTCAGTGCACATACCTGGCAATAAAGGAATCAGCAATATGGCTCGTGGAGCTCTGGCCGTCTGAACTGTCTTAGCCTTTGCTTCTCTATGGTAACCTAAGAACATTCAGATTCTGTTTGCCAGGTGACTAATAAAAGGCTGTTTGGTGTTTCTGCATATACCTACTGAGAGCATTGGATAAAGTACAAGCTTCCTGCAGGAGACTGGCATGGCTGGATTTACTGCAGGGAGCTGTGGAGACAGGGATCATTTGTGCCAGTTCTGTGTGGACTCTTGAGGTTCAGTGCATTAAATGGGTTACTGGTTACAAGCTGGGGTATAGACTAGACTTGGTAACCCTGTAATGTGGGGTACCAGCCCCAGCCATGAACCTAGGTCAGGGAACTGTAACAACTCCAGCTTAAACTTCATCTAGGGAGCCCTACCTGCGCCAGCCTTAACCTTAGGCTAGGCAGGGGTACTGGCCTCAGCCCTAAGCCTAAGTCAGGGTACCCTACTGACTCCAGCCCTAACCTTCAGCACAGGAAGCCTAACTGACCCAACATAACTCTAGGTCAAAGTAACTTAACTGCTCCAACCCTAGGCCACAGAGGAATACCAGACTCAGTCCTAAACCTTTCTTGGGGATCTATTGACTCTACCCCTAACCTTCATCAGGGGAGGTCTAACTGTCCCAACCCTAACCCTAAACCAGGGTATCCTAAATTCCCCAGACATAAGAGGGCTCCAACCCTCAACCAGGAAACCTCACCGGTGTTGTTTTATATTCATGTAATCCACTAATTTTAATAATTCATTGCTAGCTATTTAATGAGTGTCTTTAATAGATATTTACTTAACATATCTACAGATTTCAGAGTGGTAGCTATGTTAATCTAGATCAGCAAAAACAATGAGGAGTCCTTGTGGCACCTTAGAGATTAACAAATTTATTTGGGCATAAGCTTTCGTATACTAAAACCCACTTCATCAGATGCATGGAGTGGAACATACAGTAGGGAGGTATAAATACACAGCATATGAAAAGATGGAAGTTGCCTTACCAAGTGAGCATCTCAACTCCTTTCAATCTAGCAGCCTAAAACCAACTGCCACCTCCAGCTGTCAGGTCCCACATCCTAAAGATTCAACTAATTCTCTTGAAGCCACAGTAATACCACATCTCCTTTCTGTTAATTTGTTTAAGCACACAGTTATTTGTATATATCAGAATTATCTTAATAGCTGTCTATAAATCTTAACAGGTCTCCTTTGAGGCAGTGACCATTTAACTTCTATATTTGCTGTATTATTGAAGTTGTTCTCACTATTTAGAGGACTGATGTCATTTTCTTGCTGCATTATGTAATTTCTTCTGTCATCTGAGTCAGGTCTTGCAAGTAACAATTGTAAATGTCTCTGATTTCATCTATACACTTAAACATAGTCAATGACATCATCAGATTGAGTGCTACCTCTTTTGTTACAGTGGCTTTTTGAGCCCAATTGCTACCATTTTAGATACATACTCTATCATTTGGTTCCAAAAAAGGTAGTTCATGTGATCCTCTGTCATTATAATTCTTTTGATAGAAACTTAGCTGATATTTATATTTATTCCTTTCCTTATTACCTTCTTGAAAAAACATAGGTAATCTGTTTCTGAGCTTTCTGTTAAACAAAAACTGTGCAGGTAATAAGCCTTGTTGTAATGGCAATGTTCCATAATTTAATAATGCCAAATATAAATCAGTATTTATTTCGTCAGCTTTCATTAGTAATCCTTGTACAATTTTAACACCATTTTCAACTAGCTCATTAGATTGTGGGTAACCTGGACTTGAGGTAATGTTTAAAATCATATGCTACGGTGAAATTTTTTAACTCGCCTGTGAAATTGAGGTCCATGATCAGTCATGACCATATTGTGAATCCAATGTCTTGCAAAAATTGATTTAATTTCATTAATGACTTGTCTGGCACAGGTTTTCTAGTAGACATATTTCAGGAAAATGCAAAAAATGCTCAAGAACTATAACCTATGTATGTTCTTTTTAGGGCTGTCAATTAATCACAGTTAACTCATGCGATTAACTCAAAAAATTAACTGTGATTAAAAAAATTAATCGCGGTTAATCGCCGTTTTAGTCGCACTGTTAAACAATAGAATACCAATTGAAATTTATAAAATATTTTTGGATGTTTTCTACATTTTCAAATATATTGATTTCAATTACAACACAGAATATAAAGTGTACATTGCTCACTTTATATTATTATTTTTATTACAAATATGTGCACTGTAAAAATGATAAACAAAATAAATAGTATTTTTCAATTCATCTCATAGAAGTACAGTTGTGCAATCTCTTTATCGTGAAAGTGCAACTTACAAATGTAGATTTTTTTTGTTTGTTACACAACTGCACTCAAAAACAAAACATTGTAAAACTTTAGAGCCTACAGGTCTGCTCAGTCCTACTTCTTGTTCAGCCAATCGCTCAGACAAACAAGTTTGTTTACATTTATGGGAGATAAGGTTGCCCACTTCTTATTTACAATGTCACCATAAAGTGAGAACAGGAGTTCTTATGGGACTTTTGTAGCTGGCATTGTAAGGTATTTATGTGCCAGATATGCTAAACATTCATATGTCCCTTCATGCTTCGGCCACCATTCCAGAGAACATGCTTCTATGCTGATGATGCTCATTAAAAAAATACTGCATTAATTAAATTTGTGAATGAACTCCTGGGGGGAGAATTGTATGTCTCCGTTTGTTTTACCTGCATTCTGCCATATATTTCATGTTATAGCTGTCTCGGATGATGACTCAGCACATGTTGTTCGTTTTAAGAACACTTTTTCTGTAGATTTGACAAAACGCAAAGAAGGTACCAATGTGTGATTTCTAAAGATAGCTTCAGCACTTGACCCAAGGTTTAAGAATCTGAAGTGCCTTCCAAAATCTGAGAGGGACAAGGAGTGGAGCATACTTTCAGAAGTCTCCGATGCGGAAACTACAGAACCTGAACAACCAAAAAAAAAAAAATCAACCTTCTGCTGATGACATCTGACTCAGATGATAAAAATGAACATGCATTGGTACGCACTGCTTTGGATTGTTATTGAGCAGAACCCATCATCAGCATGGGCACATGTCCTCTGGAATGGTGGTTGAAGCATGAAGGTACATATGAACCTTTAGCACATCTGGCATGTAAATATATTGCGACACCGGCTACAATAGTGCCATGCGAACACCTGTTCTCACTTTCAGGTGACATTGTGAACAAGAAGCGGGCAGCATTATCTCCTGCAAATGTAAGCAAACTTGTTTGTCTGAACGATTGGCTGAACAAGAAGTACGACTGAGTGGATTTGTAGGCTCTCAAGTTTTACGTTGTTTTATTTTTGAATGCAGTTATTTTTGGTACATAATTCTACACTTGTAAATTCAACTTTCATGATAAAGACATTTCACTACAGTACTTGTATTAGGTGAATTGAAAAATATTATTTCTTTTGTTTTTTACAGTGCAAATATTTGTAATAAAAATAAATATAAAGTGAACACTGCACACTTTGTATTCGGTGTTGTAATTGAAATCAATATATTTGAAAATGTAGAAAACATCCAAAAATATTTAAATAAATTATATTCTATTATTGTTAAATAGTGCAATTAATCGCGCAATTAATTGTGATTAATTTTTTTAATCGCGTGATTAATCATGATTAATTTTTTAATCACTTGTCAGCCCTAGTTCTTTATATTCAAATAGATCTAAACCTATTTTAGATCAAGGTCTTAGGTTTTCTTGAATAAGTATCAAATTGTTTAGACTGAGCATTTCTATGTCGAAAATATATGTCACATTTTTATATAATCCTCTATGTTTTGGTTCATTTGTGGCCAATACAGAACCTCCCTTGCTCTACATTTATATTTTTCTATGTCTAAAATGTATGTATTTCAACATCTCTGCTGTTAATCCTAGAGCAATTACTACTATATTACCTTTAAATGGAATTCCTTCAATTACTGATACATCTTGAATAAAATGATTATATGGCTTTTGGTAGAATTTTTTATTATATCCTTTTTCAATAGCTGTAATAACCTATTGTAAATTCTCACCCTGTTCAGTTGCTTGTAAAATTTCTTCCTATGCTCTGATATAGGAATTATTTTTAAGTACATCTACATATACCACATCATCTTCTGTTACTCTTTCTAGAGCTTATGATGTAACCAATGTATCAGCGACCGCTAACGATTTGCTTGGCTGATGTTCTAATTTTAAATCATATAGATACAATTAAAAAAATAATCCTTGTAACCGAGGCAGCATGTCTGTCAGTTTCCTTTTTGAAATATTAACTAATGGTTTATGATCTCTGTCTACTATATATAAATATGTGAAATAGTTTGGGTGCAAAAACTAATGCCAAACCCTCTTTTTCTATTTGAGCATACTGACATTCCATTTTGGGCATGGCTGTAGATCAGTGGTGGGCAACCTGCGGCCCCCGGGCTGCAGGTTACCCACCACTATTCTAGATGCATAAGGAATTGGTTTCCAAAAATTACCATTCGTTTGTAATAGAACTGCTCCTAGGCAGCGTTTGGATGCACCTGAAGACAATTTTGTACATCTGTGTTACTATCAAATCATTTTAGTACTGGAGCTGTTTTTGTTAGTTGCTTAAGATGCTTATATTCTTATTGATTTTGACAGTCCCATCTCCACTGATTATTTTTACAGAGTAAAGACCCTAGATTTGTTGTTTTTTCTGCTAGGCTAGGTATGTATTTTCCTACAAAATTATCCAGACCCAAAAATGTTTGTAATAACTCCTTATCTTTTGGGTAAACATTAACTACCTTATTTGAAACCAAATGGTAGAGTATGCCCTCAATCTTTTTAAAATGAGAACTTAGGTGCTGGGGTGCAATTATGTCACAATTTATGTGGGTGCACAGCCATATAATGACCATTGTCTTTGCTACAGTAGTTTCTCTGCCACAGCTGTTTATGGGGGGTTTTTTTAACTGTAACCATCAATCATTTAATCTTCCAGATGCCTTTGAAATTGCCAAGTACTTTATCAACTGTAAATAAGATTTTATAAAGAATTTTTAGGAAGGACCTACTTTTTGTTGGCCCAGCTTAGTAAAAAACATGGGGGGGGTAAGGGGGGAGGGTAATGGATGGGTTAAGAATTGTTAATGAAATGTAGAGCCTGCTACATTTCTGGTTCAAATCCAGACCAGCTTAGTAATGATCAGAAGCTAATACTAGTTGATGGCTATTTGATTAATTCACTTCAACTCCCCATGGATAAGTAACCATATCACAAAAACCACTACCACAACTGGCAGAAACCAAACACTCTAGTTAATAGCTCAGCAGAGAGAGTGAGTTCTGAATTACTCTTCCCCACCCTGAGACTCTCTCTCAAGTTCAGACTGGAGGGATATTGGTATAGAAAGCTTGCTACTACCTGTATCCAGTATAGAAAGCTTGCTACTACCTGTATCCAGTTCTTTACATTTTTTCAAATTTTTATTAGTGGACAGATGCCTCTACCTCAGCATTCTTATATGTACATACATACACATTTTTTTTTCTTCAACAGAGAGCTCGTAGTGAGCATGTGTATGTGCAGCCAGAACCCAGATAATCTGAGAATGGTGCCTATAGAATAGTTCCTCAAATACCTAAAACAGACCACAGTGAAAACGTTCCAATCTAAATGGTCACATGGACATATACTTTGTGAGTTACGAGTTGTGTGTTTAGTCCTAAAAATATCATGTTACACTTAAAGTAACAAACTGTGTCCTCTTGAATTATATGTGGAATGTTTCACATATTCCTCTGTTGGGTGGAAAGAGATTGGTGGCTAGGGAATAGCCAATAATTTGGGCAGGGTGATCAACTCCCCATGTCATAACGCCCACAGAAAAAGGAAAATAACTCCTAAATAGGGCTAGCTTCTATAGTAAAGTTATTGAACTGTACCTTTTAATAGATTTTTAAAGTTTTGAACAGAGGTTTAAACACAAGACCGATATCGTTCATCCGTAAATTGTAGGTCCCTCTTTATTCTTGGGAACCAGATGAAACAATAATGTCTCAACTGGTATTTGCAAAATGAAATTATAGAATGATCTCATTTTCAGTGAGGTTTGGGGTCAGCAGTAAACACAAGAAAACAAACTAAAATAACTATAACTATAGAATAACTATAGAAACATAAGAAAACAAAATAAAATAACTATAGAACTATAAATAACTATAGAATAAAGCAATCAGAAGGAAAATGAAATTCAGTTGACATTTATTTTTAGTACATACTATGGGCTCTATCCTGCTATCAGCTCTGTTCTGTAATTATGCATTCAAACCCCCAGCATATCAACAAGAGAATATAGATTTCCTGATGCTGTATCATGGAACAATCCAATATTTCACTTTCAGACTACATGAGGTTAGAAGTCATTTTAATATCATATACAGCTCATTCTATTGTGAGAGGATGAAATATGGGAAAAATAATGGCAACTTGTTTATATTTTCTGAGTAGGTAATGTCAGAATCATAGATCAGAGGTGAATGTGTATCATATTTGCTTTTATGTGGACCAATGGGTTAGTTCTTAATATCCTTTTTTTGGTTTTCTAGGTGTAAGGTCACATTTAGCACTGAGAACCTTCATCTAAAGGTTGACTGAAAGAAAAATACATGAAGGGAATAATAGTTCAAAAATAGTTTTCCCTTTAAAAAAACCCATACTTGTTTGTTGGTGTTTAATTCTTTACCAAAGTAAACTGCTTCAGGGTGATTCATCCTTGACAAGGAATTTCACTGTGCTTCTTAAATAGAAGCAAGGTAACAAACATGTAAGAATCACAGTATTTTCTTTTAAAATTGTTGCTATAAAGCTTTCACGCCTTCTTCTGGTCAGTTAGAAAGGTAATTCATAGCCAATCTTTTCTTTAGACTACTCTGATCACCTTAAGAAACTGCCATGTCAAGGCCTTTATTACTACTAGTCACAGCATAATATAGCAGGTGTTACCATGTGGTGCTGTTACACCTAGCCCTGGTCTACACTAGGACTTTAGGTCGAATTTAGCAACGTTAAATCGATTTAAACCTGCACCCGTCCACACAGTGAAGCCCTTTATTTCGACTTAAAGGGCTCTTAAAATCGATTTCCTTACTCCACCCCTGACAAGTGGATTAGCGCTTAAATCGACGTTCCCGGCTCGAATTTGGGGTACTGTGGACACAATTCGATGGTATTGGCCTCCGGGAGCTATCCCAGAGTGCTCCATTCTGACCGCTCTGGACAGCACTCTCAACTCAGATGCACTGGCCAGGTAGACAGGAAAAGAACCGCGAACTTTTGAATCTCATTTCCTGTTTGGCCAGCGTGGCAAGCTGCAGGTGACCATGCAGAGCTCATCAGCACAGGTGACCATGATGGAGTCCCAGAATCGCAAAAGAGCTCCAGCATGGACCGAACGGGAGGTACGGGATCTGATCGCTGTTTGGGGAGAGGAATCCGTGCTATCAGAACTCCGTTCCAGTTTTCGAAATGCCAAAACCTTTGTGAAAATCTCCCAGGGCATGAAGGACAGAGGCCATAACAGGGACCCGAAGCAGTGCCGCGTGAAAGGAGCTGAGGCAAGCCTACCAGAAAACCTATTTGTGTGATGAATGAATAACGAATGCATGACTGTGAAGCAGCAATGACTTTATTGCCTCTGCAAGCGGTGATTAAAGGGAGGAGGGGAGGGTGGTTAGCTTACAGGGAAGTAGAGTGAACCAAGGGGCGGGGGGTTTCATCAAGGAGAAACAAACAGAACTTTCACACTGTAGCCTGGCCAGTCATGAAACTGGTTTTCAAAGCTTCTCTGATGCGTACCGCGCCCTCCTGAGCTCTTCTATCCGCCCTGGTATCTGGCTGCGCATAACCAGCAGCCAGGCGATTTGCCTCAGCCTCCCACCCCGCCATAAACGTCTCCCCCTTACTCTCACAGATATTGTGGAGCACACAGCAAGCAGTAATAACAGTGGGAATATTGGTTTCGCTGAGGTCTAAGCGAGTCAGTAAACTGCGCCAGTGCGCCTTTAAACGTCCAAATGCACATTCTACCACCATTCTGCACTTGCTCAGCCTGTAGTTGAACAGCTCCTGACCACTGTCCAGGCTGCCTGTGTACGGCTTCATGAGCCATGGCATTAAGGGGTAGGCTGGGTCCCCAAGGATACATATAGGCATTTCAACATCCCCAACAGTTATTTTCTGGTCTGGGAAGAAAGTCCCTTCCTGCAGCTTTTGAAACAGACCAGAGTTCCTGAAGATGCGAGCATCATGCACCTTTCCCGGCCATCCCACGTTGATGTTGGTGAAACGTCCCTTGTGATCCACCAGAGCTTGCAGCACTATCGAAAAGTACCCCTTGCGGTTTATGTACTCGCCGGCTTGGTGCTCTGGTGCCAAGATAGGGATATGGGTTCCGTCTATAGCCCCACCACAGTTAGGGAATCCCATTGCAGCAAAGCCATCCACTATGACCTGCACATTTCCCAGGGTCACTACCCTTGATATCAGCAGATCTTTGATTGCGTGAGCTACTTGCATCACAGAATCGGCGTTCCACAGCATGAACCTGCCCCATTAGCACCATGATGCATGCATTGGCAGGGCCCATGCTTTCAGAGAAATCTGTGTCCATGTCCTGATCACTCACGGGACCGCGCTGACGTCGCCTCCTCGCCCGGTATCGCTTTGCCATGTTCTGGTGCTGCATATACTGCTGGATAATGCGTGTGGTGGTTGATGTGCTCCTAATTGCCAAAATGAGCTCAGCGGCCTCCATGCTTGCCTTGGTATGGCGTCCGCACAGAAAAAAGGCGCGGAACGATTGTCTGCCGTTGCTCTGATGGAGGGAGGGGCGACTGACGACACGGCTTACAGGGTTGGCTTCAGGGAGCTAAAATCAACAAAGGGTGTGCCTGTACATCAAGGAGTATTTCAGGCAGGACTGCACGGAGGGTTCCAATAAGAAATGGTGCACCAAAGTTATCGTTGTTATTGGAACAAGGAGGTTAGCCTGGCCTCTGATTGATACATGGCTAGATTAACCTCGCTGCGCCTTCTCTGTGACTGACTGCAGTGTGATCTAGACAGGGGAGGAGGAAAATGAGTACAAAACAAATCTGGTCTATTTCTTGTTCTGACCCACTCCATCTATCCTTTACATCTTTGGCTGGCAGCAGACAAAAAGGCGCGAAATGATTGTCTGCCCTTGCTTTCACGGGGGGAGGGAGGGTGGGAACGGGGTCCTGACGATATGTACCCAGAACCACCCGCGACAATGTTTTAGCCCCATCAGGCATTGGGATATCAACCCAGAATTCCAATGGGCAGCGGAGACTGCGGGAACTGTGGGATAGCTACCCACAGTGCAACGCTCTGGAAGTCGACGCTTGCCTCGGTACTGTGGAAGCGCTCCGCCGAGTTAATGCACTTAATGCACTTAGAGCATTTTCTGTGGGGACACACACACTCGAATATATAAAACCGATTTCAAAAAAACCGACTTCTATAAATTCGACCTAATTTCGTAGTGTAGACATACCCCTAGTCTTCAAGTTCTTAGCATGCAAGCAAGTTTTTGGTCTTGGAAAAAATGCTTGTGTTATTACTTTTGATTGTGCAAGAATATTTGTGTAAAGGCTGCTTTCGGAGAGAGGAAGCAGAGCAAGCAGGAGGAAAGTTTGCTTTTTGCCTTAAACTCTTGAAGAGAGTCAGTTCTTGATGTAGAGTTGCTCCCTGGCCATGTAATTGAAGCAAATTATGCTTAGAATATACCCAGATTCTGTGCCACTGGTTTCTCCTCCAACAGAAGCCAACTGACAAGGTCCTGACATTCTGATATCATTTGGAAAGGGGTAATAATGGTTTCAGAGCACAACATTGGTGTTGAAGATAGAGGCAACAGGACGTGTGGCTAAGGCCTCATTACACTACACAGTTTTGTCAAAAAAGTCAGCTTCCACGACAAAACAGTTGAGGTGTATACACTGAAATGCTCCTCCTGACAATGTAACTCCCCTGCTACACCAACCTAATAAAACCACCCCGACGAGAGCCAGAGCACTTTCTGTGACATAGTTAGAGCGACGCAGCATCAATGTAGACACTGCACTTGGCCTCCAGGAAGTGTCCCACAATGCCCATGATGACCGCTCTGGTCAGCAGTTTGAACTCAGCTGCCCTGAAGATACACAGGTATGCGCCCCTCCTCTGTTTAAAGGCCCGGGAATTTTTGAAGTTCCTCTTCCTGTTTTCTCGGCATGGACAGTTCCATAGGTGCCGACCCACCATCAGCCACCCATCAGCTCCCTCTAAACTCCAGTGCCTCCTGCTCGCCAGTGGGCCCCATGGATCAGCGCCTCCCTCTCCCTCCCAGGCCTTCCGCATGCCACAATCAGCTGTTTTTCAGCATGCATGTGACTCTGTGGGTGGGGGGGGAGGAAGGAGGGAGGATGCGGCACGCTGCGGAACTGGGCAGGGAGAGTGGGGCAGGAAGAGGCGGGGTGGGGGTGGAGCCTTGGGGGGAGGGGTGCAGTGGGGGCGGGGCCTGGGGCAGAGCCGGAGGTCAAGCGCCCCGGAGCACTTTGGAAAGTTGCCGTCTGCGGACAGTTCACATAGCCTCTTCCCAGCTGACCAGGCTGGCTTGCCACAGCAGATCCGCTCCCACATGGAGTACACCAGAGCTGTTGGATCTTTTGGGAGAGGAGGTTGCGCAGTTGCAGTTCCAATCCAGCCATAGGAACTTTGATATCTACGGGCTGATTGCTAGTGTCATTCAGGAGAAGGGGCACAAAAGAGACATGCAGCAGTGCCATGATAAGATCAAGACGCTGAGACAGACAAACCAGAAGGCAAGAGAGGCTAACTCCATTCCATGCCCTCCCCAAACTCCCCCACCACGTTCCTCACATCTTCCTGGTCCCTTGCAGTACCTCTTGCACTCCACCCCTAGGGAAGGTTTCAAAATGAAAGCTGGAGTTACACACAGCTCTGAGAGCCATAACTGAGAGACTGCTCATCATTGCCATGTGCCCTGTTTGACAAAAAAAAATGTGTTTTGTCCTGCTATTAAACTTTATTATTTGAAATAAAATGAGTCTGTGTCGTACACACATTAGTTGGTGCTAAAATTCAAACGGTGGCTATAGGAAGGAATATTTGCTCAATAAGCCTACAGGGGTTATCCAGGGTGGCAAGTAAACATTGCCTGTCTGAATGCATCACAAAGACATTACCGGGAATCATGTTCAAAATGCTCCTTCAAAGCTTCCCCGATTTGAATAGCCCCCCACTGTGCCCCTCTAGTTTCCCTGGTATCTGGCTGCTTAAAATCAGCAGCCAGACCATCAACTTCAGTGCTCCACCCCTAGGGAAACTTTTCCCCCTTTGCTTCACAAATGTTATGCAGAGTATAGCAGGCTGCTATGACCATGGGAATATTTTCCTCATTGAGATATAACCTGCCAAAAAGGCAGCACCAGTGATCTTACCAATCAGCCAAAGGCACATCCAATGGTTATTCGGAACCTGCTGAGCCTGTTGTTGAAGCACTCCTTGCTGCTGTCAAGGTTCCTAGCATAAGGTTTCATAAGCCACAGGAGCAAAGGCTAGGCGGGGTCTCCCAGGATCACTATGGGCATTTCCCATTCCCCAATGGAATCTTCTGATCTGCAAAAAAAGTCCCAGCATGCAACTTTCTACACAGCCCAGTGCTCCTAAAGATGTGTGCATCATGCACCTTCCCTGACCACCCGTCACTGAGGTCAGTGAAATGGCACCGGTGATCCACCAGCACCTGCAACACCATGGAGAAGTAACCCTTTTGGTTGATGTACTCCGTTGCAAGATGGTCTGGGGCCAAGATTGGGATATGCGTTCCAGTTTATTGCCCTGCCACAGTTAAGGAATCTTATTGCCACAAAGCCATCCACTATTTCCCACACATTGCCCAGAGTCACAGACCTCTGTAGCAGGAGGCAATTAATGGCCCTGCACACTTTATCACCGCAACCCTTATGGGTAGACTTTCCAACTCCAAATGATTCACGATTGACTGGCAGCAGTCTGGAGTTGCCAGCTTCCAAACAGCGATTGCCACTCAATTTTCCACAGTGAGGGCAGCTCTAATTCTGGTGTCCTTGTGCCATGGTGCTGGGGCAAGCTTGACACACAGTTCCAGGAAGGTGAATTTGCGCATCCAAAAGTTCTGCTCGTCATCCCATATATGCATCACGAAGCGATCCCACCACTCAGTGCTTGTTTCCCAAGCCCAGTACCGACGGTCCACTGTATGCAGCCATTCCATGAATGCCAGTGGCAATCTTTAATTATTTCTTTCCATGGCAGGCTCCACCGATTCACTTTGTTTTGCAGCTCACTAAATACTGCAGGACCAGCCACACTGTGTTCATAACACACATTGCCAGACTGGTCAGCAGTTCAGGACCCATGCTTTCAGGCAGAGAGGACAGGCACACAGTTTAAAAGGGCTGTTCAAAAACAGCACAAAATGAAATCAGAAGCCCACAGAATGTGGGACGGTGCATCATAAAATAGTGAGCACACCCCCTTGAGGCACTGCGATCTGTTCCCAGTGGCAGAGGGTGGTGGTGAGTTGCACAGTGGGATAGCTACCCACAATGCAACATTCTCTGTTGATATAAGAGCACTGATTGTGGAGATGCTCTGTCGACACAAGGAGCATTATGTAGACATGCACAACCGATGTAATTAAAACGGCTTATGATCGTCAACTTAAGTCTGTAGTGTAGACATGGCCTTAGCGATTGCTAACAGCACCCAGTAAGAGTGATTCATCTAGGGACTCCTGAGGAGTTTTAACAGGACATGAGTAGTCCTATTAGTGTCAGTGAGACAAATTATGTGCTTAAATTCAAGCATGTATGTGCATGTTTGCAGGAATGCCCCTTCTTCATTCACCCTTTAAACCAGGTTGTTTTTTTAAACGAACATAGTCTTTTCTTCCTCAATTGGTGGAATAGTAGGTTTTTGGACAACTAAGGCGTTCTTAAATGATTCCCAATCATCATTCACATTTTTCTGAATAAGTTCTTCCTCCCAGCTATTTGGCTTATAACTGATTTTAGCTTTCAGTATCCACCTTTTTAGTCCTTAATCTTCTGTTTTATTAACCATACAATATAGCTATGCGCACAAAGATAGTAAGATGAAATCTGCTGTAAAGAAAAAAAATGCCAGCATGGCTCCATAAACTGAACTAATGCCAAGAGGCCAAAGTCTGCAGTATTTATACCAATACAATGCCATTGAAATCATTGGTTAAAATTTACTGCTACGAAGAGAACCAGTTCAAGGTCAACTCACCATTAAAATCCCACTGGGTTAAATTAAGACTTAGTTAGTTCCTTGATCTTTTGCTGGTCTGTGCAAGATAGAATTTCACCCAAAGGAATTAAATGGGATGTCAACAGAGTCAGAGAATCTGGATTAAATCGAACAACAGATTTAGCAACGAAGTTCACTGGTGACTATGCAATTTGCAAAATATGGCAGCCACTAGCCTTAAATTGTTGGTGGTTGTGTGAATGCTGTCCAGTTACAGAACTCTTATTATGCAAGCTAAGACAAAGATAGCCAGGGAAGCTGTATTGAGTACAATGAAAAGTTATGATGAAAGTTCTCCCATATTGTTCTGCAACCCTATTATGAGTAAAATATCCAGAGACCCCCTTCCTCTTACAATTGTCTTTGTGAGAAAGGATGTGTCTCAATGAGGCTGTTCTGTGATAGGAACTGAATGAGAATCAAGAAATATACACATTGATACCAAGGATTACTCACACACTAATGTGAGTCTGTTGGTTCTTTAGTTCAGGTCAAGAGCAGGAAGAGATATAATGTGTTTTACTGATAAATATATCTGCTACATGAAAAAGCAGCTAGTGACCTTATACAGTTGTAATAGACTTAGTTTACTTTCTTATTTGGGATATTGATGTCAGTCAATGTCAGCTACTCAGAGCTTTAATGGATGTTTTTGGAGGAATATTACCTCAATGAAAGTCAGCTATGTACAGTTTCAACCTTTACACTTTAGCAGGAGCTTTAAAAAAACAAAAACAAAAAAAACCCACATGCTTTATAAAATAATGCAATCTGATAAAGTGGAAGGGCAAACAATTTATATTGAACTTGCAGAAAAACAGTAAGCAGTCAGAAAAACAGTAACCACAACTTTTAAAGAACAGATCATACACATGTAGAAGTTTAAGATTTAAAACCTCAGGGCCAGATCCTCTTGTTTATCTCAGTTATTGATACTTTTGTGAAGGGAGTTCTGCATGTTCCTACGACCCCTTTTTGTTTGAGGGTGGGAATGTCCAGGGCCAAGAGAATGGCCAACCGGTCCTGATACCCCATTGGTCCATAACAGCTGCTGGTATGCAATCCAGGCATAAGTCAAAGCAAGCCTGAGATTGCTTTAAATGTATACTACCCCCAGAATCGAGGGAAGAGAAAGGCAATTTCGATCTCCCTTCATTGTTGAGCAGAGCACAGCTTGGCTGAACTGGAGGACCTCAGATTGGAAGTATAATATGTTGGGTGGCATAGACAATTAGTGGAGATACATGTGGTGCCATAAGTCTCCCATGTGAAACTCATGTTCTGCAAGCCAAATCTCTGCTACATGAGCTAGATGCAGATATATGCTAAATTTTCTTAGCTGCATGTCAATTTTACATACATCTTAAAAAGTAAATATGTAGTGTGTTTCAGTTTCAGAATTGTACATCTCAGTTCTAGAGTGAAAATAATTTTAGATTCAAGTTACAAAATCATAACTAGAATACGTTTTTTTTCCAGATTCATACTGTCAGTCTCTAAGTACAGATATTCAAGGTTATATCACACTGAGGATACAGAAGTTCACTTGCTGTGTGTGTTTGAAATAAAGATGAGATGTCATAACCTCTGATCCAGTCTACTATGGTAAATATAAAAGTAAGTTCTTGGCACTTGTATAGTGACTTTTGCTATCTCCTTCACTTTGCTTTTTAATCCTTTTCTATAACCAGCTCAGATGATCTAAAATTGCCCCATTGGTTTTCACATCCATTCATGAAATAGCTCCACTTCACTTCTCTAACTTAACATTTACCCACAGACCTGTTCCATCTGCTCAGAACTTGCAGAAACCATATTTAGTGCCGTCCACAAGGGAGAACATCATACAGGTCCAAGTGTGTTTTGGAAAGGGGATAATCAGTATTTTCTATTAAATTATAACTTGAGTGATAAATCCAGGGTATTTCCAGAAACTTCTATTGTCTAGCAAAGATGTCAGATATAGTAAGCTGTGCAGTCTAGCTCTCTCACTCACTTTTTCTCCCTTTCCACTAATCTAGAAACTAATTAAATTAAAAGTTTTAGAAGAAAGCTTGCTGGACTTCCTTTAACTGTAGCTCAGTTTATACAGGAAAACAGGTCCGGCCTTAGGGGAAATGGCACCTTGGGCAAACTTGCATTTCGGTGCCCTTGGCTCCCGTGGGTACCCCCCATTGGCCCTGGCCCCCATAGACTTCCCAGGCTCCCCACCCTCCCTTCCCCCCTAGCCCCAGCACTGTGCCCCTTCACCTCTAATGCCTGCTCCCCTCCTATACCCTAATCTCTACACCCCCTTCACTCCCAACACCTGCCCCCTCCTGTGCCCCATCCTTGCACCCCTTCACTCCTACCCCCTGCACCTCCCTCCTGAGCCCCTAACCCCTGCACTGTGCATGCCTCCTTACCCCAACCCCTGCCTTCCTCCAGCACCCCAACACCTGCCCCGTCCTGTGTCCCTAACCCCTGCACTGTGCCCTCATCACCCCAACCCCTGCACCTCCTGTGCCCCTAACCCCTGCACTGTGCATACGTGTATATGTATCTATCTGTATATTCTTACAGTACACATAATTGCACCCATGACTCACCAGCTGTCACACCCCCTGGTGATATCCCATGTCCAATCAGGGTCTCCTTTAACTCCCCCTGATGACAGCTGTTCAGGATCTGTGGTGGGCAGCTTCTCGTGACCAAGCCCTCTAGCCAAGTTATATAGGCTGACCCCTTCCAGGATAAACCACTAGCCCACCAATTAGTAGTCCTTCAACTTCACACTGGACCCTCAGTCCAAGACTGGACTCACTAGTCTTTACCCCGGGTATCAGGGGGGTTCCATACTTCTTACCCCTTGACAGGGGAGTTTGTGCCTCAGCAGGCTGGGGATCCTATGCCCTACCTCTCCACTGGATTCTGGTCCAGGGACCACTGAATAGGGAGTCAGGGCTTGACTACAAACACCCCTTGCCTCCCTAGACCACATCCTTCCTTCCTTTGTCTTGGGTCTTTGCCTCAGCCTCTTACCAGCCTCCCCACGTCAGCCTGCTCCCGCTAAACCTCTTTCACTGGCTCCTGGTAGAGCTTCTTAGCGCTGTCTAGCACCCAGCTGGTTCTGTTGGAGGAAAGTTTTCTCCACTCTCGTCACAGGGCAGTCTTCCTGCTCCCTGGAGGCCCCTCCACCAGCACAGAGTCCTGGGTCTGGGAGGACTCACTTTCTGCCACTTCATCCCAACTGCCTCCTTCAGCCGTCCCACTCAGCGCCCTGACTCCAGCCTGGCTTCTGTTACTGAGAGAGAGCCACAGATCAGCTTGCCTTCCTTGCCAGCACCTAACAGAGCCAGGTTCAGGCCTTTTAGCTCCTGCCTCCAGCTTTGACACTTACTGCAGATGTAGCGGGTTGAGGGTGGTTGCACCCACAGGCAATCATTAACCTCTGCAGGCCAAGTTTATGGTTGGTACACCCCCTCAAAGTGCATCGTTTGTATCAGCCACAACTGATACTTTCATACAGAATCAAACCCACAGCTATCCTTAATGGAGTTCCTCTTGAAAATATCTGTCCTTCCTAACCTGGGCCCTTACTTATGCCAGGATGCCTAAATCCAACCAATCCCAAGGCCTCCCAAACACAGCTGCTATTTAAAAAACAAAAAGCTTCACTTAATTCAGTTATTTCAACTTTCCTAAAGTCTAAACTGAATCCCTACAAGTCAAACAGTTTAATCTGTTCTAAATAGTTCAACTGATTAAACCATTTTAAAACTTGTGATAGGGCACTCAGAGGGACAAAAAGCCTAATGGCTAGTACACCTGACCTCCAGCCCCTTGTCTCTATTGAGCAGAGGGGCAGTAGAGGTGCCTGATTTCTGACTCCAGACCAGGAGCATATGGGCCGCCACCATCTGGGGTTTTGCCCTAAAGTGGGGAGTGGTAGTGGGAACCAGGCCCTCCCTCTCCACCAGGTCCCACCCCAGGTACTTTCCCTGTGGGAAGTAAAACTAGCAGGGTCCTCCCTGTGGAGAATTTCTAAGTCTGCCACCTTGGGCTACTGCCCATCCATGTGCTCCTTCAGTTTAGGACATGGCCCCTATAATCCAAACAGTCAATAGCTTAACAAAAAGTCCAAATGCACAGGGTCCTGCAAGACCTGCTGGTTCTCAAAGGGAGTGGTTGGAAAAGGCTCCTAGTTGTGCTGTGCCCTTTGCAGGTTTTCCCCTTGCAATCCCCCCATCCCATCTTCAACTTTTCTGAGCTGTATAACTTACCACACTACACTGGTTGTCCTGGAGTCCCGCTCTTCCTATGTTTCATGGAGGTGGTCCAGCATTCCCGTTGGCTGCCTCCCGTACAATAATTCAAATGGAGAGAAGCCTGTGGACACCTGGGCATCCCACAGATGACAAACAGGAGAGGTGGGAGCAAGCTCTCTAAGTGTCAGAGATGAACTGCCTCGATGTCTTATTAAACTGTTCCACCAGTCTGTCGGTATGGGGATGGTATATCAGTGTTCTCAAGGACTTGACTCTTAGCAGGTCGCACATAGAATCATAGAATATCAGGGTTGGAAGGGACCTCAGGAGGTCATCTAGTCCAACCCCCTGCTCAAAGCAGGACCAATCCCCAATTTTTGCCCCAGATCCCTAAATGGCTTCCTCAAGGATTGAACTCACAACCCTGGGTTTAGCAGGCCAATGCTCAAACCACTGAGCTATCCCTCCCCCTCCACATCTCCTTCATTAATCTGAGCACCACCCTTATATAGGCATAGAGTTGCTAAACAGATTAGCTGATGACAGTAACCATCTTTTCCCACTAAACATAAAAAGGCACCACCATTTCTTTAATCACGTGCTGTTGGACAGCAAGCTGCTGGAGCATTTGATTCTGCTGCTGGTTCTTCAGGACCCACTTCAGAAGCTTCTCAAAAATCCATCTCTGCTTCATTTGTTTCCTCTTCTCCTTCTCTGGCCTACTTTCAGGCTTGGGATACTATGAGTGCCTGCATTCTCCACCACGCAGTAGGGCCAGGTAGCCCGCAATTAGCGCACATGACCACCAGCCCTTTGTCTCTGTTGGGTGACAATAGAGATACCTGGTTTCCTGACCCCAGTCCAGGAATGTCTGGGTGTGCACTTGGGTCTGGGCCTTTGCCCTTAAGTGGGGAGTCACAGGTGAGACCCAGGTCCTTCCTTTCCACCAGGTCCCAGCCCATGGCCCTGTGGGAATAACACTGCTAGGGTCCTCCTGCACAGATCTAAATCTGACACCCTGGGCTACTTCCTATCTATGTGTTCCTTCAGTTTGGGGGCATGGCCCTGTTACCTGCACAATTTAAGACTCCACCCATACCCCCCCTTGTGGATCTTCAGGGCCATACTATAGGTCTCCCGTCCTTGTGGGTACTCAGGTCATAAGGGAACCAATTTTACCCCTCCATGGGCTCAGTGCTCTACCCCTCTGTGGGCTCAGAGCTAACGCCCATTCCCAAAGGACTCAGGACTCTAGGGGTCTGCACAAAACAAAAGTGAATTAGCAGTTTCAGAGTAATGTCTGAAGAAAATCTGAGAGGACCTCAGGATTTGGCCCCATTATTTAAAGAGCGTACTTGCCTGCATTACTCATATCATATTGGATTAACAACTCCCCTCCTCCACCCTTCCCAAAAAAACCAATTCCCTCCCCTACACTTGAGATCCAATTTACTTTCCAGATTTTCCGTTTACTCATTTTTATTTTGTAGTGCATTGCAGTACATTTTATTGAGTTTGGAAAATAAAACAAGTAAGTCAATTTCGCTGTAATTTCTAGTCAGTTTCATTTTTCTTGTTCTTATTCATTAGCCAAGTGCTGGTTTAAAAACACAATACTGTAAGAGAATATTTAAATAAAATAAGATTATTAACGTTATAAACTAAATGAAAATATTTCTGTTATTGGGCTATGTAACCATCCCCACACCACTACCTCTTTTTGTTTTTAAAAGAATGAATTTAGGGACCTAAACAAAAGCTGATGGCATCTGCACAAATGATATGTAACACAAATTTTGAAGCTCAACCAATGCTAGATTCAGAAGTTAGATTCCATAATGTAGAATCTTCACCACTTCTTGAGTCATGATTCCACTTCACTCAGCTAATCTGAATAGATACCAATAAATTGTATCATTACAATTAACAAAAACAAACTCTTAGCTAAGTGTAACAGAAAGGGGGTGGGGGGGGGCGGGAACTTACAGACGTTATGAAAAGCTTGCTAGATAGCTATACGGCAAGAAGTGTTCAGAAACAGTGTATTTCCTCTCTAAGGCGCAAAGATTTCCTTTTAGTCATCCTTGTCTGATGAATTTTCAACTTGCTAATGGACTGAGCACAATGTAGAGTTGCACAAGTTGTACATCTACATTAAAAGACATTAATTCTGGAACAGAAGCATAAGATTTAGCAGGTTCTGTTGAAAAGGTCTCACATTTCTCACAGACTCTACAAATTCAGGCTTCCTATGTATATTGCATCAGCCTGGATAAATGCGTCAATCCAAAAGCATGATTCTTTGATTTGGTAAAGCTATCTAGCAGAGCAGCAGCTTCTGTAAGAAATGCTGTTTATGAATGATTCAATGGTAATGTTTAAAAAAAAACGAAAAAACCCAGATGATGTTTATACATTGCAGATGTTGTTCTGAAGTGATGGTACAAACACAGGGCCTAATCCTGCTTTCATTGAAGTCAGTGGGATTTTTGTCATTGATTTAAGTGGGAGCAGAAGCAGGACCATAAGGACCTTTAGCTGGTTTCACACATTTTACACCAGTCTAGTGGACAAGTGGATGAAAGATCAGAATCAGGTCCATGGTATGGAATTCACCAATCAATTTAAAGATGGGTTCCCAGAGTAAGTGATGAATCAGTGTTTGAATTACCTTTTTGAGAGCAAAATTCTGCTCTTGACACCCTCAGGTGGGCTTGGGCTGTGTAGCTGCAGCTCAGGCCGTAAGCAGAGATCCCCAGGGACTTTCAGAGGGCTGGGGGCATGCATGCCCAAATGGTTCTTCCACCTTTTCTATAGAGTACCACAAAAGGGACTCCTCACACCCTCTTCTTCCTATTATAGAATCTGTGCATCCCTGTACTTTCTCCCAATCAGCAAGATTGAACCACTTCCATTTGCTCTCTGATGTTCTGATATTGTTAATTAGCAGAGTGCTATCTTCAAGATACACATAACTGTCAGTACAGCCACGCTGGGTTACCCAGCCTTGCATGTACATTTAATAAATGCATCCTCAGCCTCTAATTCTTCAGAGGCAGTCGCATCCGATTTTTTTTCCTATATATTGCAGTAATGTACATCTTGCCAAAAGTAAAAGTTATATCAAGGGAGAGATGTCATGTCAGTCAGATCTAACAGTCTGATTTCTAGCTACATTTCACATATTCAGAGCCTGACAGATTTCCAAAGGGGCAATCATTTTCCTGGGATGGTAAATTGTACAGCATAGAACTAGATTCTGTTTACCAAAACCAAATCAGCCCCAGATCTTTCATTGTCTGATAGTAATTTAGAAGTGCATGATAAGTTATGTTTGCCTGGAAAGTCAGAATCAGTCTTTAATTTGACCCCAAGACATGCCGAGAAGCTGGCAGCCAAAACAGCAAAAATGTCAGTTCTGACTTTGCACACAAATTGTTTAGGTTTCTGAGGAAGACACTTATTGAGCATTTAAGGAATGTGAGTGAAAAGATTTTCCTTAGAAATCAAACCCCATATTTTTTGACTGTTACCAGCAGTGCAGCATAAAAGGTTATAAATGCAATTTGGAATGCATTGTTCTTCAGGGACAATGATAGTTTCACTGTATCTTTGTCATATAAAGTAAAAAGATATGAATTTCTAAAACACCCAGTGCTTATTTAACACTGCTGAAGCCTGTCTTCCTAAATACAAACTTAATTTACATTCACCATTCCCTAGAGGAGGTCAAGAACATATCCATTTAATTGATTTCAATCCTCCTTTTGCTTGAGCTTCCTTTAAGGTATCTGAGAATAATTCTCTTCTCTTTTCTGACAGGTATATGTAAGCCTTGTCTATTCTTTACTGATTTAAGTTAAGTTGATATAAGGCACTTTTCTACCAATTAAACGGTGCTCAGACAGGAGGATTACATCAATTTAATTAAATTGGTGCAACTTTTGTGTATAGACATGGCCTTGATGAACAGTCCTTGTTGAAGGACTTAGTTAACAATAGATTGCCGGCTTCCTCATCATGATCAGAATTATTGATGCAGCTGTAACCTTACTCTCTCCTTTAATCAGTCAGACCCTCTAGACACTCTTGATATTGAATAGCAAGTTCCAAATTTGACCAAAAGTTCACATTTTTCAACCAGCTCAGCAAATTACCTTGATAATTTTTGACAGCTATTGGGTTCCCTTTATTAGGCCTGGTCTACGCTACGAGTTTAGGTCAAATTTAGCAGCATTAGATCGATTTAACCCTGCACCCATCGACACAATGAAGCCATTTTTGTCGACTTAAAGAAAATAGATTTCTGTACTCCTCCCCTACAAGGGGCTCAGCACTGAAATCGACATCACTGAGTTGAATTTGGGGTAGCGTAGACGCAATTCGACGGTATTGGCCTCCGGGAGCTATCCCAGAGTGCTCCATTGTGACCGCTCTGGACAGCACTTTCAACTGAGATGCACTAGCCAGGTACACAGGAAAAGCCCCAGGAACTTTTGAATTTCATTTCCTGTTTGGCCAGCGTGGCAAACTCATTAGCACAGGTGACCATGCAGTCCCAGAATCACAAAAGAGCTCCAGCATGGACCAAACTGGAGGTACTGGATCTGATCGCTGTATGAGGAAACAAATCCGTGCTATCAGAACTCAGTTCCAAAAGACAAAATGCCAAAATATTTGCAAAAATCTCCAAGGGCATGATGCACAAAAGCTACAACAGGGACCCGTAGCAGTGCCATGTGAAAATTAAGGCGCTCAGGCAAGCCTACCAAAAAAACAAAGAAGCAAATGGCTGCTCCGGGACAGAGCCCCAGACATGCCGCTTCTATGATGAGCTGCATGCAATTCTAGAGGGGGGGGCCCTACCACTACACCACCCCTGTCCATGGACACCTGCAAGGGGGGAGTCTCATGCAACAGGGATATTTTGGGGATGAGGAAGATGAGGAGGAGGAGGAGGATAGCGCACAGCAGGCAAGCGGAGAAACGGTTCTCCCTGACAGCCAGGAGCTGTTTATCACCCTGGAGCCAATACCCTCCCAACCCTCCCAAGGCGGGCTCCCGGACCATGAAGCCGGAGAAGGCACCTCTGGTGAATGTACCTTTGTAAATATAATACATGGTTCAAAAGCAAGCGTGTTTAATGATTAATTTGCCCTGAAGACTTGGGATGCATTCGTGGCCAGTACAGCTACTGGAAAAGTCTGTTAACATGTCTGGGGATGGAGTAGAAATCCTCAGGGACGTCTCCATGAAGCTCTCCTGGAGGTACTCCCAAAGCCTTTGCAAAAGGTTTCTGGGGAGGGCAGCCTTATTCCATCCTCCATGGTAGGACACTTTACCATGCCAGGCCAGTAGCACATAGTCTGGAATCATTGCATATCAAACCATGGCAGCGTATGGTCCCGGTGTTTACTGGCATTCAAGCAACATCCATTCTTTATCGCTCTGTGTTATCCTCAGGAGAGTGATCCTCCCAGAGAATTGGGTGGGTGGAGGGTTAGTTGGATTTGTGCTGCACATTAACCCGAAAACCGCAGCCCCTCCTTTTAAATGGCCAACCCACCGGGTGCTTGGTATGGGAAAGGAGGGCGCTGCTGTTGGAAACCATTCCCACATGTTATGAAGGTTGAAGAAACCGAAAGACTGTGGCTTACTATGGCTGCCTGCAAGCCGAATTCTGTTGCCTGGCCCTGCATGTGTGATCTCTCACATCAAACTGGCAGGCCCTCACTCTAAGAGGCAAAATGCAACCTTGTACCGAAAGCACACGTGCTATGTAATATTAACAGCTTGGTTCACCGTGAAAGAGTCGACCCGTTATTCTCTAAAATGTGTCTTTTTAAATACTACTCTCCCTTTTTTTCCTCCCACAGCTGCAAATGTTTCAACGCTCCCCCTATCATCTCCGTCCCAGAGGCTAGCACAGATAAGAAGGTGAAAAAAATGCACGATGAAATGTTCTCTGAGCTCAGCAGAATGCATGGAGGCAGACAATGTCAGAGTCCAGGAAAGCAGAAAATGAACGCGAGGACAGGAGGGACGAGCAAGATGAGAGGTGGCAGGAGCAAGATGAGAGGTGGCGGCAGCGCGATGAGAGGAGGCAGGATTCAATGCTGAGGCTACTGGGGGATCAAACTGATATGCTACAGCGTCTGGTAGAGCTGCAGGAAAGGCAGCAAGAGCACAGACTGCCGCTGCAGCCCCTGTGTAACAGCCCGTCCTCCTCCCCAAGTTCCATAGCGTCCTCACCCAGCTGCCTAAGAACACAGGGGAGGCCTCTGGGCACCCAACCACTCCACCTCAGAGGACTGCCCAAGCAACAGAAGGCTGTCATTCAATAAGTTTTGAAGTGCAGTGTGGCCTTCTCCTTCCCTCCTCCACCACCCCACCCGGTGCTTCCCTCCTGCCCCACCCCTCCCGGGCTACCTTGGCAGTTATCCCCCTATTTGTGTGATGAATTAATAAAGAATGCATGATTTTGAAACAACAATGACTTTATTGCCTCTACAAGCAAGGTGATCAAAGGGGGGAGGGCGGTTGGCTTACAGGGAAGTAGAGTGAACCAAGGGGGTGGGTTTTCATCAGGGAGAAACAAACAGAACTGTCACACTGTAGCCTGGCCAATCATGAAACTGGTTTTCAAAGCTTCTCTGATGAGCAACGCGCCCTGCTGTGCTCTTCTAATCGCCCTGGTGTCTGGGTGCGCATAATCACTCGCCAGGCGATTTGCCTCAACCTCCCACTCCACCATAAACGTCTCCCCCTTACTCTCACAGATATTGTGGAGCATACAGCAAGCAGCAATAACAATGGGAATATTGGTTTCGCTGAGGTCTAACCCAGTCAGTAAACTGCGCCAGCACGCTTTTAAACGTCCAAATGCACATTCTACCACCATTCTGCACTTGCTCAGCCCATAGTTGAACAGCACCTTACTACTGTCCAGGGTGCCTGTGTATGACTTCATGAGACATGGCATGCTGGGTATGGGGTATGCTGGGCCCCCAAGGATAACTATAGGCATTTCAGCATCCTCAACAGTTATTTTCTGGTCTAGGAAGTAAGTCCCTTCCTGCAGCTGTTCAAACAGACCAGAGTTCCTGAAGATGCGAGCGTCATGTACCTTTCCCAGCCATCCCACGTTGATGTTGGTGAAACGTCCCTTCTGATCCACCAGTGCTTGCAGCGCCCTTGAAAAGTACCCCTTGCAGTTTGTGTACTGGCTGACAAGGTGGTCCAGTCCCAAGATAGGTCCCAAGTTCCGTCTATGGCCCCACCACAGTTAGGGAATCCCATTGCAGCAAAGCCATCCACTATGACCTGCACATTTCCCAGAATCACTACTCTTGATAGCAGCAGCTCAGTGATTGCATTGGCTACTTGGATCACAGCAGCCACCACAGTAGATTTGTCCACTCCAAATTGATTCCCGACTGACTGGCAGCTGGCTGGCATTGCAAGCTTCCAGAGGGCTATCGCCACTCACTTGTGAACTGTGAGGGCTGCTCTCATCTTGGTATTCTTGAGCATCAGAGCAGGGGAAAGCAAGTCACAAAGTTCCATGAAAGTGCCCTTACACATGCAAAAGTTTTGCAGCCACTGGGAATCATCCCAGATCTGCAACACTATGCGGTCCCACCAGTCTGTGCTTGTCTCCCGGGCCCAGAATCGGCGTTCCACGGCATGAGCCTGCCTCATTGTCACCAGGATGTCCAAATTGCTGGGGCCCATGCTTTGAGAGAAGTCTGTGTCCACGTCCTCATCACTCTCATCACCGCGCTGCCATCGCCTCCTCACCTGCTTTTGAAGGTTCTGGTTCTGCACATACTGCAGGATAATGCGCGAGGTGTTTACAATGCCGTGGTGGTCTGAGCAGGCTCCATCTCCGTCTGCGCAGAAAAAAGGCACGAAATGATTGTCTGCCATTGCTTTCACGGAGGGAGGGGTGACTAACGACATGTACCCAAAACCACTCGCGACAATGTTTTTGCCCTATCAGGCATTGGGAGCTTAACCTGGAATTCCAATGGGTGGTGGAGACTGCGGGAACTGTGAGATAGCTACCCACAGTGCACCGCTCCATAAGTCGATGCTAGCCACAGTAATGAGGACGCACTCCGCCGACTTAATGCGCTTAGTGTGGATATATGCAATCGACTGTATAAAATCAATTTCTAAAAATCCACTTCTATAATATCGACCTAATTTCTTAGTGTAGACATACCCTTAGCTAAAATTCCTGCCTTAGCTCAAAGCTAGGATCTTCAGTGCTGGCAGGACCAGACACAAGAATCTTCCCAAGAAGTAAGGGAGAGCATGAGGGGGGAGATCACTGACACTTTCTTCGATATTGAAGCAGTTAAGTTTTCATTAAAAAGTCTCTTGGGAAATCTCTTGTTAACACACCAGAGCATTTAAATTAGGAGTCAGCTAGTCCAAAAAGTTCTCATGCAGAGGCTGCTATTATTTGAAACTAAAACTTAATTATAAGTCAGACTCATCAGTGCCTAGCTTGAAATTGTATGTTAAGTAAAAGGTCTCTCTTACTATTACTTAAAAGCAATCCATGGCAATACACAGGACAGCATCTCATGTTTGCAGTGTTGTAGCCCTGTTGGTCCCAGGATATTAGAGAGACAAGGTGGGTGTGATAATGTCTTTTACTAACTTCTGTTGGTGAAACAGACAAGTTTTCAAGCCAACTGAGTTCTTTTTTGAAAGCTTGTCTCTTTCACCAACAGAACGTGGTCCAATAAAAGATATTACCTCATCCACCTTTCATAATGGAATGCTAAACTGTATTATACCATTCAGCCACCAGTTGGCACTGGGTGCAAAAAACTTATTTAAAGGAACCTCAGCTACAACTGGCAGAGCATTCAAATGATGATGAACTCATCTAGTGTGTATAAACAAGCTCCTTAGCCAGGCCATATCTGGTATAGAAGTAGGACTTTGTGTCAGGAGCAGGATAAGAACAGAAACAGAAGAAACAAACCAACCAAGGCTGCAGGCTCTCAATGCACCAGAAAACTTCAGCTTTGATAGACCTTCACAATGGACAGACTGGAAGCAATATTTTGCAAGATTTTGAATTGCAAATAAACACAAAGAAACTGGAGCTATTTAGGTATTTTCTTTAATTTACGCTATCGGAGAAGCGGGGAGAGCCTATCTTTAAAGCCTTTGACTTGACTGAAGACAGTTACAAAGATTACTATGAAAGGGTTTTGGCTATGTTTGATGACCACTTTATACCACAGAGAAGTGTGGTTTATGAAAGGAAATGTTTTCACCAGAGAATTCAAGAACCAGGGGAATGTTTTATAAGAGCTCTGTGTGCATTGGCTGAAAACTGATTTGGGGAATGCAAAACATGAAAATCTCAGGCAGGCTGGTTATTGGGTTGACAGATAGAAACCTTTCACAGCAGCTACAATCGAAGAGGGATTTAACCCTAGCCACCGCTATTCAGATAGTGAAGTGGTTTGAGCTAGTGAGACAGCAAAACCAAGACCAACTCAAACTTGAAAAAACAAGAAACTAGCTTAGAAACTATTAATAGATGCAGTATTAGTGCTAGGAGTCACTACCAAAAGCCCCCCTGAGGCAAGGAGAAAGAACTCCCAGACTGAGAGGGACAAATTCCAGCCTACATGCACAATGTGTGGAAAAAGTCATATCCCAAGAGATGGTGCATGTGCAGCCAGAGGTGCATGGTGTAATACATGCATGACATATGAACATTTTGCAGCTGTTTGCTGCAGCTGCACCAAAGCAGACAAGGAGCTGATTCACATGACACACAGTCAAGAGCATAGGCGCTGACTCCATAGATGCTCTGGGGCTGGAGCACCCATGGGGAAAAATTGGCAGCTCCCTGCCCCAGCTCGCCTCTGCTCTGTCTCCGCCTCCTCCCCTGAGTACGCTGGGCTCCACTTCTCCCCCTAGCTCCCAGCACTTGCACCGTGAAACAGCTGTTTTGCGTGGCAAGCACTGGAAGGGAGGGGGGAGGAGGGGAAACGCAGTGTGCTCGGGGAAGAGGCAGGGCTAGGGCGGAGATTTGGGGAAGGGGTCCAATAGGGACAGGGAGGGGGCGGAATTGGGACGAGGACTTTGGGGAAGGGGTTGGAATGGGGATGGGGGTGGAGTTGGGGCAGGGATGGGGGCGGTGGGGCACAAGCACCCACCGGCACCGGGGAAAGTTGGTGCCTATGGTCAAAAGCCATTGTTTCTGGAATCTATCACTTGTGATGACAGAGCCTGTCTAGAGAGTTAAACTGAATATTCATGGCAAGACTATTCACTTTAAAATTTACTCAGGAGCCGATGTCACATGACACAGTCATCTCAAAAAGGACTTACCATCACTTTCAACCTTTCCCAGAGCTGATGTCATATGACACATCTGACTCATCCTGGAGGTGTTATGAATTGCATGGGCCAGTTCACCAAACAATTTACAAAGACAAAGGCTATACATTCAGAGTGCATGTGATTAAAGGATCAAAGGCCAACAGCCTTCTCAACTGCAGTATAGCAGCCATAACGGGCCTAGTGAGATGTGGAAGAATTTGGAGAATTTGCTTATATGACTTTTGAAAGATGATCCAGTACAAGTCAACTTAAGAGAAAATGCCAGCTCATACAGTGCACAAACACCTCTACCAGAGAGAACATGGAAGAGACTAGCAACAAATTTATAGGAATTCAAAGGACATCATTATCTGGTCATCATGAACTATTTTTCCAGGTATATACAAATAATATACTTGACAGACATAACATGTTGCAATTTTATTGAGAAACTAAAGTGCACTTTTGCTCACTTTGATATTCCAGAACAACTCGTGATGGACAATGGACCACAATTCACTGCAGCAGAATTTAATTTTGAATGAAATATGATTTTCCTCATATTACTACCAGCCTTACCCACAAGCAAATGAAAAGGTTGAGAGAGCTGTACAGACAGCCAAGAAAATCCTACAGCAGGAGGATCCATTCTTTGCTCTTCTGAGTTATAGATCAACACCTACAGCGGCTGCTGGGTATAGTCCAGCACAACTCCTGATGGGAAGGCAACTCAGAACTATTGTTCCAGCTTTGGAAAATAACTTGTTTCCAAAGTGGCCAGACATGAAGAGAGTAGCCAAATTGGATAACAAGATTAAAAGAGCTTATGAACATTTTTACAACAGACATCACTCAGTTAGATAACTGCCACATCTAGAACCTGGTGACTGTGTTCATGTCAAATTGGATGAAGAAAAATGGACAGACAACTCCAGCAGTCATAAAGAAAAAAATTGAGCACCCAGATCATATATTGTTCTTTTTCTTTCTTCTTTTTCCTTTATGCCGCTTTTCCTGGTGAGTGTCGTGGGAGCAGCATAGAAAGTAGGGAGGTCCAGACCTCCCTTTCCTCTGCAACAGGTTTTTGCTCCTCCTGGGGTATTACCCAGCGTTCCCAGGCCAGCCAGGAGATATAATCCCTCCAGCATGTCTTGGGTCAGCCTCGGGGCCTCCTCCCAATGGGACATGCCTGGTAGAGTTCCAAAGGAAGTCCTTCCAGGGGGCATCCTTATCAGGTGCCGGAACCATCTCAGCTGGCTCCTCTCGATCCGGAGGAGTAACGACTCTACTCCCAGGCTCTCCTGAATAACAGAGTTCCTCATCTTGTCTCAGAGAGTAAGCCCAGCCACACTGCAGAGAAACCTCATTTCCTTCACTTGTACCCATGATCTCATCCTTTCAGTCATCACCCAAGGTTCATAGGTAAGGATGGGGACATTGATCAACCTGTAAATCAAGAGCTTTGTCCGAAAACTCAGCTCCCAGTTCACCACCATGGATTGGTACAACACCTGTATAACTGCTGCTGCCTTACCAATCCACCAGTCGATCTCACGCTCCCACTTACCATCATTCATGAACAAGACCTCTAGATACTTCAATTCTTCCACTAAGGGCAGCTGCTCTCCCCTCACTTGGAGAGAGCAGTCCACTTTCTTCTGGGAGAGGACTATGACCTCACTACTTGCAAAGTGAAGGGTGAGGGTAAGGTGAGATGGCAGCAGGAGGTATGGACCACGATAGATTGGCCTTCCACAATGGAAACTGGTTCTAGATCATATGTGATCAAGACAAATAGTGGAGAGTTCAACAGAAACTGTCCACATCTACAGTTTGTTCCTCAGAAAGAACCATCAACAGAGCAAACTCTACAGCTGGGAGATGCAGAACAAGAAGACGACGACTCAAGGATTCCAAACCAGCCAGCCAGTTGTTGCAACTAATGAAAAGCCAGCTTAGCAAGTTGTTTTGCGTTTGGGTTGTATAATTAAAAAAAAAACAGTACAATTCAGAGGCATTTAACACAGAGATATGTACTGAACTTCAAAGACAGTATGATAGTGTAAATATTGTAAATGGCAGGAATGTAGAACTTAAATGGAGAGATGTAATGGAATGCTCAACTGTATTATACAGCTCAGCCACTAGGTGACAGTGTGTGTAAAATACGTTACAGGAGAACCTCAGAGTTATGAACACCAGAGTTACAAACTGATCAGTCAACCACACATCTCATTTGGAATCGGAAATATGCAATCAGGCAGCAGCAGAGACTAAAATATAAAATAAAAATGCATATACAGTACAGTACTGTGTTAAATGTAAACTACTAAAAAATGAAGGGAAAGCACCATTTTTCTTCTGCATAGTAAAGTTTCAAAGCTATATTAAGTCAATGATCAGTTGTAAACTTTTGGAAGAACAGCCATAACGTTTTGTTCAGAGTTATGAACAGCCTCCATTCTCAAGGTGTTCATAACTCTGAGGTTCTACTGTATTTAAAATGAACCTCAGCCATACCTGGCAGAGCACACAAAGACCTTATGATGAACACATCTGGTGTGTATAAGCAAGTAGCTAGTCCATATCTGGTACAGAAGTACATGACACCTTGTCTTTCTAGCATCTCACACTTACTAAAACCATGCCTTCTGTGCTGGAAGTCATCATAGATTAGTTAACAAAATGAAATCAATCAGCATAGCTTAATTTATTTACAAAACCCTGACTGCTGTTTCCTACAACACAAAGATGCTTTCTTACTCTTCTAGTCCATTGGATCCATTGTGCATTAGCCATTGTCCATAATAGTGGACTATATGACATCTAGAGGTTTCTTAAATAGACTTAACGCTACTGATGGAATTATTCCTCTAACAACCTATTTTATTCTGTATTTCAGCTTTTTAGGACAAAGGAAGTTGCCCATTTTTATCCTTTTCAAAGAAGAGTGGCAAACTACAAACTTTAGTTTTTCAAGCTTCTGTAAGTAAACAAAAACAAATGGCTTCTGGGGTGCCAAGTTATGTTTACACCTGTGGGATTTAAGTAGTGCTTCTGAAATAGTGTTAAACACAAATTGTCCTTGTACTGTATTTAAACAATGTTCAGGACCAGTTTGGCTGCAGCTGTTATTGTCAATAATGAGTATTTTTCCATGTGAGAGAAATATGTCTGCAGGTAAGACATTACTCAGCCAGGTCAGTAGAAATTGGAGCAGGTAGAATTTCTCTCTCTGATGCAGGTCAAACAAATAGAAAAATGATTCCACAAAGAATTTCAAAACATTGAAGCTGGGTTGTTGGGGTTTTTTTTGGGTGGGGGGGAAGGAATTCAAAATAGACCTGTTTTTCATGAAAAATGTCAATATTTTTAACAGAAATGATCACAAATTATATTTTGTTTTTGAAGTCATTATTGTAATTTTCCTTTTCTTGAAACCCAGGGTTTTATTAAATGAAAAAAATTCAAGTAATTTTGAACATAATGTGAGATTATTTCAAGAAAAAAATTGAAATTTTCAATCTCAACAATTTTTCACATAAAGGTTAATTATTGAGAAAAGACAACTTTTATTGTAAAAGATTTCATAAAAATATTCACCGGATCTAATAAGAATTCGATCCCTCTACCTTAGAAATATTTGAATAGATTTAATTCAGTAAATTACCTGAGTAAAGCATGCCAGTGTAAACCCCACTTTGCACTAGAGCAGCTTGCACTAATGCAAGTAGCTACATCAATGTAGTCTGTGCACCATGTGATTTAAATTCCATGGTGTTTCTGGGTTACATTTTGGTGTTTCCTTTGCTGTACCTGTTACAGTTTGTTATTGCAAGTGAATAACTGTAGATTTAGTAACCTCTAGATGTTTTACCTCAGTGTAACAGGGTTCACTGACCACTAGGGTGCCTCCTCCTAGCTGCTATGGGGATTAGAGCCTTCAAAGTCCAACAGCTCCTTCCATCACTCATGCCATGGTCCCTCTTGCTCTTTCTGGGATTTTGCATCCTCCGACTTCATGACTTGCTCTTCATGGCTTGGCCCTCCAACCAGGTCCCTATAGTTCTTCCCTTCCAGATAGCAACATCTCATTGGACAACTGTCTCAGGCAGCCTTCTGCTGTACTGTCCAGTCTGTACCACTTCCCCAGTGGCTGGTGTGGGAACCCAGGCCCACCCTTTACTTCTGGTTCCAGCTTGGGGACCTTCAAATCAGCATCCAAGTTCTGCAATATCCCACCTTGCTGTCATTTCCCTGAACCTTTTCCTATTCTGCCTCTCCCAGGCTTTTGCTCCACCATCCTTTTGATAAACCCTTCCTTCAAGCCCAGATCCCTGACGTTTCTATTTTCCACAGGCACCATCCCTCTCTAACATCCAGAGAATAGTGCAAACTCCCTCACTGTAGCCCTGATCTGCTGCCAGCTTCCTAGATTTTTTACTAGCCCTGCCTACTCCTTCTCAGCTGGGCTCCATCATCATTCAGGGGTTACTTAGGCCATCTAATTCCCTCAACTGTGGCCTATTCATTTAGCTGACCCCTTCTGATCCTCATTAACCCCTTTTAAGCTAGTATGGGATGAACACCCCATCACACTCAGTATTTACAGATGATGTGTCAGATGACACACATTTCAATCCCTCCAACATACACAAAAATGTTAACTGTTCTAGGAATGAGTAAACAGAGCTTTTTTCCAACTTCTCCCATACAGTTCCAGGTGCCCATTGCATTCAAATGCATCATGTTAAAAGTGGAAGTAGCATATCTGTCAACACCACCTCTGGAAGAGGTGACATGTTGCTTTTTCCTACACAGTAGCATTGTATTTCCCAAGTCTCTTACACAAAGTCATGGTGGAAATATGGTTGTCCCAGCCCCAGTAGCTAGAGATTTCCTTTGGAAATACCCCAGTGCCACATAAGGTGAGGATGGTTTTTACCAGGGAGATGGGACCAAGATATATCCACTTTACCAGGTGTGTTGGAAGCAGGCTTTAACACCTGTCCCCATTTTGACTGTGGTATTGTAAGGAAAATTAAGCTTTTCAGTTTGGACATCTTGCATCAAGCCCTTGCAAAGGACCCTGTACCCAATGCTAAATTAATTATCTAACTTCATGACTAGATATGATTATTGCGGGACAAGACAACATTTAGCACTTTCTGATATGGTAAGTCTAGTCCTTGAAAATGAACCGGTGACCTGCAGCATTTGATAGTCCTAAAAAGAGTATCTAGGCTGCCTTGACTCAATAGCAAAGCTTGCCTGTGAACACAACCCTTCCTCACTTTGGCACCCACCCAATCTGGAAATCTTATTCTAAAGAGTCCCAAGGGCTTGGCTGGGATCATCGATCACATAGAGGAGGGGAGGCGCTGGGAGATTTAACTGGAACTGAGGTAGTTACTCACTGGTAAGTGCACATGGATTTCACCACCGTGTTTACAGGTACCTGCCCTTGCAGCCTCCCTCCTCCCTCTCCCTATCTCTTTAGTACCACAGGCACGTATTCACAAACACGTTCATACGCCGGCTCATCCACAGACACACTCATAGAATCATAGAATATCAGGGTTGGAAGGGAGCTCAGGAGGTCATCTAGTCCAACCCCCTGCTCAAAGCAGGACCAATCCCCAATTTTTGCCCCAGATCCCAAATGGCCCCCTCAAGGATTGAACTCACAACCCTGGGTTTAGCAGGCCAATGCTCAAACCACTGAGCTATCCCTCCCCCAAAAAACAATACATTTTTCACAGGAGCTACTTAAGAGGGTATGTTGCTATTTAGTTAATATAGGATTTATCCAACTGGAGTAATCATGGGTATAATTATAGAGTACCAGGGTTGGAAGGGACCTCAGGAGGTCATCTAGTCCAACCCCCTGCTCAAAGCAGGACCAATCCCCAATTTTTGCCCCAGATCCCTAAATAGCCCCCTCAGTCACTCACATCCCTGGGTTTAGCAGGCCGATGCTCAAACTACTGAGCTATCCTGTCCCTACCCTCCACTCACATCCCTTCCTCCATTCTCAGCCCTCCACTCACACGGAGATGGCACAGATGTATTTTCTGATGACTGCAATAACTAAGCGATGATTTTCCACTGGTTGGGAGCATTTCGGGTTGCCACTGGAGGCCCCCAGTAACAGCAGTGTCCCAGTTACACACGTGTATTATTAACTGCACTGAGTACCACGGCCAGAGGTCGGAAGCTCAGCTGGTGCCCGTACTGCGCGTCCTGGACTTGGGTTGCAATCTGCACTGGCTGCATTGCAGCCTATGAAACTTTCCTGACCACGGTGGTCTGCTCGAAACGCTTTCGATCCAGCGGACCCTGTGCCCCTCCTCCCCGTCTGCAGACTACATGCCCTGGCAGATCTGTGCAGCGGGGAGGGGGACTGGGGCTAGGGGGATCTCCTTTGGCACGTACAGGCTAATAACCCAGCTGTAAGGTGGCCGCATTTGGCTGCCTACCGGTGCCTGGAAGCGCTGAAAGGGGCCGTGCCGTGTGCGCGATGCAGCCCGCAGGAGGGGGTGTGCGCTGCTCAGCCACCCACTCACACCGCCCGCTTGAGCTGTGGAGCGCGCCTAGCTCCCGCGGCACACGGCTGGGCGGCCGCAGCGGTGCTCAGGGGAGCTGGGGAAGGGGCTGGCTCTGCCTCCTCTCGCTCGTCTCTGCCCTCCGGAGCGGCCACAGCCAGTGGCCTGAGCCAGCGCCGCGCTGCAGCCCTCGGCTCCTGCCGTGGACACTGGAGAGAGGAGGCCCCCCGGGGCCGGGGGAGCAGCAGCAGCCGCGGAGCCGTCGCCCCCCTCTCCGGCAGCCGGCGGCATGAACACCTGCGATGCCAAGGAGTACCTGGCCCGGAGGGAGATCCCGCAGCTCTTCGAGGTAAGGGCGGAGCCCAGGGACCGCCCCGAGGAGCGGAGCCCGGGCAGGGGACCGATTCCGGGGGCCGCTTCCCCGGGGCGAACCCGCGTGACTCCGCCGGATCCATCCCGGGGCGCCGAGAGCCCGTCTGACCCCGGCCCCGCAGTCCCTGGGCTGCCAGCTCCCTTCCTGCGCCTTGGGCCGGACCCCAGCGCGGGAAGGGGGGACTGAGCCAGCCAAGTGGGGCAGGGAGGGCAGGAGGGAGGGGGCGAAGGGGCCCGGAGTGTGTGAGGGGGGGATGAGTGGGGGAGAGGGTGTGAAGGGGGGCCCGGAGTGGGGGCAGGATGGGTAGGAGGGAGGGGGCGAAGGGGCCCGGAGTGTGGGGGATGAGCAGGAGAGAGGGGGAAAGGGTGCCCGAGTTGGGGCAGGATGGATAGGCGGGAGGGGGCCAAGGGGGGCCCGCACTGTGTGTGGGGGGGATGAGCAGGGGAGAGGGGGTGAAGGGGGGCCCGGAGTGGGGGTAGGAGGGAGGGGGCCAAGGGGCCCGGAGTGGGGGGGATGAGCAGGAGAGAGGGGGAAAGGGGTGCCCGAGTGGGGGCAGGATGGGTAGGCGGGAGAGGGCCAAGGGGGGCCCGGAGTGTGTGGGGGGGAGATGAGCAGGCGAAGGGGGGCGGCGTGGGGGCAGGATGGGCAGGGCCGGTGGAGCCCGCTCCCCGTCCTAGAGCCAGGAGAGAGGGGACGGAGCCCGCTCGCGTAGCCCGAGGGCCGGGGAAGGCATCTGGGCTGCGCTTTTACCGCTTGACCCTGTTCCTCAGCTGGAGAAGGGCCGGGCGGGGCGTTGCCGCGCCCGCCCAGTCAGCGCCGGGCCAGGGGCGGCCCTGCAGGTGACCCTGCTGCAATCATGGGCTTTCTGGCTCCTCGGACCGGGCTGGGTTTGCCTCATGCCGCACAGAAACACCCCCGCCCTTCCGCTCAGGGCTCCGGTCCCAGCCTGGCCAGCAGCCGGGAACTAGGGAATATGTGTGTCAGTCACATATTCCACGTAACTCTGGGGCGCTTTGTCAGCCTTGGCTGGAAGGCGTAATGTGCATGCTATTATTATCTCTTCCGTGATCATTTTGTCCTTCAGCCAACAGTAGAAAACGTCGTGTGTGACCAAACCCTTTTTAAAAAAATAGGTTTTAAAAAAACCCATTTAGATAAAACCCATATGCCCAATGAGTTCCTATAGAAAAATGAAATTATTGTCTAGGAACTCAGGCATAAATGATCATCCATTGTTCAAGAGCTCAATTCACTGACTGATCGATAACCCAGACTATTTCATGAGAGTTTTTTAAACATAAAATTGTTGAAGTGGTTTAGTGCAAGCTACCTGGTGTATCTGTTAATCAATATTAATTTGCTTTTTCCAGTACAATGTGGATTTTTCCACCGAGTAAACCATCTCCTGTCTGATCTGTATGAAAATATTATTTTTATACTGTTTGAAACAAGGCTTTCCCTATGAATGATTGAAAAGACATATATATATGGCAAAGGCTATGTTTATGTTTTATTCATAAGTTTTAAAAATACATGGTTTAATTATGGATACAGACAATTGTGCATCTAGAGAGATGCAAGACTTGTGTTAGCAAATAAAAGGCTCTGATACTACAAAGGTATGCATTCTTCCACAGAAATATGTACATAGTTGCAATGCTCAGTTATTTGATTATACAAAAGGTGTAACTCATACATACAAATATATACTATATTATAAATGCAAGTGCATATAAAAGCAACATTTAAATAACTATATAAACTGTAGCTATAAAATAACACTTGGAAAAATATTGAAACATGAATGTAAGGTATTTTCATGTATTATACTATAGCACCGAATTTTATGCACACTAATCAAGGAAAGCTGAAAAATGCAATGGAAAGGACTACATCCTAAAGCGTATGTTAAAAGCTAGGAGTAGGAATTGCCATATTGGAACTAATGGTCCATCTACCCATGTATCCTTTCACCAATCCTGTCTGCTCCAGAAGTGGTTATAACACCCCATAATCCACCCTACCCTTCATACACATTTATCCTGGACCAATTAGTGCAATACTACAATTAATACTACACAATGGACATTTTCTAAATGACTGTAGCTGGTGGTCAGTTCAGCTTCTTATATCACATCCATCAACATGATGTTTGAGCACCTGTCAGGGCTTTTAATATCTATCTAGTTTTTATTATATAGTGTTGTCTCTCGAACATTAATATGAGCAAAATGTTTGTAGTCATACTGGTTTTTCAGAAAATTATAAATTTTTATTGAACTAACAAGTAAACTAGAAAACATAAGCTTTAGGGCTTATCTAGCTAGTACCAGAAACACTATATATATTTGACAGTCAGAGATGTAGTTCTAAGAAAGATTAAAGAAAACTTGTTACTATTTTCTGCTTTTATTCCATTTGTAAACAGGAAAATAAAGACATACCTAGGAGCCTTATGTTCTAAGTCGTATTGGTGACCTCAGTAGGCCCAAATCCTACATTCCTTTAATGCTCCGAACATCGACTTGAACTGGAGATTTTGGGGGTGCAGGGAATGCAGAAATGGGTGCAATAAAATTCAGAATACAAGCTTGTGTTTATTTTTATAACCTTGGAACTATAACTTATTTTTGGATGTTATGTTTCAGAGTCTGTTGAATGGATTAGTGTGTTACAAACCTGATGACCCAATAGAATATCTGGAAGGCTGTTTACAAAAAGTGAAGGAACTGGGAGGGTCAGAAAAAGTGAAATGGGACACATTTGTTAGTCAAGAAAAGAGGACATTACCACCGCTCAATGGAGGACAATCAAGAAGATCCTTTTTCAGGAATGGTAATGTATATCCTTGAGCTGAATATTTTGTGTATCAGTGTAATATTAGGCAGTTTCAGATCCGCTATTTAAAAAATGTATATGTACACAAGTTTTATTTTGTACTGCTATGACAAATTAGATGTTACATTTCTTTGGGGGAAAAGTTGTAGAAATACAGACATATATATGCCAAAATATTTTAAACAAATGTGCAAGCAATTAATGAGCAGTTAATTAAATAAACTACCATTTCAGGTTTATTTTAAAACTACTTTCAAGCGTTGTTGTTTGTTGTTTTTTGGTTTGTAATAGTGGGTGGATTGTTATGTTTTCTCATAATGATTGTTATATAGGGGGAAAACTGATCAAAATTATGCCTCCTATGATGAAGTAGTTTGATGCAGAGTGGGAAGTGTGTTGTCAAAGCCATGGTTCCTGGAGGCATTGTGCCTTAACTGGTGTTTGGGGAAGTGCTCGGGGATGCAACCTTTGCCAACACATTTGAAAAGGGGCATCCTGGTGCTCGATGCATAAGAAATGCAGCTCTGCGGATGCAGATGCATGCTCTTTCCCTTGCTGCTAGCACTCTTGACCGTGCCATAATTGGCCACCATAATCCTGCAGCTAAACGACGAATGTTTGTTGTGTGGTGTGCTACATCTACATATAGACATAATTCAGCTTCAGATCTTTACAGTATTTGGGCCAAATCTTTAACTGGTCCTCAGGAGCCACACACTCATTGACTTCAGTGGACCTACACTGCTTTACACCAACTGAAATTTTGTCCCTTTATGTTATAAGCAGTTATTAGAGCTGTACATTAATTTACTAACTATAACATATATGAAGAAATGATTACAACTGGTGCTTCTCAGTAAATCTAAATCTGTCATATCAATACATGCCATTCATATATTAGTAACATTAATGATCAGTAATTAGTTCCTTTTCAAGTTGCCATAGTTATTCCTCCTATCCAATATCTTTATGCAACATGAAAGGAGTTTCCACTCCCAAAATCATGGATTCCAGGTGATCTACAGGAAATGAGGAGGGCCATCTGCTCAGAGGCTTGTGCCTTCCTGCTGTCTGCGAGGGCAGATTTTCATTGAAGAATAAAAGTACTTTGCCATAAATGCAAGCTTGTACATTTAAAAAGACACTCAAGATATCTTATAAACTAAGAACTAATTGTTTAAAATTGAATAAACCAGCTGAGTGGAGAGACTCCATGCCAAATACTTCTAGTAAGTAAAATGGCACTTGAGATATTGAAGAAATTTTGTTACCACCATATTTCTTAATATAGCAACACTAGTCTTCTTTGTGTCAACCTCATGTAATAAAAAAAATGCAAGTAATGTTGACTTTACTATTTATTTCCACTTTTTCCCATTTATTTTATTGTTCTGCAGTGATGCCTGACAATCCTAACTTTCCTTATCGACGATATGACCGACTCCCTCCAATCCACCAATTCTCCATAGAAAGTGACACAGATCTTTCTGAAACTGCTGAGCTAATTGAGGAGTATGATGTATTTGATCCTACAAGACCCCGACCAAAAATCATCCTTGTCTTAGGTATGAAGGCAAAGTGAGGGTCAATTGTTTGACAAACCCATATTATTATTCTCTCTGCACTGATATTTATAGTGTGAATAAATCAGATGCCTACAATGTTTAAATGTAAACTTTCTACTTCGGTTAGGTAAAGAATATGGTCCAAGTGCAAACTATGTCTCAGGTTTGGTTGCTGGATAAGAAAATATAGTTGTCCACAGAAAAGGGAACTGTAAAATTAGATAAGCTATATCCCTTGAGAAGAAAATACTGGTCTCATATGACCTGCGCTTAAAACTCCTTGATGCATTAAATAACCAGCATATCCTGTTTGAGTGAAAGCCTGCCTCTTCAGTCCACTACTTTGATAAATTCATCTCTAGCTACACTCAGCCAGTTGGCTGATGTGCTCAGTAAGAACAAACTACTTAATTACACATTTTTCACAAAATTCAGCATTGCTTGTTGCTTTGTGGCATTTGCAAGAAAACTGATAATTTTCAACCTCAGGTAAGATATGCTAATCAATCAGTATACCTATAATTTAAATCCAGGCCAATAGTTTGTCCAGTGGACATGAAGCATTTGCATTTCACTTGTCTGGATTATGTTTTTTGTTGTCAGGGTGTTCTATTTCCATGTGCCAAGAGGTCCTGATTTCCAAATGCCATATCAGGGCCTGATTCTCCAATGCTTTGCACCATATCTAGTCATTTATACCTGTGCAAAATGAAATTGCTGCCAAATCAGATTTCTCCTCTCAATTACACTGGTGGTAGTGTTTTGTGCCCATTTTGCATTTACTTTGCATATGTGTAAATGACTACACAAGGTGCAAAGCAGTGAAGAATCAGATTCTGAATCTAAAAGGACTTATATTAAAGGGAACAAATACAATCTCCATGAGAGAGGATATTGTGTGTGTCTCCTCTACGATATACAGCAGAAGCGCTGAGAACAAAATGTCTGCTGAACTCTGCACACAGGGAGAGTTCTTAGAAATGTAAAGGGCAATACACATAAAACAAAAAAGCATCACATTTTCATAGCTACTGGTGCATACCCCTCATACGGCTGCTAGACAATGATGTTTTCCTCAGCCTGTTGATCTTACTTTCTAATGCAGAAATCAAAACATGGGAAAATTTCAGAGCCTTCATATGCTTTGAGCTCTATGACCTTCAGCAGATGGAGAAGTAACACAAATGTCTTTTATTTTTCTTATTTTAACAAATAGATGGCCGTCCTTTTCATAAGAGAGCAAATCCAGGCCTCTCTACTCTGTGGCCATGGAAGGCCCTCATGCAGTGGAATCAATGTGGTTCCATTGCACAAATGAAGTGGGTGAAGACTGGATGTAGGTGAAATGCACAGTAAGCGTGCACTCCTGGAACAGGGTGGAGTTTTCTCCAGTGCGTGCTTCCTGCCTCATTGCATGTAGGGAGCAAGGGATGGGTGTGTCAAGGTTCCTTCCCCACTCTGAACTCTAGGGTACAGATGTGGGGACCTTCATGAAAGACCCCCTAAGCTTATTCTTACCAGCTTAGGTTAAAAACTTCCTCAAGGTACAAACTTTGCCTTGTCCTTGAACCCTATGCTGCCACCACCAAGCATGTTAAACAAAGAACAGGGAAAAAGGCCACTTGGAGACGTCTTCCCCCAAAGCCCTACACCCCCTTTCCTGGAGAAGGCTTGATAAAAATCCTCACCAATTTGCATAGGTGAACACAGACCCAAACCCTTGGATCTTAAGAACAATGAAAAAGCAATCAGGATCTTAGACGAAGAATTTTAATTAAAGAAAAAGTAAAAGAATCACCTCTGTAAAATCAGGATGTAAAATCATTACAGCGTAATCAGATTCAAAACATAGAGAATCCCTCTAGGCAAAACCTTAAGTTACAAAAAGACACAAAACCAGGAATATACATTCCATTCAGCACAACTTATTTACGAGCCATTTAAACAAAAGGAAATCTAATGCATTTCTAGCTAGATTACTTACTAACAAGTTCTAATACTCCATTCCTGATCTGTTCCCGGCAAAAGCATCACACAGACAGACAGACCCTTTGTTCCCCTCCCCGCCCAGCTTTGAAATTATCTTGTCTCCTCATTGGTCATTTTGGTCAGGTGCCAGCGAGGTTATCTTAGCTTCTTAACCCTTTACAGGTGAAAGGGTTTTGCCTCTGGCCAGGAGAGATTTTATAGTTCTGGATAGAAAGGTGGTTACCCTTCCCTTTATATTTATGACAGGGTGCTGTGTGAAGATCTTTCTGTTTCCCATCTAAAGGGAAACTATGTAAGCAGCCCACAAAAGCTACTTCAGCCATTGGGCTGACTTGCCCCCATTGAATGGCTCTGAAGCTTAGCGGACAAAGAATCCTCAATGCATCTATACATCATCTGTTGGAAACTATCTCCAACATTTCAAATTCTGTACATTAATCCAAAAAATATCAACCAAATTCAATTTCCTCCCTCTTTGTAAACATGCTTGTCAACTTAAGTCATACCAAGGAACTAGGAACATCAAATCTGCAAAAGAGGAAAATAGATAATTATTTGACATGGGAAATAATTTTGTCCTAGTCCTCTTAACTTAGGAAAAGTTCAGAGAATAAACTCATTGTTTCATAAATCAGTTTGGTATAAGGGTAATTTTCTGACTGATAAAAACTTACTTCAGATATGAGAAGGGGGTTGTGAACCTTTGATACCCTACAATTTGTGGCTTAATTATTTTTTTGGGCACAAAATGAAGATGAAAGCATAGAAATACAGGACTGCGTGCACTTCCTTTTTAATATGTGTTTCATAGCAAAGGAAAGTTTTCTTGAGGATAAGAGTGAAACCCTCCTCTGTTCAGCAGGCTGTGTGGTTTCTTTCAGCTCTTTTGAAAATTTAGGAGTAAAGATTGAGATTTTCCAGTATTAATAAAGGGGATATTAATGGGTGATCTTTTTCCTAGTTCTTCACATCAAATATCCTGTGCAGCTCTGATAGAATAAGGCAAACTTTTTCCTCCATCACCAAATTTGCTATATCAGACAATATTATCTATATTTATTCTGCCTGTTAATTATTGCTCTGTTGCAGTTAGGTGATTTCAGGAAGATTTTGAATCTCCCGGTTGAAGGATAGGGAACTGAATTGACTGTCCCTCTTTGGCAACTCTATTCAACCTTTAAACCTTGTAAAATGTTTTGATTCCCAGTTGATAGGTGCTTTATAAATAGATACCCTGTTGCCAGTAAATAAAGCCTTGCAAATTCATAATAGTATATTTAAAATTACTTACAATATATATAGGGCTAAATTCTGCCATCCTTATTCTCACTCAGTAGTTTCTCACTCCACCAGTAGTCCCACTGATTTCAATGGCAGAATCTGGCCCATAAAAACTGGCTACTACTATCTAACCCTAAGTCATACTATTTTGTAGCACATATGGAGAAATATCCTAGGGTGTAATCTTTCCAACAGATATTTGTTAATTATATAAATCCTTAAGAAAGGTTTATGGGACTAACATAGGTAATATAAGGAAGAGATACATTATTCCTCATAACCAGTTCGTTATCTGTTATCTCAGATATTAATATTTGCTTCCACTGTATTACTTTATTTTAAAAAGTACACAGAAGAATAAAACTAATTCTAAATGGTTCTAAAATTCTTGGGGTACCTGAAGTGTGTATGCTTTGACAGAAATCATTACATATACCAATTCGCTTAAACCTTCTCCACTCATTTAATATTTCGAAGGATGTTAATTTTACAAACTCTAGAATTTTCTGCAGACATATTTAGGAATAGACATTGATACTCCTATTCCATGAGTAGTTCCATTGACTTCAGTGGGACCACTTGTAGACTAAGGTACATTTTTAATGTGAATAAGGGAATATCTGTCCCTCCATTTGAATTCTGTTATAGCTTTCCTTAACCGAAATGGAGAAGAGGCCTTGATACTCTTCTTCCTTACACTTGTATAAACCAGGAAAAGCTCCACTAAAGTGGTTAGTAAAGGGAGGTAAGTGAATGGAGAATCAAGCCCAGAAAGAACAAGCTCATCTGTTTTTTTGACTCATGCAAATATTCTATTTTAGATTGTTAACTTTAGGTTCAGTCCTGCAATAAATCCACTTCTACTGAACTTTGATGAGAGTGCTAACTATGGAACAACTGTAGGATTTGATTTGAAAGTACATTGGGAAATTGGTGCTGATGACAGAGATGTCATAGTGAATTTGACATTCCGAATGAAAGCTCTATTTTTTGCTTATCTTTACAATAGGTGGCCCAGGAAGTGGGAAGGGAACACAAAGTTTGAAAATAGCAGAACGTTATGGATTTGAATACATATCAGTTGGTGAATTGTTAAGGAAGAAGATCCACAATACAAGCAGCAATAGAAAATGGAGTCTAATTGCTAAAATTATTACTACAGGAGAACTGGCCCCTCAGGTACAACTCTCCTAAGAAATACCATCTTTTTGGTATTTATTCTGTAAAGATTTTTACATGCTGCGTTAATATGCATCACCAACAAACTTTTAAAACTATTTCTCTCCATGAAAGGAAACGACCATAACTGAGATAAAGCAGAGATTAATGCAGATTCCTGAAGAAGAAGGCATAGTTATTGATGGATTTCCAAGAGATGTTGCACAGGCACTCTCCTTTGAGGACCAAGTAAGAGACTGTCTTTATTCTTAAGAAAACTTATGTGTCTCATATCATTGTTAAGCTTCTTGAAATTAATGAGCAGATTCTCAGCATTGCTCTTTAAATCTTTTCAAATACATAATTACAATTGACAAAAGGTCACTTTCTTGGCATATACTTTAGGGTATGAAGACAGAAAATTCTGTAAAAAGACAGAATGTGATAGTGGAACCAATAAGCCTAACCTCCCGCTGATGTAATGAAAATCCTCCCAAGTTCAAGGGAAAAAATCTAACAATTTTCTTACATCATTTAGGAAGGGAAAAAAGTTATCCTTTAATATTTAATTGTACAATTTAAATGTTCATTAAGAGAAACACATTGTAGTCAATGAATTCCTTCACAATCAAGGAGGAATGGTCTCAAGGTTATTCTGAGGTGCTGAAAAGACTGGAACAAATGCTAAGATTAAAATTGCCTGCATTTTTGTGAGCTCACTTAATCCAATAGTGGTCATCTCATTTTAGAAATAGTTGTCTGTTGGCTTGCCTAGTTTTGATTATTGAAATCAATTTAGTCTGACTAAATTTAGTCAGATAAAATGATTGCGTAGTAAAGTACAGAGTCCTATCTGGATGACATAGACATGTATATAGACATGTATATAAGTTAATTAATCTAAAATATGTAAATGTAATTTCTACTTGGGTGCAGTGTTGTGAGGCAAAAAGTTATTTCATCTTCTGATTAAACACTGTAACATGTAATATTTCCTTATGGCCATATGCAAAGGTTACAATTCAGTATTGCATTTCTAGAGTGCTTTTCAAGCAAACCATTTCAGAGTGCTCCATAATCACTAAAAGCACTAATTATCATTTCTGTACTTTGAATTCTAAATGGAATTGCCTCAATAGAAGTAACAAAAAGAAAGCAGCCTAATGAGGCTCTTCATTATTGCTCTTTTATAAGGTATAATTCTGTGTGAAGTTCAGAAAATCAAATTGAGAAAATTAAAAGAAACTGACAAAATAGTTATTATGGAAAACAGTTGACTGCCAGCTACATTTGCTTATAAATTAAAAAAGGAGAAATTTGTGGTTAATGTTAATTATTTTGGAAACTAAAAAAAGAATAGAAATTTAGTCCGAATCATCATTCAGTCAGTTTTTGTTTTCAGTAGACATTGTTTAAAATATCTTTTTATAATAAAATTGCAGTTAGTGTAAGCAGGGTGGTGTTATTTGAAGAGAGTTATGCCAGGCAGGTGACCATTATATATAAGGTTTATGCATTACATAACATACTTACAGATATATAAGAATAATGATCATACAGTGTAAGTACATACATCATTAAAAATTGGGTCTTATTCTTATTTACTCTAAGACAGTGGTTCTCAACTCTGGTCCACTGCTTGTTCAGGGAAAGCCCCTGGTGCGCCAGGCTGGTTTGTTTACCTGCTGCATCCGCAGGTTTGGCTGATCGTGGCTCCCACTGGCCGCGGTTCGCCGCTCCAGGCCAATGGAGGCTGCAGGAAGCAGCGCGGGCCGAGGGATGTGCTGGCCACCCTTCCCGCAGCCCCCATTGGCCTGGAACGGTGAACCGCAGCCAGTGGGAGCCGCGATCGGCCAAATCTGAGGACGTGGCAGGTAAACAAACCAGCCCAGCACACCAGGGACTTTTCCTGAACAAGCGGTGGACCAGAGTTGAGAACCACTGCTCTAAGACTATTTTACATTTTTGCTCAAGCATTGTAACTTGGCCTTAAAGGGCTAAGGCCCCATTACACTGCCAAAGCCTTACTGTAATTGAGAATCAAGCCCAGCATATTTATTCATCTCACTATGAGCCTTTTGCCCAAGTCTGTATATGTATTTATTTCTTTAAGAACATGTAGTCTGATCCTGCAGTCTTTGTGCACTAAAATCTCCCATAAACATCAAGGGAAAACTTGAGTGTGCAGAGATAGCAGGAGTAGACCGAGAATTAACATTTTAAAACTGTATAACACACTGATGATTGTCAACAACAAAAGATAAATCGTATATTAAAATCTAATAAGCAGGACAAAGAGAAAAACTCAAAACACTATCACCAACCAATTAAACGTTTAAAAAATAACAGAACTAGAGAAAATTAAACAGTAATAAGGCATTTTACAGACAAGGTCCCAGATTCAGCTAAGCATTTAAGCAAGTGTTTAACTTTAAGCATGAGTAATCTATCACTATTTAACAGACCACTTAGGTTCTTTATTGTACTGGGTCCAATGAGAACAAAGTCCCTTCCCTGAAGAGTTTATTGTAGCTTACAGATGAATGATGACAAATGGCATACAACTAAAAGCAGTGATTTAGTGGTGAAACGGAGGACGCTTCTTGGTTCTATGACTTTGTTGTTTGATTCTGTTGTTGGCAAGGGAAGAATGAAAAGAGATGGGAGTGGAGGAATAGGCAGGAACTACACTGCACGGGTTCTTCATACCCCAACAACTATCCTACAGTGAAATTAACCCATGTACATAGGACCAGCACTTGGCCTATAAGCCCTTACGCAGGGGTGCATTTCACTCTTAAAGATGTTGTGACTAATACCACTATGCCTCTGTCAAGCCTGAGGGGGTGATGAGGGTAGCCACTGAAAAGTAAATCCATCTGCACAGCAAGGGAGCAGGAAGAGGTAAAGGCTCATTTGTGAACTCTTCTTTTGCTGTGTTCAAATATATCTTATTTGCTTTTTTTAAAATTCAATTGTCCTGTCAAAGTTCCTCTAATATGTGTTAAAAATACCCTTCTGGCAACATTGTTAGCTCTCATTGATCCTAGGAGACTAGGGAAACAGAGGGGGATGATGACAAATGCTAACTTGGGCTCTACCACAGACTTTCTGTGTGATAAACTTCAGTAAGCCACTTACCCTCTCTGTGACTCAGACCCCTCTTCTGTAGCATGAGGATAATAACTGAAGGGATGGCATAGTCTTCAGGCTAAAATTCATAATGTTTATAAAGTGTTTAGAGATCCTTAGGTAGAAAGTGCAGTGGAATTGTTAAGTACAAACTACTGAATGCTTCACAGTAATTTGTATAAGACTGCAATTTAAAAACATGACTCGTGTTTTCTACAACTTATAAATGTTTAAGCTTTCTTAATGGCTGTGTGTAGAAGCTATTCATAATTTATAAGGAAAGGGAAAAATTGTTCTCATTAGCCAAAAGTGAAAAGATGAGAAATAATGAGTTGAAGCTGCAGCAAGGGGCATTTTGATTAGATAAGAAGACACTTCTTAATTAGAAGATCTATTAGGAAATAGAAAATGTAAGGGAAATGGTGAAATCCCCAGTAATGAAAATAATCAAATATTAGGCTGGAGTATGTACCCCTTATTCATGTTGGTGAATACCTACAGTTGGTGAATACCACACAATTGACTTCAGTTCCTCTGAAGTCAATCAGACTATGCATGGGAGTAAGTGCCCACCAGTGTGAGTAAGGGGTGCACCATCTAGGTTATTACAATCAAATTTTAAAAGGTTAAATTTAATTGAACCATCAAGATGTACACATGCTCACAACAGGTGATCTTTTTAACAACCATTTCTCTTTCTCATCCCATCTCCACCTTATAGTTTGGCAACAGCATTCATCACACTGAATTTAAAATTACAAGACTAAACTCTTTAGAACAGTGGCTGTGTCTTGTTATTTATTCTATAAGGCACTTTGCACACTTCTGGGTGCTGTGAAATTAATAATAAATATTGTGAGTTTGTATTGGGATATGCAGAACATGCCACAGTACAGTGGATGTATAGATGACCCTCTAGGATCCCTTGAAATAGATAACATATGGATTTGGGGGAGGGACAACAATGAGAAGTGGGAACATAGTGTTGTAATAAATTCATCCCTTGTCATTTGTTATAATCTGTAGAATGCTGGGGATGGATATGTACCAGCCTGTAAAAGTTTGTAATTACCAAAGGAGTGTTCACTTGTAAAGCAGCATTTTCACTGGAGTCCCCTCCTTTTGACACTGTTTACACAGACCTAATTATATTGCAAGAACATACATAATAATATCAGATCAAATAGGAGAGAATGAACAAGGAGACTTTGCAAAAGGGTAAATGGTTAAATTATGTGGAATTGGAGATTGATACAAATAAAGGAAACTGGAGAGAATGGGTAAAGCAGGAAGAGAGATTAAGTTGATGTGGAGAGGGTGGGATACAGAGCAATAAGCTGGGCAGGTTTCAAAAACAAACAGCCTTGTTTAATTCAATTAAACATTTTTGCAATATTGGGTCTTTTGGCATCAGAGGCAAACTGAGAGGGCCTGCATAGGTGCTCTGTGCCATTTGAACCCTTTCTTTGCTCTGCCTGTGAGATGTGGGGCAGTGAGGCTGAGGAAGATGTCTTAATAGAGTGCCCGCATAAGGGGCCTCTGTACCTACGATACACCAGAGAGGCAGGCTCTGCACTGGCTCTGAATAGGCTACTGTGGAGAATGTTATTGGTTGCAGGCTGGAGGTGGGCCAGGAGAGGTTCCATTCTTATCAAGATCCGGTGCTCCAAAACTTCCATATGGGTGTGTGTAAGGGCACTGGCTGCTAGGCTATGGGCTAGAATAGTGACCAAAGAGAGGAAATCTGCCATACACACGCCAACTCTACAGAGTTCCGTGAATGAAAGAGATTTACTTAACCTCTATGCAGTGTTAGGGTATAAATGTCACTACAGAATCGTAGAAATGTAGGGCTGGAAGAGTGGTCATGTAGTCTAGCCAACTACACTGAGGCAGGATCAAATGTACCTAGGCCAATGCTGACAGGTGTTTTTTCCAACCTGTTCTTAAAAACCTCCAATGATGGAGATTCCACAACCTCCTTTGGAATCCTATTCCAATGCTTAGTTAGATAGTTTATCTTAATATCTAACCTAAATCCAGGGGTGAAAGTAACACAGAAGACTTATTGGTACGGGGGCCCAGCTCCAGGTCCCTGGAAGGGGTGCGGCCTCGGGCAGAAGGGGCGGGGCTGGGGGTTAGCCTCCCCCAGCCAGCCCATCTGCGCTGCCTGGCCTGGGTTGCCCGGGGCTCCAGCAGTGATTTTAAAAGGGCCTGGGGCTCTGGCTGCTGCCGTGGTAGCAGCTGTGGTGGCCGGGAGCCCCAGGCCCTTTTAAATTGCCGGGCTGCCCCTTTTACATCCTCCCCCCCACCATCGGTGGCTCTGCCAGTAGGATCCCTACCGTCAGGGCCACCAACAGTGGGGGAAGGGGCAGTGATGTTAAAGTGCTGCCGCAGCAGCGCTTTAATGTCAGCTGCATTTGGGCCGGTACCGGTGGCTATTTCTTACCGGTATGCCGTACCGACCCATACCGGCCCACATTCACCCCTGCCTCAATCTCCTTTGCTGCAGATTAAGCCAATTACTTCTTGTCGTACCTTCAGTGGACATGGAGAACAACTGATCACGGTCCAGCTGTACTGCTACCTAGCCAGTTATTCTCCAGTTTGTATTTGTGCATTTGCTTTTTCCTTCCTGAGTGTAGTAGTCTGCACTCGTCTTCACTGAATTTCATGTTATTGATTTCAGACCAATTCTCCAATTTCTCAAGGTCGTTTTGAATTCTAATGCTGTCCTCCAAAATGCATGCAACCCCTTCTAGTTGCTGTCATCCACAAATTTTCTATGCTTACACTCTACTCCATTATGCAAGTCATTAATGAAGGACTTGTGCCCAGCAATTACAAGGACAAGCTAATGGCTAATTGTCAGAAATGCTCACCATACCAATAAAATACAAAGGCTAAGAGTAGGGAAAGCATTCTACCATTTTTGTTTGCAAGCACATGTAGAAATTAGTTAAATAAGTGCATGTATCCTCAGAAGCATCTTTAACATAATATCTGATATTAAAATTATGTGTATTTAATTAAAAATTAAACTTATTTGGTTTTCCAGCTCACATGGCTCAATTATGAAGAGTTAGCATTCTTTGGGCTTAAATCTTTTCTTTACTTAATCAAGAAATTACAAAATGCTATAGTATGAGCATTAACTACAATGTCTGCTCTTGCATGGACTTTTTATGTTAAAATATCCCATTGATAGTGAATTCTAGTTAAACTTCTGATGTATTTCCTCCTACTAACTTCAACACATTTCTTCTTGCCACTTCGGCTAATCCAAAAGCTTGATTCACTGAACTTCACATGCTCCCTTTTTGCTAGGACAAAATATAGTTGAGCCAAACAAACCCTATTAATGCTAATATTCCTGAACATAGGAATAGTTTAGAGATTATAGTATCTTCCAGTTATGTTTCCACCATCAGCTTGTTTGTGCCGCACAGCTACAATGTTCCTAAAGTAGTACTATGTAGAATTATATCAAAAACACAGTGCATCTCAGCTAGTCAGAATGCCTGTAGGAAATGGGCATCTTCAGAGTACCCATAGAATCATAGAATATCAGGGCTGGAAGGAACCTCAGGAGGTCATCTAGTCCAACACCCTACTCAAAGCAGGCCAATCCCCAACTAAATCATCCCAGTCAGGGCTTTGTCAAGCCTGACCTTAAAAATATCTAAGGAAGGAGATTCCACCACCTCCCTAGGTAACGCATTCCATTGTTTCACCACCCTCCTAGTGAAAAAGTTTTTCCTAATATCCAATCTAAACCTCCCCCACTGCAACTTGAGACCATTACTCTTTGTTCTGTCATCTGCTACCACTGAGAACAGTCTAGAGCCATCCTCTTTGGAACCCCCTTTCAGGTAGTTGAAAGCAGCTATCAAATCCCCCCTCATTCTTCTCTTCCGCAGACTAAACAATCCCAGTTCCCTCAGCCTCTCCTCATAAGTCATGTGTTCCAGTCCCCTAATCATTTTTGTTGCCCTCCGCTGGACTCTTTCCAGTTTTTCCATGTCCTTCTTGTAGTGTGGGGCCCAAAACTGGACACAGTACTCCAGATGAGGCCTCACCAATGTCGAATAGAGGGGAACAATCACGTCCCTCGATCTGCTGGCAATGCCCCTACGTATACATCCCAAATACCATTGGCCTTCTTGGCAACAATGGCACACTGTTAACTCATATTCAGCTTCTCGTCCACTGTATCTCCTAGGTCCTTTTCTGCAGAACTGCTGCCGAGCCATTCGGTCCCTAGTCTGTAGCGGTGCATGGGATTCTTCCATCCTAAGTGCAGGACTCTGCACTTGTCCTTGTTGAACTTCATCAGATTTCTTTTGGCCCAATCCTCTTATTTGTCCAGGTTCCTCTGTATCCTATCCCTACCCTCCAGCGTATCTACCTCTCCTCCCAGTTTAGTGTCATCTGCAAACTTGCTGAGGGTGCAATCCACACCATCCTCCAGATCATTTATGAAGATATTGAACAAAAACGGCCTGAGGACCGACCCTTGGGGCACTCCACTTGATACCGGCTGCCAACTAGACATGGAGCCATTGATCACTACCCGTTGAGCCCGACAATCTAGCCAACTTTCTATCCACCTTATAGTCCATTCATCCAGCCCATACTACTTTAACTTGCTGGCAAGAATACTGTGGGAGACCGTGTCAAAATCTTTGCTAAAGTCAAGGAACAACATGTCCACAGCTTTCCCCTCATCCACAGAGCCAGTTATCTCGTCATAGAAGGCAATTAGATTAGTCAGGCATGACTTGCCCTTGGTGAATCCATGCTGGCTGTTCCTGATCACTTTCCTCTCCTCTAAGTGCTTCAGAATTGATTCCTTGAGGACCTGCTCCATGATTTTTCCAGGGACTGAGGTGAGGCTGACTGGCCTGTAGTTCCTAAGATCCTCCTTCTTCCCTTTTTCCAAGATGGGCACTACATTAGCCTTTTTCCAGTCGTCTGGGACTTCCCCGGATCACCATGAGTTTTCAAAGATAATGGCCAATGGCTCTGCAATCACATCCACCAACTCCTTTAGCACTCTCGGATGCAGTGCATCCGGCCCCATGGACTTGTACTCGTCCAGCTTTTCTAAATAGTCCCGAACCACTTCTTTCTCCACAGAGGGCTGGTCACCTCCTCCCCATGCTGTGCTGCCCACTGCAGTAGTCTGGGAGGTGACCTTGTTCGTGAAGACAGAGGCAAAAAAAGCATTGAGTACATTAGCTTTTTCCACATCCTCTGTCACTCGGTTGCCTCCCTCATTCAGTAAGGGGCCCACACTTCCCTTGACTTTCTTCTTGTTGCTAACATACCTGAAGAAACCCTTCTTCTTACTCTTAACATCTCTTGCTAGCTGCAACTCCAGGTGTGATTTGGCCTTCCTGGTTTCACTCCTGCATTCTCGAGCAATATTTTTATACTCTTCCCTGGTCATTTGTCCAATCTTCCACTTCTTGTAAGCTTCTTTTTTGTGTTCAAGATCAGCAAGGATTTCACTGTGAAGCCAAGCTGGTCGCCTGCCATATTTACTATTCTTTCTACACATTGGGATGGTTTGTCCCTGTAACCTCAATAAGGATTCTTTAAAATACAGCCAGCTCTCCTGGACTCCTTTCCCCTTCATGTTATTCTCCCAGGAGATCCTGCCCATCAGTTCCCTGAGGGAGTCAAAGTCTGCTTTTCTGAAGTCCAGGGTCCGTATTCTGCTGCTCCCCTTTCTTCCCTGTGTCAGGATCCTGAACTCGACCATCTCATGGTCACTGCCTCCCAGGTTCCCATCCACTTTAGCTTCCCCTACTAATTCTTCCCGGTTTGTGAGCAGCAGGTCAAGAAGAGCTCTGCCCCTAGTTGGTTCCTCCAGCACTTGCACCAGGAAATTGTCCCCTACCCTTTCCAAAAACTTCCTGGATTGTCTGTGCACCGCTGTATTGCTCTCCCAGCAGATATCAGGGTGATTGAAGTCTCCCATGAGAACCAGGGCGTGCGATCTAGTAGCTTCCGCGAGTTGCCGGAAGAAAGCCTCATCCACCTCATCCCCCTGGTCCGGTGGTCTATAGCAGACTCCCACCACGACATCACCCTTGTTGCTCACACTTCTAAACTTAATCCAGAGACACTCAGGTTTTTCTGCAGTTTCATACTTCAGCTCTGAGCAGTCATACTGCTGCTCCCTTACATACAGTGCAACTCTCCCATCTTTTCTGCCCTGCCTGTCCTTCCTGAACAGTTTATATCCATCCATGACAGTACTCTAGTCATGTGAGTTATCCCACCAAGTCTCTGTTATTCCAATCACATCATAATTCCTTGACTGTGCCAGGACTTCCAGTTCTCCCTGCTTGTTTCCCAGGCTTCTTGCATTTGCGTATAGGCACTTGAGATAACTCGCAGATCGTCCCTCTTTCTCAGTATGAGGCAGGAGCCCTGCCCTCTCGCTTGCTCCTGCTCGTGCTTCCTCCCGGTATCCCACTTACCTCAGGGCTTTGGTCTCCTTACCCAGTGGCTATTATTTCTGTATCACTTCAGATCTACAAATCAAGGGGAAGAGAGACAATCCTCCAAACAATAATCTCTAGTCATGCTAGCCCTCCCTGCATGGCATCCATATTTACACCTTAAAGCCCAGAGGAACAGATGACTCTTCAAATTAGAACTGAAGCGCAATTTTATTTTCTTGGTCTACAAAACCTCCATATGACTATGCAGAAATGTCTCAGCTCCCTCTGTAGATACTGGATTAGTTAGAATAATAAACTGGCTTCTAGTTTTTCTAATTTTGGTAATACTGAGGCTCGTGTCACCATGGTATCTGAGCAGCAAAAGTGCTCAGCACCCAATAGCAGCCATGACCACTTGGTGTAATTCCATTAATTAAAATGATTTTATTACGGATATAAACTAGTATGGTGTCAAAATCAGACTCTGAATACTCGGAGTCACAGTTTTCCTTAGAGCCACTTGCCTATGTCCAAAATACAGCATGTATTTCTCCGCTTTAACTCCTCCTCGTGACTGAACATCTCACATCCTAACCCAGGTAGCTTTTCTCACAGGAAGGCCTTGGATTCTTGCCCAGTTTTGATTCTCCCATTTCCTATTTCATGAGTGTTGCCAACTTGATTTGTGATATTACTGCTTATTCTTAAAATTCCAGCTCCTCGAATCATGGGATTACATGAGAATCTCAGCTGCCGTTTTAAATGAAAATAAGTTTCTAGCCCTCCTGGTCATGGAGAAAAGCTTGAAAACATGAACCAAAAAGCAAATAAAAAGAACCCCAAATTTGTTCATGATTTTTTTTTGGAGATTTGTTCATTATTTTTGAATGCTTGAGGCTGTCAGTACTGCTGATTTAATTCTGGTTTGTCCTTTCTTTGAGCCTCAAGAAATAAGTAACCTAAAAGCAGGCATTCCACTTTCCTTTAGATTGGCAAATATTGGAAAGTTCTTTAAATTCCAAGCGTATTTTGGAAAATGCTGAGGTGAAAGCAATTTACTTAGTATTAACCTGTCAGCTTGAAATCCAGCGAGTCACCTACAGGAGCAGCATGCTCATGCATGTTAAGTATCTTCAGCTCCAGTGACACCATAATGCGATGGCTCTGATTGGTGAGTTGAACTCAAATAGCCTATGAAGAAGAAACTGCAGCTTGACCTTCTCATCCAGTCCCTGAGGTGACAGTAGGTCTTTCCTTCCCAGGAAAACCACAGTTTAGAATTACAATATTTTCCAGTTAATTTCAATTACTCTTATTCCATTTTCATTCACTCATATATCACTCTTTCCTTCTGTGTTCAGCAGGTTTTTTTTAATCTCAGCAGGAGTAAATCCATCCAAAGTTTGACTAGAATTTATTAACAGGTAGATATATCAATAATGAAATGAAATGTAGGGTAGATATTGCAATTAATAGATATGTTAATGAAGAGTGTAGAGTTTAATTCCATGTTAAAATAAAAGGATTATGTTGTAAAGAATAAGTATTTTTAATTGTGTTGTGTGAGCCAGATAATATGGATTAATTTGAGGAGGTTAAATTTCAATCAAATATATATATTGTTCTTTTAAAGATGCCTCTGAGAACATGTACATTCATTTCTACATGTGCTTTGCAAACCGGAAGAGTGGAAGCCTTTTGTTTTTCTTAATTTATAGAGAACCATTTTGTATGAATTAGGTTAACCTGTTAATTCCCAAACACAGTTTTCCCAGGGAGGAGTCCATGCTCCCTCCACAATGCTGGAGGGAAACAGGTTTTGTGCAGAGAACACTGTAGGAACTTGTATAGGACGAGAATTCAGTTCTCCCCATGAGCAGGCTCAGGGCAGCACTACAGGTGCTCTAGGTCTGTTACTCAAACCATTGGACGGGAATAGTGGCTGCAACCCTTATACAGCCCCCCGCTGGTATTTATGGCCACTGGTTGTGTTCTCTGTGCTGGGATTTGCAGAGCAGAACAATTACAAGTCCACTATATCACAGATATTTTATGACCATCCACTGACGGGTGAATTTCAATCTCAATGACAAAAGGCAAGTACTTAGTAAAAGGGGAGGGATGGTGAAAATTTTGTTCTTCAGAACAACAGAAGCTCTCTTGAATTCAGCCATGCTGTTATTTATCTATGATGAAAGTGACTCCTCCTGCGTTTGGTGCATTTTGGTTCATTCCAACAGCTACACACCCACCACTACCCACATCGTGTTATGAGACAGATTCTCTTCTCTGCAAAACAAATCTATCACCCCTAAAATAAATCCATTGCCCAGAAAGTAAATCTACCTCTTCCCTCTCAAAAATCTATATATCTTCCTCCTCTTGCCGCTCCTCTCCTGTTTTTCCCCATTCCTAAAACTCCATCTCAAATAGCTCACTACCCCCCACAAATTCAACTGTTTATCTCCTCTTGGCCCTACCATTGTATCCTTTGTCCCGGCTGCTCAAGCCCCAAAATACCGTTTCCTAATGGACTAATACTTGACTAAAGGCATAAGAGCCCTGCCTAGCTGGACAAAGTCTAGCTGGACAGAAGAGTAAACTTGGTCTGCATGATCAGTAACCCTTGCTCCCTAACACACTGCCTGTGTGTTCTCGTTACCCGCCTTGAGGTGCCTGCTGCCCAGGAGTGAGAGTTACACTGAGGGAAGAGCAAAAGGCAGAGCTGCTGACTATATGTTTGGGATACTGATCTGCAGGGAGAAAGGCCAACTAGCAGGTAATGCTGTTGGCACTTGTTACTGAGCCCCTGCTGGCTGCTTCAGAGTCATAAGTAACTGAGCTCCCAGTCAGTGTATCCAGGATGATATTTATATGCACAGAGAGAGCCAGCACATGGTTTATATACCATTTAAATCCCACTTAAGTTCCCTCCGCACAGGCATGAATTTCATGCTCAGATCACATGTATCTGAGAGAGAAGAGACCCCCCAGCTGGTGTGAAGATCTAACCCACTAGGCAATTGCCCCACCTCTCAGTCTAGGCCTAATCAGAATAAATACCTATATGAATGTTTGAGAAACAATTGTGTTACCCATGTAGCACCTATGTTATGAAAGACTGAAGTAAATTAGCAGCATACCCCCTTCCAGCAGCATGCATCATTTGGCATAATTGGAAACACATTTTTGTTTTCCTAAAACAAAAAAGAAAAATTATGCAAATAGTCTAATAACCCGGCAGAGATGGGATTATACACAGCAGATCAGTAATTATCATGGGGAGTAACAGCACAATGGACATAAAGTAACTTTATAGTAACCTTTATTAGTATAATTAGAATTAAATGCACTATTGATCTAATGATGAGTGTGCATGAACTATCAATTAAGTTTTCTCATGAGTATCCAGTAGAATGTACCAGGAATTAAGAAATGAAGCAAATTAGTGAGATATATATATTTTTGGTCTATGAGGAAAAAAGAGTTTAATCATCTAATTTTCTAACTAGCAACTATTGCAATCTGACTAATAAGAGGAGACATGAAAAGTACCCCTAGAGATTATAAAGCCTCTCTGTCATTTACGCTGGCTTTATTCCAGTAATACCCTTGACTTCAATAGATTTACTCCCAATTTACACTGGTCTAAGTAGGAGGAGACTTGTACTGAAAAAAGAATTGGATTTGCTCACCAGAAAAATTTATTATAAAAGATAAGAGGACTGGCACCATTCTGCACCCACCTGTTGTATTTAGAGTTGAAGCTGTATGTTCTTTGCCTAGTTTAAAACTCAACAAGCAAGTCACCCATAGTAGAATACCTAATGCCTACACATGGCCAGATTTTCTCCTCTGCTGAGCTCCACTCAGTGGGGGTTGGGGATGCAATTCCCAGCTCCCTGACCATGAGCACCAGTCTATGCCAGTAAGATTTAGAAGAACGCCTGATTGTTCTAATTTGCACCACTGGCATGGTGCCTCCAATGGATTCTACATCAATGGAGGAAAGGTGTAGTGGAATTCTACCCTACAACAGCCACATCCCATCTCAACATGCCTCACCTTCCCTAGACACTTCACCTACACCAGGGACAGGAGCAGCTGGCACAGGAACCACCTCTACCAACTTTATGCTAGTGGGAGCTCCCCTATAGCAGGGGAACTCCCTGCTGGACATATATGGCCAGAACGTGGCCCTCTGGTGCAGTGCAAAGGGATTGGATCTCAAGTAAAGAAAATGGCCTATAGGTTTTAGATTTGGGTAATATTTATGAGAAAATTACTATGAACATAGGCAATCTCTTCTCGTTCCTACCATCTACCAAAGGAAAATACATGCAAATTCTCACAGTTTCATCCTTTAACAATTCCTTCCACCCTTGAGTTCAGAGAATTCAAGCATTGTGATTCTAGTTACTCCCTGCCTGATCCAGCACCCATTCAGATCAATGGAGTCTTTCCATTGACTTTAAAAGGCTTTGGATCAGGCCTCAGATGAGTAAGATGCCTTTCCCCGTACCCTTCCAAACCTGCATAAGAGAAAGCATGGAATACAAATATATGACATATACGAAAACTATACAGGTAGCATGTGTTTTACATATTGGTCTTAACAGTTCATGTACTGAGTCATGTATGAATTAGTATGGCCCCTTTCATATGCTACAGTTATATACGTGTGTAACATAGAAATAATCATAGAAATGTAGGACTGGAAGAACCTTGATAGGTCATCTAGTCCAGTCCTCTGCACTCAGGCAGGACTAAGTATTATCTAGACAATTCCTGACAGGCGTTTGTCTAACCTGTATTTAAAAACCTCCAATGATGGAGATTCCACAACCTCCCTAGGTAATTTGTTCCAGTGCTTAATTACTCTTACATTAGTTATCTGTGTACATAAAATATGTATGTCCTTTTTATATGGATAGTCCTTAATTTTAAGAACAAATGTAGAAAGGATAATTTGCAAGCACCGAATCAGTCTGGATCTTTACTACCTCGGTGCACAGTCTAGGCACGTATCATGGAGCATAAATCCACTGGAAGCATAAGGCTTTGCAAACATAACAGCATTTGTTAAACTCTGGAAATACTTCAAGAGGTTAATTCTTCGCGTCCTCCTTGTAATAAATTAAACCTGCCCTCCCTCTCCCCCCGTGTTTTGCATAAGTTTTTGCCTAAGTTTTTAAATACATTTTCTTCAGTCTTTTAAGTTTTTCTTTTTACTGTGCCAGCTGCTTTGGGAGCCAAGACATTTTGTATATTTTTTTCAGCTTCATGGGAGAGAGGTGCAGGATGTTGATAAATTGGAGAGGGTTCGGAGAAGAGCCATGAGAATGATTAAAGGATTAGAAAACATGCCTCAGCAATAGACTCAAGGAGCACAGTCTATTTAGCTTAACAAAAGAGAAGATGAAGGGGTGACTTGATTACATATTACCTACATGTGGAACAAATGTTTAATAATGGGCTCTTCAATCTAGCAGAGAAAAATGTAACACACTCAAACGGTTGGAAGCTGAAACTAAACTAGAAATAAGGTGTGAATTTTTAACAGTGAGACCAATTAACCAGTGGAACAATATACCAAGAGTCATGTTGGATTCCCTCACTGACATTTTTTAAATCAAGTCTGGATGTTTTTCTGAAAGATATGCCCTAGGAATTATTTTAGGGAAGTTCTATGGCTTGTGCTATACAGGAGATCAGACTAGATGATCACAGTGGTTCCCTTCTGGCCTCAGGATCTATGAATCTATTAAAATAGGAAACAGAAAACGTATTTAGTCTTTTCAGCCATAGTTCCCTTCTGGGATTTCCTTTGTATTCCTCAGAGGAATGGAGAGTGGGTCTTATCTCCCTATGATGGGAAATGGGGTGTGGCTCACAACCCTGGCAGTTCCCCAAGGGACACAGGACTGACCATATGAAAGCCCTCTGCCTTCCTACTGCCTCTGGGTCCCATTCCTGGGAACCAGACAGTCGGTATCTACTCACCTATGACTTTTAAAGATGGGTAGTGAGTGTAAAGCTATAAGATGACAAGAACAATGGGTTCCTGACTGTATCTGCATCCCTCCTGCTCCTTGCCTGTGCACAGATTGCTGGATCTACAGAAAGCTATCCTTGAGTCCCAAAAGAAGAGTATTAGGGGAAGCACTGGTATGGAAATGATGGATTTTTCTTTCTGTGCAGGGCTGGAGAGATCTGCATGCGGAGGATCACTTCTGCATGCTAATCCTCAGAATACAATCTGTCCCCTAGTTAGGAAATTCAAAGCAATGTACTTCTGAGTGCATCTTAAGAGCAGGCTGATTTTCAACTAAATTATAACTACTTTTGAAAAAAACTTTTGTTGCAAAAATATTTTCCATACTAATTTTTATGTAATGGACCTATATCTATCATCAGTGAATTATTCCCACACATCTCTTTGTCCACAGCAATTTGTCACATCCCTTCTTCATATGTACATCCTTGAAGCCATAGCTGATGCATACTCTTGAAGATATAGCTGTGGCTGAGGTTAAGTGGTAAACAGGAAACACAGGGCTTCATGAAGAAAAGAGATGCAGTCATCACTAATATTTGGAGCGTTTTGCACTTTTCCCATAAAAATTGTATCTGCATGTAAGAGAGATGTTATCTTTTTGTGAGCAATACACTTCTTGCATCCAAATACCAAGGCGAAATGCTAATTAACATAATTTTGTAGCACAGTTTTTCAACTGCTTTCTGATTGAACATTTGTACTCTACCGATAAGGGGTATTAATGGAGCTGTCACAAAAATTAGAATCTATTTTGTAGTCCCACCACACATGTTAACATCTATTATAACCTTGAATCACTATTTCCTTTTAAAAAACCTTTTAGAGAATTGCTGATTTGACCATAGGCTTCATGTGTTGAGAATTTTAAACTACTATTTGCACTGACATTTTCTCTGAGTGGATATGTGTTTCCAAGCATAAAAGCCAAAGCTTTAGGATAAACAGCTTTAGCTACTGGGTTTCTGGTGTTAACAGCATAAAGTTTACTACACTATTACTGTTGTTAGTAAAAAAACATTAACAATAACAATACTTAACACTTTTATAGTGCTTTACATTTTAAAAAGCAATGTGCAAACAATTAATTCTTCCTCACAGCATTCACTGTGATGTACCCTCTTTTTATCCTCATTTTAAAACTTGGAAGAGAAAACTAAGACCCAGAATATGTCTTTCCATTGACTCTAAAGGGAGCTGGCCCCTCACAGTGAGCCCAGTTTGTCTGGTTGGGCCACAGCATTTGCCAGCCCACGGCAGCTCTCCTTTGTTAGGAGAGTTGCCATCTAGTGTTTCTTATAAGCACTGACATTGACTAGTGAGCATGGGGGGGAAGGCTGCTCACAAAAGGTGGTGCCAGGCAGAAGGTATCTTCCTGCTTTGCCCTCTAAGCCACTACACAGTCCTACCCTCTCCCTCTTTTTCTTTGGGACCTATTGGTTTCCTGGGGAATCTTTTTCTTGTTGCTTACTCTGTGTGCGGTTTTATGCTGTACATGAGGTTAGGGCAGACTATTGCAGCCACTGCACTTGAGCAGCCCTGGTGGTGGCCTCATGCAGCAGAAAGCATGGAGTTGCGGACTTTGGCTAGGCCTTGGAACAGCTGCAGGCCTTGATAAACCCAGGCTATATTAGGATGCTGTGGATTGGAGTACCAAAAGAGAGGAAAAACCGGTGACAGTATGGGGAGGCTATGGCCTTCTGCCCACCTTTCTTCACTTCTGCCAGAACAGGTGGCCATCAGGAGATGTGCTGTGTAAGTTAAAAGTTAGCCAAAATTTTATTTACTTGTCCAAAATACTATATTGTCTCTGTCCATACTGGCCCTCTGCTATTCTCAGCAGAAACTGGATCAGGTTTTAGGTGACTTGCATAAGGTTGGTTAGCAAGTACAAAAAGGTGGCAGAGCCAGGATTAGAGCAGTGGAGGTTCTGGGTACAACTAATATGCTCACCCCACCAGGTGATACTACCTTTCCACCATACATTCTATAGCCATACAGTTCCATGACTTAGAAATACATAGGAAATACTCCAAGGGTGAGTAAATCTCATGTTGTAAATTGGGTTTGTTTACTACTATATGCCCATTAAAACCCCACAACTTCTGGTTCTTCTTCGTATCCCTGCTTAACAACCACCACCTGAATTTAACATAGCTGCTTTTACCAGAATGCTGTTGCACAGAAGTCCAACACAGAAATTAACTTTTCATAGGATGTGCTGGGAGTAATGATGTTCTTTGAAACCACTAATGTGGCAGCTGAATTCCGCTGTCACAATTAATTTGGCTTTTGATTATAGGGTGTGTGGAAGGGACAGAAGAACCTAGTTAACTACACAATTAAAATAGCTTGAAACAATATGAATTTTATTTTATTTTGTTGGAGTTGGGGTACTGTCTTGGACTTGTGGGAGGGGATTAGAGAAAGGATAGGCAGTTTTCTACCTGAGTCAGCTATGTCAAAGAGTTTTAAAATTATAAATATAAATTATTCCATTATAAGCTAATGGATTTCCTCTTAAAAATGACCAAAACTAATATTGCTAATTGATTTGCATTCAGAATAGCTCTTGTCACTTCAACAGAGATCACTCTGTACTAAAGAATCATTAGATTTGACTGTATTTAGTCATTCGGTTCCAATCCCCCACCTGTTAACCCCATGGCACAAAGAATGAATTAATTATCTTTAAACTTTTCTAATCATCTAGTTTAGTCCACTTAGTGCTGGTGATGCCTCAGTATCCCTTGACTTTTTTTCTTCTTTCTTACTGTTATTATAGTCCTAAAAATGTTCCTATTATCTAGTCTAAGTTTTCCCTTTTGTACTTCCTAGGTTCTGTGCTGCTGACTTGCTGCATGATGACCATAGGCTAGTGATTTGGGCTCAAATTTTGAAATGTTTACATCAATTTTGGGTGCCTCAATTTTAATTCTTTTGGTGGTGAGCTGCTGTTGCTTCCATTGACTTCAGCTAGAGCTGCAGGAGCTCAGCATCCCTGAAAAAACAGGTCAAAGATGTTTACAGTTGGACACCCAAAAATGGAAGCATGCATAACTAAAGGGCACTTTTCAAAATTTGCTTCTTGACCTCTCCACATTACCCACCTGTAAAATAATGACAGAACTTCGGTACTGAACCTCATATGGGTGTGTCAGCCTAATTCACGTGTCAGCCTACCCACTGCACAATTCTGAGATGGGAGGTGCTACCATAGATAAAGTGCTAATGACTACAGTAGCTTACTTATGAATGATTATACTAATAAACATGTTATTTTAGGTATGTAAATTATTCCCTGTCCACATTTTAATAAGTAAAATGCATGTGAATGCTTAATGATACCCCTTTAATGTTATTAAACATTACCTTATTTAGATAGTGCAGACAAAGTCAATTTATACATAGGTAACTTGATGGGAAATAATCCATGTACCTTACACTCTTGACCATTAACTATTATATTATCATATATTTTACACACTCTATACAGCGAAGTTAAAATTTTATCAATGAATTTTAGGGACATCAGAAATAAATGTATGTGGGAATGCACACAACCCTTTTGTAATCTGTAGTCAGATGGAGATCTGCACCCAGCTTTCTTAACAGTTAGGAACATCACACACTCTGAAAGGCTAAAGAGAAAAAGATTTCTTGGTAAGATTTAAAGGGAAGCAACTTGCTTTGTTACAGAAAGAGGAGAAAGTTCAAGATAGATAGAGCAGAACAACTGGACAAGGGCTTGAATCAAGGCGGGGTCCAGTCAATCTTGTGAAATAGCACCGCTTAAGTAGGGTTGCTGAGCATGATGCTTTGGATTCACAATCCAATGAGAATCAGTAGACTGAGGAGAATGGGTGTTTTAGGCTGGAGGGGCATCAAGACTATTGGGTAACAGTTTCAAAAGCACCTAAGTGATTTAGGAGCCTAAGTCCCATCAACTTTCAGTAGGATTCAGAATCTAAGCCACTTACGTGCTTTTGACATTTTTTCCCCATTGTATTTATCATATGGAATAAAGCAATGAACAGTGGGCTCTGAAGACTCCTGTTTCATGAGAACTTTTAGGAGCTTTTCTATGAATGGCTATCATGACTCTGCTGGTCTTACTTATTCTGTGAGCATCTCTCTCATTTGAGAAACTTCTAGTTGATAACAAAAGTAACTAAAAGTCCATGAAGAGCTTTGAAAATCATAAGGACAATTCAGAATTTGAGGAACCATTGGGTTGATATGGTCTCACTTCCAGCTGCAGCTGAATCATCTGGCTATAGAATTCTGTACTCTGTAAACTTTAGTGCATAAGGACTTAAGGAAAAGGAAAAGCTTTAGGGAAAACTGATTGCAATAGTCAAGTCAGGGTTAGGAAACATCTAGAGATGGAAATGTGCTAACATACAGACAAAAAAAAGATGAGAAAAAAAGAACATTCTGAATCAAGAATAACTGGATGATACCATCATCATTTTACTATAAGGAAACTGAGCCATGGAAAAATAAAAGATTTTCTGAAGTTGCAGAGGAAGTTTATAGTGGATCTGGGAACAGAAATCAGGTCTCCTGTCTTCTGGCTCTGCACCGTAGTAAACTCTATAGTGACTGTTGTATTTTAAATGCCATCTTATTGAGTAAATTACTTACTTTTGGAAACTACACAGGGATTTCCTGCGGAATATGGGATACTTATATATTTTGATTTTTCTTAAGATCTAAATTTTAGTTACAATGTACTGAAAACTTTTAGTAATAAAAACATGACAAACATGTCTATATATAGAGTCTATATACATGTCTATATATATATACCCTGCTAAGTCAACTGAGAATTACTGAGTTTGTCAAAGTCAGCAAGCTGCTCAGAACTAATATATGCAAGGATAGCATATTTAAGACTTACATGAAAAGGTTACTGTTGTTTATGGTTTATTAAAACACAGTCTTTTTGGATAATCCTCACTACAGATCTGCACTCCAGATTTGGTGGTGTTTCTGGCCTGTTCCAATCAGCGGCTGAAAGAAAGGTTATTGAAACGTGCGGAACAGCAAGGGAGACCTGATGATAACCTCAAAGCCACTCAAAGACGACTAATTAATTTCAAGCAGAATGCTGTTCCACTGGTCAAATATTTCCAGGAAAAGGGGCTAATCATCACAGTAAGTCATTTAGCCATCAATATATGAACCTGATAAATGAATGTATGGCGGTAGTTGAACTCAGGAGCTTAGACCTGGTACGTTGCATTCTCTTTGCTTTATAATAGTGAGTCTGAGTCAAATTTTGCTCTGATTATTACACTTGTGGAACCGCACTGCAGTTATTGAAGGCAAAGTTTGGCTTGTATCTTTGTAGCTGTGGAATGCAGATGTACTGTATTATCTCATGCATGAACTTTACATAATTTTTATTCACAACTCCATGTTAACACAAATATTTTTCACTTCCTATACTAAAGAGATCATATGGAAGTCAAAGGGTAATCTGTTTAAAGAGCATATCAAAAGAATGTTTGCCATGCATGCAAGGACTGGAACAATTTTCCCAGCTCTACAATTGTGATGTCAATTAGTCATCTGTTCCATTTCCGGATTTTGGGGGTGAGAAAGTGAGGAACTAGATTTCAGATAGTCTCTCGGTAACGCAGTTATGAAATTTATACTTTAAGGATCTACCTGCACTTTGAGCTGTCGGTGTAACTCAAGGAGACGTACCTGCAGTAGCTCTGAGTGAGCATGTTAAAATTAGAATGGAGCCATGGCAGCACAAATGGCAGGAGAGGCTTAGTCACCATAAGTAGGTACTGTCAGAGATGTACATAAAGCAACTAGCATCTCCTGCCACTCACGCCCAGGCAGGGATACTATTTTTAGCACAGTAGCTCAATCAGAGCTAGCATGGGTATGTCTCAAGCTAGAAATTAACCCCCAGTTTAAAGTGTAGACACACCCTTAATTTGATGTAGACTGCATAGCAGTGTAAACCCAAACAGAAATTATATAGCTGCTGTGGAGCATAATTTCTCTAAAGAGCATTAATGCGTTTGGAGTGAAATTCAACCCAGTGCAGACAGCAAGTGACCACTTAAGCCCCACTTCAACTCTTCACTCAGGGCAGAAATTGTTCTTAGGGCCTTGAATTTCATCCAAGGAAACAAAAACAAAAAACAATGAAGCTTTAATTACTGTTTCAAGGTTACAGTGTCATGCATTGCAAACACCTTTGGGATTCTTTGTCTTGAAAATATCAGAGAAATCATATTTGATTCTATTGATTGTGGGGCTATATCCTCAGCTAGAGTAAACCAGCATAGATCTTCTGAATTCAATGAGCAATATTAATTTACATCAGTAGAGGATTTGGCATTAAAGTGTAAGCTCTTCAGACAAGTCACATCCTGTTTATAATGTACACATACATTTATGGTGTTATATAAATGATATTTTTTAAAACTTTGGAGACCAGGAAGGTCTGGTATAAATTGGTCCTTTTTGCAAATCAGTATGAATAGTGATCTCTGCAATATGTTGGAAAAGAGAATCCATCTTTGCACACTAAACAAGTTGTATACATAAGTGCAGCCAGAAGGTTTAATTAGTGCAAGCAGGGTTATAAAGTATTGCAAACATATTTCAGTGATTACCCCAAGCTTATCACCTGTATCACCACAAGTTAGATAGATTATGACAGCTTTAATAAGGGGATGATTAATTTATTTTTTGCTTGGTGAAATGTCAGTAGTTCTAATGGAGGAATTGAATAACAATGCAGATCCTGGGTGTGAAAACAGATGAGCTTTAAGATGAATACCTCTAATTACTATAAAAGGATACTTAAAAAAAACTTCAGGAAAAGTACAGAATAAGCAGAGAGGCTGATCTGGTTTTAGAATCTACAGCTGAGAATTCACAATACACTTGAAGGAGCACTTTATAAAATATGGACAAGTGTATCTCTCCAACTCATTTATCTTTGGTTGTATTTGACATCTTTCATAGTCCAGTTGTAAATAGTAATTCACTGCTGTAGGTAAGGAATCTAGATAGTGCAGTTAGACTAATCATTGTTCTGTGTATTTCTCTCTTAGGACTTAGTCCTGCAAACGCTAACAGGTTTAGCCAGCGCTAGCTAGTTTAGGGTGAAATCCTGGCCCCACTGATGAGCGTGGCAAGTCCCCCATTGACTTCAATGGGGTCAGGATTTCACCCTGAGTGCTTCCTGCTATGAGTGGTCCCAGTGAAATCAATGCAAATACTCAGAGTGGTTAAATTACGAATGATGAATTATGAGCTCTGCCTGATAGTAAGTGTTTGGAAGATTGACCCTTAAGAGAAAAACTGGCATTATATAATGTATCATGTACAGTCTCCTTTGGAAAGTTCTGTAAATCATACAGATAATTTTTCCTGTCATTACAAATATGATGAAGTCTTTTTAATACTATGTGCTCATCAGATTCATGAATGTCAAAAATGTCCTTAAATTGAAAACTAGACATGGTATGACAAGGATAGTAAATTTTTTTTGTCAAGTTCCAAATTTTTTGGTCAAGGTATAGAGCTCATAATTCATCATCATCAGACTCCAGAGAAAATAATAAAACAACAACAATGATAAGTAAATAAAAAGACTGGATTAAAAATAAAAAGACTTATTTGAGACCATTTTTTATTTCAGAAGGTGGAGAAAGCTACTAGGGGAAAGGCTGTTCTAGATTTGATTTTGACAGATAGGGAGGAACTGGCTGAGAATTTGAAAATGGAAGGCAGCTCAAGTGAAAGTGATCATGAAATGGTAGAAGGCATGGTAGGAGGGAAAACAGCACAGTAAAGATAATGGATTTCAAGAAGGCAAACTTTAGCAAACTCAGGGAGTTGGTACATAAGATCACATGGGAAGCAACTCCAAGGGGGAAACAGTTCAAGAGAGTTGACAGGTTTTCAAAGAGACATTATTAAGGGCACAATAGCAAAAATCCCACTGCATAGGAAGGATAGGAAGTATGGCAAGAGACAACCTGGCTTAACCAGGAGATCTTCAATGAGCTGAAACTCAGAAGAGTCCTACAAAAAGTGGAAACTAGGTCAAATTAAAAAGAATGAATATAAACAATATAAACAAATATGTAGAAAAATTATAAAAGGACAAGGCACAAAATGAAATTAAACAAGCTAGAGACATAAATGGTAACAAGAAAACATTTTACAAAAAAATTAGAAACAAGACGAAGACCAAGGACAGGGTTAGGGTGACCAGAGAGAAAGTATGAAAAATCGGGTCGGGGGTAATAGGAGCCCATATAAAAAAAAGCCCCAAATATCGGGACTGTCCCTATAAAATCAGGACAGTTCATCACCCTAGACAGGATAGGCCCATTCCTCAATGAGGGGAGAAAAACAATAACAGAAAATGTGGAAATGGCAGAAGTGCCAAATGACGTTTTTGTTTCAGTTTTCACCAAAAGGTTAGTAGCAACTGGATGTCAAACATATTGAATGCCAGTGAAAATTAGGTAGGATCAGAGGTTAAAATAGAGAAAGAACAATTTAAAAATTACTTAGACAAATTAGATGAATTCAAGTCACCAGGGCCTGATGAAATATATCCCAGAATACTCAAGGAGCTGACTGAGGAGAGATCTGAGCCATTAGTGATCATCTTCGAAAAGTCATGGAAGAAGGAAGAGATTCCAGAGGACTGGAAAAGGGCAAATATAATGCCCAACTATAAAAAGGGAAATAAGAACAACCTGGGGAATTACAGACCAGTCAGTTTAACTTCTGTACCTGGAAAGATAATGGAGCAAATAATTAAGCAATCAGTTCGCAAATACCTAAAAGATAATAAGGTGATAAGTTACAGTCAGCATGGATTTGTCAAAAATAAATCATGTCAACCCAACCTAATAGCTTTCTTTGACAGAGTAACAAGCCCTGTAGATAGTGGTAGATGTGGTATATCTTGACTATAGTAAGGCTTGTGATACTGTCTCACATGACCTTCTCACAAACTAGGGAAATACAACCTAGATGGAGCGACTATAAGGTGGGTGCATAACTGATTGGAAAACCATCCCTAGAGAGTACTTATCAGTGGTTCACAGTCAAGCTGGAAGGGCATATCAAGTGGGGTCCTGGAGGAATCAGTTCTGGGTCCGGTTTTGGTCAATATCTTCATGAATGATTTAAATAATGGCGTAGAGAGTACACTTAAAAAGTTTGTGGATGATACCGAGCTGGGAAGGATTGCAAGTGCTTTGGAGGATAGGATCAAAATTAAAATGGATCCAGACAAACTGGAGAAATGGTCTGAAGTAAATAGGATGAAATTCAATAAGGACAAATGCAAAGTATCCACTTAAGAAGAAATAATCAATTGCACACATACAAAATGGGAAATAACTGCCTAGGAAGGAGTACTGCAGAAAAGGATCTGGGAGTCAGAGTGGATCACAAGCTAAATATGTGTCAACAGTGTAACACTGTTTTTTAAAAAAAAGCAAACTTAATTCTGGGATGTATTAGCAGGAATGTTGTAAGCAAGACAAGAGAAGTAATTTTCTTCCACTCTACTCCACACTGATTAGGCCTCAACTGGAGTATTATGTCCAGTTCTGGATGCCACATTTCAGGAAAGATGTGGACAAATTAGAGAACTCCCAAAGAAGAGCAACAAAAATGATGAAAGGTCTGTTTAGTCTGAAAAAAGAGAAGATTGAGAGGGGACATCATAACAGCTGTGGTGAGCGCAGCAGTCCGTCCACCTGCCCATTATGCGATGGGCCCACCGAGAGCAGCCCCCTGCCCAGGGCAGGTGGAGAGTCCATGGCTCCCCACAGCTGCCCACTCAGCTCTTATCCTGGCTGGTCTGCAGCTCTGAAACCCCACCCCAAGGCCAGAGCCAGGTTGGGGAGAGCCATGTGGGCAGCTCTGGTGAGCTGGTGTGGAGTGGCAGACCTTCCACCTCCACCTGCCCTGGGCTGGGCTGGAAGCTTGGGGAGTGGGGACACAGGCTGGGGGCTGCTCTCAGCCCCTCCTGCACCGTGGGAAGGTGTAGGGTCCGCGCAGCTCCCATAACTGCCCAGGCTCCTCAGCTGGGTTCCATGGTGGTCTGGTCAGGGGGTGGGGCCTTGGGTGAAGAGAAGGGAAAGGGGGCAGGGTCCCCCGCGGCAAAAAGTGGGAGGACTATGGCCCCTCTAACCCCCCATTTCTGGCGCCACTGGATAACAGTTTTCAAGTATATAAAAGCGTAACCCTTCTGCCCGTCAGAGTTGGCAGCAACAAGGGCCGGGTTCAATATCTAGGGGATCCATTCCAATAGCACAATGCAAACCGGCTCGAGCCCCCACCCAGTGACCTGGGACAAATATATACCACCCCCGCTGGGCGCCTCCAAGAGGCAGTACTTCCCCTCTCGCAAGCACATAGTTTGAGTGTAGCAAAAAGCCTTTTAATAACAGAGATAAACAATGTGGCATTATGTTGGGGAAACACCACCAACAGGATTCATAACACAACCCATGAGCAAAAAACCCACCCCAAGCAAATTGGGGCATGCCCTTTCCCTTTGGTTCTTGAGTCCAGCAACCCCAAATCACCCAAAGTCCCAAAAGTCCAATGACCCAAAAGTCTCTGTCCCTGGTCAGGGCAGCCCCAGAGTTCAAAAGTTTATCTACAGAGCTTTACCTCCCAACCTGGGTGGAGATGGGGGCGGAGGTAAGAGGCACCTTACATGAGCTGAAGCTGACTGCCCCACAGCTCCATAGGCCTTTGCTCCGCCAGCTGCCCCACGAACTGCTTCGCTCAGCTCTGCGGCCCACACGCAGCTCCCGCCATCCAGCCGATCCATGAACTGCTCCACGTTCCACCAGCCGCTCCCGCTGTCCTATGAACTGCTCCACCAGCCTGTCCACAAGGTGCTCCAGGCGTCCTGCAAACTGCTCCACAACATATCTTCAGGCTCCCCCACTACTTAACACAACGCTCAGTGATTTCAGCTCTTAGTCAGTTCAGCTCTTTGGTGAATCCAGCTTATAGTAGGGAAGCCTCAGTGCTGGTGCACTATTAGCCCAAAGTGAGCTCAGCAGCCTGTAACTAGACTCCTAATAGAATCAAAATTAGCTCTGATATTCCACAGTGGAGAGAGGAGGAAGTGCAATTACCATGTATGGCCCTCACCAAGGGGCCTATGCCACCAAGTATTAATACTTGTCCCCAGCCTCTCTCAATTCACAGAGTTTTGGAACCCATGACCCTTGCCTAGCGAGTGCTACTTAGTTGATGGTGAGTCCCTCCATCATAACAAAAGGCCAAGTACAGTTCCAAGCACAGTTCCCATAATCAGGGTAATAACAATTTATTCTTCCTGCCCCAATAACAGAGACACTGGGGATCCCACAGCAGCCAAAGTGACCATTTGGGCAGCTATGGCCTCATTCTAGGCAGGGTGGGTGTGCCTATGCAAATGAGATCAGCCCCTGAAGTTCTTTTCCACAACTTGCCACACCTCACCACCAGATGTCAGGGTGGAGCTCATCCTGACACTGCTTACAAAAGGTTGTTACAAGGAGGAGGGAGAAAAAATCCTCAACTTCTGAGGATAGGACAAGAAGCAATGGGCTTAAATTGCAGCAAGGGCAGTTTAGGTTGGACATTAGGAAAAAGTTCATAACTGTCAGAGTGGTTAAGCACTAGGATAAATTGTCTAGGGAGGTTGTGGAATCTCCATCATTGTCTAACCGCTCTTAAAAATCTCCAAACACCTACCAGGAGTGGTCTAGATAATACTTAGTCCTGCCATGAGTGCAGGAAACTGGATTAGATGATCTCTCAAGGTCACTTCCAGTTCTATGATTCTCTGATTTTGGGGTCCATTCAAAAGTATCTGATGCTCCAGATCTCACCTACAGACCACCCATTGACTACGCCTGTGGTATGATATTACCATTAATAATGCTCTTCCAAGATTTTGTATCTTTGTCTTCCCGTTGAAAAGTCAGTGGGATTATTTTAGTTTTCTCTCAGAATTTCTGTTATAGATAATTCTATATTGACCCATCACTACTCATTGCTTGTCCAATCTAGCAAATTTTAGGGTAGGATGAGACCATCCAAGGTTGTCCCTTTCATTGACCTATAGTGTTCACAAATTGCCTGTAAAATATTTGAAGATCCAAATCATGTACCTAACTTGTTGTTAAAGTTATATATATTATTTCCTCTTCATGAATGAAGTTCATTTATGATGTAGAGTGTCCACTATAGACATGTAGGCACAGCTTCAGTTTCCCTTGAACTCTGGGTAGATTCTCCCTCCATCCAAACAAAAACTCCAACCTCAGAGGGACTGCACTGGAACCCCATGGCTTGACCACATATTTAAAGGGGGTGAATTTCACTAATCACCTCTGCTTATTGCTCTATGCATAAGCTTGGTACAGTAGGGTTAAATTTTACCTTATTTGAATAAAAAGTTTCTCCAGTTCCTATATTATTTTGGTTATGCTGTACTGCACCCTTTACTGCTTAGTTCCAGCTTCACATACAGCCCACTAGTTCCTTATATTACTCATTTTCAGATTCGAAGAGGAAAGATACTATGATGCTGCAAAGCATTATCACACAGTGCTAGAAAATTGTCCTATGGTTTATCTATAGTAGTTATGGTTGTGCTGCCCAGTATTTTGTTTGTTTTTGTTCTTCCTGCTGGTAACGTTTGAGAGTAGCTTTCCCGATTAATAAGCCCAGGGCATTCTTGTGTTTTGGTAATAGATTACCAATGAATATATACCCCGATTTCTTGTTTTTTACCTCCAGACATATTCTGTTATATTTTTTCTACACTAACTTGCACAAATTCCTTAAAGGTACATCATTTAAAAGGTGCAGCACAGAAATGCTGCCCATGAGACAGGGGAGCACTAGATTGGCTTTCAGAGCCATGAAAGTTGGTGGTTTTCCCATAGAATGGATGGTGGTGAGATGCAAGTAAACATATCAGACACAGGGGATCCTCAGCTGTCAGACGAAACAACCCTGCTGACACCCGGTCAGCCACACTCCTCCCCAGACCCACAACCAGCTAATGGCTGGACCTTCTGCTCAGTGACTCATAATGAGATGGAATGGTGGTGTGAGAGCACACAAGGGTATTCACATTAACTTGCCACAAGTAGTAGTGCAGTTCTCCTGCAGTTCCCATGGTGTTGCTGCTTTGCATCTCCCCTTTTCCCAAGCAGACATTAGCTGGCTCTCTTATCCACACCATGATATTTTCTGCAGTTTTGTCCCCCGGCATATCCCATAGGAGGGAGCCAGAGAGTACAGGGGCCCAGGAAAATAAGAGCTGATATGAACATTTTAGATATTATTGTCCCAAGTTTCAAGTACAGAGTTCTTATTTGTGGGTAGATTCATGCTGACTATCCTTAATAGAGCTTTCCAAATATTCCCCCCTTTCTCACCTAATTTGTCTTTTTTTTTAACTACTGTTGAAGTCCAACATACGGATTTTATGTTAACTGATTATTTAATTTAATAATTTAAATCTTTTCTTAACACAGATATTGCAATCTATTTTCTCCAGTCTCTCAATTCTTTATTACTACTTTTTCCAAACAGTGTTTAAACATCAATAAATTTTCCTTGGCTCTTTTGCTCTTTCCTCCAAATTCTGACATAGATGACCATTTTTTAATGATTCTTAATAGTCCTCTTACATCCTAGTTCCCACATAACCTGCTAAGATTCTGATTTCACATGATATTTCTTCTATCCACTGGAAAATCTGTGTCTCTTTGGGCCAACTTTCCATTATCCTTCATTGTCGTAAGGCAAAGAATTGATTCTTTTTTACAAAAATGAATGCCTCCCTCTTGTCCATCAGTTGCCTTTCCTATTGCTTGGAGATCCTGCTATACCTCTTACTGGCAGACTTGAGTCTTCTTATGTGCTCTTAAAAAAATCTCTGTTTTTCTTAGTGTCCCGTGAAATCTTTCATTTCTCATATTTGGCTTTTTTAAAAAACATATAGCTTATTTCTGATCTCCCTTCGGTTTGGTGATTGTTATTTTAATATGCCTTTTTCTTAACTCTCCCTCTTTATTCATGCTTTTAAGCAATTTAATCCTAGCCGTACTGATGCTCAGTGATACAAATTTAGTCCCTCATCCTGGAATGAGCTCCTCACTGAAAGACCCCTGCACCTGCATGAAGTCCCATCCCAGCACAAAGCCCCATTGACTTAAGGAGGACTGTGTGAGTGCGGGGGTCCATCCACATGAAGCTCATTGTGGGTCCAGGGCCTTACGTTGCAAATTCCCCATTAGAGCTCTGGCCCAAAGGCAATGAAACAAGATAGAATTCTGTTTGCACCCTTTTCAGCTGGGATCACATTCAAAATTGCACTGTGGGAATATGACGAGGGAAAGTTTAAATTTAAACTGCACCCAGGAATAACTCTTACAGAGGGTTGCTAATTTTGGATGGACATATTCCTGGAGGTTTTATCACATGACATAATCTTTAATTAAAAATTAATCTTTAAAATCCTGGAGACTCCAGGACAATCCTGGAGAGTTGGCAATCCTACGCAGCAATTCAAGAACTTAGTTTTTATATTCAAGGCACTCAGTGGTCTGGGCCCCAGAGTACTTAAAAGATCATCTGATGCTCCAGGATGAGCATTGTGGTTGACAACTTTGCTCCTCTGGCAAACTGAATTGCCATCACCAGGGTAAAGCTTGTCTGTGTGAAAGATAGCGCTTTCTTGGGATCCAGTCCAAGACTGTGGAACTCTCTCTCCCAGGATCTAAAAACCACCACAGACCTTACCACTTCTCCTCCAAGTATAGGGGGGAGGTACACTTCAACCTTGACTTTACTAATATGAACAGTGTACACACAACACATTTAGTTCTAAAACTTTCCACACATTCTCCCTCAGGGAAGAGGAAGGGAGAAAGAAAGAATCACATGTGACAGATGCTAGTCGTGATGTTCAGTCTGGAAGGAATTTAGATTTTATGGTGATGAGGGCAGTGTAAGAATCTGAACAGAATAAAATAGAATTACAATAGCCTAATTCCTGGAGGAATGATGCCTCAGGCAAGACCAGAGTGGAAAAGGTTTGTAATTTTTAAAAATTTTTAATCCTGCTTATCTGCTACTTCTCACTGATATTCAGAGCTCCAAGCCTTAGAGGCGTCCGCCATTCCTCGCTCTGATTCCACTCAGGGAAAAGTAACAAAACAATTTGTCATATGGACAATCACAACTTTCAAATGCCAACTATAAAGTACTTACAACATATTGATCACAATTAATCAACAGAGCAAGAGAGAAAAGAAAAATTCAGCAGAAAATGTGACTAAATATGATTGATGTGCAGACATTTGAGGAAATTGCAGTCTGCTTGTTGACATTGCATGAGCAGGAAAAAAAAGGCTAAATACCTAAAAAAATAAAATTCACTCTGCCTTCAAATTTATGCTACACTGCTTTTTATATATTTTGGTTAAACTACTGAAATTAAAACCGTTCCTGTCTATGTATATACTTCTGGGTTCCTTATTTTCTTAGTCATACTTCTTGCATTTGTATTCAGATATATTGCCTTAATTGTTCTTCTTGACATTTTTCTTGTTTTAGACCTTATTTGTTCTGGTGCTTAATTTGTAGTCTGCTTTCTTATTGTTATTTTGATTGTTTTTTCCTTCCTCTCTGCTAGTTTCCATAGGGTATTTTTCATATACCTACCCTCCGCCTACATGCCTTGCTATCTTTTCTGCCTCTTTGGTACCTCTATTGTTGTATTCGTTCCCATCTGTAATAGTGTTTATTCTAAAGAGAGATCCAGCACCCCACAAATGTAAAATCCTGACATTAACGCTGACTATAGGGAAAGAAAAATAGTATGACATATGTAGAAATAGCCATTTTCAATAAACACTTACTCTATCCCCATAGTCACATCCAACTGTAGGCCATTTAATCTCAGGGGTGAAACCTTGGCCCCATTGAAGTTTTGCCATTGACTTCAGTGGGGTCAGGATTCTATTCAGGATCACAGATGCTACATTATTGGACATAAGACTATAGATAGATGCCTAACCAGACAGATATGCAGAAGTTTACATGCGTTTACAGTTTACTTTAGTACACCAGCATACTTTTTTCTAAATTATGCTAATTTAAATGGTTTTTAAATGGTTTACAAGACACCAAACTGAGCAAGGAAAGAAGATTCAGTGAGAGGAAGGAGGGAAAACCCACTGTCTGCCCCAGCTGTAAGCTTCCTGGTGGCTCAGCACAGAATGTCAGCCCCCCACTTTTCTTAAGTAAAGGATTCAGGGTTTAGACTTGTGAGGGTAGTTTGTTCAGGACAGTGATGCAGTGGCCAGTGTAATAGTGAATACTGTATCTTACTGTCTGGGAAGCAGATTAGTTAATATAACTACAAAACATTCCCACCTTTAAAAAGTAGTATTTATTAAGCCAGAGACAAAGAAATAATGTGGGGTAAAAGAAGGGATTTGTTCAAAGCCACTTCTTTCCCCTAGAATGTACATTTATGACAGCAGAGTTTTAAATGGAAAGATACAACTCCTTATACCAGTTGATGACAGTATTTCTCCTACAGCACAAAATAGGCTTAAGTGGAACTTCAGTGATGAATAGGTCTTGTGCTGGCCCTCTGCATAGGAGTGAATTTCACTCCTATGTGATCAGCTTGACTGAAGAACAGGTAGTGCAATAATAATATCCTATACTTGACATTTAGGAGACATATCACCTGAAATGAAACCAGTGCTTATCAACTGGAGAAACTATACATTAAGTTGAAGATATGGTCTGTTCTTAACCTAGTTTATTCTCACCTATTTCCTTCCCAGTAATCATCTAGAGATGAATATTTTAGAATAGTGTACATTGGCTCTGATATACTGATGTACATTCTGTCCGTGCAAACTGTTATGCCAAATAAACCAAGAATGTTATAGATAAATGGACTTAAGTAGAAAACCTCAAAATAAAATGTATGTACAGTTGGATTGTACTAGACAGCTCTTGTTGTTCAATCACAAACACTTAACTGACTCATACCATTTACCTTCTAAAATAATTGTTAGGTTATATCTTGCTGCATGTTTAATAAACTGTACCTATAATAATCCTTAATATGAAAATTCTACCACTGCAAACAACATGACACCATTTAATATACTAATACTGCTTTCTGAGGGTTTCATTCTATTTTTTTAAAATTGTAACACAATTAGAAAAACAGTAAAACAAAGCAAGAGAAAACAAATAAATAAATAAATGTATAACCAGAGACATCTAACTAGTTACATGAAGAAGTATGTTTTGAGATTTGTTTTTCAACTTAACATTATGCAATAACAAGGGATGAAAGAGACAATACTATATAGGTTAACAAGGGTATCTTCAGTGAATAGTTTAATGCAGCTGTTCTCAAACTTTGGGTCGGGACCCCAAAGTGGGTTGTGACCCTGTTTTAAGGGGATCGGCTGGGCTGGCATTAGACTTGATGGGGTCCGAGGTTCAAGCCCAAGCCCAAGCCCAAGCTCGAGCTGCACTGCCCAGGACCCGAGCCCCACCGCCAGGGGTGAAGCCCAAGCCCAAGCCCCACCTGGGGTCCAAGCCCAAGCCCTTGGACTTTGGCTTCCTCCCGCACCCCCACCCAGGGTGGTGGGGCTCAGGCTTTGGCTTTGACCCCCTCCTACCCGGGGCAGCGGGACTCAGGCAGTCTCAGGTTTTGGTCCCCCCTCCTGTGATCGTGTACTAATTTTTGTTGTCAGAAGGGAGTCACAGTGCAATGAAGTTTGAGAACTGCTGGTTTAATTCAAAGATAATGGAGCTAGCTCCTCATCTGTTGTAAAAGAAGCATCGCTTCATCTTTGGAGCTACACTGATTTACAGCACCTGAAAATCTGGCCCACAAATTTCCTCATTGTCTAGGGAGAACCTGTTATGAACAGAGCTCTTCTCTGCATTATACATCCATGGCACCAAGCAGAAATTTCAGTTGAAGAACTATCCTTCCACTGTGTTATTTTTCTCTACCAGGTAAACTAAGCAGTGTAATAGTATTTTTACCATCTGTTAGCCCTGAAATAATGGAATAGCTAATCCATAAGAGATCTGCAGTGTGGAGCTTAGGGAAATCATAATCACTAATCTCTGAATAAAAGACTGCATTCCAAAATTATTTTTATTAGTGGATGTCATCATCACATATCCTTGTTTACTTAATTCACTCAACCACACAAAAGTCCTAAATACTGTGATGGAGTGTATGACCTTTTAAAGACTAACCAGGAGCTGCAAACAGAACCACCTGCATATAATCAAGGAGTCTCATTCGTGTGTGTGTACATGTATGTACTAGAAATTGTACAGCTGGTAAAGGGATGGTAATCTCTGGCCAACCTCCCTGTTTTGGGAGCTTTCAATCTTGAGTAGTCCAAACCAGGGCTCTGAGGTAACAGCCTTTAAACTTTTGTTAAAGTGCCCCTTTTGGGGAGCTTTATTGAAGGGAGACATGCTTATGTTATAATATTTGGCTTATGTTACAGTATTTGGCTCCTGTGTTCAGTGCTGGTGCTAACCCATTGGGGGCCCTAAGCAAGAATATTTTGGGGGCCTTCCCACACAACACATACTAATAATTAATAGAGGGCCCTCTTGAGTTGCTTTGGGCCCAAAGCAATTGTTTAGTCTGCTCATGCCTAGCACGGGCTGGGCTCCTCCTGGACTGTTAAAGTGGACCCTTTGCTGACCGCTGAGGAGGAAGAGAGGCAGGCCTCAGCAGAGCTACACTTGGCCAGAAGGTGGTGGTACTGGACAGGCAGGCCCTTTTACAGGTCTATAGAAATCACAGGGAATACAAGCAAGCTACACCATAAAGTAGTTGTTGTATTAACCAAAACTGAATGGCGCTAACTTTGGATCATAAACTAGTATCAGAAATAACCCCTGCCCCCCCAAGAAAGCAGAGGCTCCTCGTCTATCATTAAACCTAACTTTGTAGACAAGGGGATATGGCCCATTCCAGCTCAAATGGTGCAACATTCCTCATCCACAGTGATTGTGCCATATTCTCAGGGTGTATTCAACTGTTGATATAGTAGTGGTCACAGATTTGTCTCTGTTGCCACTAAGGAACATCCTTTTCTTTGAACAATGACTCTATTAAACACCAGAGACTCTACAAGTAGTGATTCCCATAACCATCCTAACTTGCGTTTATACACTTTACAGGGGAGAAGGTTACTTCCTCTAGGCATGTTCTACTACTGTTATTTTCTAGTGCCCTCAATATCATATTTGAAGAGCTGTAGTTAATGGTTTATAACAATTGAATGGTTTATAACAATTGAATGGTTGTTAGACAAAGAATGTTAAGATGTTATTGTCTCAAGTATCTGGATTGTGAATCTTCAAACTGATTGTGAAAACAGATCTGTAAACATTCTGTTGCCTAAGTTTCATTAGGAAGCCTACAATTATATGTCTTCCACTAAAATAAAGGGACTCCTTTGTTTATGGTTTTAAGATCAAAAGATTCTGTCAGAAAACGAAGACGCTTTAAAGTGAGGATCTTTAAAGAAAAATGCCTTTTTGTTTGATTCAGTGCCTATGATTTTTTTTAATTAGGCGTCTTTTTATACTGATTTACTGATGGGAGCATGGCAAGAATTCATAAATAGTTACTCCTTTAATAGTCAGTCAATGATAATGCCTTGGTAATTGGTCTTAGGCCCTTCTGTCGACATAGCATTGTCTACTCTGGTGGTTAGGTTGATAGTATAGACCAAGCCTTATTCAGTGAACAATGAATTTTTATAATTTTGAGCAGTTCCAATTGACTTGAAATTCTTGAGTAGTGTACTTGCATTTTCAGAAAGCTGTTCAACATATTCCTTAATGATCTTCAAAAGGGAGTAAACAGTGAAGTGCCAAACTCTGTAGATGATACAGAATTATTCAAGATAGCGAAGTACAAAGCTGACTAAGATTATTCAAGATAGCAAAGTGAAAGCTTACAGAGGGACCTCACAAAACTTGGAGACAACAAAATGATAGATGAAATTCAGTATTTATAAGGGCAAAAAATGCACATTGGAAAAAATAATCCCAACTACACATACATAATAATGAGTTCTAAATTAGTTATCTCTCAAATGAAAGATCTTGAAATCACCATGGATAATCAGTTCAGTATACAGCATCACTTCCAATGCAATGTTAGGCACTATTTGAAAAGGGATAGAAAATGACCAAAAAAATCATAATGCCAATATGTAAATCCATGGTGCACCCACACCTGGAATGGTTTGTCCAGTTCTGGTCACCCCATATCAAAAAGGATATAGTGGAACTGGAAAAGGTTCGGAGAAGGGCAGCAAATGTAGAATCATAGAATCATAGAATATCAGGGTTGGAAGGGACCTCAGGAGGTCATCTAGTCCAACCCCCTGCTCAAAGCAGAACCGATCCCCAATTAAATCATCCCAGCCAAGGCTTTGTCAAGCCTGACCTTAAAAACTTCAAAGGAAGGAGATTCCACCACCTCCCTAGGTAACACATTCCAGTGTTTCTCCACCCTCCCACTGAAAAAGTTTTTCCTAATATCCAACCTAAATCTCTCCCACTGCAACTTGAGACCATTACTCCTTGTTCTGTCATCTGCTACCACTGAGAACAGTCTAGAGCCATCCTCTTTGGAACCCCCTTTCAGGTAGTTGAAAGCAGCTATCAAATCCCCCCTCATTCTTCTCTTCCGCAGACTAAACAATCCCAGTTCCCTCAGCCTCTCCTCATAAGTCATGTGTTCCAGTCCCCTAATTATTTTTGTTGCCCTCCGCTGGACTCTTTCCAGTTTTTCCACATCCTTCTTGTAGTGTGGGGCCCAAAACTGGACACAGTACTCCAGATGAGGCCTCACCAGTGTCAAATAGAGGGGAACGACCACGTCCCTCGATCTGCTGGCAATGCCCCTGCTTATACATCCCAAAATGCCATTGGCCTTCTTGGCAACAAGGGCAGACTGTTGACTCATATCCAGCTTCTCATCCAACCCCGTAACCCCTAGGTCCTTTTCTGCAGAACTGCTGCCGAGCCATTCGGTCCCTAGTCTGTAGCGGTGCATTGGATTCTTCTGTCGTAAGTGCAGGACTCTGCACTTGTCCTTGTTGAACCTCATCAGATTTCTTTTGGCCCAATCCTCCAATTTGTCTAGGTCCGTCTGTATCCTATCCCTACCCTCCAGCGTATCTACCTCTCCTCCCAGTTTAGTATCATCTGCAAACTTGCTGAGGGTGTAATCCACACCATCCTCCAGATCATTTATGAAGATATTGAACAAAACCGGCCCCAGGACCGACCCTTGGGGCACTCCACTTGATACCGGCTGCCAACTAGACATGGAGCCATTGATCACTACCCGTTGAGCCCAACAATCTAGCCAGCTTCCTATCCACCTTATAGTCCATCATCCAGCCCATACTTCTTTAACTTGCTGGCAAGAATACTGTGGGAGACAGTGTCAAAAGCTTTGCTAAAGTCAAGGAACAACACGTCCACTGTTAGATTAGATTAGGCTATTAGATTAGTCAGGCATGACTTGCCCTTGGTGAATCCATGCTGACTGTTTCTGATCACTTTCCTCTCCTCTAAGTGCTTTAGAATTAATTCCTTGAGGACCTGCTCCATGATTTTTCCAGGGACTGAGGTGAGGCTGACTGGCCTGTAGTTCCCCGAATCCTCCTTCTTCCCTTTTTTAAAGATGGGCACTACATTAGCCTTTTTCCAGTTGTCCAGGACTTCCCCCGATCGCCATGAGTTTTCAAAGATAATGGTCAATGGCTCTGCAATCACATCCGCCAACTCCTTTAGCACTCTCGGATGCAGCGCATCCGGCCCCATGGACTTGTGCACGTCCAGCTTTTCCTAGAATCTTTCCAGTCTTCCTAGAATAAGGTCATTTAGACAGTCAATTTTATTTGCATTGTTTTACTTAGCAGTATTATCCATAAGGACCAGGAAGTGACATTTCAAGCTGACAATAGCAAGCAAAATCAAATAAACCAATTTCCAGTTTACATATACCCTTCTAAATATTTCTTGCCAGATTCAACAGATACTAAAAAATGAGGGATATCTGCCTCACAAAAGCTTCACTTATTTGTCACTGTATTATTTTTTAAAGAAATAAACAAGAATAAAATCTTAAACAATGCTGGACGTCTTTTTCTGGGGGTGAGGGGGAAGGACAAAATTTAACAGTTTCCAACTACTGCAAAAGTGGAGAAAATGTAAACTTCTGGTGCATGGTCTATCAGATTTCCATGCTGTGCTCTGATCCTACCAATCACCATTGTGGATGGCCATGGTCCATTCCAGACCTTTTATTTGACTAGCTTATGTTGTCACATTTGGCAATACTGTATTACGACCAAGAAAAAGGGCAACAATGTCACTAAAACATTTGAATAAGGATTCATTGCTTACAAATATATTTTTGTAATTGTTTCCAATACAAGAAGAGTGACAGGTTCTCAAATAAGCATTCACCAGTTTTATGAAAATCACAGAAAAAAAGCTAAGTTTGAACTAATCAAGAATGTAAAAAGTATGATCAAGGGTATGGAACAGCTTTCGTACAAGGAGAGATTAAAAAGATTAGGGCTGTTCTGCAAAGAGATGACTAAGGGAGGATATGATAGAGGTGTATAAAATCAGAAATGATGTGGGGAAAAAGTTATTTACCCTTTCTCATAATACAAAAACTAGGGCTTACCCAAATAAATTAATAGGCAGCAGGTTTAATACAAACAAGAGGAAGTACTTTTTCATACAACATACAACATACAACAATTAACCCATGGAACTCATTGCCATGCTATGTTGTGATGGCCAGAAGTATAGCTGGGTTCAAAAAAGAACAAGGTAAGTTCATGGAGGATAGGTCCATTAATGGCTGTTAGCCAGGATGGTCAGGGATGCAACCTCATGCTATGGCTGCCAGAAACCGGCAGGGGAAGATGGGGTGGGATCACTCCAAATGCCCTGTTCTGTACACTCCTCCTGAAACTCTGGCACTAGCCACTGTTGGGGACAGGATACTGGCCTAGATGGTCTGAACTAGTGTGGCAGTTCTTATGATGATTTCTTTACCATGGAAAAAATGGGGGGGGGAAAGGGGTGGAGGGTGCGAGATAATCATGTGTGTCCTCTTAACATGAGAAGTGCAATATTATTTTTGCCAGTTTATACAATGTATTGAAATTAAGATTTCTGGTTTTAAGTTTAAACTGTAATCTACATGGAAGTCATTTTACACAGTTCATTTTTCAAAAGAAGCAAGCACTATTATTTGTAAATGTCTTTTTTTGTTATTTTAACCTTTCTGCAGATTGTATCAATTTGTTATTGAGAAGGTAAATGACACGTATAAACACAGAAGGCGCTGAATGTGCAATTATACAGCTTTCAATGCCAAATGCCAGAGCTGTCTTTACATTTGAAAATTAAGTGGAGGAAAACTTGTACTAAGAAACTTTGGATTTTTTTAAAAATTATTTTTATTCTAAACAAAAAACAAATATACAAGCAGTAATAATTGTCATATAATAAAGAATATCAGAAAATAAACACTGAAAACCAGAAACCTTAAATATAATTACATTAAGTTATATGATTAGTTACAAGTAAGATGGTACCACATCATCTGTTACTCTTCTCTGTGGGATTTGTCATAACACTCTGGAAAGAAGGTCATGTTGCATAGTGGGATGTTAAATTATATCTAATCATATTGACTTATGGTACAGACTTTTTTTTTTTTTGGTACACAGACAAATAAGGCCCCAATCCTGCAGTGAGCTCACTGCAGGAACAGGGTCGTGATGGCCAAAGCTAAAACAAAACAAAAGATGATAGCATAGCCATGGGAAGAAAGCACATTCTGTTGGTTTTTTAAAAGTAAAACATTCACATTAGCTATAAACTCAGTCTTATATGTACAAAATAAACTGGATGTTATGAGATTTAAGGCTAGATTCTGCAATCCTTACTCACTTTGATTAGCACTTACTCAAGTAAGAAGTCTCATTAGCTTCGATAGGACTTTTCTGTAAATACTCACCACATGAGTGTAGATTTCAGAGTAGCAGCCGTGTTAGTCTGTATTCGCAAAAAGAAAAGGAGGACTTGTGGCACCTTAGAGACTAACCAATTTATTCTCTAAGGTGCCACAAGTACTCCTTTTCTTCAAGTGAGTGTAGGTTGCACAACCTAGTTCTTAGTGAATCACATTACATTTCTACTTCCAAAACAAAATGAATTTCAGGACATTCCACAATCAAAAACTGGACATGACACAGGAGAGGAGGATAGGGAAGAATCTAAAACATCATATCTACTTCTGTTTATAATAAACCAACCTTTCTGAATCAAAATATTTTTATGCAGTCAACTAGTCTAAAGGCATCATCCTTCCCAACGTATTCAATTAGTAACAGTCATATTTGTCTATTAGATGTTACTCTCAAGTCCTCTGATATTATTCTATTAACTTTTCCTAGTATTCAAGGCTTAGAGATGGTGCTTGTATTCCCAAAATAAGTATGGTTTCCTTGCCCAATCAAAAAGAGTGGTTTTGATTGTCTTCTGATGCATGGCTATTTGTTTCAGTACATTAAAAAAAAAGTAAGAAGTCAGCATACTATCATCATATAGACCGAGGATCAGACCTGGTTTATCTTAGGCATATTATATGTAAGCACAGCACTTCACATATCAACCGTGAGTTAGAGTTTGTAACTAATCCAATCAAATGACTGGCTTCAGTGAAACTTTCTTTTTTAATAAAGCATCAAAAGGAGGGACTGCATTTTCATTCATAAACTTATTGGATAGGACAACATGCTGTGGCATGCAATGCTTATTTCACTAAGATATCTTCATTATTTTGCATTTTAAAGAACTCACTTCTCCATTCAAAATAAGACATTCAGATGAGCTATAGCTGCAGAGGACCCACCAAAAGCAGCAGAAGCTGGAAGTGGGCTTGTTGTGCACTGATTTAGAAGTTTAATAGTTATCAGCAAAGGAATGGCTTATATAGTTGTCTGACCTAATTATCATCAAACAAGCCTAATAGCTGTCAATTGTCATACAAAAACTCCCCATGGAATTTAGTTGCATAAGATTTTCTCTTTATTGGATGGGAAAAGTGGATTTCTGCACTGTCTGAATACTTCCTCCTCACTGCCTTGCCCTTCTGAATGGCACAGCCTTCCAAACATCACTCACTTGCACACTGAGGTGAACTTTAGCTATCAAGCTGACAAAACCATCCGCTACAAGCCATTTCAAAGTTCTGGTGCTATCACACAGCATCCCAGCTTGAATGTTTTGTTTTTCTGTCTTTTGGTTTCTTACTTTGGCATTTTGAGTATATTTTTATGTAATTCAGTGTTTGAATGCAGTACATAGTATAGAAAAACAATGTGTGGGTTGTAAAAACAATTCCTTGCCCTTTAAGTATCTTTCTAAATTTCTGAAAGGACTAAATGATGATTCAGAGAAGTGAGGGAATGTGAAGAATTCTACTGGAGAACTGAAACGGCATTACTGCTACACTTTGTTGTGAATGTGCAAAAATATTATTCTCTTCCACTCCAAATTAATTTGTCAGTTTAATTTTGTTCCTGACAAGCACTGGGGGTGTTTATAATAAGTGTATCAGTTCACATTGTATAAACTTTTGACTCCATGGTAAGGAGTCAACAATTGTTTGATTTCAGTATTTCCAACTGATGATTAATGTAACTGAAACCTCAGTTGAGCCCCAGCTGCCTTTTAAGTGCTCTGCAAAACCCACAGCTGGCATCCTCCCAAGCCTTATTAACCTAGGAAACAACTGCAGCTATCTCCAATTGCTTGTACCCTTCCTTACTTCTGAGATTTAACATATTTTTAGATTTAACCTCTTGGAGATCGATAAAATATATTATTTCCTGAATCTTAAGCCAGTATTACCAACCCTTGCAAGCATTTCAAACTCCTGAACACTTCCTGGTACCATTATGGGATGGTAATTTGATAACATGGCTGTAGCAGCTGTGATGGGGTGCTCCACACACTGCTAGGATGGCACCTCCTCCTGGTCACTCTGGTCACCAGGTCAACACTCCTTCCTACAGTTGCACATGGGCCTCTGCCTCTCTCCCTGTGTCTGCCATCCCTCTGTTGCTCCATGGGCTGCTGCTTCTTCATGACTCACCCTTTGGCACCCAGACGGGGAAAATGAGTGTAGTGACCTGGCTGGAAGGCTTTCTCTAGGAAATCCTGGGCAGCGTTCCCCTTCACTGCCACATAGTGCCACTCCCTCAGCTGCTGGCATGGGAACCCAAGCCTACCCTCTAATCTGGGTTTGACTCAGGAACCCTCCAGTCAGCCTCTAAGGTCCATTCCCTTCTAGGCCTTACTGCTTTTCCCAAAGCCCCTTTTTTTACAATCTGGCACTCCAGGCTTGCCAGCTGCTTAACTCCCTTTTCCCAAGGAGAAACTGTGAGCTACCTGTCCCCGTAGCCTCCAAACACTCCTCCCAGACTTTCCCAGCAGCCTTTCTGCTTCTAATTCCTGTCTTTGTAGTCCCAGCTCAGCTCCTTCCTCCTCATCTGGGGATTGCTTAGCCACCTGATTCCTCTCAGGTGTGGCCTGTTGGGTTAATTAGCCTCCCTTCTTAATCTGCCTTAACCCTTTTAGGGCAAGTGTGGGGTCGACACCCCATCACAGCAGCCAATTTCATTTTACCCAAGAAGAATCCTCACTTAAATTGATGGAGATACAGCTGATAAACCATAAGGGAGCCACATAAGTTTCTAAATGGAGAAAAGGCATCGAATCTGAAAGCAGAAACACAAATGTGTTCTACCTTCTAAATAGATTCCTCTCTAATGTCCTGGGGTTATAACACCTCTGCATTTGCTGTCAACAGGATGACCTGATGGGGTGTGTCTACACTACAATTAAAACCTGTGAGGTGGGAGGGTCCCAGAGCTTGGGCTGCAGCCCAAATCCCTACACCACAATTAAATAGCTCCTTAACCCAAGGCCCATGAGCCTGAGCCAGCTGGTATGGGCCAGCTCCTCTCTTCACCCTCCCCTCCTTGTTTCTGCTCCCTCCTCTCTACCTCCTCATGTGAGCAGTGGGCAGGACCTCAGGTGGAAGAGGCTGAGCAGGGGCGGCGTGGGGGACATGGCCATGGTCTAGACACCGGGAGCCCCCCAAAATTAATCAGGCCCTGGGCACAACTGCGCTGTTGCAGCACTGAAAGTGTAGCTAAGCCCTGACTCTCCAATCCTGCAAGAAGCCCAACTGAAGTCAGTTTGTGGATGCAGAGGTCCGGCCATCCGCACTGATCCTCTGAGAGTATTTGTAACTTTCTTCATTTTATGCCTTTTATGGTGCTGAACATTTATCAGTGCTTAATTAATACTAACTAAGGGGAAGTAGCCTTCAGCAGTGCTCTCTGGGCTTCCATTTTCCAGTCATCCCAAGAATTTTTTCCCTTAAGATTCATACAGTCCCCTGGCGTTCTCATTCCTGCTGTGTTTAAGTAAATGTTGCTTAGTTTTCTGTTCTCCCTCAAGATTTGTGCTTGCCCTCCATCTGCCACAGTGACCACTGAAGCTTTCATGAATACTCCAGTTCTTATCTCTGACCCTGATCATCTGGAGGAAAGCACAAACAATTTGAAGTTCTGTGCATACTAGCCATTTCTTCATTTGTGCTGCACATTTGGATTCTTTTTATTTACCTTCTAACCTTTAAGACTTTAGGGTTCACGCGGGGAGAGGTGACACACACACACACACATTCCTGTACACCTCTCTCACAGAGGGGGGAGTGACCAACCAACCCAACCCCCCCTGGCCGGCGCTCTCTGCCCTCCATGCCGGGCTGGGCCCCCAGGATGGACCCGCCTCTCCTGGTGCCGTGTCTTCCCGAGGCAACAATTGGGGGGTTGCAGGGTCACATGCCCCCCTCCCAGATTTCTGCCAGGGTTCACACCAGAATATGGCCAGCAGCAGCCTTTCGGCACTGTGCAGGAGGGAAGGGATGGGAGCTGCTTCCAGCTGCAGGGGGCCCAGGGGGAAGGGATGACCTGGCTCCTGTCTTTGCAGAGCTCATCTCTTCCCCTCCCTCACCCCCCTCCCCAAATCCCCAGTGACTGGAAGCAGATTGTCCCTTCCTGCCCACACAGCGTGGAAAGGCAGCTAACACCTCCAGGCTGCTGCTGGCCACAGACATAACCCAGCCACCTCCTGTCCCCCAGCTACAGCACGAGCAGGAATGGGTTAAACTCTAAGGCTGCATTGTGTACCAGGGTCCAGGGACCCTAACTGCAGGGGCTTCAGTAAACCTGGCCAGAGAGGTGGTTCAGCAAGGGAGAGTGTCTAGGGGACGGAGCAGCCCTGCTCTCCCTGGGGGCAGGATCCAGAGCGGAGGTGGAGGGGGGTGGTGAAGCTGGTGCTAAGCTCCTACCTGGGGGATTGCTGTGGAGCCTGCAGGGTTGGGGCACAAACAGGCTGGAAATCGCTTTCCTCCCACTCCAGAGCTGAGCTGAGGGATGGAGAGGCTTCCCCATGCCAGCGCTGTGCAGGGCTTTGGCACATGCAAGGCTCAGCTCCTCCTGGCCAGTGCCCAGGCCAGAGGGTCTTGGGCTTTCCTGGGGTTCCGATCCAGCCAGAGGCAGTGCGGGAGAGAGGAGTCTGTCGACCAGGCTGTTGGTGAGCTGAATGCTCCGATCGGGGCTGGTTCTCCACACAGCACTGGGAGCAGGAATGGATATGGAGGAGCTGCAGGGGTGAAGGGGCAGAGCAGGGAGAGGACAGCGAGAGGGAGAGCATGTAAATGGCAGATGGATGGGCGGCAGAGGCAACACTTAACCGGCTACCATCTGGCACCTGCCCACACTCACCAGGGCACTGCAGGATGACTTAAATACGAACTGTCCCTTTAAAAACGGGATATCTGGTCACCCTAATTTTTGCAGTTCCTGTTCTCGTATGTCTGTTGGACTTTTCTAGAGAAGGTCAGGAATCTTGGGGAAACTGAAGTCAACTTGTTTTTGGGAGTTTTTCATTATTTTTGACAACTACAGTCAAAAGACAATTCAAAAGAGCTTAATTTAACAGTGTTGTATTAACATAATATAAGCAAATCCGTATCTTCAGCAGTTAAGACTTTATAGTGCAAATTATGTGAACTTTTCTTACATTTGGGTGATAAATATAAAATTACAGTTAGGTATTTATCAATTAAATACTTCTGAAATTACATTTTATAGAGGGTATTTGGAAGCACCTGCTATAGTTAAAAAGGCAGAACAATTTCAGTTAAAAGCTCCTATTCTTCAGACACTCAACACTAGAGCTAGGGTGACCAGACAGCATGTGTGAAAAATTGGCACTGGGGTGGGGGGTAATAGGAGCCTATATAAGAAAAAGCCCCAAATATCAGGACTGTCCCTATAAAATCGGGACAGCTGGTCATCCTAACAAGAACTCAGCAGAAATCACATTGTCCATTTTGTGTGAGAGTCCACAAATTAGAATTCATTCCAAAAGAGAAAGAAAACAAACATTCAAAATTTCCAGTGAAACAAAATTCTGGGACAAAAGCATTTCAGATCAATCAAAACACTTCATTCCAATTTCAACCTTTTTAAACTTGAATTTTTTTCTGGGTGAAAAAAAAGTTTCAAAATGAAAACTCAAAATGTTCTGTTCCAAAAATATCAAAAGCATTATTGGAATTCTTCATTTGTTTTTTTAAAACAAAATTTAATCAAAATTGATATTTTTTGAAACATTTGGACATTTTTCATCGAAAAACCATTTTGACATCAAATTTCCAATGAGCTGTATTCACTTTCCAAATATTCATTTTTAAAATTAAAGTTCATGCTTGCTCTCTGTTCAGAGAACTTTAAACAAAATGTCATAAGCTATTTATGAGAACAGAAAAAGGGAAAAGGAACTTTTCTGATTAAAAAAAAATCTAATTATCTTTTTTTAAGACAGAGCTACAATAAAAATGGCATTGAACCGTGAAACAAACAATTTCCTTGGTTTGAATAAAACAAAGATACAACTGTTTGGAAATTGCACTCTGAGTGTATATAGTAGGTTTGCTCTTAATCGCTGAAGATATGGATTTGCTTAGCTTATGTTAAACTGACTCTTAAATTAAGTTCTTTTGGATTGACTTTTGACTGTAGTTTTCAAAGATAAAGAAAAACTCTCAAAAACAAGTTGACTTCAGTTTAAATAGGTCTACAAGTGTGCACTGAAACAGATGTGCTGTGTGTACACAGCAAGTTAAATGTGGACCTTGCCCCCAAAGCACATGTGCCCAGTGTCCATGCATGGATCTCACTTCCTTTTTACATGGAAGTCGGGTCAGCCACTTCCTAAAGCCCTGTGGAGAGCTCTCCATAGGGTTGAGACCTAGAGTGGGTAGCTCCACACTAGGTCTCATGTACCCACCTCTAAAGGAGTGCCTGTGTTTAAACGCAGTTTCCCTCATGAGTGAAGATAGGGCATAACCTTGTTACAGTATAGGCCTTACAAGTACCTAGGTATCCATGTTTAAACACAGTGTGCCAGAACCAGTTGAACAAACCTTTCCCCCTCTTCAGTATAGACCAGTTTTAAGAGTATTAAAAGCAAATACTGAATTCAGGGTCGTCCCTAGCCACTCTGGGGCTCTACGCAGCCCCCCCGCAGGGGTGTGTGTGTGGGGCCCCAGGCCTCCACAGGGAAGAGGGGCTGGCTTGGGGGGGCAGTGGGGAACCATTCCCCAGCACTCCCCAGTGACTCAGCTGCAGCCGGGTTGCTCTTACCATTGCCGATGAGTGCAGGCCTGGCTCCTGCTGCAGTCCGCAGGACAGTGGGGGCGGGGCTGGGGCAGGAAGGGGTGGGGCTTTGGGGAAGTGGTGGAGTGGGGGCGGGGCTGGAGCGGAGCAGGGATGGGAAGAGGCAGATCTGTCGCGGAGAAGGGGCGGGAAGGGGCAGGAGCCACAGGGAAGAGGCGGAGCAGGGTCTAGAGCAGGACGCAGCTGTGAAAGGCACCAGGAAATTTGATGCCCCAAATTTATTTCCTTGTGCCCTATGCAGCTGCACACTTTGTGTCTGGGTAGGGACGGCCCTGACTGAATTACATTTTCTTGGAAGCTTGATAGTGACTTTCAAAAGCTACCTCACCGCAGCTCAATTTAGAGAGAAATTATGCTGTTTCCACCACTGCAATAACAATGACTGTGGAGTGACTTAACCCAATCACAGTAACACTCCTTTTATAAGCACTTAGCTACCAATACTTAGACATCTGCAGACTTCCTACTCCACCCCCATCTTCTGATTGAAAAAATAAATATGCTTTTAATTAAATTTCACTGCTCTGGGAGGATAACTGCACTTAGAAAACCTTTCTACTTGAACCTGATTTAACTTGGTAAATAATGGTCAAATATACGATAATTGTATTAGAGAACATAGAAACTTCCAGTGGGTCCCTTGCTTTGTGGATTGATTATAGTGAAATGTCTAACATTAAAAATGTATGTTTAACAAAGAAAAATTGTGAAACCTATTTAATGGGGACTAGGGAAAGGAAATAATGACAGCTATGCAGAAAGCTCTAAAGGAAAGTAAACACAGGAAGGCATGTTTCTTCAGCATAATCACTCCTGCTCTGTGAGTCAAAGACAAAATTTAGCTTTTTTAGTATATAAAATATATTAAAATATAGTATATTAAAATGCCCACAACAGAGTTTAGCATACTTATTTGATACTGTACTGTTTTTCATAGCTTCTTATTCTCTGAATTGTAGTCTAACAGTAGAAAATGAAGGGACTAAAACATACTAATTGGCTGAATTTAGAGTTTCCGCTATTCTGTCTGTGAGAGCCTATGAAAACTCAGCAATTGACATCCTCTACTTATCCTACTGGAATCCATTGGCACAATTGATTAGAAGCATGGTTCTACTCTGAAACATAGCTCTTGGCTAAAGCTGAACTATGGGGCTGCTAGCACCTTGCTACACACACGTATCACAAAAACAACGAGGAGTCCAGTGGCACCTTGAAGACTAACAGATTTATTTGGGCATAAGCTTTCATGGGTAAAAAACGCACTTCTTCAGATGCACCTATCACATTGACACAGAGTAATGGAGTTAAAATCTACATCTGCCTTTCTGCCATTGCAGCTTCCGGACTATGAGGGCTTCCAGCAACGCCCACTGGTAATATTTATTCAGTTTATTAAAAAGGAGTGGCTAACACCCTCTCTCACTTTGTCAACACTGCTCCAGCTTCTAGCTACATCCACCTGAGATCCAGATATTTGTTTAAATCTTGTGCACATCCACTGCTGAGCTCTGGTAGCACGCAGCCCTAGCCAAGCCCACTTGTAACATTGATGCTTGTTCACAAGCAGGTTGTTGATAGAGTTCAAAATTTGATGTGCATTAGTTAGTTTTGATGGGATATATTGGTCATATGGTGTGTTGCCATTCCCTGAGGATGAGCATAACTCTTACAATCAGGCTTCCAGAGCAAATACTTAAAATTTATTAATTTAAAATTTTCCCTTATGAGTATTCACCAAAAATTCACTCTGCATTCATTCATAAGACTGTTCACAGAAAGCAAACCTCCAATAGGGTTGAACACAATGAAAACTTACTAGTTTGAATTTTCAAATAAATATTCAGACTTTTTTCAGTATTCACCAGTCTCTAATGACAAGACATCAAAAGAAGATCAGAAAAATGTATTCATCTAAGCCAGTCACGTGCAATTCTTTAAAAAGAAAAGGAGTACTTGTGGCACCTTAGAGACTAACCAATTTATTAGAGCATAAGCTTTCGTGAGCTACAGCTCACTTCATCAGATGCATATCGTGGAAACTGCAGCAGACTTTATATATACACAGAGAATATGAACCAATACCTCCTCCCACCCCACTGTCCTGCTGGTAATAGCTTATCTAAAGTGATCATCAGGTGGGCCATTTCCAGCACAAATCCAGGTTTTCTCACCCTCCACCCCCCCACACAAATTCACTCTCCTGCTGGTGATAGCCCATCCAAAGTGAAAGAGTTGTCACTTTGGATGGGCTATCACCAGCAGGAGAGTGAATACTGTGTGCATTTTTAACAGTGAGGGTTATTAACCATTGGGACAATTTACCTAGGGATGTTTGTTCTGTGCCTCTGTAAAGTCTCCCATGTAGTCGCTCTATGCCAGGGGTGAGCAAACTTTTTGGCCCGAGGGCCACATCTAGGTGGGGCAATTGCATACAGGGCCATGAATGTAGGGCTGAGGCGGGGGGTTCGGGTGTGGGAGGGAGTGCGCGGTGTGGGAGGGGGTGCAGTGTGCAGGAAAGGGCTCAGGGTAAGGGGTTGGGGTGCAGGAGGGGTGTGGGGTGTACAAGGGGGCTCAGGGCAGGGGATTGTGGTGAAGGAGGGGGTGGAGTGTGGGAGGGGCCTCAGGGCAGTGGGTTGGGGTGCAGGGAGGGGTGCAGAGTGTGGGAGGGGGCTCAGGACAGGGGGCTGGGAGTTCAGGGCTGCCCTCGCCTGTGGGTACCTCCCCTGCAGCCCCCATTGGCCGCGGTTCCCTGTTCCTGGCCAATGGGAGCTGCAGGGGGCGGTGCCTGCATGCTAGGGCAGTGCGCGGAGCCCTCTGCTCCCTCTTCCTCCAGGGGCTGCAGGGATGTGGTGCCTGCCACTTCTAGGAGCGGCCTGGGGGCCCATGGCCCCACAGGGGTGGCAATCCCACGGGCCAGATCCAAAGCCCTGATGGGCCGGATCCGGTCTGCAGGCTGTAGTTTGCCCACCCCTGCTTTATGCCATCGGGAGAGAGCTCTCCTGCTGGCATAATTAAACCACCCCAATGAGCGGCAGTACTTGAAGGCTGCTATCAAATCCCGCCTCACTCTTCTCTTCTGCAAACTAAATAACCCCAGTTCCCTCAGCCTCTCCTTGTAAGTCATGTGCCTCACCCCCCTAATCATTTTTGTTGCCCTCAGCTGGACTCTCTCCAATTTGTCCATATCCCTTCTGTAGTGCGGGGACCAAAACTGGATGCAAGACTCCAGTGACGAATAGAGGGGAATAATCACTTCCCTCAATCTGCTGGCAATGCTCTTACTAATACAGCCAACGGTGAAGGAAGTGATTATTCCCCTCTGTTCGGCACTGGAGTCTCATATCCTGCTGACTCATATCCAGCTTCTGGTCCACTGTAATCCCCAGGTCCTTTCTGCAGAACTGCTGCTTAGCCAGTCGGTCCCCAGCCTGTAGCGGTGCACGGGATTCTTCCTTCCTAAGTGCAGGACTCTGCACTTGTCCTTGTTGAACCTCATCAGATTTCTTTTGGCTCAATTCTCTAATTTGTCTAGGTCAGTCTGGACCCTATCCCTACCCTCCAGCATATCTACCTCTCCCCGCAGTTTAGTGTCATCTGCAAACTTGCTGAGGATGCAATTCATCCCATCATCCAGATCATTAATAAAGATGTTGAACAAAACCGGCCCCAGGACCGACCCCTGGGGCACTCCGCTTCATACCGGCTGCCAACTAGACATCAAGCCATTGATCACTACCTGTTGAGCCTGACAATCTAGCCAGCTTTCTGTCCACCTTATAGCATGTTCTTACTCACTGTACAGCATGAAGGAAATATGCAAAGGACACTCTATGAACTGGTTATCATCCTGTACTTGGTAACCCATAAAGAGCCTGCTGGCAGAGAGCAGCCACCCAATGATCCCTGAAGAATGAGGAAGTCACTGAGCCCCCAAACACATCAGAGGCAAAGATGGAGGAGAAGTCCCAGGGCTTGCTGAGGAAGGAGAAATGTTGCTGCAGGGAGTGAGGAAATGCAATTCGGGGGTAGGGGGGAAAGAGGTTTGTGATTTTGGATCTTTCATGAGCATGAGCTGAGGTGATTAAATGGAACTACCCACCAACCCAGGACATACTTTAGTAGGTTTCACATGGATGTTTTGCACAGTTCTGCACTTTAGTTGCCTTTGACTGTGTCTCAGAATACTACAGTTTATACTGTTGGTTTATAATTTGCAGCATCATGTCAGCTCTGGCACTGTAGTAGCAAACGGTATTGCAGTTAAGACAGAGTGCACTGGTAGAGGATGTTTGAACAGCATCTAGCCACTCCATGCATGACTCCAGCCAATACAGTCCTTCCCTCCACTTTTAGATGCACTTAAAAAAAAACCCACCCCATTTTTAGAGTGAGCACCAATAGAGACAAGACTCTCAGACCATCTCTCCCTAAAGTGTGACATTTTCCTAAAGTGTTAGGAGCCAAGCAACAAGCAAGTCCTGGGGCATCCTAACCCAGAGTGTAATTCAATTTGCCATGCTAGTGCTCCAATAACAAGTTGCCCTGCTGCCAGCCAGCACTGTACTACTTCTGTGAAATGCAGCTTGCCTCCAGAAATGGAGAGTAGGAAGTGAAAATTACTCTGCCAGTGTGGGATATAAAAACATGACACACTGGTGTTGTGAGTTGTCATTTCAAAATAGACTAGTGTATCCAATGCTTGTGCAAGTGGTGAAATGCCTCCTTGTTCTAAATTAATTCCCAAAACCATTTGATAGGGTTAGCTTTCCTATACCTTCTGCAAGACAGGTACATCCCACATGCATCCTATAAAGCACTCTCACTTTTTCCTGTGCAAGTTTACAACAGATGCAAGCTGTACAGTGCTGGGAGAGTTTGTATATGGAAGCAACTGGCTATGCTTAGAATACTGAAAAGTTACTAGTTACTAAGTCTGTTGGTAGGTCGTGTGTCCAGAATGAGCAAACAGGCTATGGTGTCATTTTTTGTTATGTCATTTTGGGTTTTTTTGTTGTTGTTTTGTCCGAGACAATACTGTCTCTAACAAACCTGCCTATACTGTCTAATTCAATTCCGGTTGTGGGAGAGAGTAGAACAGTATATCTACTGCAGGGTTAGCCAGCCTGGAAAGAGAGCCTAAAACTTTTGTAATGCTTTAATACTGTGTTAAAAATTGATGGGAGGAGGGATGGAAGAAAGGGGGAAAATACATTTGGATATAAATACAACATAAAAGAATGCCTATATGAAACTCTAGGCACCTTTGGTATTAATTAAAAATACAAAATAATTACAAAACCAAAACAACACATTATGCCTCACCCTTCACAACATAACAATCACTGGTCAACCATATATTATAATTCAGAACCTCCCATCCCCTATATTCTTTCTGGACAAAAATTAAGATCTCTCTATACCCATCTCAATTCTCCCCAAATGCCTTCTCAAACATGGGCTTTGCATCTTAGAGTTACAAAATCTACATTAAATTTGAATATATTTCAAAACCTCTATACAGCCCTCTTCCCAATTTCACCAGCCCCCCTGAAAACCCATCAGTTAGCTCAACACAAATACATTAGGCCTTCTCCTGACATGCCATCAAGCATCGATTCCCCTTTTCCCCCTACCATCCCCAGTTCAAGCTCTCCCTAAGTCTATCAATATTCCATCCTACTAAGTCTAATAATTGTATGGTGTCTTCCCCATCAGTTCTCTTCCTCCCATACAGCATTAAGCACATACATTTTTATGAAATTTGTTGACAGTTAAAAACCATTGGTGTATGAAGCTTCAGGATGCTGCTTATCATAATCAAAGCATAAAGGATGACTCCTTCCCAATCATATCTATCAAAGTTGTTATTCCATACAACCCTGCAATGATTTAGGTAATAGAGCGTTCACTTATAAAGTTTGCGGATGATACCAAGCTGGGAGGGGTTGCAAGTGCTTTGGAGGATAGGTTTAAAATTCAAAACAATCTAGACAAACTGGAGAAATGGTCTGAAGTAAATAGGATGAAATTCAATAAGGACAAATGCAAAGTACTCCATTTAGGAAGGAAAAATCAGTTGCACAAATACAAATGGGAAATGACTTCCTAGAAAGGAGTACTGCAGAAAGGGATCTGGGGGTCATTGGACCACAAGCTAAATATGAGTCAACAGTGTAACGCTGTTGCAAAACAAAGCAAACATCATTCTGGGATGTATTAGCAGTAGTGTTGTAAGCAATGCTGATTAGACCTCAACTGGAGTATTGTGTCCACTTCTGGGCACCACATTTCAGGAAAGATTTGGACAAACTGGAGAAAGAGCAACAAAAATGATTAAAGGTCTAGAAAACATGACCTATGAGGGAAGACTGAAAAAATTGGGTTTGTTTAGTCTGGAAAAGAGAAGACTGAGAGGGGACATGATAACAGTTTTCAAGTACATAAAAGGTTGTTACAAGGAAGAGGGAGAAGAATTGTTCTTCTTAACCTCTGGGGATAGGACAAGAAGCAACGGGCTTACATTGCAGCAAGGGAGGTTTAGGTTGGACATTAGGAAAAACTTCCTAACTGTCAGGGTGGTTAAGCACTGGAATAAATTGCCTTGGGAGGTTGTGGAATCTCCATCATTGGAGATTTTTAAGAGCAGGTTAGACAAATACCTGTCAGGAATGCTCTAGATAATACTTAGTCCTGCTATGAGTGCAGGGGACTGGACTAGATGACCTCTCAGGTCCCTTCCAGTCCTGATTCTATGATATCTACTCTGCTGATCATAGGCCAGTTTGTGGTGTAGGTGCATGAGAAGGGGGTGCACAGTAGATAGGCTTGTCAAGAAGAATTACACACACTGTCCCCGTGGGATCCTGGCTCCCAGGCAGCTGAAAAATGGACAGTGTGAAGCATCTTGTGCCATCCCTTTTCTTCCTGCATCTATGCAGAAGCTGTCTGGAATTTACCCTATTTTCGTATTAGAAATTGGCCAAACCAAAACCCCTAATCCAAATACTCACAATCTTTGGGAAGTCTGGAACAGAGTTAAGTAGGCCCATCCCTTTTTTCACCCCCTACTTGCTGTAGAAATGAGCAAATTTGAGTTCTTTGTTGTTTTGTTTTGTGTCTGTTTGTGGGGTAGTAGTTTTGGAGGAAAGCTGATTGTGTATGTCAGTAACAGGGGCCAGACCAGCTGGTGTCCTGCTCCCAAGTTAACTTGGCTACTGGGAAACCAGTGAGCCCAGCTGCACTGCCTTGGAACTGGCAGAGTTGCCATAGAACCTGATATGGTTGCTGGTTTAGCAGCCCAGCTTATAAGCCTGGCTCCCACAGCAGATCAACAGCTGATCAACATATACCATGCCTGCAGCAGCACTTGTCCTGCTCTTGCTTCCAAGCCCTTGCTCCAGCCTCCTTCCAGTCCCTGCTCCTCCTCTGTTCCAGTCCTGCTTCAACCACCTGCCCCATTCCTATCCTGCTCTGACCTTGTTTCTGAACCTGCTCCAGTTCCAGCCCTCTGCCTGTTCTGACTCCAGCCCCTGTTCCTCTCTTGCTTCTGGCTTCAATCCTCAGCTCCGCCTCTGGCTTATGACTGATTATCATGTATTGGCCCTTGGCTCATTCTGGACTCTGCCCCTGCAGCCTAGACCCAGTTCTAACTGGTAGGCCGAACTCTCATTTAAACCACTAGGCCTGACTACTCACAGTCCTGTCAGCAGAAATTTGAGCAGACCAATACAAAGGATAGGGCCCCCCTCACTAGCATGGACCCCAGTGAGGCCAGTTTTTCCCTGGCAGAACTCATAGGGGCTGTTCAGAACTTGCAGGCAGGTGTCCACCCTGCAGGTGCAGAATGTGGCCCTACAAACCCAGGTGGCTTCACTGACAACTCTGGCTCCAGCCTCCCAGGAGCTGAAGGCCCTGCTCCCAGACACATTTAATGGTGATCTTGTCCAGTTCTGAGTTTCCTAAGCCTATGCTGGCTCCTTTTCTTGCTACGTCCCCAAGCATTCCCCACAGACCAGGACTGAGGGCTCATCATTAGCCTGCTCACTGAGGAGGCCTTGGCCTGAGCCTCCCCCATTTTGGAACAGTCCAGCCGCATCTTGAGCCAGCTGGAGCAGTTCATTCAGGCCAGGTTCATTATCTTTGGTGACCCCACCACACCTAAACCGCTGAAGTCATGCTGCAAACACTATGACAAGGCTGTTGATCAGCTACTCAGATAAGCCTAGCAAGTAACCCATGCCCACTTGGCAGAGCAAAGCAAAAAACAAAAACAGAACAAAAAAACACAAGGTCACTGCCAATCTGACCTGGGGAAAAATTCCTTCTGGACCCCAAATATGGTGATCAGTCTGACCCTGAGCATGGGAGCCCCAACCTTTAAATACTCCCCTGGGAGTAATCCCTTTAGCATGCCACGGGTCACATTTTTCCACAAGGGTGAGCCATGTAGCCTTAACACCTATGAGACAGAGAGAGGCCTTCAGACTCCAACATATCTGTCTCTTATTGTGAGCTCTGAAAAGCAAGTCCAGCCAAGGTAGATGCCTGTTCAGAGACTTTTCACACCTTCAGGGATCAATGTATGTCAGTCAGTATTTGCAGCTACAGCATGTATCCTTTTCAAAACAGAGTAGGTTTTAATAATCAACTGCAGTACAGCATTGGGAAGTCCTTAGATTAGCAAAGGTTAAGACAGTTCACGCAGGCCAAATGTGGCAACTGACATGCATATTGTTCACAAAAAGGCTACAGAAAATTTCCACTTTCATCACATCCATCTCCAGCTGTGGCAATCTCTGAAGCTTCAGAGAAAGAAGATTCTCTCCCGTCATCAACAAAAACCAAAAAATAAACCAAACCGAATGCATGAGAGCTGGGCAAAGGGACTCCCTTCCTGTCCTCTGCAAATTGACTGTCTGAAGCCCTGAAGCATTAGATTTTTAGGAACATAAAACATGAATAAAAAGGAACCACCAAGGGAGGCCCTGCCCCCACCCACAATCATCCCTATCATAAAATCCCACTAATATTTATCAAGCTCTCTCTTAAAACTAATTGAGTGATCAGATTATGTTCCATTTTATAATCCTATTTATTGGCCAAGAAGATTCTGCACCTTTAAATTAAGCAATTTGTTTCTTTATATTTATTATCTTGGAGCATTAAGTGACAAATAGCTTCAAAACTGACAAATGCCAGGATATAAGGGGACTGTAATGTAGTGTGACTTTAAAATCTTGATGTTTATTAGACTTTTAAATTGTGGAGGGGACAAAAGGATAATAACAGAGTCCACACTGCCGCTGTTTTTTGGATTTGGAGTGGGGGGTAAACAAAACTGTTCCCTTCCTTGGGAAAAACAACCTGCCTTAGTGTGGTTTTTCCACTTTATAAATGATGGCTGTGTATGTCACTTCCAGATTATTACTAATAAAGCATTTACCTGTATTTCCACTACATATGATTTTCAGCGTACCTTGCTCTTGTCTGTACCACAACGTGGAAATAGAGGGCTGCTGAGATGTAAAGGTTCTAGAATTTGGTAACTTATCTTTATAGGTCACCTGTATGTCCCTTTAGATTTTGTAATAATGACTTGATTTTTAAAAATCATTTTTCTTTCCATAGAACAACAACATCTGTACAATGCAGCTCCTCCAAAATTAAAGTGGTATAAGAAAGCTCAATTTTCACTTCCTCTTCCACTTTAGAATCATCAAAAGTTAGTATTCTCCATACAAAACCCCTTATTCTGTAAATATATGCAGATACCTGGATTCTGATACTCAAGACAGACTTAGTAGTACAGAGTCAATTGACTGTAGGAAATACCTATGGTGGATTTAATGTTTTACTAGAATATGGAAACCACTCTGATGTGATTTTGAAAAGTGAATCTTTTAATTAACGTTATTTTCCAACAGGTTGCTTTTGCTTGCATTTCTGTACAGCATTCATATATACTATTCACGTTGTTTCTCCATGTGCCATACATTTGTTTCAACAACTGACAGAAAGCACACTCATCTATGCATTATAGCTATTGTTACAGCTTTTCCTACTTACCAGATGAACAACTTGAGCATTCATCATCCAGTCCCTGTAATCCAATTAGACTTTCAGATGGATGGGAAGATTGCCATATATCAATGAACTGAGCCACAGCTTTTTCTCTTCATTCCCATTAGTCATGTTCCAAAATAGATGATATAATGATTTCAGCAGTTACAAATACTTATTCAACTTCACCTCTTTCCTTGAAGTTTTATTTATTTCCATTTCTCTATATCTGGTAGGCTCTCTGGGCAGCATTATGCCTTGCTCTGACCTGAAGTCTGCTGTACTGAGACTCCTTTATGTTCTTCTTTTGTACACTACTTTTGAAAAAAATATTATCTCCCTGTTTCATGGGTGTCATCATAGATAAACTACTGCATTGAGACAGACCATCAGTGTCACATTGTAAATCAGCCTGTAGGGGGCAGTGAGAGTGGATGACTGTACCTTCATACAAAAGCATAAGCAATCATGCAATTTCCTTGATATGTTTGTTTTCTACTAGCTAACGAGGAAAGAATACTGGATCTCTACACTGTATTCTCATTCTCTTCCTATTTTAAGTCAGGATGCTGCCAAACTTCCATTTATTATTACTGGCCACCTAAACCCACTTATTTAGAAGCACAGACAATTTTTTGAAGTGGCATATAACTTTATGAAAGCACTTCTTTGGAATAGGATTCTCTGAGAACATATTTAAAAACGCTCATCGAGTGTCTGATGACTAGCAGCACAACTGCTTTTCCTAGAAAGATTACTTATGGCATGCAGACAGGACCTCAGAATATCATTCATCAATTTATCAAAAATCTAATATGCTGATATTTGATATATAATCCTGGACCACAATCAAATCAGCCAACAGAATACACAGTTTATGGCATAAACTTTGCCCCGGATACATTATAATGCCAGTTACTATTTATCCAGTACTACCAAAAAGAAAATAGTAAAGAGGATGTCTCTTATTAGCCTATTTCTCTCCTAACTATTGATGTCAACAACAAAGTCAAAATATCTGCAAACCAAATTGAAAAAAAGCTCTGCGGAGTTTAAATACCTGCTCTTATGTGATGCCAACAGATCCTGGTCGTCGTCCGGGACCAAACCAGGGACTTCTGGAGCTTAACACATGAGCCTCTCTCGACTGCATGAGCTAAAAGACACATCTCTGTTATCTAAGGGTGTAGCAGGCTCATCAGTCTCTAGCTGGTCTAGCTGCCACTAGAGGGGAACAGAGTGCCACACCAACCAAGCAGGCATGGGTTATACTTGCTCCTACCAAAGTCAATGGCATGAGTCCCTCTAAATGCAGTGAGAGCAGAATTGGGCAGTAACAGATAGATTATGCCACTACAAAGGTTGGCAGCATCAGCCCTTAAATGAAGACATTTCCTCAGCTAGTATTTCTGTGTTGAACTTTATACAACATTATATTATATATAACTTTGTTTGGAGAGTAAGCAGCAGCAGTGGAAATATGACATCATTGAATTCATTAACTAAACAGAGGAATCACAGAATAGGTACTATAAACGCTCCAAAGTTTCTTCAGTGACAGAGGGAGAAGCCATGCAAATGGAGCACTGTTCAGCACCTAAGCAGCTACTGCTTGCATTACAGCTCCAGATTATTTCATCACACCCCCCGCCTGTATTTTATTTTCAAAAGAACTTTTCCCGATAATATTGGTTTTTCCCATGTGCAGCATTAAGGATGCAGTTTAAACATGTTGGTTTAACTAATCCATTTGGTGCTGGATTAAAAAAAATCTGCACAAAAGATAATTCTGAGTCTCAGACAGTTTTGTCTTCATGTATCTCCTTAAGGGAGAGAATTAAGATTGACAGTCAACTCTGACATTTTTCTCCTCCTTCACCTTCTAAGGCCCCATATAGCTAGCTTCCTGTCCTCCCTATAATGAAGTCCATCTCTCACTCCCCTCAACTTTTGCTTATAGGACCCTATATCTCTTAGTCTAGGTTTCTGCTTTCTGGTGGAACACTCAGAAGAATGTATATGTGATACAGTGTCTAGGCTCAATGTGGCCAAGATAGGGATATCCTCTGAATTGCCTAGTTTTTCTGTTAGCATCCCAAACAACATGTTATATATTTAAATGTGATTAAAATATGTGCACAGAAACTTGTTTTCCAGAATGAGACACAAAAACATTGAAGCTGAAGGACACATTGCTGTTTCATCTTCTATGGTCTTTGTAGCTTTCTTTCACTTTTGAAATTAGTACTTTTATTTCTCCCTCTAATGTTGTCAAAGGAAAACCTGATCAGAAAGAGAGTATTCAATACGTTAACTTTTTGACTATGTCAGTAATTGAAAAGTCTACATAATCAGAATATATTCCACCACTTGCTACCATGCTTCCTGATTCCTACTCTGCAAATCTTATATGTGGTATTAATTATATGGCAGTGTTTCTCAGCTGAAAGATGATGAGAAAATTAGCCCAAGAGTAGGATGTCCTGCTTTTGAAAGCTTGTTATGATTGTTGGACCACACTAGTAGAAGATATGCAAGAACTGAAAACCACAACCAAAACCCCCACAAAAGCCAACTATGTATTTTAGAGACACAAGGTAGATGAGGTAATATCTTGGATTGGACCAACATCTGCTAGTGGAAGAGACACGCTTTAGAGCTACACAGAGCTCAAATCAAGACCTGACCCAAGGAAAATACTTATGAATTTGCAAATGATAAGCATTACTGAATTATAATGATTGCGATGTCTTAAACTATTCTGTTCAGAGGATGCATATTTTTGCTTAAAGTACAAATCCACGATAAGGGTTGCATAAATCAGATTTTGTCCTCAGCCACATCTGTGCAACCTAATTCAATGGGAATCAGACAGGTGTGGCTGGTTAAAATTTAGCATGCGGTTCTGCTGATAACAAACAAAAAGGAACTGCATCCATCTCTCTCTCAATTGTATTTTTTCCCCGGGGATAAAAGGAGCAAAAGGCAATTTAAAAGTATTTAGTTACAGTCTTTCATCCTGCAGTAAGTTCCAATTGGGCACACTGATGCACCCTTGTGGAGCCCCAGCAAAGTCAAAGGAGCATACAGGAGCATGTTCAGGCATACGGGTGCCATCCCACATTGCTTATTGCAGGGTCAGGGCCAAAATTAAGCAGATGTGATTCTGAACGCAGATCTCTTGAGTAAAAAGGTGCCATTTTTATACAGTAATTATTCAAAGTAGAACTTCACCTTAGTGCTCCACCTTTGGGCAAATTTATTGTTTATGGAATAAATATATGTTAAATAAAAACCTATGCTTTGACTGTGGATATTTTGCATCCACCAACGGAGGTTGGGAGGCAATTTAGCAGTACATGCAAGTAATCAACCCTTTTAGAGATCCTGTTTGGGCTCTGAAATTCTCTTTCTTAAGATGAGAACTGGATTGCGCACATAGTAGAGACTTTTGTTCTTGCAGTGATTAGCAATTCTATTTTCAATAGGTAGAAACATCCAACAGATTTAGAGATGAAATGTCAAAAATATTTAATCATAAGGGTTTTGATATTGTTTAAAACTGAGTAGGGCCAGTTGAGCACCCTTATTTTCTATTCAAGTACCTGGCAGTTATCAAAGAATTGCAATTTAAAAATGTGTAATAATTCACTGAAGTACAAAACTACATCTCTGTTCCTTTCAAAAATATTCTCCCCATCGAAGTTACCTTCCTTCCCACAGCTCAGGACATTACAAGTCCTATAACATAAGGGAGAAACTTAATTAAGTGCAAGTGTTCAAGTAATTGATTTTCTTTGGTTTGCAATAAGAGGATTTCACTCTACACTTAGATCTTCAGAGTGCAAAGACACATCTGGTCTTCCCAGAATGAGAGAATGCAGCTATGTTTTGAGTTCTGGAAAACCTTTAGAATGTTTCAAAAAGATCTAGCAATTTTCCACAGCAAACTGGATTACTCAAGGGATTGTTAATACTGGGATACAGAGCCTTTCATCCGTTCAAACATGACACGGCCCAAGTTGACAGCAATTAGACTGTCTGACAGCAATTCACCGATTTATATGCCATACGTTTATTTTTATTTATAAAATGTGCCCCCTACAATGTCTCGAGTAGCATGTACAAAATCTAACAAAATATACTGGTTTTTGCTATGAAACAACGTAAAAAGGATATCGCCCCAAAATATAAAAGTCCACCATTCTGCCTTAGAAAAAGGCCGGAGTGAACGGATTCATTTTAAAGGTCAATACACTCGACCACTGCTAGATTATTAAATTCCAAAGTCAAGGACTCTCCATGGACAGTGCATTGCCACCACTATACAGACTGTTAAATTTAAGGCTGAAGACCACACTTGCCTCAGTTGTTGTCATGGTATACAGAGAAGGAGGCAAGCTCTGAGATGGGATCCAAATACATGACTCTCTAAATCCAAATCAATTTGAATTGCACCCAAAGGTCAATAGGAAGTTAGTGCAACTCCTGAAGAACTGATGTGATATGTTCCCCATGAATGATTCTGTCTAAAAAGATGGACAGGCATATTATGTCCCAGAGGTAGCATCTGAAGTTAGGGTTAGAGTTAGGGTTAGGCTACTGCACTGCAGTAACCAATACAGAAGTCAAAGGTATGGTTTAGTGGGGTACAGTCCACTTGTGAAAGAAAGAATCATGACGGTAGTATTGTCTAGTGGGCTGAGGATGGAGCTAGGAGCCAAGAACTCACGTTTTAATTCTGACTTTGCCACTGGCTCACTGTGCAGTCTTGAACAAATCATTTAACTTCAGTGTGCCTCAGGTTTCCCGTCTGTAAAAAGGGGATAATAATTAAATTAGCTACTTTCACAGCGATGTTGTGAAGCTTAGGCTATGTCTACACTTGGAGTGTGATTTCCTGGCTTGAGTAAACATACTTCTGCTAGCTCTCATCGAGTGTGTCACAAATAGTGTAGCTGTAGTAACATGGTCAGCGATGAATGGCAGCATAGGACAGCCTCCCTGAGTTCAGAACTGCCTGGACCCAGTGGGTATGTACTTGGGACAGCTAGCCTGTCTCACCACTCACCCCTGTCCATGCCACCCCAGCTACACTTCTATTTTAAAAACTCTAGCTCACCATGGGAGCTAGTGTGAGTACATCTAGTTGAGCTAGGAATTACACCCTCAGCTCAAAGTGTAGATGCAGCCTTAGTTAGTGTTTGTAAAGCCCTATGAAAATATAATGCCCTATGTTAGTGATTAAAAATTATTAAAGGATCACAAACACCTAATCAGCCACAGAGGGAAAATTGTGCTCTTTGTCACCAACCCCATCTTGAATTCCAGGAGCAGCTGGGCTTAAGAGTATCCCCACACAGGGAACATTTTAGACAAACCTTCACGTCCAACCTTCCAGCACTAGGGCCTTGTCGCAACTAGGCTGTAAAAGATCATAGGTATAGATCATGTTAGCTTGCTTAATCTAACTAACACCTTCTAAAAGTCTAGGGTAGACAAGGAAGGAGTATTCTTTAACTCATGCTAAACAGGTGAAATTGAAACCTAAGGGAGTGGGGGATGCCTAAGGCTTCAATTTGACCATCGTACATGAGGAAGTGCAACTTCCTTGTCTTGACTAGAGTTTTAGTTAAATCTTTAAATCCTAGTCAAGACAGGATTAGAAGAAAGGTGAGCATCATTCTGTGAGGCCTTAGAGGGAGAAACTAAAAGGAACAGGGCAGTGGAATCCTAGGCATGCTGAAGACACCCAGGTGGCTATGAAGAGTTTGACTTCCTGCACTGGTTCTTCAAGTTTTAGCTGCCTCCCTCCAGCATGTCCTGTTTCTCTCTGCTCCCAGAATCTCATCTGTTAGATTTATTCTTTCTCCAGAATTTCATATTCTTTCCCCATTTTCAGGACTATTTCTCTGGGTTTCCAAGGCACAAATTCTATCTCTGTCTCTTGATTCCTATTATGATGAATGGCCCTCAGAGATTCTTCCTTTTGATTCCTTTTTGCCTCTAAATCCACTATTAGGTGCTGAAAGGAAATTCCACAAACAACAAATACAAAACAGTTTGTATAGTGCGAGTCCTATACAAGTTGTCATGAAGGACCATGAGGGCTAATAAACAGGGTGAAACTGATTTTTTAGAAGTAGGGGCTTGCTAAGGGCTTTAACAACTTTCTGAATAAATGCTTGAATATCACACTGTATTCTTAACCAATATACATGATAAGTATTGGAAGAACAACTACATTTCCACCAATGCCAACTTTCTGCAGCCCAGCTCCAACCAGCATTTAGATCAGGCTGTAAAACGGTTCGCACCTTTGCAGCAGCAGCCAGGCTTCTCTCACACAGAGTGTAATAAATTATTTCTAGCACAAGGTGTAGAAATAAGAAGATTAATTCTTTTTACCGAAACGTCCTATTGCTGTTTGCATCACTAATACTAAATCAATAGTTTCATAATCTCTCTAAGAAATCTCACGCTCCTGGATCCCCAAACACAACAAGACAAACAGACTTTGACTATAGAGCTGGATCATGCTGTTCAGCAGAGTTTCAGACTTGAGAGGACAAGCCCATGAAAGCTCATGAACTCAAATTCATCAGTGTATGGCTATTTGCCCCTTAGGCTCATTCTGCATCACAAGGCACATTAGTCTGGAGATGAAAAATTACCCCGAAATGTGGAAAATTGTGCCAGGAAGCCAGTTTATGATTAAAATTGCTCCAAGCCTGATAGTCAAGAAAGGAGCTCAAGATGTATATAAACACTCAGAACAAGATCAGTTCATCGTCTGTAACCTGGTTTTTATTTTAGTTTTGTATAAGGACAGCCAAAAGCTTGTTTGGTTTAACAGAAACTTAGAATGATTTGTGGTGGATTGGGGGTGGGAGATGGATTTAACCCTAAGTCTACACTGAGTGTTTAGTTTTCTCTTGGAAACATACCTGGCTTCAGTTGAGGAGAAAAGGCAGCTTAATTTACCCAAATGTACATTTTCCCTTTATTTCCATGTTCAATTAATATGAAGAACACTGAAGGTAATCAACTGGCAACATATTCAAATCAATAAAAGAAACACATGAATCATCTTCAAGCAGGCATTCATAGTTTATTAAGTAGGAACAATAAATAAAAAAATGATCTAGTTGAATGGTGCAGTGATAAATACCAGAAACAAGAAAAAACTGTAAAATGATGGATTGGGACAGAGAACTCATGATACAGACCAGAGACTAGGATGTAGGAAAACAGAAGTCAAACTTTGGTAGGATATTGTAAATGAGACAAAGGATTTTGTAAATGAGAGAAGGAAAAAAGTCAAACTCAAGAAGCTATTGCACAATTTTAAGGGGACTTCTACCCCCATGTGATTTTGTTAACTTATGTTACCCAGGATAGTACAGATATCAGATAGCAATACACAGAGGAAACTTTTTCTTCCTCCACTTATTACAGGTAAGTTTTCAAAAGTATTTCATTTTTCTAGTAACTCACTGAAGTTCTGAAAGAACAGCACACATATTAAAAAGATTAGTTTAAGCCACAATTCAGAAGTTGCTCAGCAATTTTGACTTTCAAATTAAATGTATTTTGTTACAGCTTCCCCCTAAAAATCAGGTGATAAGAACTATTCATGTGATCTGTAGTTTCACGGTCTCCACATAGATACTTTGGATGGCAGAAAAAGCATCAGATATAGTGCTATGTATTACTAATATTGTTTTCTGAGGTTTTATCTTGGAAATGTCAGTCTTTTAAAACAACTCAACTTCTTTTTAACTGCAGTCTATGAAATATGGGCAAATTGGCAATGGAATGAATCATATTTAAGGGCTTGATTCAAAGGAAGGAAATTGAAAGATTCCCATTGACTTTAATGGTTTAGGATTGGACTGCATATTATATAATAGCATTCATCTAAGTAATTCATTCTGTCCAGAAGTGTCTGACTGCCTTCTCCCTTTCCAACAGTTTGATGCAGACAGGGACGAAGAGGAAGTTTTCTATGACATAAGCATGGCAGTTGACAATAAGCTATTTCCTCCCAAAGAGGCAGTGGCAGGTGAGTTACTGTACAAGCAAAAGAAACTGTTTACTTTCAACATCCAATGTAGCAGTGATTTCTGTTTTTCATATCCATCAAATATTAACGAAAACACTGAAACAAACTCTTGACTACTTCCCCACCCCCTCGAAATTGCTAAAGCTGAGGTGATATCTTTTATTGGACCAACTTCTGTTGGTGAAAGAGATAAGCTTTCGTGCCACACAGAGCTCTTCTTCATGTCTGGGAAGGAAATCGTATGTTTCACTGTTTGAATGGGCAAATATTTGGAGAACTGACATAATTGGAATCAGCATGGCTTGGATATGAGATCTCTGTGGGGGACCATAGAAAGGCACAAATTGGGTGTGTCACCCACAGAACAGGTTGCATTCAGTGGCTCTACAGATCGCGTAGACCCACATAGCCAAAAACCCATTGCAAGAGGAGCAGCAGGCAGAATCTGCTACTCCTCCCAGTACCCACATTAGTTGTCAATGAGCTCCGCGACACATGTTGGAGGATTTTTCCCCCTCAGCCCTTCTGTGTTAGAGTGAATTTTCATGTGAACAGGAACCTTGTACCTGCCTTTGTCCTCCTTCAAAATAGGATTCAAAAATGAGGTAATCCCGTCTCCAGACTAAGAGCTATCACTTCATTAATTAGCCTTTTCTCCATATCAAACATGGGCATCAGACCAAAGAGGTTACAGTCAGTTGGGTACCTCTCTTTTTCAGACAGCGTGTGAGGATTAATAAAATAGCAGGCAATTAAAGGCTCTTTGCTTATTTCAATAATGTTTGTAAAGGTAATTAGCCCCAGTTCATTTTGTCTTTAAACTATTACCATAATTGCAGATGTAATTTGGTTCATAGTGGCTAACAAACAAGACATTATTTTCTGAACACATTCATGGCTTCACATCATCATATTTGATATGCCAAACCTTGAACTACTCTTACAAGATCCATGTGCAACCACCTATACAACAAATATTTGGAGAAAGAAAGCTATTCAGTGTGCTCCTAGATGATAATGATATTCTTTTTCATTGTGGATTCCTGAGATATATTGACTGTTGCCAAAAGCAACAACCTGTCATGAAATTCCACCACTAAAGGTTGCAATAAATTTTGTATTAGAAACATCTTACTGAGAGAAGAATGGAACTGTTATTCTAATACCAATCAGTTCTCTCTCTTTTTTTTAAATTATCTTTCCCTGGAAGATGACTTTCTAAGTTTCAGAGTAACAGCCGTGTTAGTCTGTATTCGCAAAAAGAAAAGGAGTACTTGTGGCACCTTAGAGACTAACCAATTTATTTGAGCATAAGCTTTCGTGAGCTACAGCTCACTTCATCGGATGCATACCGTGGAAACTGCAGCAGACTTCATATATACACAGAGAATATGAAACAATACCTCCTCCCACCCCACTGTCCTGCTGGTAATAGCTTATCTAAAGTGATCATCAGGTGGGCCATTTCCAGCACAAATCCAGGTTTTCTCACCCTCCACCCCCCACACAAATTCACTCTCCTGCTGGTGATAGCCCATCCAAAGTGACAACTCTTTACACAATGTGCATGACAATCAAGTTGGGCTATTTCCTGCACAAATCCAGGTTTTCTCACATCCCCCCACCCCCATACACACACAAACTCACTCTCCTGCTGGTAATAGCTCATCCAAACTGACCACTCTCCAAGTTTAAATCCAAGTTAAACCAGAACATCTGGGGGGGGGGGGGGTAGGAAAAAACAAGAGGACACAGACTTGTTTTTTCCTACCCCCCCCCCCAGATGTTCTGGTTTAACTTGGATTTAAACTTGGAGAGTGGTCAGTTTGGATGAGCTATTACCAGCAGGAGAGTGAGTTTGTGTGTGTATGGGGGTGGGGGGATGTGAGAAAACCTGGATTTGTGCAGGAAATAGCCCAACTTGATTGTCATGCACATTGTGTAAAGAGTTGTCACTTTGGATGGGCTATCACCAGCAGGAGAGTGAATTTGTGTGGGGGGGTGGAGGGTGAGAAAACCTGGATTTGTGCTGGAAATGGCCCACCTGATGATCACTTTAGATAAGCTATTACCAGCAGGACAGTGGGGTGGGAGGAGGTATTGTTTCATATTCTCTGTGTATATATGAAGTCTGCTGCAGTTTCCACGGTATGCATACGATGAAGTGAGCTGTAGCTCACGAAAGCTTATGCTCAAATAAATTGGTTAGTCTCTAAGGTGCCACAAGTACTCCTTTTCTTTTGACTTTCTAAGTATTTCTCTGACTTGAAATGCTGAAATGTAAGACTTATTAACTGAGTTAGACCATTCTTCAAAGAATTTCATAAACTAAAAGGACAATTTGTATTAAACCTAATTTTTTTAACCATGTAGACAAACCTAGGTTTCACAGAATTTTTTAAAAATTATTTTTATGACAATGTCAAATGTAAAAAGCGCAAATACAGTTGTTCTTAAAAAGATATATTGTGTGAGGATATTTGAGCCAGTTTATGGACTGCAAATAAAAATAATATTTAAGTTTGTGTGGGAATATATTAATACATTTCTGAAATACAAATGGTCCAAACAGCTGCTTAATTAACTTGCATCAATGTGATTCTGCTACCTTTTAATGGCAAATTAACAGCAGTTAAATTTAGACAGATCAGCATAATTTGACTCAATGATATAAATGAATATAATAAATTAACACTGGGGTACATTTCTGTGCAAGGATCCAGACATCTGTTATACGTAACCGCCCATGAGTTATACCTCGATAATAGTTTTTCACTAACAGTTCTGTGCAAGTCAGCTTCATTACAACAAAAGATGGGTCAAAATTTGAGCCAAATCTTTACTAAGAATGAACTCTCAATTTACAAGATAGCATAAATGCTGCCCTATGTGTTGAAGATGCAAAGTTTAGCACAAAAGCAAATAGAATTGTCTGAAATACTTTCTTCCTTCAATAACTTCTTCCTCTTTGTGGAGCTGATTATTTAGCTAAGGGAGCTCCAATAAAGAAGTAAACTGAAATCTTTAAAAAACTGTAATAAAACCCTTTCCATTTTTCCCCTTTGAAAAACACAGTACACAAGAAAATTAACTGATTTCTCCCCAACCCCCATAAACACGTACATGTCAAAACTGAAGGTATTTCAGATTATAAATGCACCTTTTCAGATCAGGTCTTAGTTTTTGCATTCTGTGACCCCATTCCAGCATAGCATTTAAGCATTTGTGTAACTTTAAGCACATGAGTAGCCCATTGAAGTCAATAGAATTATTCAGTTACCTATGGATAGCTTTGATGTAAACTGTCATGTGCTTAATGTTACGCAAGCATTTAAATGCTGTAATGGAATGGGACAATGGAATGCAAAATGATCCACACCACCTAAGGATGTACCCCTTTGTGTTAACCATGTGCTAAAGTGCTTTGAGGCCTATATCTGTGTACAAGTTTAACGTTAGAAAGAAAGATGCAAAAAATAACAACATGAATTAAACCTTGTTTATGATTGCAGGGTATTACCAGACCACTGCTATATATAGACTAGCCATGAACATGCACTGACATTTTAAAGAAAACATTTGACAACTCTTTCTTCATCCACTTATTTGCCTGGTCCTGAGTTCAGAATTCTTTGTTTCCCCATTCATACTGATGACAGCAACACCAGTTTAGCATAAGCCTCCTGAAACTTGGTACAGAAAGTTTTAAGCAAAGTTGGGTTGAGACTTAGAACATCCACCCTCCCCCTGACTTCCCCCACATCTTTCAAGGTCTTCTGGTGTGTCAGTGGCAATTCCCACCCCCATCCTCATCACTTCCATTATTATTATACAGGTTGAACAACTGGCCCTCTCCCACTCCCATCCTCCTGAGTGAATGGCCAAGCCTGCTCTCTTCCCCTACCATCCCTGTAGTAGCAGGTTTTAGTGTGGGTCCAGCAAGTTAGGTGTGCTCCCCCTTACAGTACAGTTAGACTGGCAAACTACCTACCTCATTCTCCATTGGTACTGCAGCAATGGTATCCAAAAGCTCCACCAGGCCCCTACTGCTTTTCCTTATTCTCACAATAGCCTGTTACTACAGTGTACTGCAGGGCATCTCTTTTAGGTTTATTTCATTTCACTCACCAAAAGTACAGCTCTCTGTAGAATATTCAGAGAGTGACAGATGGTTTTCCTTTCGCTAAGTTCTCAGTGAAAACAAGAAAGAAAAAAAACCTCTCAATTTATCCTACCCTTTCTTGAACCTTGCAAAAGAGTTGGGGCTTCTGCAGTGAAAACAAGCCTCACAGTTCAAGTTAAAACTGCCATAGACAATTCACCATGTTAAAAGATACAGAACTATTATGGCTTTTCTAGTTTAAAATATATTATGCGTGACCGTTAACTTTCAGCCCAATCTTTACATTAAAAGTTTGTGGTAGTCTATTTCCCTAAAAAGTACTTAGCTTCTAAATCCAATATTTAATGTTAATGTTCCTAGTTAGGGAGGAGATACACTGCTCACAGTAGATAAGGAATATTAGTGATAGTTAATCAAATATTTTACAAAAGTGCCTTTAAAAATAATTGGCAGTTCAAGGTAGATCATTCTCAATCAAGATTCAGGTTTAGTTGAATTATATACATTATCTACCTTGGTGTAATATTAAGATTGAGACTTCAGTTGCATAAAATACAAGAAACTTAATTAAGCTTCTCATAGTAACCTTAATTCTGTCCTCTTGCACCTATCTATAAAAACAGGTATTTTCATTAGAAGCTCACAGAACACCTATGCCAAGGTACAGAATGCAGCACAGGTGCATCTCTGGTTATAAAGATGGGGAAAATGTAATCCCTTTCTACTACATTAATATAACAAATTGTTAAAGTGTACAAGAACATTTTTTTTAAAACCCCACACAAACAGATGGTGGGCCAATCCATCCCTGGTGTAAATTCCATGAAGCCAACAAGCTACATCAAGGATGAATTTGGCCAATTATAATATGGATAGCAAATTAAACAGCATTGACGTAATCTCCTTTTACAAAGCTTTATGGTTTTATTCATCATGCTATCCAGTTCTGCTCCTCATGTTCTCTCTCTTATTGTTCATCTCACCACCTACAGAGATTATTACTATGTAAATGTTAAAAACAAACAAAAATAGCTGATGCTTAAATGGGTTGGGAACTATGAAACAGTAAAGCCTTTGGGGACAGTGAATGATACAGACAGCTCTCCATATACACTGTAAAGTAAGGATTAGCTTTAATAGCGAAAAAACCATTTAATCAAAAGATTAGTGGCAGTGTTAAGACTATGTGGTCAGTAGTACCTGTTCTTCCGAAGATATTTTGCTGCATGATCACACATGCAACCCACCAGAACAGCATTCCCACTTCCCCATCCATAACCCTGACTGACTGATGACAGCAGGTCACAACAAAAAATATATTTATTAGCTGCTCTAGTGTTCTTCACTGCTCCCAAATTGGTAAATGGTGCTTAGGCCCTTTGCAGGCTTCTTGACAGCTAATTTGTAGCTGCAATCTAGAATGGACTCAAAATTTGGGTCCTAGATTTTCTCATTATTTGGAGTTTGTTATAACGTTAGGGTTTAAAATTCTGTAAATAAATGGTGTGATGACAAGTTGAAAGTTAAATAAGAGTAGTAAATTTTGTTTTTAATGAGTCTACTGAAGTGATAGCAAAAAATTAAAAGATATACTGAGTTTATGTTATCAGGAACTCAAATCATCTTGTAACAATGTGCCCTTTGAAACTTTCACAAATCCCAAATACTGGTGGGCTGTGATGAGCTATGAATGGGGCTAAATTATTACTCCAGTAGAGGGTACAGGGAACCCTTCCTTTCCCCAGAACACAGGGGACTGCCATAATCCATCTGCCAGCACTGGGGAGTTGTTGCTGGCAGAACTGGTGGTCCCAGAATAGATGTTTCTGGGATGCAGGTGCTAGGGCCCATGGCTCTATCTTGTATGTTGGTACCTCTGGACTAAGAGATTGACAGATGTCCTACCATACCAGTTTAGCCTGGGACACCTCCAGCACCTCTGGAGATATTGAGCCTTATTTTTCCAGTGCCCTGAAGTCATTTACACCAGAGCAAAGCAAATGTAAAATGCAACCATTCCGATTTACTAGTATACACAAAGTAGATTATGTCTTTCTCAGTCTATTGAGTACCATTAATTTATCTCTTTGTGTATAAAATTATTTTATTCTTCACCAACTTCATAGTTAATTAAAATTCCAGTAACATTTTTGTAGTGCATTACACAGTGTACAACACTTTGCAGAATACATGAAAGGCATTGTAATTTAGACAGTATACTAATCACATTAGAGATATCTTTTAAAAGCTACAACAATCCTAATAATGAATGGTTAAAGAACCATCACACTGATTGGTATTATTTCACATACAAATGACTCCTTGGATAGGTTTTGTTTAAAAAAACAAAACACATATATGGACAACGAGAGAGCCAGATTGAGATTGGAAATATAACTATGTCCCACCATGTGAAGTGAAAACTGCCAGTCCATGTCTGAAGTTTCATTTCCTTTCATACTTTAGGGCCAAATGTACTTGATCTGAGTCCAATTCTGGATTCTGGAGATATCGCTGATACCGAATTTGACTTTGAAGACCAGGTAATTGCTTATATAAGTATCTCTTCACACACACCTGCACTCATACCCCCTCATACCCTAGTCTCTTCACTCATTGCTTTCTAGTTTATGTATATGCTGTGTTTTGCCTGAGCAAGACGGATGAAATGAATATTTACACTTAAGGGCTTTTGTTGTGCCATGTAAGCAAATATGTCATAGTGAAGTAGCTATCTGGTTATGGGACAGCAATGAAGATTACTTTGGAGTTCAAAGCCCTATTCTCCATCCCTTACATTTTGCAGTTTTCTCCATGCAATTCAGAATGGTGGCACATGTGGTTCTGTTACAGACAAACAGAAGTCTGTCATGCTCAATTTCCCTGCCTCTCTAGGTGTATCCCATTTTGAGTAGGAGCAATGGTTAAACATATTTTAGAGAGGAGTTAAAAAGAAAAAGGTGTGGAATATAACCAAAACCAAGCAAACACATTCCCCACTTAACAGTGTTTATGTTAAGAGCAACCCTCCTATTGCTAAACTGTTAATAGCAACTGCAATCTCATTCCTATTGCGGGATCAAATTCAGACAGCCTTTTCCAAGTCCATGGAAAAAGAGGTGGTCAGATGGTGTGTCACCCTACTCCTTAACCCATGGAGGTATGAAAGGGCAGGACCTAGAGTCAAAGGATGGGCTCAGCCTGTTTATAGTATGTATATGCCCTGCCCTAGTTTTCCCTCCTCTCTCACAGGCTACTCCTGCCATGGCAAAGCTAGTCTGGAAGGGACTATGCATAGAGCCACAGCCTGTCACAGTACAGGTCCACACTAGAGTTACAGTATGACACTCATCTGTTAGAGAAATGGAAAAGGGCATGAATAGTGTCCTGTTAAATCTTCGCTGAAGACTCTCTCCCTATTGCACTAGCATATTTTAAAGTTAGATTTTTATAATTCTGCCTTTCACATTTTCATTTCCTCATTTGCATATTTGTTCTTGGGTTTTCTTTTGCCAAATCTGATGGAAACACCTTCAAAGTCTAATATATTCTACCCTCACTCCTACTCCAGTTTTACTCCCAGTTCTTCCCTTTAACTGTTCTTTACAGCTCTCCCCATTCCCAGCTTTTGACTCTCTCTCACTTCTGTACATCAAGCAGCCTTGCTCTCCCTTCCAAACCTTCCCTAAAGCACACACTTCCTCCAGTCATTCCTAAGCTGGCCTCTTTACCAATAAGCTCCTTAAGTTTCCTTTGTTTTTTCCTTGTCTTGTCCCTAACTCTTTAGGGCAGGGAGAGGGTCTGTTAGCATTGTAATGCAGAGTGTACCATTGTAGTACTATACAAATCCATAAAAAAATAATCATGCATTTTTAATTTTTAAATGACGGATGTGTGTGTTCCCTTGGCAAAGTATGAATCCCTGGAGAAACAGCATCCCTTAGTCCACAATCTGTGTACATAAAACCAAATTATTTTAACTGGTCCTTAAAAGTGCAGCTCATGGTTACAAAACAAGATTAACAGGAAAAAGTATATGAACTTGCTAATTTCATAGTATTGGGTCATTGCATGTATGGTTGAGTTTGGAGGCAGAGGGTTAAACTTATTTGTTTTTTAGCCATATGTTTTGTTGAGAAGGCTGATATGAAACCTTATACAATTCATTAATTGCAAGTCTTCCTCCCACTGCTTGCGGTTGACTGTCATTCCTGCCCAGAGCAGCAAATTGTCAGGTTGGCAGAGAAGCAAGATTATTGTCAACTAGGGAAAGAAGGAGAGGAAAAAAGCCGATTTGAAAACCTCCTAGCCATAAGCACCAGAAACATCTGGTGCAGTTTTAAAGCAGCTCATTGATAATGACTGCCTTAATCAGGTAGTGGGAATTACTAATATGGCCATTGATTCAAAGGTCAGGAAAACAGGTCAAGTAAAAAAAATAAAACCCACAAGACAGATTTCTATTGCTGCTTATTAATGATCTTTGTTTCTCTAAATCTGTGATAGGCATTTTATAGAAATGCATAGAAGAAACCCAGTTCTATCCAGAAGCACTTACAATCTAAATTTAGGCCTGACACAAATGAGGGAAATATATGAAAGCAAGGAAGAGAGAGATTAGGATAAGGGTTACAATCATAAAACCATCCAGTTACTCAGTGAGTGTACGTACACATCTGAAAGACTAAATTAGAAATTATCCTCAATAAAAGAAAGTAAAATGAAGTAGATTACTCGACTATGTGGAACTGCTTGTATTCAGTGCTGGAACACATTTTGACTAGGACAGTAACTTAATATCCCAATGATTTACCACATGACAGATTATTTAGTAATTGTCTCAAGCACCAACACCCTCTACAGTGGGGCTCTCAAGTGAGGTAGGCATGCATGTCTAGTTACAAGTGTGTCATGTGAGGATGTTATTGCATAAAACAGCTATCAGGAGGAATGTGAGGGCTAAGTGAGTTGGTTTCCAAGCAACCTTATGCAGCTGAGCTGCTAATATAATGGTTGAGATTTAGCAGAACATCTTGGTAGCCACTGAGCAATTAGAGGTAGATGCATTTGTGGGTTACTGCTATATGGCATGTGCTGCTTTCATTGCGGCAGATCCTCAGCAGGGACTGTGCAGCACTTGGCTCAACTGAAATGGAGGTACAAATATGCCCTTTGCACCCACTAAATTTGGGGGGGGGGGCTCTGTGTCAGGATGGTCCGTGAGGTAAATTAGGGCAGCCTAAGGACTTCATTATTTTATGCCACTTGCTAATGGCCCGCCAGGGGCTATTCTGGCAGCCAAAAATTCTCTCACCCACACACACCCTGTTACTGGCAGCCAGGAGGGTGAAGTGGTATAGGAACCTCTAGGACTATGCCACCCAAGGATTCCTCTACATAGAGGAGATCCTCCAGTGTACAGCTGTGCTGACTTCAGCACTGCTTTGCTCCACTGTGCAAAGCAGCATTAATTGCAGCTCAAGATCTGGCTCTCTTTTTTGTAGTTTTAAACTGATTCTGTACATTTTACACATTTATAATGTAAATTAGAACAAATTGCTTATAATTAATCAATAAACAAGCTGACTGTTCCCTGCTTGCTATTCACAAATGCTTTATGAGCCTGAATATTTGCACCTCAGTAAGATCCCAAAACATTGTAAGGCAACACAAGGGAGGCCACCTAAACTGCAGAAATTTACAAAAGCAAATTTCCAGATAAGAATTACATTTCCATTTCTACTCATATCTGGAACTAACAGGTCTAACAAACAGATTCTGTGTCAGAGTTGGTGTAGACAGGTATTTTAGAAACACTGTTTAGAGAACAGTTTTGAAAAAAGACCACACAGTGCATCCAGCTCATAATGTCTTGTGAAAGAATGAACCAAATTCCACTTTGTTGCTTTACCCATATTTTTTATTGATTCACTGTCCCTAAAAAATCTCAAGACGACAATTTTTAGGACCATTCAGATCTGACTATTCCTCTTCTTCTGGGCTATGATTTCTAAGCCTGTCAAAGGGTAGATCCAATTACAGAAGTCATGCACTGCATCCTATGCCAAATCATGATGTCTGAACTGCAGCAGCTGAATTCCCTTCCTTTGCCAAAAGTCTTTCTAAGCTGGCGTCCTGATGGGCAGATCTTGGAGTTGATGTATTCTGTTTAATCAAACATTTAAATATAAAATACCTCATGTTGACATATACTAGGACTGTAACAATGGGCCTGCCAGAGGGGTATAATGCCCTTGTAGTGTTGTATATAATGAACTAGAAATAAAAAGACATTTATTGTTAAGCTAGAGGAGCACTTCAGATCCTCCACATCCAAAATATTGCTCCTGAAATTTTCAAATGTATTCATTAGATTAAGTCAGAACTCACTCAGCTAGAAGATCATAATACAACAATGTGGAAGAAGTGATTTATTCATAGTTCTTCTCATTTAGAAATGTTTTACTGCAGCATTTAAAACTGCAAGCTTACTTTAGAGTTAATGAGTATTTAAACTCAACAAGAATATTCCCAAGCTAATAATTTTATCTTCATTTGAGAGAAACCGTATCTACAACCTTTTAAAGCAGAAACTCCTTGTCCTAAACTTAAAATGCTCAAACATCTCAGATTCACCCTTATCTTCATTCTCCATCTAATTTGCAACCATAATTCCAGAATGAGATTTGTGATTCTTAGGTTTCTCACAGAGATATCTTTCTTCAGCGACACCATTTCCACAATTTCTATTTCAAAAGCCTTGGATCAAACAAAGCTCCAGCCTATCCATTGCTCCTCATCTAAGCACCAACCTTTAACTTCTATGTTGGCCTCTCTTTCTCCATTAACATCTTTTAATATCCCATGCAGTGAACCAATTAATCTAATTTGGATACATTACTCTCCTTTGATAATAAATCCAAATAGAAGGTTGCATTATTTAAGGCAATCAGATCTAGTGAAACTGCATTTACTTCACTGAAGTTAGTCCACTATCATACCTGGTACATCTCCCGAAAAAAACAAAACAAAAACAAAACCACCATATGGGTAGGCATGGACTTCTACATGGGAAGCATTCCTAGCAAATGGAAGAACTACGGTTGGATGTTCCAGCCTCCTGCTAATTCCCTGCAATTAGAGGAGGGGAGGAACTGCTGTTTAGTCAGCCAAGCAATTAGGGCTCCTTTTTTAAGGGAAATTATGGCACTTAATGACCCAACTGAAAAATAGAGAGCTGGAAAAAAGCTCCTGCTATTTCTACTCATACCAGGACCCCATCCTTGGTTTCTCATCTTTGGAGGTGACAGGATTGCTTATGACAATGGAAATATATTTTTATAGTATTCTCCCAATTTCTAATAACAATATTTCTAAAAATGAGTATTTCTATTATCTGTTTTATTTAATAAAGAAATATTTGCATTACAGACAATGCAGGTGTGTGCATCTGCACGTGCAGTCTTTGATAACAGAATTGCTTTCTGGCATGGCTATGTTGTCCTACTGCTCACTGTATTTGGTTATGCTTACTGCTGAGTTCCTTGGCCTTGCCAGAGAATTAGTTGCTATTGTGCCATTTGATGCTAGGACTCAGACATGTTTTATCTTTCAAAATTCAGTAGTTATTTTGGAGTCTATCATTTGGTCCAATTTGAGTGCATTCAGGCCAAACAAGAATATAGATTAATTGGAACCAGTGAATCATGTCAAAGAGCTTCAGAATGAAGTAGCAGATTATTTTCTTGTGAAAGGCAAAGCTTTTATGGATGGCTTCAACCAGCCTGCAGAGTAAGAATATGCCCTCATTAGATAAAGAAGAATTATGTCTAGAAAATAGGTGGAAGTTTACAATCTGAATACATGCTAACAAAGCAAGAATTAGTGAAAAACAAAACAAAATAAAAACAAACCCTACACTCCTAATAACCTAGGAGAACATGCCTTAGTCAAGAGGATAAAACCCAGACGGACAAAAATACTTTGAGGAAAAATTTTAAAAATGCTGAGTGCAATTTGCACACATATTTTTTGCCACAAAATAAATTGCCAGCTCAGATGCAGGTTTTTTTCCCCACAGCAAATCACCTGATTATGAGTGCAAATAACATTTACAAAATGGAGATGGCCAAGTATGTTTAAGATAAAAGAAAAAGTGTCAGAAATATATCAAAAAATATATCATGAGTTCAAGCAATCTCCTGTATTAAGCAAATTGCATAACCTGATCTTTGCTGCAAAGGAAAAATGTTTTATAATTAGAAAACGTTCCAGAATTACTCAAAAAGCAACAAAGAAAAGAAGGAGGAAATAGAGGGAAAGAAACTCTCTCAAAAACAGAATTACATTCTACTAACCGAAATAGCAAATTCTTGATTAGAACGTATGGCAACAACTCTTCAAGAGGGCTACAAATAAATCTGTTAGTCTTCAAGGTGCCACCAGACTCCTCGTTGTTTTTATGGCTACACTATCACTTCCAGCCCAGAGTATGTAAAAAATTAGGTTTTAGGATATGCAAATATAAACAGAAAGGTATCAACTCAACCAGTGAAAAACAGACTCCGTTGCTACCAGGAGTAGAGCAACATATCCATCCTGATCCTTTGTCATAATTTAAAAACTCAACTGATAATGTCCAAGAGAGAATCAAAATGCCCTGGAAAAAATCCTGGTCAGTACTGTAGCAGAACAATTTTCAAAAGGTGAATAGACAGCAGTGAATTCAAATTCCCTTTTAACTATGGATATCAAAGATCTTCTCTCTACTTCTACCCATATTATCTCATTTGTCACATTATTTTGTCTCTCAGTTCCCCACTTCTGGAAGGCAAGACCCATGGGAATAATCCAACACTACAGAGATGATACTTCAAGGGTTGAAATTAGAACATGACAAAGAACATGGTTCCCACCTCTATCAGCTATACAAGAACTTTTAGTTTCCACTGGGACTTTTACATCAGTCCTTCAAGATACGCAGTGATTAAATTATTTAAGAGGCTGGGTCAGACTGCAGGAGAATACGCTATGATTTTTTAATCGTACTCCAGGACATAAAGTACTTAGTAAAGTGGCAGTGGCATTCACATATGCTGTACAGCATTAATCATAAGGAATCTGACTTTAAAATATGACCATGAGCATCCAGAAGGTCACGGTCCTCCAGGTTTATCAACTCCAATGTTTTTGTTATGGTCTTTTCTCCTTCATTGATATGCAGTGGCATCACTTCAGATTATAGATCCAGATTCTGCCTTTGGAAGGAGAGAGATTATACACTGGAGGACATGAATGTCAATAAGGGGAAATGAACATTCAAATCACAGCAGAGGGTCTAAAAATCTGTCTTAACTTTAGGCAGATGAAACATGCTTAACAGAAATCGACTGAAGCCAGTGCACAATCTGTTCATTTTGAGTTGCCATGGAAACTGTCCTATTAGGGGCTAAAAAAATCAGTTCTAGAAACAAAAGAACTGTAGTTTGCCTTGAACAAAGTGCTGCTTTAATATGCTCAAAACTAAAAGTTGTTTTGGTGCTTTTATTTCATTTTGTACATCTTTCAGGATTATTCAGTTATTTCAAAAGGGTACATTCTATACCATAAAACAAATCCTATAGCTCCATTCTTCCTTATGCAGGTTATTCCCATGTAGGGGAATAGAAATGCCACTAGGATCAGCCTGCAGACTATCCTTGGAATTCTTCTGTCAGGAACAGAAGTTTGCTTCCCCATACGTGGAAGACATGAGGCTCCACAGCCAAACCCAAAGGTCTTAGTGGAGATCTGCCAGAGACAAGGTGAAACTGCCTACTACTACCCCAAGCTAATTGCCTACTGGAGCCATATTATCAGGGGCTTCCTAGAATACCCCTCAGTTGGAATGTCATTGCATGGAGGGAAACTCATGCAGGTTGCTGCAGATTTAAACATCCACAACTTCATTTTCCAAAAACCACTTGCATTTTAGGCCCCCCAGATTCTGTCAGCATCAATGTCGTGAAGTTTTGTTCTGTGGCTTGTGGAGGGGCAGGAGGGCAAAGAATCCAGTCCCCCTAGTGCCTCTAGTTTAGAAGCTTAATGGCTTACAAAACTCTAATGCCTCCAGGTATTAATACTGGGGCAGTGTACCGTCTCCCAATCTTTAGTATAGCATGCTTCTGTGCAAGTATACTTGAGCCTATAACCTACAGGTGCCCAGTTCTCACTCATGCAGAGCTCCCACTGACTTCAAGATAGCAATTACAGCAAGAGCAGGCACCAGTTCACTTTGAGCAATTCTTTGAAAAGAAATGCATCAATACAAACTATGAACTTTGGAAAGATGACTGGTGAGCAAGCTCTATTTTATAAAGAATGTTAATGCTCATTATTCACACTCACACCTATTTGCAAATCTATACAATTACTTTTTAAACTGCAGTGTCTGCACAAGTGCTATTTTACTCTACTGGGTACAAAAATTGCTCTTTAAAATATTTATTCATATTGTATCAAAGCAATAGAATGGCTCCTTTGGGTACAATGTATACGTTTTAAAAAATCCTTTGCATATTTGCCTGAGAGTCAGCATTTGTCATCAAATGCATCCTTCCTCCAGCTCTGCATCCTACATCCTCTCAGTGTCTCCTCCTTTCTGAGTTACATGCTTTTGCAACACATTTTAGTAGGGTTAAATTTGCCTTTCCATGCCCTTTGGCCAAGGGAAGTGTGGAGCGGCCTGGTTTGAGAGCTCCTTCCTGGAAGGTCCTTCTCCAGGACGGAACTGCATGAAAATCACACTCAAAAGAAACTCTTTGTTTTATAAAGAGTTATAAAAAAGTAGATAGAAAAAGGATTTAATACACTGTAAATGGCTGTCTCTACAATATCTAGATTTATACTTGGCCAAAAGATTCACTAGATAAGGCTTTCTCAGTTTCAGTTTCAGAAGAGAAAACAACTTACATCTTTCTAAGAGCAAATTCTAGGATCCGATACCTTTTATCACAAACCCTACATGCAGCCGCCTTTTCCTGTGATGCCCCCCATGTCCTGGTATCCAGTGTCTTTCATGCAGTAAACAATTAACATATTACAAGGGCCCTCTTTTCTGCAGATTTATTTCCTGGGAGTACATCTCTCCCTACCTTAAACCAGTCTGTCTGGTGCTCTGGGAGTGTGTATCTGCTCTTTTACACATGGCCGGTGAAATCTGGGCTCAGCTATTCTGTGATAATAACCAGTTATATTCATCATCTTAAAGGTCTTCTATTCCAGGAGGTGTTTACTCATCATCTGGACATACATGCTGTCAGAAAGCCAAACTCTCCCACCACCAAACCTTCTTCTGTAGTGCCAAAATATAATTGAGAAATTAAAGGAGAAGGGAGAGAGGTTTGTACCTGGACAGTACTATTTGAGAGCCATAGGTAAATAATACATAGTGTTATGGGGAGTTGTAAGTGGGTGAGGTTAGAGAAAAGCTGGCAGAATGTGAAGTGAAAGAAAATGTGGTTTTGGCTGGGTACTGTTTATAGCACGATCTAGTAGGAAGCAAACGTGCATGAGGACTGTGGCTGCATTAAGGACTGTTGGATTTAAAAACTATGTGCTTTTGCCTCATTGTATTTGGATACTCCTGCTCCAGTATTATTTTATCTTTTGAGTTCCACTATTTTAATCTTTCATTATACACATGGATATGAATAGAGGGGGGTACATTTAAAACAAAAATTAAAATGATTAAAACCCCCAAGAAAATTAAAAGTGAAGGTTATATTCTGTCCTTGACTCAGGATTTTGGATCTTTTTATTCTCAAAACTACATGAGTTCAGGCGTCCACTTTGAATTTTCTGTCTTTTTTAGTTTGCTTCATAGCTTTGGGGCTTTATTTTTCAAAGCAGGTTGCTATTTTTCTGCTTTAGTTCGACTTTGTGCCCAAAATATACAAAAGCATGTGTCCCCTTTTGGGAAGGACTGTTTCTGAACCAATAAAAGTTTCTCAGATAATAGTGTCACATTAAAATAGGAGTTAAGTTTTAGAATTTGTGGCCTGATTTTCAGATGGGCCAAGTACCCCCAGCTCCATAGGACAGTATTTTATTTAAAAACAAAAAACAAACCCCAGAGCAATATGGAATGTAATAGCTTTAAAAAAAACACACACCCAAATTCTCAAATAATCTTCCCCAACTGGCCTGAACTCTTTCTCCTTTATATAAACTTTCAATACAGAACTTCTTCTTTCTTCTTTCCTGGAAGAAAACTCTAGTGGTATGCAGTTCTCAGGCCCATATGCAATCACATAGAAGCCAAAAACCACTTTCACCCCTAGATCTCTTTCAGGTGCTTTTCATATTTCAGTTTTCCACTGAATAGGTTATTATCATATTATTTTCCCCTAGCTTATTTTTTCCAGCTTGAAACCCATTGTAGTTTTCTGTCAATATTTCTCCTCTGTCCCTCTTTGTTTTATTTCTCCATTCCCATTATTATTTGCATCTTCACCCAATTGATCATCTTCTGCAGATTTCCAATGTGCTGTGTAGTCCCTTTATCACAGAAGGAGGAGTGTTTCTGCCAGCATAGGAACACCACATCCTGGAATGACATTAGCTACAGTGAGAGAAGTAATCTTCTGTCAGCATAGATGTGTCAAACACTGGGGTTTTTGTCAGCATAGCTATGTCAGGCAGGGATGTGAAAAAACACAGAAGAGGGCTTCTGGCAGCATAGTTAATGTCAAGGGGGATGTTCCTATACTGGCAGAACTCCTCCTGTTAGTGTGTATCACATCTACACATCAGGCTCAACGGGTAGTGATCAATGGCTTCATGTCTAGTTGGCAGCCGGTATCTAGTGGAGTGCCCCAAGGGTCGGTCCTGGGCCGGTTTTGTTCAATATCTTCATAAATGATCTGGAGGATGGTGTGGATTGCACCCTCAGCAAGTTTGCAGATGACACTAAACTGGGAGGAGAGGTAGATACGCTGGAGGGTAGGGATAGGATACAGAGGGACCTAGACAAATTGGAGGATTGGGCCAAAAGAAATCTGATGAGGTTCAACAAAGACAAGTGCAGAGTCCTGCACTTACGACAGAAGAATCCAATGCACCGCTACAGACTAGGGACCGAATGGCTCGGCAGCAGTTCTGCAGAAAAGGACCTAGGGGTTACGGGGTTGGATGAGAAGCTGGATATGAGTCAACAGTGTGCCCTTGTGGCCAAGAAGGCCAATGGCATTTTGGGATGTATAAGTAGGGGCATTGCCAGCAGATCGAGGGACGCGATTGTTCCCCTGTATTCGACACTGGTGAGGCCTCATCTGTGTCCAGTTTTGGGCCCCACACTACACGAAGGATGTGGAAAAATTGGAAAGAGTCCAGCGGAGGGCAACAAAAATGATTAGGGGACTGGAACACATGAGTTATGAGGAGAGGCTGAGGGAACACTGGATGTTTAGTCAACGGAAGAGAAGAATGAGGGGGGATTTGATAGCTGCTTTTAACTACCTGAAAGGTGGACCAAAGAGGATGGCTCTAGACTGTTCTCAGTGGTAGCAGATGACAGAACAAGGAGTAATGGTCTCAAGTTGCAGTGGGGGAGATTTAGGTTGGATATTAGGAAAAACTTTTTCACTAGGAGGGTGGTGAAACACTGGAATGCGTTACCTAGGGAGGTGGTGGAATCTCCTTCCTTAGAAGTTTTTAAGGTCAGGCTTGACAAAGCCCTGGCTGGGATGATTTAATTGGGGATCGGTCCTGCTTTGAGCAGGGGGTTGGACTAGATGACCTCCTGAGGTCCCTTCCAACCTTGATAGTCTATGATACACTAGTAGCCAGCATAGCTATATCGGCATAGTTGTGCCAGCATCGGCTCTACAGGGCAACCATAGCCTTTATTGCTAGACTTCTAGTGAGTTTCTAATCCATAATACAAAGGTTTTAATTCAAGCCAATTTGAATTAGTTTGTCATTTAAGATTTTGTGAGGAACAAATGTGTTGTTAAAATCCCTTTACAATTAGTTGTTTAACATTGATCTGTAGAGTCTATTTATTTTTTCTGAAGATACTGCTAATTGAATATAAGTAAGGATAATACTGGCAAATTCCTTATTACTTCCTAACTGTCCATACTCCTTTTCTTTTCTTTTTTTAAGGCTAATTTAAAAACACCCTTTAGGAGCTCAGATGTCTTAAAATCACTACTGGCTTTTAGTCTTCCAGATATATTAATGATCCCAGGCCAAATCTGGTACTAGTCTTTAAAAGAAATAAGAAAGAGAAATGATAGCAATTACTACTTGATCATCTAAATTCAATCCCTTGAAAAACAATAACAATGAGGAGCCCGGTGGCACCTTAAAGACTAACAGATTTATTTGGGCATAAGCTTTCAAGGGTTAAACACCCACTTCTTCAGATGCATGGAGTGAAAATTACAGATACAGGTATAAATATATATTGGCACACGAAGAGAAGGGAGTTACCTTACAAGCGGAGAACCAGTGTTGAAGCCCAATTTAGTCAGGGTGAATGTGGTCTACTCCCAATAACGGATGAGGAGGTGTCAATACCAAGAGAGGAAAAATGGCTTTTTTAGTGAGCCAGCCACTCCCAGTCCCTATTCAAGTCCAAATTGATGGTGTTAAGTTTGCAAATGAACTGTAGGTCTGCAGTTTCTCTTTGAAGTCTGTTTTTGAAGTTTTTTTGTTGAAGAATGGCTACTTTTAAATCTGTTATTGAATGTCCAGGGAGATTTAAGTGTTCTCCTACTGGCTTTTGTATGTTACCATTCCTGATGTCTGATTTGTGTCCATTTATCCTTTTTTGTAGATACAGACTAACACAGCTACCCCTCTGATACTTTGTAAAACAATGGAATTTGATTTGCTTCATTGTCCACATACTGCAAAGTAGTCTCTTATTGCTCCCTTAGTGCCTTTAGATACTTGGACCAGCAGCCCAAATATAACTTAAAACTTCTTGAAGTTGCATGTCTGTCAAGGTTACTTGTAGCTGGAGTAGACTTTTCTGACACTAGTCTGTATGCATCTACAGCATTCACAAATGCCTTTATAGGTCAGCTCTGAGTGGGTTGCAGGGCTCCAATGCAGAGTGTCTGCTACTACCAGATTTTTTCCAGGAAAGTAATTTGCAATTGGATTGAATCTCATTAATTTTATCAATAGACGCTGGCATTTCAGTAGTGCTTGATTCAGGTCTTTTCCATTGATGAGCGTTACAAGCAGTTTATGGTCTGTTATCAGTATAAAAGAATCCAATCCACAGAAACATGTAAAAGTTTTCACATGCCCACATGCTTCCCAGGCACTCCTTTCCAATCTGTACATATCATTTTTCCTGTTTCTTTGAGTATGCGAGAGAAAAATGCAACAACATGGATCTGAGTGGAAGCCAGATGCAACAATACACCATCTAAGCTATAGCTGCTTGCATCTGCATTGACCATTGTGGGTTTGTTCACATCATAGTATTTGAACTGGAGCTGTTGAAATCATTTTTACCTTTTTGAAGGCAAATTTCTTTATTTGGCTCCAAACCCACTATGTATTAGACTTTAATAGTTCATCCGGTGGTTTTCTCATTGTAGAAAGGTCTTGTAGGTATAAACCTAGGTAATTCACCTTACTGAGAACACATCTCAGTTCTGGTACATTTGTTGATGCATTCAGTTCTTGAATTGCTTTTTCTTTCTCATGGCTATGACTGATTTAATCTTTGTTTATTGTCTGCCCCTCAAAAAACTTGATTTGGGGTAGGTGGAAAATACACTTGTCCTTGTTTAGCTTCCATTCAGAATGACTAATTAGGGGCTTAAAACTTCATTGAGGGTTTTGTTGTGTTCTTCCATCCAAGACCCATATTGTCTATGAAAAGTGCAACTCCATTTGTGTTTGTGAACTGTTTTGTCATCTTTCTTTGGAAAATTTCAGGTGAACTGATAATCCCAAATGGTAATCTTCAAAAGCAAAATTTCCCAGAGTGTGTGATAAATGTGGTCAGTTTAGAACTCTGACTAAGCAAAATTTGCCAGAATCCACTTGAGGCATCCAGCTTGGAGAACACTGTAGCTCCTTTTGTTTGGGGGAGAAAATCATTCAGTATTGGGAGGATATATTTTTCTCACAACAGGTTCAATCAGTATTTAAAGATCCACACATTTATATTTTTCCATTTTTCTTTATAACCAGTACCATTGGGTTACACCAATCTGTTGGCTCAGAGATTTTCTACATAGTGCTAACCTATTCCATTCTCTTTAATTCAGTTTCTACTTTATGAAGCCATGGGATAGGAATCCTGCAAGGTGTGTGTAGGCTTTGTGGTTCAGCAATGTCTGTTGATGTTTTTTGTATTGGATCTCCTTTCAAAAGTCCAATATCACCAAATACCCCATCGAGTTCTTCAGCCTCTCTTACTGATGCTCATCATGGCTGCCACACTGCAGTTGAGAAGGTTGTTGGTCTTTGATCACATACAAAGACAAAAGCTGTGCATTCAGCATGTAAGTTTTCTGTGGTGAACTGGTCCATGCAGTTCAGAATACCTCAACTGCAAATCAAGGCTGTGTCAAGTGATTTCAGCTCCACGAGGGATTGAAGGTGATTGTAAATTCCTTCTGAAATGACAGTCACATCTGCTCTGGAGTCAATTTTAGTCAGTCTTTCCACAAATACTCATTTTAACTCTCCAGGCATGCTTGTGTAGTCACATGATGGAACCCAGCAACAATGGCTCTTATTCTCTCTAATCATAGTTCGCTCTCTCAGTGCTTCAGCATGGCAAACAGCTGCAAAATGACCATATTTTATGCATTATTACATATTTCACCTTTAGCTGAACACATATCTTGAGCTATGAAATCTTCCACATATTGTACATTCATTCAGAAAGGCTTTGTAGTTTGGCTGGAATTTTCCCCCCTCTCAGGCTCAGGAGTCTTATGATAATTACTTTTAGCAGTCATGCTGCAGCTGTTTAAAGCTTATAAACTAGTTCCTTGTTTTTTCAAGTCTGGCAAGTTTGTTTTGCTGCTTCACAAGTTCAGAATGCTTTGCTACTTGAATAGCTGTGTGAAGTGTCAGGTCTGCCTTTAATTGTAGCTGCTGTGAAAGACTGCCTGTCTCTAATATTTTCATGTTTTGCAGTTCCAAATATCACACTTTTCAGCCAATACATGCAGAGCTTTTACAAAAGATTCATTTTCTCCTTGTTCTTGAATTCTTTGGTGAAAACATGCTCTTTCATACACCACATTTCTCAAAGATATAAAGTATGCATCAAATATAGCCAGAACTCTTTCACTGAGATCTTTATGACTGTCTTCAGTAAAGGGAAAATATTTAAAGATATACTCTGCCTACCTTCTCATAGCATAAATTAAAATTTATATATTGTGACGAGACGGCCGATGTTCATATGGTGGGTCCTGGGCTTTTCTTGGGGGAGGCTAAGACACTACCCCTTATCCCTGCTCTTGGGTGCCGAGGGCCCCGCTAGTGGCCCAAGAAGATCATAGAGGAGGGAAGTGGGGGAGGGGTCTGGGTTTGCTCCTCGCTCTGAGTTCCAGCCCCTCTAAACCCCCTTAGGTGGAGTTACCCTCAGTCCTTAGACCTGGAGGGAGGGAGTCTCCTTGTCCTGCTGGGGCAGGGTCTCCCTTACTTCAGTTCTCTGGTCTTCACAACATACTTCCAAGCTCCAGTCCTCTCTCCTTCCTCCTCCTCCTATGACTGCCTGAAGCAGGGGGTTTCATTAGGTTCCTGACAGGGCCTTAATTGACAACAGGTGCTCCAATTAACCTGCAGCAACCTTCCCTAGTCTACAGGGAACCACGCTTTAATTAGCCTAGGGTTTATATATTTCCCCTCTAACACTCTACCACTTCTCCCTGGCCCTCCTGTATCATAATATATATATTATACACACACACACACACACACACATGTTTATCTCAAATTTTCTTATGGAGTTTTGTAGCAATTTGAAATTTTGTGAAATATTGTTTCCAGTCTGTCCATTCTGAAAGTCTATCAAAGATAAAATTCTCTGAGGCATTGAAGAATGGCATGTTGATGAGATCCTGCAACATTTGTTGTATATTTTCCCCCTTCTGTCCCCTTCTTCCTTCTGTTTCTGTTCCCTTCTGACACCATGTCATTTACACCTTGCACACCATAGACTTTTCTATCAGATATGGACTGACTACAGAGCTTCCTTCCCTGGGAGATGCACCAGAAAGGTGTTCAGGTTAAGAGGCATTAATGACCAGTCCATGGACTGGCACCGATCCCAGAGATCTCCTTGGTGCACAGTATAGAAAGGCAGTAAGCTGGTCCCTGGTATCAAAAAGATTGAGAAACACTGCTTTAATTCATTGCCAGGAATGGCTGTTGTGAATTTAAGTTTGATTTGAAGCACACATGTTCCATATTGTAATACTGGTCATTGAAAATACTTCTGGTTCTGGTTTAATGCAATTCTATTGACACAGGAAAGGAACTATAGATATCAGTGTCACCACTACAGTTGGCTACTCTACTTGTTCAGATGTCCAAAATTCATCATTGGATGCAACAGATAGCCTCTCTTCTTAGTACCAGAAAGTGAATCAAATAATATTCCTTCCCATTTTGTTGCTGAGGGATGACCTCTATGACTCTCATTTGGAGGAGAGAGAAAGCAGAGTAGTTTCTCATGAGGTTCCCTTGGAGCATTGGGAAGCAGATGCGTGGCTGTCATGGAGTGTGACTGTATAAAGTAACCTCTTTCAACTTTCTTTACAATTTCCAATGTTAGATTTAGGAGAGAAGAGCGGGACAGAGAGAACAAAGCTCTTGGAGGGCTGTTTGAAATCCCCCCTAGCATCAGAACTTTCCTTATGGAATGATACTGTTGAGTCTGTAGACATCAAGCCTTTTGGGGGGTCTGAGGTTGCTGTTCCCGGACTCAGACCAGGAACTCCAGTGTGCCTGAATGCTTTGTAAACTATGAGCAGATATATGCCTAGTAGATCACACCTACATGCATTTTAGATCATCAGATGAACTCTAAAACCACGCAGAATATACCTGAGACTGGATCATCTTGAAACAAGCAAGTCATACATCCAAAACTTCCCCTGCTGACAGCCACCTCATGATGCTTTCTGATTCTCAGGCAGGTCTCCCCATATTATTATTAATCCCTCGGAAGGTTTGGCATCCTTTGCTGATCTTCAGGGGTACCAGCTGCAAACATTTTGGATCTTGTTTTAATACTACTCTACAAACAACAACTATACAATAGACACAGAGCAGAATTGGCAAGTGGATTGAATTCAGAACTGTAACCTGGATTGCCTTGCTGCCGTAGCCTCCGATTTGGATGGCTCACAGACTGCCACCAGCAGGCAGGTCACTCCCAGATGTGTTTGTGTGACTGCAGCCTGCCAGTCACAGCCTGGCTCTCACCAGCCTGGGTTACACTGAAGGGTCATCCCAACACACTCCCAGTCTTTAATTTTTCCCCAGAAAAGTACGTCTTCTACAGTAGAACCTCAGAGTTATGGACACCTTGGGAAGGGAAGTTGTAACTCTGAACAAGCCATTATGGGATGTTCCTCAGGGTGGACTGCTTGGAGGGGGGGGATCGCAGCTCTGCAGTGGCTGCCCAGTGAGTAGGGGTGGGGAAAGGCAACTGGTTCTAGCCCCCTGGCTGCAAGGGTGATAAGTGAGGCATCTGGGGCACCACAGTGTCAGTGGGCACGTACTGCAGGCTCTGGCATTTTAAATCTGAGCTGCTCCTCCAGAGTGCAGCATGCAGGCAGGAGCTCGTGCTCTGGCTCCTTCAGCTTATGCTCCAGGCCAGGTTTCAGTAACAGCTTGGAAAGTTTCTTTCCCAGGGCTCTGAGCTTACAAGCTTGTCCCGCTCCTAGCCAGGGGGAAGGGAGAGGGGAAAACAGCATTCACCTCCTCCTACCTGTAAGTGGCTGCCCCACACCATGGCGAGTAGGGGATGGGATGGGGACAGGCAGCCCAGATGTGCCTACCTTTAAGATGCAACACGGGCTCAGTACAGTATTTACTTTTTTACCCTGTCTCTGCTGCTGCCTGATTGGTTACTTCTGATTTCACATGGTGTCTGGTTGACTGGTCAGTCTGTAACTCTGGTGTTTGTATCTTTGAGGTTCTACTCTACTGCCCAGCCCTCTCCTGGACAGTCCAAATATACTAAGTATATTCCCTTTAAGGGAATAACAAGCTGCTGGATATTATCTTAACTAGAGTTACTCAGACACTAAGTTAAATACACTGGATTAGATAAAACAAGTTTATTAACTACAAAGAGATAGATTTTGAGTACAAGTAATAAGGCATAAAAAGTCAGAATTGGATGCAAGAAAAAGAAAGATAATCCCCTTCTAGTGCCTGACAAACTATATTAAATTAAAGCAAAGTTTCTCACCACATGCTTCTAGCAGAATTAGTGACCAAATGCTTCAGGTCAGGATCCCTTCCCCAGAGTGCAACAACTGTTTCCTTTCTCTTCTGGGGTGCGAATAATGAGATAGACAAAAAGAGAGAGAGAGAGAGAAAGTGTCTTGGGGTGTTCAACTTTTTTTTTTGGTTTAAAACAGTTTTTACTCCCACTTTGAAAAACATTTTCAGCTGAGAACAGGGTGACAGGCAGTCTGCTGGAAGAAGGATATTCCCTGCTGGGCTTTTTCACCTGTGTGACCTCTTCCCCCTTCCTGACTGATGACTGTTTACTGCTTAAATGCAAATTAAGACAAGCATACACTCCTTTGTTCAAGACAGGTCTGTTTGACTAGTTTGGTGCTAGGTGAGTACGTATTTTTATCACCATATAGGGGAATTTTTTTATTTTATGCATAAAGCTGCTATACACATTTTACCATGATATTAATGATTAGCAAGTTATGAGTTTTCAAATTATCTCACAAGGCATACCTTGTATAAAAATTATTACAAATAGTGTGAGGGTGTGAACATAGGGTGTAGTCCCTCACAGCCCTACAGCATGACGTTTAATATCCCTTCAAGAATTTTTGTTAGCAATAACAATTATACCTCTGGATATTCTTGAAATCTTTTTGCTATGATAAAAATTGACCATTTAATCTTATTTATTTTCTCTCTCCTAGCCAATTTCTGATCCATGACAATACTTTTCTTCTTCCTTCATGACTACTTAGTTTCTTTAATGTCTTGTAGGTGACCATGTCAAAGACCTTTTAAGTCTAAATTATGCAACTAGTTCTCTTTTATCCACTGCTTTGACACATTCAAATAATAAATTAAATAAATAATAGACTAGTAAAACATGATTTTCCTCTGACACATCAGCTTTCTCCATATCTGTTCATATCCCCTGTGCTGGTCTTTATTTTCTTTCAGAACACATTCACACACACTTTAAAAGCACCATCCATTATAAAAACATTCCACTTTCTTTATATGAATGTGATTTATGAGTCACAATTGACCATTATCACCACCTACAAAGATCTGAGTAGTGCTATAACATTCCCTCTAATATGCTGTGACTTACTGTCAATCCATTTTATTATAACAGTTATTTCAAGTCCCAATCATTACACTCAGAAAGTTAAACATATTAACCTATAACAATATTCAATATAGATTAACTACCTTCTAATGAATTAAATGACAAGAAAAGGTCTTATTATAACCCAAACTATATAACAGGACATTGTTTTATCAATATTTCTGCTATTATCATTAGATCACATCCATGGTAACTTATTGTACTCCTGATATTATACTTCCAACAGCTAATAATCATCTCAGTCTAAAATCTGTCTTCCCAATTTGAAAAAGGTAGGATATGTACTCTGTTTGTTCAGTTATAGGCAGCTAGATCCCCTCTACCTGATGATCCTTCAGACAGTACGACTACATCTGTTAGTTGGGTTCAAGTGCAATTGTCCAACCCAAGAACTCTGTTATAATCCACCACCAAAGAATAAACTATATTTATGGACAACCTTACCTTGACCTACCTGCACCAGTAACACTGGACTAGCAACTGCCCATCAAATATCTCTATTAAAAGATAGATATCCCCTAACCTCAGTATGAGTTACACGAGCCTCAGCTAAATGGAAACAGCTGGCTCAAGAATATAAAGACATTTCTACTACTGAATCGCTATATTCCTGATGGTCGTCTCTTACAATGAACCACTTTCAACCTAATTATTCCTGGCACCACCTCTTCAGTTCCTTTCCTTATGTGATCATTAGCCAAGTCTTACAGTTCTTCTCCAGAGCCCTCTGGTATACAGGCAGAGCCCACCATCATCACTGCAAGCCAACAAATCCTTTACATCTTAATCACTTTCAAGACCCATCTGCTAAAAATTAATACATATAAATAAGTATTTAAATTAAAATCTTAGTTGACTGGCTTAACCACTGACATAAGCCCCTGCCTACCCTATACAAAACGACAGTCCAAGAGAAATCTACTCACCAACTGCTCCTAGTCTAACATGGTCACATCACATAACCGCTTCAAGAGTGTGCAGATCCTGTAACTGAATTCCATACAGCAAGAGTCTAGCTCTCCACCCACATCAACACAGGCTTCCTGTGGGTTTGGTTTTTTTTTTTTGCAGGGGGGAGGGAAGAGGGCAAAGGAGAATCAATCTATGAGTAGGGTTTAATACCTAGAACAATGGAAACCACCTAAGAAAACTAAAGCACCAAAATCAAATCCAGAGTAATCTTATTTTCTAATTATTTTAAGCCTCCTTAACTTTCTCTCTTGGCTCTCCAAAGACCAGAGTCAGTGTGGATTCTTACCTTTCAGGTTCATAGTACCTCTTTGCCCTGTAGTCCAGTATTGTACTGTGGACCTCACTGCATCATTTCAAAATCAGTATGATTGAATGCTATGAGAGACATTTTCATAGGATAACTGTAAATCCAAATTGTAGTCTTAAGCAGAGGAAACCTATTTTGGATTATGGCAGTTCAGTGGGCCAATGCTGATACAATTCTCAAATCCATACCCGGGGAGCACAGTCTCACAATCCCTAATGTCTCATTGGGGAAACCCTGTGGGTAAAATTTAAAAATAAAATAAAATCTAGTGAAAATGGGTATAATTCTACACAAGAAAATCAGCATATATGCAAATAAGAGTACAAGCAAATATTTTTGAGGTAATGGTTTTTGAGCAATGATTCCTGGTGTATACTATTTATCTACTTGAATTTTAATGAATACAAATACCACTTATTACTTTCCTGAACCCAGATTGAAGACTCACAAATATTGATCTTTTCTGGCACATAACTAATCCTAGAAGAGATATTGCCTGCCCAACAGGAAACTGAGAAGTTCATTTAGCTTCACTGCTGCCTCCTGGGATGTATTTACAATATAAGGAACTTCCAGTGCAAAAAATTATAGCTCCGATTGACTTAAACTTTCCTTCACCTTCTCAACAACTGAGAAGCCTGCAAGGGTCCCAGTCTGTTTAATGTAATTTCATTTGAGGAGTTGTTGGAGAGAAAAAAGAGCTGATTATGTGAAAGGATGGCAGTAACTTCTTTTTCATTTGAATGGTAGGTAAAATTGTGACTAAAGGCATGCAAAAAAGAAGGGGTGGGGTGGGGACTGTTTTGGTTAGCTAACCTACATCAGCTAACTCTAGTTAAAATAGCAGTGAAGAAACTGGCAATTCAGCTTTTAACTCATGTTCAGGGGCAGTAAGTTGTATGGGCCTGTGATGCCCGGGCTCCAGCAAATTCAGGACTGGGGAGGGACCCCCATTCCCCCGGAGCTTGCTGCTGCTGACAGGGAGAGGGCTGGGGGGAGTCCTCCTCTCTGGCCCCCAACCCCGGAGGAGCCTGCCTGCTGCACCCCAAACTCCTCATTCCTGGCCCAGCCCCATGCCCCGCACCCCCTCCCACACCCCAATCCCCTGCCCCAGCCCAGAGCCCACACCCAGCACCCAAATTCCCTCCCAGAGCCCACACCCCCTCCTGCACCCCAACCCCCTGCCCCAGCCCAGAGCCTGCACCCAACACCCAAACGCCATCCCAGAGCCCGCACCGCAACTTCTTCCCAGAGCCTGCACCCCAAACCCCCTCCTGCACCCAAACTCCCTCCCAAAGCCTTAGACAGGTGTGGGGGGGGACTTGGACCCAAAAATTATACAAACCTGCCACGCCTGCTCATGTTAGCAGCTTGAATTAAAGTGGATCATAGAATCATAGAATCATAGAATATCAGGGTTGGAAGGGACCCCAGAAGGTCATCTAGTCCAACCCCCTGCTCAAAGCAGGACCAATTCCCAGTTAAATCATCCCAGCCAGGGCTTTGTCAAGCCTGATAGGAGATAGGAGAGTCTGTGGTTGAACTCAAGTTGCCAAACTGAGTTAAAAGCCAAGTTGACTATGTACTTACTGCTGTTTTGATCTGAGTTAAGAACACACTTTTTTTTGGCAGTGCAGACATTCCCTAAGAGTTTGATTATTTTTTTTTAAAAGAGACCTCAACTTAGCCTTCCATTTTGCACCCACAATTTTTTAGCTACAAATAATTTTTCCTGAAATTATTTGCATTCAAACCTACCAGTGCAAAATGAGAGGCTGCTTCTAAAAACCAGATCCTTAATATTTTATGCCTATCTTCTTCAGAGCCGGAAGGTTGATTATGTTATTCCCCCAAAAAAAGTCAGATTAGATGAAGATGTCAGTGTGGAGCACCCTGCAATTTAAGCCCATTCCTTCTTGTCCTATCCTCAGAGGTCAAGAAGAACAATTCTTCTCCTTCCTCCATGTAACAACCTTTTATGTACTTGAAAATTGTTATGTCCCCCCTCTTCTCCAGACTAAACAACCCCAATTTTTTTTTCAACCTTCCCTCATAAGTCATGTTTTCTAGACCTTTAATCATTTTTGTTGCTCTTCTCTGGACTTTCTCCAATTTGTCCGCATCTTTTCTGATTGTAAGGTGCCTATGTCAAAGACTTAAAAATACTATAAATCAAATAAGGAACAGTAGCCCCATGACACAGAATAACGTTAAATAACCAGGCAGCGCAAAATAAGTAGTTAACCACACTCCTCACTTCTCCCATACGTTCTCCTCTAACAACATTTGCTTCTTCAGCAGCACTTGCAGTTTGTCCTGAAGGTCAACAGATTCAGGCTTTTTCAGACCAAAGACAAAACCACTCCAAATCCACATTATATCTTTGAACACAAGAGCCTTTATTGTGGCCAGGAAGGTTCAAAGACAGTTTGCATAACCATCCTTGCAGGAGCTCACCTAGCTGTCCTTTTCCCCTAGGCATTTCCTTACCACTCACATCTTTATCTTTGTTGGGTTCAGGGGATACATCATCTTTTCTGACCCTGCATTCTATGGAAGAAGTTGTCACTGATGTGTGCAGGCTGTGGAAGAGAAAGCGCAAAGCCATCCTTCTTTGTTCCTCCATGCCCCTCCATACAGGGGTCAGTCACAGTCACTTCACTCTCCTGGGTTACAGGAAGTGCTCTCCTATTATTGCCCCTGGTTTGTTGGAAAAATAGTTTCCTGACCAGCTCTAGTCAGGAGTTGAGAACATGCAGCCAGAGGGTTTACTACAAGTTCGCATAAAATAGATGTAACATACTCCAGAACTGAGGACTATAGCTAAGGACAACTTTTTACCTGGATGGGTCTAGTGAGTCTGCCAGAGAACCTCTGAACTCATTGTTTCTGCTACATATACAAATGGCATATTTTACAAAAACAAACACACTTGCCAAAACTTCATGTTCATCTGACCATTTTGGCAGAGGAGACTTCTCCTGAGAGCCCAAACAACTCCCAAATGGGCAAGAGAGGTCACTGTAGAGTAATACAAGGTAGATTTCTTCTCCCTCATGATGCCATCAAAGCATGCCCAGTTCCTACTACCTCAAGAGAGAGGGTCATAGTTCAAGCCCTGAACTCCAGTTTCCTGAGAGTTAGTGCAATATATTGCGAGGGGCAATACGGTAATTTCATCTTTATAACACATACTTCACACACTATAACTCACTCTACTGTTACTTATCCCATGGTTGACCTGGAAACATGTCCATCATTTACTATGGGAAGCTATTTAGTATGCATACTAGCTGCCTCTGAAATACTTAGCCACTATATGGCTTAACACTATAATAGGCCAGTCGTTGCAGCAATTACAGCATGGGCCAATATCAATCAACGTGAGCTACCTTGGGTTCCTTGTATGCATGCTCTGCAGGGAGAAATAAAGCTACATTAATAGAGTTCCTTTGTAGCCATTGTTACTGTATATTTGAGTAGGCACAAAAATTGGAAAATCATCTTTCACGTGGTTAGTTTTAATATCCACAGGTACATGAAGAACACACAAATTATGCAATAACAATTCTAAAAATGTCAATTCCTTAATTAACAGGCAGATGACCCATCAAATCTCTCTGAATATGAGAACACAGGCGGTGAGTTTCTTCTTAAGTATAGACTAATGTATTCATTATGATCCTTTCAGTTCCCCCTTTAGTATAATCAAGTACATCATAAGTATAATAAATTGCATCCAGATTTTTTTTAAATGAAAGAGGTATGCATTTCAGCTGCTGATGGAAAGAACATTTGATTGTGTGAAAGTATGTCAGAGAGTTACTTCAATTCCCATTCAAACCATTGGACCCAGACTTATTCAGAAGTCTTACTATTAAGCCAAAAACAGCTTTCAGAATTTGGCAAACAGTTATTAAAGGCTGAGTTGGCAGGATTCTAAGAGCAGCCTGAGTGTTAATGAACACCCTCAGCTAGTGATATCCCATAATTCGAAATGTGCAAGTCAGAGGTGAGTTGCTTCTAGTCTGGCTGAATTTAAGATTAAATTTCCTTTTAGTCAGAAATGTGGAGCACTGAATGCAAAACCCTAAAAGGATATGGAAATGGTTATATATGAACTTTAATCAAATTATACTTTTAGAATAAAAGCAAAAAAAAACACATGGTGGCTCATGATGCATATTATTCTTATCTCAAGAGCAGTTTGATTCTTTTTAATTATTATGATTTTGCCATATTTAGCTAAGGTGTGCATATGAAAGGGCTGTCATTGTTTCCATGTAAGATATATTTTTATCATTTCTGCAGTGACTGTTACAAAACTGGGACATAAGTGAGCTTGTGAGTAACAGTTCATTTCAGAATAAAGAACATTCTAGTAGAAAACAAAAGCTACTTTAAATCAAAAAGTTACCTTGAAAACCTTGCTAGGTGTTATATAACAGTGTATAGAAAGACCAGAAGATTAAAGTCAGTAGTTGCTGCCAATAAAACAAAGATTTTATTTTTATTTAGATTTTACAGAAGATTTAAGGAAATCTAACATCATTTTTGTAGTTGGTAAGTAAGAGCCTTAATATAACTGTTCCATTTGAAGCTGTTAACAATGGGTCATACAGCTTTGATTTTTAATGTATGTAGATGAAGTACTGAATGTGGGGGGACAAACACTGACTGACAAGCTTCACTTGCTGCTCCTCAAAATCTGGCACACCAAAGAAATCCCTACTGACATACATGACTTACATAAGCTGACATCATCACCATTTTCAAAAAGGGAGACAGGGCCGACTGTGGCAACTATCAAGGCATTGCCCTCCTCTCCATTGCTGGGAAAATCCTTGCCAGAATCTTACTGAATCGCCTGCTCCCTCTTGCAGAGGAAGTACTTCCAGAGTCCCACTGTGGCTTCAGACCAACATGAGGCACCATGAACATGATTTTTGCAGCCAGGCAGATCCAGGAAAAATGTCAAGAACAACACCAGGAGCTGTATATGGCCTTTATCGATCTGACCAAAGCCTTCGACTCCATCAACCGTGAGGCTCTGTGGAAAATCATGTCAAAGTTTGGCTGCCCAAGCAAATTTATCACCATTGTAAGACTCCTCCATGACCAGATGATTGTCTCCATCCTGTGCAGTGGCTCCACCGCTGAGCCCTTTGTTATCCGAACTGGCGTAAAACAAGGCTGTGTACTGGCACCCACCCTTTTCTCCATTTTCTTAGTCTTGGGTTAGTGTTTTCATAGTGGCTGTCTACCACAGGGCATTGGCATCCAAGATCGGATTGACGGCAACCTCTTCAACCTTTCTCGTCTCTCTGCCAGAACTAAAGTAATATCAGCAACAATAACTAAACTCCAGTACGCAGATGATGGTGCTGTAGCTGCACACTCAAAGGAGGATCTACAAACAGCCCTTAATTGCTTCTCTGAGGCTTACAAAAGCCTAGGGCTAACTCTGAACATTGACAAAATAAAAGTTCTCCACCAGCCAGTCCCCAGTCAATCATCAGACCCAGCAAGAAAAGAACTAGAAAATGTAGAATACTTTGCCTACCTTGGCTGCCATCTCTCACAGAGGGCAGACAATGATGTCGAGATTCAGCACAGAATTTGCTGTGCCAGTCTTGCCTTTGGCAGACTGTCTTGCCAAGTGTTCAACAATCACAACATCAGAACACATACCAGACTTTTAGTTTATAAAGCTGTGGTAATCCCAACTCTCCTCTATGGCTGTGAGACTTAGGTGACCTTTAGAAACACCTGAAAACCCTGGAACGCCAGCACCCACACTTTCTTCAGAAGATTCTCAACGTGAAGTGGGAGGATCATCATGTCAGTGTCCTCACAGAGGCCAACATCTTCAGTGTTGAGGCCCTGATTATCCAGTACCAGTTGAGGTGAAGTGGGCACTGTCTATGCATGCTTGATGTATGCTTACCAAAACAACTACTGTATACCCAACTCACCAAAGGAGAAAGGAAATGAGGAGGCCAAAAGAAACGCTTTAAAGACACCCTCAAGATAGACATCAAGAGATGTGGTATCAACAGCACCCATTGGGAGACAGCAGCCCAGGATATGGATAACTAGGGCCAGCTTGGGCTGCACTGCTGCAGCTGCGCCTGGGGCCGAAGTGGGCTGTGCGTGGGGCTGGCCTGGGGTGCGCTACCCCGGCTGCTCTGGCCGCACCTGGGGCCAGCCTGGGCCTCTCTGGCCACGGCACCCCAGCCACGACTGGGTCCGGGCAACCCACCTGCAGCAGGTTGGGCGCCCCTCCCCCAGCAGGTCTCTGAGAGGGTTCCCTAGGCGCCTGCATGGCGGTAAACAGGCTGGTGCACAGCCGCACAGTTTACAGGGAACTTAGGTTGTAAGCCCAGTCTCTGAGGCTTCATGACCATGTGAAATGGGCCATCGTCCTTTTCATTCCTTCTTTTGTGAAATGATCACTGTAAATACAGGTTCCCATCCTAAACTTAATTAACTTAATGCATACCACTAATGCCATTAAAGTTCAGAGGGCTAATCCTAGCACGTAAAGTTAAGTACATGTGTAAGTCTATGCAGGATCAGGGACTAGTTTGTATTCAGTTTATTGAAATCTCTTGAAAAAAGGTATTATATCAATGTCAAGTATGTAAAATTACAGTGATCTAATTAGTGTACAGTTTTTAACTAATTAATTACACAAAAACATTTACAAGTTTCTGAACATTTTGTACTAAGCTTTTGAAGAAAAGAATTGAGAAAGATTTTTCCTGGGTCAGGCAGGAGTGTACAGGATCACATTACAGCAGGGAGAAAGAGCAACAAATTTGAGCCCCTGGGGGTAATTCCCAATTTTTTTAAAAAAGTATATATTGTTACATGAAAATGAATTATTTGTTCCTCTGGTTGCTCCACCATAGGATGTACATGCACCTGTGCACTTGTGATTGGAAATTTTAGCTAGCAGTGTCTGAGGGTCCACATCTGTGCACCATACATCTTTGTGCTCTGGTGCAAGGTTATGTAGGGAGATGTGAACCTGCTTTCACTCCGGTTCCTTCTCAGCTGCCCTTGGGTCAAGACAGATCATAACAGTGTCTGCTGCTAGCTTTGCAGTTCCTTCTTTGTGTTCTTTATGTTACTTTTCATTCGCACACTTTGTGCTTTCAGAGGTGTCTTCCTCCCTTGAACTCTTCTTTCTGCAGTCAGGGCCTTCTGCCTTTGGCTGTTCCCTTGATGGAACAGGTTATGCCAAGTACTCCAGGTTGCAAGCCTTGTCAGACATGCTACAGGTCTTTCTCCCTCAGTGACAGACATTCCAGCTGCCTCAGAGTCCCACATACCATCCAAATCCAAGGTCTGAACCAGCTTTAAAAAGCAGATCTGTCCAGACCCTTGCACCTCAGGGTAGACAGAAGCGCCTTCTCATGGAGCGCTCATTGAGATCCAATCCCACCCTGTACATCAGCCTCAGCCACTCAGGTCATTCCAATGCCTTCAGCCTCAATTAAAGATTGTGGGCAGCTCCAGAATCGAATATTCCAAGGAAGAGTCCACAGTACCTAGAGGGACTCCTAGAAGAAGGGAAGTCATCTCCATGGCCAGAACTCAGGGAGAACTTGCGTCCCAGTATGGTTACTGTTGAGGCTTGTGTCTCAAGCCCCAGTACCCATTAAGATGAAGCCCATTTCATCCCATACCAAGGGATCTCCTAGAAAATCACAGCCATTAGCACTGAAGTTGGTACTAGAAGATGAGCCCTCCGGACACAAAAAGAACTCTAAGGGACTCCTCTAAGAAGTCTATATTGACCTCAGTATCCTCCTCTTCAGGTTATAGCCATAATGACCATACCTCAGCACAATCCCCAATACCTTTGTCCTCAGCGCACTACCTACAGGGCACAAGGACTGCACCGGCGTACCATCCAAGTTATGGCGGAACACTGCCCAGGCTCCATGGTACCGATTAGGTTTCTTTCTCATGAGGACCTCTTGATCACAGAGGAACTAGACTCTCCCTCTCAGATCCCTTCCTGGTACCATCCCACCTGTCAGAATTGGAGCTTTCACATGTGCCATATATATATAGCCAGCTTTCCAAAGGTGTATCTCTTTGCAAAACCATCCAGTGGAAACTGCAGACACTTTTGCTTATGGTAGAGTCACAACTCAATGGGGAATACCCTCTTAGTCACCTGGCATTACACCCTCCTCTGTGCCTACCCTCCGACACTTGATCCTCAGGGTTCTAAACAGGAACAAGTGGTAGAAATTTTCATAGCTCCACGTTGGCCATGACAAGTCTGGCTCTCAAACCTGCTTAGTGTTTCCCTATGAATGCCACTCTGATAATGGATCTCCTGACCCAAAACTTAGGCACAACAGACCAACATTTCTGTATCTCAGAGCTTGGATCCTTAATGGTTCTTGGTCATAGAATTGGACTGTTCCCCCAAAGTTAAGACAGTACTCCTGGGAAGTAGGAAACCTGCCATTAAGAAAACCTACCTGCAGAAATGGAAGCATTTTCAGGTCTGGCGTACTCATCGATCAATAACTCCTATGGAATGTCCACTCAGGCATTGTTGACTACCTGCTGGACTTGAAATCACGAAGTTTGTTGTGGAGCTCTGTTAAACTGCATCTTGTGATCATTATGGGATTTCACCCTCCTGTCACAGATTGTTTTTGTACACTGTACCAGTCAGGTTCCCTCAAAGGTTTGTCTAATCTGTTTCCATAAATCAAGGAGCCTACCCCTCCTTGAGACCTTAACCAGGTTCTTAATGCACAAGTAAGTAACCTCTCCATTTGCATATTAATTCTTGTAAATTACAACCATGAATTCTGAAATAAAGCCATGCAAATTAAGGTTTTGCAAAGATCAAAAGACCACATTTCTGTACTACAGTTTTTTTAAGCCCCGTTTTTGTACTAAATATGAATAGACCCTGCTCATCACTAACCTGTATGTATATAAAAACCCTTGAAAAAGTGAGGTTGGACTATTACACTATTGCTATGGTAACCCAGAACTTTCATACAGGGAAAATGCACAATGTTTTGCTTCATACTTTTTAAAAAACTGCAATCCTATGTCATATAGTTACAGCAACACTTTTTCTCTCTCTCTTATTTCATTGAGAACTCATACGTGGGTTTGTACAAAACAAGGAACTGTGAAGTGATCTGTAACAAATGTAAGAAATTATATCTGTTTGTGAGCTGTCCACACTCAGACAATGTTTCTCTCACATATATTCTTCAGTTGGTTGTTTTATGAATAATTCTTGACCAATCTCTCTTATTTGCAAGTAGTTTATTTAAAATATTCAACATATGAAATTATAGCTGTTTTTCCAGGAAACACACAGGCATATGATATGTTTCTTTTACCTTATTCCATCAGCCTACCTCTTAGAATCAGGTATGATACTTGGCTAGACAAATTCAAAACTTCCTTTCCATTAAGCTAAAAAATTAAAGGAAAACACAAGTAAGCAGAATGGTTCTTGGGCATAGAACATAAAACATTCTAACGTGATGAGGTTAAGTATCTAGATGACAGGCTGAAAAAGAGAAGCATAACTGACAGAAAAATACAGATCAGTAAATTTAGTTTATCACAGATCCTAGAGACTAAGGCTAGGGATTGCAAAACATCTGGGAAAAACATATTAATTTGAAAAAAAGGCACTAACCAGCATGATTTCATAAGGCATAGCTTTTGTCTGACATATCCTGTGCCATTTTTTAAAGAGAAGGCAGAAAGAAAGATGTAATGAAACAGGGAAGTAATCTACTTAAATAGGCCCAATCCTGCTGATCACCAAATTGTGGGAATAGCCCACTAAGAAGTTTCTGGCTTAGATCGAGCAGGCAGGTGAAGGACATGTTTTTCCGAATTAATCTGTATATTACCACTGTTTGCTATTCTGTTGGCCAAATCACAAGACATGATCCTCTTTTTTTTTTTTAAAGTATATTTTTCAGTAAATTGCTTTTCAGAGAATCACGGACCAGGCAGGCATCATTCAAATTTCCCCAAGCAATCACCATTATGCACCTCATTTCTTATGTTTGGCACCCTATGCTGCTTTGTGCCAGTGTAACAGAAGTGAAGAGTTGTGCATACCCTTGACAGCATTGTTTTATGGGATTTGTAAGTGGTCTTCTTGTGGAGCCACCATGTTGTCACAGAAGAAGATTCCAATATATAGGTCCTATTTGTTTTCCTCGGAGTATTGATATTTAAACTGCTTGGCTGCCTGTAGCAGTACTTCTTTCATGGGCACAGTGGATGTTTCTCAAAGACACTATCTGGTCTCTGCAGATAATGAAACTCTGGCTGCTGTTATTAATTTCCTTGGAGTAACGCACAGAGGGCTCAGTTCTACACTCAAAAGAGTAGTCCCACTGAGGTTAATATCACGACTTACACAAGGAAGAGTCGCTATGTGAGTGTTTGCAAGATCACAGCCTAGCAGCCCAATCCAATCCCAGCTGAAGACAATGACAGTCTTTATAATGACTTCGCAGGGAGTTCAACTGAGCCCTTAAAAGTATTGTAAAGGAACTAGAAGCTGTAACAACAAATGCAAAAATTCTGCTCTTTTCACTGAGAAGGACAGAAGGACTCCTACTACCATAATTACCTTCAGTGAAGAAATCTAGACTTGCCATCCTACTATATTCCTGTCTTATAAAAAGGACTTTTAAAAAAATAGTGTTTTAACCGTTTACATAATAATTGAAATAAATATGCACATCTGCTGTAGCTGACAAGTTGAGACTGTTTATGAGATTAAAAAAATCACTAAGAAATCTAATTTCTCTCAAACGTCTCTAGTAAGGGAACGAAAACATGGACTGATTAGCAAAGATTTACACGAGGGTTAGAGTAGGAATTAACTGGAAATGCAGTCAAGTCAAATTAATTAGGCAACGACATCAATATTTTATCCAGACAACCAAAGCAAAGATATAGAATCAGAAGGGAAAAATGAGAGACATAACAACAGGGTAATAGACTACAACAAGATTACTTCATTGCATTTAAAAACACAAGCTGAAGAGACAATCATGAAATTAGATATAACTCAATAAATTAGCAAAACGTGGGTTTTTTTGGATGCTAGTATTTTACATTTTTGTATTTATTGCCAATGACTTAAATTGACTATATCTCAGCTGCACATAGTAGTGAGCACCCTCACTGTCTTTGAACAGTGAAAATCTAGTGGACAGCTTTTAACCAGTTTCACTCACTTGATAGCCTAACACCACATCTAAGAAAACCAGCACTTATACTGGCTTCATGGGCGCACGCACGAGACATCCTCACCTTCTGCCAGAATTTGATACAATACAGTAGGTGACTGAAACAATCCTCACTCTAATCAATGAAAATATTTCCATTGACTTCATTAGCATCTGGATCAGATACTACTAGGCACTCAGCTGTATCTAAAGATTAATTAGTTCCCTTGCTAGCAGAGTTTTAAAAGTGTGTTTGTGGGCAAACTGGATCTAAAATGAGATTAAAGATGCATATTCTGTTTTGTAGGCATTTCCCCCATATATGGCATAGCCCTTCCCTGTGACAGTTGCTTAATAGTTTATATTAAATAACTATTTGAGGACTAGTGCGTGGCAGGGTTGGCCATTTAAATGATGCTATCAAATTGACCGCTTTGTAACAATCAGTGCCTACAATGAGTCCAGGGCTGAAGACAGTTTAACTACAAGAATAAACAGAATCAGATTGTTTTCAGATATGGCTCCAAAAGCTTTCTGAATGATACTGGAAATAGTTGGTCCCACTTATACTGAAGGCATTCTTAGCATGGTTCAGTTGCACCTATTGGCTTTGGCTGTTCTGGCAACATTTACCAAGGAAAAATAATATAGTAAAGTGTTGAAAATGCTAAATAGCAAGATTTTATTCATACCAGATATTTCAGGATTTTAATTCCTCAGTTTCTGACAGATCAGCTCAACAGAGCTAAGTAGTCCTCACAGGTGTGTTTCTTCAGCTAGGCTGTTTTCATGGTGTCTCACACACACACTTTTTTCTACTACATATACCTTCAATGCACTGTGTCCAAACAATAGCAGAACATAGCACAGGTGTACCGCAGGAGGAACCTGTCATACATCTACTCTCCTCAACCCAGCTTACCTTCAGTGCTTTCCCTCTACTTCATGTTCCTCCAAATGATATGTCCTCCCAGTTATTGAGACAATTGTCTCATTGGCCCAGGAGTTACGACCAACTGTCAGTAATCCCCACTACCAACAGGTTGATTAGCTCCAATTCAGCCGGTAGCCATCTTGGTGTTGCAGCAACTTCAGTGACCAGGATGCTACAGCTAGCACTCAGTCCAGTTAGCCTAAAACCGTTCCAACTGCCAGAGCGAGAAGATGGTGACTGTTGCTTTCTGCAGTACTTCATGGGAGCTACTCCCCTACAATCATCCAGATTAAGCACTTGATATCCCTATAGCTTTTCCAAAAAGCACATGAAGATTACTTTCTGTTTTCAACCAATATGATCTTTACTACATAGTATTTCAGGAAGTGGCTTAAAAGTTATGGAATGTAACAACATATGGAGACTTTTTTTAAATTTGCATTCTGGTTTCTGAGCCTTTAGGATACACTCAGGTCACATTTTCAAGCTTTTCTCCACAATGGAAGGGCTAGGAAAATAGATGAAAGCCAAGATTCTCACGCTCACTTGACTCCAAGAGCTGGAACTTTAAATAAAACATCACATATCATGAAACTCTCAATAAAGTCACAAGAGTTGGCAACACTGAAGTGTCCTTAAGACATTTCACCTACTGATGCATTACTTTCTTTCTAAGAGGCTCTGGGATACTACGTTACAGGAGTCTGACTCCGTTTACAGACTCACTGTTTGTATCACACGCCTGACAGAGCACAGAATGTTTGTTCCCAAGATTTTTTACAGAGAGATGCAATAGGCTTTATTTCAATGTGTGTGTGTGCGCGCACACGCACATGGGCTGTCAAGCAATTAAAAAAATTAATTGCGATTAAACATGCTGTTAAATAATAATAGAATACCATTTATTTAAATATTTTTGGATGTTTTCTACATTTTCAAATATATTGATTTCAATTACAACAGAATACAAAGTGTACAGTGCTCACTTTATATTTATTTTTCATTACAAATATTTGCAATGTAAAAAACAAAAGAAATAGCATTTTTCAATTCACCTAATACAAGTACTGTAGTGCAATCTCTTTATCATGAAGGTTGAACTTACAAATGTAAAATTATGTACAAAAAAAAGTGCATTCAAAAATAAAACAATGTAAAACTTTAGAGCCAACAAGTCCACTCAGTCCTACTTCAGCCAGTCGCTCAGACAAACACGTTTGGTTATAATTTGCAGGAGATAATGTAGCCCACTTCTTGTTCACAATGTCACCTGAAAGTGAAAACAGGTGTTCACATGGCACTGTTGTAGCCAGCATCTCAAGATATTTATGTACCAGATGTGCTAAAGATTCAGATGTCCCTTCATGCTTCAACCACCATTCCAGGGGACATGCGTCCATGCTGATGATGGGTTCTGCTCGATAATGATCCAAAGCAGAGCAAAGCGACGCTTGTTCATTTTTATTATCTGAGTCAGATGCCACCAGCAGACGGTTGATTTCTTTTTTTGGTGGTTCAGGTTCTGTAGTTTCTGCATCTGAGTGTTGCTCTTTTAAGACTTCTGAAAGCATGCTCCACACCTCGTCCCTCTCAGATTTTGGACGGCACTTCAGATTCTTAAACTGTGGGTCAAATGCTGTAGCTATTTTTAGGAATCTCACGTTGGTACCTTCTTTGCATTTTGTCAAATCTGCTGTGAAAGTGTTCTTAAAATAAACGTGCTGGGACAACATCCGAGACTGCTATAACATGAAACATATGGCAGAATGTGGGTAAAACAGAACAGGAGACATACAATTCTCCCCCAAGGAGTTCAGTCACAAATTTAATTAACGCATTATTTTTTTAACGAGCATCATCAGCGTGGAAGCATGTCCTCTGGAATGGTGGCCAAAGCATGAAGGGGCATATGAATGTTTAGCATATCTGGCACGTAAATATCTTGCAATGTTGGCTACAAAAGTGCCATGAGAACGTCTGTTCTCATTTTCATGTGACATTGTAAATAAGAAGAGGGCAGCATTATCTCCCGTAAATGTAAACAAACTTGTTTCTCTTAGCGATTGGCTGAACAAGAAGTGGGACCAAGTGGACTTGTAGGCTCTAAAGTTTTACATAACTGCACTCAAAACCAGAACAATGTAACAAAAAAATCTACATTTGTAAGTTATACTTTTACGATAAAGTGATTGCACTACAGTACTTGTATGAGGTGAATAGAAAAATACTATTTCTTCTGTTTACCATTTTTACAGTGCAAATATTTGTAATCAAAATCAATATAAAGTGAGCACTGTGCACTTTATATTCTGTGTTGTAATAGAAATCAATATATTTGAAAATGTAGAAAAACATCCAAAAATATTTTATAAATTTCAGTTGGTATTCTGTTGTTTAACAGTGTGATTAATCGCAATTAATTTTTTAAATCACAATTAATTTTTGAGTTAATCACTTGAGTTAGCATTTATATTATAAAAAATTAAAAGCTTGAATACACAAAAGGTTAGCATATTGGAAGATGCAACACAGACACACTGATGCCTCAAAGTGCTTTGATAGCCAGATGATTCCTTTCTAATCACTGACATGGCTTAAGGTTTTATTAGCAAAATCAGTCCTGAGCTGCACCATCCATTAAGAATATCCATTTTCTATTTTGGTAAGTGTGAATCTGCTCTCTCACTAAAGGAGATTCACATTTCCAACACAGATGGGTAAAGGATAAATAGAACATCAGCTAGCTAGAAGAGCCGGAGAAAGCGTTCCTGTTTGTAATTAACAATGACTTAAAGAAATCTAAGTGTCTCTAGCCTAATGATGATTTCCCCTGTATTATCTTTATTGATTGCATACACATAGCTGTAAGGATGGTCTTGTAGTTTGATTTAGACACTGGACTGAGACTTGGAAGGATAGGCCTTCTGTTCTATGTTCTGCCACAGCCTTGCAATGCGATCTTGGATAGCTCACTTAATCCCTCTGTGCCTTGGGTTCCATATCCATGAAGTGAAGTAGTAATATTAGCCTGCTTCAAAAGTGTGTTGCAAGGGTAAATAAATTAATGTATGAGGTGATCAGATAATACAGTGGAAGGGACCATAGCAATAGACACTCGTTTCTTTCTAAAAATGTTAAATTACAAGAGAAGCTTAGAAGAATCTTATTCTTATCCACAACCTTTGTTCAATTTAACAGCTGGTATAAAACAGCTTTAAAAGAAGAGTGATAAGTCTTAAATGACATATCGCTCCAATCAATGGCAAAAAGTGTTTTAACAACTTCATAAGCACTCTCTCTACTATATTTGTTGGAAGGAAGAAGTATGCTCCTGAACCAATATCATTTAAACAAAACACAAAAATAGTAATATTGTCTCTTTCTGCCCTTTTTTTTTTGTGTGTGTGTGTACAAGCTAAAAGCAATAAATTCCGAACAGAAAAATACAAACCATACAAGACAGCATTTTTTATTCCTTCTGGTCTATATCACCCACTCACCCTTAAGCATTAACCAGTCCCTCTTTCTGGTGCTGAGCCCAATGGGGGTCAGCTGTGCCCAGGAGGGTCAGCTGTGTCTAATTAGCTCACAGCTGAGAGAACCGCCCTCAGTGGATCTTGATTCATTGCTGGCAACTAACCCACCAAAGTCCAGCCCTTAGGCCAACTTGGCAGTATCCTTCCTTTGCTCTTGTCCATGGCTTATTAACTCTGATTTTACAAGTAAGACTCATCTAACAGCATGTATATTCATACTGGCACAGATCATGAACTACACATAATTCTCTCATCTAGTCTTTAAGCCACAGGTAGGACTGTGATAATAAGCCTTCTGGACCAGCAGCCAAAAGTGTGGGTGTTCCTAAGAAGAATATTAGAAGTGAACTCTCCCTACTCTTTGCATTGGTTGGTTTAGATTTGTAAACTCTTATTGTTGGACCTTGCATTGATTGTTATACAATATGGAGGGATGTTCATCTGCAACCCCCAAAACTCCTTAGCTAGAGAGACCAACATTTAGCAAATCAGGCAATGGGGACAGAGCATTCTGAACAGTGAGATGAAGAAAATGGAACTCCACCATGTGGACCCACCTGCTCCTGGGCATGGTAGGAGGAAGTAGTTTCTGCACCTCCAAGACTACAGGGGCTACGACTGGCCCTTGAGTTGAATGGTGGAAGCTTCCTTTCACCTTCTCCCTGTGCACCTGTACAAAGGCAAGACACAGGCTAGCCCTAAACCTGAATATTTACTCCAATTTGTTTTAATTACTGTGTTACTTTCTTACAATGGGACAGTTTCTAATATAAAGAGCTACAACCTACCATCCTGCAGTCTTTGCACCTTCACTCGTGACTTGCATCCCTTCATTGTGAGTCCAATTCTGTAAGGTGCTTAGTGGCCTCATTCCCATTAAAAAAATGAGCTTCAGGCTTAAAAAAATAAAAAGCCTGCCCTCACAGCATACAAGCTCAAGGCTGTTAGCATTCTGGGACCTTTCCTGGCACAGCTTACATTGTTTAGGGAACTGTGCAATTATTGGCAGGGAAGAAAACAAGAGGTAGAGGACAAAGAACTTCAAACATGGGAACAGTGTTATTGTACTTTCAATCACTGGGCTTCTTAGCTTCCCATCATGTTATTTGCATTCATATTTCTTGTACAGTTTTATCTTCAAAATGGTTGTATAATTAATTAATTAATTATGGTAGCACTTAGGGAATGTCTACACTGCAATTAGACATTCGCGGCTGGCCAATGGCAGTTGACTTATGAGGGCTCTCGGGCTGTTTAATTGTGGTGTAGCCATTTGGGTTTGGGCTGCAGCCTGAGCTCTGGGCTCCTCCCACCTCGCAGGGTTTTAAAGCCCAGGCTCCAGCCCCAGCCCGAAAGTCTACACAGCAATTAAACAGTCCCTTTGCCTGAGCCCTGTGAGCCCAAGTCAGCTGGCACAGGCCAGGGCAGGCTTTTAATCACAGTGCAGACATACTTCTAGAGTCCCCAGTCAAGATTGGTGCCTCCTTGTGCTAGGCACTGCATATAGTAAGAGATGGTCCATGACCCCAACTGCCTACAATCTAAATAGACAAGACACAAAAGGTGGGAGAGAAACCAGTAAGGAAACTTGCCCACGGTCACATAGCAGGTTAGTTACAGAGGCGGAATTAGAACTTAGGCTCCTAGCCCAATACCTTATCCACCAAACCACTCTTTCTCATAAAAAGTATAAATAACTGGAAAACTCAGGGTCCTCTGTGACTCATATTTTCTCTGTGAGATGGTACTCAATATTTTTAAAAATATTAATTTACTTTTTTGTAGAAGAATGACCCAAAAAAATAAAATGCAATATTTTTTCTTTCAGGCAACCACAGTCTTGGATTTCTGCCGGTGGCTGTTTTATATATCAGTATTGTAAATGCACAAAAGCAATTATATTTATCGTAACATATTTAGGTTTAAATAAAACAGTCAACAGTAAAATATGCCAAGTCAGTTCTATCCTGTAATTTATAACTAATTGTAGAAAGAAGCAGGGATAGTTCATACTTATCCTCTCGGGTCTGATCATGCAGTCCTGAGCTTAGTGGCAGTTTTGCCTCCAGAAAGAACTGCAGAACTAGATCTGCAATTGTCAAAGTTTACACATACCTGTTTTTCTCTTTTTAAATTGCCAGTTGTCTATTAATGAAATGTAACACTCAGATGATCATCTATCAAGAATGTGTATAAACAGAGTTTGCTTAGGGTTTAGCTCTTTATGTTCATGACATACTTAAAATCAGAGAGGATGAGATTAAATCAGAAAGGATGAGATTAAAACTGCCAGTTACTAATGATCATTCTGCTGCTGGTTAATACTCATCCATCTTCCAAAACCATGTAGGTGGAGCAAAAAATGACAGCATTCAAAAACTGATAGTATTCACAAAGAATTTTATGCCTTTATTACAAAAACAAGGACACATGTTCCTACTTCAAAACATGGCATAGCAACTGGGCCATTGTGAAGACTGTTAACTCATTATTTCAGGGTCTTTGCTCTGTTCTGTTTGAAAAACAATGTGAAAGAAACTGCAGTGGAAGCTCCGTACCTAAAGGTTTCTAGCTGCAAGTATCTAGCTGTAGTTTAAAGTGCAGTTTTATAAATCTAGTATTTTTATTTGGCAGGTGTCAAGCACTGTGGAGAGTGCACTTCCTTCTGTTTTAGAATGCTACGTTGATGTAACAAGATATTGGAAAAGACATATTTTGCAACAGTGTTTTTACTGCACAAAATAATAACCACTGTTGGTTTACAGTTAAGATTACTTAAGTGCCAATCTCATCAGTGCACTACCTGAAAAGCAAGGGAAAGTTTCATTAGGGGAACCTTCTTTCACATATCTTCCCACCAAAACATCTCTTAGCCAATCACACTAACAAACTCCAGGCTTCCAGCACTTCTAGCTCCCTTCAGCTTCCCTCACAGACAGAAACACAGCATACAGGTCAAATTCCTGAAATTCACACTCTAATTCAAAACCTGAGTGCCTGCCGCAACAACATTACTGTGACCGTAGGGATGTACGTGTGTGCTGGTTTGAAGTATGACATGCTATATGTGCCTGGAGAATGTATGAGGCTGGTGTCAAGGTTTTGTGGTAGAGTGAGTTTCAGGAATTTGGTATATGCTTACAATCTAAAAAGGCAAAACCAGAGGAAGGATGGAGAGAGAGGATGTAATGAACAAGCAGAGTGATCAAGATGATGGCCGTCACATGGCACATTAATGCCAGGGCTGGTCTTTTTCATATTTGTTTATATAACTGTTTTATTTCTATTTTTAAAACTTTGGGGGCACTCTGGGTTGAGGAAAGGACTGTTGGTGTAAGAGAGGAGTTGGTAAAAGGAGAGGAAAACTGAGGGGGGAGCCGTGTAAAAATGGGAGGAGGAAAGAATGAGCTGGAGAGTGCACAATGAGCTGGGGGGGGGGGTGGAGGAGAGAAGAGGAGGAAGTAGGGCAGCTGAAGGGCTGCAGAGCTCTGAGAGGGGGAAATGAACAGACAAGGGTGATACAAATATGAGGGGGGAAACTAAGTGAATATGAAATCAGGAGGCCATGAGGCTCCTCCCCACGTGCAGTGAGGAGGTGAGGTGACTGCGCCTAATGCGCTGGGCAGGACTCTGTGGGGCTAGCTGGCTCATATTTACCACTGACCCCCTCATCTGTAGCTGCTACTCAGATACCTAGGCCTGGATCCACAAAGGAACTGAGTTGCCTTAATCCCAGTTCTAGATGACTAAATCCCACGTTTAGGCACTACTCTAATCCCCGCTCAGCAGCTGCCTCACAGATGCCGACTTTCTAAAGTGCCGGAGGGTGCTCGCCCCCTGGCTGTGCCCCAGGCCCTGCCCCCAATCCACCCCATCCCCAAGGCCCCATTCCGCCTCTTCCCGCCCCTCCCCCGAGCATGCTGTGTTGTTTCTCCTCCCCCCCAGCCTCCTGCCTGCATGCCGTGAAACAGCTGATTATGGCAGGCAGGAGGGAGGGAGAGGTGCTGATCTGCGGGGCTCGCGGGTGGGAGTGGGGTGAGCTGATGGGGAGGGTGCTGGTGGGTGCTCAGAACCCATCATTTTTTCCCCGTGGGTGCTCCAGCCCCAGAGCACCCATAGAGCCAGCACCTATGAGCTGCTTAACCCTGTACATGCCTAGACTTACTCAGCACCTAAGTTTTTGCAGTAAAAATTTCCTAGATGCTTACATTTCTGCCTCTGGGCAGGCACACTGCCATCTCACTCTAGTTATCTGGACACCTGTCCTTCTAAAGGGAAGACAATGAGATTATTCAGAAGACTCACCCTTTCCCCAAAAACATTCCCAGTGAAGATGCAGCGCCTGATGCTGTCGTTGTATGTGAACAGTGTTCATTGTGATGCTGCAATAAAAGGCACTGCATTTATACAAGAAAAATGCATTCTTTTGTCAATGTTACATTATGGTCTAATTTCTGTTCTCAGTTACACCACTGTAATGCCACTGAACAATATCTGTTTGGGGCAGCATTTTCTTACAACTCAATGTGAAGGCCTGGAACATGGATACTTTTGTGCCTGAAGGGGACTGATGGCTAAATTCATGAGTGCGTCAGCCCATATTCATCCACTAAAGCAATCAAGAAAGAAAAATGGATGAATCTTGGACTCAGTCACATAGTGGAGTAGTATGCATAGTATCTGGATACTAAAGAGTTAACAGTGTTGCTTGCCAACCTCAAATGTTCAAAAATTCGGAGTCAGACACCCAAATCATGAGGTTTACTTCTAACAATTATACTGTGGTTTTGGGCTGTCTTTTGATTTTTGAACTCTCCCTTACCCCCGTGTGCAACAATGACAGTGTTACCAGCTCTCCCAAATGTACAGAGAAAGGTGACTTTTTTGGTGCCTCCTGCAGATGCTCTCACCCTGGAAGACCCAGCTGAGGTCCAGTTACATAGACTTGTATAAAATGCTGCCTGTTAATGGTGCTGCCGAGCCTCCAGCTTCTCCCCAAATCCAAATATTCTAATTGAGCAATTCTGCCACCCCAGACCCATATCTGCCCATCCCACAGGCTGGCCATTCAATTCATTCTGCCCCCTTCCTAGCTTCATATAGGCCCCTGGCCCTCCTCCCAACACACCTCTGCTCCTCCTGCAGCTCCAGGAGTTCTTCACCCACCTCCCAGGCTGGTGAGGGGCAGCTCCAGGGGTTCTTTGTCCCCTCACCCCCTTCCCAGGCTGGTGTTGCAGGGATGGAGAGGTGAGGGAGGAGCAGACTGGTGGGAAAGGGGGAAGCAGAGCTGTCCTGAGCCACTTAGGCCTTTCTGCTTCTTCCTCCGCTCTTGTGACAATGTCAGTGGCTGCTCCCTCTCCTCACCCTGCCAACCCAGAAATGTTCTCAGCTCCTGAAAGGATGGGGGAGGGGGCTCTGCCTGCCTTCTGCAGCAGCCCTGATTGGCTGCTCTTCCCCAGGAGGCAGGTCCTGGGGGAGCCAGATACTCAGAAAGAGTTTTCCCCAGGCAGGGCTGAAAACCGTTTTAAGGTTGGAGGGTCTAGTGAGACTGGCTCCAGAAGGGCTAATATCCTGGTGCCCCAAGGCTGGAACTGCACTCAGGGTGGCCAACTCTCACAGTTTTTCCATGCGTGATGGGATTTTGGCTGGGCTGGAGCCCTTCTCCTGATGGCCTGGGAGCTTCAGTGCTCTAACAAATTTGAGCTCTGCCTGGGGAAAATCCCCCTCTGACTGGCTGTCTGCCCCCTGCCCTGCCTCCTGGGTTAGAGCAAGCAATCAAAGCTACTGCAGAAAGAGCTCCCTCCCCCCCAGCTCCCAAAGCTATTCTCAGTTTCTCACAGGAAGAGAGAGAGGAGGAAGGAGCAGGAAGAGGCCAGCAGCCTTCCTGTCCTGTGAGCAACAGCCCCAGTTCATCAGCTCTTCCCCCTTCTCTGCAATGCCCAGCCCAGAGGTGAGGCGGGAGGGGGTAGGGGGGGGCTGGGCAGATGTGAGGGAAAGAGGAAGCTAAGAATTAAGTGCTGGGCAGGGGTCAGGTTGATGTGGGAGTGAAAGCTGCTGCAGCAGGAGCAACAGTCACCTTTCCCAGTAAATCTGGGAGAGTGGGCAGACACATTGTCTCACACACACACCAGCAATGGGCAGGGAGAGTTCAAAAATCAAAAGACAGACCACAAAACACAATTTCTTTCTGACTTTCTTTAAAATCTCATGATTTGGGGACTATAACATGATTTTTGATGGCTTGAGGTTGGCAGTACTATGTACTTGTAACCTGATCCCTGCCTCAGAAACAGGCTTCCTGCTTCCCATGCAGCCTGTGCCCGGACTAGGTTAGATAATAAACCAAACATAGGCAGAAAGATCCTCTGTGTATGTAGTCCAGCCACTGCTGAGCTATAAGCCCTCCATTGGAGGCAAAGCCAGTCAAACTCCTGGGCTTGCCTGCCATTCCGTTCTGTGATACATCTGGAGAACAAACCAGTATCTACCAGCACTGTGGAGAATGAATAAAGCTTCCAGTTTACTCTGTCAGCCACTGGAATGGACAAACCATAAAAGAAACTGGCTCCCCCTGAGGAAGGGGCGGGCGGAATCTTCTGCTACCTATTGGTGCATCCCTGCACTAGAAAATACCATCACTTTTTGTACTGGGTGGGCCTTCAGGTCACAGTTAATTAGCTAAGAAATTCTGTGCACTTGCTGCCTGGTAATTTACTGCCATTAAGTTATATTGCTGATTCCACGGTCTTCCACTGGTACACCAGTGTGAAAGGAGAATCTGTTAATGGCACTGAAAGTTACACTAATTTCTGGTCCCTCAAATAGTTACCACATAATGAAGAGGAAAAAGGGGAGAAGGAGGAACAACTTATTTTAAGAGCTAAAAAGCTCCATCAGGGGGCTTGCTCTCTTCACAGCAGTGTTACTTAATGGCAGCATGTTACCAGGCAGTTTCTGCACAGAATGCTTTAACTAACTATGTACTTGAACGCCCAGTCAGTACAAGAAGTCATGTTATTTTCATTACATTTTCCCAACTGCAGTGATTAATAAAAAGGCCAATTGCTCAGCTCCCTGCAATTTCTTTTTCTAACTCTAGATTTTTTTCCCACTCGTGAAGGTGGTCCCGGCTCTGGCAAAGGAATCCAGTGTGAACAACTAGCACAGAAATACGGATTTACACATCTGTCTGCTGGTGACCTCCTCCGATGTGAATTAACATCATCATCAGAGAGGAGCAAACTGATCAAAGACATCATGGAATGTGGCGAACTGGTGCCTGGAGTAAGCTGCAGTTTCATTTGAAAAATAAAGGGGGAACCGGGTGTCCCTTAAAAAGTGTGGAAATAGGAAAGCTGCACTGGTATGTATTCCCATCTGAGGGGAAGTAAGCCTAGAGCTTGGTAGAGAGGATCCCTAATTCCCAGATATATGGCATTTCTCTTTCTTTTATATACTGGGGACATAGTTATCCCTTCTCACACCATACCCATAAATTCCCTATGGTAGATTAATTATTAAACACAGTGGGCCAGATTGCATGCTACACCTTGCAAGAGATGCAACACAGAAGTAGCAGCAAAGGGAACTTTATGCCACTTTTACCGCTTCCAAATTCTGGGCTAGTCCCAGATCTGGCATGGCCTTCAGTGTAAATAGGAGCATCCCTAGCAACTATTTTAATTTACATTAACTGCAATGGCTCCCTAAGGAACTGGCTGGCAGCCCAGAATAGCTGAGTGCCAACTGATGGGGAACGTGAAGAGTGTAGGGGCTGTTATTCCAGGCTGTGGCCAGGAAATCCCTCTGAACTGCAATAATTCCCAGATGTGGGGCAGAGGGGCGGGAGAGGTTCCCCCCACTTTACAGCATATGAGCAGCATAAAGGGCCAGGCTGCAGGCCAGAATCAGGGACACTATGATGTGCAGCAAGTGCAGTTAGATCAAGAGATGTGCGTTTTAATATAAGGCATCAAGAAATGCCGCCCATAGGAAATTAAAAGGAGTACTGGGTCTAGCTTAGTGTTGTTATCTTCCCCAGTTTGTCTGATGGGACAAACTCTCTTGTCATTTACAGCAAGATACCATGACATTGCACTGACACAATGTGATGCTGTGTCAAAATACAATCAGATTGTGAAGTATCATTATAATGTCATGAAGTTTCATGGTCCCCACAGTTCAGGGCAACTGCACCTGTATATCCCCTCAGTGACTGAGCAAGGGAATAGTCAGGCTTCCAGCCCCTCAGTTGTTGCCTTTCTGGATGGGGACCCATGTCTCTTTCCCTTCTGACTGGGGTATTTCCAGGCTGCACAGCTTCCTGCCTTCATTGTGTTATTTCCAGCACAGACAGGTTGCCCAGCGACACCTGCTTGCTTTCTCATCAGAGATGGTTAGGTGTAATTGCTACAGTTATAAGTTACCACACAGCACTTCCTATGCAAGCCTGCTTTATTCTTAAGGTAAAAACACTACAGAGAAAACATATTAAAAACAATAAAAGAACACACACACACACATGCTAATAAGCTTACCAGAATTAACTTTAACCCTAACATGGATTCTGACACGAGCAGTTCTTCAGCTCCTCACCTAAGGGGATTCTTTGTGGTTACCAGTTCTTCACAGCTTCAGCTTAGAACAAGCACCCAGTTTTATGGGACCTCAGTAGGTCCAGTCCTTTCAACCCTATGCTAATAACTGCGGCCCACATGGACCGGGGTCCTGTCCATTTGAAGGATCAGGAGAAAGGCCATCAGCCAGTTTAAAACCACGCTGTTTATCCAAAAACCATTTCTTTGCTTGTTGGTTCCTGAAGAATCTGATTTGAACTAGTATATACAGACCTTGGGGGGAGGGGTGTCAAAGGGCTGATAATGGTGGAATTATATTAGCATCCCCCCTCCCAACTAAAGAAGGTGCATAGGGTGCCATAGTAACACACACACACAACTGTATTTTAATGTATTAATTCAGTACAGTTTAACTTACTGCAGTAAAGTTTATCTTAATTCCATAAGGTTTGTTCAGGCTATTACAGGATAGTGTCTGTCTGTCACAGCCCCCAAATTGATTTTGAGACTCAGATATGACCCACAACAACAGCGCATCACAACAGGAAAGATCCTGGAAAATTCAGAACAGGATTTGTTCTGACCCTGGTTCTGGATTTGTGTAACATATCTGTTCCTGAGGGAAAGCAATTTCTCCCCATGGCAAACTATCCTCTCCCTGGGCAGCTAGGGGAAAAAAGGCCAGCTTTCAAGGGACCTGCTCGAAGCAAAGCAGAGTTATAGTACTTCCTGAAGACATAGGATTAAAGTCCATGTGTAAAAACTGAACCCTTTAAAGCAATATTTATTAATAACCAAAGAATTCTTTTTCTTCAATACAGGATATTGTTTTGGCACTACTGAAGGAAGCCATGATTGCCAGTTTAGGAGACACAAAGGGATTTCTTATTGATGGGTATCCACGGGATGTGAAACAAGGAGAAGAATTTGAATGCAAGGTGAACATCTAGTTATTTACCATCAGTGCTGATATTAAAATTCAACTTGCATCTGACTCACAAATCAGCTACTCGGGTCCCTAGTTTTAACAGATATGACTCTTTATAAGCCACTGTTCCAGTTTGTTGGCTAAGAGAGTAGAGCGTTGTTATTGACCACTGGGGATCTGGAATGCCAGCAATACAGTGAATCCAACTTGCTCCCCCAATTGTATGGTGTCTGCAGTGCCAGAAGAAATAAAAATTGATTTTAGCCATTTAAGTTACATTAAATATAGATACGAGCAATTCTGTTTAGTAAGACACTGCCATTCTGAGAGTCACTTTTCTCCCTATAGCTATACCTTCAGTTTGCTTGTGCTGCTACTGCATCTCTCATTGAAAGGCAGTGTGGCGTAATAGAATTTCAAGCACTATGAGATGCATGTATCATCATTATTAAGCGCTTTCTTTAGGTTGAGTCAGAGCTCTCAGTGCCTGCAACCATTGTGACTGAGCAAAGCACAGGCCAAATTATTGTGGTAGGCAACATGTTGAAATAATCATAAAAGAGCATTTTGCAAGTTTTTGTGTGGTAGTTTACAAAGATTAAGGAAGCTATTGATTTTTTCACTATGCACAAAGACTCACAGAGAAGTCTCAGTTATTGATTTCTCAGCTTGCAGAAAATATTCCATTCTCTCTAAATAAGTGCCTGCACTGAATTTGCACAAGCTCACTACCACTATGAAAAAGCAGAACTGGAGTGGCTGATTAGTTTATATCCTGGAGGAAAATAATAATTACGTATTCCATTATATTACACCTTCACTCTACACCATTGTCTTGTAACTGATTTAAAATGTTGTAAAGACTTATTGAGTCATCGAGTTCGTCCCATGAACCTTTAGTTACTTTATATAGATTCTGTTCATTACGAAAGAATCACAAAAGCCATAGGAGGTGGGAGAAATGGCTTCAGCACCCAGTCAAGGTAATTAGCAATAAAGCTGGGCAGGTCACAGATTCATTTTTGGTCCATTAGTGCCTCCCTGTGCACAAAATTAAGTAATTCTCCCATGTCTCTTTCCAATAGCATGTGCCAATTTAACAAAGAGACTCCCACAGAAATGTTCCCTCTCTGCCTCTGATAAGCTCCACATGCATTTGCATGTCTTTGCAGAGTTGGGAGGGCGGGGGGCAGGACTGGAGAAACTGTATCCAAGGGGAAAGGGGCAAAGGGCAGCACCACTGGACAAATAAACTTATAGTGATTGCACTTATTGGAAGTGACTATACCTGAAATAGGATCTGATTTCTTACTCAAATGAGTAGTTCTTTCTGATGCAAATAAAGTACTGAGTAGTATAAGTAAGCAAAGGTTTTCAGGCTCAACTGAGCAAAGGTTTTCAGGCTCAGGCTCCTACTCAGTATATTGATAGTTCATGTGTGTTTGATCTGTGTAACTTGAAATGGCGAACTTCCAGCTGAGACAAATTTAGCACAGCTCCTACAGGCTTGCCCAAAGGGGAGCTACCTGGTAGTGTTGAGCTGCCAACAGATCACCAAGGTCCCACTTCAAACCTCAGCCCTCTTAATGTGCAGAATGCACAGCCAGAGTCCAGTTACCTGATGAGGTGCCTGCAGTGGCCTAACTGAGTGAGTTCCACTCTCATATCTGGCCACCATTTAACTCACCCCTCACTAGGGTGACTGCCATTTCAAAATGCAAAAACAGGACAGATGCAGGAGCCCCACCCTCCCTCCATGACCCTGCCCCCCTGCTCCTCTTCTTCATTGGGAGGCCTCGCCCCCCAGCCAAGCCTGAGCCAGGCAGTGGTAATTGCTCTCCAGGGAGCCCAGGCCGCTGTTGGGAGACTCGGACCTTCCACCTGCCCAGGGTGGGTGCCAGGTTGTCCAACAACAGCCCCGAGCCTGTGACCCTGCCTCCCCCGTCTGTGCCACCCAGGGCAGGTGGAGGGTCCAGGGCTCCCCACAGTGGCCCAGGCTCCCTGGGTGGCTTTTACTACTGCCCGGCTTCTTGCCTGGACAGAGGTGGGGCCTCAGGTGGGAAGAGGAGGAGCATGGGGTGGGGCCTCATGGCAAGAGGGGGGCTAAGGCCCACCTCAGTCCACCCACCAGGAAGAGACTGGTGCCACCTTGGGCAGGCGTGGAGTGGCACCACAGGGAATCCAGGACAAATTCTGATCCGGGGCATTTGGACTGGGACTTGAAATGTACATTTCAGGACTCTCCTGCCCAGTTAGGGATTGGTGGTCACCCTACCCCTCACTGGCAGTTTTGGAGAGCTAACACCCAGATGGTGACATTAGAGGAAAATAAGGGAAGGGCACATCCTCAGAGGCCACCTGCTGCATAGCACTGCTACAGGAGGGACATCTGAAGGATCCATATGAGTGGTGAGAGATACAACAGCTAGAGACAGAAGATCAGATTCTGTACTGGGTCTCCAAGAGACACAACTCAGGGCAAGGGGAAACAAAGGTAGCTTTTGGGCTGCTGCAGGGGCTGAAATGGCCCTCAGTGTAACTTAGGCAGGCCTGGAGGCTCCTAACCTGCTGCCCACTCTTTGTGCCTATTACTTGAGGTGCAAGCCACAACGGCCTGAACAGTATGTGTCATGGCCCAACTCAGTGCCTGCTCTTGGGGAGTTTTCCCTCAGGCCCCTGTGGGCTGTTTGCAGCCCCTATTCATTGCCAGAGCAGCATGTAGGGACTGGACCAGAGGAAGGAATCGCTCCCAGAATTCCACAGATACTGTTTCCTGGATTAAGCTCTATGGGCATTGCAGGAGCCCACTGGTGGCTGTACAACACTGAATCCTTATCAGCTTCTGGAACAAAATATAAAGATCCAGATATTTATTACTTAGCTGAAAAATACTAGTCACCAAAGTCATCCCTGGTGTACCAACACTGAATCCACTTGAGTTCCACCAGGGGCAAATTTGGTTGTAGGTAACTCAGTAAATTTTTGAAACATTTTAAATTAGTCATGATTGATGATTAATGTCATTTTTTTCTTTTAAAGGGCATTTTAATAATATGTCCTCACCGCATTAAGTTTGAATGAATGACAAGAGGTGACATCAGGAATTTGGTGAGGCTGTATATATACAGCATATGTGAAAATCATTATGAGTATTAAAGATATATACTATTTAGAAAGCTTCAGAAATAGTTCTTATAGAAATAATTACAAAGCTTAGAAGCCCTAAACTAATTTCCTCATGAATCCATGCACCCCAGCACTAGTTCCCAGCCATCATATTCTCTCAGACATATTTTTTATTTTAAATGGAACTAGTATTACGCTCCTGTAGCTGTGAGAGGTGGGGTGGGGAGAATGCTGTTTATCAATAACTTAATGCTGCTCTCCTAAGATAGTGTAACCTGAAAGAGTAAATTACATAGGGACAGTTTGAGTAATATCTTACTCTGCAAGTAGCCCTATGGAAACATTCTAAAGACCCAATACATCAGAGTCAGTGAGAGTTGAGGGCACTCAGAAGCATCCTAGAATTGTTCCATATCCTGCACCATTGGGCATTGTGGGACAGTTTGTGCCTCCCTTATATGGAGCAGTACTGTCGAGCTCCTTTCTACAGTATCTGAGCACCTTCAGTTGTCAATGGATTTTATTCTCACTGCCCTCCTCCCCCTTTTGTGGTAAGAATGTATTATCCCATTTTTAAGATGGGGAACTGAGGCAGAGTGAGACTAAGGCCTTTCAAGGAAAGAAGATACTTTTTTTTAAATCATGTGGTAGCTAACATGTGGTAATTAATACATGGTAACATCCTAGCATGGATAAGACAGTTGTGGTTTTAACACATTAACAGTTCAACATAAATACAGTAGAACCTCAGAGTTATGGACACCTCAGGAATGGAGGTTGTTCGTAACTCTGAAATGCTTGTAACTCTGAACAAAACCTTTTGGTGATTCTTTCAAACGTTTACAACTGAACATTGACTTAATACAGCTTTGAAACGTTACTGCACAGAAGAAAAATGCCGCTTTTAACCATCTTAATTTAAATGAAAGAAGCACAGAAACAGTTTCCTTACCTTGTCAAATCTTTTTTTTTTTAAACTTTCCTTTTATTTTTTTTCTAAGTAGTTTAGGTTTAACACAGTATTGTACTGTATTAGCTTTTTTTTAATTTATTTTTATATTTTGGTCTCTGCTGCTGTCTGATTGTGTACTTCCGGTTCCAAATGAGGTGTGTGGTTAACTGGTCAGTTTGTAACTCTGGTGTTCATAAATCTGAAGTTCTACTGTACTAGGCTCCACCTGGTGTTTACCTCAATGTGTTAACATGTTAAAGCTACAGCCGTCTTGTTCACACTGGGATTTTATGGCATGTTGGCTAACGTGGTTATAAAACCTTTTTTCCTAATGTGGGTGTACCCCAAGTGACTCGCTCAATGTCACACAGAAAGCATGTGACAGAGCAGGGAACTGATGTGGTGTTTTCTGAGTCCCAATGTGCTATCCTAACCAGTGGCCCAGCCTATCCTACTATGAAAGTTATTCTAGGCAAGCACTGTAGATGTAGTAGGCACCAGCCCTAGTGAGTCACAGTAACCACTGAGATATATGGCTAAGTGAAAGGGTATTTTAAGGCTGTCAGGAAAGGGAAAGGCGGCTAATATCCTAGGTACTGAGGCTTAAACAGTTACAGTTCAAAGTGAACAATATTCGTTCCTGTTCGGGTCCCTGGAACAGTATAGTCGAGAGTCAGGGCCCTACAGGCCTAGTGCCTGGGGTGCCCTCTACAGTCCAGTTTTTGCTCCAAGCAAATAGGTGCTTGCAGATTTCTAAGCCAGGCTCAGTTAATTTCTCTCATTGGGGTTCCTCTACACTCGTGCCCTGCCCAGCCATTGCTGCTCCTCCATAAGTCCCACACAGAGCTGCATCCGCTAGTTACAGCCTGTTCCACGCATGGCTCTACATACAATTAGGGTTGCCAATTTAGGTTGGACGTATTCCTGGAGGTTTCATCACATGACACAATTGTTCATGAAAGATTACTTTTTAATTCCTGGAGACTCCAGGTCAATCCTGGAGGGTTGGCACCCCTACATACCAGTTCCAGGGGTTGACTCTCTGAATTCAGCTTCTTTCCAGCTCCCTGTTTGCCATGTGACCGCTGCTTCAACTTTCCTGCAGTTCCTCACTTTCCATACAACCACTGTTTCCAAACAGAGCCTGGAGTGGCAACTTCCTGATTCATGACCTTTTCCCTTACCTGGCCAGGAGGAAGAGGAATGTGCATTGGGGAAGGGGCTAATGGGAGTTGTAGTCCCTTGCTTAGTGGATGCATCACAGAATTCATAGTGCTCTAAATGTAGGAACCTGGTTGAATCCAAAGCAGCAGAAAAAGAGAGATTTGCATCATAGTCATGTTCCAAACAGGAATTTCAGGATTAGTTCTGGTATGTCTCTTGAGCATCAACTTTTGTGGGTCAGAGCTAGCACCAAGTCAAAAGTGATGCCAGCTCCAGCTGACATACAATGGTGAATCCACAGCAGAGTGCTCCACTGTTTTGGAAGAAAGGTCGAGTGGAAGGGAGGAGATTTGGGGAGAGCTCGTTTTACAATATGTACATTTTGCTAGCTGCTGCTCCCATACTTGGAAAAAGTTGCCCAATGTGCTTCTAGAAATGACAAGGAATTATTTCGTCTTTGCAGTGTTGGAATCATTTCACTGTTCACAAACACTCCTTTGGTTGTCTTGACAACAAAGCTTATAGCAGTCTTTATTCTGGGATGGAGATGCTACTCTCACTTTGGAAGCCATTCTTAAATGTACTGAACCTAAGGTCATTTTCTTCTGTTGGCTCTTTAGTTTTCTCCATTATCTGTGATGAACCTGAGAGAGAAGAGCATTTACCAAGGAATCTCAGAAATTAGGTCCCTTTTAATTTATAACAGAAAGCCTTACAGACCCAATTCAGGAAGGTGCTGAGACCCTCTGATAAGGTGCTGAGCACCTTCAATCCATATAATGTCAATGGGAGTTGAGGGCACTCAGTACCTCACTGTGACAGCCTGCAGATGTGGCATATGTAGCTGTATAATCAATATGATTTTGTTTTCTGTGTACCACACCTTTAAATCCCTAGGATTCTGTTGTCTGTTTTGCAGGACAGAGTTGAAGCAGCACGTTACTGAGGACACGCACACATTGTTCTTTCTTGTTGTTTCCATTAATTTGGAATAAAAATTACTCAGACTGAAAGTATAACTGCTGTATATATATTGAAAAACATAATACCAGAGAGTAGGTGAGTTTATATGCAGTCTCAGCAGAATCACATGGATTTTCAAAAGTAAAATATACCTGGTTTACCATCCCAGGTAACATAGTTACCTATCAGTCAGCTGAGCCCTTGATATCCTCTTTATAAAAGTTACATCATGGCTGTACTGAAGTTAGAGGAATTACTCCAGATTGACACCATCATAACTGTGGGCAGACTCTGGCCCATTTATCTTGCTTTGGATTTGGAGGGAACATTAACCCATGAATAACTTAGCCACAAGTGGGCAATGTGGGCATTTACTTTAGGCACAGATAGTATTGGTGTAGTTCTGCATCTCTTGATAACAACTTGTCATATTTAAAACTACTTCTGGACCCTTTCATTTTAAATCCAAGAAGACAACATTGCAGGCAGTGCTGCCATTAGTCTTTCCTTGGTTATGCTGAAAAGCCCTAGGAATGAAAGCCTGTCATGGGACTGTCCCACTGCTAGAGAGCGAGGCTCCCATAGCATAAGACCAGATGTTACAGCTGAGCCTTAGCTGCCTCTTAGAAATTCAGTACGTAAGGAAGCAGAAAAACAGGCTGAACTGTTCATAGTCCAAGCCACCTCCCTTATTTTTCAGCCACTGTGAATATTTACCTTTAAAAACTTACCTTTAAGGTACTGCCTGCTTAAAAGAATGGACTCCAGGAGAGCATCTTTCTTTCTGGGAGGTCCACATATCAGTCATCTGAGGCTCTTTTACAGCCAATGATAAAGCTCTCTAGCTCCTGGTCACTAATGAAATCAATGGCCACTTTTTCCTAGAGAGAAGCCCTCCAAATCCCTGCTGGGATGGAAAAGAATAGAGAGCATATTTAATTGTCTGTCCCTTTCAAAGAACTTCAGACATATGTGGATGGAGATCATATCTGACATTCTCATTATGTGTGTTGGTCATTAAAAAGCTAAGGCACAAAATGAGTTACACCAAGCAAGGGACATAAAAGGCAATAAGAAGAGTTTATTAAAATACATTAAGAGCGAGAGAAAGACAAAGGAAAGTGTAGGATTTCAGGTCTCTCTAGTGGAGAAAGAGAGCTAATAACTGATGACATCAAGAAGGCTGAGATTTTTAATGCTTATTTTGCTTCAGTCTTCACTAAAAGGGTTAGTGGTGACAGCTACTCAACACAATTAATATTACTACAAGAGAAAAGGAACACAAGCCAAAATTAGGAAACAGTAGTTTAAAGGATATGTATATAAGTTAAATGTTTTCAAGTTGGCAGGCCTGATGAAATTCATCCTAGTGTACTTAAGGAACTAGCTGAAGCAATCTCGGAACCATTAGCAATTATCTTCAAAAACTCATGGAAGATGGGTGAGGTTCCAGAGAACTGGAGAAGAGCAAACATAGTACCTATCTTTAAAAAGGGGAACAAAGAAGAGCTAGGGAATTATAGACAAGTTGGCCTAATTTCAATACCTGGAAAGATACTGGAACAAATTCTTAATCAATTTGTAAGCACCTAGAGGATAATAGGGTTATAAGTAATAGCCAGAATGGATTTGTCAAGAACAAATCCTGACAAACAAACAATTTCCTTTTTTGATGGGGTTACTGGCCTAGTGGATGGGGGGGAAGCAGTAGACAAGATATATTGTGATTTTTTAGTAAGGCTTTTGGCACAGTCTGACATGCGATTCTCGTAAACAAACTAGGAAAATGTGGTCTAGATTATATTACTATAAAATGGATGCACAGTTGGTTGAAAGATAATACTCAAAGAGTAGTTCAGCAGTGGTTTGCTGTCAAACTGGAAGGACGTATCTAGTGGATTCACACAGGGATCTGTCTTGGGTCTGGTACTATTCAATATTTTCATTAATGAATGAGGTAATGGAGGAGAGAGTACACTTAAGAATTTACAAATGGTACCATGCTGGGAGAGATTGCAAGCACTTTGGAGGACAGAATTAGAATTCAAAACAACCTTGACAAATTGGAGAATTGGTCTGAAATCAACAAGATGAAATTCAGTACAGATAAATGCAAAATACTACTCTTAGAAAGGCAAATGAAATGCACACACACAAGGTAGGGAATAACTTGGCTAGGCAGTAGTACTGCAGAGAAAAGGATCCAGGAGTTATAATGGATCACAAATGAATATGAGTCAGCAATGTGATGCAGTTGCAAAAAAGGGTAATATTCTGGGGTGTATTAACAGGAGTTGTATGTAAGATATGGGAGTTAACTGTCCCACTCTACTCAGCACTGGGAAGGCCTCAACTGTAGTATCATGTCCAGTACTGGGCACCACACTTAGGCCAGAGGAGAGCAACATAGGTGGTAAGAGGTTTAGAAAATCTGACCTATTAGGAAAAGTTAAAACAACTGGGCATGTTTAGTCTAGAGGGGGAAAAAAAAGACTAAGGTATGACCTGATAACAGCTTTCAAAAATGCTAAGGGCTGTTATAAAGAGGATAGTGATCAATTGTTCTCCATGTCCATTGAAGGTAGGACAAGAAGTAATGTGATTATTTAGCACAGGAGATTTCGGTTAGATATTAGCAAAACTTTCAAACTATAAGGGTAGTTAAGTTCTGAAGTAGGCTTCCAAGGGAGGTTATAGAATCTCCCTCACTGGAGGTTTTTAAAAACAGGTTAGACAAACACCTGTCAAGGATGGTTTAGGTTTACTTGGTCCTGCATCAGCGCAACGGGCTGGACTTGATGACCCATTGAGATCCCTTTCAGCTCTACATTTCTATGATTTTATGATCTCCATGCAGTTTATTGCATAGTAGGCTCAGTCCTACAGTTCTTGCTCAGACAAAATTCAGTGTCAATGGGAGTTTTTGGCTGAGCAGGCTGCAGGATAATGTGCACTGCAGCTTTCTTAACCCAACATGTAGAGAAACATCCATGACTGCCCTTTACAATTAATTACTGGGAGTCATCCTCAGAATTTTTGTAAGGCTCTCACACACACACACACACAATATTTTATAACATGGGAACAGTGTGACCTGCCTGGGTTGGTTTTTTCCTCTTATTTTTACAGCTTCTTTTCCAGCTGGGAACAAGTAAATGCATATAATATAATCTTCTATTTAATTCAGAAATTGACTGTCTTTGCCATGTCCCAAGAATGAAAAAAGAAAAACCCACACAAACCTGTTTCATTTTGCCGTGGTTCACTTGCGCCTCCCTTGGAAAAGCCTCCCCAGGGAAGGCAGCTTCACAGTTTGAGAAGCACACAATGCTAGGTTTCTTCTTATATGAGTTAGAAATAAATCATCTCTGCATAAATCAAAGTGATATAACACATCTCTCTGTTTATACTGGAGCCATAGGGATGGAGAGTTACATCTCAAGTAGACCCAGGCAAATACTGCAGTAAAGTATCTATGAACATTTGTTAGAGTAAATGCAGTGAATTACATTGGATGGCATTCTTAAATCCCTTATTGACTGTATAATTGCTATTCAGGCAGGGTTTTGTTGACATAAACATTTGGGGACATTTATACACAAGATTATGTGTGTTTGTATACAGTTCTTTTATTTGCATGCAATTACACATGTTCATGTGAAACCACCTAGTTGCACTTGAAACTATCCAAGTTATAGTCATCCAATCATGGAATTAAAAACAATACCATGTGATTAGTCACAAAGCTTGACCAGCAAACACTGAATACTTATAGTGGGCACTCCAGAAACTGGAGTGTGTTTGCATAAAGCATTTGTTGGATAATTGCAAATAGCAAACAAATTCTCGAAGCCCTAGTCTGGTTCTTAGCTTGTAATTACTTCAGGGCTAGGCCTGTATCTTTGTATGTGTTTGCCCTAACACAGGAAGGCCATTGTCCTGACTGAGGCCTCTGCTGTATAACACAATTATTTGTTAATAATCATAGAATATCAGGGTTAGAAGGGACCTCAGGAGGTCATCTAGTCCAACCCCGGACCAATCCCCAATTTTTGCCCCCGATCCCTAAATGGCCCCTTCAAGGATTGAACTCACAACCCTGAGTTTAGCAGGCTAATGGTCAAACCACTGAGCTATCCCTCCTCCCTAATAATCTACCTGCTGGCAAATCACAAATAGAAGAGGGGCTAAATTCATTGAATAACTTGTTTGCTGAAGAGAGTTGGTCTTGCTTTAATTATATGACTAATCAGATAGCTTATCTGAAAAAATTTGGGTTAATAAACAAAACCAGATTTTTGCAGCCCTGCATTTGGACTAATTATTGTTTCTCTGCTTCTGTAGATTGGGGAGCCAAAACTTGTGCTCTGCCTGGACTGCTCCACTGAGACCATGAGCAATCACCTTTTGAACACTGATGATGCCGAAACTGTCATGAAACAAATTGAAACGTACTACCAAGCAACCGAGCCCATGATTGCATATTATGAAAAGAAGACACAGTTATGCAAGGTAAATTACTTAACTTTTGAATTAAGCTATTGTTCTCCTCTTCCATTATGTGAATGGTGTTTCAGGATTAGTGATGGAAGGACCATTTATAAACTGCGCTCAATTCCTGCCAGCCTCCCACAGAGCTCATATTCTGATTTGATTTCATCTTTCTCTTGCTTGATTTATTTTCTCCTGCGCACAGACTGGCATCGGCAATTTCAAATAGTCTCTGTAAAATACACTGTTACTTTCAAACACCAAGTGGAGCAGCCTGCATTATGCAACTTCTGCAATCAAATGTCTGACTTCTGGAAAACAATTTTAAAGCATAAAAAGGCAGATTCACCTAGAATACCATGCAGCACCACAAACCATAGCATCTTCTCCTATTAAAATCTTTTATTTAAAAAAATCTGTGTATACTTCTCTGCATGGTCACCCAGGACCCAGGGTAGCATAAATAACCTTAGTGTGACATCTAAACCTCCCTCCTGTGCAGAACTGAACACACACCTCCACACCAGGTTTACATAGCCCATTAGGGACAGATCTTCAGCTGGTGTAAATGGCATAGGGCCACTAATTTCAATAGAGCCACATCTTTTTACACTTGCTGAGGATCTGACCCTCATAGCGTGACTTTAGTTTAAGTAAAAAGAATGAATAAGCAGCACTTTGTAGAGCTGCAAGAGGAAAACAAATATAAGTTTATTGATTGATGTTGATGTGCCTTGGAATACAATGGTCACCCCCCCTCCCCCCACATTCACAGATCACCTTAAAGGAGGACAGAAAGAAGTTCCGAATCATGCATAGCCCAGGGTTCCCCAGTCACTCATTTGTGCCTTGACCTGGGGCCAGATTCGTTCTTGCTGGCACTGGGAAGTAAATTACATCTTCCAGTTCCATCTTGGGTCCCTGCACCCAGGAAAGGGCCAGTGGTGATATCAATGATGTCAATTCCACCTGAGGACCCCCCCCAGCCCCACAGGGCAAAAGCCCCAAACCCCACCACTCTGCCACAGGGCAGAAGCTCTGAGCTCCCCCTGCCCCAGTTTGTTAGGTGGAGAGTGGAGTGAGGATGCGGGGGGCTCCACGAACCGCGCTTTAATTGTAAAAGAGCCGCATGCGACTCAAGAGCAGAGGTTTGGCCACCCCTGTACTATGTGAACAAAAAATTGTAGTGGATAAAATAATAACACTTGGTCAGTCGTTTTGCTGTGAGAGTAATATATAGTAAATGAATGAATTCACATGGCTGGCGCTCTTTTGGGTAATGTTGATTGCTCCTGAACCACGGAGATCTGACAGGTTTCAGAGTAGCAGCCGTGTTAATCTATATCTGCAAAAAGAAAAGGAGTACGTGTGGCACCTTAGAGACTAACCAATTTATTTGAGCATAAGCTTTCATGAGCTACAGCTCACTTCATTGGAATGCATCCGATGAAGTGAGCTGTAGCTCACGAAAGCTTATGCTCAAATAAATTGGTTAGTCTCTAAGGTGCCACACGTACTCCTTTTCTTACTGAGATCTGAGTATCACTGGTGGAGGGGAAATTTGCAATTTGCAGGGCATGGGTTTTGCTTTCTCACTCATACCAAGTTGCAATATATTATTCAGACTGCTGTGTGCTGCTCTGTGGCAGGGCTAGGGGTTTCTGCCCTGGAGGGAGGGAGGTCTCAGGTGGAAATGGCATCATTGATATCACCACTGGCACACTTGTGTGCTCTCTGAGATAGAGAAGTGGAGTGGAAGTCAGGTGAAAAATAGAAAAATCCAATACTACTTCTGATCACAACTTCCTTGTATTCTAGATCAAGGAATTTGTCACAGGCTTTGTTACTTTATGGATCTAGCTATGTGTACAGGATAGAGTCTTTCTGTAAAAGCATTTCGAGATATGTATTTTGTATACTTGCATTTTATTTTAAACATAACTCACGTTTTCACCCTTAGGAACCTAGTTCATTCTTAGGTGGGAAGGAGCCATTAGAAGGGCGCTGTGTGCAGGGAAGGAGGGAGGGTTTCTGGCCAGTGTATTGGGACTTAAAGGTGAAACAAGTCCTACTCCACCTCACTGATGCTGGGAAACCCCTCCTGCTCAGGCCTGTGCTCTCAACAGATGAAATTCGCTGCTGTGCTAAGGGCCCACACAAAATGTATGCCCCTTTAAATCTGACAAACCCTATTTTGAGGGATTGGGAAGGATTTAAAAGGGCATAGGGTGGGATTTGAAAAGGTGTTTAAGGGGCCCAAATCCCACCCAGCTCCCTTAGGCTGCTTTGAAAATCACAGTTGTCTTTATTTTTAAATGCAGCCTGCCTCAGTACATGACCAAATACTGCTTGTGCTTTTACTTGCAGGGAGATTAGCAATCTTACTTAAATGTTCCATGGTGCAGCTCTCAGGAGCATAAGGATGCAGCACTTCTAAAAGAGCCAGCCTTTGCGTTGGCACAGAGCAAAAAGACAGAGTTGTCAACTGGCTTGTCAAAGAGAAGACTATTTTTATTTGGTTTCAACATTTGGAAGTGAATTTAAGGCTGAGACACGGGGTCAGAGTGGCAGCCCTGGCACCCGAGTCCCCCCATTTAGCCACAGAACAGGTACAGTGCGGGGCAGTCACAGTACAAGCTTCCCTCCACTTCGCAGCTCACCAGCTCTTCAGTCAGGAACTGGAGGGGCTACGTGTGCACGGGAGAAATTCACCTTGGCGCAAAAGGCCAGCACAAGGCCTAGAGTGCCCTCAATTGGTACATCACCCCACGGCCCAGGGATGTGTTTCAGCTTGAGTGAGAGGAGAGGTGGGTGCATTTCAACTGCCTGAAGTTTACATGTGAGCAGGTTCCAAACTTCCCTTTTGTCTTCTGAAATTTCTTACTGACTGCCCAGTACTGCCTCCCGAGTCTCTGGTTATAATGTCTCGTTTACTTGGTACAGAGTCAAGAATCTGTTTGCTATATTTTTGTGTATTTAATTTTGTTTTTAAAAAGTCCTTTCTTCCACTAAACAATTAGTCCCCGCGTTCTATTATATCACCGATAGAGGACTGTATCAGTCACCTAATAAGGCCAAGTGCCCTCTGCCCCCTTAATGTAGTAATGGGGGGGCGTTAAAAAAAAATAAACAAGTTGTGTGCCAGTCACTGCCACCTGCTCAACCATCTACTTTATGTTTCATCCCTACCTTGCCTCTAGCTGTTCACTGCCCAGTTAGGGTGCAGACTCGTTGGGGGATAGGGAATCAATATAAATACATAAATAAACAACAGGATTCTTGCCAGCCTCAGCCATTAACTGTATCCATAGCTTTCACTCCACCCAAAAATGCATTCCTAGAACATTTGTCACTCCCGTTGATAGTCTCTCTTTCTCCCTTTACTTGGTCTTATTAGTGTTCATGGTCTTGCTGTTGAAAGGAACAGACACACACAGCGCATTATCACATCCTAGCAATGGTTTCTTACTGTTTTCTCCAGCTCCTACATGTAGGTTTTCCAAACACTTTGTAGTTTGCCCCTCTTTAGGTCACTCTGACAAAGGATATGAATGTAGCTCACCCTGTTTAGTGGTTTAAGTCTGAGCTGAAAATGTTTTCTTTGTGGGCTAGACTTGTTAGTCTTTGTTTTGAAGAGTCACTTTCCCTACTGCTGTATAGCACCATGATACATGGGAACGGCCCTCTATGAATGAGTGACAGATCACTTTCCTGGCTCATGTAATCTTTGGCCAGCAAGGGTGCCAATTAAATGTCAGTTAGGTGGGGAAGGTAGAGATGTGGACCATCAAGTAGGGGCACCATATTTTATAAAGAGCCCAAACATCAAACCTTAGTTTGTTCATTAACTGCATTAGATTTACTGTTAGAACATTTGTGGAAGGAGCCTTAAGGACCTTATGGAGACCAAGAACCTTTGGAGTCAATAGGATTCTTGAAATGATGATTCGACAGTGTCAGATTATTGTGGCCGGAAGGTCAGGTCTCCATTTGAAGTCACTCTTTGAACAAAAGATAACTGCTAACTGCTTCTATTCAGCAACTAAGGCCCTGCACCCAACAAAGATATTGGAATCTTAATATGCAAATGATTCCCACTGTCTGTGAACCTGACAGGAATAAATGGTTTCAGAGTAACAGCCGTGTGATAGTGAACCTTTCGAAAGCTCAGCTGAGCAGAGGCACAGGGAGTGTGCCACATTGATGTGCAGTTTCAAAAGAAATCTAATCAGAGAGAATAAAGGGGATAGAATTGAAGGGGTTTGGGGGTTTAGTTTGTTTGTTTCTAATCTGCACATTTTCCATTCGAGCAGATAGCTTCCAAACCCTATTCTGGGCGTCAAAGTGACTGTAACGGTGGGATAGAAGTTTTTCCATTTAAGGAATTTAAAATCTTGGTATTAGAGGCAATTCAGTTCTCTATGATCCCTACCATGTGTGACGCAGTGCACCCAGCTGGTAACGACGACTACAGATTGTTTTTACAGATTATTCCTATCCTACATGTAAGTGCAGAAAGTACTTTTGAAAGGAACAAAGACTAACTTCCTTAATACAGAAGCATTCATGCTGTCGAGTGTTGTTTTTCAGAAATACAAAGCTGCTGCACTATTTTAATTCAGAAAGCTGATATAAATTTGCAGTTAACTATTGAACTATGTCATTTTGGGGTAGCTGCTTGTTATGGCAGAAAAACAGAAAAGTGAAAAATTTCATAACAAAAACGCAAAAGTCAAGGTTTAGTTACAATAAGAAAACTCATGGCAACAGTCAATCCCAGGTGCACGAACTAACTTATGGAACCATACTCACATTTATTATGTGTGATAGCCACATGTGAATCCAAATTAGGTGCTTCTTTTAGAAAGGGCTGTATAAACAAAGACACAATTTAGGCTGCAGGCTGCATCTCAGGAGCACTGCAGCACACATGTAGGCTAAAATTGTATGCTAAAAGGTTTTAGAGCAAATGTTGATTTTTTTTTCTAGTACAAAATCAAATTATGAACCACAAATATATTTTACTCTTTTTGCCATTGAACATGGTTATCCACAGGGACAGGGTTTTTGAGGAATTATAAGTTGTCTTCCACAGTATAATGGTTAAGTGAAGCAGAGTATGGGTCTGGTTTCTTATTGTATTTGGGTGCCTAAAGATACAGGCTATTCTACCTGTGTAGCTACATGCTGGACTGAAAGGCAGGCTGCATCCACACTTGTCACTGAGGTGTGTAGTTACACATGGCAGTGAAAGGCTCTGGCAGGGGGGAGGCAGTGAGTTAAGGCTCCAGCAGCAGGGAAGCTCCCTGCCAGCTCTTTTCCCTCTGCCCCCCTGCTAGATCCTTTCCCTGCTGCCTCTCTCCTGTTGCTGGAGCCTTTCACTGTGGCAGGGAAAGTCTCTGGCAGCGGGCCACTACATTGCTAAAAATAGCAGTGTAGACTTGGGAAGCGCTGCTGGGGGTTGGAGGGTGGTCTGGGACTGTAGCCGAGGGGTTCAGGTGTGTAGTCTACTACTCGCCTAAGCAGTGCCTCACTATTTACAGTGCTATTTATACCCTTTCTAGCTGGCATGCTGTGTGTGTACACACCCCACCATAAGTGTAGACATGACCACAAATAGGCACCTAGTAGGATTTTCAGAAGTGCCTAAGTGCCTCACCCCCATTGATTTCCAGGGGTGAATTAGTCACATAGGTGCTTTTGAAAATCCCACTAGGCATCTGTCTGCATCTTTAGGTGCCTAAATACCTTTAAAAATCAGGCTTGATATCTAATGTAATAGTGGTTTATTCAGTAGTTCTGCTTTTTACTGAGAAAGACAAATTCTGATTATTCTTAATATCTGACTCATCCTTTAAAGCTTCGTTTATTGACAGTATGTAGGAGTTTAATAAGTAATATTAACAGCAATGCCATAGGCAATCAAGCAAGATCCCAACCTTGGTTTACAGTAGCTGAGTAGGTGTATTCCTAGGATACTTCATGTTCAAATAGACAGCTAAATAAAAAGAGTGTGCACTTAGCAAATAATGTAAGCAGCCTGGCCCAGTGGATTTTTAGGGATTCATAAAACTTCCCTATTTCAAATTACATCAGCCTGAAGTTTAGCCTACAAGATGTCAATCCAGATGCAGTTTTTTCCTTCTACTTTTAATAACAGCGCTGAAAAGTAGTTAAGTCATGTGCTGGTTAAGGAGAAGTAAAAGAAACTTTTAGTTACTTATTGCAGACTTTTTGCATAGCTGTTACAAAAACCCCAACAATTATTCAAAGAAATTGTCATACTGGATAAGACCATCTCGTGGATTGTCCAGTCTCTGATAGCATCCAACACTATATGCTTTACCGTAAGGGTACCTACATGGTCTCGTTTCTATAGTCAAAAGCTCCATTTCCTCTGTGGCAATTTCAAGTTATGTATTTTCAATACTAAGTCATGCAATGAAATAAAAATATGAGGAAGTATAAAATAAACTGAAAATACCACCAAAATAAACAACACAAGGACTAAAGGACTGAGTGTAATATTCATTTTCAGACTTCACACTAAAACCCTGCGTGTTGGAATTTACCTAAAACTGCAGTGGAATTTCCAATCAGATGCACCACAAAAACCAGAGAGCCTTAATACTGTATTTAGATCTAGCTCACAACAGAGGACACACAGTCTTGAACTTACCGTACCATTTGTAAGTTCTTATCTTGCAGGGTCCATCATACACTTGAAGGAACAAACTTCTCTTTCAGGCAGTGCTGCTCGCTGAAATCATACAGGTGCTGGGATAACTTTGTGCTGTATCCTGCGAGTTGGACCTTTTCCCTTCATGTCTGGTGAGGGCCAGTGATGGCGGTGGTACGGGGCCCATTGTTGGTCAAAATTGTCAGCGTTTCCCATTGAGTGGATAGATTCCAGCAGCTCTTAAATAAAGTGTTGCAAATCCCATGTTCAGGAAACCAACTCTTGATGCTGACAGTCTGGCTATTGGCCTGTGTTCTAGCTCCCATTGTTAGGAAGAGTCACTGACGGGAGGTCTCCACTGCAATAAAAAACCTGCAGCAGCGAGTCTCAGAGCCCGGGTCAGTTGATTAAGGCTTACGGGGTTCAGGCTGCAGTGCAGATTTTTGGGCTCAAGCTGGAGCCTGGGCTCTGAGATCCCCACTTCCCTCACAGGCTTTCAGAGCCCAGGCTACAGCCCAAGCCCAAACGTGTAAATTACAAATTTTAGCCCCACAGCCAAGTCCTGTGAACCCCAGTCAGCTGAACTGGGCCAGCTGTGGGTCTTTTATTGCAATGTAGACATACCCCCAGAAGGTGGTAGCAAGGCAACTACACTGGTTGCATTTGCTAACCTCCTCCCAGCAATGGTTGAAGATACAGGATCTCGGGAATGGAGGTTGTTCATAAATCTGAAATGTTCCCTAACTCTGAACAAGACATTATGGACTTCAGCCACTGGGGGGTTGGGGCTGCAGCCACGGAGGATGGGTGAGGGGCTTCTGACCCTCGAGGCACCAGCGTTCTGGGTTCCTGCCCCGCAGGAGCACCAGAGCTCAGGGCTTTAGAGCTGGAGGGAGCTCGGGTTGGAGATTCAGCCCAGCAGTTCCATTCCCAGCTTCTGCCCCACAGCTCCATTCTCCTCCCTCCAGTTTCTGCCAGGGGTGTGGGCACACCGGGGCTTGGGACTTTAGCCACGAGGGGAGTGCTGGGGCTGAAACCAGCACTCCCCCTTTAGCAAAGTCCTGAGTCCTGGTGCCCCCCCCGGGGCTGAAGCTGGGAACAGAGCTGCGGGGCTGAAGCCCCGAGTCCCAGCGCTCACCCCAGGTCTAAAACCCTGAGCCCTGGTGCTCCCGATGGTCAGAAGCCCCGAGTTCCCCCTCCCCCGTTGACCAAGAGCCCTGACCCCCCCCCCCTTCGGCCCCATGGCTGAAGCCCCAAGGCAATACGGTACTTGCTGCTGGGTTTTTTTGGTCTCCACTGCTGCCTGATTGATTATTTCCGGTTCTACAGGGTGTCCAGTTGACCAGTAAGTCCGTAACTCTGGTGTTCATATCTTTGAGGTTGTACACTAACGTGCTCGTGCTGATTCTTTGTCTTCGGCCTACAATACAGTTGACCATGAGATCTAATTGGTTTGTTTGTGAACACAAGGAGGGGTGGATGGATCCTTTCCTGGGTGTGTCTGTTCTTTTACTCCTAAGAGAACCCAGAGTGTAGTTGTGGGCAATAGTTCCGCTGCCCCATGAACTGTCTCATGGGGTACTACAGCGGTGGATATTGTCACCTCACTTGTTTCAATCGGTAGGAGGGAGAGTAGGAGACATAGGCTACCGGGTATCCTTGATTTTTAGATGTTACCCCCCTCCATCCCCATTGGATCCACCAAAATCCAGAGTTGTTAACCTTTGGGCACATTGCAAAACATATCCTTTCCCCCTCTTCTCTAAGGCTGTTGAGGAGGGAATGTGCTGAGGTGCTCTAGTTATGGACAGGCCTTTATTTAGTGATTTTAAAATTATGGGATAGGCACATAGAGCCCTGAATGGGCAGCTAATGTTATATTTTAAAAATTTGAGAAATAAAAGAATTTTGAGGAACTTTTCTTGCACTGAAATTTTGCTGGCTCTAAAATATGTATTTTGTGTGCATACAGTGTAGAGTTTCATACTTTGGAAGAAACAATTGAATTAGAGATTGAAACTTTAGTTCAGATCTCAAATTCTGTTTCACTACATAGATGAAGCCATTATTTATCAGTGGTAATAAACATGATAGATTGGATTACAGATCCTGTTTGCAGATATTTCTGGAATACAAAATATAAAAATTTAGAGAGGTGTGTGAATGGTTTTAATAGGCCAAAGATGAAACTCAGAATAAAAAAAGCATCTGACACTAAATACAAACGAAGAAAATCGATCCATAATGAAAAGAAATAAGCTGTTTCCAGATCTCACTCAATCACTGTATTAATCTACACGTTTCCCATATAATACACAGAACAATTAATGGCTGTAAACTCTGTTCCCCACAGCCAAAACACTGGTAATTATTCCACAGCATAGGAAGCAGTTTTACTCTTTCTTAGTCAGTTCTCCAAAGTTAGTCTAACAGCCAGGAGAAAATGTGGTCAAAGCAGAATCTGTGAAGAACACAAGGCTAAAGAGAACAACTCAGACTTATCTCTTTTGAAGAAAGTGAGCAATGGACCAGAACAAAAGCAGTGCCCACTGCAGAACATGCACTGCCCAAAGGTCATGAAAAAACTGGAACAAATTCACAAAGCTTGAAATACAAAAAAACTCAAAACTGACATGCTAGGTTGGGAGCTGTTGCCTGAAAGCCCTTACATCATAGGATTATATGCAGTGACACTTCAAATGACAAGAAAACAGTAAACAAGTCAGTGCTAGGGACTTATTTTTTTTTACCAGTATTAAATGGGGCTATTTTATTGAGTTTATGTTTAACATAAAATAGTGTTAAAATAGAATCCCAAAAATTTGAGAGTCCTTTCCATATATCAAAGTGGTTACGATATTTTAAACTTCAAAGGACTCTGCAGAAAGATCAATGTACAATTGAGCGACCTACAAAACCTCCACGTGATCTAGTGGAAGCATAAGAAATGAATACGCTGTTTTCCAGTTCAGCATTTAATGAAGCTGCAGACACTACAGTAGGATTTTCTTAAGGAGCATGTTTATAAATCCAATCCCAAATCCAATAACCCAGAATTAGTACTGCTCTGAGTCCTTTGGATCAATTATTTAGACAACATGGGTAATTTAAATTGTTACAACGTAATCAGCATGGGCTGATGTTCACAACATCATTTCTATGTAACCTACTTTTTGTTTTAATAGATAAATGCAGAAGGAACGCCAGAAGAGGTTTTTCTTCAAGTTTGCACAGCAGTTGACTGCTTTCTGAAAAAGGAAGAGGAAGCATTGTCTCTTTCAGCAGAAGTACAGTAATGGTTTATACGCAAAAGTTTCATCTTATGTGCACTTGTCACACTTGACTAAAATGCTGTTCAAAGCAATATCTGCTGTTTTGAGAGGTATCTGGAATTAGTGCATGTGGTATTCAATGTTATTTTAAAATAAATCTTTTATTTATAATCATACAGTATGCTAAATACAAAATGGTCTCCACACTAAAACCACACTAGTACTGTATGTTGTTTATCAAATTGTTTGCACAGGTTAAAAGCAGCATGGTGAACAGCAGCTCCAGTTTATAGTATCATGCATTTGAATATAATCATATGTATTGCACAATCAGCGGTCAGCTCCGTCAACTGCCATATAGCAAAGACTTTCAGGATTGCTCTGTCTCATTGCAATGAGGTTATTTTTTTTCTTTCATTAATTAACACTGTTCATTTTTGTGCTAACACTTAGCTTGTTCCTGATTTATAGTGGTTGAAATCTGTTCTCTGCCATTGTGCTTGATAATGGAATATTCCTGGAATTAGTCATGCTAATTTGTGGAGCTGTGGAAGTTGAACAGACTTTTAACACTTCCCCAAAACACTGTAAATGCATTGAAAAAATGAACGGAACATGCAGAAATTAACAAATATTGTAGAGGTCTGTCCATCTGTTGCCATCGCACAGACAAAACTGCTGTGAAATCTTTGCTGTGCTGGTAGAATTTGCTGTATATTGTAACAATTTTCTAATTGGGCAGGGATACCTTTGTTCTTTGCTGAAAACATGAACTGAGTAATGTTGGTACAATTAAAAAAGTGCAAACAGATATTTCTCCATGCTAATAATAGTTGCATATTTCACTGTTAAAAATTAGCATGTGAAGTTGTTCAGCAGCCATTATATATAAAGATTAGCAGATACTATTAAATCATACTCTCTAAGTATTCCAAGTGTAAATTTCAGTTTTGGATCCTCATCTGTTGTCTTCTAGTGGCACTGCCAAACTTTGAAAATGACAGTCAAAAAGAAAGAAAAAAAAAAGAGGCAGGGATTGTTTGATTCCTGTTGCTTGTATTTTTAACAATCTATCTTTCCAAAATATCTGCACAAAAATATGCAAAATCATATCATATTTCCATCTACTCAGCCAAAATGCTTTTGGTATACTGGTAGCCAAAACACCCCAAACTTATTTGAGTCTTGTGAAGTAATTGCATCCTCTTACTGTGCTGTTGCACCAGTCCATAGTTTAAGTTTGCATGATTGATCTTTCCGTCAACAACTGTACTTTCAATGAGCATTTATGGGGCAGATTTGTATTTTTAAAGTTATCTTTCTTGTAATGAAGACATAATACAAATAAAAAGTATGGACAAATGCTAAGAGTCGTAATTTATGCCGTAGTACACTTGGGTTTGATCTTGCCTAAAGCTCCATAAAATATGGATAACTGATAAATATAAATCAAATAAAGCACTCTAAACTCCCCCTCCCTCCAAATCATGGCAAGTTTTTTTTTCCCCCTTTTCTTCTAGTTCCTTGCCATCTGCCATGTGAGCAAATAGCTCCAGTTATTCACTAAAGGGCAATTTTAGACCTGGTTTTCTCCTTTAATCGTGGATGTTCTTGCTTCCTTGGGTTCCTTTATAAGTTAACCTTTTACCTCTGACACCAACTGAAGTGCTAGGCGAACTCCAGAACATTGCCATGAACGACCTGGAAGGGTATGTGATACAACATGTCTAGCAAAACACTTCTTGGAAATAATCAATTTACCTTCAGAATGCAGCCAGACTCCTCCAGCTTGAAGAGAAACGTCCTTTTAGCCTAGATCTGAACCTGGTGGCACTAATGGCTGTACTCTTATGCTATTTTTCCAATAATTAGAGGATTTTAGAATGATCATGTGGTTGTAAATTATCCTAAGCACACCCACATACAGGTATTTCTAGTTGTTCCTTGAGTTATTTCTCATTACAATGACAATTAAAATGAGTGGAATGTGAAACTCTGATTTTTGGTGCTGTCCCTCAGAAACCGATCGTCAGTTTCTAATTCCAAAAGCTATTTACAATATTAGTCAATATACAATTCCATATTTTAAATGTAGTATGTCAAATCTTACCCTTAATTCCACCCTCCTTCTTATATCACATTTCCTAGTCCAGTGGTTTTCAACCCGCGATCCGCGGATCCGCTGAACATCTGCACTGTATGTCTAAGGGGTCCGCGAATGGTGACTAGGAAAATAAAATTTCAGATCTCAGAAAAGGCTTTCTGTTTTTTCTGATCAATCAAAAGGATTTGAATACCCCCACCTACAGGTCAAAACCCAGAAGTGGTGTTGTTACCATAGAAGCCCAAAGTTTAGTGCCCTTTCTCACACTGTGTCAAATGCTGTGCACTGAAACATTTACAGTTGAATTCTGTTCAGTCTAAGACTTCTATGGTAGGAGTCTCTGGATCACAGGTTGAACTTTCAAAGGGGTCTGCAACATCCATGTCAAATTGTGTAGGGGTCTGCAAATGAAAAAAGGTTGAAAACCACTGTCCGAGTCCATCAGGTATAGCCGCTGTGATGCCAACCTAGAACCAATGCAAACATTACATGGATCAAATATGCAAGTATCTCACACACACACACAAGATTTCCCCCATCTCAGTAAGTAACACTGTTTTTGTGTAAGTATATTATATATTTGATATCCACCACTCTTACATATATCTTCATACACATACATACTGTGTGTGAGAGAGATAATTGTGTGTGCGTGCACACATACATACACACAAATATTCATTCAAATTAGAAACAGGGCTTTAATCAAGAGATTTTAACTAAGGGATTTCATGTCTGAATTCCCTCATGTCTGAAACCCCCCACCCCATTCCGCCCTTCCCCTTCAAACTGTATTAACCTTTCCCCTGTGCACATTTGTAATTTTTTTCCCCACTTCTGTATTATGGTTATTTCCCTCTAAGAACATTTTAAAAGCCCTTCAAAAATAAGATGACAACAGATTTCTCTCTTTAGTAATCACTCTTCACCAAAACAGCTTCCATGACAGTAGTGTAACTGAGTGGGAGAACATAGTATTATATGTTCCCATGATATTATAGATTCTATCACACAATAGCTTTTGTCTTTCATCAAAGAGAAAAGTGAAATACATATGGTATCTTTGTTGTATTATATATCTTTAGGTTTATTAATTTCTCAAAGTATATGAGATGTTTACAGATGATGTATTACATCATTCAATGTTTTTAGTAACTGTACTATATTATCTACTCAATATATTATAGGCTTAAACTTATTTTCCTTAGAAACAAATAGTATGAAAACCTAAATGAAACTGTGAAATTTAACATTGTGATCAGGCTACAGTTAAAGTTACTATCAAATGCAATCAGCCAATTACCCTTCTTATTGCCATGGTTTTAAGCTAATGTGTTTCTTTTACATTCTAAATCACTCTGAAAATTTGAGTTCTTGTTTCAGTGGAAAACTAATACAGTTTAAAATAATGCGTGTTTCTGAATCACCAGCGATACAGTTCAATAAAAAAAGTTATTAGTTCAAAAATATCACAATAATTACAAAGCTTTGCAGACATCAGCACGTTTTGAGATTAATACAGCACACCAAAGTTGCTAACGTTCCTTTCTTCTTCAGTCTGAAAAAACAACAACAACCCAATTTGTGAACAGGATATGAGAAAACTAAGGCTCTTATCCTGCAAGAGGCCGAGCACATTCTATTAGGTGCAGCGTACGTTCAGTTCTCACTGAAGTCAACAGTAGTGCCAAGTGCTGAGCCAGTGCAGATACGGGCCCTTTAAGTATTCATGTGACCTACTAAAATGTACTATTTTCTATTGTTAATGTTAGTTAAAAAATTAATTTCTACCCAGAAAGGAAATCACAGTAAGCATTCTATATATAAACAGAGCGTATCCACATAGTTTATTTCTCACAGTTCTCCTGACAATTGAACATTATTTAAGAACATACTGTATACACAGATAAGAAGAAACATACAAAATGTTTTAAATGATGCACGACAAAATCCAGCAGTATAAAAGAATGCATGTGAACCTTTGCTCACTGCTCAGGCTAAATTTAATCACTTGTTTAAATAGTAATAAAAATACAATCTTTCATGGATCTTGTGCAGACTACAAAAGAGGAAAATTATTACCATATATATGATTTATATTAGGCAGTTTTCTTTGATGAGTTGCACTACCAACTCCAAATGCAGAGGCAGAAGGCTGTGTACTTTATTTTAAAGGAGTTAATGTTGAGTATTAGGGACTTTACACAGTTACTACCACTGGCACTTTTCACCATATTTTGTACACGTCACATGATCATCTTATATAACATTACATTTAAAAAATATATCTGAGTGACAATTTTTTAACATTCACAAACCATGAGCTGGTTAAGGAAGCAATGCAACAGTTGCTCCCTGTAGTGCTTCACTGTTGGTAATAGAGTTCATTGTGGTAAAAAAAAAAAAAAAAAAAAAAAAAATTAGAAGAAGTCAATGTGATTAAGCAGCTCCAATTTAATCAAGACCTGTAACCAACCATCACTGGAACAGTGAGTATTTTTTAGAGTATATCCTAGAAGCAAACACTGTCATTGGTTAAAACCTTGCCTAAAGAAGTCAGTTCCTGTGCGGAAAACTATTTCACAACAAAACTGCAAGCTACTAAACTGTTTTTATATAAATACTTCATCTTCTCTGGATCTCATAACCAAGTTCTTCAAAGCCTTTGGAATTTATTGTATCTTTAAATGCGTGCTCTCATTTCTGGCTCAGCCTTCTATATTTTTTTCCTTTCTTTTTTGTTTTGTTTTAGATTCACCACCTAAAAATGACTTAAGGTGGGAAAAGGAAAGTCTCCCAGTGAAACCTTCTGCACACTAGGAATGTTCAGCTGCTGTTCAGTGATCAAGAACCGTGACAGTTCAGAGCTGTAGTTTGACGAGTACACCCAGGAAGCTGTCATGCTGTGAGTGACATTTCAGGGAAAGCAGAGTCTTTCCAAAGTGTGCACGGAATTAACAATGATGCCATTGTTACTTTTCAAAGAGGATTGTAAGCCCAGGTAGTAAGTCTGCTTCCCATGTCATCTATTTGCTGGAAAGTAGTTTGGGTCAAGATAATTGTAACTGGTGCCTTGGGACATGCAGTAGTCTCTATCTAAGAATGTCTCTGCTCTGTAAATAGGCTGTAACTGGTGATCTTCCTTGTGAATCTCTGTTTCATGTAGACTGCAAAGGAAAGAAAACACAATTTGGCAAGTGAACTTATTTTTCATAATATATTCACTTCCAGAACAATGAATATATGTTTCTTTTTATTATTTTAACTGACAGATGCATGTCAAATTCTATATCACACACCATTACTTCACAGTTGAGGATTTCAGAGAACATACTTTCCCTGTCTCATACTTAACAGTCCAAATATTAATTACTCTCTCCATTACACTGAAAGAATGCCTGACTTTCACACCACCAGAAAACACACCAAAAAGAACTATTAGAAACACACTTTACAGTTATAATCTAGTTACATCTAACTTTCAAGAGGTATCATGGAACAGATAAATCCCATATAGCAAAGAATTTACTCAGTGTTTACGCCTTAAAGGGTTATTCAAGTAATTGCAAATAAGAAGCATCAATGCTTGCTGCTCACCAGTCGGAACAAGAATCACAGAAATCCAAGGACATTTCTTGAGGGCAATCCTGGCAGTGCCACCGAATGCCTTGAATGGGTTCAGTTCCGCAGTTGTCACACTGTGAAACATATTGAACAAAAAGGTAGTGAAAGAAAGAATTTATGTTAAAAATATATATAGTTTCATCTCAACCAATGTACTGCATTCAAAGGATAATAAAGAGCATGGTTTCTTGAAAAATCATCACCACCTGCAGATGAGTTCTGTATAATCCTGAAAGCTTGTCTCTCTCCACAACAGAAGTTGGCCCAATAAAAGATTATCTCACCCACCTTGTCTCTCTAGTATTTATAAATTAACAGATCCTGGGAAAGACCACTTGGACCGCTGATGATCATCCTACTTTCTGCTTCATTCCCCACTCCCTCAAGGCTCCCATTGCAATTATCCTTCTGGCCAACAACAGATGGACATGCTTTCCTCTGGAACCTATCAGTGTCAGTCCTAAACTGGCCAGATGAGTTGCTGCAGAGTGACACAAGGCAGTCCTTTCTAGCTCAGGGGTGAGCATGATGACCTTGCAATTCTCCAAACTCGACAATCTGAAATGCCTGAACTTGGGATCCTCTACATGCAAGCAAAATGTGGTATCACTAGACAGCTGCATTAGCAACCTTTTAAGGTAAGCTGTACGGAAGACTAAAAAACAGTTACTCACCTTCTTGTAACTGTTGTTCTTCGAGATGTGTCGTTCATGTCCATTCCAATCAGGTGTGTGTGCATGCATGTGCACAGTAGCTGCAAGATTTTTCCCTAGCAGCAACCATAGCCTGGCCACCCTCTGGAGTTGCGCCTTCATGGCACCCAATATAGAGAGCCCTGCCGACCCATCACCCCCGCAGTTCCTTCTTGCCAGCTACTCCGACAGAGGGGTAGGTGGGTAGGTATTGGAATGGACATGAACAACGCATCTCGAACAACAGTTATGAGAAGGTGAGTAACCGTTTTTCTTCTTCGAGTGCTTGTTCATGTCGATTCCAAATTGGGTGACTCACAAGTCCAAGTTCAGGAAGCGGGGTCGGAATCATCCACTGATTGCAGCACTGCTCGTCCAAAGGCCACATCGTCCCTGACCTGCTGGGTAATCGCATAGTGCGTGGTGAAAGTGTGGATGAAGGACCATGTCGCCGCGCTGCAGATTTCCTGAGTGGGGACCTGTGCCAGGAAAGCTGTTGATGAAGCCTGCGCCCTAGCGGAGTGCGCAGTGATCGGGGGTGCAGGAACTCCTGTCAGGTTGTAGCATTCCCGGACACAGGATGTAATCCGTGACAAAATGCATTGTTACAACACAGGCAGACCTTTCATTCTGTCCACCACTGCCATGAATAACTGGACTGATTTTCTGAACAGCTTAATTCTCTCGATGTAAAAGGCTAGCATCCTGCGGACATCCAGAGAGTGTAGTCTCTGCTCCCTGCCACTGGAATGTGGCTTAGGGTAGAACGCTGAAAGAAAGATGTCCTGGTTCACGTGAAACTGTGACACAACCTTCAGGAGGAAAGCAGGATGAGCTGCACCTTGTCCTTATAGGACACAGTACAAGGGGGCTCTGAAGTTAGGGCCTTGAGTTCAGACACTCTCCTGAGGTTATCGCCACCAGGAACGCCATCTTGTAAGGGAAAGAGAGAAGGGAGCACGTTGCCAAGGGCTCAAAGGGTGGTCCCATAAGCCTAGAAAGGACCAGGTTGAGGTTCCAGGCTGGGACAGGCTGTCAGACATTAGGATATAGCCTGTTGAGCCCTTTTAAAAACCGGCTGACCATAGGGTTAGCAAACACCGAGCGGCCCTCCTCGCCTGGGTGAAAGGCCTAGATGGTGGCTAAGTGCACCCTTATCGATGACAACGAAAGCCCCTGCTACTTCAGATGGTGAAGGTAGTCCAGAATAAGCAGCACTGGGTCCAGCGTCGGCGACGAATGGCGCAGCGCCAACCAGATTGAAAATCTCTTCCACTTGGCAAGGTAGAGGCTCTCATAGAGGGTTTTCTACTGCCAAGAAGGTCTTGTCTAACCTGGTCTGAACAGGAAAGCTCCATCGGGTTCAACCATGGAGCTTCCACACCGTAAGGTAAAGTGAGTTGAGGCTCAGATGTCGAAGACCACCATGATTTTGCGTCAGAATGTCCGGGAAGAGTAGCAGGGCTTCCACAGACTTGTCTAGGAGAGATGTATACCAGTGCTGTATACTTGCAGGTGTATGGAATGTTCTACACAGAAGTTCCACAGCATGAGGGCTTCCTGGCACAGGGGAGAGGACCGTGCACACCCCTCCCCCCCCATTTGTTAATACAGAACATTGCAGAGGTGTTGTCTGTCATGACTGATACACATTGTCCCGTTAAGTATGCCCGGAAGGCCTGGCATTTCAGGCACACCACTCTCAGCTCTCTGACATTGATGTGGAGAGCCAGATCCACCTGAGACCAAAGACTTTGAGTCCTGTGGTCTCCTAAATGTGCTCCCCAGCCCCTGTCTGATGCATCCGTCACTAGAGACGGGACGGCTGTGGACTGGCAAAGGGGAACACTGAGCATACCTCCTGAGGGGTGAGCCACCACAGGAGGGAGTCGAGGACCAGGAGAGGTAGAGTCACTATCCTGTCCAGGCTGTCTCTGGCCAGGCGGTACACTGACGCCAGCCACGACTGAAGAGGTCTTAGTCTGAGCCTGGCATGCTGCACCACATAGGTACAAGCCACCATGTGTCCCAGAAGCTTCAGGCAGTTTCTTGCTGTGGTGGTGGGAAACTGTCTGAGGCCTCGAATGCTATCCGTCAGGGCCTGAAACCTTGCTTGCAGCAAGTATGCCCTGGCCTGGGTCAACTCCAATACTGCCCCTATAAACTCTATCCTCTGGACAGGGGACAGAGTGGACTTTGCTTTGTTTAAAAGGAGACCCAGGTTGAAGAAGGTGGCTCTGATAAACTAGACCTGAGCCTCTACTTGGGTCTTGGAGCGGCTCTTGATCAGCCAGACGTCGTCGAGGTAAGGAAACACCTCAACCTGGTGCCTGTGCAGAAACACAGTGACGACTGCCATGCACTTGGTGAAAACCTGAGGTGCTGCTGACAGGCCGAATGGGAAAACTGTGAATTGGTAGTGGGTGCTGTCCACCATGAACCTGAGGTACTTCCTGTGGGGCTGAGTGATCGCGATATGAAAGTATGCGTCCTTCAAGTCGAGGGCGGCATACTAGTCTGCTGGATCCAATGAGGAAATGATGGAGACCAGAGAGACCATGTGGAACTTGAGTTTCTTTATAAACTTGTTGAGTTCCAGCAGGTCCAGGATGGGCCTGAGGCTGCCTTTAGCTTTCCATATTAGGAAATACAAGGAATAAAAGTCCTTGCCCCTGTGCTGCTGAGGAACCTCCTTCACTGCCCCTAAAATAGGAGCGACTGCACCTCCTGGATAAGGAGTTGCTTGTGAGAAGGGTCCCTGAACAGGGACAGGGAAGTGGGGTGGAAGGGCACAGAATTGGATGGAGTATCCTCCCCTGTACCGTGCGGAGCACCCCTCGGTACAAAGTAATAAGGGACTATGCATGGTGGAAAGGGGATAGTTGGGACGAGAAGGTAAGACAGGGTGGATCCATTTCCAGGTGTGGTACACGGTCCTCGACCGTGCCTTCGAAAGGCAGGCTTAGGTCCCGAAGATGGCTTCGGTTGTCCTGAGCTCTGGCCAGAAGGTTGACGTGGCTTTCTCCTGCCACTTCTGTTCTGCCTTCTGGAGCCATCTTGATAGTTCTGCTGACTGAACCTTTTAAGTGGGCTGTGGCTGGAAGCGTCTCTGCTGAATGGAAGGCGTGTAGAGGCCCAGGGACCTGAGGGTGGCTCTGGAGTCCTTCAGGTTGTTTAGCCTTTTGTCTGTCTTTTCCAAAAACAGTCTCATCCTCAAAAGGCAGGTCCTGTATGGTCTGCTGGACCGCAAAGGGGAGACCTGGAGCCACTAGCCCCTTCTCATGGATACACCCATGGCCATGACTCTAGTGGCAATGTCTGCCCCATCAAGTGCTGCTTGCAGGCATGTCCTGGAGATCAATCTCTCCTCCTTGACCAAAGCCAAGAATTCAGCCCAGGAATCTGAGGGAAATAACTCTAAACGTAGCCATTGCTGAGCAGGTACTATAGGCATACCTGCTGATGATGGCCTGTTGGCTGGAAATGCGGAGTTGCAGTTCCCCTGTGGCGTATACCTTCTGCCCGAAGAGGTCCAGTTTTTTTGCGTCCCTATTCTTGGAGGAAGGGCCCTGGAAACCCTGCCTCTCTCACTGGTTAGCAGTGTCCACCACCAGTGTACAGATGTTCGTAGCCCATGGAGGGCACAAAGTACCACCGTTCATTGAGCTTGGCAGTAGGCGGCAGAGAGTCCGGGGTCTGCCACAGGGTCTTGGTCATATCCGGGATAGTTTTGATTAGTGGTAAGGTGATAAAGGAAGGGCCCAAAGGGGCCAGGATGTCCACCATAGGGTCTGCATCATCTACAACTTCCTCTGCCTTAATGCCTAGACCCTGTGCGACCCGGTGCAGCAACTGCTGAAACACCCTCGAGTCTTCCAGAGCTGGGGCAATGGCAGTGTCTCATTTGGGGAAGATAAGGAGGCCACTAAGGAAGGTAGTTGCTCCCTTCCATCCCCGCTGGAGGGATCTCTTGAGCCGGTGGGGACAGAGGTGGAATGGTCCAGTTGTGGCACCATGAAAGGCATAGGTACAGGCATTGACGTCGGCCCCCACACCGGTGCCGGCTGCACTGTCTGATGGTGTGTGCGCGCCGTGGTTGTAATCGACATCGGCGCAGGCAGCATCCATGACGGCATCGGCGTTGGTGCCAGAGCCGGTGCCAAAGGTGCGGTTGGTGACATAACCTGAGCCGCTGACACCTCTGGTGCCAAGGATGTTATTGAAGGCGGCGCCACAGATGGTGCCGATGTCAGTAACAGTGTTGCGGTTGCTGGCATCAACGATGGAGATAACTGCTCAGCCACTGGATGTGGTGGGACAAAGGTTGCAGACACAAGTGAAGCAGCACCTGAGTGAGATCCTTGGCTCAGATCCATGGAGTCCAGAAGGGCCATTGAGCTGGGTTCTGCCATTGAGGGGTGCACGGCATTGGCTGGGACCTCCTGTGGTGCCTTGAGCTCCATCTTCTGCTCCTGCTATAGTTGGACTTCGAGGTCTCGGAATACAAGGACCAGGGCAGTGCTGCACCTCTTGACGTGGAGCGTCAGAAGCCCAGGGACCGACTGCGCTCCCTGGATAGAGGTGCTGGTGTCTGTGATAGCTGAGGCAACGGGGAGCATCACAACATCATAGCTGGCTTTCCCTTCAACTGCACAGTGCAGGATGGAGCCTGCAGTGCCGACGCCTTCTCCTGCCTCGGGGGTGAGAATGGTGCCATGAGTCTGAGCAGGTCCTGTGCTGCCTCAAACACTTCAGGAGTGGACAAAAACGGCAGGCTCTCTGAGGGATTTGGTGAGCTCGACAGGCCCGGACTCGACTGCCTCGCTTGGGGAGGAGTCAACGTGGCTGCCCCTTGAGTTTCGGAGCCGTGGCCCAACTGTAGTACTACTGATGGCTGGTCTCTGGATCTAGGCAATGGGGATCGGCCTCTTTCAATTCTCTTCTTCTTCTGCACCAGCAATTGGAACTGGTACCAAAGGTTAGAGTGTCCCCAACACGCTCCATGACAGTGCCTAGAGTCCTTAGCCGCGTCTTTCTTCGGTGCCTCTTGAAGAGGGCACCGGTGTGCTCCACACCGAAGAGGATGTGCTGGTGGTGAGATCCCCAGCACCGGGGTCCAACTGCGGTCAAAGAGCTGCCTCGATGAGGAGGATTTTAAGCTGCTGCTCTCTCTCTTTCAGGGTTCTTGGTTGGAATTTTCAAGGTTTCAAGATTTTACAGCGGTCTTTTTGGTGACCCTTGCCCAGACACCATAAACAGGATGTGTGGGGGGGTCACTTTTTGGTATGCACTTTGCTCAGTCCTTGCAGGTCTTGAAGCCCGGGGATCGCGGCATGCCCCGGAAGCAACAAATAAATGGGGTGGGACGGAGAGTAAACCCCTGTAAATGAAACTTACAGCTGACTAACTACACTAAACTACATGATCTGAATAAACCACGTGAGTACAACAGAAGCAAGAGCAAGGGAAGTTCCACCTACCGTCACTGGCAGTTAGGGTGACCAGAAGTCCCGATTTTACAGGGACAGTCCCGATTTTTGGGTCTTTTTCTTATAGAGGCTCCTATTACCCCCCCACCCCGGTCCTGATTTTTCTTTTCAGACCTTGCATTCTGATTGCTGTCTGGTCACTCTACTGGTAGTAAGAAGGAACTGATTGGGTGGCGGGTCAGCAGGGCTCTATATTGGGCGCCATGAAGGCGCGACTCCAGGGGGCGCCCAGGCCGACCCTATGGTTGCTGCTAGGGAAAAATCTTCCAGCTACCATGCACGTGCGTGAACACACACCTGACTGGAATTGACATGAACAAGCACTCAAAGAACATCGTACATTAGCTTAGGTTTATTACACAGTAGCGTTTCCAAATTCAGTACATACATAACTTATACTCCATGCAAGGCTGGTAGTTCCACCTATTGTTAAGGGTGCCTGACAGTTCCCATGATAAGACCCTGATTTCAGTTGCTTATAACTCTGCCAAAAAAACCCATTTGGACTGAGATTTTCTATGCTGGGTATTAGCCTATGGCTGGTTTTTACTTATTTATTTTTAATTCCACCGAAATGGTTCAGCCATTTCCAAGAACAAGGCTAGGGAAAAAGTCTGTAGTTCTGCCCATGTTAAAAAAAAATCATGAGACCTTTTTTACTTCTTGCATCCTCATGCATTGGAGCAGGGACTTGAAGGGGGTGGCCTGTGTGTCATGGGTGTGCCTTTTGCTATTCCCAGGAAAAATCCAGCCAAATTTGTCCAAGTTATAAGCACAGGAGAAATCTCAGTTCTCACAGGCTCAGTAGAGACTTCTTCCATTTTACCAGTTAAATCTCTGAAGATTCCTTCCTCACTGAACATGCTCAAGCCTCTCACAGATCCTAATGCTGATTACACTCCACATGCACCATTCCCACAGAATGACTGAGCATGCTCCAGTCCAAGGCTACAGGGGTGAAGATGGACTTTCCCTGTAATGGGACTGAACTGCAACTGAAAGCAATGAGTCTTTCTTGTGCTCTCAGTGACTCCCCTACTGGCCACCAGTCAGTGTGGAGGAAGATGATGCCTACTTTGAATGCAGAAGGGACAAAAGCTAGATCAGGGGGAGGGAAAAGAGGAGACTGGGACTGGAAGTAGGGAAAAGAGGAGACTGGGACTGGTTGGCAAGATTGGGACTAGGACCAGGCATGGCAGGCCAGGACTGGTCAGGCAAGGAGACTAAAGCAAATTCCCCACCATAGCCTGGACCGGAACACAAGATTCCTGAGTCTCACCATTCTTGCGCTGACAGCAAATAACTGTGAAACCCTCTGGAAAACTGTGTCTCATCACCTCTCTACTGGGAGTCCCACAGAGAGGATTACACTCAATGATGGGTATCATTCAGTGCACAGGGCGGACCCACTCTGGAAATGAATGAGGGTTGTACAATAAAGGAGGCTGTTGTCTCCAGGACTCTGTTTCATTTGTTGCAGAAGTTGGAAGGTGTGTAGTGAATGAGGCAGAGGACTGGAGGAAAAGAAAGGATGGTCTCATGGTTAAGGCAGTTGAATGGTGTCCTAGAGAACTGGATTCTATCCTTTCCTCAGCCACAAAGTTCCTACGTGATGCTAGACAAATCTCTTAAACTCTTCATAGACAGGCACCCAGAAAAGGAACACACAATTAGTGAGACCCAGGGATCTGATATGCAGAAATGCTGAGCACTCAGAGCTGGAACTGAAATCAATGGAAGCTGTACTTAGCTGTACTTATATATAAATATAAAGTGCTATATAATGCTACATAGTCTGAAAAATGACGTTCTAATCATTTCAAACTGGGCACTCACTACTGGAGGCAACTTTTGACCTTAATCTCAGGTCTGTGACTGAGCCTCAGTTCCCCATCTGTAAAATAGAATACCACACACACCCCTCTCCCCCGCTCCAGTTCACAGGACTGTTGTGACAATTAATTAATGTTTGTGAAGCACTCAGATACTAAAGCGATGAGCACCAAAAAAAAGCCCATGAAGAAATAAACAATTGTGTATTCTGACCAGGGTTTCAATAATGCGCAGTAAATGAGGCAAGAAGCCACACTTTGAACAATCAGGAAAAAAACTAATTATTGAATAGCTATTCATTAAGTAAGCAACGTCCACACTGGGCACTGAATGAGCTGGCAGTCCAGTGGAAAAATACAGTATGTGTTCATGTAACTAAAACTGTATCATGATGCATACACACAAGGGGGACAAATTATGGTTGCAAAGACAACCTCAATTCTGGCATTTCCTAACTTCTGAGTGCTTGATTTAGTAACCTTAATAACATTTTGAATATAGTACATTAAAGTACTAAATCAGTAACTCAAATTACTTTGTCCATTATATTTCATAGCTAGAATTGCAATATTCTTGCTCAAAGTCCATATTTTATATTCTGAATGACAATAATAGCATTCATTTAAAAAAGCCTCAGCTTTCCAATACTGTGACATAAGTCTGTCAGTATCAGTATATTACTAGCCTGATAGTCTCAGTTTTCAAGTGTATGTCAGTCTCCTTGGACTGAATAACCTTGCATTCTTATGGAAAAGGCTACTACCAAAAAAGCCCAATAAGCCCTTTCTCATCTCTAAGGAGTCAAGGCAATTCCTGCACGACTGCATACATGGGGAACAGCCAGAGGTGAAAGTAAGTTAAAGGACTTACTGGTACGTTGGAGTCCTGAGCAGGGGGCTTGGCCTCAACTGGAAGAGGCAGGACCTTAAATCCCTGGGCCCTTTAAATCCTGATTTAAAGGGCCTGGGGCTCCAGCTGCAGTAGTGGCGGCTGGGAGTCCCAGGCCCTTTAAATCACCCCCGAGCTACCAGCTGCAGAGGCAGTTTAAAGGGCCCAGGGCTCCAGCTGCCGCTACTGCAGCGGAGCCCCGGTTCCTTTAAATCACTGAGGAGCCCTGGGGACTCCAGGCTGCCACCGCTACCCCGGGGCTCTGGGCTCTGGCAGAGCTTTAAAGGTAGTGGCTGCTGGAGCCCCGAGCCCTTTAAATCCCAGCCTGAGCCCTGCTGCCCAAGCCCTTGGGCAGCAGCGGTGGGGCTCCAGCGGCGATTTAAAGGGCCCCGGGGCGGTAGCAGCGGCTGGAGTCCCGGGGCCCTTTAAATCACTGCCAGAGCCCCACCGCCGCTACCCCAGGGCTTTAAATTGCTGTCTGGGAAAGCCAGTCCCGGTACAGCGCACTGGCTCTTGCCGGTATGCCGTACCAGGGCGTACTGGCTTACTTTCACCTCTGCTACAAAGAAGCTTGTTGGTAATGACTGAAAATCCTCAAACTGGAACAGGTATCCTTCCCTTTTCAATGTTGCCTAGAAACGGATGGTGCTGCGGATAGCACAGCTCTGTATGTTAAGTGTAAAAATATTATTTTTATTCATCTCATACCAACATCATTTTATTTCCTTGCTTGAATCCTCTCTTCAAAAATTGCCTGGAGCTGGCCCAAATGCTGCTGCAATTTTTCGCTGCACCTACAGCCGCAGTACACTACCTATTGATCTACCAAAGTTATCATTCCACATCTCTGGCTTTTTTTTCCCTCAAAAGGACAAATTCCTGAAAGACTATCTTTTTAAGTGACTGGGAAACTTTGCTACTATAAACTGGGATTAATTTCACCCTTAAGGTTTAATACTCCCAGTACCCCAAAAGAGATTATATTCCAAGAGGAGTTTCACAAACCAGTGCAGATAGTTGTAGTCATTTATTTTTCTTTACAGCGAGTTTTATTGTGCTGTCTGTACATTTCTAAGACAAAATCCTGCATTATGAGATTACATATTTCCATCATTATTTTTCCTATATATCTATCACTCTGAAAAGGAAAGTTTCCTATTTTCTTAGAAAATCCAATTCCTGCTAGTTTTTAAAAAAATGCTCACACTAAATTGAATACAGTAGAACCTCAGAATTATAGAAAGCTTGGGAATGGAGGTTGTTTGTAACTTCGAACAGCATCTTCACCTACTACGTGTAAGTGGCTTCCCCGTGCATGTGGATGGGGACAGGCAGCTGGTTCAAGCCCTGACTGCAAGGGTGATGAATGAGACACCCTGAGGCCCTACGGCATCAGTGAGTGCGCCGTGCAAGTTGTGGCCCTTTAAAATTGAGCTGCTCCTCCAGAGCGCAGCATGCTGGCAGTAGCTCGGGCTCACACTCCAGGCCAGACACTGGCCGCAAGAGCAGAAGCTCCCACCCCAGCACCGGCAGCTTCCTTGCAGCATAAGCAGCTTGGGCTGTGGCAGCTTCTTTCCCAGGCTTGGACTGAGCTTGCAAGTTTGTCCACCTCCTGGCCAAGGGAAGAGGGTGAAATCAGCACCTGCGGCTTACAGGAAAGCGGCACAGACCGCAGCATTATTCCTGCTCTGCCTGCTCAGGCTGCCTTGGGCTGGCAGAGGGGGCTCACAGCTGTGCCTGTGAACCTCAGAGTCTTCACCTCCTAGCTGTAAGTGGCTGCCTCACAGGTGGGGACAGGCAGTCCAGATGTGCCTAGCTTTAAAATGCAATACAGGCACAGCATAGTATTTGCTCTTTTTTTCGGTCTCTGCTGCTGCCTGATTGCTTGCTTCCGGTTCCACATGGTGTCCGGTTGACCAGTCAGTCTGTAATTCTGGTGTTCGTATCTTTGAGGTTCTACTGTAACAAGGAGTTACAGGAGTTATAGGAGGAGTGGTAGATACGCTGGAGGGGAGGGATAGGATACAGAAGGACCTAGACAAATTGGAGGATTGGGCCAAAAGAAATCTGATGAGGTTCAATAAGGATAAGTGCAGGGTCCTGCACTTAGGACGGAAGAACCCAATGCACAGCTACAGACTAGGGACCGAATGGCTAGGCAGCAGTTCTGCGGAAAAGGACCTAGGGGTGACAGTGGACGAGAAGCTGGATATGAGTCAGCAGTGTGCCCTTGTTGCCAAGAAGGCCAATGGCATTTTGGGATGTATAAGTAGGGGCATAGCGAGCAGATCGAGGGACGTGATCGTTCCTCTCTATTCGACATTGGTGAGGCCTCATCTGGAGTACTGTGTCCAGTTTTGGGCCCCACACTTCAAGAAGGATGTGGATAAATTGGAGAGAGTCCAGCGAAGGGCAACAAAAATGATTAGGGGTCTGGAACACATGAGTTATGAGGAGAGGCTTAGGGAGCTGGGATTGTTTAGCCTGCAGAAGAGAAGAATGAGGAGGGATTTGATAGCTGCTTTCAACTACCTGAAAGGGGGTTCCAAAGAGGATGGCTCTAGACTGTTCTCAATGGTAGCAGATGACAGAACGAGGAGTAATGGTCTCAAGTTGCAGTGGGGGAGGTTTAGATTGGATATTAGGAAAAACTTTTTCACTAAGAGGGTGGTGAAACACTGGAATGCGTTACCTAGGGAGGTAGTAGAATCTCCTTCCTTAGAGGTTTTTAAGGTCAGGCTTGACAAAGCCCTGGCTGGGATGATTTAACTGGGAATTGGTCCTGCTTCGAGCAGGGGGTTGGACTAGATGACCTTCTGGGGTCCCTTCCAACCCTGATATTCTATGATTCTAACAACAGATTACCAGTATACCTTACCTTGAAGCCCACATGCTGCACAAATCCACTTTCTGCATGCATCTGCTGGAGTTTTTGCTTCTTCAACTTTTTTAACTCTAGCAGTTCTTTGTATTCAGGTAATTCTCGATATGCTATCGGGATACTTTCTTCATCCTGTTCAAAAAAGAAAACCTTTGCTTTGAGGCTATCATTACTGAGAAGATCTAGTTTCCTTCAACATAAAAGTGTGATCAGATTTCTTTCAGAAAAATATTGACAGAATAAACTACATAAGAGACACACAAGAATTATTTGGGGAAAGAAATCTATTGTTAATGGCACGGGGAAGGTTTGACACCAGCTGCTAAATTTCTGAAAGGACACATTTTGAATTAATTAATTTTAACTCCTAAACTAATTAATGGACTGCTTGGAAATTTACAGAAAACTAATCTTATACTCAAAGCCCTGGTCTACACTAGGACTTTAGGTCGAATTTAGCAGCGTTAAATCGATTTAAACCTGCACCCGTCCACACAGTGAAGCCCTTTAATTCGACTTAAAGGGCTCTTAAAATCGATTTCCTTACTCCACCCCTGACAAGTGGATTAGCGCTTAAATCGACGTTCCCAGCTCGAATTTGGGGTACTGTGGACACAATTCGATGGTATTGGCCTCCGGGAGCTATCCCAGAGTGCTCCATTCTGACCGCTCTGGACAGCACTCTCAACTCAGATGCACTGGCCAGGTAGACAGGAAAAGAACCGCGAACTTTTGAATCTCATTTCCTGTTTGGCCAGCGTGGCAAGCTGCAGGTGACCATGCAGAGCTCATCAGCACAGGTGACCATGATGGAGTCCCAGAATCGCAAAAGAGCTCCAGCATGGACCGAACGGGAGGTACGGGATCTGATCGCTGTTTGGGGAGAGGAATCCGTGCTATCAGAACTCCGTTCCAGTTTTCGAAATGCCAAAACCTTTGTGAAAATCTCCCAGGGCATGAAGGACAGAGGCCATAACAGGGACCCGAAGCAGTGCCGCATGAAACTGAAGGAGCTGAGGCAAGCCTACCAGAAAACCAGAGAGGCGAACAGCCGCTCTGGGTCAGAGCCCCAAACATGCCGCTTCTATGATGAGCTGCATGCCATTTTAGGGGGTTCAGCCACCACTACCCCAGCCGTGTTGTTTGACTCCTTCAATGGAGATGGAGGCAATACGGAAGCAGGTTTTGGGGACGAAGAAGATGAGGAGGAGGAGGAGGTTGTAGATGGCTCACAGCAAGCAAGCAGAGAAACCGGTTTTCCCGACAGCCAGGAACTGTTTCTCACCCTAGACCTGGAGCCAGTACCCCCCGAACCCACCCAAGGCTGCCTCCTGGACCCAGCAGGCGGAGAAGGGACCTCTGGTGAGTGTACCTTTTAAAATGCTATACATGGTTTAAAAGCAAGCATGTGAAAGGATTACTTTGCCCTGGCATTTGCGGTTCTCCTAGATGTAGTCCTAAAGCCTTTGCAAAAGGTTTCTGGGGAGGGCAGCCTTATTGCGTCCTTCATGGTAGGACACTTTATCACTCCAGGCCAGTAACACATACTCGGGAATCACTGTAGAACAAAGCATTGCAGTGTATGTTTGCTGGCATTCAACCAAAATCCGTTCTTTCTCTCTCTGTGTTATCCTCAGGAGAGTGAGATATAATTCATGGTCACCTGGTTGAAATAGGGTGCTTTTCTTCAGGGACACATTCCTGCTGGGCTGTTTGCCTGTGGCTGAACAGAAATGTTCCCCGCTCTTAGCCACGGGGAGTGGGGAGGGTTGAGGGGGTAGTCACGCGGTGGGAGGAGGCAAAATGCGACCTTGTAACGAAAGCACATGTGCTATGTATGTAATGTTAACAGCAAGGTTTACCCTGAAAGAGTGTAGCCACTGTTTTATAAAATGTGTGTTTTTAAATACCGCTGTCCCTTTTTTTTTCTCCACCAGCTGGATGTGTTTCAATGATCACAGGATCTTCTCCTTCCCAGAGGCTAGTGAAGCTTAGAAAGAAAAAAAAACGCACTCGCGATGAAATGTTCTCCGAGCTAATGCTGTCCTCCCACACTGACAGAGCACAGACGAATGCGTGGAGGCAAATAATGTCAGAGTGCAGGAAAGCACAAAATGACCGGGAGGAGAGGTGGAGAGCTGAAGAGAGTAAGTGGCGGGCAGAAGACAGGGCTGAAGCTCAAATGTGGCGGCAGCGTGATGAGAGGAGGCAGGATTCAATGCTGAGGCTGCTGCAGGACCAAACCAGAATGCTCCAGTGTATGGTTGAGCTGCAGCAAAGGCAGCTGGAGCACAGACTGCCACTGCTGCCCCTCTGTAACCAACCGCCCTCCTCCCCAAGTTCCATAGCCTCCACACCCAGACGCCCAAGAACGCGGTGGAGGGGCCTCCGGCCAACCAGCGACTCCACAACAGAGGATTGCCCAAAAAAAAGAAGGCTGTCATTCAATAAATTTTAAAGTTGTAAACTTTTAAAGTGCTGTGCTTAATGTGCTGTGTGGCATTTTCCTTCCCTCCTCCACCACCCCTCCTGGGATACCTTGGTAGTCATCCCCCTATTTGTGTGATGAATGAATAACAAATGCATGACTGTGAAGCAGCAATGACTTTATTGCCTCTGCAAGCGGTGATTAAAGGGAGGAGGGGAGGGTGGTTAGCTTACAGGGAAGTAGAGTGAACCAAGGGGCGGGGGGTTTCATCAGGGAGAAACAAACAGAACTTTCACACTGTAGCCTGGCCAGTCATGAAACTGGTTTTCAAAGCTTCTCTGATGCGTGCTGCACCCTCCTGAGCTCTTCTAACCGCCCTGGTGTCTGGCTGCGCGTAACCAGCAGCCAGGCGATTTGCCTCAATCTCCCACCCCGCCATAAACGTCTCCCCCTTACTCTCACAGATATTGTGGAGCACACAGCAAGCAGTAATAACAGTGGGAATATTGGTTTCGCTGAGGTCTAAGCGAGTCAGTAAACTGCGCCAGCGCGCCTTTAAACGTCCAAATGCACATTCTACCACCATTCTGCACTTGCTCAGCCTGTAGTTGAACAGCTCCTGACCACTGTCCAGGCTGCCTGTGTACAGCTTCATGAGCCATGGCATTAAGGGGTAGGCTGGGTCCCCAAGGATACATATAGGCATTTCAACATCCCCAACAGTTATTTTCTGGTCTGGGAAGAAAGTCCCTTCCTGCAGCTTTTGAAACAGACCAGAGTTCCTGAAGATGCGAGCGTCATGCACCTTTCCCGGCCATCCCACGTTGATGTTGGTGAAACGTCCCTTGTGATCCACCAGAGCTTGCAGCACTATCGAAAAGTACCCCTTGCGGTTTATGTACTCGCCGGCTTGGTGCTCTGGTGCCAAGATAGGGATATGGGTTCCGTCTATAGCCCCACCACAGTTAGGGAATCCCATTGCAGCAAAGCCATCCACTATGACCTGCACATTTCCCAGGGTCACTACCCTTGATATCAGCAGATCTTTGATTGCATGAGCTACTTGCATCACAGCAGCCCCCACAGTAGATTTGCCCACTCCAAATTGATTCCCAACTGACCGGTAGCTGTCTGGCGTTGCAAGCTTCCACAGGGCTATCGCCACTCGCTTCTCAACTGTGAGGGCTGCTCTCATCCTGGTATTCATGCGCTTCAGGGCAGGGGAAAGCAAGTCACAAAGTTCCATGAAAGTGCCCTTACGCATGCGAAAGTTTCGCAGCCACTGGGAATCGTCCCAGACCTGCAACACTATGCGGTCCCACCAGTCTGTGCTTGTTTCCCGAGCCCAGAATCGGCGTTCCACAGCATGAACCTGCCCCATTAGCACCATGATGCATGCATTGGCAGGGCCCATGCTTTCAGAGAAATCTGTGTCCATGTCCTGATCACTCACGGGACCGCGCTGACGTCGCCTCCTCGCCCGGTATCGCGTTGCCATGTTCTGGTGCTGCATATATTGCTGGATAATGCGTGTGGTGTTTAATGTGCTCCTAATTGCCAAAATGAGCTCAGCGGCCTCCATGCTTGCCTTGGTATGGCGTCCGCACAGAAAGAAGGCGCGGAACGATTGTCTGCCGTTGCTCTGACGGAGGGAGGGGCGACTGACGACACGGCTTACAGGGTTGGCTTCAGGGAGCTAAAATCAACAAAGGGTGTGCCTGTACATCAAGGAGTATTTCAGGCAGGACTGCACGGAGGGTTCCAATAAGAAATGGTGCACCAAAGTTATCATTCTTATTGGAACAAGGAGGTTAGCCTGGCCTCTGATTGATACATGGCTAGATTAACCTCGCTGCGCCTTCTCTGTGACTGACTGCAGTGTGATCTAGACAGGGGAGGAGGAAAATGAGTCCAAAACAAATCTGGTCTATGTCTTGTTCTGACCCACTCCATCGATCCTTTACATCTTTGGCTGGCAGCAGACAAAAAAGGCGCGAAATGATTGTCTGCCCTTGCTTTCACGGGGGGAGGGAGGGTGGGAACGGGGTCCTGACGACATGTACCCAGAACCACCTGCGACAATGTTTTTTGCCGCATCAGGCATTGGGATATCAACCCAGAATTCCAATGGGCAGCGGAGACTGCGGGAACTGTGGGATAGCTACCCACAGTGCAACGCTCCAGAAGTCGACGCTTGCCTCGGTACTGTGGAAGCGCTCCGCCGAGTTAATGCACTTAATGCACTTTAGAGCATTTTCTGTGGGGACACACACACTCGAATATATAAAACCGATTTCAAAAAACCGACTTCTATAAATTCGACCTAATTTCGTAGTGTAGACATACCCAAAGTAAAAGTGCTGTAAAATTTTAGGGATGATGTGCTGTATTTTCCATACATAAAGAAGTGGCTGAATTCCTGCTTTATATGAAAAATTCAACTCAGGGCTTGTCTTCACAGGGAAGTTGACCAGCACAGCTAATGCAGAATAAGCTATACCAGTCAATTTCCCCTGTGTAGACAAGGCCTTAGCTTTAACTATGGAGCAGGCAGCAACTGGTGCCTCCAGAGTCAAGAACTATAGATAAACCCTTCCCACTACTTGCTGGTTGCACTGTGATGCCCCACAAAATCATTCTGAGATAACACAACTGCCACTGTGGATATGTCTACACTGCAATTGAACACCTATGCCTGGCCTGTGTCAGATGACTCGGGCTCACAGTGCGTGTGCTCTGGGGCTGTAAAACAGCAGTGTAGATGTTTGAGCTAAGGCTGGAGCCTGAGCTCTAGGACCCAGCGAGGGGAGACGTCCCAGTGCCTGGGCTCCAGCCTGAGCCCAACAGTCTACACTGCAATTTTATAGCCCAGCAGCTTGAGCTCCTCAAGCCCAAGTTAGCAGACCCGGTCCAGCCATGAGTGTTTAACTGCAGTGTAGACATACCCTGAGAGCCCTGCTTTGAATCCTGAAATTCAATCCAATTTACTCATTTTGTCAGCAGGGCATGATATTTTTGTTCTCCTAATACTGTCATTTTGCATTGATAATGGGTAAGGCTGCGATTTAGTCACGGAGGTCGCGGAATCTGTGACTTCTCCATGACTTCAGCCAGCGCCTGCTGGGAGCTGCAGGTTTCCCTGCTGCCTGCACACGTGGGGAGCTGCGGGGTACCCCCGCAGTTCCTGGCCTCCATAGGTGGCAGGGGGGAACCCCACAGCTCCAGGACACTTTGGGCAGCAAGGGGGAACTCTGCCGTTCCCAGCTATGGCAGGGGGAATCCCTGCTGCTCGTGGCCACCCCAGGTGCCAGGGGGGATCCCCACTGCTCCCATGCACCATGGGTGGAAGTGGGGATCCATGGAGCTCCCGGCCGGAGGGAGGCAGGGGGGATCCCAAGAGCTCCGGGATCCCAAGATCCCTGGAGCTCCCAATGCCCCCGTAGCCAGCTGCCCAGGCTACCCATTTTGTCATGGGTATTTTTAGTAAAAGTCACAGACAGGTCAGGGGCTTCTGTGAATTTTTCATTATTGCCCGTGACCTGTGTGTGACTTTTACTAAAAACATCCATGACAAAAAACTTAGCCTTAATAATGGGGTCTTTCTGGTAATGGAGCTCACCTGTCTCTTTCTACATTACTGCAAAGGAGAAAAATATCCATCTGAAATGCTGCACCAGTGAAGAATGAAAAGAGTAAGCCAACCTTCCTAAAATAGGACCAAGTCAAGCATTACCATTGCAAAAACCAAAACCAAAAGCTACTAGTAGAAAAATTGAAAAGAAAAACTGGTGTTGAAATACAGACTCCCTAAACCTGCTATAATTGTGAGATCATGGGGTGAAATGTAAGCAGTTTGGGGGGGGGGAGGGGAATCTAGATGTAGAATGTAGTATAAAAAATTATATATATGTGCACAGAAGAAAAGTATAATTGATTCCAGAATGATTTGTTAAGATAAAGAGAGGCAAATTTTAACATTTAATTTTTTAATTTAATTAAATTTAATTAATTTTTAAAAATACTTTTTTCACCTCTTTTAAGATTCATATGGAAAAATAGTAAGTTACCAGATATGCTGGTAAAGGATGGGAGAGAGAGATGTCCCAGACAGCTCAGAAATTAAGTCACAAGGAGAAGACAGAGCATGTCTAAAGACAAGAGATGTGGCTGGAACTGAACAATGGATTCAGGAGTATAACAATTTAAGATGAAGAAAATGCAGTACATGTCACAAAGTCACTGAGAAAAATTGAACTGATCTGTGCTGGACAATCTCATTACCTTTTGTTATGCTGTGAGGCTTGTGAGTGATAAACACCCTCCCCCCAACATTCTCACAAAGATAAATTGGGGGGGAGGGGAGTGGGATAGCTCAGTGGTTTGAGCATTGGCCTGCTAAACCGAGGGTTGTGAGTTCAATCCTTGAGGGGGCTGTTTAGTTGATCTGGGGCAGAAAATGGGGATTGGTCCTGCTTTGAGCAGGGGGTTGGACTAGATCTCCTGAGGTCCCTTCCAACCCTGATATTCTATGATAAATTCAGCAGGCCAGATCCTTCTGTCTTGACTTCAATGGAGTCATGCTGATTTTACATAAGTGGAGAATCTAGACCCATAATCTTCAGCAGTAGGATTTATTCCCTACATACAGTATTGTGTAAAGAAGTATGAAAAGATGTTTATATTATAAGCCCACAAACCCAGTCCACTGAATATGTAATGATGAGTTGTCTGTGATGAGACAACTGCTGATGAGTTGTCTGTGTGGACCTCTGCATCTAACCTCGATTAGTCCAGCCACTAAGGTAAGACAAAGAGCCATATATAGTATAGGATGCAATTATACCAAAGAACGATGAAAGGATTTAGTCCTTTTGGTGCAACACCTTAGGCAGAAATAGGTCTACACACTTTATCTGGTGTTCAGAATAATTCACCGTTAGTGACTGAACTGTTTTTGAAGATGCGAACGTGCAATTAAAAGTTTTCGGAAGTGTCTAATTTAGGGGTCGGCAACCTTTCAGAAGTGGTGTGCCGAGTCTTCAACTATTGTAGTATGTAAAGTAAACAAGGTTTTCAAAATGTTTAAGAAGCTTCATTTAAAATTAAATTAAAATCTGACCTTATGCCAGTGGCCCGCTCAGCCTGCTGCCAGCCTGGGGTTCCGTTCACCTAGGCCGGCAGCAGGCTGAGCGGGGCCTGCGGCCAGGACCCCGGCTGGCAAGGGGCCGGCAGCCAGAACCCCAGACAAGCAGCGGGCTGAGCGGGGCCAGCGGCCAGGACCCTAGACTGGCAGGACCCTAGACTGGCTCAGCCCACTGCTGGTCTGGGATTCCGTCCACCGACTCCTGCCAGCCAGGGTCCCGGCTGCCGGCCCTGCCCAGCCCGCTGCTGGTCTGGGATCCTGGCCCTGCCCACACAGAGTGTGCATCTACCTTCTCCCTGGTTCTAGCCCATTCTCTTCCTCTCTCTCTGCACTGAGCTGAGGATGTGAGTGCACTGAGCACAGGGCTGGGAGTGAAGGAGCAGACTGGGGGTTGGGGTGTAGGGTCTGGCCAGGAGCTAGAAAGCGGGAGGGGGCTCAGGGTTGGGGCAGGAGGTTTGGGTATGGAGTGCTTACCTGGGCAGCTGCCATTTGGTGCAAGAGGTGCATGTGGAAATGTGTGGGGGGTGCAGGAGCTCCCATTTGATGCTCAGGGTGGGGGTGGGAATGTGGGGGCTGCAAGAGTCAGGGCATAGGATGTGGGGGAGCTGGGTATGTGAGGAAGGTGCAGGAATCAGGGCAGAGGGCATGTGAGGAGGATGCAGGAGTCAGGGCATGGGGTGTGGGGGGCTAGGTATGTGTGGGGGGTGCTGGAGTCAGGGAAGAGGGCTGGGGGTGTGCAGGGGTCATGGCAGGGGGCTGGGGGCGTGCAGGGGTCATGGCAGGGGGCTGGGGGCATGTGAGGAGGATGCAGGAGTCAGGGCATGGGGTGGAGGGGGCTGGAGTCAGGGCTTGGGTTGTGGGGGGGTGCACGGTCAGGGCAGAGGGCTGGGTGGGTATGTGGGGGGTGTAGGGGTCAGGGAAGAGGGCTGGGGATGTGTGCCTGAGCGGCTCATGGCAGGGGGCTGGAGTGGATAAGCTCTGATTCCATCCCCCTTCCCCAAGGCCCCGTCCCCACCTCTTCTCTGCCTCCTCCCTGGAGCAGCATGTGTGTTGTGGCTCCACTTCTCCCCCTCCCTCGCAAGGGCAATCAGCTGATCGGTGGCAGGGAAGGAGAGGAGGAGGGGCAGGAACCCAGCATGCTGGGGGAAGAGGTGGGGGAGGGGGGAAGCTCGTCTGCCCGGCAGCAGCAGCCGGCAGGACCAAGCTTCTTCACCCTGCCCCCGTGGGGAGGGGCGGAAAAGAGTGGGCCAGGGCAGGCAGGATTTTTAATGGCACGCTGCTGCCTGCCGGGGTCCTGGCCTGGGTTTGGCAGCGGGCTGAGCGGGGCCGGTGGCTGGGACCCGGCAGGCAGCAGCATGCCGTTAAAAATCGGCTCGCTTGCTGTCTTTGGTTGCCGACCCCTGGTCTAATTCTTCCATGGTATCATGTTTTTTGTTTGCTTCTTTTTTTGGTTTGGACTTTCCCTGAATTTTCTGTACTTGACTCTTCACATCAAAGAGGTGCCAGAATTCAATCTCCTGCTCCACCTGGCTTATGCAACTGAATTTGCAACAGTTTACTATATACCTGACAATGTTTAAGTAAGGACACTTTTTCCAAATATCATTACTTAAACAGTCAAGAAACACTGTGAGTGAGACATTTTGCAATTTTGTGTTTAAATGACATACCGATACTTCCTCCTCTGCTGCAGCATCCATATGGCTCTGAAAACTGGATCTGTCATCATCCTCATCCATATAAACTGGAGGTTCATGGGATGTCATGAATGTTGAAGGTTTGAAGAGATGTTTATTTAGGGGGTGCTGTCTCCTGCTTGATGACTGAAGTAGAAAAATGACGAATAATGTTCAGATCAGATTCCTCAGAAACTATTTTTTTAGTAAGATATTCCTAACAATAAAACCTGTAGACAAAATGTTTACAATTTTTATATGTGATCTCTTATCTTTCCCACAAATTTTCAGACAGCATCCACTTCTGAGCCTAGTACAAGTGTTCTGGGGGCACTTGAGAGTTTAATACATTATGCCTTGGAGATTGCTTTCTATTATCTGTTCCATAAATAAATACTGTGACACAATCCTATTTTAGATAAACCCCTAGTAATGAACAGTCCCTGCCCTGAAGAGCTTACAATTTAAATAAATAAGATAGACAAGAGAAAAGAGAGGAAGCAGGATTATCCCCATTTTACAGATTGGGCTCTGTAGCACAAAGAGATGAAATGACAAGGTCACACAGAAACACTGTGGCAGAGTCAAAAATTGAAAAGAGGCAGTTTGGCCTATTGGCAAGCACACAGGCCTTGGAGTCAAGAGACCTGTGTTCTATTCCTGGCTCTGCCACACCTGTCGGTTTTCCCCCAGCCCTTAGTTTAAAAAATCCACTACAATCTTTTTAATTTTATATGCCAGCAGCCTGGTTCTATTTTGGTATTGGTGGAGCCCATCCTTACTGTATAGTTTCCTCTTTCCTAAAAGGTTCCCTAGTTGCTAATAAACCTAAAACCCTCTTCCCCACACCATCGCTCATCCACACATTGAGACCCTGCAGGTCTGCCTGTCTTTCTGGCCCTACGTATGGAACAGGAAGTATTTCAGAGAATCTTACTGTGAAGGTCCTGGACTTTAAGCTCTTATCTAGCTGCATAAATTTGGCCTCCAGGACTTGTCTCCTACCCTTCACTATATCATTCGTACCTACATGTACCATGACCACCAGCTCCTACCCAGCACTGATCATAAGTCCGTCTAATATCTGATGAATAAGTCTGTCTAGATCAAAAAAATGTTCAGTGGCCTCAGAGTGCAGCCACCATCTCTTGCCAGTGAGCCACTCTGACAATTTTTCCTAAAATACTTAATTAACTTTAGGAAAAACAAATAAATATGCACATATACATGTCCACATCATTGTAATTTATGTAGGATTTTTTTCCAGACTCAATAATAAAAATAAATGTACAATTGTCTCTATTCTTTACTGGGCCTAAACAGAATAGAAACACAAATAAGGTACATTCTTCTCTTTTTTCCTAATGTCTTTTGCTTTTTTGGTTGTTGTTTTTTTTTTTTTTAAAAGATGTGCTAGTTACTAAGTCTGCTGTGAAAAGTGGTATTAACAAACATACAAATATCACTTTTCACAGCAGACTTACTCAGTCCCAGCAAGCTTTGAGATAAATTAAGCCCTGAATGGGGAGGTGGATATGGAGGTAGTGGGGGGCAGGGGCACCGGAGGCGGGAGTGACCTTGGGGCCAAAGCTTGCCACCATACGGCCAGGGAACAGAGCCTGAAGTTCCATGACTGGAGCCTTCCACCCTCCACCCAAGGGCTGAAGCCTGACCCCACTAGCGCTGGGAAGATCGGGAACTCACTGGCTGCCTGCTCCTCCAGCTCTTGTGTCTCCAGAGGTGAGCAGGGACCAACCACTAATGGCTCCCCCTGCGCAATCACCACCCAGGAGGCTGTGATTTTTAAGTTTTCAAAGTGGCAGCAATGTTAGCTTCTTCTGAAAGGTTGTTTGCACAAATAATTCTGATGGCGAGCATTCTTAATTAAGGATCTGATGCTGTTAAGACATATATGTGCTTATCTTTACACACTGAAGCCATGTGCATAAATCTTTACAGGATTCGGGCCTATAATTGCAAATACATTTTAGCAGAGTTATCAGGTGTGAATAGATTTTGTGGACATTACTGCACCCACCTTTGAGAATTTTGAAGACCCTGAAGTCTGGCTTAAATCTCATTAAGATGGCTTAATTGATATTCATGTTTTATCAGTTTATATTTTCTTTTCTGTTAATGTCAATGAAAGGGTGCCAACGACGTGCTCTGTGCTACAGCTTACACACCAAAAAATGATAAATACATATAATGAAAACAAAATGGTAAGCAGAAGAACAGGGAGATGGGTGTTCTATAACCTGTGTAAACTTGAGTAAGTCACTTCATATCCTATGACCATCACAACAGCATCTGAGCGCCCATAAAATTGCATCAATCCATATCAGAGAGACAAGGTGGGTGAAATACTATCTTTTATTGGGCCAACTTCTGTTGGTAAGAGAGACAAGCTTTCAAGCTTACACAGATCTCATCTTCAGGTCTGGGAAATGGGACATCTCTCACCAACAGAAGTTGGTCCAATAAAAGAGATGATCTCACTCACCTTATCTCTCTAATATCATAGAATCATAGAATATCAGGGTTGGAAGGGACCCCAGAAGGTCATCTAGTCCAACCCCCTGCTCGAAGCAGGACCAATTCCCAGTTAAATCATCCCAGCCAGGGCTTTGTCAAGCCTGACCTTAAAAACCTCTAAGGAAGGAGATTCTACCACCTCCCTAGGTAACGCATTCCAGTGTTTCACCACCCTCTTAGTGAAAAAGTTTTTCCTAATATCCAATCTAAACCTCCCCCACTGCAACTTGAGACCATTACTCCTCGTTCTGTCATCTGCTACCATTGAGAACAGTCTAGAGCCATCCTCTTTGGAACCCCCTTTCAGGTAGTTGAAAGCAGCTATGAAATCCCTCCTCATTCTTCTCTTCTGCAGGCTAAACAATCCCAGCTCCCTCAGCCTCTCCTCATAACTCATGTGTTCCAGTCCCCTAATCATTTTTGTTGCCCTTCGCTGGACTCTCTCCAATTTATCCACATCCTTCTTGAAGTGTGGGGCCCAAAACTGGACACAGTACTCCAGATGAGGCCTCACCAATGTCGAATAGAGGGGAACGATCACGTCCCTCGATCTGCTCGCTATGCCCCTACTTATACATCCCAAAATGCCATTGGCCTTCTTGGCAACAAGGGCACACTGCTGACTCATATCCAGCTTCTCGTCCACTGTCACCCCTAGGTCCTTTTCCGCAGAACTGCTGCCTAGCCATTCGGTCCCTAGTCTGTAGCTGTGCATTGGGTTCTTCCGTCCTAAGTGCAGGACCCTGCACTTATCCTTATTGAACCTCATCAGATTTCTTTTGGCCCAATCCTCCAATTTGTCTAGGTCCTTCTGTATCCTATCCCTCCCCTCCAGCGTATCTACCACTCCTCCCAGTTTAGTATCATCCGCAAATTTGCTGAGAGTGCAATCCACACCATCCTCCAGATCATTTATGAAGATATTGAACAAAACCGGCCCCAGGACCGACCCTTGGGGCACTCCACTTGATACCGGCTGCCAACTAGACATGGAGCCATTGATCACTACCCGTTGAGCCCGACAATCTAGCCAGCTTTCTACCCACCTTATAGTGCATATCCTGGGACTAACGTGGCTACAACAACACTGCATACATCAATCCATATGACATTTTAAATATACATTTGAGTTTCTCTTCTCTTCCCAGTATTAGGAAGAATTCTCAGAAACTTCACTGAACTTCTCCTTCTATTCTTATTCTTTTCTCTACCATTCCAAGAGCAACACTGTATTCAAGGGGGACGGGATTGGGAGGGCTGAGGGTGGAGATTTGTTCACAAAGAACTTACTAAGTAAAATCAAATATGATGTACAATAATAGTGGATGATCTTACATCTTAGAGGAGTTCAGGCCTGAGAAAAGCATTCAGTTACAGTGTTAACTCTATGGCCGTGGTAGTTTAAATATACTCATTTTTGTGAAAACTCATCTTCTGTGTTTTTTAATTTTTATGGATTTAAAGTTTTGTTCTTCTCTGAAAGGTGACTGTGAAAATGCGATTGCTGGGATTCTATATTTTTTGTCTTCAATGACTACTAGATCAAATATGCTCAGTTTACGCGTGCATGTGCTGGGGGCAGGGGGACGGAGGGAAGAGAGTAAACAAACCTGCCAGCCCTGCAAACTCAAGTGTGTGCTTCTTATTGGCACTTCATCACCAATAAAGACACTGCAACAGCAACTAACTTACTTAAAACAACTGTTGATGTGCAAGCCAGAATAGAATCCAGCTTGCTCTCTGGTGCTAACAGCAGTAAAAAATACCTCTGTCAGTGAAATAATAGATACATATCACTTGGGATGAGCAGTCTATTTAATATTTTCAAAACTAATTTGCATGTAAATGCACATGCAAATATGAAGTTTCTGCTATAATGTAGTCTTACCTTTTTGGAGTATAAATATAAGTTTGGAGTTCTGCCTGGTACCGGAATGCCAGCTTTAGTCAGTTTTATGAAATACTTTTGCACCCTGCTGGCAACCTAGAAGAAACAAGATAAGTTAATTAAGTGTTAGATGAATAAATAAATATGCTATGACCTTTAAATAAGGAATTCAAATACCCACTAAAAATCTAATGTTTGACTGAAGTGCTTAAAGAAAAACACAAACTTCAGAGAAAGATGACATTCCAAACTTTATGTAATATTTATAAAAGGCAAATGTCTAGGTTATTCTTCTGCAAAGAGTTAAAAAAAAATTGGGGGTTGAGCATAGCAGTTAAGTTTCTGATTCTGAAATTGCATCAAAGATATTGTGTGTGATCAGGTCCACGATCTGAGAACATAGACATATTTGCCCACTCTACAGTGTTGAAGAAAAACCTGTCCCTCATACAGTCTCTTTCTGCTGGATAGACAACAGTAGATATTATGCATTCACAGTACCTTACAATAAGAGTTAAAAGTAAATGACTCTGTCAGCAACTGGTCACAGGGCCATAGCCGGATTAAGGCCGGGGCTTTAGGGGATGCAACCAGGGGCTCTGGCTCATGGGAGGCCCCGAAAAATAAATCACAGGCAGCAGTCTCTGGGCCGCTAAAAGGGGCATCTGGCCTGGCCCCATGCTGCTCCCAGCAGTGGCTGGCCCCTGGGGAGGGGTGTGTGTGTGTGTGTCCGTGTCCATGTGTGTCCGTGTCTGTGTTCACGCACTGCCCCCGCGCCTCCAGCCTGGACACTGCAGTTCCCCTGGCCAATGGGAGCTGTGGGGGTGGTGCTTGCGCGTGCAGGGAGCGCACAGAGACACAGTGTCCCCCTCCTGCAAAGGACATGCAGAGACATGCCAGCAGCTGGCCGCTTCCAGGAGGGGCATTGGGCTATGCAAGGCAGGCAGCCTGCCTGAGCCCTGCTATGCCACCGGCTGGGAGCTGCCTATGGTAAGTGCCTCCCAGCTGGAGCCTGCACCTCGCACCCCCTCCTACACCCCAATCCCCTGCCCCAGCCCCCTCCTGCACCAAACTTCCTCCCATGAAAACGACTTGTATACAGGGGCCCCACAAAATCTAATAGTCCCGGGCCCACAGGAGCATTAATCCAGCCTTGCACTGCATGAAGTCTAATGGACAACAATTAGACCTGACAGCTTAATCATGGTTTGTGGGCATTTATTAAAAATTAATACAATTTCACATTTAAGAGTCCTAACAAAGAGCCCTATGGTCAGATCCCTTAGTAGAGATGTTAGTAGTGCTTCAGCCCTTGCCTTGGATGACTGATTACATTTTTCATCAAAATATTAACAGGTTGGATCTGAGGATTTGACAACTTTCCTGATTTTTTTTAATCTAGTATGAGTATTTTAAAATCTCCAAATGGAATGTGGGCAGCTTCATTTTGTATGTATTTCAACATCCTCAGGATGCAGTAATTGATGTCAGTAGTCCCCAGGGCATAGCCACTAAAGAAAGCAAAGAATTTTTTGGTGAGGTTCCTTCCCCCAGAAGCAATCAATTCTTTTCCAACCAAAATACTTTTTATAGTTTTAAAAAATTCTTGTCTCTTTATGAATCGACCTGACTTTTGCAAGGCAAATCCTACATAACTATTCCATTACTGAAGAAGCTATGCAAAAGACCACCTGACACCTACCCCCTCTAGTATTTCCTGGAATGTCTACAAAGCAACAAGAGAAATGGTTACTTATGCAAGAGAATTCCCCATTACCTGTTTTGCAGTTCGATTTCCCAGTTCATCAGCTATCTTCTGCCACCGTCGGGATTCTACTTCCTCTGGTGGGTACTTCAGGAGTAACTGTTCAAGTTTTTTCTAAACCAAGCACAAGACAAGATCATAAACATTAATACACCTTATCTAGAAGGGGCATGGCTTGTCACTAAAAAAAAAAAAAAAAACCAAACTGGTGCAAAAAATGAATACATACATACATGTTATCTCTGACTCCGAAGCGTTATGCGCTTTAACAATTTGAGTTTATTTCGGTGAACATCACTGTTCAGTTACAAAATGGTCTACGAGCTAGCTAGGGTTTCCCATTACCTGTTCTTCTACAGTCCACAGCTGGTTAAAAGTTTCGGGTTTGGTCTCATCGCAAAGTCGCCCTCTTATCATCTGCTTAAATACAGTATATAACATGGAATAGGACTTTAGAAAAAAGGTTAGGATAACTTGACTTTAACCCTTTTTCCACCCAAGTAAAAGAAAAACATACATGAAAACATTATTTTGGTAGAGGACAGAAAAAAGTTATCTGACTTGGTCACATGAAAAGATGATATCACCAAGTGTTCTGATGACTGAATTTTTGAACATTTGGAAACCGAGGCATTAAATTTATTATAACAATTTTAACACTACCCGCATAATGTAGTATTAATAAGTATTTTAAAGTTACTATTTTGTAAAATTTTGCCTACTTTCTTTTTTATAACATTTACCTGTGGGCGGCTGTTTGTAGAACCTTCTGGGCCATCACTTAAAGGCAACACAGAGTATGAAATGGACTCTCCATCCTTCTTGGGATCCAAAGGGCTTTTTGGTCTTGCAGGCAAACCTACTACAAGCAACATAAAGAAAGAATTATTAAACCAACATAGCAGGTTATTTTTTCCTGTAATATACACTTAGTTTTCCACTTACCTTTATCAAAAATCAGCTTTGCTCTCCTACTGTTACGTTTCCGGTTTTTGAATTCTCTCTCAAAGTTTCCAAGGCTGGTGGTATATTGGTCCCAGGCAATCTCAGGCAGCTGTACAACTCTTTGAGGACATGGAAGCCCTATATCAACCTGAAAGAATCAAAATGAGAAGCAATACTTAATGCAGTCACTTAGCATCCAAATGAAAGGATATGGAACCACAGAAATCCTGGATCTGTTTTTAGCTAACAGCAGGAGTCAAAGTTTGTATATTTAAGTGCCATGCAGCACACATTCTTTATATAGGAAAAGCATTTTCAAAGAGCGATACACAGCAGGGCATATAAAATATGCAGCGGCACGGTCAATGATGGTTTATTGGACATGGAGTTTGAAAATTACTTTGAATAGTTGCAGCCAAGTATTTCTGATTTTCATATCCTGTTACTGTCTATCTTCATTGATTTGTTAAATATTAAAAAAATACTGTATACCCAGACCTGTACTCCAGCAAGCAAACACAGCAGACTAACGAGAACTAAAAGTAACCCAGTTATCAGAACTGATTAATCCCATCCACATGTAAACTTAAATGTCTACTATAATAAAAATGACTGCACATTATACTGCGTTTTTACTGTTAAGCTGATTTTGTTGCCTTCTGCCCACAATACAATTGCTGGCAATGTTCAACACACACACATACCATTTCGCATAATTTCTTTGGCCAAAATGGTAAAATACATGAAATGCTCTGCAACAGGCATTAATGTTTTCCAAGGACTGGCTGATACGGTTGCCAGAGCACAGTGCTTGGATGCCAGATGAATCACAACTATAACTTGTTGAATTGATTTCTAAGCACTCAAAAAAATCAATGGAAAGACAAGCATTGACTTCAGTGGCCTCTGGATCAGGCCCCAAGTTTATATTAGCCTATGGAAAGGGAATCTCCCAGAACCAGCATCTCACCTTCACTAAAGCACAATGTGCTGCTATCAGAACATAAGGTCAGTCACTGCTTTCATTTAAAAAAGAAACTATTAAGACTTTAAAAAATCTCTTTTCCCTGTTACTGTTGTTATAACTTCCCTTTAAACTTTTGAAAATGAAATCTGTTTCTTTACTGAAATTTGTTCTCCTCCTCCACACATGTACACTAGCTTGATATAATCACTGGCACTGTCTTGGTTTGAGGTATGCTTTTATAGCTCATTTTGCTTTCAGTTTACTAACTACATTTCCTGCTTACAATCTCCATTTAAAAGTACCCTAACCTGAAATAGAACTCAAAGCATTTAAGTCTCTTTGGTGACAAAGGCCAATGATTTCTTGATATCATTCCCTACCACAAAATGCTTTCTTCTGATCATAGAAGTCTTGAAAAGCCAATATGCATTGAAAGCTTGAAGACAAGATGAGTTTTATACTCCTATAAAAATGTGTCCTTAAGAAATTTTTCAAAATTACTTGTATTTTATAGGTTTAACCAATATTTAACCAATCATCAAACCTGAACATAGGGCAGTTTTCTCTCACTACAGAATTTAAACCTTTTAATATTTACACAAGTATATATAAAATACACTAGTTTTTAATAGGTGAGGAGTTAATTGTTATAAAAAAAGTTCTCGTAAAACTTAAGAAATGCCTACTGTATACCTTCTTTTGGAGTCTTTCCACAAATCCAATGGGATTTTTCAGTGCTTCTCTCTGGTGTCTGCCTAAACTTTCAAGGTCTTGAACTGCTTGAGTACGTTGAGCCTCGAGTACAGCAATCGTCTGTAACAGTCTCTGATAACTACAGAGACAAAGGGAAACATCTCACTAAAGTTTTCTAGCAAAAACAACAACAAAAAATCTAAATGCCAGCCATGATTACCTACTAAGAAGAAGTCAGGTAGTGTTGTACACTTATCTGTAACAGTTTAGCAAAGCATTTTACTGAAACAAAAATGGTCTTGACTGATATTTAAGTAGTTAAATACAAAGCACACCAATAAAACAGAAAATTCAGGCATTCCTTTAATATGAAATCCTTATTCTAGCAGTTTGCTCATAAAAATGGCAACAAATCATGGTGACATAAGGCAAGCTCCTGAGCTTCCCAATAGCTACATGTGACAACCAGAATTGCTCACAAGGGTAAAAACAGAAAGACAAAAGACATGACTTTTTATTTCCTACCTCAAAATAAACTTCCCCACACCTCACCCCACCCCATGACAAATGATTCCATTATTAAGTGTTAACTTGTTACTCTACCACAGGTGGAGAAGAATGATTGAGATACTCATCTACAGAAACCGAGAATTTCATAGCAGCTTCAGATGAAAATACTACAGTGCAATTATTCACAAAGATCAACCAAGAGAGAACTAAACAGACTCAAAATGAACATATACAAGAAAACACCTAGTATAAGAATAAACAAGTCCAAACCAAAAATTAGTCCCCTCCACAACATCTGCCAAGCTGTACTCAACATCATCCTGCTTTTCCAGAATGTAAAATTACTTAGGAGAGTATCTATTAACATATTTCCCCACAAGCTGCTTTCCATAAGTCAACCCGGTGATGAAATTATATGTTATTGTAATATGAACCTTTAAAAAAAATTCAGAGAACTACTTTTTAGTAGCTTTTTATTAATGTTATAGTTGTCATTGTTTGGAATATCCTAATAGGAGCTGGCTAATAAAATTTCTCTCTATTGCCTGTGTCCTTTACACATTCATCAGGTTAGTTCCAGTATTTCTAGAAAAGATAAAATTAACATGCATCTCATTTACTGTTTCTGAAACAGAATACATATATTGTAAACAATGCTTTAAGAACATGTTAAATAAATGACAAAACAAGTCCAAGTGGGGGGGGGGGGGCGGAGAGACTCACAACATTGTTTTCTGTTGTTCCTGTAAAGACCTAGCCTATTTTATTTCATTTAGGTTTCCGAGTTGTGTAATGGTGGATGTACCTACATATATATGACTCCAGTCCTGCAAACAAGGAAGTTTGAGAACTTTTGCATATAAATATTTCTGATATGTATACATGTAGGTCATGTCTACACTACAGCTAATACCGCTGCACAGCTATGGCACAGTGCAACCCTGAGCAACGGAGCTATGCAGATCTAATTTTTGAGTGTAGAGCATGCTGTAATATTATAATTTTATATAGTTTAAGCCAGGGGTTCCTAAACTTTTTGCAGGTACAATCCCATTTTAATGAAGAAAAGGTCCTGCCGGGACCCCAGACAGCATGGAGGACGCTACTTTATAAAGCAAAGTGTCGTCCCCCATGCATTACGACCTCGCATGCACCACATATGTGAGGTCATGCTGTGCAGTGCAAAATGGGATCTGCGTGCACTAGGGATTGCCGCGCCCTCATCTGCTGATGGCACAACGCCGTTTGGGAACTCCTGGTTTAGGCCCAACAATGTAACCTGACTTGCATTAAACCCAGAGAAAACCTTAAAAACAAAAATTATCTTCTATTTCAACAAATTCCTGTTTTCTATTGATCTTTCACTTAAAGCAAGTTTAACACAATGAAGCGTCAAGTACAAGTGTGAATGATCAGATCCAACTCCAACTAAAGTGAATGTGAGGGTATTTCCTCACTAGCAACGTTAAAGCACTGCTGCTGTGTAGTCGCAGGGAGTAACTACCAGCGCAGGGAGAGCGCGGCTACAAGCAACGGTGCACTGTCTACCCTGCCACTTTACAGTGCTGAAACTTGCAGCACTCAGGGCTGTGTTTTTTCACACCTCTAAGTGAGAAAGTAGCAGCGCTGTAAAGTGGCAGTGTAGATAAGGCCTTGGTCTCTCCGCTGACTAGAATGGGAATTGGATCAGACCTTAAAGGCACAGATCAAAGCAGGGCCTCCATGTGCCAGGTACAAAACAGGCACCTCATGCCACCAGATCCTTGTGCTTTGCTCATTTGAAAGTTGTGAATTTTCCAATGTTAAATGGTCCTCATACCAGAAGATAATTGTTCCCCCCCCTCCCTTTTTTTTTTTTAAGAGAACAAAAAATGCAGTAACTGAAAACAAGGAAAGAAGACAAGAAACCTAGGTTCAGGTCTGCAGCCTCTGCAAGAAAAACACAGGGCTTACTGAAAATAAGGTACAAGATTTCTTCTATTGCGGGGGAGGGGGGAAGGAGGCAAAGAGTTGACGTTTGTCTGTATACACCTGAAAACCAAAAAAACCCAAAATACTAATTAAACAAGCAATTAATAGGGTGCAACTGTTGGAACAGCACTTCCAGTTTCCTCTAAACCAACAAGAAAATGTTAAAAACTTACATTTTTGTTATTTTGCTGTTTTATTGGGGGTGGGGGGAGGAAGATAAGATGACTCATAAAAGTTCCTACCTTTTCTGAACACAGTGACTACATTTCATGGGATATTTACATGCAGTATCTTATCATCAAAGATATACAATTTAACATATTAAGTCTTGAGAATTTGTCCAAGAGACTGAGGTGATTCAAGCGGTTAAGGGCCTAATCCAGTGACCATGGAAGTCAATGGTAAAACTCCCACTGATTCCATGGGCATTGGATCAGGTCCTAATACTCTAGCCTTTCACCTAGCTTCCTAAATTCACATCACAATCACCACACAACTCTGCACAACGAGCAGTGTCTGTCTGAGACAAGCCTTGGATCTGAGTGAAAGATGTGTCACTGGTCAGGATTAAGGTACATTAGCAGAACTGTGTAAATAATCAGGGGGTAGCCATGTTAGTCTGTATCCACAAAAACAAGCAGTCCGGTGGACTCCTTGTTGTTTTTGTGTAAAAAATAGCACAGGGCCTGACACCATTATTTGTGGCTCGAACCAGTACTAGTAATCCTTCACTTTCATAACTACACACAACAAAAGTTTGCAGAACCAAGGTTAAAAATATAGTTAATTATATAAATATAGTCAATACATAAATTTAGTAAATAAATTATATAAATATAGTCAATTACATAAGATTTTAAATAAACTTCTGCCTTCTTATTTCTTAATAAAAACATGGGGTATCTTAAACTGTTTTCCCCAGACTGTGTTTAAACAACAGTTTTTCAAAAAGAATCCAAGATAAAACAATCACCGAGTTCAATCGCACTGTTTAATGTTTTAGGAAAAACAGTTATTTAAATGATTTTAAGTAGTGCATCATTTTTCACAAGGACTAATGTTTTTCTAATATCAGTCTATGAGACAGGGCATGCACATATAAAATAGAAGGGTCATCAGCTTATTATGGCCTTAATATACACAGTTGTGGGTGGGACTAGAGGAAATTACGTTCCTGAAGAAACAAGAAAATTCAGATCTGTGTAACTATTTCTCCCTATCTTGTGGTCTGATCAGCTGAGTAAGACACTTTAGGAATTGCAAGTTCACTGGTTCATAAATTATCTCCCTTTGCTCTTGATAAAAATCAGAAACGTAAGAAGTATTCAGAAGTATTACATGCAATGTGTATCTGCAGTTACTGTAGCTATATCCTCAGGCCAAACCCAACTTGCTGAGCAAACTATTCAGATAAATAGGATTTCCCAGTAATGTTTTTAGCTTCTGCTAAAGGTATTTATTTCTATTTGGAGATTACAACATTCATCAAGGGATATTGTCATATAATTTAGCTTCCAAATTTAAATTTTGTGTAATTAAATGAAAAGATTCACAAAATAAGTATCTCATTACATTTTTGAAAATACAGAAACCAGCTTTTCACCCTGATTTTTCTTACGGCCGCAGGACTGTAGAATCACATTAATACATGAAGATCAGAGCTGTCATTTTAAAAGTAAGTAAGTTTATAAGTCTCATGGTTGCAAAGTGCAGCTTGAAAATGTGAACACTAAAAGTTGAAAAAGTAGGAGACAAAAACACTTTTTTTTTTTAAAATCATGTTTTTTGGGAGCCTGGCTCATGCTTTTTTTTTTTTTAAGATTTTTGTGGCTGGAAATACAAGTGTTAGTACTACAGGTCTCTTTTTAACAAATATAAAATAAATGTTTAACTTGACAATACACCTACTGATAGCAGGAGTACTGAAATTGAAGGTCCTACACACCTGTTTAAAGCAATTTAGACAGAATATAAATTGATATTTAAAACTCCATGAAACTCACAATGGAAGATCAGTACTTTTTCAGCACAACTACTCTAATAACATAGTAAAATATTTCTCAAAATATTAACATCGTTGCCAAGTGAACCTAATCTAAATCAATTGTATTATTTTCCTATAATTAAAAAATGATTAAGTAAGCACTTTACTCTTGGCCCAGTACAGATTAAATGACGAAATCTAGAATGAGTATTATTAGGTTACTTACAGATCTTAAAATTAAATATAAAATAACACTGTCAAGTCCTTTCGGCCTGAAATTAATTAAATTGTACTTTAAAAATAACATTCTAGTAAAAAATGTCATCCTTGTTCTGATAGTGTTTTATTGCATATAATTAATGCCCTCTCCATCCCCTATGCTAAATAAATAAAATGAAAATTAAGAAGTGGAAATTGTCTTTTTTCCTAGAAATGAACTAAACTGGGATTAGATCCCCCCCTCCCCCAAGCTTTTTGGGGAAATGCAGAATGTGTGATTTTTGCTTACTTGTTCAGTCCAGTATATACCATATTGAGACACATTTACGTACCATTATGTGGAACTCTTCAGAGAGTGCAAGTGCAAAGCATGAAACAGTTCTCAAGGGCTGACTGTCCTGCTGGGCTTTCATTGCTCTTTCCTTGTCTCCCCTTATCTTGTTTCTATTACTTCTGTCTATCTCCAAATTCCAAGCCACCCTCCCCACCCCTGCCACCTCTTTCCCTTCTAAAGCTCCTTGTGGATGCTATACAGTACTGTATATGGCTGATATGGCATCATTGACATTCTCTTATCAAGGGCAGTGACTCTGGGAAATGTGCAGGCCTTTTTAGATTTTAGGTGCATCATATTCCTGTCCTTTGCCACTGGTGAAGAAGTCTTGCAGCCATACATTCCAGTCCGGTCAGCGCTGTAACACCCCATAGCACTTCTGTGGTTGACATATGTAACAGCTCTAGGGCTCTTGCTCTTTTGCCTTGGCTGAGGTACTTTGCCCTACCAGGACCTCCAAGCATTCGATTACAGAAGCACTTGCAGCCGCTGGCATTGCTACACAGCAGCAGCTCCTGGGTGCCTTCGCAGCAGACGGTGCAGTAGGACTGCTAGCCGTACTCATCCATGGTGTATGGCTCCACCACTTCCGCTGCAACTCTGCTCTCCTGCTACTCTGCAGCAGACGGTGCAGTAGGACTGGTAGCCGTCCTCATCTTGTAGCTTGGCTAGGGGTTCTGGGAACGTCTTCCCTGCTCGGCTCCTACCAACCTCCAGGACATGGTGTACGGCTCCACTGCTTCTGCTGCAATTCTGCTCTCCTGCGAGCTGGAGGCTTCTGCCTCAGGCTGCTCTCCCACCCGGCAGTACCATGTGGTTGCATCTACCCCAGCCTACCCCTTGCTCCCATGGCTCATGAAGCCTGGACAGGAGTAAGGAGCAGTTCAACTATAGGCTGAGCAAGTGCAGAATGGTGGTAGAATGTGCCTTTGGATGCTTAAAAGCTCGCTGGCGCTGTTGGTCAGACCTCAGCGCAACCAACGTTCTCATTGTTACTGCTGCTTGCTGTGTGCTCCATAATATCTGTGAGAGTAAGGGGGAGATGTTTCTGGCGGGGTGAGAGGTTGAGGCAAATCTCCTGGCGTCCGATTTTAAGCAGCCAGACACCAGGGCAATTAGAAGAGCACAGCAAAGTGCGCTGTGCATCAGAGAGGCTTTGAAAACCAGTTTAATGACTGGTCAGGCTACGGTGTGACAGCTATGTGTGTTTTTCCTTGATGCAAACCCGCCCCCTTTGTTGATTTTAATTCCCTGTAAGCCAACCACCCTCCCCCCTTCAAAATAAAGTAACTATTGTTTTGAAACCATGCATTCTTTCTTTATTAATTAAAAAAAAAAAAAAAAAAAAAAAGAGATAACTGACAAGGTAGCCCGGGTGGGGTGGGGGAGGAACCACACTAAAAATGAAACTGTTTGAATGACAGCCTTCTGTTGCTTGGGCCATCCTCTGGAGTGGAATGGTTGGGTGCCCAAAGTCTCCCCACCCTGCGTTCTTGGGTGTCTGGGTGAGGAGGCTATGGAACAAGGGGAGGAGGTTATACAGTGGATGTAGCGGGGGTCTGTGCTCTTGTTGGCTTTCCTGCAGCTCCAACAGACGCTTCATCATGTCTGCACTACCCCAAATTCGACCCAGCAAGGTCAATTTTAGCGCTACTCCCCTCATCGGGGAGGAGTACAGAAGTCAATTTTAAGAGCCCTTTAGGTCGACGGAACAGGGTTGGTTGTATGGATGCAGTCATTTTTAAATCTACCTAATGCAGCTAAATTCGACCTAACCCCATAGTGTAGACCAGGACGCAGACACAATTAGATACTACACTGACTTAACTCAAGTTACAGACTTAATCTTAACAACAAACATCTCTAAAATCATTCAATTATTAGCACTTCTGAAAAAATTAATGCACAGTGCTCTCCACAGGAACTCTTTCAGTCTGTGAAATTAAGATTTGTTTAAATCTACAAATGCAGTATTAGAACACTAATGACAGACAAAATACACAGTAGTTTGTAGAAAGCCTTCCAAATAAGAGGTTACTAAACTATCTGATCATCTAAATAGGTAGGGTTCTCTGTGATCTTTAAGATGAAATAAAAGGCTTTCCTGAGACTATACTTTTAAAAATAAAATAGGTTTTAAAAGACAGATATAAACTGACAAGAATCCCCTACTCAAGTGTTCTGCTGTAATGTTTGTTGCACCATTTTTAGATTGTCCCACAATGTAAGCACTACACTGTGCTCTCGATTTCTGAGATGCTGCCATATGGGGCGCAGGGGAGCAGGGTTGCTTAATATGATGCTACCTTTTTTTTTTGACAAATTTCTTTGGGAAATCATGTTCTTTTTTTGCCCACAACAAATCCTCAAAGTAGTGCATCTAGTCATTTCTGAGATGCAAGATCCATTTGTTTTTTGCTGTGGTCATTTTTTTTTTATTACTTGTCCTGTGCTAATTATATTTCTGTCCTTAGGTATCCAGTAATGGATCACATATTTCATCTTTATTGAGTTGGGAAATGACAATGGCTTATCATAAGGACTGTGGTCTCTGACATACTGGCTTCCACTTGCTTTACGAACAGAATATGTTTCTTGCATTTATTTTTGTTTTTAAAAAAACAGAATAATAATAATAATAATAAAGAACCACTTATATGCAAACTTCTTCACAGATAATGTGATGTCATCAGGGTCTTTAAAGGAATGGATTTCTCTCCATCACATCACCAGTCTTATACTGTGCTACCACTGGATTTCTTGGGTCACAGTTAGTGCCAACAACTTTACCTATAGCTTCTCAAGGCCTCAAATGTTGCTTTCAAAACTTAATAGTTCCATGTGACTGAATGTTTCAATGAATTGGTGATGGGACATCAAGTTTTTCACTGATAGGTCACCAGTCCAAATCCATTCTAAAGCAGGAAATGAAAAAACACCCACTGTAGCTAATCAGTAATTTATTAAATGAGTTTTGTGCTTCAATTTTGTTCTGACACGTTTCTATGCCACAAAAACCACCAAAAGTAGCAGACTTGTTACTTGTTCATAATATTAGCAGAGGTGTCAAATTCACTGGATGTGCATGAAGGATGCCATACCCTCTTCTCTTTAAAAATTAATCCCCCCAAAAGGTTTGGGTTTATGTACATAGGGTGGACTGTGGAGAAGTACATGCTCTTGTCTCCACTGTAAATAGAGAACTTCCATCACCAGAGTTGTCAGTTGCACACTAAATTCACACACAAAATGTAAGGAAAAAATCCGAAACCATTATGGACCCATAATTTGGCAGTTTTCCTTGATCTGATACATTGGCCTCTCCATTTTCACCTTCATTTCTTGTTTTAGGTTGGAGATCTGGAGTGAACAGTATCAATTCTGCTCTTCTCTCAAGTAAAACAAATTAGGCTTGTGATACCAGCAGGAGATAATGAACTGAGTTTTGTCAACACCATGTGACAACACAACTGATTACAATGCCACAATATATTCAACCTTCTTGTATTTGCTTATTTAATCACTCAATGGAAATTGCTAGAGCTTTGGACTCTTACAATTTCACACTATATTACCAACTCTGTCTTTTAGGATTTATCAAGTCTATCCAGCAGACACATGTATAAGCAAATTATACTTATTTGGGTTTGGCATCGATTTCATATGTATTGGAAACGTTTGCATTACCATGACAGTAATAATTTTTTCTCTTACCATTTGAAAGTGGAGTTATCTCCTGGTCTTAGAACCCTTATTCAAATGCAGTTTTCTCCTTGGGCTAATTCTAGGCAATAATTTTTGAAATAAGCAGATAGTTTATGAAATTATTTTGCTTTATATGTAGGCTTGGCAGAATTCAATTTTTATTTTTTATAATTTTTATGGATAATATTGATGTTTATTTGTAAGTATTTTTTCAAGTTAAATGTTCACAGTGGTGGAAAATTATGGAAGGGATCAGGGGGTCAGCCAATAATTATTTAATAACAGTACATGCTGAGATTCCAAAAGTTAAAGCTTTATAAACTTTAAAACATAAATTGTGCCAAAATATACAAAGTAAATATCCTTAATTCAAACTCTAATATGTTCTCAAGCAGCATTTTCTTACTTTGCCTATCTGTATACGTTGATTATTATTTATGGAAATATTTCTCTTTGGTTTGTGTCTGTACAGTAAAATTGACATTTACCAACATTTATTGATACAAAAATATCCTTCCTAGCCTATTTATATGGCTAGCACAAAATAAAGCTGACAACTGTTATAAAGGTATTGTTACAGAATGCTTTCATTACTTTGGAATTTTATATTTAATAAAAATGAATGTACTGAGTTCACTGCTATTTATTGTTTGTGCACTTTTCAGAATAAGAGCGGTCCTGTCAGCTGTCTGTGGATCTAGAACAGTGGTGGGTAACCTGTGGCCCGCACTTCCCGCAGCTCCCATTGGCTGGGAACGGCGAACCAAGGCCACCGGGAGCTGCGGGCAGCTATGCAAATGTAAACAAACTATCTGGCGGTCCACCAGCGGATTACCCTGATGGGCCACGTGCAATCCGCTGGCCGCAGGTTGCCCACCAATGAACTAGAACATCCCATGGCACCTTTCATAAGACAAAGGTTTTGGTCTTGTGACCCTGGTAACAAAAATATTTCTTCTCTTCCTTATCTAATGTTGTGCACTGTTGGTTGCCACTTTCCATCCCAAAAAGTGACTGCATTTCAGTGGTAGTTTGCATATATATATATATATACACACACACACACACACACACACACACACATACACACACACATATATATAAAAAAGAGCAATTATGGTCATAGATCAATTTTGGAGATCTCTGGTGCTAAACAAACATAGTTTTCAGTTTTACAAGACTTGAAATACCAATTCTGCCATTTCTTGCTATTGTGCGCTTAGATAAATTATTTTAAGCGAAAGAGCAATATCAGTTTGTCAAGCATTAGACTAAACCATTGTTTTACTGCCATCTACTGGCATTCAAACAACTCAAGAAAAGTCTTATATTTAGTCATCACCACAGATTGGGGCAGGGGGGCGGAGAGGAGTGGTTTTTCCCCACCTGCTAGAACAGTGATTCAGAAGAAATCTCATTAGATCCTGGGCTAAGTAAAGATTAGTATATTACTTACTTTATATTACTAGATTGTAAATTACTGCAGAAAAAAATTAAAAAATTAAATGCATTTAGAATTTAAAATTTAACCAACAGCAAATAATATGATATTGGCTTTCCGCAGAAATCGATTAATCAGATCAAATATTTTCTCTCCTGAGCAAGCTGTATTTTTTTCAGCTCAGATTCATTCAGTTGGCACTGCTAGATTTCAGGCTTGAAATCTTTTTTCACTGACTGTCATGATACAGCAAATGTGACACCATGGCAGTGAGCACAAAGTATTCTGAGGCACATCTGAGACTAAAAAACAAGGAATATATTGGGGTAAGAAAACTGGGAGTCAGAGACAGATGTAGATCCAAGTCAGGGACTGATGGATAATATAAATAGGGAAGGAGAAGAAAAGGGTGTCTTGTTCTTGGTCTCCATTTAAAAAAAACAAACAAACAAACAAACAAAAAAGCTTATTAATTTTACATCAACTAGAGTTAGGGCTAGTCTACACAGGGACACTCAGAAAACTTAATCTGAATTAACTAAAAATGTGAATTTAGAGTGGATTAGTTAAACAGCATTAAATCCCTGTGTGAATGCTTTTCATTCATAATTAAAGTGTCCTTAACTCAGTTTAGCTTCATTCACTTCGCAAGGCTACGTTTACACTGTGCCGCAGTGTGGACTATAGGAGTGCAAACTGCAGATCGTACCAAAGAGGACTATTGTTAACACAGACTGGGTACCTTTTAGTTTGCGTCAGCAGTGTCCTTAGGGGGCAGTTAGAGGTCAACACTTTGGTACACTGCAATTCACACCCCCTTAGTCTACATGGCACTGCACTGACGACATAACCCACGTGATTTAAACTAAACCAAGTTAAGGACACTTTAATTCTGCAAAAGTGCATTCACATAGGGATTTAATGTGGTTTAACTAATCTGCTTTAAATTCACACTTTTAGTTAATTTGAATTAACTTTCCTGAATTTCCCTATGTAACAAGCCTTTAGATTTAAAAATTATTGCACCTAGCACTGGGCACTTGACCTGTCCAAAACTAATTGGTCAATTGACTCATCAAATATTGTCAAATAATATAAAAAATGGTTAAATACCTGAAAGTACCAATTTATTTGAACAGTAACAACAGTAACAAAAGAGAGTAAGGCTTTATTATCTCTAATAGGCTTAGACTTGGACAGATACTTATGCCTAATTACAAAAACCAAGTTACTTAGATGAGTTATTTTAACTCAGAAAAATGTGAAACAATTAAATAAAATCCTGAAAGACGAAAGGAACTACGTAGGCTGCTGCCTGCATCAGGGCATTCAGGCTCAAATATCTGACAACATGTGACCATGATCAAATAATAGGTGGTCAACTGACTGGCTTGCCAAGCCTACATCTGGGATTGAAAAAAGTGACATCTGGTGGGTAAGAATGCTTGAATCCCACAACCAGGGACATGAAAAATCTACTGTTGGGTTGTTTTTGAAACTCATTGTGCAGTAGTTTTATAACTATTCACTTCATTCGATACAGAATGTGTTCTATTGTCCTCTGAAAGTCCTTATAATTCCCTGTTGCTGCTAATTTCCAATATATAATGAAAAAAGAGACCAGGTGGATGAGGTAATATCTTTCACTGGGACATCTTATGTTGGAGAGAGAGAGAGAGAGAGAGAGAGACCGTGTGTCTCGACAGCTTGTCTCTCTCACCAACAGAAGTTGGTCTAATAAAAGATATTACCTCATCCACCTTGTCTCTCTAATATCCTGGGACTGACACGGCTACAACTACATTGAATACAACAATGAAAAAAGAAACACTTAACGCTTATGGAGTGCTTTCCATCTTCAAGGTGCTGCTCATATGTTAATCTTCCCCAAAACCTATAAGGTAGGTAAATCCTGCTTTGTAAATAATGTCAGAGTTATTTTTTTTTCATTTGTCAGCTTGCCGATTGTCTCCAAAAATGTTCTTAAGTTCCTACCTTGACCCAGAACCATAATATTTACTAGTTTACTAGCTTTAATGGTTTATTTTCTTGATGCCTCCCTCTTAAAAGAGAGCTGTTCACCATATTCAGTAATAGGAAATGTAACAATATAAAGCATAATAAATCCCTCTCCACAAGTACTTCCTGTGATGGGTTGGATCACAGAAACACCCTTGGGGCTGCCTCCTGATGTGCTAAGACTACTTCTGCCCCTGCTTTCCCTGCCAGTTTGGGACTCCAGCACCCTGTCTTGTGGAGCCAGACACGCCAGTCTGCTCCACACAGACCCAGGGTCTGAACCACATGCCCCAAAGCTGCAGACTTAACTGAAAGCAGCTTAAGGAATGTTCCTGTCTTTAACACTCAGATGCCCAACTCCCAATGGGGTCCAAACCTCAAATAAATCCGTTTTACCCTATATAAAGCTTATACAGGGAAAACTCAAATTGTTCGCCCTCTAGAACACTGATAGAGAGATATGCACAGCTGTTCCCTCCCCCCGCCTCCCGGTATTAATACATACTCTGGGTTAATTAATAAGTAAAAAATGATTTTATTAAATACAGAAAGTAGGATTTAAGTGGTTCCAAGTAGTAACAGACAGAACAAAGTGAATTACCAAGCAAAATAAAATAAAACATGCAAGTCTGAGCCTAGTACAGTAATAAAACTGAATACAGATAAAAATCTCACCCTCAGAGATATTTCAATAAGTTTCTTTCACAGACTGGATGCCTTCTTAGTCTGGGCACAATCCTTTCCCCTGGTACAGCTCTTGTTCCAGCTCAGGTGGTAGATAGGGAGATTTCTCATGATGGCTCCCCATTTGTTCTGTTCCACCCACTTATATATATATCTTTTGCATAAGGCAGGAATCCTTTGTCCCTCTGGGTTCCCTCCCCTCTTCTCAATGCAAAAGCACCAGGTTAAAGATGAATTCCAGTTCAGGTGACATGATCACATGTCAGTGTAAGACTTCATTACCCACTTGCCAGCACACACATATACAGGAAGACTTACAAGTAAAACAGAGCCATCTACAGTCCTGGTTAATGGGAGCCATCAAGATTCCAGACCACCATTAGTGGCCCACACTTTGCATAACTACAATAGGATCTCAGAGTTATAGTTCATATTTCTAGTTTCAGATACAAGAGTCATACATTTATACAAATAGGATGACCACACTTTATAAGCTTTGTAATGATACCTTACAAGAGACCTTTTGCATGGAGCATATTCCAGTTATATTATATTCACACTCATCAGCATATTTTTATAAAATCATATAGAGTGCAACGTCACACTTCCCATTTAAAACTATGTAATCTTCCATATCTACACATCTCCCCTTTTACAAACACCTATAGGCTGCCTGTTCACCACAAAGCTCACAGCAGTCTTTGCTTTGCTTCCTTTGTAGATTGCTCACTTCTTACCTCCTGCTCCTCTGCTGCTGGCCTAATGTCCCTCAAGCGTCACATACTGCCTCCACTCCATGTTACCAGAGGTAGACATGGCCTCTGCCTGTTTGCTGACTACTTACAATTCCTCTTCGGCCTTCTTACAGCTCTTCTGAATGTTCCAACTATTCTCTAGTCTCTCCTGTTTACAAACAGCATCTGGTCTAACTCCCGAACAGGCTTTACTCCTCCTAAATGCCTCAGTCTACTGTTCTTCACATAACATGGCATCTGCATCATCTTCTGTTCCTCAACACCAAAACTTCCACTCAAGGCAATCAAGTTCCTATATAATTCCCATGACTAAATGTTCGCTCATCTGTGGCTAAAGTCTCTCACACCGAGAAGTATTGTTTCTCCAACATTTTTCTTCCTGCTTCTGTGTGCAACAAGGAATAGGACTAAATCCTGATAATCTAACTGGTTGTTTAAAGTTCCCATAAAACTGAATAATTTTGATAAAACTTTTAGCCTCCCAAAAATATAAGAGGAGCAACAAGCCAGGATGCTTGTCCCTGGCGATCAGGGGAAATAAAGCCAGGGAGGAAGTGAATCCAGGCAAGACACCCCAACCCTGATGGCTATCGAAGTTTCGAAGAAATTCTGGCCTCTAAGCTGTTATACATTTATGAAAATGCCTTAAAGAAAGGTATGTTACCTCCGACTATGAGGGAAGCCCTAATTACTGTACTACTTAAACCAAGCAAGGGTACAAAAAAGTGTAATACGTATGTATACACCTATCTCTTTAATCAATATTGATATAAAAATACTTTCAAAAGTATTGGCTAAGAGGCTTGAAAAAATAATGAGTGACATGGTTCACTCCAGTCAGGTAGGGTTGATTAAAAAAGGCATGGTTCAGCTAAAACATGTCAGTTGATTAATGTTATGGCATTCCATGAACAGTAAAAATTCCCATGCAATCATTTCACTCAATAAAGAGAGAGCCTTTGACAGACTGAACTGGTAGTATTTGTTTCCTACCCTAGCTAAATTTGGGTTGGGGAAATCTTTATTTCATGGATCAATCTGTTACATTAAAATCCCAACTCTTGTATCCTATCAAATTGCACTATATCCCCCAGTTTGATCTGTTTCACGGACTAGACAAAGATGCCCCCGTCCTGTTCAATCTGGCATTATGACCACTTGCAATACTAAATAGGGAACACAAAGGTATTCAAGGAATCAAACCAGGGACTCAGAACACAAAAATCCTTCTGTATGTAGAGGCCATCCTCCTATTTATCAAAAATCTGGACCAGTTTACTCCAAATATCCACAAACAATAGAAAACTTTGGTAAATTCTCTGGTTACAAGATAAACTGGGTAAATCACAAGCAAGGAGGATCCTATTGGATCTAGCTAGAAGTTGCTCTCCTATAGGGACATGCAACAAACAAACCTCAGATATCTTGGCATTCTGTTCCAAAAGGAAATTAAAAACAGTCAAAGTTAACCTAGTCCCATTAATCATGCAGTTAGCAAACAATTTAAATAGATGGCAGGCACTACCTCTCTCCCTTTAGGGAAAAATAAACAATCAAAATGAGTACCCTTCCCAGGATCCTTTTTATTCTGAATTCCCTCCCTATCTATATTCCTCCCTTTTATTTTACCAAAATCATCAATACGGTCAGGTCCTTCTCGTGGGTTACTAGTAACAAACCCAGAATCTCCTTTAAAAGATTATAGCTCCCTCTCAAAACAGGTGGTTTTAGATTTCCTGACTTTGAACTTTACGATCAGGCACAGATAAGCAGCACAGTGGCTAATTCCCTGGTGCTGCAGAGCCCCATATTGTCTCCAGCTGAAAGTAGAATTAGTTGCTCCTTTCCCCCTTTCCAGTGTGCTGCACTTGGATTACTATTGATTCCCTAAAGAATAATTACCAACTACAGTATTATGGAAGCCATAAATACTTGGCATGTCTACTAAATTTAAAAAGAAAAGGAGGACTTGTGGCACCTTAGAGACTAACCAATTTATTTGAGCATAAGCTTTCGTGAACTACAGCTCACTTCATCAGATGCATACTGTGGAAAATACAGAAGATGTTTTTATACACACAAGCCATGAAAAAATGGGTGTTTATCACTACAAAGTTTTCTCCCCACCTCCTTCAAAACAGGTGCCTCTAAGTCAGACAAATGTTGGTGCTATGATTCGGGGGGGGGGGGAGAAAACCTGGATTTGTGCTGGAAATGGTCCACCTTGATTATCATACACATTGTAAGGAGAGTGATCACTTTATATAAGCTATTACCAGCAGGAGAGTGGGGTGGGGGGAGAGAAAACCTTTTGTAGTGATAAACACCCATTTTTTCATGGTTTGTGTGTATAAAAACATCTTATGTATTTTCCACAGTATGCATCCGATGAACTGATCTGTAGCTCACGAAAGCTTATGCTCAAATAAATTGGTTAGTCTCTAAGGTGCCACAAGTACTCCTTTTCTTTTTGCAAATACAGACTAACACGGCTGTTCCTCTGAAACCTACTAAATTTAAAAATCACTCCCTTCTACATAGCAAGACATCTACCTGGGATAGCTTGAAACTGTATAGCCAGAGCACCCCATCATTTGTCGAGATTGGATTAGGAAATGGATTTGACCATCAGTCAATTTGTTGAAAATGATACCTTCCTCCCTCTTAAAATATTAAAAGAAAGGTTCAATCTAGAGATTAAGGAGTTGCAATATATCCAACTTAAACATTCCACCTCCATTCTGTTTTGCCACAATGCCTGTGCTACCCCAACCCACTGGAACTGCTTTTATTTTTCCAAATATTACCCAGATTGCCAAGACCTATGGCAATACTATATGAAGACTTGGCCAGTAAATCTGAATTAAACACGGATTCCCTAAAAAAGAAATGGGAATAGCAACTAACTTAATTATAGTCTGCTAACCAATGGAAACAAATTTTAGCCAATCCTCTGAACTGTTCCTCTATTTAAGATTAATCCAGCAGAAAATCATATGGAGGATGCACTGGTCTCCTCTCTGATTCTTCAAAACAGGTGCCTCTAAGTCAGACAAATGTTGGTGCTGTGATTCAGCAGGTGTTAACTTATTCCATATGCTCTCGGAATGCTTTTATACTCGTACGTTTTGGGCAGAGTTAATTTTTTTCCTATCAAATAAAAACTGTGTTACAAGCTACATACATAATCTTAAACCTAATGGATGTTAACTGGAAGCTGAATAAATGTAATAATTATTAGTGTTCAGCTGAGCCAAAGTTTGCTAAAAAACTAGTGCTACAAAAATGGAATTCCAAAAAATGACCAACAACTGAGGACTTAAGCATAGACATCATAAGTTTGGCCACACTGGACAGAATTGTATACTGTAACAGAAATACTTAAGAAAAATTCTCAGATATAGGACGCTTTCCTGGAATTATCTGCATGGTCCTATTAAATGCATGAACCTCTCCTCCTCTTCTCCCTTTCCTCTCTATCTACTTCCTTCCCTCCCCATCTCTATCCCCTTCCTCTGAATTTTGCTTGTATTCTTCATCTTATTTTAATACTTTTATTTTACTTCGTTTGATATTTATAAACAAATTGTAATTTGTGTAATACAAATATTTGATTTATATTTTAACCATTCCTATTATATAATTAAATGTTCCAAGTATCAGTAAGGTTAAGTAGCAAATGGTTATTATATTATGAGACATTTATATACTATGAGAAGTTTATGGATAGCTTATGTTTGGTTTTTCTGTATATTTTAAAATTTTAATAAAAAGTTAATGATTCCCATATAAAATAAGTCCTGTACCATATTTAGGCTTAGTAGAATATTATTTTATATATCATTTTGACAGAAAATATTGTTTGTTTTTAAGCATTTTTTTCAATTTTTATCAATTTACATTTTCACAGTTGTGGAAAATTATGGGGACAATAATTATTTAATGACAAAATTGAGATTCAAAAAGTATAATCAAAGTTTACTGACGTTGACCAATAAAAATCTAATCCTTCTAACCTTAGGCCATGTCTACACTACAATATTATGTCAACCTAATTTACTTCAGCATACAACCACTGAAGTTATTAAATCGCTTGTGTGCACACACTCGGCGCCTTATGTTGATGGTGTGCATCCTCACCAGGAGCATTTGTATCCATTGTACTGTCAGCGTGGGACATTATGGAACAGCTCCTAAAGTCCAGAAACAGTCAACGTAAGCAATGCAGTGTTTACACTGACACTGCATCGACCTAATTCCATCGACAATGACTATTCCGCTCAGGGAGATGGAGTTACTAAATTGGTGAGAGAGGCACTTACATTGGTGGGAGACAAATTTAAGTAAATGTCAACCTAACCATGTAGTGTAGACTGGGCCTGATCATATGATACTCTAATTTAGATGGTCATCAAAAATACATCTGCTACTTAAATTGTTTTTACAACACCTGTTTTCATGGGACCCAACTCTGCTGGTTCGGACATACTAATTTTATACTGGTGTAATTCACTGCCTTCAACTGAGTTATTTTTTATTTAATTTGATGTACATGATAGCCCAATCAAGCCCTTCCCTAGTAAAGGTTATAGCAATTTTGTTACTACTGTACTTTTCAAAGAGTACATGTATCCCAATGGCCAGTGTTTGTTACAATCCCCAGCTACAGAGCCTAGTTTTTCTAGGTCACTCCATAGAGAATCATGCTTTTAAGCTCTGGAGGTCCCCAGTTCAATCCCTAGCTCAGCCATCATGGAAGTATCACTATATTTTAAATTAAATGTCAGTTATGTTGTATGTAATTAACACAACAGAGTTTAGGGGTGAGGAAAAAAGATGAAACACACACATAAATAATGACACATAAATCTTCAGTAAATTAATGATTCATTATTTTCTTCATAAGGACAATATCAAAATTGACAGTGGCTCAAAAATTAATTATCCTAAGGTAAGAGAGATACCCAACTGTTTGGACTGAGGTTGCACAATGTAGAGATACTAACCTACCCTAAATTTACTTTTTAAAATATGCCCAAAATGCTAAAAATGTATCTGACCTTCAAAAGTAGGGAAGCAACATTATTGAAATGTTATTTTCACTGCTAAGCAATACAACTATTATCTATTATATATCTGTGGTGATTGTGGGCGCTTTATGTCAGCCTTCTATTCTGCCTGATTAATCCTCTGAACATAGTACTGAAATATAAAATGTTAAATAAATAATATTCCTAAAATTACAAACATCTAAAAGTGAGCCCTGAAGCCAGAGTATGTAACCAATTTGTGTGTAAGCTAAAGGCATGGTCTGTTCCTCAAGGAATGTACGGTCTAAGTGTACATCTACACAGCAAACAAACAAAAAACATGGAAGCAATATTCAACTGACTTGAGCTTGCAAGGCTCACGCTGCAGAGCTAAAAATAGCAGTGTAGAAGTTTGGGCTCTGAGACCCCCTGGCTGGGTTTCAGAGCCTGGGCTCCCGCCCAAATATCTACACTGCTATTTTTAGTGTTGCAGCGTGAGCCTGAGTTAGTTGTCCTGGGCTCTGAGTCTCACTGCTACAGATTTTTTTTTCTTCCCAACAGTGTAGAGGCACCCTGTAAGGACAGACACTCTGAGAAACCTAGAGGATAACTTACTCTTTTTTTTAAAAGAAAAAAATATGGGAATAGTGACGTGCATAATGACATGAGTTAGGATCTATACTCCTCACAAAAGTAGTGGGTTGTTGGGAGGGATTTAAAGTAAGAAAGAGGGAGACCTGGTGCACTGAAATAGGAAGGTTTCAGAGTAACAGCCGTGTTAGTCTGTATTTGCAAAAAGAAAAGGAGGACTTGTGGCACCTTAGAGACTAACCAATTTATTTGAGCATAAGCTTTCGTGAGCTACAGCTCACTTCATTGGATGCATCACTGCGTCCGATGAAGTGAGCTGTAGCTCACGAAAGCTTATGCTCAAATAAATTGGTTAGTCTCTGAAATAGGAAGGTTATTCAGGCACATTTCTTCATGCTTAATTCTAGGGTGGGGGGACATGTTCCACATTTCTCACCATTTTTAATATTTTAAAGCTGCCAAAACAAGTTGAGAATTTCATTAACTTTTTTTGCACAGCATTTAGTGTCCAATTATTTTTCCAGTTTTTCATACGCATCAATAATGACATATAGTATAACTTGTTTCAGTCCTGCCAACCCCCAAAGTTCAAAAATCCTGAGTCAGATCCCTTCAAAAATATCACAAGAGCTGCCCAAAAATGATGATTTTTTTTTTAATTATAGTGTGTATTTCAGTCTGTCTTTTGATTTTTGAACTCTCTCTGCTCCATCCCCACGGTGTGAGTCAATTAGTGTTGCCAACTCTCCCAAATTTATTGGGAAAAGTAATTTTGGTCCCCAGTGGAGATCTCACCTCTACATCTGCTCATCTCCCTGCTCAGCAATTAATACTGCCCTCCTGTCTCTCAAATCAACCTTGTCTCACAGCCCTTCAGCAATTCTACTGCAGATTAGTTCTGCCCTCCATCCTCATCAATTCTTAGCCTAAGTCTGCACTATCCTCGGCCCCCACCCCACTTAACTTCTGTTCTTCCTGCAGCTCTAAGCGATCTTCACACACACCCATACACACACCCTTTCCCAGGCCGGGGTGACCAGCTACAGTGGTTCCCCTCTCCCTCTTCCCAGCGCTGTTGTTGCAGAGAAGGAGGCAGGGAAGGGAAAAGAAGGCCACCTTGAGCTCAAAGGAGGGGAGGGCGGAGGAGGCCACTCTGAGCTGCTGGGGTCTGTCTGTTCCCTCCCCTCCTGTGAGAATGGTGTTGGTTTCTGATGGGAGGGAGAGATCTCTGACTGATTTCTGCAGCAACCCTGACTGGGTGCTGTTCCCCAGGATGTGGGAGGGATGGAAAGGCAGTCAGTCAGAGGGGGTTCTCCATAAACAAGGCTCAAATTCACCAGATCCAGCTGAAATCCCACAATGCTGTTGTTTAATTAGGGGTTTCTCCTAGATCATTTAAGTAGATTTTCACTAAGCAAAAAAGCAAGGGGGCCAGAATAAAGTGCTTAAGCACATACTCTTGTTCTAAGAGTATATTAACAGCTTAATCCATTAGATATTGCATTATACTACTATTACAGAACTACAATCTATTTATACAGAACATGACTTGCAGTTATGAACAGTTTAATGAGTCCTGATGCAAGGAATCATCTATAAAGGGTAACCTTTAGACTAAATCTTCAATAATCAGAAGGCATAGTAAGATGCTATGGCAGAAAGATGAAGCTAAACAAATTCAAACCAGAAATAATGTAAACATTTTAAACGAGGATAAATAACCATTGGTACAGCCTACCAAGGCACGTGGCAGATTTTTCATCACAAAGTCTTTAAATCAAGACAGGATGTCTTTCTAATAAGATATGCTGTATTAAAAAACACGGCTATTGAATTTGATGGTGGAATCTCTGGGTGAAATTCCATGGCCTGTGTTATGTTGCTCAGACTAGATAATCATAATGGTCCTTTTCTGGCTCTAAAATCTATGAATAAAAGACTGAAAAATGTGTTGGCATTTTTCAAAACTATTTATATAATAAATATCATAGGATCCAGTTGATACCTTCAATAAAAAGATGCCAAAATATATACCAATAATTTCAAAAAAAAGCAAAATATGTTACATGGTATTAAGAAACTAATGGAAAATAATACTGAAAATATACCACCACCATTAGTCGGCCTTGAAAAATTCCACATATTCACTCAAGTTGTTGTTTTGCTTTTGTTGTTTTTTCTGTTTTGCTGTGCTTTGACATGTCTTTTTATTACCATCAATCATACTGGTAAAAGGCAGGTAAGCAGATTTTGTCTTTAGGCTGGGAAAATTGCACAGTTGAATCGTTATATAAATCAGTATTATGTCCTCACCTTGAACACTGTCTGCAGAAAAAAGAGTGAGGCCATGTCCACATTAGCGCACTTGCAACTGTGCTTGCTGTATGATTGTTCGTGTAGCAGCTCAATGCCGACAGAAGAACTTCTGCCGACATAGCACCGTGCGCACAAGCACTTATGCCAGCGAAACTTGTCGCTTGGGGGGTAGTTTTTTCACATCTCTGAGTGACATAAATTTTGCCAACATAAGTGGTAATGGAGACACGGCCTGGGAGAAGACATAACAGTCAACTGAACTTTAAAATTTCATTCATTATTTTATGTCTATATCCTATTCCTAGTAAGAACAAGAACAAATTTAAAGGAAACAAACTAATAAAGGTATTTATTTCCTTTAATCACTTCTAAACACCACATGATTAACATCTAGCAAATATGGGCTCCAATCAGGATTGGGGCCTAGTGGCACTACTGTAATACAAACAAACACCACCATCAACCATCACCTATGGAAATCATTTCCAAGAGGGATTAATGGAGCAAAAAGCTTAGTGGCTCTTGATGGGTATAAGTGAACAGAATTCAAAATCAGATTAGAAATTTATATTTACATTGCCTGGGATTAAAATGTATGAAGTACCAACCCTCTTGTTTCAGGGCATAAACCAATAACTACACCCAGATTTTGTACCAGTATCATTATTGTCATTAGGGGTATGATTTAAAAAATAATCAAAATAGTTATACTGATACAACACCTAGTATGGACACTTTTTTATCAGCATAGGTGCCTTTCACTGGCACAGCTGATTCCCCTCCCATATAGGAACAGCTATACTGTCATAAGGTACCTTTATACTGACATAACTATGGAGTTTATATCACTTTAACTATTCCAGTATAGTAAATACGGCACAACTTTTGTGTGTAAACAAATCCTAAATACTTGGGGTAAAGAAGAAACTCTCCAGACACATTATTGCAAAATTGTACATTGTGTTTTCTCATGCACCTTCTCTGAAGCATTTAACAGGTACCACCATCAGAGACAACATTCCAAATTAAGTAAGCCATTTCAAAAACCAAATAATATTTCATAGAAAAGTCTCATGTTTGTTTAGTAGAGTATCAGAATATTCTGTTAATTTTTCTTCTGAACTAGACAGCCCTGTTCTACTTTAATTATAACTTTACAAGAACACTGAAGTTCTGTAGCAGTTGCTTTTCTTTTAATCTGATATTTCTGACACCTCCAAAGAGAGACTGTTGATCTAATCTTTTGTCACTTTCCAATTTAGATATTCTACAATAATTAATGTACTTTAAAACTGGTTAAGCATGTACAAATCAGTAGGTGCCGAATGTTATCTTTGCTTTCTTTCTTTTTAAAAAATTACTTAAATTTGTTATAGACTATTAATTAGGCTGCACTGTAGTAAATATGTATGCATTTATATTTTTTAGGAAGGTGATGAAACTAAGGACTTGAAAAAAATTACTTGAAAAAAACTCTGAGGCCTAGTATACACTACAGTTAGGTTGATACAAGGCAGCTTACATTGACCTAACTCTGTAAGCATCTACACTAAAGTGTCACTCCTACTGATGTAACTCGCCCGCTATGCTGACTTAACTCCACCTCCGTGAGAGGTGTAGCAATTAGGCTGACATAGTTAGGGCAACACAGTGTCAGTGTAGACAACTATGTTATTTACGTTGACTCTAGTGGCCTCCAGGAGGTGTCCCACAATGCCCCACCGTGTCTGCTCTGGTCACTGTTTCGAACTCTGCTGCCTGTACAATACCATGTACATGCCTCTCCCCTTTTAAAGCTCCATGAATTTTTGAAATTCCGTTTCCTGTTTGCTCAGTGTGGAGAGCTCACCTAACAACTACCAGATGACCATGCTGGCTCCATGCTGCCTGGGGTACACAGGAAGTGTTGGATCTCCTGACTCTGTGGGGAGAAGAAGCTGTGCAGGCACAGCTCCAATCTAGCTGAAGAAACGTTGATATCTACAAACAGATCGCTCGGGGCATGGGGGGAGAAGGACTAGCAGGGGGACCTGCAAAAATACTGCATGAAAGCAAAGCAGAGGAGCTGTGGCAGAAGATAGGGGAAGCTAATAGTTGCTCTAGGGCAGCGCCGCAGACATGCCAACTTTACAAGGAGCTGCATGCCATCCTCAGCCACCCCCACCCAAAGGCCCCGTGGATACTTCAGGGGAGCTGGAGTCACAAGTCCCTGGAACGAACATTGAGGAGGAAGTCTTGGATAAGGAGGAGGAGGAGGAGGGATAGTCAACCAGGGATCCAGTGGCAAAGTGAGCCAGGACCGGTTTTTGATTCCCGAGCAGTCTGATGCAGGGGAAGAAACCTCTGGTAAGTATGCAGTTTACTTTGATATTTCAGGGATACATCTGTTCATTTACTCTTTTTTAATCAAACTAGAAGAGGTAGGAAATAACCAATAGAGGTAGAGTTGCTATCTGCGTCTCATTTCCCATGTACACTTAGGCAGAGGGGGCATGGTAGAATAGTTTATGTGCATTGGGATGTCCCGTGAATCCTCCATAGCGATCTTGAGGAAACTTTCCTGGAGGTAGTCTGCAATCTTCTGCTGAAGGTTTCTGGGGAGGGCTGCCTTATTTCTTCTGCTGTGGTAAGACACTTTCCCATGCCACTCAGCAATTACTTTAGCTGGCACCAATGCAGCACACAGGCCAGCAGTTTAAGGACCCTGTCTGCAGCCAGATGCATGCAGGAGCTGTCCCCTTTCAGCCTCTGTTCCCTCAGGAGTGAGATATTGGCTAAAATCACCACCACCTGTGGAAAATGGTGCCAGTATTCAATTCAATTGCTCTATCAGCATATACTCATGATGCCCATGAAATAACCCCTGCCTTACTGATCCAACTAGCCCTCTTCCCCCTCCCTGGGCCATATTCACCATGGCTGGGACTGCTGCCGTGTTCTTTGAATCTCAAGGGAAGTGAGAATGCAGTGTTGTAACTTGCGTGGGTCAAAGGGAGTAAGTTCAGTATACCAAGTTTTCATTTATCTTGGGAATACACTCACAATAGTACTTCTGTGCATATCTTTTGCAACTGGAAATGTGGTCTTGCCGGTCTCTCCATCCACACCAGCACAGCAGCTTAGCCAGATGAGAAGGAAGAGGACACGGGATGATATGTTCCAAGAGACCCTGCAAGCCTCTAGTGCTTTGGATACTGAGCACAGGGCTTGGACGATCACCCTTGCAGACAGAATGGACAGGGACAGAACAGAGAACAAAAGCACAAGAAAAGGAAAGACACATGCCACAGGAGATGCTGGCATTTCTCAAGCAGCAAACAGACATACTGGAGATTCTTGTTGACTTTCAGACTCAACAGACCCGCGCTCGCCTCCCTCTACAGCCCAGACAGAACTGCATTCTGGGAACTCCCTACACACCTGGCATTCGGAGCCACAGCACTACCCTTACCACTCCACCCACAGGGAGAGTGCAATCAGAGCTGCACATACGCTGATCTGTGAAAGACACGGTTGGCGTATGTGTTCGTGAAATGAAAATAACTGTTCTTTCCCCTTCAAAGGTTCTTTCCCCTATATTTATAAAGTTTCATTCAGTTACAAATATGTCTGTTTGCATGGGTTTGGAATAAAAGTCTATAGAAACTTAATACATCTTTATTAGTTCATAACATATACTGGTTGGGGCTGACATCATTCACGGATAACAACAACAGGTGCACTTGCAATGTTATATTACTACACACACAGCATTCATTACAAGGTTCATAGCCGGGTGCAAAAAAAAATACCAGGCAGAGCACACTATAGCAACACACATTACTGTGGCTCACTATTAAAAAGTTTCTTTCAATGTGTGCCTGAGCCATATAGCTCCCTGTTGAGCTCTTCTTATAAGACCTGGTATCTGGCTACTCAGTATCAGCAGACAGCCATTCCACCTCTGCCCTCCACCCTGGTGGAAACTTTTCCCCGTTTGCTTCACAGATACTGTGAAGCACACAGATATAATCATTGGGATTTTCTTTTCCACTGAGGTCTAATCTTGTAAATAGACAGCACTGGCGGCCTTCCAAACCGCCAAAGGCACATTCAACTGTCATTCTGCACCTGCTGAGCCTGTAATTGAAGCGCTCCTTGCTACTACTGAGGCTGCCGGTATAAGGCTTCATGAGCCATGGGAGAAGGGGTAGGCTGGGTCTCCCAGGATCACAACTGGCATTTCAACATCCCCAATGGTAATTATCTGGTCTGGAAAGAAAGTCCCTGTTTGCAGCTTTCTGAATAGGCCAGTGTTCTGAAACATGCATATGTCATGCACCTTCCCTGATCTTCCCATGTTGATGTCAGTAAAACGTCCCCAGTAATCCACCAGCACTTCCAATATCATAGAAGAGTAGCCATTTCTGTTGCTGCACTCTATGGCAAGATAATCCTGTGCCAAAATAGGGATATGCGTGCCATCTATTGTCCACCACAATTCAGGAACTCCACTGCTGCAAAACCATCTACTACATAAGTAGTAACTCTATGGGTGCTCCGAGGCTGGAGCACCCACAGGGGAAAAAATGGTGGGTTCTGAGCACCCACGAGCAGCCACCATATCAACTCCCCCCACTCCCACCTGTGAGCCCCGCAGATCAGCATCTCTCCCTCCCTCCCCATGCCTGTCGTCTGCCATAATCAGCTGTTTCATGGCACGCAAGCTGGAGGCTGGGAGGGAGCGGGGAGGAGTGAGGACACAGCATGCTTGGGGGAGGGGTGGAACTGGGCGGGAAGAGGCGTGACAGGGTGGGGCCTTGGGGGATGGGGTGGAGTGGGGGCAGGGCCTGGGGCAGAGCCAGCGGGCGAGCATCCCCCCACACTCTAGAAAGTCAGGGCCCGTGATCCACTATGTCCTGAACATTGCCCAGAGACACAGTCCTTTGCAGCAGGATGTGATTAACAGCCCTGCACACTTGCATCACAGCAGCTCCCATGGTGGATTTCCCAACTCCAAATTCATTCCTGACAGATTGGTAGCAATCTGGCGTGACAAGCTTCCACACAGTGATCGCCAATCGCTTCTCCACTGTCAGTGCAGCTCTCCTTTTGATGTCGCTCCGCCGGAGGGCTGGGCAAGCTCTGCACACACTTCAAGGAATCTGGCTTTGCGTATTCAAAAGTTCTGCAGCCACTGCTCATCATCCCATACCTGCATAATGATTCGATCCCGTGAGTCAATGCTTGTTTCTTGGGCCCAGAATCAGCACTCCACCATCTGCAGCTGCTCCGTGAATGCCAACAACTTTGAACTGTTTCTATATCCCACAGCAAGCTAGCCTCCAAGGAATCCTCATGTTCCCCGCGGCTCCTCTGGCAGCTCTGCAAATACAGCATGTGCTGTGCTCGCAACACTCATCACAGTAGTCCACAGATGTGCAGGATCCATGCTTCTCACATAGATGGTAGACACGTGGATTCACAGGGCTTTTGAAAAGAGGCACAAAATATTATGGGATGGAGAAAAATACATCATGGGACACTGAAACCATCTTCCCAGTATCTCCTGTGCGACTCGTTTGTTCCCTTGAGGCATTCCAAACCCTTCCCAAAACACACTGCGCTAGATGGTGGCGAGTTACACAGTGGGATACCTACCCAAGGAACACTGCTCTCTGCACAGATGCAAGTGCTAGTAGTGAGAACATGTACTGCTGACACAAGGAACGTAGTGTGGACAAGCAAAAGCAATTTAATTACAGGGATGGCTGTACATTGACGTAACTTAGGTCAACTTAATTTTGTAGTGTAGACTCGTCCCAAGGCTAAGCAGATTAGCCATGCCCCAAGGCAATAACTCCTGAAATTTTAAAGGAATAAATCCATTGTTTACGGTTTATTGGGTACTTTATGTCATTACACCATGTGACAACTTTTTATTTAATATTTTTTTTAAACGCAACTTACTAACATCTCTTGCTTTAGTTTGCCCTTATTCCTAGCTTCACTAGACTTTTCCTTTCTTTCCCCCCCCCCACCCTCCTTTAACAAACCTGCGTAGCTTCCTTCACGCTTTGGTCTCTCTTTGTGATTGCTATTTTCTCTTTCTTCCACCAAAATTTCCTTCTCTCTTTCTCTCCCTCAATATCACACTTAGCTTTCCTACCTTGTATCAATCCCTCCTTCTCTTCTATGTCCATGCTCTCACAAGCAAACATTTTTCATACATTCCCTAAACCCAACCCATCACATAAGCGCTTTAACATTTTAACAGATGCCTTAGAGCCACATAATGAAAAATATTAGTCAAAGACCAATAGAAATGATGAGGGCACTCCCACTGTCCAGGTGCCAAAGGAAAGAGAAGGGTACAGGGAGTAATATCAGGATGTCATCCCAAGATCCTTAGTGGGTTCAGCTTTAAAATCAGCCTCTGGCTACTAAGTGCCTAATAAATTTGAAGCGTTCCCTTCCGCGTCTCCACAAACCCACTGTGCCTGCTGGAAAGAAAAATGAGCATGCACATTCTGTTTCACACTATTGCTCCTCTTTCATTTCAGGGCCCTATCAAAATAATCGGCGGTCTCCACTTCTCTACTATTAGTGTCTTATAGGTGCTGTGATTAGTGTGTGTGTTTCTGTTAGTTCACCTTTATCACAGCATTCTGGCTACGGAAAGGGAGATGTTTCCACTACTGTACCCCCTCCCTTCAGATGCAAATTATTAAATCTTCTTCCCTAATAAGTAACTGCAGTTTCTGACCCTGTTCCTACTCAAAGGTTTCCCAACTAGCAGCAGAGTGAAATTGACCTTATTACTGTCAGAGTCCTGTGGACAGCAATGAAACTGGTTAGTTTTAATCTGCTGCAATTTGGCAAAGCTATGAATAGCTGGATAGGAAGTGGAACTGTTGTCCATCTGCATTGGTTTAGGCTCCACTCACATTTGAAGATTATTTTTGAAAAAAAAAAAAATTCTTTACAAAGGAAAGCTTCAACTCTGTAGAAGTTGCCAGCACTCATCCAGAGAAGCTTTTCACTAGCTATGTGTTATTCATCGAAGCCATTTTTCAAGTCATGTGGAGGGTTAGTTTATTATTTGTTAATTTAATATTTAATGTAATATTCTATTTACTGATACCTATTGCTTTCTCAAGGTTGTAGCTCTTATAAATGTGACACTAATGGAAGCTGCAGAGAAATTATACTAAAATTTTGAAATTGTGTAAGTTTGGGGTCAGTTATAAAAAACAGCAGAACTTCACTAACATCACTTAACTTAATCACATTTTATTAGTATAATGTTGTTTAGTAACAAAAATTTATTTGTATTACTAAATTGTAGTTCATCTCAAACTCATACAAAGGATTTCTTATACATCTCCTTTATGCTTCCACTTTATGGAAGCACCAATAGTGGTTCCACAGTTCAAGGTCAGATTTTCATTTAAAGCAGTGATTAAGCTACTTTGTTCTGTATGAAAAATACAGCCACACCTCACCAAAATTACAGCACATGCTTGAACGCAGAATAAATTTTCTGAATTGACAAGTAAACCTATTAAGTGTCTTATGAGTTAAAATAAACTAAAAATGGGTAATTTAAGAAATGTATCACCCTTTGTCAGACCATTCTGTCCCAAGTGATATTAAGAGAACAACACAGACCCTTCTCACAGTTAAAACTCACTCCAACCTATGCATAAACTACACTTGGAGATTCTTTTTAAGGATTAATGGTAATTTATTCCCATTATTCTTCAAAAGTGAAAATTTCTTCTTCGGCGGCGACTGTCAAATAATATTCTTCTACAGAGAATATCAGGAAGAATTGCTCTGTTTCGAAGTATTTGCCATCTCCTATTGTTCCAATGTCAGTGAGGGTACAAGGCTGCTATTAGCAAAAAAATGGCCTCTTTCAAAATGACCACCGGCCCCCATTGTTCCAAGTAAAAGTAATGTTAAATTTCCCTCAGGAAAGATGGTGTGCCCCATGAAGAAAGGAATAATGAAAAAAATTAACATGTCTATAAAAAACAGCATAATCTAAACTGGAACTACACACACTATTAGGCTCAACTCATAAATGCATGGTGTCACTTCAAGGTATTTCGATGCCTTATCTGTGCATTACCAAATCTTAACATGTTTGGATTTATTTTAACTTTAACCTTAACTCTGAATTCTCTGGTTTTTATCTGTGAATAGATTAATGAAAACCAGTAAAAATATTAAAATGCAAAAATTGAAACAGTTTGTCATGAAATCATTATAGATTTATAATTCAAATGGGTTCTCTGTAAGAGGGTCTTGAAATAATTGGTAAGGCAAAATACGTGTGTGCTCACAACATGCTGGAAGTTAAAATATCTAGGTCTGACCCTGCAATTCTTTGTCCGCAGGTGGACTCTTGCATCTGTGTGAAGCCTACTGGCTTCAATTAGGGCTCCACATTGACAAAGCAATCTATCACAGACAACAAATAGGGATTTTGTAAATGTAATTAAATGTTTTACACTCTTTGTCTTTGGTTTTAAACTCATATATGAATATGTCATTTTTAAACTATGAAATACAATAAATGTATGCAGAAAGATATAAGGAAGAACTTGTCTGTTGGAAAAATATAGATCCCCATATCCTGTAATCTAGTTGCCATATGCAGGTCCTTGTGCCCATGCAGAACCCCACTGACTTCAATGGGATTCCTTGCAAGTGTAAGTGTCTCCATGAAAAACTGATTTCAGATTTCAGGATTCAGGCCATAGCTGTATAGCAATACATAAAGATATTATGAACTCACTCAAATTTGGCCCAGGGACTATCCAATCTCTCAAAAGAAAGTTCTGAGCAGACACTTCCAGCTCCCCTCCCCATAGTCCCTGTAATGCAAAGCATTTAAAGACATAAACATAGGGAAAGTAATGTAATTGAAGAGAAGTAGGTAAAAAATAAAATAAAAAAAGGCTGAGAATTAAGGAAAAATGAAAAGCAGGACAAAGGGAGACACATACTGAAAACAATAAGCCTGAATTGAGAGAACAGAGAATTTAGGGCAAGTAAGTTAACGGGAATGATGAAAGTTAACAAGGAGACAGCAAGGCGATATATTAGCAAGTAGTAAGACATAAGACGACTAAATAAAAAGACTTTTGAAAACTGTGTTAAAATGTAAAAATTCTGTACTGGCAAAATATATGGAAACACTTTAAATTACATACAGAATGGATTTTTTCAGAGAAGCACTTGTACGAGCAGAAATTGTACAAAAGAAAAACAAAATCGAAGATTGAATTAACTATATATATATATATATGAAACAAAGGAAAAAACCCAACATTTTACAATTATATAAACTCCTAGATCAGCCTGTTATTGTTTATATGTACTGCTGTACAACTACTGTTTATAGTTTTCTGAATCACTCTTTGGAGAAGGACTGTCATTTACTATAGGATTGTAAAGCACTTACCATGACCTGGATGAGACTGTTATACCCAATATAAATATTAAATAATAATATTCCACTATCCTCCCATTTTTGTGGTATTTATTTTCCTACAGTATTTTCATATTTTCTTAGAAGTGTTCACATAAAAATGTTTTATGGACACTGCCAAATTAAAACATCATAATTTCACATTAAAAGGCTACAATACATATGTTATTACCTTGTTTTTCTGGGAAACGAGTCTTTGGGTTTTTTGGGTTGGCCTTTTTAGCATAGTCTAACAGTTTCATATTTCTATTTAGGACTGTAATTGTTAGAATTTTACAAATTAAGTTATTGGAATTATTGTGAGTTGTGTAATTGTAGGAAATGCCTTATATTAACAAGGAAATCAATACAAGTTTAATGATCATCAGTAAATGACAATCCATGATAATATTGCATAAAACAATAAAGCCATTCTCAAACATGGTGAAACTTAGATTTATGAACTGTACAGTTAAGGTCTATGAGAACACTAGGGAGAGAAACTGGGCAAGTTTTACAGATGATACATTGTTTTAAGGCAGTGGCTCCCAAACTTTTCAGGGTCACCCCCCCACCTTACTTCTGTTCTCCCCCACCCCACCCCACCAGGGCGGGGAGTGGGTCTGTGGCTCAGGGAGGTGGGGAAGAGGGGGAGGATGCAGACAGGTAAAAGGGGGCTGAAGCTGGGGCCTGAGAAGGGGGCGGGTCTGGGACTGGGACCAGAACTGGGTGCAGAGCTGCGGCCAGGGGTCTTGGTTGGGGGCAGAGGCTGGGGGTAAGGCTGGGAGGCAGGCCATGCCTGATGTGGGGGGTGCCAGAGCAGAGCTGCGAGAGGAACGGGGCCGGGTGGCGCTCCCTCCCCACCCTGTGGGAGCTGGCCTAGGGTACAGGTGGGTATCAAAAAACACTAATTTCTCTTTGATAATCTACAGGGTGATTTAAGTGTCATCTTTTGAGTGGCTGCCTGGATTGATTTGTAAGAAGGAATTAAAAGGTGAACGAAGAGCAAGACTCGCCCACAAAGAAAAGACACGGTTAATCATGAATTGCTGTAAGATAGAGAGAGCTTATGCTCTTTGCAGAGCTACTAAACAGAAGACCACCACACTCTGCAAAGCCAAAATAACACAGAACTAACAGCGTTTGCCTGCTATAATGGAAACTCTTTAAACAGGTCTACATTAGAGTGAACTAGGGACCTTTAAGTTCACGCGCACGGCTTCCACACAGTGGAGTTATAGCACAGCACTTTGGTGCACACTGCTATTCACAGCCACTTAGTCCAAACCGCGGGTCAGTGTTGACTTGCACATTCTTTTTAAGGAAGAAAGACCGCAGATTAAATAACAGTATTTCAGTGGAACTGTGCTTTCCACCTAGAAAGTGGGCACAGTCCTTTCCTGATTTATACCATTATTTATAAAGGACTTCAAAAGTCTCCCTTTCTTGCTATAGTAACTGATGGAATGTCCCACATTTCAGAAACTCTAATATTTAATTAAAATTCTGCATCTACATCATTACCTCTTAACAATCACCAGTGACTAGCAGCCTATAAATATATAACCATTCCAAGCAGCTGTCACAAGCAGCCTGCCAAGCTCAACAATAATTAGTTAAATTTAAAGAGCAATTGTACACATACAGATGTTAAAATATTGGTCCAGGTTTTCAGGTGGCCTCAAACCAGCCTCTAAACTGTATAGGAATATATGTTTACACCCATTTGCACATACTACTAGGGAAATTAAATGCACTATTATCTAATATTTACAACCTCATGTGGATTTAGTCTACAATAATGTGGGTTTTGTGTATACTTAATTTTGGAAGAGCAAAATCCAAGGCCGCATCTGAAAATTTGCCCCACTGTCACATTCTATTCCTAATAATCCGCAATTACGGAGCTGAGAGAAAAACCGTCTTCGCACTGACATAAATTAAAATAGATCACTTTGTTTAAAATAAAAACAACAAAAATTAAATGAGAGAAAGTGATCAAGTTCCCATTTCATCTGACCTTCATCATACATTTAAATTTTATACAAGATGCAACGTCTGTCAATGGGAAAGCAGCAAAAAATACCTTGGCTTGAGAAAGTGCTGTAGTGCACGTACATTATGCAAACCCCACAGCTGAACTACTGTATATTTTAATTGGCAGCTTTCTCTAATCAAAGCAATTTACTTACATCCAATATTGAAGAAATTTCATTATAAAAACAATGTAACTCCAAAAGCCATAATAACACAGTCAAAATTCTGCAGGATTAGAGACAATCATCTGTGTCTTGTGCCTTATAATGCCCAAGGGGTGCCATTATCTCTGGAAACCACAGCTTCTGTCAAGTCTTACAGCTAGCAATAACTTTGTTTGTCTGTTCATATGAAGCAAACCAAAGCTCATCGGCACTTAATATTTTTTGTATTTCAATACTCTGAAGAAAATCTAGACAATATATTAAATAGCAAGAAAACAAAAAACAAACACAAATTTTAAAAAGGTCTTGAAATTGTCGTGTGGTATAAAGTTGTGGTCTGATCTGTCATTCTAGGGCAAATTCTTTCCATATAAACTATATTTATATAAAAACCAGTGCCTTTTCTTTACAAGGACTTTCATCACATTACATATTTGTTTTACTAATAGCTATTCAGATAATAAACAAATGACGTTTATACTTGCTAAGGAAATTAGAATATCAATCTATACTTTCTGTGCTAAAATAACGTCACCATAGATGAAAACATGATGCAAATGACAACACTGGTGAAATTTTCAAATTGTTGAACTGGAATTTAGCAACATGACAAGTTAACTGACATGAAAAAAAATATAAAACTAAATATAAATATATTTAAATATTTATATAAATATAAATCTCTTCACAATGCTTGGAAAATGGATGCCATAGCAACTTGTTTATATACTCTGCTATGTATAGTAGTATCACCATTTAATAAACCTGTATGTACTGTAACTGTTAGACAGGTTGATAAATAATCAAAATGTTTCTAGTTAAATTAAAGGCTGTAATATTTTGGTTTGGTTTCTGTAAGTTCCTTAGGGGGGAAAACAACAGAAGTATGTTAAAAAAAAATTTCTTGCTAGAAACTTAAATTATTAAAACTGTATAAACCATATTGCTGTACCACACTGCATATTACGTAGATGAAAGGTTACTTTTTGAGAGGATATGGGAAATGAGGGTTGAGGTTAAAGTATTTGTGAAAACTAATAATAGCTGAACAATTAAGAAATTGAAATACTTAAGTTATTGTGGAATTACTTAAAGATATATGGATAATTTTTGAAAATGAGATTTTTGGCTAAGGAACAAAAGCAGAATTCATGGTTACCATAGTTACACATACTCTTTGTTGTGTTTCAATGCCACATGATCTGATTCAAAGTAATACACATCAGGCTCTTCCTCATCATCTTCTGCAGTGTGCAGGTTGGCACTCTCTTTGGCAGATGATATATATCCAGCAATGAGCCGAGCCTCAGAGGGTGGCTTACTTAGTCCATCACTCATATAATCTCCAGAGTCACAACCTCTCACTTTTTCACTCTGCATAATTTCTTTAGCATTTATGGGAGATCCACGGATATTATTAGTACTTGCAGCTATATTCTTTTCAGTGAGACTAAGATTATTTTCCTCAACCTGCCCATTTTCTCTACAAGGCGAGTTATTTTTAGTGGGGCTACCTTTGGCAGGGGCGGCCCTTCGTGGTGAAGTTCTCAATGTATATCTGTGTTCTTGAAGTTCTGACATAGATGTAATTTGAGCTGAAACACATTCCACCACAGAAGATGGTGGTTCAGGTTCACCTGAGATTGATGTATTATCACGACTGGTGTTCAGGTTGCTGTTGGTGTTTTCAGCACACTGTTCCTTTGAGGCACTGCTGTCTCCCACCACATCTACCTCCTCCTCAGAATCCCTTAAGAAAGATGACTGGATTTCAGAAAAGGACCCTGTAGCTAGCTCATTTGCCTGATCAGCATGTTCTGCAGGCAAGCAGTCACTTATTTTGTGGTCCTCTAACTTTACCTGTTCAGATGAATTTGTGCAAGGCACATAATGGTCTATAACACTGTCCTCCTTGCTGCTATTAAGCAACAATGAAGCATGGGCAAATGAATTCCCATTTTCTGCTACTATTTTCTCCTTGGGCATACAGGAACCAGCACTGTTCTGTTTAGTGTTCCCATCAGGCTGACAGTCATCACAGTTTAGGGCATCTGATTCTCTCTCATCAACCCCATTGACAGCCTGATAGCCCGTGAGCTCTTCAACTATTGCAGAATTATTAAACCCTTCCGCACAGACATTCACCTTTTTAACTTCCCTTTTGTCACAATCATCCAGTATAAGACATCGACAAGCTTGTTTAGTCCCTGCAGAGACTGCATCATTGTCCGATATGGAACTCTTACACTCCAATGATTCCTTTTCTGCTTTAGTAGGCAACTCTTCTTCTGAACTGTTTGCTACTTCTGAACGCAGGCAACGTTTAATTCGTTTTAAAACTGGTGATACAGATTCTGCTGGTCTTTTCTCACAATTTTCCACAATTTGTTTCTCAACATTATCTTTTTCAGAAGTAGACAGTCCTCTCTTTCTAGGGCTCACCCATGATTCCCGAGCACTTTGTTGTTTCAAGTCAGTAGTTCTTCCGCTATTACTTCCCTTTTGAGTTTGCACAGACTCTGGTCTCTTCTTTGGTGATCTTGATCGTACTTGAGAATGAGGAGATAATTCTTCTGGATGAGCAATACTACGGTTTCTTAAGGTTCGACCACAAAAGTTTTCATCCAAACCATTTAACCCCACTGTTGATCTTGTAACACGAGTAGATCGAGAAGCAGCCATACTATGGCAAGTCCCTAAAGTATGTTCATCATGATCCACTCATTGGGAAACCTTCAAAAAAATGTAAACAAAACAATGAGAAAAAAGTAACATTCAAAAACATCTGCATTCATAAAAAATATGCTAATTTTCTGAAGGATATATTCTACATTGTGACAAAGGTACCTAATTGTGAAAATTAAATATGTTTATGCAACATATAGTTATTTCTCCCCTCTGTTTCAACAAATAAGGACTTTTACAGAGATGTATTTTGGCCCCAAGAAATAGAATAGTTTACTTACTATTTCTATTTATTCTGTCTTTAGAACAGGCATCAGAGTATCATTAAAGTCTGAATATCAAATATAACTGGAACACTTCAGTATTACTAAAATGCACTATTTTTTTACTATATTGTACAAAAAATCATTTTGTACAGGCATGATTATTAAACGTCTGCACTCACACAAGAAAGATCAAACCTCATCCTTAAAATTCCATATTCATCATTATACATTAATTATAATCACACAGCAAGATGAAATAGAAAACATAATAATACAGTATCTTGCTAACTGAATCTGTTGCCTTTATAAATCAAAAACAAACTGATAAGTAAAATTATTTTCATTTGCATTTCTTATTTGACAGATGATCAAAAGATGTTACTACTGTCAAACCACTAACAGTAGAAATGGGTCCAAAACAAACATCATATTTAAAATTTGCAGTTTGAACCTATTCCTATAATGATGGACTGAATCATTTTCTATCTCAAATTTTGGGAAAAAGTGGTTTCAGACCTAGTTTTCAAACCCTTGTGTATGGATCAGAGATGTTAGTGTGACACAGTAGGACTCTCTACGTTTCGTCCAATCCGTGAATCTTAAACCCCAGCCGTATCTTCTTGCATTCCTCATATTATTTAAAAGTTGAACATACAACACTGGACATTAGCATTGGAGCTCTATTACATCAAAGATGATGAACAGAATTTTTTTTTTTTGCATATATTTAACTGCATATTTTTTCTTTTCCACCTGTCAGAATTCCAGATTTCAGCAACCCATTCAACTGACATATATGATGCACAAGGCCTGAATGCTATTTTAAAAATAAACAAATAAATAAATAAAGTCAGGCCACCCACATGTTATTGATAAAGGCATGAATTGACAAATGGAAGGGAACTACTTCAGCATTTCTTTTTTTCATTTTCAGCAAGAAGGAAAAAGAATGACAGTGTCACCTCTCAGAAAATTATATATATATGGATAAGTAGGGTAAATGTGCTATTTGTATCAATCAGGGCAAGACAATATGCTTCTAGAACAGTTTTATTCTGCCTGACAATGACAGCAACTAATGAAACTGCCTATTTACATGTGCTTATATTAAAATTTCTATTTCAAATACACTTAAAAATTCCTAGTTACATTAAGTACCAGATATCATAATAGGAAAGTATTACTTGGTAAACATTATGACCATGAAACAAGGAATGATTTACATTCTATATATAAAAATCAAACAATGAAAAATTTGTTACTATTTATTAAGGTTAATAAAAAGCATAGACAGAGCCTAAAGTAATTGTTTGCTATTATTAGATGCAGGTTAATGCATCCTAGATACTCATCCACAAGAGTATGAAAATATGTAAACTTATCTTTACAGTATAATGACAGTGAATTAACAAGACAATTGTTAAGAAAGTATTTAAATGAAAAACACTGCTATACATTTAAATAGGCTAGTTAAAGATTATGTAGAAAATAAGTTCAGAGTCCTGACAAATTAATTTCTCAAAATATGAGACTATTCTAAGGTATTAACTAAGCCAAATCAAGGTCTCTCCTTTCCTTAATTCGTCCCTGTTTTATGCACCACAGCAGTACAGACATATGAAGCAATGTTGACTGATTACAAAGACATCTGATAAACATTACAACTTTTAAATTGGGAGAGTGGGTGACAGATGGCTAAAAGGACCTGAAGCAAAGCCTTGTAGGGACCAGGGCAGGCTTGAAGGAGGCAGCAGCTGCATTCATAACTCCTAAGCAGCGCTCCACTCTTGATGCACTGTAGGTGAAATCAACAAGGAGTCCTTGTGGCACCTTAGAGACTAACACATTTATTTGGGCATAAGCTTTCGTGGGCTAGAACCCCCTTCATCAGATGCATAGAGTGGAAAATACAGTAGGGAGGTATAAATACACAGCATATGAAAAGATGGGAGTTGCCTTACCCACTGCATCTGATGAAGGGGGTTTTAGCCCACGAAAGCTTATGCCCAAATAAATGTGTTAATCTCTAAGGTGCCACCAGGGCTCCTCGTTATTTTTGCTGATACAGACTAACACGACTACCACTCTGAAACCTGTAGGTGAAATAGTTCTGTTCCTTAAAGCCATAGGATGGCAGCAACATGCTTCTGTATCTTTCTCCATGCTCCCCAAAGATAGTGCACTAGTACCTTCTGAACCTCATGTTGCTGTATTCCCCATTTCTTTGTCAGGCTACACAATTTCTCTCTCCTGGAGATCCTAAAATGGCAAGCAGATAAGCTGAGGAACAGAAAATTACAGGAAAAATTCATCTGTGCTGATCTGCATAATAAACAGATTTAAGTGACATCTTAGCAAAAAGGTAAATTATATGGTATTTACATGGTTGCATAACCACAAATTACATGATGCCCTGGATATACTGAAAGAAACCGACATTCAAACACTAATGCAACAGGTTAGAGCCAAATCAACAACACAAAGTCACATGGTATGTCATCTCAATTTATCTAATTATTTTAACTTTTTCTGACAAAGTCTTAAGTAAAAACCTGAAAACACAGGTTTCTACATTTTATCACCTGGGGGGATCCTAAATACAAGATAAAATGATTTGACCCCTTTGCAGCCATAATTATGTGTACACACAAACAGTTAGACATGGTTTATGCTCATTAAGAGGAAAACAACATAGTAATAACCATTGGAAGTAGAACTGATTCTGTCATCAATTCTCAAGGATCTTTGCTCTTCTACAAATATTTAAAGAAACATAGTTGCACATGATCCCAATTTGGCTGGTACTATATAAGAGTTAGAATATCTGACCCAAGAACTGGCAATGGTAGCAAGCAGCAGGATATAGTAATGATGCTGTACTTAGAAAATAGCAGCACCTCTCCCAACAAGTTAATCACTCCTTACCCTTGGTTGTCTCTTACTGGTATATCTACACTGTAATTAGACATCTGTGGCTGGCCCATGTCAGCTGACTCAGGCTCGTGGAGCTTGGGCTGTGGGGCTGTTTAATTGCAGTGTAGATGTTCCAGCTGGGGCTGCAGCCCAAGCTCTGGGAACCTCCCACCTCACAGGTTTCTGGAGCCCAGGCTCCAGGCCAAGTCTCTACACTGCAATTAAAGAGCACCTTAGCCCAAGCCCCATGAGCCTCAATCAGCTGGCATGGGCAGCCATAGGTTTTTAATTGCAACGTAGACATACACTTAAGTGCAAGTGGCCAGCTCTCAGCATTGCTCTCAGCATCTATAGCCACCTCTCTGCTATGCTCAGCAAAATGTTCCATCTGAAACTGAGAGTCAGTTGGCAGTGAGCATGATCCTGAGCTCCACTCAGGTGAAGAGGAAGAGAAATCAGTAATGAGAGGGGAAAGGAGAGAAGAACATCTATGGAGGTAAAGGAGAGAAACAGGGGGAGCACTAAGCCAAAAGAGGAAATGGAAGAAAAATGTTTTCAAATAGGGTTAGGGTCTGTACAGGTTGCTGTATAGTTTTAGTGCATTCTAGTGAATATTGGACAAGGCTGTACCATGTGACGCATGAAACCTAAATTACTCAGCTGAATAAATTCTGCGGCAAAATGGACATTATGTAGCAACTTTTAACACTGGCCAATTTTTTTACAATATATACAGCACCAGAAGTCAGTACAGTGATTTTCACAGAAATGAGACACAGTATATGCCCCAAAGAGTTTACAATTTAAAATCATTGGCAATTTTCAGTTTGTCTGAAATCATTCTAAAAATGAACTACAAACTGAAGATAATTACAGAAGGAAGACTTTAGACTGGATGACTAGCTGAAGGCATGCATTAGCATGAGGGCAGAAGGTGCTGAATGGGACCAGGCAAAGAGATGCCATATGGGGATCTTTAACTGTGCAGGCATAAAACTCCACTCTTACAGAGTTTAGGAGCCGTGCTGAGCAACTGTCTTTGCCTACTGCACTGCATCTAAACTGTGAAGGGATTTCATATAGCACAACAAAGAAAAATAAATAGTTAACATGTGGAACTTCTAACGCTCCCCAAAATTGAGCTCTTATTCCTGGGTAGCTCTGGCACCCTTTATGGCAGTTAGCTGTCTCCTCCCGCAGTCCTTCCACTGATTCATCTTTCTTCATCTTTATGTCAGTGTATGGAAGAGCAGTTTGCTTACCATCTTGATGAGATGGGTAAAATAACTTTTACCTCACTGCCTCCCATTCTGTTCTGTTAAAGGCAGTAGTGACGAAAGAAATCCACTGACCTTCCTCTTATGCGGAACACACAGAAAGACCACAGACATTGAGAAAAAAAGGCAAAATGGTAGCAAAAAAAGCTGAGGAGCTGGTAGATCGAAAACTTATGCTCAAATAAATTTGTTAGTCTCTAAGGTGCTACAAGTACTCCTTTTCTTTTTGAGGAAAATAATAGTTACCATAGTAATTGTGGTTCTTTAACATAAATTTCCTGCAGCCTCCACACTCAGTGATGTACACTCCCTTTACCTACAAGCTCAATACTTTCTGGACAGCAGTGCTTGTTGGGGCTATGTACACACACCCGACTATATCCTCACACATTACCTGATGATAAATAGGGGTTACAGTCCCAAAGGCCATCCATTTCCTTCCATTAAATAATTCTCCAAAATAGTCAGGAAGATGGGAGACTACTGTTAATCAGTGCAGACAGTATCTCGAAGAAACTATGTTACTGTGATAGGTAATCACTTTCTTTTTCTTATAGCATTGCCTCCATAGATCTCCACTCCTGTTAATAAACAAGTGGAAAGGAAGTGGATTTGAGGAGTCTCAGCTGAAACACTGCAGAACTTCTCTCCTGAACTGAGAATCGAAACTAGAAGCTAAATCCAGGGAGCAATATGAAAATATGGCTAGAACTCCACATAGCAGCCTTGCACATTTCAAGAACAGCCATTGAGGCAGCTGTAGGTATTCAAAACTTGCTAGTTCATAGCAAGCAAATATGCATAGTCTAATCCACTTTAAAAATATCTGGGTGGAACTTGACTGACTTTTAGAATTACCCTTGTGCTTATCATAATACAAATTATGTAGGTGACTTAGAAAAATGTAATTCTGTTTAGAAAGCCATTTAAGTGGCTCCTTCATCTCTGAAAAAATGCAGACTCACCTCACTGGTGCTTAGAGGAAAAAATGGCAGACAATAACTGGTTGAGGGAGAAATCAGAGTCCACCGCAGATAAAGTACCACCTTAAGACACATCCTATTCTATACAGAGGTTCAGCCATTGCTATCAAGAGTTCAGTCTCTCTTAGCTGACATAGTCTTTAGTGAGAGATGATGCAGGGAATATTCTGACACAACGGTCACTTGAACCAATCTGAGAGCACATTTACATCCCTAAAATAAAAGTAACTCCTGAACAGGAAGAAACTCATGCATCATTTTTTTCAAAACAAAGAGAAAATAGTAGATATGACAGGTTCAGTCACAGGGACCCCCACGGGACTGTCACCTGATGTGCTGAAACTACCTCTGGGCCCGTTTTCTCTGAAGGCTTGTTGAGAAACCAGAACCCTGTCTTGTTGAGCCAGACACGCTAGCCTGCTGCAACACAGACCCAGGGTCTGAACCACGCCCTGAAAGCTGCAGACTTTAACCAAAAACTGCTCAGCAAGTACTCCTGTCTCCAGAAGCCAGTTCCCAATGGGATCCAAACCCCAAATAAATCTGTTTTACTCTGTATAAAGCTTATACAGGGTAAACTCAAATTGTCCCCCCTCTGTAACACTGATAGAGAGATATGCACAGCTGTTTGCTCCCCCAAGTATTAATCACTTACTCTGGGTTAATTAATAAAGAAAAGTGATTTTATTAAGAATAAAAAGTAGGATTTAAGTGGTTTCAAGTAATAACAGACAGAACAAAGTAAGTTACCAAGGAAAATAAAACCAAAACACACAAGTCTAAGCCTAATACATTAAGAAACTGATTAGAGATAAAATCTCACCCTCAGAGATGTTCCAATATGCTTCTTTCACAGACTAAACTCCTTCCTAGTCTGGGCCCAATCCTTTCCCCGGTACAGACCTTGTTAGTTCCAGATCAGGTGGTAACTATGGGATTTCTCATCACTGGCAGCCCCCTTTGTTCTGTTCCACCCCCTTTTATATCTTTGGCACAAGGCAGGAATTCTGTGTCTCTCTCTAGGTTCCCACCCTTCCTTCTAAATGGAAAAGCGTCAGGTTTAAGATGGATTCCAGTTCAGGTAACATGATCACATGTCATTGTAAGACCTCCTTGTTCATTACCTAGTAGCTGGAAGACAGGTACGTAGGAAGGTTTCCATGTAAATAAACCCATTCACAGTTCATTGATTCTGAAGCACCCTTAATGGCTTCCACGTAACGTTTACATCAATAATACAAGTTTATACTTTATTCTCTTAACTCCAGACATAGAAATAATACATGCAAACAAATAGGATGAACACACTCAGTAGATCATAAGCTTTGTAATGATACCTTACAAGAGACCTTTTGCATGAAGCATATTCCACTTACATCATATTCACACTTATAAACATATTTCCATAAAACATATGGAGTCACAGTAGAGTCCTGTATCAGTGGGCAAAAGGACAAAAATCACAACCAGATGCATTTTATGGAGCTGCAGGAAGAGACCAGTTTCTCTGAGAAGAAGCAGGAGGCTCAGAAAAAAGGGAATGGAAAACTGGAGAGCATAAGAACTATTTTGTCTTACCCAGAAGGAAAGAACCTCTATATTGTGGAGATTTCTAGAGGATGGTCTCCTACTTTCTGGCAGATAATTGTGGATTTTTGAGCACTCTAGTCTGTCTAATTTGGTCATTCTGCTGGTATCCATACTAATAGACTCAGGAACCTCACACTGGGATGTTGAATTTGACCTTGCTTCTAGCACAGGAAATCTGATCCATTGGGCAGATACCCTGACTGATCTACTGGCAGATCCAGCAGATTGGAGAACTAAAACTAACCAAACCAAGTTGAGGTTATAAGAAGCTCCTTGATCTTGTTCCATAAAATCTTCGGTTGAATCAAGGGAATGAGTGGAATTGGAGGAAAAAAATATATGGGAATGTCTGGCTCTAGCCTAAATGAAATATGTTTACAGATTCTGAACTTCTCCAAATCTTGAAGCAGAAAGTTGCACTTAGTATTGTGCTCCATGGCAAACAGATCCACTTGATCTCGGAAGCAGAGCTTTGACTACTGCCTCTTGGGTTGGGTGCTGTACTTCTTGCTGATGTCATCTACCAGGATATTGTCTTTTCCTGTAAGATGGGGATCTATGAGCATGATACAGTGATGGGCACATTGGAACTTCATGGCTTCCTGATGAACAATATGAGGTGTAAGTTCATATAATCATAGTGATAGCATTAAAATGTAAGAGAAGTGTTCCTTAAAGGACGCAAGGATTCTTTATAGGCCAGAAGGGCCAAGCTCAGTCACAAGACAATACATGAAGTTGGATCTTCTCCTGTGTCTAGAGGCCTTAAATTAGGAATTGATCCAGAAGAACACCTCAAATTAACCCTAAAACATAGTGTAGTTGGGTGAAGAGTTTGTTTTTGTCATCATATCCTTGTTTTATCCATCACAATATGGAAAGCACAACTGCAGGAGGTATGGCAATCTGCAAGTCCATGTTAAGGGAAAATGTTCCACGGAACAAATAGGAGAGTTAGGCACCCATCTTCCACTGAAAGGGCAGTTAACTGACTTTTGTGTCTTTAAAAATCTCTTCTATTGTCTAGATGAAGATTGTATTTAGCCAGACCTGCAATTATCTCAACTGAAGTTGAGCAAGAAAAATGATAAATGTGCAAAAGAAATGAGGCCCAATTGCCTAACTACAGCAGAAGCCACTTTGAACATAGCTTGGAATCAGTATTGTGGGAGATACAATGCGGTGATTATGGAGTTCCAAACCACCCGTATGAAATCCACTTGTGAAAGGGCAAAAGTGGATTTTGTGATGTTAACTATTAGGTTCAATACCAGGAACAACTGGCAGAATATATTGAGGTCAGACTGCAACTTTGAGGCAAATTAGTTGCCGAGGCACTCAGATAGATCACTAATATTAAGGCATTTGATGAAAAAACTTTTAGGGCCACGGAAAATCTGAATTTCAGAACCTATTGTCAGCAATGATGGCATTTCACTCAGACCCAAAAGTATTTTCAATGAGCAGGTAGTATCACAATATGGAACACGTGTCCTTCAAGTCAAGAGCTATAAACCAATTCTGCTGACACAGGAAAGGAACTATGGATGCCAGTGTCACCATACAGAATTTCAGTTGCCTACTTTACTTATTCAAACATCCAAGATTCATCATTGGATGCAACATCTAGACTCTCTTTCGTGAACTAGAAAGCAAATAGTATCCCTTCCCGTTCTGTTGCTGAGGGACCTCCTCTATGGCTCTCTTTTGGCGGAAAGATAAACCATAGCAGTTTTGCCTTAAGTTCCCGTGCGGCATCAGAAAGTGGATGGGTGGCTGTCATGGAGTGTGACCGTATAAAGTAACCTCTCACAACATCCTTTACAATCTCCAACATCAGAACTAGGAGAGTGGGACAGAGAACTCCTGTATTGTTGTTTGGAATAACCTTTAGCATCAGAGCTTTCCTTATGGGATGACACTGTTGAGTCCTGAGACATCCAGCTTTTTTTGGGTGTGAGGCTGCTTGTCCTGGATTCAGACCAGGACCTCCAGTGTGCCTGAATGCTCAGTAGCAGATGATGAGGCCTATATGTCTGCCTCCCAAAGATGGTGCTTGAGTCAGCTCTCTTAGACTTGATGCATGCACCTTAGAAGGCTAGCATACAAAACAGAATTCAAGATTATGTCCGTCCCTGAAGCAGAAAAGGTATACGCTTTTTCTGCACAAAGAAACTGCACCAATATAAATCAGTTAAGAAAGAGTAACTATCATTGATTTAGTTTAATTTGGTAATAAACTGAACTAAGCTAAATTGATATTAGCTATTCAAACCAATTTAAGAATGCCCGCATTGAAAACTACACCAATTTAACTAAATTCATTTAGAAACTGATTTAGTTAAACTGATGAAACTTCTGTGAGTAGACTGGGCTGCAGAGTGTGCTCATCAGTCACAAACACAGTACCAGTACAAGAAGGACAATGCTTGAAGTTGGCAGATTTCGCCACAATCATCCAAAGCCCATCAAGTAAGGCAATCTGCCTTGAAGTGGAAGATGCTGAAGGGAACCTAAGGAAAAGAAAGAGCCAAACAGGGGCAAAACTTTCCAAAATGTGCCAAAAAGCTATCCCTTACGATAACTATTATAATTTTATACTCATAAGAGCAAAAAAGAGTGGTTTTCCTAGAGACACACCCAGGATGATAATGAGAGACATTCTGAGGGCTTGTCTACATAGCAAGTTAGTGTACAGCAAGCGCTGGTCTAAATCTACAGTGCACTTGATTGCTGAACACTAACTTGCTATGTGGCTCTTCCTAATGCACACGAAAAGTTCCATAGTGCACTTTGATGTATCCTGTGCCAAGCTAATGTGCTTGTAGGTTCATACCCTGGCTTGCCATGCAATGTGTAAACTAGACCTGAGTTTCTGCTTGTGCCTACAGTTGTCAATATTACTTCCGGGGGAATTCTGTGCCACTGTGTGCATGCATAATTAATGAGCCATGCATATTCATTTTTTTGCACACAAAAAAAGCTTCTGACAGAAAGTTGCTGCTTTTGCCCTCCAGAGGGCGCTGTGGGGCTAGTACAGAACAGCAGCTCCTGGCCAGCTAGGAAGAAAAAAAGCCTGCCTTCTTCACAGCGCCTGTCGGGCCAGGTCAGGAGACAGGGACTATGGGGAGACAGACAGCATGGGGCTGCTGGGGGATCAGACAGGGGCTTATAAGAACTAGTGGGGGAGGACAAACTGGGGCAGTGGCTGAATGGGAGTGGGGGCACAGGGCCACAGGGGGACGGAGGTGCAGGGCCACATGGGGATGGGAGAGAGGGTGCAGGGCCACATAGGGATAGGGGGTGTCTGAGTGGAGGCACAGACACACCTGGGAACAGGGGGAGTGGATGCTTGAGTGAGGGTGGAGGGACACATGTGGACAGGGGGTGCAAGGACACATGGGGACTAGAGGTCAGCCAGGGTCTACATGTGGGAAGCTCCCTAACAATCCCTCCCCGCCTCCCAAAAAAACCTGTTCCGTACTTTTCCCACCCATACGCAGCAACCCTTCAAGTTCACACCCAGGCTCCTTCCCAGCGATTACTTCCCTCTCCCTCAGCTCCTCCATTACCCCTGACTCCCCTAAGCCTTTGCACTGCTTCTGAGGGGTATGGGAAATACTGTTCTGTATTGTAGTTTACATGAATTATTACTCAAAGTTCTGTATTAATATGCCTAGTAAGGAATCTATTTGTCAAAAAATATTTCCTGAATCTTTTTTTGTTGTCTGTACTGTTACAGACATACTTGCTGACAGGTATTTTGAAATAAATGATGAAAAATAATTTAAAGTGGTATGATTATATTGTGTTATTTTGACAAAATATGCAGAATTTGAAAATATTGTGCGCAGAATTTTTAATTTTTATTACAGAATTTTTAATTTTTTGGAGCAGAATTTCCCCAGGAGTGCAGAATGAACCAAGCGGCAGTTGGGCTGTGCATCCTTAAATAACCTGAGGGGTTTTGTGCACGATGTAACTATTTTGAAAGTTTTGAGGGCACAAACATCAGTCAGAGCGGAGAGTCACACAGGCAATATCCAAAGAAGAAGTGGCCATTTTTGTAGACGCATGTGGTACAGAAACAGACTTATGCAAATATGTGCAAAAAGGTAAATTATCTATGTCACATATGCTTGTAACCTGAGCAGCAGTTCTCACATACTGTAACACAGGTGCAGGAGATGCTCATTCTTTCCAAGTCTAACATTAAAACTCTGTCGTCTTTGGCAATAGAACTAAATGGCTGAAATTCATTAAAGAAAAAAAGAGCTTACTACAATTTACCATGCTACTTTGAAACTTTCTGACTCCCAATACTCATTTAATGTTTGCAACATCAACTGAAGTGCGTGCCACAAAGCATCACTAAAGTGGCAGTCCCAAATTAAAATGGCAATAGCACAACTCAGTGAAAGAGATATTGAAACAGTGTCATGTTTCCCTAAAACCATCTTGAAAGATTTTCTTATTTGTTTTATAAATAACTTGTATTTTATTTAGGAAGGCCACATTTTTCAAAATTAGGCGCCCAAAGATAGGCCTCTACATCCACATTCAGGAACCCACTGACTTTGGTGGGAACTGTGGGAGGTCTGCCCAATTATGTAGGTCTTTAAATATGAATTTAAGGGCAACTTTAGGCATCCAGTTCTGAAAATGCTGACCTAAATCTTTATTTCACGAACATTTGCACATATCATAATCAATCACTAATATTTTCATTAAACACATTCCATCGTTTATAGACCCAGTTTTTTCTCAACATACACATAATTAGAGCTGGAAAATAACTGATTTTTCAGTTCAGTGACTGAGCTGAAAAATCTTGGGGGAAAAACCCTTTGTTTTTGATGGACAAAGTGACTTTTTTGTTTGTCTGTTTTTCTCACCAAAAAACAAAACCAAAATGTTCTTTTTTTGGTCAAATAAAATATTTCGTTTGGCATTTGTTTTGGTGGTTTATATATTTTTTTTGAAAACCAGCTAAATTTTAAAACATTTTGCTTAGATATTTTCAGACTGTCGTCCCCCCCCCCTTTTTTGGCTAAAATTTTGACAAATTCACCCAAATTCATTAAATTTTGGTCAAGCCAAAACTGAATTTTTTTGATACATAAGCTATTTGCCAAAAAAATTAATTTCTATTAATTAATGCACAAATTGAAGAGCAACAGAAATGGGCAGAATTAAAACTACACATTGACAACTGCAATTCTGCCACTTTCTAACTTTCATATGCTTGACTTTGCAACCCAAATATTCTTTTAACTGGGGGTTTTGTACATAATTTCTAAGGATTGTTTTTTTTAAAGAAAAAAGGTAAAAACAAACTGAATTATGTGCAACTGTAACACCATTCAGTATGCACTATCATCAGGGTTAAGCCTGAACTTTCAGCACAGCATAGAGTAGACTATCGTTTTAAGATAGAGGACAAACTACATTAGTAGTACATTAGTAGGCCCTTTTAAATCGCTGCTGGAGCCCCAGGCAGCAGGAGCCAGGCAGTGCAGATTGGCTGGCTGGGGGAGGCTGACCCCCCTCAGCCCTGCCCCTTCCGCCCGAGGCCCCGTCCCTTCCAGGGGCCGGAGCTGGCACCCATGCCGGTAAGAAATTAATATTACTTTCACCCCTTGTGCCCAAGAAACAGATTGATTGAGAAGAGCCTAGCCTAGTTCTTCCCTCCCCTCCCTTTTCTAAATGGGGCAGTTCCAGATCCCCAGAATGGGAGAGAGAAGGTGTGAGGAGGGAAAGAAAGAGGGAACACTGGGGCTAGATGCCAGGCTCAGGAGGGCTTACTCACTAGGAGGTGTCTAGATGCGGGAAGGTTGTTCTTGTCCCATGAACCACTGGGGGCTAGGACTGGCTGTCCCACCATGCCCTAGACGAAAAAAACCCCACATAACTCATCTCCCCAGAGCTGCTCTAACAACTCCCCGTACAGAGTGTGCTGCTGCTGCACTGGTGACAGAATCAGCCCAGCTTCAAAAGGTGTGAGCACTGTGCTTAGTTGTTATTTTGGCAGGCTGCCAACATTTCCTTGAAGCCTGCAAGTGATAGTAATGGCAATTTTTAACACTTTATACCTCTGCAAAAGCTTGACAGAATTTCATGTGACAAAGAAAGAGCACTTCACTAGCCTGAGGGAGTTCTCCAGGCTGCAAACAATGGAGGTTCCGAGTTTCTCAAAGAAAAAGTTGCAATAATCCTTTTCAATGGGAAATATTAGGTAAGCTAAATATAGGAGTCACTACCAGCTGTCCCCATAATATGATGACATTTTTGGATAAATTTTCACAAATTTGAATTGTAACAGTTACTGGGAAATAGGTTGAAAAAATTGCAACAACTGAAATGGAAAATAAACAAATATTGATTAAGGTGCTTGTAGTCTTCCTAGAATAAGGTCATTTAGACAGTCAATTTTATTTGCGTTGTTTTACTTAGCAGTATTATCCATAAGGACCAGGAAGTGACATTTCAAGCTGACAATAGCAAGCAAAATCAAATAAACCAATTTCCAGTTTACATATACCCTTCTAAATATTTCTTGCCAGATTCAACAGATACTAAAAAATGAGGGATATCTGCCTCACAAAAAGCTTCACTTATTTGTCACTGTATTACTTTTTAAGGAAATAAACAATGCTGGACGTCTTTTTCTGGGGGTGGGGGGAAGGACAAAATTTAACAGTTTCCAACTACTGCAAAAGTGGAGAAAATGTAAACTTCTGGTGCATGGTTTATCAGATTTCCATGCTGTGCTCTGATCCTACCAATCACCATTGTGGATGGCCATGGTCCATTCCAGACCCTTTATTTGACTAGCTTATGTTGTCACATTTGACAATACTGTATTACGGCCAAGAAAAAGGGCAACGATGTCACTAAAACATTTGAATAAGGATTCATTGCTTACAAAGCTAGTATGTATTTTATAATGAAAATATATTTTTGTAATTGTTTCCAGTACAAGAAGAGTGACAGGTTCTCAAATAAGCATTCACCAGTTTTATGAAAATCACAGAAAAACAGCATAGTTTGAACTAATCAAGAATGTAAAAAGTGTCAAAACCCTAAAGACACATGGCCCTTATATAATATTAGGTAAATGTTAAAATTCCTGTCTGGTTCAGATATTTTTAAAGTAATTATTAAGTACAGCCAATCAACTACTTAATGTAAAAGAAAACTGATCTACAATAACCACAGTAGAGCCAAAAGTGAGTTCATAAATCATAGTTCCAATTTACTATTGGAAGAATTTTAAACTCACATGAGAAAAAAAAGCTGATCACACACAATAAATACAATCGCATGAAATATAAAGGACATTTTTATAACTACACACAAAGAGAATGGATTTCAGCCACTTAATTTTAATCAAATCGAGCAAATGTCATGGTTTCTTAAATATAAAATGAAATCTTTTCCAGGTGGTTATACCAATTTTGGATCAATGATTTAGGGCAGGTCAATGCTTCAAATTCACATCAGTGCAGCTGCACTGATGCAGGCTATGCTGCTGTGTAGTGCATCTGATGGAGATGCGCTAAGCCAATGGGAGAGGTCTCCCATTGGCTTAGTAAGTCTACCTCTGCGAGAGGCAGTTGCTATGTTGGCGGGAGAGCTTCTACACAGAGGGTTACTATCAGTATAACTACATCTCTCAGGATCCACACCTGAGTAACGCAGTTATACCAAAGTATGTATGTAGTCATTGTAGTGTAACCAAGACTTAGACTTTTGATCTGCCATTTGACAACTGATATCTTATAATGTTGGAACAGTTACAGTGGCACCTCCAAACTTTATAATGGATTTCTTCTGTCAATATCTTGAACATGGAAGACTAATCAGATTCCTCAAGTATGTCTCTATCTATTTAATCTCTGTTCTTGTAGCTGAATTGACATGCTAAAAAAGTGTAGTACTTTCTAATAGTTTAATTCTATGCTGCCCTTAATCATCACTGCAAAAGACAGAAGGCCAAGTGTAATTCATTTATATAAAGTTAGCATAAATGAGAGCAGAATCAGACTTATCACATCTATCTCTAGCGAAAATGCATTAGTTTAAAAAAAAAAAAAGGACGTAGTGATGTTACATAAAATATCAGTTATTTCATAAGGTTAAAAAAAATTCTGTATCTGTATTTGGATTAGCCAAATTAGATGTAAATTATTCATTAAGGTTCCTTAATGTAACCATATAAGAATCACAGAATTGTGTAGAAATGTTAATTGATAAAGCCACATGATAACTGTGCAGCTCTTAAACTGGGGAAAGTAGATGGCAGGTGACAGGAGAAGGGGTGGGCAAACTTTTTGGCCCGAGGGCCACATTGGGGTTGCGAAACGGTATGGAGGGCCAGGTTGGAAAGGCTGTGCCTCTGCAAACAGCCTGGCCCCTGGCCCCTCCGAATCCCGCCCCCTGACTGCCCCCCTCAGACCTCCTGACCCAAACAACCCCACCCCGGTCCCCGACCGCCCCGTACCAGGACCCCCTGCCCCTAACCGCCCCCTCAGGACCCTACCCCCAATCAACCCGCCCTTTCTCCTTGTCTCCTGATCGCCCCCTCCAACCCCCCAGGACCCCACCCGCTATCCAACCCCCCCTGCTCCCGTCCCCCCCTCCCAGGACCCCTCAATCCTCCGGGACCCCACCCCCATCCAACTCCCCCGCTCCCTGTCTCTTGACCGCCCCCCTCCATGAACCTCCACCCCATCCAACCATCCCCTGACTGCCCCCAGTGACCTCCTGCCCCTTATCTGAACCCCTCCACCCCCCCTCCTTTACCAGGCTGCTCAGAGTGGCAGGAAAGCCTGGGAGGTGGGCAGGCACAAGCTGCGCGGCACACATACAGGGGAGGGACTGAGGGCTAGACTCCCTGGCTGGACGGTCCCACGGGCCAGATGTGGCCCACAGGCCATAGTTTGCCCACCTCTGGGCTAAAGCAATGTTTTAAGGGGAACAGGAGGAGTTGCCATTCAGAACATAAGCCACATAAGATGAGAGCAAAATGCCAGCACAAGCTACAATAGCAGCAGATTGATGCCATACAGAGCTCCTAATTTCCAAGAAGCACCAGGATGGGAGTAGGGTTGCCAACTTTCCAATCACACAAAACCGAACATCCTTGCCCCACACCCTGCTCTGAGGCCCTGCCCTTTTCCGAGGCCCCGACCCCCACTCGCTCCATCTGCCCTTCCTCCATCACTTGCTCTCCCGCACCCTCACTCGCTTTCATCGAGCTGGGGTAGAGGGTTGGGGTGAGGGAGGGGATGAGGGCTCCGGCTGGAGGTGCATTTATATCCTCCAGGATAGGGCCAGAAATGAGGGGATCAGGGTGCGGGAGGGGGTGTGGGTGTGAGAGGAAGTTCTGACCGGGGGCAGGGGGTTGGGGTGCAGGAAGGGGTTTGGGGCAGCGCTCACTTCAGGCAGCTCCCGGAAGCAGCCTGCATGTCCCTCTGGCACCTAGGTGAAGGCGTGACCAGGCAGCTTTGTGTGCTGCTCATGCCCACAGACGCCGCCCCTGCAGCTTCCATTGGCCATGGCTCCTGGCCAATGGGAGTTGCCGAGCTGGCTTTCAGGATTGGGGCAGTGCACAGAGCCCCCGTGGGCACCCCTGTGCCTAGGAGTCAGATATGCTTCCAGGATCTGCGCGGAGCCAGGGCAGCAGTGAGCCTACCTTAGCCCTGCTGCACGGCTAACGGGACTTTTAGCAGCCCGGTCAGCAGTCCTGACTGGAGCCACCAGGGTCTCTTTTCGACCAAGCATTCTGGTCAAAAACTGGATGCCTGGCAACCCTAAATGGAAGTAGCTTCTTCTACAACTTTCTCTTTGCTCTCTGAGGCCCTTTCTAACCCTCACACTACTCACGTCCCTAATCCTCTTTCCTGCAAAATGCTTTAAATGTTTGGTAGGTAAACTATAGGCTGAAAGGAAAAGACAATCTGGGTGGATATATGAGGCAGAAAGACAGATTTATATGGCATCTTGGAACAAACAAACATCATGCAGCCATTCTGGTAAAGTGCTCTGTACACAGGGCACAGGGTAAAATATACCAGTGAGATAACCAGATGAACGTCCAATCTCAAAACAAGGTATTTTTTTTTCCTGTTGTTTCTGTGTTTTGTTGATGTTTCTGTCTTTGGTGAATTACTGTTAATAGGATATAGAGTTATTTAAATGCATTGTTTAGAAAAATAATGGTTATTTCATAGGAGTGACAAGCAAGGAATAGATATGTGCAGTACAGCAATCCTTAATAGTCGTATTAAACCGTTACTGTGGATTATTAAAGGCTAGCTGGCAGATTTGTCAATATTACACCAAATGCTGAAACATGAAAAAAAATATATAGTACGATAATCTGCTGTGCCTTTACTCACATTTTAAACAGGCACAGGATTACTTACTAGAGTAGTGTATCTTGTACCTGGTTCAAGTTAACTGGTTTTCAATTATTTCCAAATCAATATGCTGAATATCTGCTCAGCAAAAGCCCAAAACATATTTTGCTAATTTATGATACACAAAAGAAGGCTTTGTAAGGATCCACAGGACTAAAATCTGGATCTGTGGAGCCTGGGACAACTGCCTTCCACCATTACCATTGGCCACACAGAATCACAAACAAGGAGAACTGTGGAGATTAGGTGCCTCAGAAAGTACCACCCAAACGGTCTGGAATAACAGCATCCTGTGGCTTTCCAATTGACCCATGCTCACTATTTAACCCTTGTGGGTGGCCTAGGAAGTTGTCTGGGCAAATATGTAGACTGCTGGCTTGCTGTGACTCTAGAACTCACCTTGCTTGCTGATCTCATGTCTTCGACCCCAGCCTGCCTCCTGCTTCCAGACTTGTAACTCTCTCTGATCTCTGGCTTCCTACTCCAGCCTGACTCTGGCTCTTGCCTCCTGACTCTGGCTGGTAAGTACCTCTGATCTCTGTTTTCTGATCCTTGCCTCACTCCGACCTTGGCTCTTGTCTACTGATCCCGGCTCTAGCAACTACTCTGATCCCTGCACACTGACTACCACCTCATGACGGTCCTTGTCTTGGTGACCCCAGCCCAGCTGTGACCCTAGACCAGACTACTGGTGTCCTTGTCCCTTACAGGTATAGAAGGAACAACATAGCAGGAGGCAATTGCTACAATCCTCACTACTTCAGTCTGGTAACAGAAACGCTGACTAAGAACTTTGCAAAACTCTTTAATAAAACTAAATCAGGAAGTCAACAGACTTTTGAGAGAGTTTCTTACAAGCAGTTATTTTATGGATAAAACACAATCACATATTATTTGCAACTCAATAGCTGTATCTTGATAGTGTCCAACATTTGTTCATAATAAATCAAGTGTGAAACAAAACTAACAGCTCTGAGATATGCTTTGCAATAAAACACACCAAAGAGAAAAAATGAAAGTTATGAAAATAAAGCATGCAACAGGGGAAGGAAGAGAGCTGAAACTAATGAAAGAACACTCTTAGTGAAGAGAAACCATCTTTTTGATATTCATTAAATAGGCTCAGGATTGAAAATCTATTTTTGTACTGGGGCTTATGAAAAAGGATTTTTTTTACTAAACAGCAAATTCAATGAAGAAAAATGTACAAATATTTTTGTAGCAATGTATTTATAATGCTCATAAGTTTTAAATATACTTATTACAACACAAAGTGTTTTTTCCCTTTACAACATACCTAGTTTTTCCATTTGATTTTCAGTGTATTACCAAGAATGTGATGCTGATTAGACTGCAATATCATGAAGCAAAAGATGGACTAAAATAAAGAACTTTTTTGATTAGAATACAACCCCCTTATGACTACATATTGAAAAAATGGTTATGAAAGTTAAGTGAATTTGTTTTATAATGAGATGGGTAAAATATTTTGGATCTGTGTGACAAATTGCTGTTAAAGTACAAGGTCTCTGAAATATTGACATATTTCTTAGTAGCTAAACAGACTAGTCATCTTTTAATATAAGAAGAATTTTGTAAGTAAGATTAACTCAGGTTTCTAGCCACAATGCTACATTATTACTTATTAGATAGCACTGTAACAGGACTGTCTGTCCCTTTAAGCCCCCTCCCCATCCAGTCTTGTTCAATGATCAGATCCAGCTGGGAAAAGGTCAGGTGTTATCTATAAAGGGCTGAAAGAGCTCAAATGAAGTGCAGCTGTGGGAGTGAGGGAGGACTCCTGTGGCTGACCCTGGAGCAGTGAAGAGAGACACAAGGGGCCCCTGCAGAAAACCCTAAATAAGGGGCAGAGACTGGGTTTATACATGCAACTTATGTGGAAATGTTTTATCGTTTGAACAAACTTTGGGCCTAGCATTAACAGAAACAGGCACACATCCCTACATGTGGTGGAGAATGTGGGCACATGGTTGGTCCCTGAAATTGTGGGATACGTAAAGGTGTGTCCTTTTGAAGACTGGGATCTTGGGGAAGTGAGTGATGACCCTCAGAAACATATGGCCCTGTGAATGAACAGAAACAGTCCCCAGTACAGAAAGTCAAATGAGGGAGAGGTATATAGTATGCTAATGGAACTGAGTGTGCCCCAGGCACCTGGAGTGAGGCAGGAGGAGAGAGAGATTCTGTTCCAGCCAAGGAACATAGAGAGATTGGACCCCAAGACCAGCACACCTACAGAGACGATGCACCAGCCTGAGATAGCAGTGGTGCAGCAGCCCTAAAGCTATCCTGAAGACTGCTACACAAGTAGGTAGGGAGTTCTGGGGAAGGGGTTTCTAGAATGATAAGAATATGTGGAGATCTTTGCCCAGTCTAACAGCCCTAATGGTTGCAGGGTAGGGTATGAACGCCAAGGAGTGGAAGTGCAAACTTGAGATTGAGTCATGTATGGTGTGAGTACAGCTAAAACAATGAAACAGTATGATATTCTTAAGAATTATATATCTGTTAAACTCAAGCATTCTAATAACAAATAATTAAATGATCCAGCCTCTTCTCCACTACCTACAATTACTTCACTTTGCACTCTCAATCACCTGACTTACGTCACCCACCCTACACTTGCACTGCTCCCTAAAAACTGCAAAAAACAGACAGACAGAAAGTCAAAATAACTAATTTGGTGATTACTGGAAAAGGACTGCTTAAATAGGGAACAGAATTTTATTACAGTCTAATAATTTATTATTGGTACTCACCGAAACACATTTAACCCATAACTCTGAAGAAAGCTTTTTGTTTTGTTTTTGAGTTACCCAAGTTGAGTTATTTATAAACAAACACCAAAAGTGCAGATCTGGTTGGTATATAAAGTCTGAATGAATTTGGTTGATATATAAAGTCTGCATGAAGGAAGTCCGACACTGCTAGATACAAGGAATATCAATATTAGGTTTACTTTTGCAGACTTTACCAAGTTTATTTTAAAATATTACAAATTTATGTTTAACATATATAAATGACACTGCCTCTCCACTCTTTTCCCTGCATCCCATTCCATAACTCCCAAGACTCTCTCCACTTTTAGGTCTACCTCAGACTGCTCTTATACACCCTCTTCCAAACTCTAACCCTTTCATATTTACCCCACCTCCATGTCTGAATTCAGTAGCAGGTCATCAGTGAGGTTGGTTGCGCCATCTATTATTCAGGTCGCCTGAAACATTCAATTATAATGGATTTCTACATGGGGAAATTTACTGGCAGAGCTATACCAGTGTCATTATCTGGCATAGCTATGCCAGTATAACTCCATGCATGGCACTTTTATTCAGGAATAAGAATGCCATTTTCTGATTGATCTTATACCACATTCAAAGCAGCATAAGCTAAACTGAAAAATGCACTGTTATACCAAAAGTGTCCACATAATGAGTTATACAGACACAGCTATGCCAATATAATTATACGGGTATACCTGTTCCAGTAAATTTCCCCATGTAGACAAGTCCTAATTGTTTTAAATTGCTTATAATTTTGCCAAACTTTAACCATTTAGGCTGAAATTTTCCTTGTCAGGTATCTGCCTCAGGTTGAAAATTTTTGGAAAGTTTCACCAGAACTGAGAGCAGGGAGCCTGTCTCTCCTGTCCCCTCAATGACCTTCCCGTCAGCACCCAAGAAACAAGGAGGAGGAAGTTCCTTGACTTGAATGCTATGGGGACAGGAGCTGGAATGGGGGTGAGGAGGAGATGGGGGCAAGGAACCTGGTGAGACTGTGACTGGAGGGGGGGGGGGAACTGTGACTGGAAGTTGAGGGAGGGAGAACTGGGATTTATTGGGAAGGGGACTAGGGGCTCAGGCAGGGGACAGATTAGGCAAGGAGACTGGGTACTGATGAGGCAGGGTTGGGCAAGGAGATTGGGAACCAGTGGCTGTGGGGGGAAAGAAATGAGGATGGGAAGGGCAGAACACTAAATCTGAACAAAGAGCTAGGGAAGCAGAGAAGATTGGGACTGTGTTTACAAGGAGATTGGGAGCCAGTGGAAGGGACAAGCGTTGGAGGGAGTGGAGACCCAGATCTGACAACGAACTAGGGTGCAGAGGGAGAACTGGGAGTGGCTGTCCAGAGAGACTGGGACAAGGAAACAGCGATGGAGGAAACTGGCACTAGGTGCCCATGAGGGTTGGGGAAAAGACTGGAGTCCAGGGGGCAAGGGAGAGACATATTGGATGAGGGAAGAAAGGGAGACCTGGGACGGGGTGGCAAGGGTACTGAGGACAAGGAGTTGAGGCAATGGGTGAAGCTGAGGCTGACTGGATCAGGTTATTAGGACTGGGATGAGGAGCCATGGGTTAGAGAAAAGACAGGACTGGGACAGAGACAAGTTTCTCACACACACACACTGCCCTCCCCTGCTCCCCCAAAAAACATGTTAAAAGAAAATCAAGATTGTAAACTAAGACACTCAAAAGTTAGGAAACACCGGAAATTAGGATGCCTGTGCATCCTTAATTTAGCCCCTTGTGCATAGGCATTGTCTTCAGCTACATGATCACATAGTATTTTTTCAATTTTTAAAATTATTTCTAAATTACAGGGGATCTTCAGCCCATCTGAAGTTTTGGAAGCAGAACCAGACCTCTCAGTCACTAGCAAGAAAAGTTGTGGCTCAGTCCCTGAAGACCTACACAGTTTAAGATAACGCTTTGTTGTCAAAGTTAACTGCCTGGTCAATGAACCATTACAGAACTCGGTGTCAAGAAAGATAGCTGTTACAATTATGTACTGCCCAACTTAACAGGAACATCAACATTTGTTAATGGAATCAAAAGCCAAAACAGGTCCCTGCTTGTAATAGAAAACAATCTGCCAAGGATGGGCCAGTTCTGTGGAACTTATTTGCTCAGAGAAAGGAAATTTTCAAATAAGAACAAATAAATCTTTCTATTTTCTCTCATACTAGAAGTCCGCAAATCTAATTCAGTAGGATTGGGAGAGAATTATATTCTAGATAGAACACTAGAACCACCAATATTAAGGTTGTCCAACACTTTCCATTCTAATTCAAATATTTATAAAACTTCTAAATATCGGCTTGGAAGACTAAAGATTTTATATAAATTTTGACCTTTCCTACTAGCTATTCTCTTTCCTTTGCATTCATAATATTTTTTCTACAGCTGAATATTGGCATACCCTATAATTCCATAACAGATTCCAACGCTGCTCTAAATCTCAACACATCATTAATACATGACCTTTGATATAGGAACCCACATGTTCTTTAGCAATTATGGATCTTGGTATCCTGTGTAACAAACATTTAACTTCCAACATCAGGACAATTTTAAATTCAGTAAGTGATATACTAAGCTTTAGGAAATGAAGAAATTCAAAGGACTAGTTCTCAGTTTTAGATATTTAGTCCCTATGTTGATGGTGGCACAAATAAAGTCACATCTGAATATTGATACCGTCCTTCTCCAATTAAAGTTAGTGGCAAAACTCAGGATAAGGCTCACAGGACCATATCCAATAACCACTGAGGTCAATAAAAAGACTCCTAATACAGTGAATTCAGCAGGAAGATTAAAAAGGTAACTTCAACCTAAAACATTTATTTTGGTAAAACTAACTCTTTATGCACATCAAAAGTAAGAGTTGTCTGATACATTAATACATGATAATCTGTCAAGATAACAAGATGCAGACTAAACCAGTGTTTTTCAAAGTTCAGGTCGTGACCCAGTACTGGGTCGCGGCATGTAAGGCACTGGGTTGCCGGGCTCAGCACCCAGGGACCCTAGCAGCTCTGGTCAGCACCACTGACCAGGATGTTAAAAGTCCCATTGCCAGTGCTGCCCAGCTAAGGCAGGCTAGTGCCTACCTGTTCTGACAAAGCACTGTGCCCCGGAAGTGGCCAGCAGCAGGTCCGGCTTCTAGGCAGGGGGGCCATGGGGCTCCACATGCTGCCCCTGCCCTGAGCCCTGGCTCCCCGGCTAATGGAAGCTGGGGGGAGGCACCCCAGAGCCTGCACCCCCAGCCCAGAGCCATCAGCCCCCCCCCAAACCAGACCCCTCCTGCACCCCAAACCCCTTATCCCCAGCCCCACCCCAGAGCCTGCACCCCCAGCCCAGAGCTATGCCCCCTCCTGTACCCTGAACCCCTCATTCCCAGCCCCACCTCACAGCCCTCACCCCAACCCTCTGCCCCTCATCCCCAGCTCCATTGGGTTGCGGGCATCAACAATTTTCTTCAACTGCGTCCCCAGAAAAAAAGTTTTAAAACCACTGGACAAAACAAATGATTTTCATGTCCTGCCTCACAAATCAGACCTTTACTCCTATCTACTATCATACTATATATTTGCCTCCTCCTCCCCATTTTATCATATCATCACAGCCTTATGTCTGCCGTCTAAACTGACACACTGTCAATGTGAAACATAACCCCATCTGCTAAACAGCTTTGCTCTTATCCAACACAATTTGTACACAATTACAGAAATGTGTTTCAAATACATTTATTTAAATTATAGAGTTATTAAAGTTTAATTTAAAAAATTAAAATAACTTCATTACAGTAACCATAAGTCAATTTAATGTATTCATTAAACAAAATAGCAAATGATGAAAAATAAACTCTTAAACATAGCTAGAATATTATTTTAAATCAGTAAAGACATCTAGAAACGTTATTTCCTAATAGTTTTATCATTATAGTATGAGAAAGATATTAAACTTTAAAAGCTATTTAAGAAGTATTATCAGATTTATTAATTCCTTGGTTACACCGGGTGGATTGGAATGTTCAAAAGTTATCAAGTACTTATCAACCCTTATATTAATTAATTAATTAGTGTCTGAAAAGTAAGGTGATGGTGCCTTCCTCCACTCTTAAATGCCCTCTGATAAGCCAGTTTTGTGTGTGTGTGTGTGTGTGTGTGTGTGTGTGTGTATACAGAGAGAGAGAGAGAGAGAATACATGATTGTGGAAGAAAGTGGCAGCATGGGAATCACTGTTAGAAAGACACACTGATAGCTACTTCATAATCAGTTACCAGACTGACAGCAGTGATTTATCTTCAGAATAGTGGCTGCAGGCCAGCAAACCTATATGCACTGTTGCATATTTTTTAGTCCTAATTCTTTTAATGTTCAGGACCACGTATTTGAATTGGACTGACTAGAATTAAGAGCTCCTTAGAACACTGGCTCCTCATACATCAAACCTACATTACAATTCCCAGACCCTCAAGAAGAGCATCTTGTACTAGAAAAGTGAAGTAAATGCCATTGTGATTTTGGATGTATGTCTTTACTCTTTACAAAACTGTATTAAGTACCATGCTTATACTATTACAAACAATATTCTGATTTGTTAATATCTGTTGTGATATAGGAATGATCTGACCAGATCAGATGAATGGTCCATCATTTTCAAGATGGTGTCTCAAAAAGTGACCAATATAATTTATTTCAAAGAAAAGTGTTTATATCAATAAGAAAAAAATAATAACCCCCCACACCCATTTAGACAAATATGCTATAGCCTGCCTATAGAGAAGTTTCTTTCTAATTCCTGGAAGTTAGTGACTGGCACAAGGGTTGATTTTACTAAGTTTTATCCTAACTGGTGTAACTGTGAATGTTACTCATACAAGTGTCCAAAAGTTTGTAATCCTACAAAGCTCAAGCTTCAATAATACCTTTTGGAAATAAGTTCCACAGGCTAATTTTACATTGTGAAGAAAATATTTCTAAGTGTTTTATAACTATAATTTTAAAAAATTAGATTTTTACATCTAATTTGCCTGGTACTGAAGTAAAACTCACTGACCTATCATCCACAGGATCAGCTAGCTCACTTAAAAATAACAAAAACTCAGGGCTTGTCTACACTGGCACTTTACAGCGCTGCAACTTTCCCACTCAGGGGTGTGAAAAAACAGACCCGAGTGCTGCAAGTTTCTGCGCTGTAACATGGCAGTATAGACCGTGCACCAGCGCTGGTAGCTACGCCCCTTGTGGAGGTGTTTTTTTTTCAGAGCGCTGGGAGAGCCCTCTCCCAGCACTGTGCCAAAACTACACAAGCCATTAACGTTGCCAGTGTAGACAAGCCCTCATTTTTCTTAAATTAGAACTCAAATTCCACCACCACCCAAAATTCCCAGCGATAAGTTCTCCCCCCACATACAGGTAAATGTATCCTCCCCATTGGATGGACTTTTGCACTACCCACTCCCCTGAAATTGTCTGCCTGCCGAAGTTCCAGCTGAAATTTCCCCTAAGCAAATAACTTAATATTTTAATTATATACATGGCAGATTATTGTGCCACTGGCTTGAGCATACCAATTCAAAAATGTTTGTCTAGCACGTCCCTTGAATTCAGTGAAAAGTCAGTCTTGCCCCAACCCTTTCTGATGGCATTTATGATGATTACACCATACTGCATTCTCTGCCTGATGAGCTGATGAGGCTCCTACCAGAGCAGTTGTGATTGCACTCTCTCTTCCAGGTGAATCTTGACTTTTAGGATATTGTTCTCTGGCCCTTACGTTGCCTAGTGAAAGGGATCAGGAGTGACGGCATGCCTAGACAACCTGATCTATCGGGAAGAACATAATGTCCAGGAGTTATAAAACTTCTTGCACACTAGGACAATGAGAAGACTATTTTCTTAGCTTGTGAGATGGTCTTGGTGATATACTCTTTCAACAAATGGACTGTCTCCAACAAGTAGAAGATAGCCCAGCAGTATATCTGATGTTGTCTCAGAGTCAAGGCACTCTTTTCCCAATAGCTTACAAAACCCATATTCTTCAGAAGGGGCACTTTTAATTCCACTGAATCACCCCAGAAGGATTTCAACTCCCATGATTCACACCTCAGACATGTGACTGCCATCATGCACTCTCATCAGGAGGTGAGACTGTAGTGCATCATCAGAGATGCAGTCCAACAAGGGAGCCTAGCCTATAGAGGACAATGGGTAAATTACTACTCCAATAATCATCGTGATGGCATTTCAGAATTGAAGTAATTCAGTTTTCTATTTTTGCTGAAAAAAATCAAAATTTCTCCAACTATCTCTATTAATTACTAATGTTTTAGCAGATCTTTTTGCTCCATTGTTTTCCTTTGACAATATTTTTGTATCATTTCCAGTAGTTAAAAAAGTCATCATTTTAAGCTTTTTAATCCTTCAAATACATTTAGGTCACATGTAAATCTTGGCACTTAAGAGTAACAGGAACTCAACAGTTCCTCTTCCCCAAAAAGGTACTGGCTAAGGTTAGGAAGTCTGAACTGTGGTATACAGTTCTTAGTCCATACATAGACAAGTAAGGACTTAGAAGCAAGCGTGCAGTAAAACTCTAAATACTTAAAAATACTGTGTAGATGCTAGATAGCACTAATAATCAACACGTCCTGTAGGATGGCATTTAATTAGCATTCTACAGAGTTGTAGCTTCTGAGCAATGCTTTAATCTAAAAATTACAAACAAGACCATCTATTTTCAAATCATGGATTATGACATAAAGAAGGCCTCCACTCACATTCCCTAAATGGAATTATTTAATATCCTTTCTGACAAATTTATTACTATGGTGTCACGCAAAACAGCAGAATTTACAAACTGATGACAGCCATCAAGACAATTCTGCCAATAATTTTTTAAATCCATCAGCACTCAAAGGACCATAAAGAATCACAGTGAAATGGGAGTGACAGGATTGCTTCTAATGCTGTTTCACAGATATGTCTTTTTCAAAGATACTTTTATAGAAAACAAAATGAAAATGACTGTTTTCTGTTTTGTTTCAAATGTGAACAACCTTTTTTCTAGTAGGTAAAAAATATGCCTGCTTGTGGAAAACCTGATGTATATATAATTTACTATTTTTACAAATTGCACTTTAAAAATGATCGCTTTGAAAAAGTCTTAAAGTAGCAACTTTTTGCCAAATGTTCACAAAGACATTCAGCATGCCAATATGAAGTAGATAAGCTGTCACTTCAATACTTATGGGGCTTAAAACAAAGTAGTACTGCACAGGTAACAAATAATTTTTAGAACTCCTCATCCGCATCAGGACAGATTCAGTAACAGAGTGATTATCCAAGTTCATTCCCTCATCTCAGACCATAAAATTATAACCATCAATAGGACCAAAAAAAGTATTTTTTTTTTAAAACAATATCCATCATGGCAAACTTACAAATCTGACCACTATTGAGCATTTTTATTGCAATCACTTTATCGTGAGAGTCTTACTTAGACATTTATGAAATGACCCTGGAATTCATTTACCCCTTACTACCGTTTTGTGCCTGTAAGGTGCTAACCCTAGTGTTTAAATCTTCCAAAATTAACTCCCTCTTACCACTCCTTCAAACTACACTCCCAGACTCTCTCTCTATATAGCTGTCATCTAGCACCAACCTAACACTTCCTCATCCTCCTGCCTGATTTTGATTCCTGGCCCTCTCTCTTTTTCGGTACATTCGCTTACCCTTATCACCACTAATTTCAACTTCTGTATTGACCCCTTAGCCTCCAAACTCCTCCCCCTCACCTTTTTTAAACTTTTATTTTACATCAGGGATTGGCAACCTTTGGCATGCGGCCTGTCAGGGAAATCCGCTGGTGGGCCGGGTCGGTTTGTTTACCTGTAGTGTCCGCAGGTTCGGCCGATTGCAGCTCTCACTGGCCGCAGCTGCGCCGCCCCCAGGACATCCCCCTGCCTGCACTGCTTTCCACAGCCCCCGTTGGCCTGGAACGGCGAACCGCAGTCAGTGGGAGCTGCAATCGGCCAAATCTGCGGACGCTGCAGGTGAACAAACTGTCCCAGCCGGCCAGCGGATTTTCCTGACGGGCCGCGTGTCAAAGGTTGCCGATCCCTGGTTTAGATGAACTCTTCCACTCACTGGACCGCGTCTTCACTAAACCCTACTCTCTGCATGATCTTTCAATAGCGGAGTTCTCTCTCTCTGTCCACTATCAAATTTCCTTCAACATTGTCTGCTTAAGTATAGAAAGAAGGAGCACCAAGACACGGAAACAGTCATCATTCATTTCCTTCCCCATATACACTATCCTCGCTCATCAAGCACTTTCTAAACAAAGTTCTCCAAGTTCCTAGACATTATGCTATATGTAAGCATTCTATCATATTACAATGACCCTTACTGAGAAGATATCTATTACAACACTGCCCACCTACCACCTGTCCGCTTAGCACACTAACATATTAGAGGTACTTGTTGATTCGTATATATGCTTAGATTCTCCATGTATTCCCTTACCTGTTCTTAAATTAGCTGTAATTAGCTATTTTTGCTAAAACTCTTCCTTGTTTCTAATTGTCCAAATTTCTTTATTTTTCTTGTCAGATTTTGTAAAAAAGTTAATTATCCCAACCATTGAGTTATTAATTTCATATCCGTCTCCTCATTTATGAATGGTATAATAATTTCGCTCTATTGGTTCAGTTTACTCTGACATATTTCCAAAAGCCCTATCTACTTATATTGTCACAGTGGCACTACAAAAAAAAAAAAAAAAAAAGTTAGAACACCAAGGCCCATAACCATGCCAGACAACTAAGAGACAGCAAGGGAAGAGACTTGCAGCACAGACAGTTTATTAATAACTTGTATTTTGTTTCCTTATTACTTGGCATTTCTATATACTCACATTGTGGAATATTAATGATTTTCTTCTTCTTTTTTTTTGTTTCAGAACACCTCCATCTTCTGCCTTACTTTCTATAGCCTCACCTAGGCTGGGTTTTTTCCTGAACAAATTTCCACAGTGTTCGTAATGGTGGAAGTTGAAGTATACACAAGGTACCAGTGTTTTAGCTACCACGTCAATACCAGGTTTAATTGATACAGTTGTCAAAACACCAACAGTGCTACTCAAAGTGGCAGTCCGTGGACTGGTGCCGGTCTGCGCACGCATTGGAAAAAAAACCAAAAAACTGCCAGTCCCACACATCAGATAGCTTGAGAAGCACTGAGCTAGAGCCTGTTCTAATTAGCACTCCTACCGAAACTGCAAGAACACACCAGAACTCATGAGTTAAATGACAACTCACCTTCTCCTTTCTCCAACCTTTTAGAAGCCCAACTCAATAAAATAATAATAAATCTCTTATTACAGCACTCACTGGCTATGGTATAATTTTTTTGTCATTTCATTGGTCATGATAAAATAACCAAGTGCCAACAATGGTCATGTTTTAACAAATCGCTGATTAAAGCACTTACATTTTTCATGTACATTTTACATAATGAGGTTGGAAAACTCAAACTTCACAGCCAGAATTCCAGGTCCTTTGATATTTCTTAAATCTTGATCACAGGAGACAAGAATCTGGCATTCAGTACCATTCTTTCCTTTTACTTATAAAAGATTAATATAAAACCAACATATATTTGAGTAAATAACAGATTTTCCTAAATTGTATGCAACAGATTTTCATACATCAAGAGGCACTTCCACTTTTTTTATTTTTCAAGGCTTATCTTGTTTGTTCTTCTCTTGGCTACTCTAAGGATACACTAAATGATAATTTTAACAAAATGGAAGGAGAATCAGGTACCTTTATATTTTATAAATATTTGTTTAAAAAGAAAGCTATTGGCCAGCCCAGCTATATTGTTGCAGTACAATGCATTGCCACACAGAGTATGCAAGTCCAGCACCCTTACTGATCTCAGGCAAGAAGGATTGGGTGTGCCATAAGATGAGAGAGATATGCCTGACATACAAAATACGTACCAGGTAGCTTTAAACAAAACCAATATTTTGGGCCTAAAGACAGTTTTATAAAACATATTCATTTATTTTCAGGAGTAAAAAAACCTGTGGAAATATTTATTTCAACATTCCCTTAAAGTTTTTGGAAACAATACACTGTACCATTTCACTAGTGCACAAGAACCAGAATGTGAAAACACACTAGGACACCAGTCTTGTTTGACTGTCTAGATAAGTAAACTGTCTGCATAAAGTCCTGCCCAAACTAAGGATGGAACAGAAGCATAGTTTTCCTGATCAGTGTGTTTAAAGATTTATTTTTAACTATGTGAATTATATTGTGCTACAGTGGGTCTCAAACTTTTTTACTGGTGACCCCTTTCACATCGCAAGCCTCTGAGTGCGACCCCCCTAATAAATTAAACACACTTTTTAATATATTTAACATCATTATAAATGCTGGAGGCAAGCGGGGCTTGGGCTGGAGGTTGACAGCTCACGACCCCCCACGTAATGACCTCACAACCCCCTGAGGGGTCCCGACCCCCAGTTTGAGAACCCCTGTGCTACAGTGTAGTCCCCCTAAAACTCTGATCCTGCAGTTGACAATATATATGCAAACATCTGTGCCTGCAGATCTCCATGTGGGTGCAGGGGTCCAACTGCAGGCTGCCTTCTGAGCATCTCCTCACAAATCCTGGCACAGCGGTGATGCCAGAGGCAGAGCCAAAGCACATTGCACTGTACAGATTCTGGGCAGCACAGGTGCACATAGGCAGATGGAGACAGACTTCCATAATTCAGACAGCCCCTGTGGGACATCTAAACTACCTGAGGGGCTACTCTGTCTGCTATAACAGCCTGGAATTCAGACTTAAAGCTACTATAGCCCTCACTCCCTCTGAGCTCTGTACTCAGCACCTGAGAGGCTCAAGGTTTTTAATTTGGCAATATCTCTTTAAAATTCATAACAAGGAAGTCAGCCATATTTGATCCAAGTTGTATTTTGTAAACCTGCAAAAAAACCTGATGTTTGCCCCCTTTTTACTTAGTTCTTACGAATGAATACATTTATTATTATTTTGTGAAGTAGAAATTTTGTGAAGACTTTTCTCTTTTGAATCCGTTAGTTGTACAGGACTACTTATGGAAGATGCTCATTTTTTTCTAGTCCGGACATTATTTGTTTCAGCAATTTTATGAGGTTGGCATAGCAACTACTACTGAAAACCTTTACATTATAAACTTGGGAATAACTCCTAAAGAAATTAAAAAGTCACTGTAACCTCTTCTGGATTAATTTGATTTTATTAGTCTATGACTGCTACAAAATATTCTATTACGTAAGAACACGATGTTATTTTGGATGCACATCTAAAATTATAGTCAAACATTTATGGAGTAAAACTGTCAAGTAAAAAGCTTAGAGAGCCCAGTGTTGCTAATGTTTCTTTTCTGGTTCACTTACAACTGAGCCCAAGGCATAAAAAAAAGAAACCGCATCTGAGGAAGCCTTGTTTGCCCATTTTAAAGTGCAAGTCCTTTCCAAATATTGTAAGTGAAAAAGTTTAAAATTTCTATGCCAAGTTCAGGGTTTCCTCTTTCTTAATTCCTCTGAAGAGCTGGCATCATGGATTAAGGAAAGCGAGTATTAGCCTGACAGATTTCATTTACATGCCATTCCTCAGCTTTGAGCTTATACTTCAATGTTGTAAGGCTCATGACTGGAGATCAGTGGTGGGCAACCTGCAGCCCACATGCAGCCTGTCAGGGTACTCCGCTGGCAGGTCACCAGACAGTTTGAATATATTTGCATGGCCACCCGCAGCTCCCAGTGGCAGTGGTTTGCCGTTCCCAGACAATAGGAGCTGCGGGAAGCGGCGCAGGCTGCAGGGACGTGCTAGCCACCACTTCCCACAGCTCCCATTGGCCGGGAATGGTGAACAACAGCCACTGGGAGCTGCAGGCAGCTGTGCAAATGTAAACAAACTGTCTGGCAATCTGAAACCCAAAGAGTTAAGGTATGGAAACGGACTCAACCTTAATTCTGCCTTGTAGCGACACCATGCAGAAAAATGTGTGTGTGTGGGGGAAATCAAATGAGTCTTCATAAATCATTTTCGCCTAATCAGGGATCACAAACACTAAAATACATTAATCATAAATGTATGATTATTGTTGAGTATTACTACAGGGCAGAGTTAAAGCTGTGGAAATACACAGTTAAGATATTTGGATATCTATCTAGCAAATCTTATGTCTGTTACAATTGGAGCTGTGATTTTCAACATGTGTAGGCACACCCACTCTAGCTTAAATATAACTAAATTTCCAAAATAGCACTGAAGACACATTGGAGTGAGCACAGGATAGGAAAGCGAATATACACCCAGGGTCCCAGGAGCACTTGTTACAGCCTGTGCTGAAGCCCATGTCTCTGTACCTTCACTGCTCTTTTTAGCCACGCTAGCTAGACTGAAGCTAACCTAGCACGGATATGTCTACCCAAGAGGCAATCACATCTCTGACTCCAGGGTAGACATACTATTAGATACTTATATAGCTCCTATCATGGTAGTATCTGAGCATATCACAATATTTAATGTAGTTATGTTTACAACACACCTATGAAATAAGTAAGTATTATAATCCCCATTTGACAGATGGGAAACTGAAGCACTGAGTGATTAAGTGATTTATGTATGGACACATGGGAAGTCTGTAGCACATTAGAGAACTGAACCAGGGTCTTCCATGGCCCCAGTTAGTATCCTAGGCAGCAGAACATCCTTCCTTTCATACCATAACATGTTTGGATCTTTAAGTTTAACCTTGAACTTCTTGGACTTGTAATATTTGTTATTGGGATAATTACAATATCCCTGTAACTTTTTCTTTTTTAACCATAAATCTCTAATATGGACTCTCAGCCTTAATTTATTTTTTTAAATATTTTTAATATTTACATTTTAAAATAAATAAACAAAGAATAAATCTTGTAAACGTTGAGGTATATTTCTTAATTTGTTACTTAAGAATATGTTTGAGCTTATTTACCTCCCACATGCTTCTTGATGGAAAAATACCGGAGTTTTTCCACTGGTGGCTTGTTATTTTTATAGAAAATTCCTATTATAAAGAAAATGCAAAGTGCACAATGAATAGGAGCGTAAAGTACAGAAATCCTCTGCCCAAGAGCATGACAAAGATTCTTCCTCAGCTACTGAGGAGAGTCAATAAGCACCAGCTTATAATAAAAAAGATCTTCAACATTCAATAATATTAGAAAAACAGGAAGCAAACCACAGTGCTTTAGTTGTTTTGTTATAAACATTATTTAAGGCAGAGAAATTGAATCTATCAGACTTAATAGCAGAAAAGAAAATTAACAGCTGGTCATATCAGAGTAGAGTTCCTCTGTAAGCACACTAAACTATTTTATTAAAATAACTCCATTCATTACTTTGAAATAAATACTTGGAATTACACAGAAAAGAATTCTGCCCACAATCTCACAACACTATTTTGTACTTAAACGTATTTCCATTTTTCTCCCATTCCACAAGAAAAGGGGCGGGGGGAAGCAACACAAGATCCTTTTTTTCAAATGGGCTATCCGAACACACATTATATTATTGTGAGCCTAGATGAAAGGTGCCCCCAGCATATCAACATATTTCAACTGAGGCAAGACGAAGTCATAGTCTGCATTTGACTCCTCCGTGAGAAATGATTCTGTTTTTTTAACTGTTTCTTTGCGTTGCTCTATTTTACAAAACAGTATGTTGAGTACAGTGCCCTTCTTTTTTCAAATGATATGAAAAATAGCCTTTTAGAGCAACTCCAAAGAGCAAAGGAACAAATGAAACTAGTAATGAATACTTTTGTTTTCAGGGGCCTCAGACCCTCATCCATACTGTTATCCAAAGCAAACCACAGGTGGTTGGTTTGGTTTGGTTTGTTTTTTAAGACCACCATACATGCTATCACCAAACTTCTCAAAATCTCTAAATCAATTTTTTTGCAAAACATAGTAATAATGAAATTAATTAATCCACCTGACCAGCCTCAGCTAGTAAAGTATGTTCGCACCAAGAGACATTACTGCATCCATATCCTATGCTGTTCCTGACCATACAATAGTCACAACATAATTATCCCTAGATGTGCAAAGACTGCTGACTGTTTAATACAATAAACTCTTAACAGTACCATTGCAATGTTTCCAGGGGCAGGTAGATGTACCTTTATATGGAGTTATATGGACAAAAGACACAGAAACTAAAATGAAAAAGTTCAGCACACATTTAAACACCTGACCACCACGCAACCAGTCAACTTTAAACTAGCTTTACTAAAACCAGAATGAGTCTCCCACTCAACAACATTTTTTAAATTAAGACCATCGTCAATTTAAAGCCTTTTAAACTGCTTTGGACTTTGTCCGATGTGTGTACCTTATGTGTTTGTAACAAACTCAGGCACGGATTTATTTTATATCCCCTGACTGAGAAAACAACTCTTAAATCCTGTGCACCTAAGAGTACCTTCGCTTTGGAGATCTGAATGCGTCTACCTTGGATTACACTTGTTTTATGTTTTTCTTTCTACTGAACATCTTTTTGAAAAACAGTCTTGACAGGTGGGCAACAAGTACTCTACAATCTACTTACTGCATCTGTGTCATACAATATAACCATTTTCACTATTATTTTCGCACAGTATTTAGATTTAATAGCCACTGAAGAAATAAATCTATAGACTCAATAGTTGAGTTTGGTGTATCTAAAATGCAAAATTCAAGGATACCAATAATTTATTCCACTCCTGTATTCCTGTTGCATATTCTGACATTTAAGAGTTCCAACAGCTTTCTTTTTAAATTAAGCAGAATTCTGGAAGACCATTAACAGAAGTTTGCAATCACTGCAGAATCTTTGTCCAGTAGCACCTCAAGGATCGGAGTCAGCAAAAGTTAGTATCTCAAATAGCAACATATTTACCTAATTATGACAAAAAGTTTAGAACAAAAGCTAAGTGCCTCTCAGTCTTCCACCACAACCTCCAAATAGATTAACGTGTGGCAGCGATGGGCTTCAGGGGGATCAGTCCTACACATACTTCATCCTCAAGACTAAACAATTTGGCCCCTGCCTACATCATTTTCTGATTTCTTACTCCATCTCCCTCACTCCTTTCACATCACTAATGAAGTTTTTCTTGTTACCCTCTCTTTTCCTATTCATCTTCATACCTCCTTCAATGTACGGAATGAAATGTGCATCTTAATGTGCCAGTCACCTGCTCTTTATTCATTCAAATCCTCCCTGAAAATCTGCTTCTTCCAGAAGGTTAACAAATATTGAATCCATGTCAACAAATTCTGTCAATATACCACTTAGAACAAAACCATTTCCCCCACCTAAAATTAGCACTACTCTATTGGTCTCCTAGTCCATTCTTGCATTGCATATAATTATTGTGTTATATGCCAACAGCATGCTGCACACTGCTCCGAAGACTGCAATCTCCCTGAGGCGAAGACATTGTTTTATATTTTGTATGGTACTGAGCAAAGTGACTGCACTCAACAACAATATCATGCATCAGACCAACCTGGAACATACAGCAGAATAATCAATGAATGACTGCCCAATAAATAATGGCAGGAGCCCAAAAAATTCAAGTATTTGGATACAGATGCACTAGAACCAACAGACTTTTTTTAGAGGGCTGGCTTGTGAGGTATCATTTGACTTAAGAATTACTGGAGTTGGTCTTACATTCATCAAGCCCTACTATATATTAAAGAAAAACCAACTCTGACTAATGTATGAGATAAAAATAACAGATACTTCACCATTCTCCCAGGATAGCATTTTCTATGTTAAATAAAGAAGTGAATGATCAAACAATGCATTTAAACAGGAAAGTTAATCTGTGGGTGATTTTGTGTTTATGTTACTGCTGCTCCCGTGTTTCTAATTAAGACTGGATGGTGCTGTGGGGGCTGCAAAATAATAATGAACTTCTGAATCCAGGGAGTCCGGAGTCCTTTCAATTTCACATCCACAAGTAGGAATGAATGATCCCACTATTGTGGCCTGAGTAGAGCCACAAGAAGCAATGAGCCTGAAACCTTTTCTTTTACTCCTCAAAGTAAAAAACTAGTGTTTTCAGAAAACCAAAGCAGTAAACCATGAGTATACTGAAAAATATAAAACCATTTAAAAAAAAAAAAACCACTTGCCAAATTATAGGAGATATATTTTCTGCTACTCCTCTGGTAAGGCAAGAAGACCAGATAAAAAGGGGGAAAGTTGCAGATCAAAGAGGGATGAACAATGAGAGCTTCTCATTGGTTTCTTTCCTGCCTGAAATCTAGAGAGAGAGGAGCTATCCACAGATCTGCGCTGGTGCAAAACAGAGTTCAGAAAATAAATTAATTTAAATTATGCCAATTTAGACAGCATGCTGACGGCTGTCAACATGATCAAATACCAAAATTCTGGTCAGTTAAACTGACCGCTGTTTTAACTCTGGCTTTTTATGTACAATGAAAAACTGCAAACATAAATAAACTAAAACAAAACCAAAAACAAACAGCCATGAGTACTGCAAATTAAACAAAACAGTAAAATTCTGCAGGCAACTGATTTTCAGTATTGGTAAAAATAATGAGTCCTACAAATGCAGAGTAAAAATAAGTACAGATTCATTCTGGAATATACATGCCAAATGTAGGCATCTGAAAAACAACTCCTTCCTCCCCCCCTCCCCCCCAGCTGCTTCTCATTTAGTCTGAATTTTAATTTTCCTGTTGTATTCATAAATACTGAAGACTGACTCGTTAGTTTTGATGAGAATATATATTTTTATTACAAAAAAGTATTGCCACTCACTTCAAGTTAATATTTTGATTCTGTCTTAATACATCAAAATTGGATCATCTCTTTATCATTCAAAATATTTTCTTAATATTGTTCTACTACAGAGATTCTAGTGGACCAGACATGGTCTGTAAAATATTTGCTAATGAATGAGGGAGAACCCACTTGTCACATGATACAAACCTGTCATTTTACCTTATTAAGGACAACTAAAAGGACAAACACCTTTCTCAATATTATTTTCCAGTATAAGCAATAATTATAGCTGCCATAGGAATATTATAAAATATTGAAAATAGGAAGGAAGGTGGCTTGTGACACAGAGAACAGGAGAAGGCAATATCCGTATTAAAGTATGGTACAAAATATGAAAGTTGGACAACTCCTGACAAAATTGGAACATTCTTAAAATGAACAACTGAAAAGATGAATTCTTCTACATCATTCAAATTCTGTTTTAATATAAGGGGAAAGGCTTCCTTCACTATTTTTTAGAAATCAGGTTCCATCAGTTTTAAGATCAAATTCATGTTTTTATTGAGGCAATAAAGTTTTAATTTAAGAAACATCTATAATTCCTTTCAGTTATAGCCCACGATTTGGTTGAAGATATAAAAAGAAACCTCATATCAACGGAAAGGAAACAAATACAAAAGCACTAAAGGATTTATGTTCTCAGCATTTGAATCAATGTGAAAATCAAGTAATTTTCCATTTTTTTCTTTACTGATTAATGACTAATTTGCCACCAGTTACAAACAACAAAATGACGACACAGCGTTAAGCCAAAGCAAGCAAGAATATAAAATAGGATAACTACTGTCACTGGTCAAATGCAAACAATCCTAACAGACTAATTATGATTAGACAGTCATAGACTGAAGCATACTTTTGTCAACAGGCCATGTTTTGCCCTCACCTTTACTTTCATTACAGATACCAAAATATGCAACATAAGTTATGTTTTGCTGTACTTCAAACCTCTTCTCAATCTAGGAGCACATACAAACATGACAGGCTGTCCTTCACTCTCCATTAAAATCTTGGAGGTACCCTTAAAAAACATGTTTGACTTCAGTACTAGAACAGCTTGAACAGGGTTGCACAAAACACAGACAAGAGTGATTTTGGAGAAAAATGGTGTACAAGCAAGAATTATTGAGTTCTTAACTGTACTGATTTGTTTAAAATCATCATTTTAGTCTAGAAAGTATATTATACAGTAGAAAGAAAACCTGTTACTTCAAGTTTAATCCTACTTCTAATACAGATATTTCAAAATTAATTTTAAAAAAGTTTTTCAAATAGAACACAAATGTTTTTATGCAAATAAAAACATAGCAGTGCAAAAGACTTAGCATACCTGGGCTACAAGGGCCTGGGTGTTACAGAAGGCTAGGGATATATTTTAGTGAATCTGATCTTAACAGTTCTCTTTTATGAAGTCTGCTCTACTGTGAAAGCAACATTTGAAAAGAGAAGCCATGTCTATAGTGTTTTTAAGGCTACAGTTATATAAAACTACCTGTAAAACTTGATTTATAAGCAAGCTGTCATAAGCACAATGCAAGATTTGTGCTAAAGCAAATGCTGCCAACTTGAAAAAAAACTACTCATCCCAGATGAGTGAGCTTTCCCTACCAAATGAGGGGAGCTACTGCATTAATTTCTACAGAATAGAAGTCTTTAAAACAAATTATAGCCCTTATAATTGTAAAGATAACCTGCCAAATTTGAACAAAAAGTAAACCAATTAAATGCCACAAAAATGGAGGCTGTGGAAGAAGCAGAGACCTCAACCCAGCCGACTGAGTACTGTGCAGAGTACAGAAGGGAAAGATGCCCTCTCCCATCTACTCGACAGAATGCTGGTGGAAGGATAGAGTAACAGAGCCTTTCCATCCTTGCAGATGCCAGACAGCTCTAGGGAATGGGTAGAATAATAAAGAATCCCCCAACTCAGCAGCCAGAAGATTCTGGGAGAGGAATAAGAGAGAAAGCTCCTTCATCCTTCCAGGAAAAAACAGGATGGTGAAGCTTCAAATTTATTAGACTCTTGCTAGCCAGAAGCTCATACAAAACAGAACCCCTGAGCAGAGTAGGTAGGAATCCTGGCAGAAATCAAAGCACCTTCCCATTGTTCATCAGGTAGGGTGGCAGAAAAAGTGGAATGGAATCTCATTAGAGACTCGTCCCTGGGCCTCGCTGACAAAGACCCAACTCTTCTTTATTACTTAACTCTGCAGTACATTTGGTGTTCTAGGTAAGTGTCTGGTAAATTTTTCAGATTCTGCAAATGTTAAATATATTCACAGAGAAAATATGATTATGCTTAATTTTTTCCTTAATAATTATGCTATTTGAAATAGTTAATTACTTAAAGGAATAAACATTTTATAATTACAGAGACAAAGGAATAATCACTTTAGTTTTTAATCACACCGAGAACTCAGAATGGTGAAAATTACAGTATTGTATTAAATTACTACCACATCAACTTAAAATAGCAATATACCTGGAGGATCATATTAAAAAAGATATTCCTATTTAAGGTCCAGTCTGCTACTACTTATCCACACATAGTTGCACCATTCAATAGAATGAAAATAAATAATTTATTGTGCAAGGCTGCAAGTTTGGGCCCAATCTTGGGCTCTAAGACATTTCCTCTTAAAACTACTTATTTTATACAGTCTTGAGAGCAACAAAATGAATGAAAAGCTTTCAACTGGAGTTCGATCAGACTCTAAGTAACTTGCTCAAAGTCATACTGACAGGGTAGAATACTGACTTCACTGACATCAGCTAGAGTTTTGCCATTTACTTCAATAGGGTCCAGACTTCACCGGACATCTGCAGCAGAGTCAAGAAGACCCCAATATCCAGGTTCTCTATCCTGTGCCTTGAGAAAATATTGAACATCTTAGCATGTACTCTTCTACTTTATAAAATCTGCAAACTCCTCTCTATTTTTTCACTCCTAGAGCTATGTCATCAATTTTTTGAATAGTTACTGCTTCTATTAACCTTAAACAAAGTACCTTAAAAATGCCCAGATATTTTTATGTAAAACAGAATACCAATTTTACTGTATTCAACTTAAACATATAGTAACTTTCAAGAAAAACTTTTTAATCATAAGCTACAAATCTACAAACTAATTTTTGGGCATCAATTCTTGTATAACAAGTCTTAAAACACATCACAAGCAAAAACTTCAAAAAGTGAATCATAGTTAATAAGATTAATCTAACATTACAACTAGAAAAACACAAACAAAAAGTGTGTCCTCAAAGGTTTGCCAACTTAGTATTTAATTGGAGCTAGATCATACGCCAGAGTTCCACCTCTGGAAATCTGAGTCCATTTACTTGGACTAAGTTACCAGGTACACTGAACCTGGTAATAGCAACACAGATCTTAGCAAATGGGTAGTCCCATCATAAAATTAATATACCACATTTCTCAATAACTGATAATATGCTCCAGAAGTCCAGACTTAAAGAATTGAGGGTCACATGTGTAGAATGTGTAGAAATTTCAGAGCTATGTAGCAGTCTAGAACTGTAACAACAAGGGATGTTGCAATTATAGCATAGGAGAACTGTCAGGGCACCTTGAGTAGCCAGAAGTGAAATGTAACAGGGATGCTACCGGGCAGCAGTAGGACCATATGCAAAACCCTGTGAGGGACCAAGGTTAGAAAAGCAGGGAGTACTGCAAAGGTGGAATGCTTTGGTACTACAGAATATTATTATTTTCTTTAATTTCCAATAGTGGCCACAGTGTGCAAGGAACTGTTCAAATATAAGAGAAAGTGTGTTTCGGGTGCTGCATCACACTGCAGTACAGTCTTAGGAGGTCATGTCTGGAGTACCTGTCATAACTATCCATTCTATTTAGACTTTTCTACCTCACCCATCACAACCATGATATTCATCACATCCGATGAAGTGAGCTGTAGCTCACGAAAGCTCATGCTCAAATAAATTGGTTAGTCTCTAAGGTGCCACAAGTCCTCCTTTTCTTTTTGCGAATACAGACTAACATGGCTGTTACTCTGAAACCAACCATGATATTGGCATGCCTGTAAAACAGAAGTGGTGAGGGTGCTACAGGGCACTCTCAGAGGCATCACAGCAGAAACATGCAAGGAGCAAGGTATAGAATAGCAGGAATAAAGGACTAAGTGGGGTCATCACCAGAAAGGACAGATAAAGCAGTGCTGGGAGCCAGCTCTACTCAGGGAAACAGCATTATTATTTGTTCTGATTTCCAGTAGTGACCACAGTGTGCTAGGCACTTTGTAGCTATAAGAGATGTGTTGCGGGTGCTTAAGCGTGCTGCCCAGAGGGCGGCCCAAAGCGCTACAGGATAGGGCATGGTCAGAGTGCAGGAAGTCTGGTTTGCCTGAGGACAATGGGAGGTGCTGGGAAGAGGCAGGGCTGCATGGGAAAATATGAGGGCGCTATGGGGCAGGCAGACAGCAGGGGACGCTTTGGGGCAGACAGCAGGGGCCGATAACAGGCGGGGCACTTGAGGACAGACAGCAGGGGGCGCTGCAGGGGGGAACAGAAACTGCCGGAGAGCCACAGGGGGTCAGCAAGAGATCGGGTCGGCGCCTCCTGTGGAGCAGCAACGGTTACCGCACGGGCCCAGCGTGCGCTGGTCCGAGTCCCTGGGGTGCTCAACCCCGCCCGCCGTGTGCCCCGAGGCAAGGAGGGTGCGAGGAGGCTGGTCCCACGGTCCCCGCCCCCCAGACCCCAGTTACCATTACCCAGCAAGCCCAGCGCCGCGCCGCCATCCTGCTGCCGGCCAGCTCCCACGGGAACCACACAGCCTCGCGAGAACTTACTCCCTTTCCCTCCTCCTTGTCTCATACTGTCCCCTCCCCCACAGCTGCGCTGGGAATCAACATGGCGCTGGCGCCGCGCACGTGTCCCGGTCCCGCAGCAAACGCCTCGCTCTGGCACCCGGCGCGCGCACACGCACATGTACACGCAAGCGACGGGAGGGGGAGGCGGAGCCGAAGCGCACGCGCAAGAGTTGCCCTGCTGCTCCGGACCCAAGCTGCCGAGATTCGAACGGGGCGCGCGAGCCTCCTCCCCCACGCGCTGGTCACGTGGGAATTTGCCCCTCCGTCTGCCCCCCCTCGCGGGCGCCGAATTCGGCATCATCCGGGTCCCCCCTTTCCCCTTGTGTCGAGGCCTCACCTGGCTCCCGCTATCTCGCGCGCACGGAGCCCGCCGGCAGAGGAGCCGCTTCCCCTGCTCGTTCTCTCCGTGCCGCGCACCAGGCAGCGGCGGGGGCAGCGGCGGCTCCACACAGCGCCTGCTCCCCCCCCTCAGCGCGGCGGCTCCTTCCGCTTCCTTCCCCTCCCCCCGCTGCGGCAGGGGGACCCGCTCCCTGCAGCTCCGCCTGCTGGTAGCTGGGGGAGGCGGCCAGCCGCCGCCCACGGTCGCGGGGTGAGGATCGGCGCTGCCGCGCGGAGCCGGACGCGCCGCCGGGTGACTGTTCTCCCCGAGTGGTGTGAGGGGGACGGTCTCTGGCTGGGCGCGAGCCGGCCCTGCCCACGCGGACGCGACGGGCGCCGGGCCAGAGGGCGTGTGAGTCAAGCGCCGGGCTGGGGCCTGACTTGGGCCCTGCGAGGTGCGGATGGTGGAAGCGCGAGGTGCGAGGGATGGGGCAGAGCGGGTGCGTTCCCTGCCCCCACCGAAAACCCGCCTCTCTCCAGAGCATGCAGACAATGGAGCGGCAAGGCCTAGCCCTAGAAAGCGGTTCCATCTGTTCCCCAGGCAGGCAACTCAGGCTTCTAGGCTTTTAGACGGTTGCCCGTGCCCCTGTGGCTTAAGCACATGAGCAACTTTTGGGGTCTTGCAAGTTTGTGTCCATTAGGAAGAGAAATGGATGAGGTGAGTCAGGTGTATTTTCTGGCACAATCCTGTTGATTTACAAAGGATGTGCAGAGAGTTCTGTTTCCCTGGATGTTGTAGTAATGAGTAAGGCAGTTTCCTTGCTGAGCCAATCCCCAAGCCAGTCAGTTCTCTGCTCAAGGAATTTTGTGTCTCTGCTCCTTCACGGGATCATGCTCATGTCACATGTTTCTGGCGCTGTCTGCTGGCTTTCTTTACACGCACTTAGCTTGTGCTCCCCTAGCTTCTGCATTTGCAATCAGGTAACACATCATCCCACAGCGGTTAGCTTCTGCTCAAGCATTGCCATATGGCCCATTGCTTTGGGCAGTGGCAGCTTTTATTTCCAACTATGTCACGATAAAAAAGCTTAATTGCTCCTTCTATGGAGCCTGGAAGACGGGTGCTTTGCTTTAACCAGCTTTGTGATTGTAGATGAAAGACTCACTTGATGGCAGCCATTAAACATGTTCCCAGCATAACAATATCGTCTTTATTTGTGGCCTTTTCTAGGACAAGAAGGTTAACTTTATCGCTACCTACCAGGAACAGAGTTTATGCAGCCTGACCTGTCACAGGCACCGGCCCCTTCCTTCATGTTTTATCCAAACTGATATTGCCTACCTTTTTTCCGAGACCTTTTCAATCAGCTATCTGACTATAGCTGTTCTGTTTTCACTCCAGGCTGCTGTCTGTCTTTAGGCAGATCTGATATATCTTTTATTGATCTCTTCCTCCTCCATAGTTGCAATTAATTACTTTTCACATATTTAGGGATTTATAAAGGGTTAGCAGAACCTTAAATTTAGCTTGTAAAGAATACAGATAAGTGTAGTATGTTACTAATATCAGCCCACCTTTCTGTGAAAGCTGTCCTCTGCACTACCAGAAGCTTCTATTTAGCCTTCATGGTTAATCCCAGGTTGATTATAGTGCAGAAATCCAACCTAGGAATTAACAAGTGTGTGGATGATTATGCAGTAGGAACTCCGTAGTTAAGGATGCTACAGGATTTCCACTCAAATTTTCAAACATCTAAAATCCAGATAAGTAATTATAGCAGCTTGAAAATTAATATGTCAGTAGAGTTTATGGTGTAAATTAGAGATCAGGCACGCACGGGGTTCCTGTGATACATACTGCCCAAACCACCTCTCCAAACAAAATACCTGTTTTTAAAATGGTAAGAGTCTTATGTTTTTGTACAGAGGTCAAATAAAAAAGAGGGGTTTAAAGGAGAGTAAATCTGTATCATTGGGCAGGTAAGAGGGACAGAGCTGATAGCTGCTGGGCTCTAAAAAGAGTAATTCATATCCCTACACCACTTGCTGCTGCCAGCTGGTTAAGTCCCTGCCTCTCTGGGCCGCTTTCAGCAGCTCCCATTGGCCTGGAACAGGGAACTGTGGCCACTGGGAGCCGCGATGGGCTGAACCTGCGGACGCGGCAGGTAAACAAAGTGGCCCGGCCTGCCAGTGGCTTTCCCTGCATAAGCGCAGAACAAGTTTGGGAACCGTTGATCTAAATAACTCTGGTTCTTCCTAAGAAGACTCCTTTTCCTAAGAGAAGCTCTTAGCCAGCAAGAGCTAACTGCCAATCCCCAACTATTATTCCCAACAGCTATGGACCTTTCCTTTTCCAACTTTTTATGGAGGTCATGCCAAATTTTCTGTTCAGAGTTCCTCCCCAACTACAGATTTAATATTGATGCTAATTAGATGTACTCTGAAGACAAACAATCCTTCTGAACAGCACTTACAGTATCTCCATTAACTTGAGGTCGTAGTATTTATGGAGCCAATATCCCTTCGTACTAAATTCACTTCAGTGGGAGGTCTGAGTTTGGGATCAGCAATCTCCAGTTTCCCTCACTGGGGTTTGTTGAGCAGAAGACAGATCTTCAGCCCTTTCTCTGGTTAAGGCAAAACCTCAACAATCTTCCCATTTCCTGCCAACTCTCATATTTAGACCCAACGGTATCCAGGAAGCAACTAGAAAGTTGCCATGAGAATTCAGCTATCACTTTCTAGAATGCTTTGGTGCTTTAGAATCCTGCCCTTTCACAATAATTAGTAACAAAATGTTATGCAATGTATTGGCAGGGCAACAGCTCAATTTAGTAACTCAGTGGCTTACTTTCAAAATTAGTGCCAAAATGTAAAATCAAATGCCAAAAAGTTGATTTTTCAAAATACCACACCACAGCCAACTTTAGGAAATATCTAACTACTTAATATTGAAATTTAAGTAGTTAATTTTTTGGAGGGAAAAAATCCCTCTTGGAAGAATATTTGCTTTTGTGTGTATTTTACAATGTAATGAAACAATTATGTAACAGGTTGACATTATTGGGAAGAAAAACAGTTCAATGAAGAGTTTACAGGAAAGAATGACTTCAGACTAAAGAAGAGAGAGTTTACTTGAGATAAGAGAGAAACATGTCCTTATTGTAACAGCAATTAAACAATGGAACACCCTCGCACATGAGGTCACTGAGGGTCTATAAATGATGTTTAGACTCAGTAACCTTTATGGTAGATACAATCCTTTACAGACATAACTTTTTTTATTGTATGGGAAGGTGTAAAGATTTTGTAAAAGCTGTTAGACTTAAATAAGTGCCAGAACGGTGTCCTTTAGAAAAGCTGAAACCACAGAAAACAGACACTGAGAAAAGAAAATGACTAATAGAAAACTACATTTCCTTTTGACTGAACACACCAAAAATCACAGGGAAGCCTATTCAAAAATTAAAGCTGAAAGGGAACGTATTTTTGTTTAACAAATGCCTGTGCTATTAAGAGCCAAATTCTCACCTCCCATCTTATCTTAGTTTCATGTCCTCTGCTTTGCTTCCCATCCATGCTTGCTGTTGCCCCTGGACTGCATGAACATTTTCCTTACTTGTGCTTCCAGGAGCTACTATGACTGCCAGCTATCCCTGAAATCTTCCTTGTGTGCCATGAATGGGAGGAGTGAGTCTAATAAAGGATATTTCCTCATCTGTAGTTCTCTATCCAGCTGTTTTATTTTATAGGGGTAACTTTTTAATTTAAAAATAAATTATATAAATGCATTTAGTGGCTCTTTTGCTTAACATAAATCTTTAATGTGGGTCTCTATTACAAAGTGCTTTTATGCAAAAATAAGTTGCTATACTAAAATATATGCAGTAAGTCATCACTTTCGTTCCATATATACTCCTGCAAGTTTAATGTATGTTAGCAATCTAAAAGATAGTAATAAAAATGTTTTGCTCCTTTCTAAGACTAAGAGAAAGGACTGAATATATTTTTTTCACAAACATTTAGAATGTCTGTTATAATTCAGCACAGAACAGCTTTGCTCCATTTCATAAATACATGAGGTCCCAAGTCTGAAATTCTTACTCATGAGACTATTCCCATTTAAATCAATTGCACAAATGGCAAGAGTAAAGGTTTCAGAATCAGGTGACTAGAGAATAATGTCTGGAATGCAGTGAATTACAAGGAAATGATTTCATCTAGATCTTTTGGTGACTCAAACCACAAAAGCAGTATTCAAAGCTGAAGGCAGTCAGACATTCTGTTTAGCTCACCATAGTATACATATTGTCATTTAAGATTACAATATAGCTGGAGCTTGGATTGTACATTACAAAACTAAAATATCAGTGTAACAGTTTAAAATATTTGAAACTAGTGTATTGTTATTATTTTACTTTCAGCTATTTTGAGTTTCACTCTCCTCATTCTTGAACTTTGGTTTAAACTTCCAAAAACGTAACACACCCATTGGGGTCTGGAAAATTTCAGAGTGATGGGTGACAGTTGAGGAAGGTTCTGAGTAAGATTGGAATGAAAATCTTTATGTAATTTTAATTGTAGCAGTTGATACCATTTACATCATAATCAGTTAAGTTATTTGTAGGCCTTGGCACTAGAAGCTATTTATGAGGTGGAAAGTTAAACAAAGCTTTTGCTGAGAGGGACATTGCCAACTTAATCTAGATTTATTTATTTTTTTTCCAAAAATTAGTTAAGTCATATCAGCCTCCTGAGTCAACCTGCCGGCTTTTGTGGCTTGCAATCATACTTTACTATTTTTAACAATGGTTTTTCTCTTCCTGGTGCTGAGTAGGACACAGGGGAAACTGAATAAAGCCCCAGTCCTGTAATAAAGTGGTATGTGGGCACATGGATTCAACTACTCAGATCTAGTGCAGACTTACATTACTGATTACCTATTCTGCTGCTGATTGTATTTTTGCTACTCCAACATTCCTTGCCCTCATGGCCAATTCATTCACTTCTGGAATTCTCCCCTGTACTGACCCTTACATACGGTAACTCCTACCAAAAAATCATAAATCCACTCACTACCTTGTCCTCTTCAAGTGCCTCTGGAAGAGTCTCTGCTCTTTTGTTGTACCTACAGAACACTCTTATAAAAATGGTTCCACTGGCAGTAAGTTACACTGTGTGCATAGCTAACATACACGAACACATGCTTGTGTTATTGTTACCTTGTCCTCCCTATCCCTGTTTCACTTACCCTGAAATTACTTATCCAAGGTTACAGAGCTGGTCCATAGCAGAGACAGGAATTAGAGCCCTTGACTTGTCACTTCCAATCCAGTGCCCTATCCACTGGACCTCATTGTTCTATGTGCTGTTCAGACATAAGGTATGTATATGCTGCAGTGTACAATTGGCTGGGTCCCTTTGCATGCAAAACTGTGCTTATGGATGCTCACATGTGGGATTGGTATTGCACAGCTGCATCCAAGTCAGACTCATCTAGCTGTGTGCACACTGGTATTGATGTTAGACTGGTTTGGCACTAGGATTGCTTTGAGCATATCCCAGGGTTCTTAGTACTTCACTAACCTGGGCTCTTCTGGAAAGTGGTTTGCAGTATATTGTGGGAGAACTTGCCCATCCTTCCCAGGCCCCTACGCAGAAGTGTTCTTAGCCCACTAATGCATTTGGCTGTGGCACACCCAGCTTGGCACGCTCCCTGCTTCTGGCCATTCCAGCCCATGCCAAGCCATAGCTAGAGCACAGGTTGATGAGCTGTTCCTGCTTGTGACCACTATATACAGATGGACTGTGGATAGCATTTCACCAGCAGTGTCTGACCCTCAGAAGGCAGGGGCAGGTCTTGGAAGGGAGTTCACTCATGGCAGAGTGGAGATATACCTGTTGCATGCTGTAATCATATGTAGACTAGTGCTAGATAGCTAGTACCATGGTGGGATCACATCATCATGCAAACTTGGGATGAACAGCAGCGGGCCCAGCACTCCAGAGGAAGGCCAACTTCATGGAGCCGTATGAAGAGCATACTCCCAGACACACAAATGGTGCTGTGATAGCAGCAATTGATGCTATGGTTTACCAGTGGGTGGTGGATATAAACAAGGTGCCAGAAATAATAGCTGGCTTTGAGATAATTGGCTTCCCCCAAACTCTGCTGGGCCAGCAATGGCATTCATGGTACTGCCACGAAGGGCACAGGAAAGTGAAAACTGCAAAGGTTATTATGCATACATTCTGCAGGCCTTAGTCAATCAAAAAGGCAGATTCATAAACACCAGTGCAAGCATGTACCAGCAAGTTGCATGATGGCAGCATGCTGAGCTCTGGTGGTTCCTGTTTGGACAAGGAGGAACTATATTCCCTCCGAATAACATGGTTATCATTGGGGGTGAGGGTCTGTGCCCATGCTTACCCTTTACAGCCATAGCTCATGAAACTATAGTCTGGCTACACAGGTGACCTGATAGAAGCCGCTTAGCAGTTACAGGATGTGGTGGTGTGCGCATTTGAAGGCAAGATGGGACTACCTGCAAAACTGGATGCCACTGTGTCCAATGCCATCTGTATTATTGTGGCATGCTGCACTCTCCACATCATCTCTGAGGATAAGGGTAAGAATTTTCACATGGATTAGGCCGGACACCATTGGTTTGCTGATCTAGTATAGGTAACCTGAAAGAGCTTTGTCATTACTGAGACTGGTCCAGGCAAGCAAGGGAAATACAAGGGATTCCTTGTGTTCCCATATCCTTTCAGTGGAGGGTGACACATGAGGAAATGTGCCCGGTGGGGCTGTAAGAGACATATGAGTTTATTTGCTATTTTTTATTTGCTGTTGCTTTTATGTGGTAAGAGTTTGATATTTTATTAAAAGCTTTGGACAACTTCATGACTATCTTTTTTAAAGCAAACCGATTTATTAACATAACCAAAAGTATTCTGAAAGCCATTGCAGGCATCCCAGCTCCCTGTACACAAGTAAGTGAAAGTGCAAACTTGCAGAATTGTGCCATTACCTAAAGTCTCAGCTGTAGAGTCTCATTGCTAAAAAACCAGTTACCTTATCCGTAACTGGTGTTCTTCGAGATGTGTTGCTCATGTCTATTCCAGAATAGGTGTGCGTACTCGCACGTGCACCGGTGCCGGAAGTTTTCCCCCCCCAGCAGTACCTGTAGGGGGGAGCGCCCCCCACGACCCCTGGAGTGGCGTCTGCCTGGTGTGGTATAAGGGGAGCTGCGTGTTCCCCCCACCCTGAGTTCCTTCTTGCCAGACAATTCCGACAGGGGAAAAAGGGTGGGGTGTGGAATAGACATGAGCAACACATCTCGAAGAACACCAGTTACGGAAAAGGTAACTGTCTTTTCTTCTTTGAGTGATTGCTCATGTGTATTCCACAATAGGTGATTCCAAGCTATATCTGTTGGAAGTGGGTAGGAGTTCACAAGTTCCCAGGATGGAGGACAGCCCTGCCGAATCCGGCGTCATCCCTGGTTTGGGGGACAATCGCACAGTGTGAGGTGAACGTGTGAACCGAAGACCATGTGGAGGCCCTACAGATGTCCTGGATGGCGGACGTGGGCTATGAAGGCAGCTGACGAGGCCTGCACCTGAGTCGAGTGTGCCTTCACAATGGGTGGCGGGGGACACCTGCCAGCTCATAACAGGACCGGATGCATGAAGTGATCCAATTGGAAAGCCGCTGAGTGGAAATCAGCTGCCCCTTGCACTCTCAGCCGACGTGACGAACAGTTGGGAGGACTTTCTGAACGGCTTGGTCCACTCGAGGTATAAAGCCAGAGCCTGCAGTACATCGAGCGTGTGGAGATGGTGCTCCTCACTGGACGCGTGAGACTTGGGGCAGAGGACCAGTAGAAAAATGTCCTGACCCATGTGGTAGGCGGAGACCACTTTTGGGAGAAACGCAGGGTGTGGGCGGAGCTGGACCTTGTCCTTATGGAAGACTGTGTACAGCAGCTCAGAGGTCAGGGCCCTGAGCTCTGATACTCGCCTTGCCGATGTGATTGCAACCAGGAAGGCCACCTTCCATGAGAGGTGAGACCAGGAACACGTGGCCAGTGGTTCAAATGGGGGCCCCATGAGACGAGCTAACATCAGGTTTAGGTCCCACTGCAGGACCGGGGGCCTAGAATACGGAAAAAGACAGTCCAAACCCTTAAGGAACTGGCCAGTCATAGCATGGGAAAATACCGTGTGCCCTTGCACTGGCAGATGGAAGGCTGATATGGCTGTCAAGTGCACCTTGGCTGATGAGGGCGCCAGGCCCTGGGCCCTCAGGTGGAGGAGGTAATCAAGGATTAAGATGGATTGGGGCGGCCACAGGGGAGACACCCTGGTCCGCCGCCCACCTAGGAAACCGGGACCACTTCGCCAAATAAGTGCAGCAAGTGGAGGGCCGTCTACTTTCGAGGAGGATGTGCTGAACCTGTTCTGAGCACGTCCTTTACTCTCCACCTAACCACTGAGCAGCCACGCCTTGAGGTGAAGAGCCACTAGGTTGGGATGGAGGAGGCGGCCTTAGTCCTGAGAGAGCGGGCGGAGCAGTAACGGCCAAGCTATTGCCAGGCCCATGAGAGTCCCGTACCAATGTTGTCTGGGCCACGGCAGGGCAATCAGGAGGACCCGGGCCTTATCTGTCTTTATCTTCTCCAGGACCCTGCTGATTAGAGGGCACAGGGGAAAGGCGTAGAGAAGCTGGCCTGACCAGGACAGGATAAAAGCATCAGAGATAGCTCCCCGCCCCAGGCCCTACCAGAGCAGAACTGGGGGTATCGCTGGTTCTGCCGAGTCGCGAATAGGTTCACCTGGGGAGTTCCCCACCTTCGGAAGAGCCGGTGGGCCACTTCTGGGTGGAGGGACCACTCATGTTGCGAGGAAAAGTCCCTGCTCAAGCGATCCGTCCTCTTGTTCTGGGCGCCCGGTAGGTGGAAGGCCTTCAGGTGAATGTCGTGGGCTATACAGAAGTCCCACAGCCTGAGGGCTTCGTGGCAGAGGGCAGAGGATCAGGTCCTGCCTTGCCTGTTGATATAGAACATCGAGAGCGTGTTGTCCGTGAGGACCCTGACTACCTTGCCCTCCAGGTGCAAGTGGAAGGCCATACACACCAGCCGCACCGCTCCCTGACGTTTATGTGTAGTATCAGGTCTTGAGCCGACCACAGGCCTTGGGTCTGAAAGTTTCCCACATGGGCCCCCCAACACATCAGACACCAGCTCCAACGACAGGGTCCTGTCCCTGAATGGGACCCCTTGGAGCATTTTGTTTGGGGTGGACCACCACCGTAGGGAGGTGATCACAGAGTTCGGCACGATGAGGACCTTGTCCATCCTGTCCGTGGCCTGGCAGAACTTTGAGGCCAACCAGAGCTGGAAGGGCCTCATCCCGAGTCTGGCATGATGGACCATGTACGTGCACGCCGATATGTGACCCAAAAGCTGCAGGTAAACCCTGGCTCTTGTCACCGGGAACCTTGTGACCGAGTTGATGAGACCTTTCAGGGTCTCAAATCTGTCTGGCGGGAGAGAGACCCTTGCTGACGCTGCGTCCAGGAGTGCCCCAATAAACTCTATGCGTTGGGCCGGGACTAACATGGACTTGGTGTTGTTTACCAACAGGCCCAAGGCGGTGCACGTGGACAGGAGGAGCGCCATGTGATCCCTCATCTGCGACCGGGAAGTGCCCTTGACAAGCCAATTGTCCAGATAGGGAAATATCTGGACCCCCCGCCGTCTGAGGTAGGCCGCTACCACCGACATGCATTTTGTAAACACCCTCAGGGCAGTGGACAGACCAAATGGGAGAACCATGGATTGGTAGTGATTCTGTCCCACCACGAAATGGAGGAAGCGCCTGTGCCCCTTGAATATGTGGATGTGGAAGTACGCATCCTGTAGATCTAGGGCAGCGTACCAGTCCCTGGGATCCAGGGAGGGGATGATGGAGGCCAGGGAAACCATGCGGAACTTGAGTTTCACCATGTACTGGTTCAGATGTTGCAGGTCCAGGATGGGCCTGAGCCCCCTTTGGCTTTCTGGATAAGGAAATAATGGGAGTAATACCCTTGCCCATGAACTCTTCGGGCACTGCCTCTATCTCTCCTAGTCCTAGGAGCCGCCCCACCTCCTGCTAGAGTTTTGTGTGAGGGGTCCCCCAAGAGGGACAGGGACGGGGGGGTGTTTGGGTGGGGAGGAGGTAAACTGGAGAGTGTAACCTTGGGAGATGGTTGAGGACCCATTGGTTCGAGTTTAGCCACAACCATTCCGGGAGCAAAGCACATAACCGGTTGGCAAAGGGGAGCTTTATTGGGGGTGGATCCCGGATAAGGACTGGCGGGGTGCCCCCAAGCATCCCATCAAAAGTGCCTTTTCCCCGCCTGTTTGCCCTTGGAGGACCTAGGCTGGGGGGCAGGCCTAGACTGCCTCTGAAGGCCTCTCTTATAGTCCCGCTGCTTCTTATGGGCGGCCTCATACTTCGGGAGGGCAGCCTGGGCGGGAGTCTGCTGTGGCTTGAACTTAGGTTTTGCCAGAGCTGGGACATACAGGCCCAGAGTCTGGAGGGTCGTGTGGGAGTCTTTCATGCCATGCAGCCTTGTATCTGTTTCCGCCACAAACAGAGCTTTCCCGTCAAATGGGAGTTTTTGCATGGAAGACTGCACCTCACTGGCCAGCCCAGAGAGCAGGAGCCATGACGCCCATCTCATGGACACCGCGAACGCCATGGATCGTGTGGCCATCTCCGCAGCATCCAAGGCTGCCTGCAGGGAGGGCGAGGAGGCCAGTGAGGTGCTTTGGGTATTGGCTGGCACCGGAGGGTCCACCACCTGGTCAGACTCCGGGCACAGTGCAGAGGACGTACGTCCCACTGACTCTTTTCTTGGGGGTCTGGAGAGGAAGGCCAACGTTGCTTCCGAAGCTCCAGCCACCAAGCGAGCTCCCACCCAGGACTGCGCTGGAGGCTACGGTGCCCACTGGTACCATTAGGCCAGCCACGATGCTCGCGTGGCTGTTCAGGTTGGCTGGTCTGGCCCATCGAAAGAAGGCAACAAATGGAGGCCGGGCTAGCGTAAGATCTGCTGCTGTTTCTGGAGTGGGAGGAGTGGCAGTGCCGGGATCTACGTCGGCCATGGGACCATGATTTTGACGTGGAGGACCAGTACCAACAGTAACAGCTGCTCCACGAATGGCCTCGACGGGCAGACTCACGACAGCGACTCACGACAGCCGGTGATCAACGCCCAGGACTGCGATGTCTTGGCGGAGACTTGGAGCAGGAGTCTGAGCGGGAACGGCGTCGATGACTGAGCCGTGACCAACTGCAGTACTCCCTCTGAGACAAGGACTGTTGGCAACGCCTGCTGCGGTCCTGTCTATATTCGCTCCTTGAGGACAAATAGTGCCGAGAGTCCCAGGCGGCCAGAACCCAGCCAGACAGTCTGGTCGGCATTGAGGGCAATCCACATGGATTCTGCTGGGTGGTGGGCGGTGAACGGCGTTGGGAATGTTCCCTCGACCAAGCCCGGTACCGGGCTGTGGCGACTCTGGAGCATGGGGCTGACATCGGCATGGACATAACGTCCTGGGCCACCTGGAGGGCTTCAGGTATGGATGGCATCTGGATATCCGGAGAGGCCTGTTCCAAAGGGGCAGGGCTACTCCGCTCAACGTGAGTCCGAGGCCTGGGCCCCGGTGGGGATCGAGGACTGCCCGACATGGGCCTAGCCTCTGTCCCAGACTTCCCTCGGTGCCGCTGCAAAGAGGGAATCTTCCTGGCCCTTTTGGCGTGCCCCGTGGACGGGGGGCAGTGCCGACTGGTTGATGGCACTGGAGGGTCGCCACATACCAATGCCACGTGCCAGGTACCGGTTTGGAGCGGTGTGCTGGAGTTGGGGTCAGCGCCGACTTCATCAGGATGTCCCGGAGCCTAATGTCCCTTTCTCTTTTGGTCCGAGGCTTAAACTACTTGCAAATCTTGTACCTTTCGCTGATATAGGTTTCTCCCAAACAGCACAAACAGTCTGCGTGCGGGTCACTTCTTGGCATAGAACGCCTACAAGAGCCGCACGACTTAAACCCCGGGGCGTGGGGCGTGCCCTGGCCCGGAATCACTGACTGACTAAACAGCTAACTAATTACAGGTACTAACACTGAACGAACAAACAGTTCTGGGGACGAGCTACAGCAAAGCTGGAGCAGAGTAGTTCTGATGCACCTTCACTGGCGGCAAGAAGGGACTGAAGGTCGGGGAGCACGCAGCTCCCCTTATACTGTGCCAGGAAGGCGCCACTCCACAGGTCACGGGGGGCGCTCCCCCCATGTGTACTGCTAGGGGAGAAACTTCTGGCACCGGTGCACGTGGCGAACACGCACACCAATTGTGGAATAGACATGAGCAATCACTCAAAGAAGAACTGGATGTTATATGTGTATCCATTCTCATTACTTGCAGCTTTACACATTGTGTAGAGATACAGTAAACGGGGAACATCTGCCCATTCCAGTGCATAGAGTGGGTCATAGCCAACCCCATCTTTGGATTGTCCAATGGCTGCACAGGGTGCAGGATGTGGTGAAGTGAAGGAGAGTCCATGGGCATCAATGACGGTGCAGGAGCTAGAGCCTGCTACCTATCAGGATGGGCATCAGCCACTCACACTGCTCCCTCTGGGCATGCATCACTATCCTCCCTCACTGCTGCTCCTCCAGGTGTTCATTGTTCTGACCTGTGCCCTATCTCAAGCAACAGGTCATCTGAGCCTTTTCCTTTTTCCATGCTGGTTGAGGGTCCTCTCCTCAAGAGTCCTGGATGATTGCCTTGATCCAACAGGGCCTTCAACTTTTAAAATTATTTTTCATCCATAGAAAGAGAAAAAAATCCCCCGTCATACTATAGTTTGATACTTTTATTCCATCTTTACACACTGGCATCTTCAGAAGCTCCTTGTAGCCATGTACCCAGACCAAAGACATAATAAGGAATTTCAGATTTAATTAAATATACCAGGAACTGATTGGGGGGTGGTTAGGCTATTTAGACCAGGGGACCTGTTCCCAGTATTGGTTTCAATATTATTTCAGGCCAGGAAAGCCTGCGGGAGGTCCCCGAGTGGAAGAGGGAGCAAATGTTCCAGGCTAGTGCCGGAATTCCCTCTATCTATACAATGGAGATCTTTTCATCACCTGCTGGCTGAACAACATAGCAAGGAGTTGAGAGGGCGGTTAAACTACAGAGCAACCACTGGAAGTTTATCCTGCCCAGAAATCTCACTGATTCTCCTGCATGAAAAAGTTTCAAGCACTACCTGCCATGAGGGGAGGAAAATTCAGATGAACATTAACAGGATACTGAATCAGAATGTGGAGGCTTGCTAACAGCAGGACCGATTCCCCCTGCTTCCTTCTCTCCAGCTCAGACAGCATGCTGTGGACGGCCCGGGTCAGTAGACCAAGTACAGACATCCCGAAGGGACTTTTTCACTTAATACAGCCACGGGGGTTTATAATCTATGCTGTCTGGGACAAGGCTCTAATGCTAATAATGGTGTAACTGTATCAGTCTGCCAGCGTGACATAGCTACAAACCTAGCAATATATGCAGAAATACGTACTCATGCTTGCTAAACCTGTAATTCTTATTTTCTTTTTTAAGTGGAAACTTAGTTGCATGTTTAATTTTTTCCCCCATGTGGAAGCCACCTTGGCTACATGGTGGTCCCACGGAAGGAAGAGGACTAGGGAAATGGCATGACTTCCACCGTCAACCGTCTGAAGCCATCCCATTCCAAATATCCTCCATAACTATTTTATTGGCCATAACCCAGAAATCCCTCCCATTTATGCTACCATTTTCCCCATAATTATAATAAAGATGTTGGCTGCTGCTTACCCAGCTGCTGATCTGTTCCAGCTCCTGTGCCACTCCCTCCCCAGGCTGTTCCCTGGGCCCATCCCTGAACAGATCCTCAGAAAACAGGCCCAGGAGGCCCACTAGCCAGCTGTAGGGCCTGATCTGCGGTATGTTCCTGTGACTCTGCCTCCTCTACTACCAGGGTTTCCTCCAGTGCGGTCCCTTTTCCCCTCATGTTCCAGTCTAAAAAATCTTACTGTTCCTGCAGAGAAGCCTGCCATCCAGGACTGTGGGAACACTAAAAAGGCCAGGTGGTTATGGTCACACTTGTATTTGTGGGAAGGTCTTCATTTTGTTCCCAAAGAAGTGTTTTTTAAAAAAGTATTTAATTCTGCCATTCTGTATACTTTTCACTCTGACATAGTAATGGCAGTGTTGTGATGTGGAACATTTTCTGGGACCAAATACAACTTTGAAGGACAGATATGCGGTAGGATGCCTAGTGAAATCAGTCATTTACAATTGAACATTTTGCATGCAGCCTCTCAATAAGTAGTAGGTGTGATACATTATTTCTAGTGCAGGAAAGATGATCAAACAGTTCAAGCTGGGAAAAAAAATCCCATTCACAAATCTCAGTGAAATCTGACAGTCTAATACATCGTTTTCAAAGACAAGCTTTATTAGTTATTCGCTCTGAAAAATTGCACTGATCTATTATTTATCTTAGCTAGGGTTCCTGACACTTCCTCAATAGTCCCAGAAAAATGGTAGTTTTGGCATCAAAGCATTCTTCATTTCTAACCAGAACACTGTAAACAGAGATGAAGCATTAACTATTACTAAATTAAGACTCCAAACCTGTAAGCACTCATGCATGTGACTATACAAAGGCCTAAGTGTTTGCAGGGGACTAAATCATGTTCAGATTCTGCTGAGAGCTTGGTTGTCAGTACTACTAATATTTATTTACAGTGACATATTACACTCACCATAAATTTCATTCAGATCTGTTCCCTGTCTTGTCTTTGTTTTGGCCTTTATTTGACCTGGCAATGATTAGTTTTGTAAACATATTATAAAAATTATGCTTAATTCTATATTGCTTGGTTCTTGGGCAGGGAAGTGAACTAATTAGATTACAAACAAAGAAAAAAAAGGTGAGACAATGTGGCCCTCTACTAAATTTGTACAGGGATTTTTAGATTCTGAAGAGGTCACAGCTGAAATGTCTTGATATTTATTGCTTGTGTATTTAAATCATAGAATCAGTCTAATTATAAACAGCATTAGACAAGAAATGTAATTAGAAATGTTTCTAATTAAATGATTAAGCCACTGAATTAACTGCAACCAACCAGTTACATCTGGGCAACAATGGAAGTGTTTGTTTTGCTAAGAAAGCTGAATATCTAATTAAAAAGTCTTACAGTTGGTCCCTTAGAGAAGGTTTACCCCGAGGTGGAAGGAAACATCAATATAGAGTGTCAGTCATTGCTACATCTCTCTTCTTTTGAATTTACCATTTTAATGAAAGCCATGGGAAAAAATGTCAGTGTCACCATGGTAACCAGGACATCTTGTTTTAGAATGTACACTACAAAAAGGTACATAGAAGAGACAGAATAAAATTAATCACCTCAAAAAATGTTGATTTCTGGGGAAAGCAAACATTGCACAGTCTGAATTACAATATGAAGGAATTTGCAATTTCTTTTGGAGAAAAGGATATAAAAATTGTTTTGGTATTTTTTCTTTTTATGACTGCAGCTATTTTCAGCTAAAATAGTACCGACTTGCAAGAATTAAATGGCTTTTCCCACTGTGCTGTACACAAGCAGTGCCCCCATTCATAGTTTACCAACCAACCACCTTTCCCATCATTTAAATGAATCTATTCATCTTATGATTTACTGTGATGATGTTTGTATATCACCTTATTTCTACATTTCAGTGTCCAAATTTAGTGTTGTACCTTTCCCCCATGCAGTTCAAAGTCTTGAGCAGGAAATATCTAGATAGTAATTGTCAGAAAATTAAATTTGGCTTGTTTCCACCAGTTGGGAGGAAATAGACTGCATGGATAAACAGAAAACAACACTTTTTAAAATCCACTTATGTACCCATCAATGACTCCTAAGGGGAAATTGTGCTCAGGTGACTTGTGTGATGTATGATGCAATATTTATAGAAGCTGTAAGACCTGCCAGTCACATCAGGTGGGCCCAGATTCATTTTGAAATGAGTCCACTTTCACCATTTAGAGAAAAGAGCTTTCATTTGGGATCTGGCACTATTTTGGTTTTAGGCAGGGAATTAGATTTGATATACAAATGCCTTCACACTTCCGTGACGTGACAAGCATGTTGACTCCGCCTTTCTAGGGCAGACTAAATCACAGAATTAAGTGGTTTTGTAGAGGTTTCTAAAAATCTCAGCAAAGAGAAGTATAACCAAAACAGTTTTCTTCAGCTAGCCTCTAGATGATGCCTAAGTAGTATATATATTGCATACAGGCAACTCAACAGTTGAAAGATATGAGAAACAGATCCCACCAACCAAGGTAAGGAATGTAGTGCTATCAGAGTGCATAAGAAAATTCTCTCCAACTGAGTTTGACAAACTTATGTATTCCTCTTGGCTCCAGTTGGGTCTTTTCTTGATATGGCTATTCTGTAATGAACACAGGGAACAGCTGTGCCTTAACTATCATTTAGGGAAATCACTGAAAGTAAGCCCAATAGCTATCAGAGAAGCCAATCCAAATATTTTTCCTTTTTAGGAAAAAAATTGATTATCCAATATATCCACTCAAGATTCTTACTGCTCACTAGAAATAGAGGCAGGTTTATTTTGGTGCCCCCATGTTCATCAAGCTTAAGTGTTAAATCATAATCCACTGGAGAGGGAGGTGAAACAGATTATGTAGGTTTATAGTACTCCTCTAGCTGGGATTTAATTTACTAGTGAAAAAAATTTCTGCAAATTTACAGTACAATTCTATATACTTCATGGATGGCAAGAAAGACTAACCTTTTGGAACCGTTTAAACCGTAAACAGATCTGAAATGCGAACCAGCACGATTTGTTATGAGTACTGTTCATGAACACATTAGAAGGTTCTTCCTTCACTTCCTTCTGCTAGTTCTGAAGGAAAATAAACTCATGCCAGAAAATCTCATCTCATGGTGTTTGGAAATGTTGTTGAGAGACAAGGTGGGTGAGGTGGTAATTTTTATTGGACCACGTTCTGTTGGTGAGACACACAAGCTTTCAAGCTTACACAGAGCTCTTCTTCAGGTCTTGGAAACTCACTCAAAGTATCACAGCTAAATACAAGGCCTCCAGTCAGAGGTGGGAAGACGTGCGCGTGTGTGTGGTTAAGGTCAGAAGGGACCATCATGATCATCTAGTCTGACCACCTGCACATTGCAGGTCACAGAACCTCACCCACCCACCCCTAACCTCTGGCTGAGTTACTGAATTCCTCAAATCATAATTTAAAGACTTCAAGTTACAGAGAATCCACCATTTACACTAATTTAAACATGAAAGTGACCCAGGCCCCATGCTGCAGCAGAAGAGAAGGTTACTTGCCTGTAACTGGAGGTTCTTTGAGATGCGTGGTTCTATTGAGGGTTTATGCATGCATGCCATGCTTCTGGAGCCAGAGAATTTGAAAGTAGTAGTGTCCGTTGGTCCGCACATGCACCCTCGCCTCGCCTCATGCTTTCATCCGAGGTGATAAAGGGCAGGGCAGACTGACCACGTCTCCAGTTCCTTCTCCATCACCAACTGAATAGATCCGCAGCAAAGGGGAAGGAGGGTACAAAGTTGAATATAGACAGTGACCACACATTCTGAAGAACCTCCAGTTACAGCTAAGTAACCTCTTCTTCTTTGAGTGATGGCCCTTATTGTATTCCACTGAGGGTGATTAACAAGCAGTACCTAATTTGGAGGAAGATACAAGGATGAGGATGGAACAGTTGAGGGGAGGACAGCGGTGCCAAATGAGTCATCTGTTGCAAAAGTATGTACCAAACTCCACATGGCTGCCCTACACGCGTGGGCGCTTATGGAATGGGCTCTCACTCTGAGCGGTGCAGGCAGTAGCAACAACTAATAGCAGAATGTAATGCACCCCAAAATCCACTTGGAGATTCTCTGTGTGGAGACTGCTTGCCCCTTAACTCTCTCAGCTACTGCAATAAACAATATCTAGGAGACTTCCTGATGAGTCTTGTCCCCTGCAGATAGAAGGCCATGGCCTGGCAGACGTGGAGGGAATGAACTTGTTGTTCCTCTGCTGAGGCATGACACTTTGAAAAGAAAGCAATTCAATATATGAGTTGGTTGAGATGAAACTGGGATATTACCTTTGGTAGAAAATTGGGATGTAGGTGCAGGGAGACTTTGTCCTTATGGAAAATGTTGAAGGGGGGGTCCGCCATCATGGCCCCAAAGTTCACCTACCCTTCTCGCCAAAGTGATAGCCACAAGTAATGCAACTTTTATGAAAAGAAAGGACAGAGCACGAAGCCAGTGATTCAAAGGGCTATTTCATTAGTGCCATTAGAATGAGGTTGAGGACCCACTGGGGAGCGATAGGTTGTATGGGTGGGAAAGTTCTGAGGAAATCTTTCCAAAACCTATTAGTCAACAGAAGTGTAAATACAGAGTGTCCTTCCATGGGGGGGTGTAAGGCACTGACTGCCACTATGAGGACCTTGAGAGAGTTGAGGGCAAGCCCCAATGTCTTCCAGGACAGGAGATAATTGAAAAGAAGGGGAATCTCTACTTCCTGTGGGAAAAGCCCTTTCTGTTGGTCCCAGGAGGTGACACGTTTCCACTTGGCCCAGTAGGAACACCTAGTGGACTCTTTTCTGCTGCTCAAGAGGATGTCTTGCACTTCTGATTAACACTCCCATTCTAGAGAAGCTGCCCATCCAAGTACCACGCTCTGAAGTGACATGTCTGCAGATTGGTGTGTCTGATCCTGCTGTTGTGTTGCATTAGCAGCTTGGGGAAAGCAGGTAGGGGAAGTGAGGGATAGGCTGACATGCAGAGAAGGTTGGGAAACTAGAACTGTCTTGGCTAGAATGGGGCGATCAGAATAATAATGGCTCTCTCCCGCCTGATCTTGTGGAGTACACATGGCAGGAAAGGTGGTGGTTGGGGAAGGGGGGCGGGGGAGAAGGCATAGTTGATCTGGTCTGACCAGCGGAGTATGAGAACGTCACCTTGAGAGTGGATACCGACACACCCCTGCTCCTCCGCACCCCCCAGAGCAGTATGTGCTGCATTTGTTGTTGGCATGGGAGGCAAAGAGGTCTCTGCTCAGAGTCCCCCATTGGTTGAAGATGTCATTTACTAAAGTGTCATAGAATTCCTACTTGTGATCAGCCATGAATCTTCTAGTGAGAACACCTGCAATCAACTTCTGAGTCCCTGGAATATAAAGCTGCCAAAAACAGGATCTTGTGGGTGATGTACCAATCCCATAGATTGACTGGCCTCTGCACACACAGCAGTTGACCTTGTGCCCTTCTGTTTGTCAATGTAATAAATGATGGTGTTGTTGTCTGACATGATGAGAACATAATGGCAGCGAATGGATGTGAGAAATGCTTGACACATTCTCCGTACCATCCGGAGTTCCAGAATGTTTATGTGCATCCTGGATTCCTGAGGGGTCTGTTTCCTTTGCGTCATGTGGTCTCACATGTGTGCTCCCCATCCTGCAAGGGATGCGTCTCTGATGACTTCCCTGTCCAGGGAGGATGGGAGGAAGAGGATCCCTACCCAGACCTGTCGCAAGTCTGTCCACCAACAGTGGAAAGAGTCTACCAATGTGGGGGACTATCAACGTAAGATCTATGGTATGCCACATGGGTGAGTAAACTCTCTGAAGCCACATCTGTAGGTGAGCAATGGAGAGCTGAGCACAGGCAGTGACGTATATGCAGGCTGCCATGTGGCCAAGGATGGATAGGCAAGTCCTGACTGGGACAGATGGACTGTAGACTATTCAGGGGATGAGTTCTTGCCGAGTCTGGAATCTGTCCCTTGGTACGTAAGCTCGTGCTGTGACTGAATTGATGGAGGTCCCTCTGAACTCTAGGGACTGTGTGGGAACCCAAGCTGATTTTTCGACATTTACCCTGACTCCTATGGAGGAAAGGAATCTGAGCAACATGGTGGTTGAGATGAGATCTGCATCTCTGGATCACGCTTCTAGTAGCCAGTCATTGAGACAGGGGAATATAAGGACCCCATAATGCCTGAGGTGGGCTTCTACAACAGAGAAAACTTTGGTGAAGACCCTGGAAGCAGTGGTGAGTCCAGATGGTAGGATCCTGTATTGAAAGTGCTGAAGGCCTACCAGGAAGCTCAGGAGTCATCTGTGGGTTGATGTAAAAATAGGTGTCCTGCATATCGAGAGCCATAAACCACATACCTTTTTCTAGCGACAGTATGATGGCTGCTCAAGTGACCATACCAAACTTGGGTTTGTGAATGAAGCAATGGAGGGGAGAGAGATCCACGACTGGTCTCCAACCGCCTTTCTTTTTGGGTATCAGGAAGTAAGTTGAATAGAACCCTGTCCCTTGATCGTTTGGAGGACTATCACTCCCTTTGTAGTACTGAATCTATCTCTAGGGCAAGGATGCTCTAGTGAGAATGGTCCCTGAGAAGTAGGGATGTGGGTGAGGTAGTGTCATGAATTTGATTGGATAGTCATAACGGATGACATCTAGCACCTGCTTGTCTGTTGCTATTGCTCTCTAAGCTGGTAGAATGAATGCTAAAAGGGATGGGGTGGTTGTATTACAGTAGGCTCACTGGTTGACAGCTCTGTAGTGGTACTCAGAAATAGCTTTTCTGAGAGGGTTGCATGTGTGTGGTGATGTAGGCTGTGAAGGCGGGCCTGGAGGGTATTGGGTCTTCTGGCACCTGTGCGGTGGTTCGTTCAGTCTTTGGTGGAAAAACTGGGTAGTCCTGAACCACTGTGTTGGTAGTGGGCAGTAGAATTTCTGTTTGGGTACAGGTGTACAGATGCCCAGAGATCAAAGTGTGGCTTTTGAATCCTTCAGGGTATGGAGTGAATCATCAGTTTTCTGGTTAAATAGATGCAATTCACTGAAAGGGAGTGATTTTTGCACCTCTATGGGGAAACCAAATGAATGAAGACACGATTCCTTCTGCATGACAATGCCCACAGCCATTGAGCACAATGAGGTATCTGCCATGTCTACAGCAGATTGAAGCGCTGATCATGCCACGAGTTTCCCTTCATCCAGGATAGACTGGAACCGGGGTCGATCTTGCTGAGACAGCTTTTCAGTAAAGTCCTCCAGTTTGCCATAGTTGAGGAATTCATATTTAGCCAACAAGGCTTGATAGTTCGAAATTTGGAACTAGAGGCTAGCTGATGAGCAGACCTGGCTTCCCAGAAAGTCCAATTGTTTGCCCTCCTTATCAGCGGGGGTGTAGTGCAGGGGCTGGGGGCTGGACCATTCAGTTGTTGCTTGCACCACAAGGGTATTGGCCTCGTTTACTAGGAGGCCTAGGTTGGCACACACAGCCAAAAGCAGCTCCACATGGTCCTGTTCCCGAGACCGGGAGCTGCCCTTGAGCAACCAGTCATTGAGGTAGGGAAATATCCGGACCCCTCAGCATCCAAGATAGGCCACCACAACCGCCATACACTTTGTGCATACTCTGGGCGCGGTGGACAGGCCAAATGGGAGAACCGTAAACTGGTAGTGGTCCTGTCCCACCAAGCAACGAAGGAAGCATCTGTGCCCCTCGAATATATGGATATGGAAGTATGCATCCTGAAGCTCCAAGGCCGCATACCAATCGCCAGGGTCCAGAGAGGGTATGATACATGCCAGAGACACCGTGCAGATCTGGCATTTGACCATGAACCGATTGAGGTCTCGCAAATCCAGGACAGGCCTGAGCCTCCCTTTCGCCTTTGGGATAAGGAAATAATGGGAGTAAAACCTTTTTCCCCAGAACTCCCTTGGAACTTTCTCCACAGCTCCCAAGCTGAGGAGCTGACCCACTTCCTGTTCACAGGGGTACATGTGATGGGTCCCCCATGTCGTCCCAGGGAGGAGGGTGGGAGGGCAGGGGTGAGACAAACTGTAGATTGTAGCCCTGGGAAATGGTGTTGAGTACCCAATGGTCCGATGTTATTCAGGACCATTCCGCAAGGAACGCGCACAAATGGTTGCTGAAGGCAAACTTTTTGGTAGGAGGGTCCTCTCGGGAGGCACCCAGGTACCCTCCTGCAACCAGTCAAAAATGTCTCTTGCCCTGCTGCTTGCCCCTCGAGGGCCCAGGCTGAGGGGCAGAGCGAGACTGCCTCTTAGGTTGCCTCTTTTGGGTCTTGGACCTCTTATAGGCGGGCTCATATCTTGGCTGAGGAGCTGGGGCGGGAGCCTGCAGCTTAGGCTTGTCCTTGGCAGGCGGGACGTAAAGCCCAAGGGTTTACAGGGTAGTATGTGATTCCTTCATGCCATGAAGTTTCACATCTGTTTGTTCCACAAACAGGTCCTTGCCATCGAAGGGAAGATCCTGCATCACAGACTGTGCCTCCGTGGACAGCCCAGACAGCAGTAGCCAAGACGCTCTGTGCATGGACACCACCGAGGCCATGGACCGAGCAGCTGTGTCAGCTGCATCCGAAGCTGCCTGCAGAGCAGCCTTCGCAGCAGCGGCACCCTCCTCCACAAGCACCTTGAATTCCTTCCTTTCACGCTCCAGAAGGGAGGGTTCGAATTTGGGCAGTGACCTCCAGAAGTTAAACTCATAACAGCTAAGGAGGGCTTGGTGGTTGGCCACCCAGAGCTGGAAACTGGACAACAAATAAAGCTTCCTACCAAATGAGTCCAGCCTTCTAGAGTCCTTATTCTTGGGTGTGGATCCTGTCTCTCCCTATGATTTACAGACTCCACCACTAGAGAGTAGGGGGCCGGATGGGTAGAGAGATACTCGTGCCCTTTCGTGGGCACAAAATATTTGCGCTCTGCCTTCGACATTGGCGCAAGGGAGGCCGGCGTTTGCCAGAAGGCATTGGAAATGTTAGCCACCCCTTCGTGCAGCGGTAGGGCCTCTCTGCCCAGAACTGAAGAGGAGAGGACATTGAAGAGCGAGTCTGAGGGTCCCTCAATCTCCTCAGCTTGGAGTTGGAGGGTCAATGCTACTCGCTTCAGTAGCTCCTGGTGAGCCCTGAAGTCCTCCTGTGGTGCGGAGGGGGGTGGGGCTGCAAACTTGTCATCCGGCGCGTGGGAGGAGGCTGGTACAGAGCTCTGCACATCAGCCGGCGCCACGGGATCCACCCCTTGGTCGGACTCCGCATGTGGTGCTGAGGATCCATGACCCATCGATCTATCCCTTGGAGCCCTGGATAGTGAGGCAGAGGGAGCCTCCGACGCCCCTGCTACTGAATGAGCCTCTGGCTGAGCATGCACCGGGGGCTAGGGGATCCACTGTCACCACTGGCCCTGCTATGGGGGCCCTTGCCACTGACCGTGCTGTGACACCGGCAGCACTAGCCGGTCAGGTTGGCTGGGCTGGGACATAGGGGGCCACATGTGGGACGAGGTCAGGGTTACCAATGACCTATCAGTACCATGGGAGCGGTACAATCAATGTTGCCGAGAACGACGTCTGCCACGGGGACCGGGACTCTGACGTCGAGGAATGGTGCTGCCTCGTGCTACTACTTCTCAAGACGCTGCGACGTCTAGATCCGCGATGACGTGGAGCTGGCGATCCCCGCCAGGAGTCGTGGGCACAGTGACTCGAGGAGAGAGAGCTGGTGGGTGCTGCAGAGGGCCCTATTGTGTGGTAAACCATTGGCTCCTCTGCTGTTGTAGAAGAGGGTACTGACATGATGCCGGTGGTCTTTTGGGGTACTCATAGTGGCAGTAGAGAATGGGAGGCCCTTGTACTCCATTGGAATCCTCTGAGGATGAAAACTCAAATCTCCATAGCAGGAGGTTGCACTGGCTGTCTCAGGCTGATGTGCAGGGGTGTGGAGGGAGAAGCTCCCTGACCTGGGTCCGAATGAGGCCTCATGGTGACTTCCATGCAGCCTTTTTGGGTAAAGCTTGGTAAGGAGTTGCAGATACTGCACCTGGATGAAATGGGGGCTTCTCCCAACCAGTAGAGGCAGCATTGATGTTCATAACTGATCAAGAAGGAATGAGGGCAGGCAGATTTTAAATCCTGGTGTCTTTGGCATAGCCTGGTACCCACCCACAGGTACTGAGGTGGAGGGGGGTGAGGGGGACAGGTAATCCGTAAACAGATTCCCCCGAAGTCTCAGTTCTACTACAAATACTACTAAAAGCTAAAAGTACATTATAACAGTAAAAACAGAAAACACTTCAAGAAAAACTAACTATATACAATTCTAAATGTTTGAAGGTGCATCATACTTGAGAGAACACTAGTAGCTCTCACTCTGACCATGCAGCAATGAGAAGGAACTGGAGACAAAGTCAGTCCGCCCAGCTCTTTACCACCTCTGATGAAACCATGAGGTGAGGCAAGGGCGCATGCACAAACCAATGGACTCTACTACTTTCAAATACTCCAGCTTCGGACACGTGTAACATACAATGGAATACAATAGGGACCATCACTTGAAGAAAGCGAACCCCCGCTCGGGTCTCTGCCAATCTGACCCAGGGGAAAATTCCTTCCCAACCCCAAATACGGCGATCAGTTAGACTCTGAGCACATAGGTAAGACCCACCAGCCAGACACCTGGGAAAGAATTCTCCGTAGTAACTCAGAGCCCTCCCCATCTAGGGTTCCATTACCAGCCACTGGAGACATTTGCAGCTAGCAGTCGCAGATTGGCTACATACATTGTAGGAAGTCTCATCATACCATCCCCTCAGTTTGTTGCAATAAGTCATAAATCCAGTGTTCAGAGGGAGTATTATTATTTTATTTTATACCCTGAGAAAACCTGCTTCAATACAGATATACCCCCTCCCTGACTGCACACTTGTAGTTGTCACTTGCCACTCCACACTGGAACCTATATGGGATATCATTAAACAACTACAACCCAAACTTGATGAGGGCCCCATCCTGAAAGAAATCTTTCCTGAACCCCTCTTCTGGCCTTCAAACAACCCCCAAGGTGGTCCAATAAAAGATATTACCTCACGTTGTCTCTAAACACCAGCTCCTAACACCTAAATGGGGAAAACTTTAAGGAACACCTCTTAAACACATGAAATCTGTATTGCAATCAAGTTACTACATATTATTTGTATTTCACTTACAAGAATTCAAACACATTTGAATAAATATTTCCAGTTTTTAAAGGTCATTTTTATTTAAACCAGCCTTAAATAATGTTGATTTCAGGCGGGGGGGAAGGGGGAGAGAAAGAAAAAAGATTGAATGCCATTCACATTCCAGTATACATTATCCAGCAAGATTTTGTAATCTTGCAACATATTTTATCCAACTTCTGACATCACAAATCATGCCAAAAAGTGTTTTGTAACTATACAATGATTTTTTTCAGTTTTAATTAAATTTAATTAAAAAAAAGACTAGACAATTTAATTTCTTAAGTGCGCATCAGTCTCATGTCCACAATCATTTACATTCCACGCTTCATGCTCTCAACAAATATCCTAAAGAAGACTAAGATTTTTTTCCATCACTGATAGTACTGAAGATATTTGGTAGGTTTATATACAGAAGCTTATTATATGATTTAAACTTTAGTAGGCAATAAGTTACTGACATATGCTGACCAAAACAATATTCCATCCAGACTAATTATATATTTGATACATTCAAATAAGAAAAGAATTTGAAAGTTTTATGCTATTCATTATTTTATACATTGCAGTGCAAACAAAAAAAAGTGAAACTTAACTTTTCCTGAGTGTTTACTACTTCCCCATGATCCATTTAAAATATGCTCTTTTTATACCTCGTCTTGTCAAAACTGTACAATTAAAGACATGCTGCATTTTGTAAATGTCAGAAAAGACTGATCAGCAATTTATAGCGATATTTAAAAGCATTTTTAAAATCCTTCATCTCAATTTTATAATTCTACAAAGGACAGCATAGGTTTAATATGTAGCAAAAAACTGTGTTGACTTTTTTCAATTAACCAAATGTTCCAAATTATGTAAGTCACATACCTTCCAAAACATGAAGGGAATAGTCTGTCTGAAAGGTTTCAAAGTAAATTTTTTAACAAATCTATATTATAAGTATCAAATCATTCTTCCATTACTAACATAATGCCCAATGAGCTGCCCCTTTCTAGGCAAAAATAAAATAAAATAAAAACTAAACACCTTTCAGGAATGTGTTTTGGGCAAGTGGAAAGGATTTCTTACAAATTCATATTTGTGCTGATGGCTACAGACCACGAGTTTCTAATTCAATCTTCTCCTCTGTTTGAAGCACATCAGGTTCTACTGGAGCAACAGGTGGTCGGAGCATGATCTCTGGCCCGCCCCCATAGATTGACTGGAGAAAATTCCAAGTTTCTTCAGAAATCTGTCCAGAATCTGCTCCTGAAAACAATATATTTAATCTTTTTCAAAAGAGTATCTTTAAAAATTTAGATTATGAGTTAGAGTAAAACTCCTGTGACTTTAGAAAAAGATGTTTAAGAGTGGCAGAAAACTTCTTGCCCTAAATACTAAACACTCCAATTTAATATCATTCCTTTGAATTTCTGCAACACTGTACATACTATCCAACCTGGTTACAGTATTTTGTAAGTGAACTGTCAAGAACATAATGGAGAACAAACTGTTTCTTACATTTAATACTAATTAATACCAAAACCAACTGGTCACCAGAGAATGTGGCACGTAATTTTATCTCAAACGTACAACTAGCATATCAAAACCCAAAATAGGTTATAAAATGTGAAGTTTCTATAATGAATCATCTTATTTGATATATTTGTCCACCAGGCTGATTGCAGACAAGTTTGTGTTCACGTTCTGGCAATCAAAGGATTTCACATCCAACTCCAGCTAACTAAGGCATGGAGTTAAGGGACTCCACAAAGTCCAGTCTGCTCACAGTGGCTGAGACAAAGCACTAGAAGTGCAGACTATAAAGCAGGAAACACGAAGAAATTCTCAGAACCCAAGGAAGAATACACCAATAGGACATTACAGATGACAACAACAGAATCGCATTGACTTTAACAGGTGTTGGATCAGCAATTACATGGTACTGTACAGTATTTACCAGAGTTCCTGTCACCTCTCTCTCTTTCAACTCAGAGTCAATGCAAGACAAGTGAGTTTAGTAGAAATACTTTTCCAATTCCTATCTAGTTCTATTATGGCTTAGGATAGCTTAAGCTAGAGTGAGAGCTTGGTGGCCAATCTACCAGCAGTAAGTGATTTAACACCAAGTTTCCTTATTGTTGTATGTTATAGTCAGATGCTTAACATATGGACACTGTGTATATAGAGTTTAAATAATTAAACCTCTAATATACCATGGGTCTAAGTCTCATAGAAACCAAGTAACAGGATAATGTAAATATTTAGCCATACTGCCTGTAAACTTTAAAACCACATCTTAGAGGGTAATATTATGAAATGCATTAAGATGAATTTTGAAAGAGTACAGTTACTATATTACTCCTGGGGGCATTCTGTGCCACTGCATGCACGCATATTTCATGTAATGCGCATATTTTTAATTTTTTTTTTTTCAGAAAAGTTGCTGGAGTTCTGCCTTTGTCCCACCAGAGGGCGGTATGGCGCTAAAACAGAGCAGCAGCTCCTGGCCAACCCCAGCTCAATAGGGAAGAGAAAGAGCCTGCCTTCTTCACAACGCCTGTTGGGCCAGGTCAGGAGATAGGGGATATGCGGAGACAGACAGCGTAGGCTGCTGGGGAGGTCAGATGCAGGCTCAAAGGCTAGTGGAGGAGGACAGACTAGGGCAGGGGCTGAATGCAAGTGGAGGCACAGGGCCACATGGGCAGAGGGGAAGGGGATGCAGAGCTACAGAGGGGAAGGGGGATGGCTGAGTGGGGGCACAAAGACACATTAGGACAGGTATACATGGAGATGAGGGGAGGGGGCTGGCTGAGGGGTGCAAGGACACATAGGGACAGGGGGGAGGGGTACAGGGCCGTATGGGGAAGGTGAGTGGGTGGCTGAGTGGGGGTGGAGGGGCACATGTTGACCGGGGCAGATGTGCCTGACTGAATGGGAGAGGCTAGGGGTCAGCCAGGGTCTGCATGGGGGATGCTTCCTAACAATCCCTCCCCACCCCACCCCCGCAAAAAAACTCTGTTCCATATGTTTGCCACACATACCCAACAACCCTTCACGTTCATACCCAGCAACTACTTCGCCCTCCCTCAGCTCCTCCATACCCCTGACTCCCCAGGCCTTTGCACCGCTTCTGAGGGGTGCGGGAAATATGGTTCTGTACTGTACTTTAAATGAATTACTCCTCAGAGTTCTGTATTAATATGCCTAGTAAGAATCTATTTGTCAAAAACATTTCCTGAATCTTTTTTTGTTGCCTGTATTGTTACACACATACTTGCTGACAGGTATTTTGAAATAAATTACCAAAATAATTGAAACTGGTGTGATTATATTGTGTTATTTTGACAAATAAAATAAGCAGATTTTTTCAAAATTTTAAAATATTTGTGCAGAATTTTTAATTTTTTGGCGCAGAATTTTTAATTTTTTGGCGCAGAATTCCCCCATTAGTACTATATGCTATGAATGCAGATGACGCTTTCTGTATGTAATGACCTACCAATAACAATCCACTAGAGGACTCCAGCTCTATCATTCAAATCCCCTTCAGAACACTGACTTCTATCAGGCTCACAAAAATTATTAAAATTATTTTTAAAATTTAATAAGATCCTTTTCCTCTAGGTCTCCCAGGGCATTTTTTCTATACTTTTCCATTTTCTGTATTTCTCTTGGGCACAGACTTTGATATTTTTGTCTTGAGCTGGGCACACACACATTGTGGCTATATTCTTTTACTTTGACGTAATTCTTGATTCAAACTGATGATCCAAATCAGGACAGACTGTTTAAACGGATGTACCTTACATCCAGTAGCTTCAAAGCCAGCACCTCCAACCTAGAGGGAAAAGACTCCAAGCTCAAAGCATACTGAGTGGTACACATCTAACGAAAGACAACAGAGAGAAAATACCTTCCCCCTCAATAGAAAATTAGTTCTCTACACTATTTTCGATACTCATATCTATAGTTGGATTTATCTGCAATAGAAGCTAGACCATTAATTTTCTTGGGTAAACTGTCAGGTGGCCTGGCTGCTTGGGGTCATGTGTCTGTTTTTTTCTCCAACTGCCATGCATGTATGATCTGAAAATTAGCATGAAGAGCATAAAACCACTAAAACCTGCATATAGAACGTCATAGCAGCATTTCTCCCAAACCATTAACAAAGAATAGGCTGCATAAATAATTTACAATATTATTAGTTACTTACCTTGTTTTAATATAACATTACTACATTTAGTGACTGCAATCTTCGTATTATCAATAGGGCCTGGAGGATCTAGTGTGGAAAAAAGAATAATAAAAAATTAGGACTCTGAAAATGGAAAGAAAGTAGTTTTTATTTTTATTTTTTTTAAAAGAGCATTGCAGTTGAGTTGCCTCCCATTGGTCTACTCACTGCTGAATTGTATACTTTGTATGGAGGAAAAGGAAACAGATGATTTCAGCAATAGTACTATGATACAAAGACACAAATGGACATTTTTCAGAAAGTAACCATTGCAATAATGAATAAAATCTTCGAGCAGTTTCAAAAGCAAGTTAGCCACAATTGCTATCCTTACCCAATCCCCATAATAGATATTATCCAATATTTAAACTGTAGCTTTACAAAAGAGACTTGCACCTGAAGACAGCTCTATTAACAAGAGCTGCATAATTCCTGCATAATACTTGCAACATATCAAAGCATGCATTAAATATTTTCTTTACTATTCTGCTCATGATATTCTTTGTTCTATCCTTCTGACAACATTCAGACATAATTTACTTTACTGGTACTACTACCTGAAAAGACAGAGAACATAACGAAAGAGCACAGATTACCTACCTACTGAAGAGAGTTTTATAACCTCAAGTAGTTACTTACCACGGTCTTTGCCCTTCACAAATCCTTCCCATTCTCTGAACCACTGCATACTGATGCAGTAAAAAATGGATGGAGATTCTTCTTCTTGGAATGCTCTGTTGAGCTAGAAAAAACAATAAAACAGACAGGCCCATTACCTGCATTGTTATAGATAGATGCAAAATGATTTTTTTCAGTAAACCATGATTTCTATCTAATATCTGATGAGTTGAGTAGCAATATTTGGATTGATACAAAATTATTTAAATGTTCTCAGTGTATCAAAGCAGTAAACACTTGGTAGTCTTGAATCTCACGAAAATATCTGAAAGTCAATTCCTACTTGAGAGTTTAAAGATTTTATGTTTCCTTTGAATAAACTAGTACCTTAACTAACAACTAAAACTAATGCTCCTCTATTGAGCATAAGAGTGTCCACCACCAACCATTGCAGGGGAATGTCAGGGAAACCCAGACTCATGTATGTGAAAGAAGAATCAAGTTACATTTTATTTTACCATATAAACAGCTTTGCAATTCTTATATCTAAACCTGGTTTTCTTAACTATTTGAGATCTTGCTGACTTTCCTTCAAATGAGACCTTAGAAAGAAAAAACTGATTTTGTGCCCTTTGTTTTCTTTATTATAATGTAAAAAGACAGCATGAAAAAGGTTTTTATTCCTTTTTTTTTTTTTTAACTCTAGAAAAAATTGTTACTAGCCTTCTGTAACTGCTGTTACAGTAACTGCTGTTCTTCAAGATGTGTTCCTCATGTCCATTCCATGCTAGATGTGTGCACACCCACATGCACAGTTGCCAGAGACTTTTTCTTTAGTGGTATCCACAGGGCAGGCCATATGCTCATGGAGCCCCGTGCTCATGAGCCCATATAAGGAGTGCCTCTGGCCCTGCGCCCTCTCAGTTCCTTCTTGCCGTCAATTCTGACGGAGGGGTAGGAAGGCGGGTCACAGAATGAACATGAACAACACATCTCAAAGAAGAATTACAGAAGGTTAGTAACTGTTTTTTCTTCGAGTGCTTGCTCATGTCTATTCCATGCTAGGTGACTCCCAAGCAGTAGCCCTGGAGGCAGGCTGAGAGCTCACGGACATGCTTCTTGCAACACTGCTCTTCAGAAACTGGCAATGTCCCGGCCTGCTGGGTGATGGCGTAGTGGGAGGCAAAGGTATAGACCGAAGATCAGGTAGCGGCTCTGCAGATTAGTACCTGCACAAGGAAGGCCACTGATGATACCTGTGCCCTCATGGAATGGGCAGTCATGACAACCGGGGAGACACTCTTGCCTATTCATAATAAAATTTGATGCAGGCGGTTATCCAAGACGAGATCCTCTGGGACAATACCAGCAGACCTTTCATCCTGTCCGCCACCTGCCCTCGTTCTGTGACAGGAGGTAAGGAGTGATCAGTAGTAATCGGTGGACGTACTGCCAGCTGCAACAGATAAGGGTACCACATCTGCCTGGGCCAGGTGGGGGTGATAAGAATGATGTTTGCTTTTTCCCTTCTTATCTTCAAGAGAACTTTCAGCAATAGAGGGAATGGGGAAAAAGTGTAAAGAAGGCCCTTATCCCAAGGAAGAAGGAGAGCGTCTCCCATGGAGCGTCAACCCATCCCCGCCCTGGAACAGTACTGTGGACATATTTCTTGTTTTGGTGAGTAGCAAACAAGTCTATTACCGGTGTACTCAGAATATGTAGTGTAGAATCATCGACTATTTCCCATTTGTGGTTGTGCGGGAATTTGTGGCCGAGACAGTTGGCTATCGTGTTGTGTATTCCCAGTAGATAAGCCTCTGATATTAGGACATTGTGAGAGATGCACCAGTTCCATAACTTCAGTGCTTCTATGCACAGGGAATGAGACCTTGCACCTCCCTGTTGGTTTATGTAGTACATGCAGGCCATATTGTCCGTCATGACCTTTGTAGGCGTGTTCTTGATCAGTGGGAGAAAGTGAGCGCAAGCATTTCTGACTACTCCGAGCTCAAGCAGGTTGATGTGGAGACACATCTGCTGGAGACCATCTGTCATATGTTGTATGGCCATTGAGATGTGCTCCCCAGCCTATAAGGGATACGTCGGTGATCAGGAAAAGGGATGGGGAAGACTGAGCAAACGGTATTCCCATACAGATGTTTATTGGGTCCTTCCACCAGTCTAAGGATTGCTTGACCCTGGTGTCAAGTACCAGAGGGGTAGCCCTGTTAGTCTGGATCTGTAAAAGCAGCAAAGAGTCCTGTGGCACCTTATAGACGTACTGGAGCATAAGCTTTTGTGAGTGAATACATCTAACGCATGCATCCGATGAAGTGGGTATTCACCCACAAAAGCTTATGCTCCAATACATCTGTTAGTCTATAAGGTGCCACAGGACTCTTTGCTGCTATTGACCCTGGTGGGCATCGATAGAAGCTTGCCTATGTTGTCTCTGTTTGGCCTGTAAACCCAACTGAACCAAAACTGCCGCTTCGAGATTGAGGGCTGAGACGAAGTCAGCTGTGGTCCTGACGGGAATCTTGATTTCTTTCTCTGTGGCTCATAAGATCTCTGTAACAAATACTGAGGTGTGTACTGTGATGACCGGGACTTACACAGTGGCTAACGGCTGTATTTTCTCTTGCAGGCTGGCATGTATATCCCCAAGGAATGAAGGGTTGCCCGAGAATCCTTCAGTGTGTGAAGGGACGCATATGTCTTTTTGGCAAACAGCTTCGTTCCCTCAAAGGGAAGATCTTCCACTGTGGTTTGGACCACTTTTGGGAAGCCAGACAACTGCAGCCTTCTCATAACCACAGCTGTGGAAATTGAACGAGCCGCTGTGTCTGCTGCGTCTAATGTGGACTGTAGAGATGTTTTCACCATCAGCTGGCCCTCATTAATTATCGCCATGAATCAGTCTTTGTGGCAGATCTGGGAGCTGATCGATAAAGAAATTCGCATAGTTCTGGTAGTCATATTTGGCCAACATGGCCTGGTAATTAGCCACCTAGAACTGAAGAGTGGCTGATGAATACACTTTTCAGTGAAACAGTTCCTAGCGTTTCCCATCTTGGTGGATTTAACCTGGTATTGGAGGCCTCTAGAATTAACCACATCCACAGTGATGGAACTGGAGGCAGGTGGGAAAATAAATATTCGGTGCCCTTTGCCGGCACATAATACTTTTTGTCCGCCCACTTACATGTCGAAAGGCCGAATGCAGGGGTCTGCCAAATAACTCTGACAGGATCCAGAAGTGCCTCATTAACTGAGAGGGTCACTGCTAGAGGTGGAAGATTGTTCACCAGTTTGTGGTGAGGTTCAGTCACTTTGTGCACCTGTTATTGGCAGGACTTTTGCAACCCTCTGAGCTAAGTGATTTAAAATAATCTGTCATGGATGGTGGAGGGGGCATCTGCTGCCTCATCAGGTGAGGACAATGAGACAAGCTTGAGGGGTGTATTTCCTTTCTGCCTCATCTTCAACTTCCTCCCCGAGTTGCTCAGGAGGTTCTGAACCCTTTGACACCACAGCAGAAGGGGGGTGCCTCCTTGCCTGTTGGTATGCCACACTAGGGGCCTGGGATGCTTGTTGCCTCTGAGCCAGCCAGGGGTCCCAATAGGTCCACTGAGTGTGGGAGCTAGCGGCTGGTACTATGGCTGCCCAAACCATAAAGGTTGAGGGTCGGGTGGGCAATACCCGGGTGGGCCTGGTGTCCATGATGAAATTGGGACTCATATGGCGGGTAGGATGACGGTGGGAACCCAAGTCCTCTCGCTCACTGTCTGACTCTGATGAGGAGAAAAGTGGTGCACAGCATGGAGATGTCATTGAGTCCAATGCTCTTGGAAAACTCAGCATTAATGCCCCAGTACTGAGTACAGGTGAGTCTGGTGTGTCAGACACCAAGAGGTCTGTTGTGCAGGTTGGAGATGTAGACCTAGTCCTATGGTCCGCCAGTGCCATGCGCACTGGCGTTAGTGCCGATGACCGTGCAGATGTAGCCTTCGCCAGTGCAGATCTTCCATGCTTCTCATGCCCCCACATCAAGTACCGGTACTTTTTTGCCAGTCCCCATCAGGTCTTTGGGGAGATCGACTTGCTCTCTTGGCTTGGTACCGCACATGTTCTTGGTACCGCACATGCTTGGCTTCGGCACCGTCAGTACCAATAATTTCTGGCTCAACTGAGGCTTGCTACAGGGACTCACAGACCTTTTCTTAGTGGTCTTGAGTGAGTGGCTCATCTCCTTGGGATCACCTGCCTTCAATGTAGAAGGTTGCAGTGATAGCTCTGGCATTTGAAGCCTTAACTCTTTGTCCTTCCTGGACCTAGGTTTTAACTGCTGGCACCAACCACACTTTTGTGAACTGTGCTTTTCCCCCAGGAGGCAAATGCACTGCAAATGTCCATCTGTCATTGGGATGAATTCTTTGCTGCTAAGTCAGTTTTTGAAGCCTGGAGAGCCAGGCATACCTTTGTCCAGGGGTGGTCTGCACCATCCCCACCAACCCTTTCTTTTTTTTTTTTCCCCTCCTTTTTCTTTTTTTTTGGCATGACCAACTCAGAACAAACCAGGTACTAAAAGAAAAAGGCTTCAAGGAAAGCTAAAATTTGCAAAACTATAGGGAGTTAATGATCCATTAATGGACAGCTCTTAGCTCCAAGCTGTAGCTCACGAAAGCTTATGCGCTAATAAATTTGTTAGTCTTTAAGGTGCCACAAGTCCTCCTGTTCTTTTCTCTAGCCAGGGGCAGTTGAGAAGGAACTGAGAAGGAAATGCCTGTGCATGCTGGTTAGCCTCATGGCAAGTGGGGAGACGCATGTGCGATGGACTGCTATTGAAATTCTTCAATTGGTACTGCGGGGGCGCACGCACACACACACACACACACCCCCACCCACCCCCCCCTATAGTGGAACACCTATTGAGACACTACTTGAAGAAGAACTGATTGTTCACATGGTGCTGGCTCTATTCCTTTGTTTCCAATTAAGTAGCACTAAAATAATATCAGCTAAAAACGTATTCAATGTTTCCCTAATGTTACAGGTCTCACATACATAATGGTCATAGATACCACAGGGATATTATATTATTGCAAATGAGAGTAGGTGGTTCATGTAAAAAACATTGAAATATTGAAATATGAGTCACACTATGAAAAGTTGAGAATCCTGGTCAAAATATTGCTTCTGAAGAATCTACAAGATAAAGACAAAAAGACTGGAAAGAATCAGAGAATGTAGATTACTATTTTTTACCCGAATAAATATTTCCAATTCAGTCTTCCTTCTTTTTTCAATTTTCTCAGCCTCCATTTGGCAGGTATGACAAACATACAGGTGGTTAACAGCTGGTCCTCCCCCATACCTATAATCATAGTAAATTTCATTATTAATTTAATGACAAATATTTCATATTTCTCCTCCACATTCTAATAGCCATGAGAATGTCAGCACCAGATTCTGTTTGTTTTAATGACATGTGGCAAACACACAGCAGTGTAGACTGAATTTCTTATTTTTAATGCTATTACCCTGGATAATTCATCTGTAAATTGGGGCAAAGCACAGCTGCACATACTAACAAGAGCTGCTGAGAATTGTCTATAATACACTCAGGTTCTGGTCACTATGACACATGTAGGCTACCATTTATTCTCTATACTACAGTAATATTTACCATAACTGGGGATACTGGCATTTGATCTTTGGAAACAAATCTCTTTCAGATTCTGCCTCGCTAGACCCAGTCCGAATAGTTTTATTATTGAAATCTTCTCCTAATAAAGAGAGTTGGTCACAAGTTCCTTCAATGAACAGCACCAAGTTAAAAAAAAAAAAAAAAAGTATATTTAAAGAGAAAAATAACCTTTATTGCTCTGATACTATCCACTACAAAAATGCAAACAACTCCCCCCTCTCCCTCCCCAAAGCCTTCATGGCTCTACCACAAAAAAGCTAGTAGCAGTTTATTACCTCTAAACCCAACAGTTGTGAATGAAGAAAAAAAATTAATACAATTAACAGAAAAAGCTTTAAAAAACAAAACACTTTTGAACATGTCTCCCAGATGAGGATTCAAACAGCAGCTATTATTAGTCAGTTATTAACAATTTTATTTGCATTTTTAAATGCACAGTTTATCTGACATGCACAGAGTCATTCTGGCTGTTTTATTTCGCTTTTGTTTCTCAAAACTAAATACACAAAACTAAAACAAAACTATGAAGGTGGAATACAAGACCAATAAAACCCTCAGCCCCGCCCTACGCCAGTAAAAAGTTATCTGAAGTTTAAAAACAAAGAAGGAACAGTATATTTTTAAAATCCACCCACCACATGGCTTAAACAAATTATCATCCAAAAGAATAACAACTCTTCACCTGGTAATTCTGACTCAAAATCCTAATATAAGCATGTTTGATGTGCCACATTAAAAATGCCACTTCACATTTGTATGTCACCAAAACGATTTCGATGTATTTGCAAACATGTCACGAAGTTCTGTGGGGTGAGAAGAGGAGGTGGGGGGAATTTGTGATTGCAGGGCTGCAGTGGCCAGAGAAAGGGGTGACTTTCCCCAACTCCAGGGCTGCAGCTGCCGGGGAGAGATCCTCCTCCTTCCCAGCCCCAGCTTGGGGGCTACTGTGGAAGGGGAGAGAGGGCACATCCATTGCATTAGAAAGGTAAGACTACTAATATTAAAATATGAGTTGTGTGCTTTTATTTGTAGAACAAAAAAAGTTTATTAAGTTTTTTTTATGTAGCGCTTTTATCCAAAACGCTTTACAATAGTTAGCTATCGATACACACAACGTTTGGAAAGATCATTAAGTGGTCCGCCGAGACACTCAGCAATTTTCAAGTGGTCCGTGGAATAAAAAGTTTGAGAACCACTGCTCTACAAGATTCCAACATCTAAACTTGCTCATGTCCACTGTTTTGTTCATAGAAGATTATTTTTCCACATCTTTACCTTTTCTGCCAACTGCTAGCACATAAGAAAGTCATCTTCAAAGCCATTGCTAACACCAAAATGCAGGGCAGTCAGTACCATTATCCTGGAAACAGTGCAGCATTGGCTGGACTAGAAAACCAGCAGTATGACAAAGCAAAGACTATAGGACTGCTCCTGATCAAATGCCTACATGGCTTGAAGCCACGAAGATCATCCTGAATAATATTTGTTTCAGCAGAAAGGTCAGGTTGAAATGTAGACTATGGACTGAGGGTAATTTGTGTTCCTTTCCAGTGAAATTCATTATTTATGGAAGAGACACAGCAATCTGGATAATCTGATCCTACCTGTAGGATCTGATTTAGCTGTAGGATGCTTACAATCTACCTAACTGATGCACTGTTTTATTTCATTGGCTGATTATGCAGATGAGTTTTTGAAAATTAATGCTAAGTGCTTTTTTTTTTTTTTTTTTTTTTAAACCACAAATGCAAGCCAGTTCTTTGAAGCAATGATAAAAAGCACTTTACAACGCCTTGTTTACTTAGCTGTACAAAGAAGCTCCAGTCTAAAATCTGGCATTTAAGATCTTGAATCCGAAGAGAATTTTATTTGAAACCTCTGAAGATAGTAAGTTCGGTTGTTTAGGATTATTTAGACGATTATCACTCCATTTACAAAAAAATAATTTGTGAGGATGTTACCCTTCAAGATATAGAAATGTCACATTTTGTTTAAATTAAAATTGAGTTATTTCATTACAATAAGAAATTGTACCCACTCAGATTTTTGTCTCTTATCACTCATCAAACTTCATGGATGCATTTAAATCAGTAACAGTCTTGTTTTAGCTCAAGCACTAAACAATACTTTACAAGATCACATTTTAGATTTTGAACTATATTCTCTACCTATATATATTTTCGACTGAATAGGTCATATGCGGATTATACTGTTTACTTATTAAAAATAAAAGGGAAATGCACCCACTAAAAGCATTCTTCTTCTTCAGGAAATTTAGAATCATGAGAACACACGTACACTTTTTAGCACTTTACTCAAAAGGACACCACCTCCCCAATACTGGGGAAAGGATGAGAGAACAAATACCACATGACAAATGTTAGCCATGTTGCTTAAATTGGAAGGCACCTGGATACCTGGGAGAAAAGGCAATTTCTGGAAAATTTCAATTTTGCATGGGAAAACTTTGATTTTCCCAAAATAATTTGATTTCTTGTTAGAAATATCAAAATATCAAAAATATTTCATTTGAGAATGGTTAACCTAAAATGGAATATTTAATTTTTTTCATTTCAACAAAACATTAAACAGTATTTCCCTATCATGGCGCATTGTCTTATGAGATTTGTAATTCCAGCCCCCATTCTTGCCTATGGACTGAGTTCCCTGGAGAATTGTTTTCAGAGTAGCAGCTGTGTTAGTCTGTATTCGCAAAAAGAAAAAGAAAAGGAGCACTGAATGCATCCGATGAAGTGAGCTGTAGCTCACGAAAACTTATGCTCAAATAAATTTGTTAGTCTTTAAGGTGCCACAAGTACTCCTTTTCTTTCTGGAGAACTGTAACTCCCATAAGGCAATGCACTGGTTTCCCTCTCACTGAGCTCAGAGCTTTGTGGGAGATCTAGTCTAGTCAGGGACATGGCCCCATGGGAAGCCTGATATCCTACTCTCTCCTAATAGCAATGCACCACAACGAGAAAACGCAGGTTAACGTTGAAGTTACTTGAAACAAAGCATTTCAGCACATCCCAACAATCCAAAATGAAGTATTCTGATTTGGGAAAATGTTGAAATGATTTTTGATCAAATTTTTTTGACATTTCCATATACAAATTTTTCAGAATTTGTTCTGCAGAAAATTTTGAAATTTCAAATTTTCATCTAATTTCAGGATGAAAACAAATGCTGAAATGTCAGAATTTCCCACAGAATGGGAATTCCAATTTCTGCTCAGCTCTAATAAGTACCTCTATAGAATAGAACTTGTTTACTCTCTGATCTGCTCTGCATACAAGTTACACTGGTTTAACTAAAGCCAGGTCTGCAACAAACTTTTGCAGGGATAGCAATGTTAGTTAGAGGTGTGATTTTCTTTATTACACTTTTATACTGACAACAGCCTCATGTAGAAGTAGTTATACTGGCATACAAGTGTTTTGGTTGGTATTGCTTATTTTGCTGGTATAAATGGTCTCTATACTAGAAGGATTTGCTGATACAGACCTGGCCTAAAGTTGTGATTTTAAACTAATTAGTTATACCAGTGCAACTTTTATGTTGACAAGTCCTCTGAAAGTATTGAAGGCAGTTTGGTCCCAATCAGGCTTAATTCCACCTTTACTTGGTTCCACAACAACAATCTGAACACTTTTTTAATTTAGTTTTTGATGGGTGAAATTTAACTGCATTTGCAATAAGAATTTCAGTTTTCTTCAGCTGAAGAAGCCTATTAGATTAGCATAGAAAGACTGCCCCACCAAGCTGTAGAGCAGAGGTAGTCAATAGGTGGACCATGGGCCAAATCCGGACAGCCAGACACTTTTGAACAGATCCCAAAATCTTTTTATTTATTATCATTATTGTTATTTTTTATTATTTTCTCTGGTGGCTGGATCTTGACTATACCTTGACCAAGAAATTGACTACCGCTGCTGTAGAGAGAGAAGGCAGCAGACACTGTCTGCCGAGCCTGAAATGCTGACAAGACCCCTGATTTGCAGTAAGGATAAGATCAGACATGGGAGGGGCATGTCTCAGAACATGGTATTTTCAAAAGATCTGTAACTTTCTAGTTTCTTGTTGAACTTAGTGTGGGGGTGGTTAGTGGCCTTAACCATTACTGGTTAGTCAGTAGGAGGGACAATAAAAACAATCAGGTCACATTTCCTCCCCTGGCCCTCAATATGGAGGTAAAAGAGTTATTCCCAGTATCTCCGCAGGAACACTAAAGAATTATTTGAGGAATAAATCCTTCTCTGCTGGAAGGAGAATGACAAGCATGGAAATGGGTGTCTCTTTGGGAGGCACTGGCAAGTTCAGGGCGGGGGGACGGGACAGAGAGGGAAGAGATGCTGCTTGTATGGGTTAGGTGCAATGAAAAGACAAGCTCCATAGAGAAGTGGGAAGAAGCTGGTTGGTGGGGATGTAGGAACACATTTCCATTTTTTGCTTGGGGATATCTACAAATCATTACACCCCCAGGCTTAGATGCCTGGGATTTAAAAGATAAAAATTATTGGAATGTGTAATGTGCAACAGAGTCCTCACGGACCTCAATGGGGCTCCCATGAAGCTTTGTTGCTTTAAAAAGAATTGAGCCTTAAAAGGGTCACTCCTTCAGGAAGCACACAAACTCAACCTGATAGAGGAGTGCAGAGGAATTACAGAGACCCCCCAGAAGTAAGTTATTTTGAAATAATTCTGGCAGATGACAGATAAAGACAAAACCAAGGGAACAGAAAACTAGCTCTTTCTATAGCTAGGAAGCTGTGATACACAGTTCCTTCAAAATACCTCTTGCAAAGCACGTTTAGCTGACATGCTTTGTTATTTTGTAGAATATATATAGCATTTATTGGTATGATTCCCCAGTTACCTGTAACACCATTTACTTGGGTTGTCTTGTACAAAGCAGATTTCCTAAATCTGCGCCTTGCACTCCATTCTCTCATCCAGAATTCCATTTTTAACACTAACCCTAAGATTTGTGAACTCAGGACTTAGCACAAATGCTGGCTCTCAAACCACAGCGCAGTGTCAGTTACCTGCTATATAGGGTATCCCATATGTTCTGAGGTAGCATTACAACCAAGTCCTCTATAAAACCAGCTTTATGTGGAAGAACACCTATAAGAAGAAAAAAGTCTTATTACATTTTTTTTTTTTTGGGTGGCTATTCTACATAGAGTTAGGGAAAGAGATAACTAATGTTTTAAAGGTCTCTAAGTCACGAACTACCTTTTGACCACTTCAAATCAAAATACAAGATATAATACAGTAAATGTTGTTTTAAATGATGCGTCAAAGTACCAACTCAAGAGTAATCTCTTAAAAGAGGCCCCACTCTCTTTAAGATGTGGCTGAAAATTTTACTGGAAAAGCTGAAGGGAATCACATCAAAGATTTAATTCAGACATATTTGAAAGCAGAAATGGATTGATTGTAAAGGCATCTTTTAAGAATGCTGGTTGTAAAATGTTTTTTTAAATGTAGGATTAAATTCTAATTTAAAATTGCTACTTAAGAACTTCCGGATTACTCACATAAAAGCCATTGATTGTGACTTACCAAATTCTATTCCACTCACTACTCAGTAAAGCTCTTCAGGCTTTCTACATAGCATCAAAGAGGGTTATGGATAATGAAAATTCAGGAAGAGGGGGAACAGAAGAAAGGCTATCGGGATTATTTGTTGTTGCTCCTACGACTGTACGAATACTATGTACTATAAACAGCTATTGTACATACACAGCATTCTAGCCTCTCCATGTGGGGGAAACTAGCGAGGATGATGCACATGTGGATGTAAGGGACTGGGGGTCTTGAACGCTGGTCCACAGGACTCTGACACGAGTAAATTCCAACCTGCCACTTGTTGTCAGAAGAGGAGCCAAACTCTGATAGAAGACCCCAGTCCTGGGAACTGATTGGTGGACCAACAGGGGTCCCAATTGGCTCATAGCTCCTATTTAAACCCAGAATAGCAACTGCGTTCACCATATTTAGGGCTGCTTCCCTGGCAATACCTGCTCCTACTGCTGATCTCCTGGTAACCTGACCTTGCCTGTCTCGTGACACCTGACTCTTGAGTTTGCTCTGGCCTGTGTCTGACTCTGATCTCCCGGTATCTGACCCAGCCTGACTCCCGACCCGACCACTAGGTCAGACCATCCATGTCCTGATCGTGACACTGGCATCTGTAGCAGCCTTGAACAATGAGAAGGTGGTTCTCTTAGGCTCAGGTTCTCCTACTGCACACATACACCCTGCAAATGGCCACAGGCATAATATTTTCTCTTTTGCACATGGTTACTTGGGAGAAGGTGCTGGATACTGCATGATGGTTGCTTAGAAAGTCAGATGCCAAAATAAGGGTGACATCACAAAACAGTTTTCACGAATGTCTAGCAGAGGAAGGACAATTTAAAACTTGTGTACAAAACATGCAAGAAAGTGTCTTTAATCATTACTGTTTTCACATTGGATACCCTGTTGTGCCCTATCACTTTTGGGTTCCTGGGATTTTTATCCTCAGGGTGTAGTTGTGGCAAGGATTTAGGTTACAAGGTGTTAGTCCAAACAGTTATTAGGGGAACATAACCATGCAATCCAAGGTATAAAAACAACAAAAAATCAATATAAATGTTTTGAAAACATGCAGACCATATTAGGGTGCTATGGAAAACATGCACACTGAAGAAAAATTATTATATACACTTTTTGTGGAATTACACACTGTGGTCAGACCTTGACTGTAAAACACTTAAAGTAGGTCCCTAACCAGAAATGATGACAAGATAATAAATAACCTTGGCTTCTGGGTAACTGATAAGAGTAAAGAAACTGATTGCATACAAGTTCCTGTATTTTAAAAAATTCCCTGCTGGCCAATGAAATAAATCTTCATCCTCAAAGGTAGATGTTCTGTTTTACTGGTACTTCATAAAAGATTAGCAGTCTCACCTCCATGCATACAGAGGAAATCATTATTTGAAATAGGTCCTGGCTCAGCAAAAGTCTTGAATTTATTCAGCCACTGTCGAGAAATATAGAACTGCAGGAGACTTGGTTCCATCATAGTCAACAGACTTGATACCCTCTGTCTCTCTCTTCGTGCTTCTTCGTTGCTCTTCCTATTATATGAATTAAAAAAAGCATTAAGCACAGGATGTATCCTTATGTGTGGTGCTGATTTACTCTGAACACTGGTTTGGAAACCAACTTTTTCCTTCACTGAATTTCTGGGTCATTACATTTAATACACCTAAAAACCCAATTAAAAATATCCCATTACTATACCATTAAATAATTTTAATTCAAGTTAAAACAACCAACAGAAAAGACACCTATTTAAATAAAGGATTTGAATTTTAATACGTACTACCAAAATATAAATATTCCACATGCTTGAGTTTATATTCTAATTTTGAAGCGTTTGCTCACAACAAGCACAGTGTTCTTTTTGACAATATGGTCTATTCCTAAAAGGAACACAGAAACAGTCATTCTGGGTCAGACCAATGACCATATCTTGTCCAGCAGCTTGAATCTTGTGCTTGTGGCAAAGACAAAAATATTATCAGAATGTATCTACTCATCTGTGCAATTCTACTGTAACTTATTTCTGCTAGACTCAGTATTCAACTTCCGGTAGCAAACACATATCCTTTGTTAATTAAAACTAGATGTCAGTATAAAGAATGTAATGCTTAAAAACAGAATAGTTTAATAGTTGTAAAACAGTTAAAAGGTAAGAGTCTGCATGTACAGTTCCAAGTATAAAAGTGACAGAGACTAAAGATGGTAATAGCAAGTGTCTCCTTTACACTGTCTCAATTTCAGAAAAAGACCAGGACACAGAAAAATAAGCACACAGTAAAACCCCTGTTGTTCCAGTTCCCAGCTGCTAAAGAGTTTCCTCAACTCCCTTTATAGCTCTAACAATCTTAGTCTGTCTGTGTGCAGAAATCCTCCCTATATGCATCATCCTCTGAATAAAAATGAGGCAATCTTAGTTGCCAGTTCTAAGACTCTTCAAGTTCTCGTCATCTCACTGAGTTTTCATTATCTTCAATCTGCACAAAAAATGTTCTGATCCACCTCTCTGGCTTTATTCTGAAGTTTTATAAGCATTTAAACATTCAAGCAATTTCACCTTGTAATTGTTACATCAAAAAATAAACTGGTGGCAAAGCATTTTCACTAAAGCAAAGCAAAGCATCTCCATGATGGCATCTAGTGCTCCTCTCAATATCACATTAGAACAAATCTTCTTGAAGCCTTTCCACTACAGTAGTGCTGCTGCATTACTGCCTTCTGCAGAAGAGTGCAGCCTCCTTTTTTCTTATACTGAAATTGCTATGCATTGTTAATGTGTCTTCTAAGGGCTATTATAAAATAAAAGCTTTTCTCCAGCATAGTTGATTTTGTGGTGACACATACTTGACATTAGTTCCATCTGAACTACAGGATCTCTGCCAATAGCTGAGTGTCTGACTGACCCAACCTACCCTCCCCAAATCCAAATGTCTCACAAAATTTATTTAGCAACCTAATTTTAAAAGCTGGGTGCCAAATGGCCAACAGCTCAAAAGTGATTCATTTACTTGAACAAGGTTTATACTGATACTGACCTTTCTCCTCCTTTTATTCACTTTCTTACCTGTAGAAGAGAACATAAGCTTCTGCATTCTGTACAGTGGATTCTGGTACTTCTGTGACACTATGATCATCAAATTCATACCATAGATTATTTAAATTGTTTCGGCAATAAGCTATATAATGTCCACCTAGAGTCAGAAAGTACAGTGAAATGTGAGGCTATGAACAATTTAGGTAACAGGTGGAAAAACAGAAAATTGTACATGTCTTCACCACATATGTTTTATGGTATTAATGAAAGGGACTTTTTACTATAGAATTTGGTTTAAGTTCCTTATAAAACTAAGATCAGCTTTTTGTTCCATTCCCATCAGCTAAAGGGAAAAGGCAGACATGGTTATGTTCTTTCAACATAAGCTCCGCTCTCCAAGTGATCTTTAGTTTGATTGATTTCTGAGCAATGTGAATATTGTGCTCTGGGTCATGATGTCCAAGACAGTCCATTTAGTAAGTTATTTTAGTCAAAGGAACTCCTCTGTCCAGATGGTCACATTCTCTAAAAGCAGCCAGTGTACCTGCATGCAATAGGAACCATGTTCTACTGCTCAACATCTCAAGATTCTGAATTTGTATCTTGGATACTATTCACAATTAGGCTCAGGTTATTTCTTAAAATATGGAGTGCCTACAGTTGTGATAATCATATACCTGCTCTTGATCTGAAAGGGAGGCAGTATTTAGGGAAGAAGATGATGAAACAACTTGACCTAAACAATGAGGTTCTTGTCTTTGGAACCTACTAAAGAACCTATTATTCAGCTATTCTGACTCCCATTTCTCACTGAATGCACCTAGTTTTCTCCTGGTCTCTGACTCTTGAGAATAACATGGAATCTAACTACAATAGAACCCCACAGTTACGAACACCTTGGGAATGGAGATTGTTCGTAACTCTGAATAAAACATTATGTTTGTTCTTTCAAAAGTTGATAAATGAACATTGACTCAGTAAAGTTTAAAAGCTGTATTATTCGGAAGAAAAATGCTGCTTTCCCTTTTTTTAAGTAGTTTATGTTTAACATGGTACTGTACTATATTTGTCTTTTTCTTTTTTTTGGTCTCTGCTGCTGCCTCCTGATTGTGTACTTCCAGTTCCAAATGAGACGTGTGGTTGACTGGTCCATTCATAACTCTGGTATTTATAACTCTGAGGGTCTACTGTAGAAAGGAATGTTATGTCTGCTTGATTGATTTGGGCATCATTGGGAAGCACATTACAACCAGAGCCGTTGGATCTGCATTAGATGCCAGTAGGTTTCAGGATAGAACTGAAAGCATTTACCGTTAAATCTATGTCTTAGATGTTCGGGGCCTTGTTACATGAGAAATTGCCTCTCTTCCCACGCCATGTTGCCAGAGTTTATAACAGAAGGATTGGAACTCTTTCAGCCAAACAAGAAAGAACTACTGGAAGAATACTCTTCACAAGGGGAATTTGCAGTGCACTCCCCCTTGACAATGAGAGCCAAGATCAGCTAATTCTCTGGACATGCCACAAAGTCCATCTTTTCTCCACAGATCTTTGTGGACGGAGGAGCTTATTTTATTATCCACATTGTATTTGCTTGTGGTGTTGCTAGCTGGGATGAGCAGTCCTTTATATTGTATCATTATTTGTACTGTGTACTTGAATTTATGTAGCAGACAACATCAGGATCATAGAATCGTATAGAACCATAGAATATCAGGGTTGGAAGGGACCTCAGGAGGTCATCTAGTCCAACCCCCTGCTCAAAGCAGGACCAATCCCCAATTTTTACCCCAGATCCCTAAATGGCCCCCTCAAGGATTGAACTCAAACCCTGGGTTTAGCAGGCCAATGCTCAAACCAGAGCTATCCCTCCCCCGATGGTTAACTAGAGAGGTTTTTGTAAGTACTTTTTCTTTTAGACATAGGCTTGGCTGATCGATTCTTCTTCAAATTGTACAAGATTCCTAAATAGCATTCCAAATGTATGTCACAACTCACTTTAAAAAACAAATAATCAACCAGAACATGTACTAGCTTCTGGCTTCAATCAACAGTAAGACTACTCAATTTTGGAATTAATATTGCTACCACCATTTGTCCATATTTACCTTTCAGACCAATAAATCTTAATGGTACCCTTAATCCCACATCTACATCCATAAAATGAACATCTGTCACTATGTTTGCATTCTGAAACAACAAATCAATACTTACTGCTGGCAGTTCCATGATGGCAGATGACAGACAAGAGATCATATGTCACAATCTGAGCTGGACTGTCCTTAGCAACGAAAGGCTGAAGATCAAGTCCTTCCAGGGGAAAGGATACATGGGTACCAATTTTTGTGGAAAACATGAGCTCATGTCTGAATCTTTTGAGATGAATGCACAGTATCTGTAAGAAGAACTATCTGTAATTAAGAACTAATTGATGTGTAATTATCTATATAGCAACTATACTGCAGAGGCCCTATTGCCCTTCCTCCCACACTGTTAAAATCTTAGGGACTCCTATGGCTCCAGTACAAACAGCTGGAATCAATTTCTTCTGCAGTCGGAGGCAGCTGATGGCAGCCTCAGGATCCTCCACATTTATTTTAAATTAGTTGCATTTGGGATTTCCCCCCAAAAATCATCTTACTGATCCTGCAAAAATCATAAAGGCCAGCACTGAGCAGCTGCCAAAACCTGATGTTTCAATGAAGGGCAAAGCTCTTCCCCTACTACATTTAACTATTTGTGCAAGGCTGTCACCAGGGTCAAATTCCTTCACGATTCTTGCAGTCACCAGCTGATGCACTGAAGAATAAGATTTAATTACCTTTAGCATGCACAGCTACAAACCTAACAAGTCAGAAACATTTCCAGCTCAGCTACAGTATTTAACTCTATGACCTCCAGCAGAAGTGAATTCCACAGGCTGGCTACAGGACTGTAGGAAAAACATTTCTTTTTTCTTCTTCTTCTTCTAACTTTACCTTTCATTTTAACTGTTGTTAACTTTCTTGTAAAGTACCTGACCAAATGTGATTAGATTCGAACATGTTTTTTTCAGGATTGCAAGCGTGCTGCTACATTTTTTAACACGCAAGACACAATCTACTTTGTATGCAACTCATTAACCTGGCCGCATTCCCAATCATGCAGAAGAAACATTTTAAAATGCGTGTGATTACAATACCTCAGGAAATTTTTGCACTTTGCAGAATTTCACTCCATTTCTTAATCTAAGCAAAGAAGAAAAACATTTAGTCCTATAAATGTTTCACCTCCTGTGCCAACTCAGCAAAAACATGACGATGAAGTCTTAGGGTTGTGCGTTACATTAGTAAACCTGAAATATTTCTGGAATGCAGACTAGACTTACTGAAGCCAAAGTGATACGAATAATGAAATCTTGAAGCAGAGGAAATCTGTTCCACTGAATAATTCAAAGCAGTAACTATGTATATGCCTACCAGTTCTATCTAGCCAATGGATTTTCTTAGTATGGGGGAAAGATTGAGCTTTTAGACTTTGTGAAAGCAAATTATGGCTGAATTCCAGTTTTTGTCAAATAAATTCATTCTTGAAGAAAATTTAACCGCAGCAGAGTATCAATAAATAATTTTAATGGAGTGCTAATATGTATTTTACTGTCCCCATACAATATTTAAATTATACAATGATGCTTGAACAAGAAAACAGTGTTATGTATAAACAGCAACAACTGTTAAGAGTCTGACACTGTTTCATTCCTTTATTTTGATAAAATATAATAATTTAGACTGCATTAATAATTAAGGATTTATCTTACAGTAATACAAAGGGTTGCTATACATTTAGATTATATATTTCTTTATAAGGGAGATAACCAACGCCCAGGCGGGTGTTGAACAACCATCAACAGCCATTATCCAGCAAGGGAGCTACAATGCAATGACTCACTTGCACAAGGCCACATCAGGGAAATTGCTCAACCTCACCTTGTGATTCAGCAATGCCTATCAAACATGCCTAGACTTATGTTCTCCAAGCACATGGAGTAAGGGTATAAAACAGAACACGAGGCCCCATGCTTTGCCTTTTCTCCTCCCCTGACCTACGTAAGCAACAAGGATGCTGAGAAGACTGATGATTTCAACAGAGGAGACTGGCCCAGGTTTAAGAGACAAACCTGTATATTAAGGACTAAGATCCAATGGGGGTGAGAATATTGCTTGATGTAAATACTGTCAAGTATGATAAGAGTTAAGGCTTAGACTGCGTGCTTATATATATTTTATTTTATTTTGGTGACTGACTTTTTGCCTATCACTTATAATCTATCTTTTGTAACCAATAAATTTGTTTTACTGTTTCCCTTTACCAGTGAGTTTGCCTGAAGTGCTTGGTAAATCTGCTCAGGTTCACAAAGGCTGGTGTATGTCCAATTTCTATTCCAAGATGTGAACCAGTTAATAAACTTGCATTGCTCAAGAAAAGGTCTTGAACAGTGCAAGACGGTATATTCCCAAAGTACAAGGCTGGGTGCTGGGGGGATTTGGCTGGTGCCTTTCTCTGTGTGGTTTATGAGTGACTCTGGGAGCATTCATGCAATTTAGCTGGGTGTGAGGCTCCACATGCAGTTGTGTTGAGTGATAACAGTGCCTGGAGGTATTTACTGCTTGTCACTAGCAAAGCACTAAGAGAGACAGCCCAGGCTGGAGAGGTAAGGGGGCACAGTGGTCCCACAGAGCAGTCCCAGGCTGCACCCTGAGGTCCCATCACAATCCCAATATGGTTGACTCATCCCTAAAGCACTTCCTGGCTGATACATCTTCATTGTTACTAGACTTTTGAGAGGTATAGTACAAGCTCTCATAACAACGAGCTGCCCATCAAAAAATGTCCTTGTACCAAAAGTACAGGATTCTCATCTATGAAAGTCACTGTATGTTGCATTTATTTCCACACATTAAACTTTTGCAGCAACATTAATGTGCTGATCAAGACCAAGGCTTATTAAAGCAAATGCAAGGTAAAAGATGACTTACTTTTTACACTTTTCACAACTGTACATGTTATCACCTGTAGATATTGGGGGGGAGGAGGGGAAACAACCATTATTCTCTAAACACAAGTAGTTATTCTTCAAGCTATCCACTATACTTTATTGATAATTGCCATTTACAATAGCTATTATACTTTTCTCTTGCTTTGATTGTGTCATTGTAATTTCAGGGATCATTTATTTTTCAGGTTAAATGTTTTCAGTTCGTGCCTGAAGACTTTGGATTGCTCTAGAGAAAGTTTAGCATTTCACTGAGCAAATGTATGATATGGTTTTCTTAGGGTTTATGCTCCCAAACATTAAAAATATATTCTGGATTATGTTGGGTGATTTAATCATTTTAAAATAAAAGGGAACAGTACACATTTTAAAGGCAAGAGAAGGAGCAAATTCCCAAATTTAGATTGAAAATGTCCTGAACTTCATCTGATTTTATTTCATGAAGAGAAATTCAATTATTGTATAATTCCAAGAAAACTTATGTGGAAAATTCTTGCTTCAAAATCCATTTCAAAAGTGGTTTATTAAAAAAAAAAAACAACAACAACAACAACAACGGTTGATCCTATGACCAGGAATATTTTTAAAAGTCTGATGTGTGCATTGGTTCAATTTAAAAAAAAAAAGCAAAAGTAAAATACCTCATCTATTTACCTTGTTTTAAAAAGAAGGCACATTAGATATGTATTTTAAATAGTGGCTTACCCTTGAGCTCATCTCTGGCGAAAAAGGCAGCAAGACAATCTTGTAAGGTTACTGTTGGACCCCAAAACCAGCTAGGAACACATGAGACAACAAACCTGAAACATCATTGACAGAAAACACAACAAATGTTCTGCCAGTAGAGCAGAAACTGCAATTTTAAAATCTAAGCACTACAAAGAGAATCACTTACCTTTTAAAGTACTCCACAAAAAATGCTATCCATCCCTGGGGAGCATATGCTTCACCACACGACCCTGCCTTGACTAGAGAAGTCTGATGACTTGCCGAATGCAGTTTGGCAAGGTCTTCCTTACCTGGAATAGGCAATGACAGATCCTGAAAAGTCTCCAGGGTAACAGACACCTATGCAAAAAATGAAGTAGGGAGGAAAATTAGGCTTTTGTTAAAAGAAATAAGCAATTAATTCTAATTTTGTAAAGTACACCACAGTATTTTGTTACTTTATTTTATAATCTTGAGAAGTTAGATCAAAAGAGTGACCGCTAACAAAAGATTCAGTGTTTTACTCCTAAAATTCCACTAGATGGCACTCTCTCAATTATCAGTTAAATGGATTTGGGTCATAAAACCAGTCTTTGGAAGAACAGTGCACCTGGTAATTCTTTTATAGCTAAAGTAGTAACAATGGCTCTTTTATAAACCCCAGCTGGTTTATCCCATGGTAGTGGTCATGTTAGTGGTACAGAGCTTTTCACAGATGGCTCTCATGGGTGCTAATTCTTCCAAACATTATTCAAATAATTTTGATGGTGTTTTACTTAAAAACAGCCTTCCCCCTCCAAATAAGAATGAGCACTTCTGACTTTGGGGCTATTTTTAAAGGAAACTGAAGTGGTCTGTAATAATAACTTAGAAGTAAATTTTTGCTAAGAATCATTTTTAGAAGTTTTTTTAATTACCTGCTACTTTTTAAGTGGCACTATGAAGAATTGGGACTTGCTTTTTTCAGTGGGCGCTGCCATTTTTACTAAAGAACATTACACTTTCCAGCAGGAAGCTGAGCTTCATAAGGCAGACTAGGACTTCAAACCACTTTGAAAAATCTAATTTTAAACGTTTTTAACAAGACCTGAATTTTCTCAGCCCTAACTTGCATGATGAGGCTGTTGAAACAGCATGACTAGCTACCCTTTTCTATACTCCAGATAATTAAAAACACTTAATGACTTGCCTTTTCTAATCCGATGTAGCAGTTAGACTATTTTATATTACATGGAATTTTTCCTTGAGGAAGTTGTGTGTGTTAGGAAGTCAGGCAAACCATGATTGGATTTGTCTGCTAAATGAAGTTGCAGACATAAAAGATTCCTCCTCCATATTGGGTTCCTTTCTTCTGCCGTGAACTGCTTTTCACAGGCAAAGGCTGTGTGTTGGGGGGGAGGAGAAATCCTTTATTCTTATTTAAAAACAGAAGAATTGAAAAGATGCACCTCATAGCTTAACATATAACTGAATGAGCAGTTCTGAATGATATTAGCAATCTGTGAGTGACAGCATGTAGACACCGCAATCCTTGGTTAGCCATAATACCACAGGAAAAGGAACTGTGGCCTTCACCTGCACACACACCTTGCTGTGTGTCTAAGCAAGGTAACATAGCTGTTCAGCTAGTTTATAACCAATAGTGGGAACCTCCTGGATGATGGGAGGGAAGAGGAAGGAAAATGAAAACTTTGCTGCACTTGGAAAAAAAATTTGGTTGCAAACTAACACCCACAATTTTGTTGAGTTTCAGTTGGGCTTATGTTCTTTCTATTCCCAAATGAGAGGCAAGAGTCTACATTAAAGAAGGGTTGCAACAGTTACTATTAGGGACTACAAAATTAAATTGAGGAGACGTAACAGCTGCAGAACTCAGAAAGGGGCCAGCAGCCTTGCTTGAATGCCCAGGGAGCCTGCCACAAGAGAAATCCCAAGAGAAAGATTACACGTGTAAAGGTAAAATGACTGAAATTAACGATTATATTTTAATATAAAAATGAACACCACATTCACATCAGAACATCTCCCTACACTCACCCTATCACAAGTCAGGCACTGCACTGAACTTATGATGGTCCCATCAAATATGTCAGATATGACACTCCTGTATTTCTTGTGTTTCTTCTTTTTTGGAGAAGTTGGAACTAATATAAAAAGACAAGAATAAAAATGGTTAAAGAGGGTTCAAAGTTCAGTGCGTAACCTTTGATTCTGCTTTGCCTAAATCCGTTTTTAAAATGACAGGATTAAATGAGTACATGCCACCTCTTTTCAGGATTGAGATAAAAGAACTAATTCCCTTTCCCCATTATCTCATCTCCTAGGGAACCAGGCAGCCAAATTACTGGCAGCTATGGCTGAGTTAGTATATCTCCTAGGCTCAATTGTTCCTGTGGGTTCCTAGTAGAATTAAGGTAGACAGACAACCATGCTTGATCCTTCTTTCTTTCCTAGTGGAATTTCCAAGGCTAGCATTTAAGTTAAGTAAAACTCAGACTATTTGAGGGGCAATCTTAGAATCCTTAGTGTATTGCTCTCAGATTAAGGCCCATTTTAAGCGTATTCTCACTCAGAGTATAAAGTTCATATATCTGAGAGCATATGCCAGCCTCATTTGACCGTAACAGTTTTGCAGGGAGTCTTCAACATATCTTGGTCCAAAGGACTCAACTGATACAGACTCGAAATGCTGAGGCACTTATTATGTTGGGCCAAACTGGGATGAGTCAGTGATAGATACAGAATTTAAAAAGCAGACTGATTGAAAAAAAGAAAACCTGCCCCCTGCTGAGACTGCCTAAGTGGAGCAGTCTCTAAAGCTCTCAGAGGGATTTTCCCCAACAGATCTGGAAATCAAGTATAAATAATTTCAAGTTGTGATCTGCATTAGATGAATAATAGCTGCTTCTCTGGAGTACAAAAAACCCTTCAAAAACAGTCTCCTGGCCCCCCTACATTAGAGACTAAAACCTAGAAGCATCATACAAAATATAGACTGCAAATGCTCTTGCTGTACCCTACCCAACAGACTAAGGTCCCCAAAACTCCTCCTGTAAGAGTCTTGGCAGTGGACCTGCTGATTTGCTACTTGCCAATACAAATAAGGAGCAGCAAAGTGTGGGGCCAATAACAGTGAAAAGGTAAACAAACAGCTCCAAACAGACCTCCCCCACAGGGATGCATCTCCCCAAGGTTGCCTCATAGAAGTCCATACACTAACTGGATGGCCCCTAAGCAAATACCTTTGAGTGCCTGCTGTCTCATGTAACTGAAATTGCCTCCCTGCCTCATTGCTAGCTGAAATAGGCTTGGAGAAGGGAAGAGTTTGGATCTGAAGAGAGAATACTGGCAGGAAGAAAAGCCAGCAAGCAAGAAATCTCACTGGCAAGTCCTCTTTTCATGTCGTACTTTAGATGTGCATTTTGCAGGAACCCATGAGTTATGCAGCAATGCCCACTTCCTGGTCCTTCAGTCATGTATTTTTATATTAAACTGTTTTAGAACACTTCACATTTTCAATTTGCCAGAGATTTCCATACTGAAAATGCGTAATTGCATGACAGATGTAGTTGGAGGGGGAAACAGAGGTATTGGCTTCTGGGTAGGGGACTGTTTGGCCTTGTGAGAGTCAGGAAGGCACAGGAGACAGTTTTGCTTTTGGCAATCAGGAGGCAGTTGAGACTTTTGGTACAGGGCAGGGGACAGATCTCTATTATTTCCACTCTGGACAAAGATGGAGGTAACTTTAAATCTGAGTGAGGAAGGATGAATTTCTCATTCCCCACTCCAGCAAACTTCGACATGAGCCTCACTGCAATCTGCCCCATATCTTCCACTACACACAATTATGGCATTAAATTGATATTTCTGGAGAGCTGACCAGGAGTGAAACAATGTTGCCATTTAAATTATTCTTGTTAGACTTCAGTGCTGACATACCATCAACGGGAATGGGTCAGTTAACATGTCTTTGAGAGCTGTGGTCTTTCGCTCTTTGCCAAATATAGCGGGCATCACTGTATGAAGGTTTTCTTCACAACCATAAATAAATAAATCTTCAGCAATTATTCATGAATGCTCAGATTTTGAAGCGCAATGATGCAGCAAACTCAAAACCATGGATTATTATGGAACAATTTACATCAATGAATTATCACACTATATCTAGAGTCTTGCACATTGGCAACAATCCTAAAAGGGGGATGCAGGCAACCCCTCTGGGCCATGTCTGAAACACCACTGTTGTCTAGATCCTCAGCAAAGGAAAGGAAGTATAATGAAGCAGAGTACCAGAGTGGCTTTCCATTGAAATTGCTCAGACTCCTGCTGATGGCTGGAGAAAGGCCGGCTATTCGGCTGACCACCTCTGCCACAGATGAGGGAACAGCAAGCCTGTCAGAATGGGAATTTCTGGAAGTTTGGTTGAGACCACGATCAACTTCCTAATGCTTTGAGTAGGCTGTCTGGAATCTGAGCATGCTCGGGGTCCCTTGGAGTTAAAGCTGTGACAGATGGTGGAGAGAAGATCTGCTAGAATGGGACTTCAGATCACTTTTCCACCAAGCTGTTCACAGGTTCATCCAGAGGAAAGAAAGGGATCTGGAAGCTTGAGGAGTGGAGTAAGATAGAGCTGCCCCTGCTGGAGGACTTGCATTTTGGTGTCAACTCTATAAAGGGACCACAGAGAGAGATGCAGCCAGGTACAAAGTGGGGGAACCTTTTGTGGAGACAGAAGAAACTGCTATAAAAACATATCCCTGGTGCTGGGAGGCTGCAGTAAAGGAAAAGGAGCACTGTGTCAGAGCCAACCCTGCAGGCAGTGAGAGCCTAGCCTTTTTAGGTGCTGACCAATTACTGATGAGTAGACTGTAGAATGGAAGCAGCCTAAACAGACTCTCCACCACTCTGTGTGGGTAGCAGAAATTAGGACTGCTCCAATGGGTGAACTTGCCTACAGCAGTAGTAACAGACATGAGCTCTTTCACTCTGGGGAGACTCAACTGATGCCTTGTTCCCGCAAGAAGCCTCTCTCTTGAGTACCCAATGGGCTCCTTTCCAGACTCTCCTCTAAAAACACAACTTTTTTCCTTCTTTGAGCATTCTTCCCGCCACCTCCATTTCTCCAATCAGGTGCTATAAAGAAAGATCAGAAAAATATTGCTCCATGCTTCAAGAGCAAGGAGACAAAAACAACTGGAGAGGCAGGAAGTGCTATGGATACACAACTGCTTATAATGACTGGTAGTGACACACCATTCTCCAATAAAGTGAAAAGAGACAGTGATGTAGAAAATAATGAGAAGCTCTGTATCCCATTAGCATGGTGTCAACTCTCTAAGTAGAGGCCTGAAAGCATATAGTGTCAATATTAAATACACCCCCTTTCCCCCGCAAAAAAGGGCAAAAACGAATGGCACACTTATAAGCAATGTAATGCAAGGAGAAAAAGAAGCTTATACCTTTTTTGTGTGCAGGTGCCAATCCAGACCGTAATGAGCCTGATTTTGGAGGAGAGGTTGATAAACGTGTATTCACTCCTTCGTTTGAGGGAGGGCTTTGCGGTCCTGACAGATCAGTCATGTGGACATCACTGATGTAGTCTGCAACAGAAATTTGTATTACTGCACAGCTGAATTTTTCCAACAGTAAAGTTTTGCTTCAGGTTGAACTGCAAAACAGTTAGATAACTTACATTTTAGCACACCAGTAGGCGACTGATTAAACACTTGTGTATAAAAAAATTCAGTTTTAATTCAGCAACTGTTAAAGCAGAAATGATGAACCAAAAAAATCCAAAAGCAATCACCAATTGTAATGTTATCTGAAGTCTTTCAATTGTTACAAAACTTGAATAGGTGGTAAATAGTCACTGGACTTCAAAATGGACTAAACAAACATGTAATGAAAGTACCACATTAATGAATTTGAGCACCAGTTTAGAAACCAATCTACTCTCATGGGATACATGACAAGTTATACATCTAGAATGGTTTCCCTCATTTTTACTTTTATATGCATTTCAGCTACAACTATGATTTCGTTATAATTACACATTAGCAACTGATCATACAGTCACCTGAAATTCTGCTGTGTATTTGTAATTTGATTGTTCCTGGATTATGTAAAAATTCAGCAGTTTCTGAAGCAGTGTTTGTGTCTTTTTTTAAGTCCTCCATAGAACTTGCCCGGTTAAGCTTGTTACATGGTGTTTTTTCTTTCTGCTGATCTTTGGTTGTGAGGGAGTGGTTTTCAACATCTTGAATTAACATAGTAGTCTCTGCATACTCCTCTGAAAAGGGTCTGGAACCAGCCTCATTTTCTGCCTTATCACTGCTACCACAAGATTCACAGGACTGGAAATCTACATCTGACTGGCTCTTGTCTTCTTCCATACTCTCTTCTATACTTGTAGAGTGGGTGTCTTCTATTTCCATGACTGGTTCCTTTAACTCTTCATGAAGCAGATCCATTAAACAACGCAAGAATTCTTGTGCATCCTGGAATTTAAAATAAGGTACATAATCCCCTTTTATATTTAGAAGATATGCACACAGTGGTGTCAGAACAAGATGAAACAACAAAAAGCTAAAGCTGGCCACTAAATCAAAGAAGTAAAAACAAAGTAAATGACTCCTGTCCAGTCTGGGGTGCAAAAGAGAATTAAACTGTCAGTCCAAATAATATTTCATTTTGGATTTTGTAACCTCCTACACGAGTTCCATTCCATGTCACGAGGAGTCTTACTCGGCAACTTTCCTTCTCACACTTTCACTCATCACAAAGCTGATACTCTGTGCTAGGATATTTTACTTGTTAAAATATTTCTTGTGTGGTCTCTGTGACAGAGGTTCCTTGGCAAAGGGTCGCCTGTTCTTTGCAAATAACACTTAACTCAAGCTTGACAAAGTCACTATACCAAACATATCTTACAGCATATTTATCCATAAAAAGTAACATGTAAGGTAGCTACAGAAAGCTCATAACTCACTGAGATTCATAATCACTGCATGGTGTATGTATAGGTAATATTTAAGTAATCATATATGTATGTTGAAAGTATGCTTTATGGACTTGGTGTAAATGTTAGTCACCAGAGGATAATGTCTCAGTGATAGCCTATTCAGCAGGAGCGAGTTGCCACCCCATCCTGTTTTGCCACTGATGCAATGCAAGGCTCAATTGTTTAACCTTGCTCAATACCAAAGCTTTCAATGGAAAATCATCAGAGGCAACTGCAAACAAACAAAACCACCTGAAGGTAAAGAAGAAACATTATGACAAGATAGGGGTTCACTCTATGAACAGAAACAAAAAACTGTTTCAGGATAACACAAAGGAGGGAAAAAGAAAAGGAGTACTTGTGGCACCTTAGAGACTAAAATTTATTTGAGCATAAGCTTCATGAGCTACAGTGATTTTCCACTGAATCCATCTGATGAAGTGATCTGTAGCTCACGAAAACTTATGCTCAAATAAATTTGTTAGTCTCTCTAAGGTGCCACAAGTACTCCTTTTCTTTTTGCGAATACAGACTAACACGGCTGCTACTCTGAAACCTGTTACAAAGGAGGGAAACGTACTCTGCATCTTGCCACTGAGAAGACATCTTGAGGAACAAGGTATTCTCATGAAAAATTGATCCTGGTTTTTGTGAAGTTCTGAAACAGACTTAACATCGGGGAGTAGGAAACCTATTTTATTTGCTAGGAAAGGTAACTTATTAATAAATGTAGATGCAGCTTCACATTTTGATTTTGTTTTGTATTATAGCTATTTTTGTAGTTTATTCTTTCTTACAAATATCTACTTTTGTTTTACTGCAAGTGGTTCACAAGTGCTGTCTGATTTATGGGAGCAGCGATTTAAGGTAAAATTAGTAAACTGGGACACACTGCACTTTTGGGAGCAGAGGATCTGGGATTTCTGTGAGTAGTCTGTGTCCAGGGCAGCATATCACAGAGGACTGATTCAAATGGATTGGTGTGCACCTTTTGTTAACCTGCAAGGTGTAGACAGGGCTGGCATAGCCCAGGGGAAAGAGTTCAAGTGGTTGAAAGGCTAATGGTGGTAAGGAGCAGCCAGGCATGGGCGAAACTCCCTCAGGTTGGAGGCAGGGGGTAACAAGGTGACTCTCAGTCCTGGGTACCCCAAGAACCATCACAATGACATGCATCCTGATACAAGCAACAACCAAGTACTGCACCTGGTTAGCTACTAGCTGTGCAGTTACCAGAGGTTGTCGATAAAGGAATCTAACCTCATCATATAAGATTTTCAAACTTTTTTTGCAACACCCAATCAGGGCCTTACATACACTGGTGAGGAAAACTACATTTGCACCTTTCAAAAGACTCAAGTTTAATTTGTCCCAGCCCTCCAGCTGTGCCTGGACCGGAGAAGGAAACAAAGGGAATGTTGTAGATTCACACTCTAACAGCTCAGCAATTTCTTGTGGAAGGAGTGGGTGAGCTACCATGGCAATGCTGACTTACTTTCAGTTTGAGCTCACAGCTGTTCTTATAAGAGCAGGAAGGGGGCAGAAGTTTGACCTCTTCCTGCCTTCTGCTGCTCCCATCTTCATTAATTCCTAGTATTTTTGTTCTTAACCATTGTTTATTCTTGTTGTACAGGTAGCTAATTCATTAAGAGGGTATCTTTTGGTCCAGCGGTGGTAGGTTTAAGAGGAGTTTGGTACATAATCATTTGGTTACTTGCTTACAATTTATTAATGTCACCACTGTTTGGTTTCCGGGACTCTCCCTCAGCCCAATGATCTGTACACATGTAAATTTAAAACTTTTAGACCTGTTTGCCCTGGCTGGTAATTCTTTTAGGGGAAGAGATACTGTTGCAGTTCAGGACTATTGCACCTGTATTTCCCCTCAGTGGTCCAGCAAGGGCACCACCCTCAGACTCCCAGCTCCCCCGCAATTGCCTTTTGGGGAGGAGAACAACAACTCACTCCCATGTGACCGAGGTATTTCCAGGCTGCACAGTTCCCTGCCTTCACTATGTTATTCCTAGGGCATCACCAAATTCAGTCCATTTTGGTCAATTTCATGGTCACAGTATTCTAAAAATAATAAATTTCATGATTTCAGCTATTTAAATCTGAAATTTCACAGTGCTGTAATTGCAGGGATCCTCACCCAAAAAGGAGTTGGGGGGCGAGGGGGAGAGGTTGCAAGGATATTGTAGGGGAGATTGCAGTACTGCTACCCTTATTTCTGCACTGCTGCTGGCGACGGTGCTGCCTTCAGAGCGGGGCAGCTGGAGAGCGGTGGCTGCTGGCTGGGATCCCAGCTCTGAAGGCAGAGCTGCCTTCAGCAGTAGCGCAGAAGTAAGGATGGCATGGTATGGTACTGCCACCCCATACCACCCTTACTTCTGCACTGCTGTCTGCAGAGCTGGGCCCTCAGTCAGCAGCAGCCACTCTCCACCCACCCAGCTCTGAAGGCAGCAGCGCAAATGTATGGGTGGCAATACCACAATCTCCCTTAAAATAACCTTGCGCCCTCCTGCAGCTCACCTTTGGGTCAGGACCCCCAATTTGAGAAATGCTGGTCTCCCCTGTGAAATCTGTATAGTATAGGGTAAAAGCACACAAAAGACCAAATTTCATTTTGTGTGGGGGGGGGGAGAGAGGGGAAGGGGAGACCAATTTTCACAGTCCGTGATGCATTTTTCATGGCCATGAATTTGGTAGGGCCCTAGTTAACCTCAGCAGAGACGGACTGCCCAAAGCACACCTGCTTGCTTTCTTTCTAGAGATGTTTAAGTGTGACAGCCCATGGTTATAAGTACCAAGCAGCTCTTTTTATGCAAGCTTATTTTATTCTCATGGTAAAAGCACTACAGAGAAAACATATTAAAACAAAAAAAGAACCTACACACAAGCCAATAAGCTTGCCAGAGATCACCCCAACTCTAACATAGGCTCTGGCAGGAACAGTCTTTCAACGGTCACAAGTTCGTAACAGCCTCAGATCAGAGCTAGCACCCCGTGTTAAGGGCCTCTGTAGGCTAAGACTTCCCAACCCTTCTCGAAGGAGTGGGGTCCTTCACAGACCTGGGGCCCCGTATATTTACTAGATCAGAAAGAAGTCCCTGAGCCGATTTAAAACCAGGCTATTTATCCAAAGATCCTGTCTTTGTCTGTCGGGCCCTGGAGAATCCAGTTTGAACTAGTATATGCAGATCTCTCCAGTGGGGTTGCCTCAAAGGGTTAATAATGAAGGAATTACATTAGCATCCCCTCCTACAAAAGACAGTACATACAATTCTACAACAACACATACACAACTGAATTTTTAATACAATGGACTGCAAAGGTATTTAACCTAATTCAATAAGGTTTAACTTAATTCAATACAAATTTATTTTAATTCCATAAGATTTGACCAAGATATCACAGCATAGTGTCAGTCTGTCACAGATACAATGGCTGAAATTCAGCTTATGGGGGTGGGGGGGGAAGGCTCTTGGTCTCGCAATCCTGATTGGGAACAAGATGACCACCAGGAATTGATAAAATTTGGCTGTGGGAGACCCCAATCTCTCAGTGAGAGAGCCAGGTCACTTTAACACTGCTTTGTTTAAGCAGCCACTATGAGACCTAGTGAGTATCTTACAGTGATGTGTTGAGGAATAACATTGGGGTCTCCCCTTAAATAGTTAGGGGAGTACAGAACGGTACGCTCATCCCAAATTTTAGCTTGCAAGTACTAAATTTCTCGGAAGAAATGTATGTTAATAAAGCTGCACACGATTTTGTCATTTTTCCATATATTAGTGAATTAATTTCTTCATTTAGATACATGACTAAATTGTGGATACCCTGGTCACAACGGAAAGTCAGGATGTCAGTAATAATGAAAAGCATCTACGACAATTCTGAAGTTTGCTATTTTGACACTTACTTGACACCAAAGACAGTATTTGCATATCAAAAATACATATAACCCTCCATTTCACTAATACTAACTTCATTATACTGAATTACCAAAGTTTTCCAATATAAACTACTGCAATGCAGAGAATCTGACAAAATTATTAAGGATCTGATTCTTACTACAAGACCAGAAATTGAATGTGGTCCCCACAATAGGGATTTTAATAAAATATGTTTTAAACAGTAAAATAGGTATGTTAGAATACACTTCATTAAAGATGATTTGAAGAATGCACCTACAATATAATTCAGTTACATAACCATCAGTGCCCGTGCACTACAAGTAATTACTACCTATATAAGAACTGGAGGACACAAGTATTCAGTATCCATAATGCTGTAAACCAACTTAAGTAACATTCAAAAGAAAAGAAAAAGAAAAGAAAAATATGTGGGGCTCATTGTCTAAACAAAAAAACTGGATGCTACCAACTCAGCTTAAAAATATTCAAATAGTAAATTAATATGGTAAAAGTTTGCTCTATTATATTCTTTATGTTTGCCTAGCAAGACCTTTGTGTCACTTTCTGGAACAGCTTATATGCCAGCTACTATACTTCAGGTGACAAGTTTCTATTATTAACCATTCTGCTGCTTGTCCCTGAGAAAGGAGACATTCACAAGGATCATGGAGTTTCAGCAGTTTCTCAGCTGAATTCAGCACAGAAGTCTGTGATTCAGAAAAGTTAGAGTGGAGTTTTAGGGGATATAGATTTAAAGCATGGAAAGGTAAAATCTAAAAGTTTATTATTAGCTTGGTGTAAATACATATTTTTTTCTACTTTATGAAGTTTTAAATCCAACAATTTAATCTACCTGAATCATGCAGTTATACCTTTGACACTTCATTGTCATAATATTGGATAATACTAAGAAAGGTTTACCTGTTGGGAGTAGCCTCGAAACGTTGGATTAATTGTTTTAATTCCTTGAAACAAATTTGTAGGAACAACGGAACCAGGTCTGGGAAAGAAAAGTTTGGAAAAAAAATTAAACGAACTGTAATTTTCTAACTTCATTGGGATCATCATCAGTTTGATCACTGTGAGACACATTTTAACAAACTTGTTCTATATTATTCTTACCCCAAAGTAATCCTTTTTTGGGGAAAGGGGGGTCTTCAATATAGAAACATCTTTCTCCCAGAGCACAGAAAAACCAAAAGTGTGAAATTGGGATTTATGTTTAAAGGCCTTCAAGCAAGCTGTAACCAAAATTAATCAGCAATACAGTAGAGAAATAATTTGGTATGCATGATAGAAGTCAATTTCCTCCAAAGACCCATTTAAAAATATTAAGGAGTATTTGTTTATTACAGGGTAAATGCAAGGAGACAAGTTTATTTGTAGAACATCATATCCCCCTTTGAAATAAAAAAGACTCATGTCAAATGGATACAGAGTCAAGGCCACAAAGAAGATGTGGTCTATATATTGAGCAGCACCCATAGATGAGTGGGTGGGTAACAGCATAGGCACAAGAATGGTGTGCAAGTGACTCCAGGATACAAGGTATCCCACAGGGACAATCAATAATACATATTTTAGTCTTTAACTGTATCCAAAACCAAAAGTGAAGCCATTTTGGAAAGAAAAAATAGGAAGGAAATTCCACACCAATCTGAATTTTAGCATAAGTTGTTGTGAATGGTTCTTCTTTTTAAAAAAGTTAATTTCTCTTACTTTTAGGTATTTTTTGAAAGGAGAGAAGGTGGCTGATCTGCTCTACTCCATTTTCTCAGAAAGTACACCTAAAAACACTTTTCAGATAATTCAGGAGATAAGGAGAAAAGTAAGCATAGAGCTTCAAGACTTGTGTGGCCACAGTGCTGTTCCTGTGTGACTGCAACGTATTAACTTGGGTCTCGTCTACACATAAAATTATGGAGGAATAAAGTAGGGTGCGAATTTAAAGTAGAACAGTTATTATAAAACAAATCCACATGTAGACAAGCCCTTACTATAGAGCCTAACAGTGCAGCTCTGTTTTTTCTGCCTCCTCTCCACACAAATTCCAAATATCAAAAGTGATGGATCATTTATAAAAACAAGTTATTGAAATTTATATAAGTCACTGAAATATGGGAAATCTATGTATGTAATGATGCTGTATGAAGCAGATGGAAAACCAAAGTTTGCTCTATCTCAGGTTGAGCTTAAAGTGCTGGAAACTGGAGGCTCAATTATCCATAAAAGAGAGCTCTTATTTATAACTTACATGTTTCATTGTGTAAGGAAATCAATCTTGTCATGTTTCCTGGGATGAAAATCTAATGCCATTATGCAGGATTATGGGTTCAACTACAGGAATAGCTGCAGTGGGCAAATCGTTCTTTTCAACCCAAAGGCACACATGATGCCATTATCACTCAGCAGCTAAATGACATTTGTTTTGACTTGTCACATGATACACAGAAAAGCCTCTTCCATGTAACTTTCCCACTAAAACAAACATTAACTTCCCAAACTGCACCACACATCCTTTCAGAGTTATTTTTAAATTAATTAAATTCAAAGCCTGTAATACACCTTCTGAATATCACGCATGAGAAAACAATTGGACCTAAGACACGTTCACCTCTGTGCTGCACTGCTGTCCAAAGTTTATATATAAACATATTCCACAAGAAAAGTGGTACAATACCTGTTTTTGTGCCAAAGTTCTGTCATCAGCTTGAGATAACTTTTACATATTGCTGGTTTCTTATCTGTTCGTGCTAAGCCCCCGCAGTCAAGAAAAAACTGTGTCAAGGGTGGGCTGATTAGAGGGAAGAAAGCAAGATTATTATTCTTCAAATAGTGCTTAGAGAAGTGTAAACCACCCCCTACATACATTTTAACAGCATGTTAGTGAAGGCTAAATTACTGACATTTACATGGTAAACGTTTAATGATTTATTTTCCTAAACCCTCGGGTAACATTTATATATCCTGCTTATTTGGGCCACTTTGAGTGGCACAATACCCCTCACAGACCAATCCTGCCACTTGTTAGAAGCACTGGATTTGTCCAGTGAGAGCCACGTTACAAGGGCAGGTTCCCTCTAGCAAACGTAGCCACCGGGCGATCGTGGCATGTCCCTGTGATCCTTGCCCTGCAAAGTCATGATGGCTGAAAGCTGGCACTTTCTGATTATGTTATATTCTGCAAGACATTTTCAGATAACCTTCATAACTAATATTTTAAAAATATTCCTTTATGTCTTACAAGGATCGTATTAAAATATATCACTGTAGGGACAGGCTATACAGAAAATTACAGAATTTTAGAATTACAGAAAAGCTTGATCTGGAAAATCTAACTTTTTTTGGAACAAATAGGTGGGTTAGTTCCAATATCTATTATTTTAAGCAGCACTGAGAGAATAAGTTGTTTCCTTAAAATATACACTTTACTATACAGAGGAAGAAAACACTGGGAGACTACCTTTAAAGGGACAGGCTTCAGAGTAACAGCCGTGTTAGTCTGTATTCGCAAAAAGAAAAGGAGTACTTGTGGCACCTGAGAGACTAACCAATTTATCTAAGCATAAGCTTTCGTGAGCTACAGCTCACTGCATCGGATGCATCCGGATGCATCGGATGCTGTAGCTCACGAAAGCTTATGCTCAGATAAATTGGTTAGTCTCTAAGGTGCCACAAGTACTACTTTTCTTTTTAAAGGGACATCAACTAAAAAAAAAATCACTAATGACAGAAAACTGTTTACATACAAGTACTGGACCGTCTAAGATTACTACTATGGAGATTAGAGAGAAAAAGTCTCAGCATCAGTTTACTTTGTGCATTAGACAACCTTTCAAATACAGAAGTCTATTTCATTGTTTCCCATGTATAGTTTATCATTTTTCTATATTTGTGTGGGTGTTTCTCACAGAAACAGTGGGAAAACATTTTGGAAAAAAAATCAAAGCGTATTCTAAAACCATAAAAATTATCAGGGAGACTCAGAAGTAGGTGTAGTAATGTGCCTGAAACTATCCTAGCTCCTTTTTCTAAAACGATAATGTCACATTAAGGAACATACCTCACATGAGTAGTGAGAACTGATATTAAGATTTCTCTTGGGAATAATACATTTTGTAGGCTCTAAATTGAACTGCTGTTAACTAGTTTGGGTAACCCAGGGCTTTCAAGCTTTCAAGAGGTGTTTTAAATAGGTGTTTAAAAATAATTTAAGTATTGGTTGTACATACCTTTGTTGAAGAATCTGTTAATGGAAACACGAGTAGTCTAGGGATACGTCAATCAAATGCTGGTACCTCTCTCTGACCCGCCCACATGTCACCCTAATCCCCTCTCCACTGGGTATTACTTCTGGAGCCAAGACTGACTAGGGACCAGAAGCAAGGGGTGGCATGTGACCCTTCTAAGAATTCCCCGGCTGCCCTCTACCACTTGGAGTCAGTTTCAGCCCTGTAGGACCTCCCCAGGAGCAGTTTTGACCAATCATGGCAAGTTCCGGAGTGGGGTGACCATGGCATGGGTTTCACCCCCATAAGCCCTCCCATAAGGCAAATTTATACCAATCAAAATAGATATAGCACAAGGGTCTAGGTGGGAACCCCGACCTCTGGAGCTCAACGTTTGGACGGTTGGCTGCACTTCCCCTGGAAAACCCATTACTGCGTGGAACAGGCAGTCTTGTTTCCAGTGTATTTTTCAGAAATTATGGATACACTGAGAAGAAAAATGGCCTCTTTCACTACCCCCGTGAGAACTACGGAATTCATTTTAGCTCTGAGGATGCTTGGTTGCCTGCAAAGAAAGCTCTACTTCAGCGACTATTCTGAGGAAAAGGAGGGAAGCCCTTTGGCCTTGCCATTGATAGATACACCAGAACCTGACCCCCAGATTCAAGCACTCATGAGGCAGACTGATGAGCATGATGGGCGCTTGTTGTTTGCTCCCATGAAGGAAAAGGACCACGGCTCGTCGGAGTCACCATCAGATAAGGTGAAAGGAGAAGACTTTGCTCAGGTAAATAGACTATAAAAAGTGGTGGTCAAGGATGAGATGCAATGGGGTAGGAACTTACCTGGGGTTGCAAAAATCTAACAACAGGGGACTTACAGCTGTTTCTTTTCCAAAAATCTCTCACCAGCTCAATGCCACCTTTCTAGAAGTGGCCCTGGACAGCATTACATCAGGGAGCAAAGATGAAATCAGGCCCAACATGTTTTTGCTCAACACCAAGACAAACTATTCAAGAGGACATCGAGCATGAAGAGGGCAACAGCTCTATGGATTTAAGGAAGGTCCTTGGCATAGATCTAGCTGAGCCAGTGCCACATCGTTACCGTAAAAGAGTTATGCAGTCTATTGTACATGTTTCTTTTTATGCTGTCCTTAATCACTGTCTTATGGAGAAGCTTTCTGAGGATTGTGAGGGCTGTGTTATAGATGCTCCAGCTCAGTGGCATCATGACTGTGTGAATTGGACTTCAAGCTCCGGGCCCTGTGTGCTAACTTGTGTTTGGAAAGTTTAAACACAGTTATTGCCATTGGCTATATAATGCAATGTCTGTGCTTAATCCAAGAAAATGTAGCACTAAGGGTGACCTTGGTAAATGCTCTGCAAAGCTCTGGAGACTCCAACAGTATTTTAAACAAAATTATCAAACCGAGTAATACCACTTAGCACATTATATTGACTGCCTGATCCACACAAAAAGTTACAGAACTCTGCTTAGGAAGAAGACTACAGTATTTGTAAGAAATCAGAAAGGATTAAGTTAGAGGGGACAAACATGATATAAAATATAATAAAACTTGGTATTTGTAAATAAAACCATCTATTGAAAAGGGCTTTGTGACTATCTGTGTTTCTGTTACAAGGTCTGAGTGGTCCTTAAACAAGATGAAAGATTTGATGGCGCATCTTGATTTTTTTTCAAGGGCTATATGTCTTTTAAATAAAAAACAGTTTCGGAATACCCAGCTATTGTGTCTTTAAGAAAAGAGACCTATTTACAGCAAAAAGCTGAAATGCATGTAGTAAAATGCAGGGTAGAAATAATACACAAAGCTCCCATATTTTGTATAGAACATGGATGTTTGAGAAATGTGGTTGCATACAATACAGCTGATTCAACCCCATGGGACCATATTGGTTTAACCACAACCTACTGAAAAAATGGGGTTGAACTATTGCCTTCAGATGTAATCACACACCCATGTTTCCTTAACATTCCAATGGAGATAAAAGATTGTATCTAAAGGATTTGGGGGACAAAGCTGCCAAAAAGTTATGGGGCAGGGTCATTTTTAAAATTTTACAAAGGCTAATGAGAACAGAAAAATACTAAAGAGATGCCCCCTAGGGGAGACTCTCAAACTGTCATGTCTGAGAATGAGGAGGCTGTATCTGATCCTGGTCTCCTATGGCTATGGTGACTCTCACATGGAGTCTGATTTAGAAATTCAGAAGGCTCTGTAGAGGGCTTCTCCTTGTCTACATTCCATCTACTCCTGATGATCCCTGCGGTAGCCCCTTGGAAACTGACTCTCAGATAGGGTCTGATGTAGAAGACACACCTATGGTTTTACAGAGGAACCCCCATATACCTCTGCAGTTGCAGATCCCCAAACAGATGTGTATATGGAGCAAGTGAGAAGCTGGCAATGGGAATTTCCTAGATTTAGCTGTGCAGCGTATTCTGAAGAATTTTGTTTTCTCAATCTTGAGAGGATGAACTCAAGCTGGCAGGTTGTGGATGTGAGGATATAGATATTCAGGCCTGTCTGTAAAGGCCTATACTCTAAGAATTTAGGTATATTCTTATCACTTAGCTAGTTATATAGAGGTATAAAAGAGAGAATCAAAATCACTGTCTGCCGGAATAAGGGCCTTCTCTTCCTGTGACAGTCTGAGGCCCTGTTCTTAGGCTAAGGCCTTTGGCTAAGCAGCAGAGGCAGTCATAAACTGGGAAGAAAACGGTCACATCCTTACATTCCAAACTAGTCACACTGAAATAAGGTGCTATTGGGCTGTTAGGAATACAATCCTGTCCTGATAGTGCCTATCACCTCCAGAGAAAGGGAAGTGCCTAGAAAATGTAAAAGGAAACTTAGTTTGATAGCATCCTGTCTGGCAAGAACTCACTTAACAGCTGGGATGTGAAATCCTCATTTCTGTGTTGTTCTATCATTGTAGTCCCCATTTCCCCATTGTTTGTCTGTATAATCTCTGTCTGGTTCTGTGATTGTTTCTGTCTGCTGTATAATTAATTTTGCTGGGTGTAAACTAATTAACATGGTGGGATATAATTGGTTAAATAATCATATTAGGACTGGTTAGTTAAATTTCAGTAAAATAATTGGTTACGGTACAGCTAAGCAGAACTCAAGTTTTACTAAAAGAAAAGGAGTCCTTGTGGCACCTTAGAGATTAACAAATCTATCTGAGCATAAGCTTTCATGCTCAAATAAATTTGTTAGTCTCTAAGGTGCCACAAGTACTCCTTTTCTTTTTGCGGATACAGACTAACGTGGCTGCTACTCTGAAACCTGTCAAGTTTTACTATATAGTCTGCAGTCAATCAGGAAGTAGGAGGGAAATGGGAACAGGGAATGGGGGTGGGGAAATTGGAATCATGTTTTGTTAAGGGGGGAAATAGGAACAGGGACACAGGTAGGGCTCTATGGTGTCAGAGCTGGGAAGGTGGATGCTAAGGAAGGAAACTGGAATCATGCTTGCTGGAAGTTCACCCCAATAAATATCGAATTGTTTCCACCTTTGGACTTTGGGTATTATTGCTCTCTGTTCATGCGAGAAGGACCAGGGAAGTAAGTGGGTGAAGGAATAAGTCCCCTAACAGTGGAAGCCATGCACAGGGAGATAGAGTTAGTTCTTGACAACATTAATGGTAGGCTAGCCCTAGATTATTTTGTTCAATTACATGTAGAGAGCTGTAATTTAAACAATCCTTAAACAATCTTCAGTAAGACGAACTAGGGATGACGTCTCTACTAACGATTTCTTAAATCAGGTTGGTAAACTGCTACAGAGTAAGAGAGAGATACGTGTTCATGGGACATTACGCTGCATTTCGGTAGTTGTAAAACAAACATGGGTGGGAATGGCTGTAGAGAGTTTCCAATTCTATCCTCAATAGTCTACTCGACCATAAAGAGAGACAGTCTTTAGTAGACTTGTCTTACATTGGTACTACTTTGTGTTTTGCGTGTGCCCTCCTGGCTGTCATGTCTGATGGTAAACCTACAGATGCAAAACTGTTAAGATGGAGCAAGAAAGCTGCATGAGACACTAGAGTGGTCAAATTAAAAAAAATTATGCTTGGCATTTCCATGGTTTCTGTAAAAACGCTCTTGAAACAAGAGGACCTTTTCACACAGCGATCGGATTTCCAAGGGGCAGTGCTGCTGACTGGCCAACCATTGAGCTCCAGAGAGGAGGGTTCTGGGCTAGACCTTTGTGCTATACCTATTCTGACTGGTACACAAAAAGGGTCTATGGTGGTGAAACCCATGCTGACTAGTAGAGGACAGTGGGAGGAAATCCTAGAGGGGACACATGTCACATCTTGCTTCCTGATCATGTCAATCTCGGCCCCAGAAGCAATACCCCAGGAGGAGAAGATTACTGTGACAAGTAGGTGTGTCCTTAGGGGTCAGGGAATGGGGTCTACATTTGATTGACAACGTACCCCTAGACTAATCCGTCAAACCTACCGTTGGTGTTGATAAGACCTATGTCTGGTATACACTAGAAAGTTAGGTCAACATAAGGCAGTTTACAACCTAACTCCATAAAGGTCTACACTACAATGGTGCTCCTGCCGACGTAAGACGCCCACTACATCAACTTAACTCCACCTCTGCAAGAGTTGTAGTGCTTGGGTCGATGTAGTGAGGACAACGGAGTGTCTGTGTAGTCACTGTGTTAATTACATTGTCAGGAGCTGACAGCGCGGAGCCCCGCCACCACCTCCTGGTGAGGAACTGGGGGTTGGGGAGGGAGGAGAGCTTGGAGCCCTGCTGCTGCCTCCCAGTGAGGGATGGTGGGGAGGAGGATAAGAAGAGATCCTCTCCCACCCCACCCCCAATCCTTCACCCGCAGGCAGCCAGGCTTGGGCTCTTCTCCCCCACCATCGCACATCAGGAGGGGTCAACACCCCATAATGCCCCACACTGTCAGTTACATTGGTGGAAGCACTCCTGGGGAGGACATGCACCGCCAACAGGAGGAACTAGCATGGACATGAAATACCACAGTAATTATTGCAGTGGCTGTACTTCGACCTAACCTAGGTTGATTTAATTTTGTAGTGTAGACAAGGTTTTAGGGCAGGGGTGGGCAAACTTTTTGGCCCGAGGGCCACATCTGGGCATAGAAATTGTATGGTGGGCCATGAATGCTCACAAAATTGGGGTTGGGGTGCGGGAGTGGGTGAGGACTCTGGTTGGGGGTGCGGGCTCCAGGGTGGGGCCAGAAATGAGGAGTTCAGGGTGCGGGAGGGGGCTCCAGGCTGAGGGAGGTTGTGATGCGGTGGGAAGGCTCAGGGGTGCAGACTCTGGGCAGCGCTTACCTCAAGCAGCTCCCGGAGGCAGCAGCATGTCCCTTCTCCGGCTCCTACACGGAGACATGGACTGGCAGCTCTGCACGCTGCCCCGTCTGCAGACACTGCCCCCACAGCTCCCATTGGCAGTGATGCCAGCCAATGGGAGCTGCGGGGGCGGTGCTTGGGGCAGGGGCAGCATGCAGAGCGGAGCTGCCCCTACTCATAGAAGACGGAGGGGAGCAGCCCCCGACCCTGCTCCCTGGCTGGACTGCTGGAGGGGGGGCCATGCTGCTACTTCCGGGAGCCACATGGAGCGGCCCCCGACCTTTCTCCCTGGTTGGAATGCCCTCTACCTGGTTGGAACGCCCCCAACCTTTCTCCCAGCGGGAGCTTGACCGCCTGATTAAAACATTTGGCGGGCCGCATCCAGCCCGCGGGCCGTAGTTTGCCCATCCCTGCCTTAGGGTAGGTCTACAGTGCAATTTTACAACCCAAGCTCCACTAGCCCAAGTCAGCTGACACAGGCCAGCTGAGGGTGTTTAACCGCAGTGTAGACATACTCACAGTGTGCTTTTCAATATGTATATGCTGTAGCAATTTAAAATCAACTGGTGGCCCAAGGAAATTCTAGGAACTATAACCTTGACCTCTCCCATACCATTAATATTGACCAGAAACAGTAGTTAACTGGTTCCTTATCTATAAGAGATATTTTGTTAGAACAAAAAATATATTCGAAAAAGCATTTGGTCCTTTCCCTCTCTTCTTGCCAAATTTCCAGGCTATTTTCCACCTTTTTATTTATTTTTTCATTAAAAGACTTTAAAAAAATCCCACAGCGTTTTTGATAATAGCAAGGACCTCAGAGTAAATAATGAGGAGTGGATAGATCACTGTACTGAATCCAGGAAACCTGGGTTCTATTCTTAACTATACCACTGGCCTGCAGGGTTGACTATGGGGCAGTCACTTCCTTTCTCCGTGCTTCAGTGTACCCATCTATGAAACGGAGATAAAGATACTGATTTCTTTTGTAAAGTACTTTGTAATCTACTGGTGAAAAGCCTTATATAACAGCTAGGGATTATAATTATTAATACCAAATCCTAACTCAGCACACTTTTGGAGTGGGAAGTCTCAAACAGAATACATAATAGTCAGCAATAAATCATTAAGCATAATAATAAAAGTCTCAATTTGTTTTTGGTTCATTATATAAAAGGAACAGCTAGCAAGACTGAAATTCAACAAATGTACTTTAAGTCAATAGGTTAATTAACAATCTACAAGGACAGGCTATTTTATAATTGGAAACATTTAACAAAAATTAACCAAATATCCCTGATACTTTCAAGTATATAGCTATGCAGCTCTTTCTGATCTATGAATATTTAGGGATAAAATAAAAATCTTTCTAAATGATTTCACTTCAATTTTTATCATTACTTATGTACATTATGTATGTTTAGTATATAATTAGAATCTTGAAATTCTTTGATCTATTTTTGAGATTAAAATCCAAGTAGTACAAGTGTTTAATCAACTGTGTTTTATATCAGCTGCTTTTATAAAATTTGCGAGTTTAAACTTCTTTCACTAAAAGATTACACCATGCCACCTCATTTTAATTGCTATAAATAGCAATTTGAAAACTTCCCAGACTGAAAGATAACATGGTAAAAAGGAATTTAAAGCTCGCTTATGCCCCATACATCATATTACCATTTGCTGACTGGAGAAGAACAAAAAACACACAACTCCTCAAGTATCAAAGAATGACCCTACACTTAAAAAGAAGACCTGGATATTTACAGCCAATTCTCTTTTTAATTTTTAGAACTATAATTGTTGGTTGAGGGCTGTGAGATATTAGAGAGGAGGCAGGAAAACAAACCCACATACTGCTATTCAAGGGAAACTATATACACATCCTACAACTCTTAAGTAATACCATTGATTTCAATATCACTATTCATGCTACTGCAAGATGAGGCTACCAAACACATCAAAATGAGGTTTATACTGGTATGATTTTTCTAAAACTTTTTTGAGGGTCTGGTTTATAACTGAAGACATGAAGATACACATACCTACTTTAAGGTTACATTTAACTGCTATTTTCCTTACCAATTGGAAAGAGCTTGTAAAGCTGCATTCATGTAACAAGTGTTTCCAATATTTTTCAATCCTTTAAGACCTGTAAACAGGAAAAATACATCAAGCAAGCTAAAATTTAAAAATAAACTTGTAGGAAATTAATCTTTCCACTCAAAAATTTACTAGTCAAATTTTGCTCCCAGCTACACCTCTGCAACCCCTTTGAGACCAACAGGATTGCACAAGTGTAAGTAAGCAGAATTTGATTCCTAAACAGATAAATTATTTCAACTCCTATTTTGCTGTTGGTTGATTATAATACCTAGCGTAAGTGGATTTTATTTTACCTTTTATTCACACTTAGTATCTTTATGTATATTTGCAGAGTGACACAGTTTTGAAGAAAGATTATAAAGATAAGGGTTTGAATGTTTTAATTTTACTTGCATTTAATGAGTTTATTAGTTCAAATGCATTCTACTGTTTATCTGTATATGCCTGATGTCTATAACTGTTAGTTATATAACTGACAGGTTTTTAGGAGGATTTATCAATGGCTTTTCAATACCTTTAATCTGTGCAATGAATATTTAGATTATATAACACTACATACAGTTTTCTCAATGTGTAATTATATTTGCAAATGAATCAGTTTTAGTTAATTTATGTTCTTTTTCTCTCTCTTTCCTGTATAGATTTATTAAGTGTGAATATTTATTCAGGACAGCTTCATTCACCCTCTCCAAGAAAATCATATTTTCAGACTAGGACTACTACTTTTCTTAATTAACTCAGCAAACATTATATACGCTCACTCCATCTATAGCACAAGTTATAATGGGGAAAACTTTCATTATAGGGCTCACCTGGTAAGCATTAAAATATTTGAGCAGTCTGTACCCATGCAAGTAGTCCTAAGGGCTTCAAAAAGACTACTCCTACAAGTCAGAACTAGCAACTATTACACGGTCATCTCAGTTCAATTCAATTAAATTTTATTGGCATGACAGGTTATACAAGTGTTGCCAAAGCATTAATAAAATCAATAAAATAGAAGTTGGTCTCAAAATATAATAAAGTTCTTCTACAACAATAATTGCAATGTACTACTGAAAACAATCTAATCACTACTTCTAATTACCAAGAAAAGTTACACAGCATTTAAAAAAAAATATTTAGCAATCAGACAAAGCCTTCAGCTCAACAGTCTGAAAATTAACTGAGACACAAGAAATGCATCTCATCATTTTAATATATGAGAGAAAGGACTCTCTGCAAATTCCAGTATTATTTTTAGAAAACTTACTTGATTGAGCTAAATTAACCAAAAATATTTTCTAAAAACAAACAAGCAAAAAAAATAGGTCTCCTTTCTCTCTCTCCATTTCCCATCGCTCAACCTACATCAGACTGCCATTCCTGATTCCTCCCACCAGGAAGACTAATTCTAATTTGAGGCAGAAGGAATACCAGTCACAGCTAAGGAGATACAGTACTGAAATACAAAAGAATACTTCAAAAAGTTTTTTTCAAATACAGTGTATGTATTATATATAATTTCATAGGCTCTGCCTGATTCTGCAGGCACTTACACGTGATCAACTTCAGTGGGATTGTTCACAAGCATAAAATTAAGTAACTGTGTAATCATTTAAAGGATTGGGCTTTTATTCAATACAAATTTATTTAGCGACATTTTTAACAACTTACTGGTTTTCACCAAGTAGTAACTGAACTATTCACTGCAGTTACATTTAACACTGCTTCATCCTGCTCTCCAGTATATGCCTTGTCAGAAACATTTACCGTTTGTTTTTAAATAAAACATTAAGATAAATTTGACTTATGAAAGCTTATTCTTTCTTGAAGCATATACAGTGCTAATGGGAATTAGAATACAACTTTATCCATACAGCAACTTTCATATAAAAGTGTATCCCCAGAACACTTCATAGGGTTAAATACAAATAAAAGCAGGAGGAGAGAAACTAACGCATTGACAGGTGATAAAAAACAGGTTTTTTCAAAGATTTAAGAGCAGATGGTGAATCAGTGAGGTGGAGACACACAGGATCCAGGGAGAGTTCAGTGAGTGGTTTGAGCATTGGCCTGCTAAACACAGGGTTGTGAGTTCAATCCTTGAGGGGGCCATTTAGGGATCTGGGGCAAAAATTGGGGATTGGTCCTGCTTTGAGCAGGAGGTTGGACTAGATGACCTTCTGAGGTCCCTTCCAACCCTGATATTCTATGAGGAAGGCTATGCCAAATGGCAAGAGCTGCAGAGGAAAAGGCTTTGGGCCAACAACAGGGAGGCTGACCTGGCAAAAAGCTGGTGCTAGTTGAGTCAAGGGAGAACAGAGACAGAGAGAGAAACAAGGTCCATGAGATAGAAACATCTCCCCATCATTGATAAGAGAAGGAATTGCCTTGACATGTTCACTGGTGTCTCAACAAAGCAGCTCAGTAAAATATAACCAGCAGATAAAGTGAAGGAAGTAGTAAACAAAAATTATTCTTTATAAAAGTGATCCATATGGGAGACTTCAAAGAGATGCCACACGGGGGTTCGTTTGTTAAATGACAAATAAAACCCTCTCAGTTTTGGGAGTTTCATTACGTTTCCCCCTTACATTTTCCCCTTTTCCATTATATAAATACCAGGCTTGGGTTAACTTTTGCACTGATAGCATTTGGCAGAGCATGAAATCCATTACTAACAAAACAAAGTGCTGGGAACTGCAGACCCAAAACATTAACCAGAATTCAGAAAGCATTCATATAAAGCATCTTTTAAAAAAAAAAAAAAAAAGCAAAAATGTTAAAACAAATTTTGCAATACCTACCCAGTTACCAGTGTGGCTATGACACATATTTCAGTCCAATGAAAACTAGCAACTACACTAAACATCACGACTGCTTTATCAGTGACTGATGTACTACAAATAACAACACGAGAGCCTCTTCTCTGAAGAAAAGGAAAGGATGCTGCAGTAATATCAAACTGAAAATGCAGCTCTTATTTTAGAGTGGGGGAAAATAGTTCCAGCTGGAAAAGATGTAATTTCTAAACAGCTGGGGAATGGATTCAAAGAAATACTCATACATGGTGGAATTATTGAAGTGAGGGCATGGATGGAGCAATTAGTTGACAGGTAAGGCTTTAATCCTCCAGTTTCATTACCTCTTGTCTTCAGTTCATCTTCTTCCACCTCTATATCTAAAGCATCAAATACAGCACCTAGAGGAATCTTCAGTGTTGGATTACCAGGTATTTTAAAATCCTTATTAGAAGAAAAGGCAAAATATAAAAGTGTGATTTTATTTATAAATCCATTTTTCTTTAAGTGTTAGTACAGTTTTACTAACATATGCCTATGAACTAAACATAGGAGTGCATTCAAAATTACTGCCTTCTAAATGCATGTTTCATTTTATGTAAAGCAAAAGTAGTTTGCAGCTACGCTATGAAAGTTTACTAATTCAAGCAGGTACGTATGGTAAGAATACAGCACTGCACCATTTTCTGGAAAACGTTGAGAAAATAAAGCAGTCAAAATACAATGCCAAGCACTGTAAGATTTCCTGCCACTGCTTCAGGAACAGCAAGCCTGCTTTGCAATTCACCACATAACAATGGATTATAACACCAAGTTTATAAAGGATTACATGCAAGTCAGCACACAAATGTGCCATCAGATGGCCCACTGCATTTAATCAAAAGAGACAGAAGCTGTCAAAAGGGATCCTAGTGGCTCTGGTCAGCACCCTGACCGCCTTTTGGGTTGGGAACCCTATGGCTACAGTACCGCTGACTGGGCGTTAAAAGTCTGGTTGGTGGTGCTGCAGAGCTAAGGCAGGCTAGTCCCTACCTGTCCTGGCTCCATGCTGCGTCCTGGAAGAGGCCAGCAGGTCCGGCTCCTAGCGGGGAGGCCACAGAGCTCTGCACACTGCCCCCACCCTAAGCACCGGCTCTGCACTCCCATTGGCCAGGAACCGTGGCCAATGGGAGTTGTAGGGGCGGTGCCTGTGGGCGAGAGCAGCGTGCAGGCCCGCCTGCTGCACCTCCGCCTAAGAGCTGGACCTGCTGTTGGCCGCTTCCAGGGCGCAGTGCAGTCCATGGTGCCATGACAGACAGGAAGCCTGCCTTAGCCCCCCGCACTGTGCTGCTGATCGGGAGCCACCAGCAGTAAGTCTGTACCCCAACCCTGAGCCCAAATCCCCTGCCCTAGCCCTGAGCCCCCCCAAACCTGGAGCCCCCCCTGCACCCTAACCCCTCATCCCCAGCCCCGCTCCAGAGCCTGCATCCCCAGATGGAACCCTCATCCCTCCTGCTCCCAACTCCCTGCCTCAACCCGAAGACCCCCTCCCACACCCTGAACCTCTCATTTCTGGCCCCACCCCAGGCCTGCACCCCCAGTTAGAACCCTTACCCCCCCCTTGCACCCTAACCTCCTGCCCCAGCCCAGTGAAAGTGAGTGAAGGTGGGGAAGAGCAAGCCACCGAGGGAGGGGGAATGTAGTGAGCAGGGCATTGGGGAAGGGGGCGTGGCCTAAGGAAAGGGGCAGAGCTAAGGTGTTCGGTTTTGTGGGATTAGAAAGTTGGCAACCCTAACAGAGATGCAGTACGAGATAGGCAAATTGTTATTGTATTTTATGTTATTTTCCTGTGAGCACATAAGGGGAGAAAATCCCAAACAAAATTTTAAGATAAAAAGCAACACAAAGTCACAAATCATGCTTATTTCTCCTTATGCAATGTCATGTATGCTGCAACTTCCTTGAGCGTAGAAAAACAATTGGGTATTGGATGCATTTCAAATCTGAATTCTGCAATCATGCCAAACGTTATTTTTAAGTCAAGACACCATATATTTCAGGAGCACACGTGAATAACATCAGAAAATCCAATATATTTAGCTGAACCACTACACAATTAGAATTATGTGGTTGGTGTTTTAAGAAAAAAAAAAAGTATTATGCCTTGTGTCAAATCTACTAATAATTAAAACTGAAAACAAGCTAAAGTTATACAAGTATTTTTTAAATAATTTCTTCAGGGGTATTTTTCCCCTAAAACTTCTGTGACTTCCCTAACAATATTCAGGTTTCAGAGTAGCAGCCGTGTAAGTCTGAGTCTGCAAAAAAGAAAGGAGGACTTGTGGCACCTTAGAGAGTAACAAATTTATCTGAGCATACGCTTTCGTGAGCTACAGCTCACTTCATCGGATGCATTCAGTGGAAAATACAGTGGGGAAATTTATATACACAGAGAACATGAAACAATGGGTATTATCATACACACTGTAACAAGAGTATTGTATAATTTTCTTTAAATCAACTTCTTCTAATTTTTGGGTTTATTGTGCTATGTTCTTTCCCAGAAAAAAAAAAGTTTTCATTGGCATTGTGCTTTTATTCACTTTACTCTTTACACACTTATTTTTTACCCTTGTATTTGAACGTCAGCTGTCATTTAACAAGTAGTTAGGCATATAAATAGATAGTGTCTATCCAACATTCTTCACATTAAAATAACGCATCTAGTGACTACAGGGAAATTCTGATGCAACTTCTCAAGGAAAATGCTGTATGTCTAAATATTAATTATTTAGTATTCCAATGTGGACAGCACTGTTCAAAAGGTCCAGTCCTGCAAAACCCTCAACTCTCACTGATTTCCGTGGGAGTACAGGTATGTGCTGGATGTGCAAGTAACTACCTTCTCCAAGGAAGGTATTTACAATCTACTTTTAATATATGCAGCATAGCTTATTTAATGGCATAGTTTTAGCTTGTACATGGAAGCCTTAGATACCTGTTTTTTTTCCCCTGCTTTCTTTATTTGTCCCAATTCAGCTGTTTCTTTTTCATTCATTGGAAGAGCTTATGAGGTTATACACGCAACTTGATGGCATTTCTCTGTAATGTAATTGCTTTAGAATGCAACATCTGATCAATTCCAAAATATTCTTGGCATCAATGGCCAGAACCATAATCATTCTGGTGAAAATCAGAAAGGAGGAAAATGGGGGACATGTGAAGCCCATGCCATCTGCTAGCACAGCCAGAGCTTCAAGCACCTCTGCAATTATCTATAGATCAAACAACTCTTTGAGGGCACCCATTAACACCTTCCAGCCTAAGAATACCTCATCTCCTCTCTACCCATTCCTCCCCATAGAGTTTAATATGTTGACACCATCAATGACTTATCTCCCAGACAATTAATAATGGCGGGGAATGGGGTGGGGTAAGAAGAGGAAAGGGGAAAATGGTGGTGTGCATATAGTCCCTGGCAGATGGGGGGGAAAATGAGGGGCACTGGTGTGTGGCAGGGCTGTCCCTAGCTATTCTGGGGCCCTAAGCAGCCCCGCTGCGGAGCTCAGGGGAGTGGGAAAGGGGCGGAGCTGGGGCAGAGCAGGGACGGGAAGAGGCAGGGCTGGAAGAGCTGGAGCAGGGACTGGAGCAGCACACAGCTGCGCAGGGCGCCAGGAAATTTGGGGCACCAAATTTCCTGGTGCCCTACGCAGCTGCGTACTTTGCGTATGGGTAAGGATGGCCCTGTGTGTGCATCAGGAAGTGATGGAAGACACACAACTCCTGGTGAGGAGAAAGTGTGGGGCCCTAGTATGAAGGAGGGAACACAGATTGTCCATGGCATGGAGGGGCATAGGTGGCACACAAACCCCCTGAAATGGGGGTATGGGGAAATGGGAGGTGCAAACAGATCCTGGCACAGATGGACAATAAGGGACCCTTGTATGAGAGGATGTGGGCAATGAGGGAGCACAAAGAACCACTGATGATGAGGGGAGGGAAGACTGGGGGTGGCACATAGAGATGCTGGTATGAGGGAAGAATGGAGGACTCTGCTATGGGAGGAGGAGAGATGGGGGGACAGATCAAACCCCTGGCAGGAGAGAGACTAGGGAACCACTGAAATAGAGGGAGCTAGAGGGTGGCACACAGGGAGCTGGAGAGGGGAGGAATGGGGAGATGCAAGGAGCCCCTGGTGTGCACAATGAGCTCTGCCTAAACAAGCCACAAAGTGTGCGACCCCCTAGATATTTTACTCTTTCAGCTACAAATGTTAATTGTTATAAATTATGTGTTAACAATGGTCAAGTTCCTCTACTATGTTATGATCATGTAATAAATGACAGTTTAGAAATCTAAATTTCTAGTTTCATTTTATTATAGAGTTTCCTAAATCCTGGCCATGTGTAAACATGAAAAAGCTTAATTATCCTAACTGCACTACAAATAATATCAGCTTTCTGATGACTTAATTGTACATTAATGTGTCCTTGATGACAGCATACTTTATTCTGTTCACTTTTCTTTTTAAAAAAAATCACACACGCCACAGAGACCATTTACTCCTGTCCTCTGAAGGAAGAATATATCAAAGCTGAAGAGATCAAAATTACTACAACTGTGGATGTACTGCCCAATGGAAAAAGAAAAATATCTCCAATAAGAAAACAATTACATACCTTGTTAGTACTGTAAAATGATGCAAACCCAGTAACTTTTACTGAGCTATACCAGAAATATAAGGTCATGCAAATCCTCTTAAATTTTTTTTGTATTCATTCAGCCACCAATATAGACTGACAGTTGCTTGCATGTTTCTCTTGATAAACACAATACTTGTGTCTCCATGTGAATTTGCACCTCTCTTTGGCTAGAGGCTCCATAGACAGACAGCAAAACAACTTACTCTTCTGCATACAGTAGCCAGTAATAATTTGAATGTGACAATTAAAAACTTCTCACTAACTATAGGATGGGAAGCAAAGCTAAATGATTATTCCCATCTTAAAACTGAAATGTAATTTCATATTCTCTGGTTGATTTAAAAAACTAAATAAAATACACTCATATCATTCTTAGGAAACAAACAGAGTGATACACAGAAAGATTTAATGTAGGTTGGGCATTAAGGTGCATTAGTCTTCAGAGACATAAGAAGGAAGAGTACAGTACAGAGAATCACATTATCTCCAGCACCAGATAAGACACAACTGGGAAATAAGACAAAGCACAGCTAAAACAAGGTCTGTGTTTATTTCACTTTTTTAAAGAACATACCTGTACACTATTTCCTTGTGTTTGGTAAGACAGTCTGGCATTTGATAATGGAGAATGAGATCCCAATTTTCTATCCAAAAATACCTCTTTGCTACATGTATAACACCAGACACGCAGGGTGGTAAGATTGACAGTTAGACAGTGCTTTGTGTCCTAAAACAGAACAAAAAAAATGATTTAGGAACTTACATAAAACCTCAATGTGTCCAAGCCAGAACTGTATTAATATGTGAAATCTTTCAAAAAAAGACTAACATGTACCAGGTAAAAATATTAAATCTAGCAGCAGTTCAGCTGTTCCTCAAATCCAAGCTTTTAACTTGTAACACCTAGATTGAAAGGGTCCAAACCACAAACATCATGTAAGAGGTATGTCTGCTTTAACTATCAGTACAATCTGAAAAGAGAAGATCTCAGTGTTGTCCATAATCATCTTAAACTGTTACAATTCACCCATCAAGAAAGTATCTGGGTATTGGTAGGGCCCTATCAAATTCATGGTTCATTTTGGTCAATTTCACAGACAGATGATTTTAAAATTGATCAAGTTCACCTTTTCAGATGTTTACATAAGGCTATTGTAGGGGGGTTGTGGAGCTGCCCTGCAGGGGAAGAGGAAGTCTTGTCCCTCCCCATCCCCAGCTGGGACTAGCAGCTGGAGCACTGCGCAGAGTAGGAGTCCCCAACCCCGTGCAAGATTTCATGGGGAAGATCAGATTTCATGATCTGTGATGTGTTTTCACAGCCATGAACTATCAATACCTAGGGCCCTACCAATGGGATAGAGTGTTTTCATCTCTAGGTCAGTATTTAAAAATATCCCCTGGAGATAGCAAGTAATCAAGTCTTTGGCCCTTAAATAGCTGTCATATGGTAATGTAAAATGAGACATTTTGGTTCAGTTCCTAGCAAACTACAAACAAGACTGTCAGCTACAAAATGTTGGGGATATATCCTGAATCCAGTTAGTTAAACTGTTATAGCAGAAAGGACTTTTAAGTACAGTCTACGTACTTGGAACTGCCCCCCAAAATCAAGATTTATCTCAAATTGTAAACATTAGAACAGTAGCATGTGTGTTCTCATCAGATATACAATGGATAACAAAACTGACAATCCTATGGCTGATTTGCTCAGGTTCAAGCATGTAGTTATGTTCAAGCATAATAAATAAGGCTCTCAAATGAAAGGTTGGTCTCAATTATGCTGCCTTATAAAGCCTAAGTTCTTTGATGTTTCTTATCTCATACAGGTCAGTGTTAGTCTAACTGTAAGTTAGCATTCTGGATTTAGTCCAACAAATATCTGGAGTTAAACGATGGTAGAAAAGGACGTTTACCCCCGAGGTGCCTCATGCAGGAAGTTCCAAGCCAGTGGGTTTCTGTGAGACAGAGGTCCCCAAAGAATGGGGCACACTCCCCTGGGGGGTGTGAAGGAATGCCCAGAGAGGTGGAGTGGGGCCTGGCCATCCCCCACAGTGGTGGGAAGGGAGCGCCACCCAGCCCATCCCAGCTCTGCTCCAGTCCCGCCGCCTCCAGCCACCTCCCTGACTCCCGTCCCATCCCCAGCCTCAGTGCGGCTGTGCTTCCAGCCCTGCGGCAGCCCTCAGCCTTGGCCGCTGGCTGTGTCTCTGTTCCCAGCCCAGGGCAGAGGCTGGGAGTGGAGCCGCACCTGGCCGCGGGCCCGTCTGATGGCCTCCACCACAGCCTGGCTACAGCTCCGCTCCAGCTCTTGCCCCAAGCCTTGGCCCCTGGCTGTGGCCCCAGACCCATATCCAGCCTTGGCCCTCTTACCCCATCCACATCCCTCCCCCATACAGCAGCCCATACAGCACCGCTCCCAGCTCGGGGGGGGGGGGGGGAGAGATGGGACGGGGGCATGGACAGGGATTGGGGGGCGCACACAAGCCTCAAAAATTTGAGGACCGCTGCTGTAAGAGCAGACCCAGAAGCTCCTGCCTCGGTATCCCTAACACAATCTATTTTCATCTTGTTTTCATACAACACTCCTTTCTTCTTTGATCTCTCCATCTGAATTTCTTCTCTCTGGACTACCATCTCCCCTCATTCAATATCATACCACACATTTGTCCCATCCCTGCCCCATTACTGGGCCTTCTGCAACCTTCAGTCTATCAATGTTCATGAATTTTCTGCTACATCAGGCCCCTCCTCCCAAAGCTCTTGTCCACTCTCCACTCTGCTTTTTTCTCCACCCATGCTCCTTTCTATCACTGTGAAGTCCAATACACCAATTCCAGACCTGTCTCACTCCCAGCATCTGCTCTCTCCATTACTGTCCTTGTGCTGCTGAGCATCCTGGGACCTCACTAACTTCCTTCACTGCAGATTCCTTCTCTCCTTCAACTATCATCTCCCTGGCGAAGCAACTATACTTCTCCCACATGGAGTCCCATGCCCACAGTCCCCATCACTTCTTGGCAACCTTCGAGTCCCTCCTTAAAGCACTCCCCTTCCTGTCTCTCTGCACAGGATCTTGCAGTCTTCCAGAGGGGAAAAAAAAAAGAAAAAAACAAAACAAAACCCAAACAACAAAATCCACCAGGAATCTCCCCCTTGCACTTTCTCTTCCCTTTCTCCTGTCACCAGCCTTGAGGTCTTTTGCCTTTTCTCCTATAAACACCCATATCTGCCACAGTGATCCCATTCCTCTTCCTATCTCCTTACTTCTATTACTCATTCTTCCCTTATCCTTCTTTCTCAACCTCTTCCCTCACAATATGAACAATGTCCTGGTCTCCCTTGTCCTCCAAAAACTATCCCTCAGTCCTACCTACCCCTCCAGCTACAGCCCCATATCTCTCACACCTTTAAATTCCTTGAACACAGTCTACTACCAATGCATTCACTTCTCCTCCAATCCAGCCTTGGACCCCCTCCATCTGGCTTCCAGTGTTTCCACTCTACTGAAACCTCTCTTTCTAGGGTCTCCAATTATTTCTTCCTACACAAATTTCAGCCTCAACTCTTCCCACATCTCCTTTGACCTTCCTGCTGCGTTTAATATTATAGATCATCCTCTCCTTGGTATCATATCCTCACACTGGGCTTTCCAGATACTGTCCTCTCCTGGGTCTCCTCTTACCTCTCTGACCATTCCTTCAGTGGATCCTCCTCCCTTCTCTCACTCTGTGAGAGGGCTCTGTCCTTGGCCCTTTGCTCTTCTGACTTTAAACCTTATTTTTGGGCGATAGTTGGTTCACATGGCCTCAGCAGTCGCCTCTGTGCTGATGGCTCACAACTCTCTCTCCAGCACTAAACTGTCTCCTATCCAACTGCACATCTCAGCTTGCCTCTCCAACATCTCTCCTCCTGGATGTCTTAAATAGAACATGGTCAAAACCCAACTCCTTATCACTGTTGACAATGTCATCCTCCTCCCCGTCACTCAGGTCTGCAATCTCAGTCATTTTTAATTCCTCCTTTTCCTTTGCCCCATACAGCCAGGTATTTCCAAATCCTGCCATTTCCTCCTCAATATCTCCAACATCTGTCCTCTCCACAGTCAAATATCTCATTCAGACCTTAATTATTCCAATATTCTCTTCTCCAGACACCCAAAAACACACGGTGAGCATTCTCTCTCTCTCTCACACGGTGAGTGCTCTCTTTCTCTCAAACACACATGAGCACTGCTGGCTAAACTTACATTGCTTGGCTATTGATTTGATCATAACCTCCCTCTCTGAACCCCCCGGCTGGCTCTCCATTTGCTACTGCATCACCTTTAAGCTTCTTGTCACCACCTTCACAGCTCTGTCTCTCCCTACTTACTCTCTCTTAACAAGCTTCATGTTGCCTGTCCCCTTTGCTCCACCAAGTCTCCAAGCCTGTTCTGAGCTTCTCCCACAAATCAATGCTGTGGATTCTTCCACATGGCCTTCTATGCATGATATGATATTCTCAAGCTTATCCTCAAAGCTGATACATTGTCTACATTTAAGTGTTGCTGAAAGACTTCTCCCAAGTTGCCTACAATGATTCAAACGATACCATATATAAAAATTGTAAGCTTCTCATTACAGGAGTGTTTGGAAAGTGCACAGCACATTGCGGGTGCTATCATAAATAATGTCAAGGAAACAGCCTTGCTGTTGTACAAGGTTCAAAGACACTCTTTCCTAAATACACATACACCCTCCGCACCTTCCCTCTCTCATGTGGCCACTCCACCTGAGTCCCTGCTCACAGACTACTATTGTACTTTTATAGCACACAGAGCTTTGGGGCAAAGTGCACTTCTTGTGCAAGCTGTTGTAAGCTACAGATAAAATTTTCTCTGTTAATATGGCCTTGAACAATGCCAGTGCTTTTGACTTGCAGACTTTTGGATAACAAAGTTGCTAGAAACGGTGACATTTCCTATATTCATTTTCAGCAGAGTAACTGAAATAATTAAGTAGAACTTCCTTAATTATCAGGATAAGTCTTCACCTGCAGCTTCAGCTATGTAGAAGCCTACAATAAACTGCTACAAACCTCTACAGCAAGGGCTCAATATTCTCTAAGTGGAGGAGTTAAAAATTATTATTTCTAGCATAGCCAAATGCAAAAGAGATAAAGCAAGGAAGCTAGTGAAAATGAGAGGGAGTGACAAACTGACATCAACCTTAATTGTTTCTCAAGTTAGAAAGATCAGAAATGACTATCTAGAATACTAGAGGGATGGATTAAATGGATAAAAAGAGCTTCAGTTAGATATGGGCTATTGTCCAGAAATTAAAGGAAATGAAGGAAACTGAACAAGAATGTGAGATATTGCTGTTATAAATGACAGCAGGTAAAGCTATCTTTTCCCTTTGTGCTACCTGAAACACACATATCAATAACACTAACTTAGGGTGTAAGGAGGCAGCAATAAACTTCAGTACAGTGCTAGGAAATTATAAATGTTTATAAGAAATGCCGGGTACCACCCACACCACAAATGCCCTACAAGTAGCTCACACTATATATCATTTTACTTAAAAGTTGTAAAACTGATCTTTAATGCTAGTCATTAGCAAATCAGATTGTGAGATACTATATTAGGATTATATCAATGTCTAAATATTAGCGATATTATAGTAACACACGAAGGCTAAATCCCGATTGATAAGCTATCCTGCTGTGAACAGTAAAAAAATTATCCATACCCCAGGATATAATTATTCTAATTAAAGATAAGATGCAAGAAGTAAAAATAGAGAATACTGACAGGTGGGAAATGAGAAAGGTGGATGAGGGCAAGAGTGAGTTTCTTCCTAAACAGTACTGAAAGCAGTATACTTTTTGATATCTTTTGCTACAGAGCCTTTTGGGATAACCGATCTATGGAATTTAGATACTGGTGTGTTAATGAAATCAAAGTTTTTAATCACTTGTGTAAACTCATTCTCCAACATGTTGAAACACATTTATAAGCCACCTCCCACCATTGTGCTATAAAGCAAAAAATAAAGTATCACAAAAAGAAAACCTCTACTTGAAATTCAAACCAGTAAAAACAAATGAGAAATTTAATATAAGGAGAAAGGGATGTTAAGGTATTACATATAGGGCAAATAATGATAAAAAAAATCCCAGAGGCCTTAGGCAAAAGCCTAAAGGTATTTAATAGAAGTGTAAAGCAATTATCTAAATGATTGTCAGGAGACACTGGATCCACATCCAAGGGGCCACAAAGCTACAATCACCTGCCAAGTTGAGATGTGATTCCTGTGTGGTAAAACTCACGCAGGAGCCCTTGAGTATAGCCAGGGCCTATGCCATTATAATTTTAATAACCAATAGTGCCAGGTTAAAGTTAACCTGACACTTGGTAGACAGCCAATAGCCACAACATGGGGTGGATGTAATACGAACACAGCTGCTCCAATCAGTGCACAAATGTACTATATTCTAGACTAGCTACATGCAGCTGAGTTACCGTGCAAAGAGAAATCTCAGTAACTGAGACTTGTGGTCACGAGGGCACTGTGCTGCCTGTCATGGTATACAAACCAGACTCTGTTGTAATTACTGTAATGGGGATCCTTTGAAGCTGCTGGACAAAGAGACCCCTTGCAGTTCTCCTTAGCGCTCTAATCCCAGGACTAATTACTAGCACAGTATTATCACCTGGGGCAACGCCTTGGCCTGGATTCAGCAGTACTAGAACAAACTGCTGACTGACTAGACAATAGCAATGCATCTGTAATGGACTGTCATTGAATAAATAGGGTGCAAGCCTGAACAACAACGCATTTTTGTACCAAGTCAGACATAGCCCACATATGTCCAGAGAAAGGGCATATTAAAAGTAACATTTTTAACTTTACTACCACTGAACATAAAAGAGGAAGAAGGAAAATCTCACTAGGTTTAGAATTTCTGAACCGAAGTCTCACACTAACGCTGAAGCAGACCCGAATGCTCTCCCCAGCTGAAGCTGCTCTACCCCTGTTCATGATGCACTATGGGAAAACTGAACTGTCCACATTGCACCTTACAGGAAGTTGTTGCAGCCCACCGAGACATCCTGTCAGGCCATCTTTTGGACATACTGACAGCATTTTCTCACCTACCAAAGGCACCTGTTGGAGCAGGATGATGATGACAACGTTAGAGACATGGCAGACTCGAACTGGCTGATGCTGCTTGTGACTCTCAGTGTAGCCGCTGATGCCCCTATGTAGAATAGCGCTTCTGGAGCAGCGCCACAAGCACAGACTGACAAGCACATTGTCATGTGCACCTGGAATGACCACTAATGAGAACCTCCACAAGAAGAAAGCTACATTTCTGGAGCTTTGTAAGCAGCTTGCCCCAACCTTCCAGTGTCATGACACATGCAAGAGGATGGCCAGAGAAGCAGGTTGCTATATCCACCTGGCTACTCCAGAATTATACAAGTCCATTGCTAATCAATTTGGCATTGGAAAGACAAATGTGGATAAAGTGGCAGTGGAAGTTCCTGAGGAAATCAGGCGTGTGATTTACCGCAAGATTGTGGGCATAAATAATATCCCTGAATTATTGCTGGTTTTGAGAGAACAGGGTTTCCAAACTGTACCAGAGCCATTGATGGGATTCATGTGCCCATAGCTGCCCTCCTCAAGGACACATGAGTACATAAACCACAAAGGATACTATTGTTATGGAGGTCCTTGTGGACCACAGAGACCTATTTATGGATGCCAACATGGGCTGTACTGGAAGAGTTCATGATGCCAGGGTTTCCTGCCGATCAGGAGTTTACCTTCATAGTCAGACCGGGACACAATTCTCACCAGACAACACTGGCATCAATGGAGTAACTCTCCCCACTATTATTCTAGGGAACCCCGCATACTATCTTTTGCCTTGGCTTATGAAACTATCTTGATCTCAGAGGCCCTGGCCAGAAGGTTTAATTACACTCTCAGTAAGTGTAGAATGGTGATTGAATGAGCATTTGGCAGATTGAAATCCCCCCAGCTCCATTTACAGAACTGTTTAGATTCCAGTATCATCAATGCTGCCTGCACTGTTGAGGCTTGCTGTGCCCTACACAATCTTTGTAAAACCAAAGGTGAGCCATTTCTGCCTGCACGGACCTATGACAGAAATGGATTGCTGAACCAGAACACTCAGCCAGACAGTGTGCCTCATCATGTGTTTATTATTCAAAATACACATTATGAACACAAACGTTCTTAATAAAAGAAAAGTCTTTATTTGTGAACATGGCAGTATTACAAAAAAACAAAGACAAAAACCCAATATTAAAGCACTGTCAGGCAGGCCAGTTGTCATTACTCTATCAAAACAACAGCAATAAACCAACACCAGTTGTAAAACCAGTAATAAAACATAGTGCATAAAATAAACGGTGAACTGGGCAAATAGTGAAACTGGTGCCAACAAGCAAATGCCCTACTTTTCCGTGTCCTCTCCCCCACCACCAGTTTTCTTTTCCCTTCTTGCACTTTCAACACTTGGTACCACTGCACAGGGACAGAGGCCTGCGGAGGCTATATTTGCCCCCTCTAGTATTTAGTAGCGTTAAGTCCCAGTTGCAAGAGTCACCCAAAATAGAATTGTCCAAAACGTTTGTGGTCTGCAGCACATGGTATCAGGGAGGGAACACAGGATGTCGTGCAAGAGCAGCAAGAGTCTGTACTCTTGTGATCATTAGCGCGAGCAGCCTGTGAAATAGATCTTCCTCCCTCAAGCAACGGTTCTGCTCCAAAAATCACATTGCCAGTCTCTCCTCATACACTAAAATTCTGTCCCCATGATCTTCAGCCTATGCCTTTCCACTTGTCATGAATCCTTTTCCCTTTCATATTGCACCTGCTTATTGGCCCTGTCCAGAATATCCTGTAAGTTTATCACAGAAACTCTTACTCTAGGACCTGTCTGTGACAGTTTGAAATCTCAGGCTCCTGCTGCAATGTGGCTTAGCTGGTGAGGTACAAGGGCCTGCAGAGGCTGAAGGACCTGCATGTCCAACAGAACACTATCATCTCAGTACTTCAAAAATGGTTCAGTGCATCCACAAAGTACCTGTAGAATCTCAAAGCCAAAAACTGACACTTACAATATACTGAAGCAGCATTATCGAAGAGGAATGCTTCCGTTCCCAGAAGCTCCATGGACACAACAGAGTTAGAGTGAAAAAGAGCACAACAGTAAGTTAAAATTTACAAATGCTATGTTTAAAGCAACGGTTCTCAACCTATTTACCATTGTGGGCCACATATGTAGCACTCTGTGGCCTGGTCTACACTACACAGTTAGGTCGACGAAAGGCAGCTTAAGCCAACTTAATTATGTCAGTGTCTACACTACAGCCGTGTCCCACCGATGTACATACCCTACTACACTGACATAACTCCACCTCCATGACAGGCATAAGGCTTACCTCGGCGTAGTTAGGTGAAGCAGCGTCTGTGTAGACACTCTTACTTACATTGGCTGTTACCTCTCTTGTCAATGTCACAGCTCCAGGGGAGTCATGAAATTGATAAGAAAGCTGGGCAGCTAGAGCCCAGCTATCCCCCACTCCCTTGGAGAGCTGGGTGGCTGGCTCCTGCTCCCAGCTGGGGGTGCAAAAGCCAGCCTCCAACCCCCACCCCCCGCTAGAAATTTTGGCTGTCCTAATTTCACAGCTCCATGTTGAACCCATGAAATTGACAAGACTGACTGGCTCCTGGCAGGGAAACCAAGAAGTCCTGGGCGGCTTCCTTCCAACACAGGACAGGGAACTGGGAGCCAAGTGGTGGGAGGTGGAGGCAGCATGCCCAGAGCCCAGGAGACCGTGGGGCAGCCAGGCTCCTAGCAGGGAGCGACCACCAGAGCTGAGAGTGTGGGAAGCTTAAGTAATGAGAAATGAGAAAATAGCACTGCTTCTCTTAGATCAGTGGAAGCACTCTTGATGAGGACACACACCAATGACCCAAGGAGGGTAATGTGGATACGCACCACCTCAGTAATTACTGCAGTGGCTGTAAGTAGACCTAATATAGGTCTACTTAAGTTTTGAGTGTAGACATGCCCTGTGTGTTATGTGGGCCACATCCACACAATAATATATAACCTGTATATCACATGGGCCACAGCTGTGTGCTGACTGGGCTGTAAGTGTAAACCATGGGCTGTAAACCATGGGCTTAGAACCACTGGTTTAAAGATTGCAGACTATTGTAGGCTTTGGGAGGAGGGGAGGGCATGCAGATTACTACCTAAGCCTTCTCTATCCCTTTAGGCATTCCGCATTTCTGGGGGACATAATCCTTTGAGTTTCCTGAATGGCAAAGTGAAATTTTATTCCAAGCTGCCAGTGGCAAACCAGCCCGAGAGGTTTTCAAGCTATGACAATTGAGCAGCACATCTGGTAATAGAATGGGCTGGCAACCTTCAGAGGTGGGTACAGAAAATATGTCCTTCTCGAAATGTGAATAGCTATTTGGGGTTCCTAGTATGGGAAAAGTTTGCAGCTACCAGCATCTGGAATTGAGTCAAAATTCCTGGGGGAATCAACAAGATGCTGTGTTAGCATCCACATGGATTACTGCCTCCCTATAGCTTCCAATAAAGCCTCCTCTAACTAAGTCTACATATACAAACACACAGTATAATGGACTGTCAAAGAACTACACAGCCATCCCCCCCTTCTTTCTTAGCACATTTCTGCACTACATACAGCCTCAGCTGTATTTCAGACATTGATTTTTTTCATCTGTGGACTATATTTCACCCTCCATCTTTACCATGTACAGACGGCTTGTTACTCTGTTGTGTGGCTGATTTGTTCAGAATGGTATACTAAAAGGGAAGGTAATATATGATTTTTACTTTTAACACCTCAGCGCATCTTTGCAAGAATGTGCAAGCATCAAGTAAAAATGAAAGTGTGAATGCTTGTTTAACTGTTGTTTATGCTTCCTGGTCTCCACTTCGAATTCCACATGATGGCGGTGGTTGTGGGTTGATACCAAGGCTCTGGCACGCATTCCACCATTAGTGGAAGCATGCTGCTACCTGTAGCTAGCAATATATTTTGTTTTGGGTCAAATCAGAAATCCCTCCCACTCCTATAACAAACAGCAGCAGCAAGCATGGAACAAGAAACTTACCAGGCTCTGGGACTACTTCTGCTGGTTCTGTGGCAGGCTGCTCCTCCTGGGGATCATCAAACTGCCCCTCTGAGTATCGACTCAGGACATGCTACAGCTGCTCTGGTGGCAAAACCTCCTCAGGAACTAGCGTGAGCACCAGAGTCATTTTGGTAGCCTATTCCGGCTCCCCTCTGATTCAGCGTTCAGAAGGTTGCCATCCCAACTGATGGTGACCCACTGTTGGCTCCACACTCAGCACAGTACCCAGCACCCCGTCAAACTCCTTGTAAAAGTGGTAGTATGATGGAATGTTCCCAGAGGTACGGCTGTCATCCTTGGCTTCACAACAGTTGCTCTTGAGCTGCTTAATCTACTCCCTGCACTGGTCACTGGTCCAGTCAATCCCCAACTCTGCCAGCTTCTTCGCTCTTTCCTGACATGCACTTCTAGCCCTCGTACTGAATTTGAATGTTTTGGTCACCTCACACCAGGGATTTACCAAATCTGGCTGATCTCATGACCAGGTAGCAGTGTGCAAGGTAAAGGACTTCTAGTCAATGGCCATTGCAAATGCACAAGAAGGTTCACTCCGTTTGCAGTTCAGTGGTCAGAATGGAAGGGTTAAATGGCAGGCAGCCGTGCTTGAACCAGTGGGTTGTTTCTGTTGCAACTACTTAATGTGTTAATGCAACTACTCAACTATCCAAGATGGTTTGTGTAAAATGGGGCAGTGTGTCCATATGCACAAGCATCCCGTCTAACTATGCCGTGTCTATCCCATAACTGAAGGCACAGGCCCCTAGACCAGGTTCTAAGCTTGGTAGGAGATGCACTGAAGCAGTACATCAATACATATATTATACAAATGCACTTTATTATATGATATACTTTTTCCAAATGTTCAGATATTCTCTAAGAGTTTCCAATGTAATGTATTGGAGGTCAGAAAAAAGAGGACTGCACAGTAAAGTGAATGGCCCTACACAAAAGTATATTTTCCTCCAAAGGTTCAAAGACTTCCACAATCTTTCCAAAGACCTTTCTGCTGTAGATTCAAGTCATGAGAGAAAAACATCCACATGCTGCAGAGGCTACATCTATAATCCAATAAAAAAAAATCTGTGGCACCAAGTCCCAGAGCCCAGGTCAGTTGACTCAGGCTCATGGGGCTTGGACTGCAAGGCTGAAAATTGCAGTGCAGACATTTGGCCTGGAGCCTGGACTCTGAAATCACCCCCCACTAGGTCCCAGAGCCTGGGCTCCAGTCCAAGCTTGAACATCTACTCTGCAATTTTATAGCCCTGTGAACCCAAGTCAGCTGACCCAGGCCAGCTGCAGCCATGCGGTGGTTCTTTTACTGCAGTGTAGACATACCCTTAGAGTGCAGACAGACAATTAACCCAAGCATCATATAAAGGAAGAAATAATCTATTTGGGAAAAAAAAGACATTACTGTTTATATAATAATGTCTGAGAAGAGTAAAAGACAAAAACTTAATAAAGCCTCCAAACACATGTCAGATGGCAGAATGCTGCTAGGAGTTGCAGGAATTATGAACAAGGTTCTGTGAGCTAAGCTGCACATTCGACCTGAATTATGGAGCACGAATCCTGGACTATGCAATAATGATTTTTCCCCCCCTTCCCCACACTAGTTCAAACTCTTCATTATTGATTTCAACATTAAATTCAATGTATTTTATGCAGATTTGTATATTGCAAACACAAAGATGCTTTCCAGAAATTGTCAAGGAGAAGCAAGATGTTGTACGAGGGAGACAAAATTCCTCCCCCCTTGTTACACATCGACAGTAATTAACTGTTCCACTGCACCCAGACCTACTGCTTGTCTACATCCAACAGTGACAAAGAATTTTTGTTAAAATGATCAGCAATGAAATAGTTAATCTAAAAGAGCATAATTAAACTGCAGTGTTAACTCCCAAGTGAGAAGCATGGGGCATTTTATGTTGTGAAGCACAATTATGCAGTAAGTTTAAATAGATGAATAATTATGTAGCAGCATAATCATTTTATAAACACATGGGCCCCCAAATGAATTAGACATGATCCCCAAGCGCAAGAAGGCATCATCAACAAGCAAAGCTTCAACTCAGGAAAAACTACCTGACTGCACTGGTCAAAAACAACAAGAATATTCTTTAACTATACTTCCCTTCCTCCACCTCCTCCTCTCAAGGAGTCGGGGGGGGAAAAGTTGCTGTCCTAGAATAAAGGGCTTTTACCATTTGATGGCGAGACCCTAGATGACAAAAACTAGAATGAAACCATGTATATATATGTTTATATATATACACACACACACACACACCCCTACCTGAGAATGTATGGTACTGTGATCTACATGGGATTCACCGCAGCCAACATACGAACATCTATTCTGTCAAACAAAAATAAGAGACATAATTATGGTGCAGTATACTCTATTAATTCTTTTTAGTGAGTTGTCAAATCAAACTTACAGAACAAAGTGATACAGCTTCCAAATGCATTTTTAATTCACACTATTGTACATCTGCAGGATTCTGAAAAGAGCAAGGTATCACACAAGGTAAGCACTGCAATAAATAATACAGTAAAGCAATGAGAATGCTGCAAGATTTTCCTCTGAATTTCCTTGATTTTGAGGGTGGGGTTAGACAATGTTTTTGATATATGTCTTCTCTTCAGCTGTTTTAACTTGGTCTTTTTCTTATTTAAAAAACAAAGCATCCAAGATATTCTGAAAATCCATGAAATGTAAACATGGCACTATCAATTGTGTGTGTATTATTTGGGATCTTTAATTTAGAGTCTGCCTCTAAACTGTCAAAATTGTTAATATTCAATATGTCAATCATTTCAACATCAGTGCACATTTATATGCACATCAAGGCTATTGACCATCTGAATATTATTTTATAACCTACAGATTTATTACCCTTGAAGGCTAATAGCCATCAACATCCCATCTTTAAGCATGTGCCATGTTTGAGTTACAAAATGCAGTGACTATTTACTCTCAACAATTCTGTTATTACAGTTCTGATTTAACATGTATTTGTTGAGCTGGTATGCAAACTTGAAGCTCTCCGTACAATGCTAACCTCAAGACATTGCTATTAGTCCCTCATTTCCATAAGCACCAAACACAATCGCTTAAGTAATCTGTACATACTGTTTGTGCACATTAACACAGATGTTGCTCATACAAAGCATTGGTACTTAAATGTCAAATAGCTCCTGTACGTTTGCATTAACTGCTTTCTAAAACTTTAATAGCACGCATTTATAGAAGATAACAGTAGGTACTGGTTAAGTAATGAGGATAATGAAGTTTCTATCATGCTGGGATCTCACCATGTGCTGGGTGCTTGGCTAAGCACAAAGGGGAATGCAAGGTGCCAAATCATCCAAGAAGAGGAGATATCACACCATGACACCTCCTTTGAAGGGTCTTTTTGTGATTATAATATCACCCTATGGAAATATTCGTAGGAAATTAAAATAAATTATTCAATAAATGTCCAAGTGTTCCAGATTGAAGTGGATATAAACTCAAAACAGACAAAAAATGATTTTTGTTTAGCAAATGCCTGGTGTTCTCTCCCCCCCCCCCATTTTGTTTTGTGACTTTTCCACCTGATATTCCCATCCTTCCGACTCCTTCCACTTTGGTTTCCCCTGCTAAAAGTTTTTTAGATGTAATTTGGTAGCTTAAAAAAACAGTTTAATGAGAAATTGTATAATACTTCAGCAAACCTTCTCTCTTTTTGAGAGAAAGAACAGAAAAATCTGTTCTTTTTCTTGCAACCAGGATTCTCTTGAAGAAAGTGGTGGAAAGCAATTTTAGAAATATATACATACTGGTTGCTCCCTGTCACGTTTCAGCCCAGATTTGAGTGTTGACAAGAGATACGCATCTGAGCTCACCGAGGAGTTGAAAAACCCTGCTGAGGCAGATCTGCACACCTGCAGCACCTCGAGTGACATTTTATAGCTGATTCAGCTGCACTTCCCTTCTTGTACCATAGAGATGCACCTTAATCAGAAGCAACATTCTCTCCATTCATTTTTTAAAAACATCTGGAAGCCCCCCCTTCATGCCAAAAGCTGGGATGGTGAAGCAGCAATATATCTTAATGCTGGAGGTAAGGTGGTGAAGTTATTTTAAGAGGGAGGGGAAAAAGAGGTAAGTAGGTAGAGTAGGTAAGGAAAAAGCCTGAAGAAAATACTTTTTAAAATGTTTGTATGGAATTTTTAAATGTCTGAATAAATGTTTATTTTACTTGTTTTGCTTGGTGACAATGAAGTGACACTAGGTTAAGGGTTCTCACAACAATTGTTTTGGTGGCCTCAGAGTGCGGCCACCATCTCTTGCCGGTGGACCACTCTGACAAGTTTTCCTAAAATACTTAATTAACTTTAGGAAAAACAAATAAATATGCACATATATACATCCACATTCTTGTAATTTATGTCTGATTTTTCTTCCAGACTCAATAATAAAAATAACGTACAGTTGTCTCTATTCTTTACTGGGCCTAACAGAATAGAAACACAAATAAGGAGCTTTGTATGTTCTTGTCTTTTTTCTTATGTCTTTTAATTTTTGGTTGCACCCCCCCCCCTTTTTTTTTTTTTTAAAGATGTGCTAGTTACTAAGTCTGCTGTGAAAAGTGATATTAACCAACATACATATATCAATTTTCACAGCAGACTTACTCAGCCTCGGCAAGCTTTGAGACAAATTAAGCCCTGGATGGGGAGGTGGATATGGAGGTAGAGGGCAATGGAGGGGGCAGTGACCTTGGGGCCAGAGCTTGCCACTGTATGGCCGGGGAAAAAGCCTGAAGCCCAGTGGCTGGTGCCTTCCACCCGCCACCCAAGGACTAAAGCCTGACCCACCAGCCTTTGGAAGGTGGGGAACTCACTGGCTGCCTGCTCCTCCAGCTCTTGTGTCTCCAGAGGTGGGCAGGACCCAACCACTGCTGGCTTTGCCCTCCCCCCATCACCACCCAGGAGGTTGTGGCCACAAGAAAAGTCCCTGGTGGCCACAAGCAGACACAGTGGCTGCATTTGAGAAACACTGCATCAGGTAATGCTGTGCTCTGACAAGTCAATATTTACTGTAAATACCAATAGTATTTCCATTCTTTGTAAAGCAACTCAAGAAATGTAATTTGTTGTGATGCATTAAGACCTTCCCAGGACTACTGACCAGGCAGAACACAGGATTTCCTAAAGCTATTTTATAATCTACCTCACTGACAAATAACCCTGGAAAGGCTAGTGAACAGACAGCAAAATTTCATTTTTAAGTTCATGATCATTTTCAGTTACAAAATGTAAGCGTGTCTGAATCTTGGTTACAAAGCAAATCACTTTGAGGCTAAAAGCATGTATGGTAAGCTTTGATATAAAGTAATGTTTAGAGTTAAATTTTAAGCCCCTCATAATAGCTGTTTATGCAGGAAATGTTGCAAACCTTTATATACAGCTTCACTAGAGGACCACCCAGATCTATCACACATATCCCCTGCAGTAGATCAGCTTACCTCTAAGCATGCCCAAAGGTTTGGTCCTCTAACTTTGCAGTCCTGACAAGTGCCCTGTTAATAAAATATAGATGAGGAATTATTTTACTAATCCAGTTTCCAGGGATTGGTTCTTAGCCCAATGCTATTCAACACTTTTATCAGTGACCTGGAAGAAAATGAAGTCATCATCATGATAAAAGTTTGCAGATGACACAAATATTGGGGGAAATGGTAAATAATGAAGAGGATGTGTCACGGATTCAGAGCAGTCTGGATAGCTTGGTAAACTGGGTGAAAACAATATGAGTTTTAATATGGTTAAATGTAAATGTATATCTCTAGGAACAAAGAATGTAGGCCATACTTATAGGATGGGGGACTCTACCTTGGGAAGCAGTGACTTTTGAAAAAGATTTAACGGTCATGGTGGATAATCAGCTGAACATGAGCTCCCAGTGGGATGCTGTAGCCAAAAGAGCTAATGAAATCCTAAATGCATAAACAGGGGACTCCTGAGTAGCAGTAAAGAGGTTTTTTTACCTCTGTATTTGGCACTGGTGCGACCACTGCTGGAATACTGTGTCCAGTTCTGGTGAACACAATTTAAGAAGAATGTTGATAAACTGGAGAGGGTTCAGAGAAGACCCAGGAAAATGATTAACTAAAGCAATGGTTCTCAGTCTTTCCAGACAACTGTACCCCTTTCAGGAGTCTGATTTGTCATGTGTACCCCAAGTTTCACCTCACTTAAAAACTACTTGCTTACAAAATCAGACGTAAAAATACAAGAGTGTCACAGCACACTATTACTGAAAAATTGATTACTTTCTCATTTTTACCATGTAATTATAAAATCAATTGGAATATTGAAGTTACATTTCATTGTGATACTTGAGCCTGTTTTTCACTTGTGAGCTTTGTCTGAAGCTGGAGCCCCAGGCAGTGGGTGGGGCTGACGCTCAAGCCCTGCTGCCCAGAGCTGAAGCACTGTAATTTAGCTTCACCCCGTGGCATGTGGTTCCAGGCAATGGCCCTGCTTGCCACGCCTAGTATCAGTACTGCACTCGCAATTCCCCTAAACCCGCCCTGAGACCCCCCCCGCCAGGGATCACATCCCTCAGGATGAGAAACACTGATCTAGACTGAGTACCCCCTGGAAAACCTGTGCATACCCCTGGTTGAGAACCAGTAAACTGAAGGATTAGAAAATATGCCTTATGACTGAGCTCCTTGAATCTCTCTCACTAGCTTAACAAAGAAAAGGTTACGGGGTGACTTGATTACAGTCTATATGTACCTTCGCAGGGAACAAATATGTAATAATGGGTTCTTCAGTCTAGCAGAGAAAGGTATAGCATGATCCAATGGCTGGAAGTTCAGGCTAGACAAATTCAGACTGGAAATGAGTTGTAAATTTTTAACAGTATGAGTAATGAACCATTGGAACAATTTAATAGGGATCAAGGTGGATTCTCCAACATTGACAATTTTTAAATCAAGATTGGATGTTTTTCTAAAAGATCTGCTCTGGGAATTATTTTGGGGAAGTTCTATGTTGGACAGGATATCAGACTTGTTGATCACAATGGTCCCTTCTTCCCTTGGAACCTCTGAAAACCAGTGCAGTAGCATGGCCCAAGGAAACAAAACTCCAGTGCAAAACAACATAAAGTAACTGGTACCGCAATGAAGACTTTAAATACTCAGTTGCTCATCATCAGATGAATTTACAATTTTTGTAATCTAATCTTTGTTGAAAATCAAGAATTTTGTTGATGCCATTCAGTTTTTTTCCACTTCTATTACCTTTTAGACTGTGACAAAACTCTCTAAATTTCTTAAGTGTTCCAGAGTAGAAGGGAATAGACATCAAGAGAAAAGTCTGCTATACAGCACAATGTGATATTTCACTTGTTATTTGGGGCTTAAAAAGGAAACTAAGTACATATACCATCTCATTTTAAGCTTTCAAGGTCACACTGACAGACACTGGTTATCATTTTAAAACCAATCATTCTGCGGCTTGTCTTTCCTTTAATAAAGAAGCATGAAATTTTTAAATCACAAAATAAACAGCGTACAAAAATATGTAGTAGCACAGAAGTGCCATACTTCTGAACAGAGAAACAAGAACCCAACTGTTGCATTTTCAGTCTAAGAAAATATACATAAAGCAGAAGAAGTTGGACTCTTTCTCCACCTCATAGCCACTATAGTTATGAATTATTAAAAGTTTCAGCTGCCATATTTAATGAGATAGGAAGCAAAGGATAGATAGAGCAGAGGTTCTCAAACTGTGGTCCTTGGACCAAGAGCATGTGGTGGTCCAGTGAGAGCTGACTGGTCACAGGATGCTAGCTTCTTCTCCGTATTTTCTCTGATAATAACATTAAAAGTCAGCTAAAATACAATTAATTCTTTCTTTATGTTACTTTTCAACCTTAGCAATCGTAGTTGCTACAGGGATGTTACCGCATTTCAAATGAAAAGGGAAGCAGTCTGTACAATCACTAATAGGAGCCAGCCCACAAAAATCTGTCTTAAAATATAGCCATACTATGAAAGAGGTTGAGAACCTTTGAGACAGGCTAGCTGGTACTGTTGGTATATAATTATTCATCTTTAAATGTTATGTATGAAATAACTGGTTTTACTGCTTAAATCAGCTCCATTCTTCTTGTTTCTTTTGTTTAACAGTAGAACTCAGATCATGTACACTGTAATTTACAGTGTAAATGGTAAGACTTTAACCTAAATATTTTGTCCATGATCACATTTACCACTTAAATGTGTTGCACAAACAATAATTTGTCGATCCATTAGCAACAAGCCTTGCAGCTGAAATACACAACTGGTTTTACTCCAGCAGGGAACCAAGTAAAGAACTGAAACTCACATGAGATTTCCGTATCAATTCTTCCTTTGTTATTTCACCAACCGATTCCAAATGTGGGCAATCACTGCTGAGAGCTGACATTTTAACAAAAGTAGTTTTCTAGCTCCTGTAGCATTTAAGATGAGGCAATATCTACAAGACAGGAATAAAAAATATTAAGTATAACCTGAAGAAATTTTATTCTTGTAAGCAGTAATATTAGACATTTGACAGAACTGCTGTATAAATTTAACCTTATAATATAAAACCAGGACAATCCCATTATCTGTTCAGTTAAATAAAAGTACACTTGGAAAATGCACATGCTGCATTTTAAAATTAATGCAAGTAACTGTTTATTGAAAGTAACAGAATCTAGTAAATAAAATTAAACATAGCTGAACCTGCTAAATTGCAAGTCTGCACTAAAATGGATTTTTGCATTTGCAACTTATTGAAACATAGACCCTATGAAATCCTGCTACCATGCAAGCAACAGGGACAATGTAGCTAAAGTCATTTTCCCCCACTCAGAACAATAAGGGAGAACCTAATCACTAGGGCCCTACCAAATTTGTGAAATTAACCGTGGTCATAGGATTTTAAAAATAGTAAGTTTCATGATTTCAGCTATTTAAATCTGAAATTTCATGGTGTTGTAATTGTAGGGATCTGGACCCAAAAAGGAGTTGTGGGGTATTGTGGGGGGGTTGTGATACTGCTACCCTTACTTCTGCACTGCTGCTGGCGGTGGCACCACCTTCAGAGCTGGGCAGTTGGAGAGAATCCAGCTCTGAAGGTCTGAGCTACTGCCAGCAGTAGCTCAGAAGTCAGGATGGCATGGTACGGTCTTGCCATTCTTACTTCTGCACTGCTGCCTGCAGAGCTGGGCGCTCCGTTAGCAGCCACCACTCTCCGGCCGCCCAGCTCTGAAGGCAGCACGACAGTAAGGATGGCAATAGTGCAACCCCCCTAAAATGACCCTGCAACCCCCCTGCAACTCCCTTTTGGGTTAGGAGCCCCAATTTGAGAAACTGTGGTCTCCCCTGTGAAATCTGTTTTTTGTGTGTGCTTTTACCCTATATTATACACATTTCATAGGGGGAAACCAGATTTCACAATCCATGACTCCCTTGTTGAAGGAGAAAGGAGCCGATATAGGGAACTTTATCCTGCTCTCATTTATTTACAGTGACATACTCCTGAGCAGCATATTAGATGTCAAAAGGAAAACGTCATATGTAGTACAGAACTCTTTTCTTCAGTTCTTTGCCAGACTTCCACTTTCTCTGATGCAAGGCTGGTTTAATGCCAAATATATAAAAATCTTTTGTTAGAAGCACTCCTAGGTTGTCTCAGACCTGGTCACTTGGTCAGATGTCAGTTAAAACTACTATTTGGTGGTTGCACAAATATATCTGATTGTTTTGCAATACAAAGGAAAAAATTAAATTTAGTTATATTCTCTCAAACACAAGGTATGTATGATTTATCTATAGCAGTGGTTCTCAATCTTTCCAGACTACTGTACTCCTTTCAGGAATCTAATTGGTCTTACATACCCCAAGTTTCACCGCACTTAAAAGTACTTGCTTACAAGATCAGACATAAAAATACAAAAAAAAGTGTCACAGCACGCTATTATTTCTCATTTTACCATATAATTATAAAATAAATTGAATGGAATATAAATATTGTACTTACATTTCAGTATATAGAGCAGTATAAACAAGTCATTTTCTGTATGAAATTTTAGTTTGTACTGATTTCGCTAATACTTTTTATGTTTCTTGTAGCAAAACTAAGCAAATATCTAGATGAGTTGATGTACCCCCCTAGAAGACCACTGCATACAACAGGGATATGCAAACCTCTGGTTGAGAACCACTGGTCTATAGACTGTACAGTCTGACAGCCTTTACTATGCTCACCCAAGAACTTTCTCTTGATTCACGCTGCTTTAACAGGTTTCAGAGTAACAGCCGTGTTAGTCTGTATTCGCAAAAAGAAAAGGAGTACTTGTGGCACCTTAGAGACTAACCAATTTATATGAGCATGAGCTTTTGTGAGCTACAGCTCACTTCATCGGATGCATACCGTGAAAACTGCAGCAGACTTTATATACACACAGAGAATATGAAACAATACCTCCTCCCACCCCACTGTCCTGCTGGTAATAGCTTATCTAAAGTGATCATCAAGTTGGGCCATTTCCAGCACAAATCCAGGTTTTCTCACCCTCCACCCCCCCACACAAATTCACTCTCCTGCTGGTGATAGCCCATCCAAAGTGACAACTCTCTACACAATGTGCATGATAATCAAGTTGGGCCATTTCCTGCACAAATCCAGGTTCTCTCACCCCCTCACCCCCCTCCCCAAAACCACACACACAAACTCACTATCCTGCTGGTAATAGCTCATCCAAAGTGACCACTCTCCCTACAATGTGCATGATAATCAAGGTGGGCCATGTCCAGCACAAATCCAGGTTTTCTCACCCCCCCACCCCCATACACACACAAACTCACTCTCCTGCTGGTAATAGCTCATCCAAACTGACCACTCTCCAAGTTTAAATCCAAGTTAAACCAGAACATCTGGGGGGGGGGGGGGAGGAAAAAACAAGGGGAAATAGGCTACCTTGCATAATGACTTAGCCACTCCCAGTCTCTATTTAAGCCTAAATTAATAGTATCCAATTTGCAAATGAATTCCAATTCAGCAGTTTCTCGCTGGAGTCTGGATTTGAAGTTTTTTTGCTTTAACAGCTAGCTACTACCTTATTCTTTCTTCTGATTTGTCACCAAAATCCTGGAACATGCTGTGTAGACTTCCTCTCCACCAACCCTTCAATCACCCCTTCCAGAATGAATCACCTATACCAACTTCCCAAACTAAATCCTCCTAATGAGTTCAAAGATGCACTTCTCTATTCTTTGTATTCTTGATATGTCTGCTCTCTTCAGCATCATTTATTGCACTCTCCTCCATTTTTTCTCTCGTCTATTGGCTTTTGCAGTTTTATGTTCCTTTGGTTCTTCAATTACATATAATCATAGGACTGGGAGGGACCTCTAAAGGTTATCTAGTCCAGTCCACTGCATGACTGGCAGGACTAAATATTACCTAGACCATTCCTGACAGGTGTTTGTCTAACCTGCTCTTAAAAATCAACAATGATGGAGATTTCACAACCTCCCTACGCAATTTATTCCAGCGCTTCCAGTTAGGAAGTTTTTCCTAATGTCCAACCTAAACCTCCCTTGCTGCAATTTAAGCCCATTGTTTCCTATCCTATCCTCAGAGGTCAAAAAGAACAATTTTTCTCCCTCCTCCTGTTAAGGAAAAGTTAGCATATGTAACTCCATTTTGGTTTGGGGCCCACAGTCTAAAAGCAAGCACATGATGCACCAGGAGGAGTGTTTCTTAGATACTGCATTCCTGTGAAAATCCTCTCCCCCTTGTCTCCAGCCTGTTTCAACTCCCTGTTTCTGTTCTTTGTCTGTTCCTAACTCCCTGCCTCCTGGCCTTGATGTGGGCCTCCCATCCTGATAAGAAAAGTTACTGATGCATTGCTTTAGGACCATGTAATGTGGTTAAAGTAATGGTTTAGCACGGGGAATGTACTTAGCAGGGATAGGTGGTAGAAAAGAGAAGGGTTTGTTTATTGGCTAAGGTTTCCGATGCACAAGGGCAACATGCTTTGCTAAAAGGTATATAATCTTTGTATAACCTGCATGCGGGGTCCCCTCCTGATTAGCAGGGGGGCACCACGCTCGAGCGTAATAAACTTAGTATTTTTGGGAACCCTGCAGTTGTGGACTTTGTTCGTGTGCCTCAGCCTAGACTCGAACTGTGCGCGAACTATCGGGTATAATTCGCAGCAGTTCCTGTGCGTGACCTATCGGGTATAATTCGTAACACTCCTTGTAACAACCTTTTATGTACTTGAAAACTGTTATCATGTCCCCTCTCAGTCTTCTCTTTTCCAGACTAAACAAACCCAATTTTTTCAATCTTCCCTCATAGGTCATGTTTTCTAGACCTTTAATCATTTTTGTTGCTCTTCTCTAGACGCTCTCCAATTTGTCCTCATCCTTCCTGAAATGTGGTACCCAGAACTGAACACAATACTCCAGTTGAGGCCTAACCAGCGCAGAAGTAGAGTGGAAGAATTACTTCTCATGTCGGTCTTACAACACTCCTGCCAAAACATCTCAGAATGATGTTTGCTTTTTTTGCAACAGTGTTACACCATTGACTCATATTTAGCATGTGGTCCTCTATGACTCCAAGATCCTTTTCCGCACTACTCTTTCCTAGGCAGTCATTTCCCATTTTGTACGTATGCAACTGACTGTTCCTTCCTAAGTGGCGTACCTTGCATTTGTCCTTATTGAATTTCATCCTATTTACTTCAGACCATTTTGAATCATAATCCTATCCTCCAAAGCACTTGCAACCCTTCCCAGCTGGTATTGTCTGCAAACTTTGTAAGTGTACACTCTACACCATTGTCCAAATCATTGATGAAGACATTGAATAGAACTGAACCCAGAATTGATCCCTGCGGGATCCCACTCGTTAATACCCTTCCAGCAGGACTGTGAACCACTGATAACTACTCTCTGGGAACGATTTTCCAACCAATTTTGCACCCACAGTTAGTAGCTCCATCTAGGTTGCATTTCACTAGTTTCTTTATGAGAAGGTCACGTGAGACAGTATCAAAAGCTTTACCAAACTCAAGAAATACCATGTCTACCACTTCGCCCTGTCCTCAAGGATGGTTAGCCTGTCAAAGAAAGCTATCAGGTTGGTTTGACAAGATTTGTTCTTGACAAATCCATGCTGTTACTTAGCACCTTATTATCGCCTAGACAAATTTGCAAATTGGATTGCTTAATTATTTGCTCCATTATCTTTCCAAGTACAGAGGTTAAGCTGACTGGTCTGTAATTCCCCGGGTTGTCCTTATTTCCCTTTTTATAGATGGGCACTATATTTGCCCTTTTCCAGTCTTCTGGAATCTCTCCCATCTTCCATGACTTTTCAAAGATAATCGCTAATGGCTCAGGTATCTCCTCAGTGGGCTCCTTTAGTATTCTAGGATGCATTTCATCAGGCCCTGGTGCCTTGAAGACATCTAATTTGTCTAAGTAATTTTTAACTTGTTCTTTTCCTATTCTACCCTCTGATCCTACCTTATTTTCACTGGCATTCACTGTTAGACATTGACAATTGCCTCTTCAGCCTTTCCTCTTCCTCTCTATAGCCCAGATAAGTTAGCATCCCTCATCTTCTCTTTCTCCAAATCCTCCTTCAAGGAACCCACCAATCTCATGCTTTCGCTTACTTCATTTATGCCAATGCTTCCCAATTTTACATCTTGCCCACCCTTGCCCAATCTCTGGTTACAGCTACACTTAAACTGCTACAGTGGCATGGCTGCATTGCTGTAGAACTATCAGTGTGGCCACTCAGTACAGCGACAGGAAGTATTCTCCTGTTACCGTAGTGAATCCACCACTCCGAGAGGATCTGTAACAATGTCTATGGAAGAATTCTTTTGTTGACCCAGCACTGTCTACACTAGGAGTTAGGTCGGCTTAACTACATCACTCAAGGATCTGGATTTTTTTACACTGATGAGTGATGTGGCTGGGTAGACTTAACTTTTTAATGTACACCTGATCATAGTCTTACCTACTGAACCATCTTCCAAACATTTCGTCCAGTTGCCATCTCAAACTCACTCCCAATCAACTTTCTGTTTTTCCTACCTTCACAATCACCATTGATTACAACCCTATCCTACCCATTAAAAAGGCTGAATTAAGTTATTTGTAGATGAAACAATGCACTGTTTGGGTTTGGTTTAAGCTTTGATTGGTTATCTGTGGGTTACAGAGGGAAGAAAAGCTGCTGCTTTTATCTTTTACCAACCTATATTTTAAATGTATGTCAAAGATGCCTGGAACCAGTAAAGATGCTTTTTAAAACTACATTATAAAATCAAAACAATTAAATGAGCAGGGTTAACATCAAACCCTTTTATTTCTAAATTCAATATTTTCTCCACTTATCTGGGCCATTTTAGATCGTCTTGAATGTAGAATAAGGAAATTCTTTTGTTAGTACCAATACAGCCTCCCAAAAGCAATATACTGGGAGACAGCACAACAACTGTGATACAAGCATTTACTTTTGATCCGATGAAGTGAGCTGTAGCTCACGAAAGCTTATGCTCAAATAAATTGGTTAGTCTCTAAGGTGCCACAAGTACTCCTTTTCTTTTTGCAAATACAGACTAACATGGCTGTTACTCTGAAACTTTTGACAGAAGGTCTTCTGAAAATGTCAAAGTTTAATAGAGTTAACATTCATTAACACAGCAGCAAAATTATAAAAACCAACCAACCAACTACTTTATGAGCAAAAACGTTATGACTTGGCAAGGCTAGAAACACTGTTGCAAACCAGTACAAATTATCTTCCAAGCCCTTGTACTGGACCAGCAATTAAAAATTAAAAAATGTCATACCCAAGACTAAGCTGCAACTAGAGAAGTGTTCCTCAAATTATTTAAACCAAGTATCTATTTGCAGAATAATTTTAATTTTCCTGCCAAATGCTACAATGAAGATGGTTTTCCAGATCAAAATTAACATAAACTTAACTGTGCTTTTAATGTTTAAAAATACGAAAGATTTTGCTCTTACACCAGTGGTTCTCAAACTTTTGTATTGGTGACCCCTTTCACATAGCAAGCCTCTGAGTGCGACCCCCCCTTATAAATTAAAAACACTTTTTTTCTATATTTAACACCATTATAAATGCTAGAGGGAAAGTGGAGTTTGGGGTGGAGGTTGACAGCTTGCAACCCCCCCATGTAATAACTTCACGACCCCCTGAGGGGTCCTGACCCCTGTCTTACACATTTTCTTAAAAATAAGATAAAATCTAAGCTAAAGTGAAAATTTCAAAATGATGAATCCTCCACAATTTCCTTTAATATTAATAAACTCCAGTTAGAATGAAGAAAGCCATTGAGTATATGGAAGAGGTAGCAGAAATGCAGTCTTTTTGCTCTTACCACAAGCCCTATCAAGGCATTAGAAATGATTGACTGGGTTTTGAATCAAGTCTATACCAGCTGAAAACCTCAGTACTGTTTTAAGGCTGAAGATCAACACAAATGCTTCACTTAGGAAGGAAGAGTATAATGGATTAGTAAGGACTAAAGGCTTAATTATTTTACATACTAAGATTTCTGAATGTATTTCTCCCAGTAATACAAAGCAAGCTAGCGATGAGTTCATTTTGCATTACTGGATTAGTAACTAACAAGCTGCTTTAAACCTCTGGAACTGTGCCTCAAGTCCAAACTGCAGTCCTGAACAAACTAAGATTGATGAGTTCAGCTGAACCTTTCATACAGTTAATCCAAGATCACAAATTCAGCTCCTATTTTTCTACATGCAGCCTGTACCAAAGAGCAATCTAAAATCAAGAACACATATTCTCACTTATGTCCATCTATGATGAATGACCTCCATTAGCAGTAGGCAGCAGTTACTGGCTTAAACAGGGAATCCCATACTAAGGCCAGACCCCCATATAGATGCGATCAAAAGGCTTCTCTCCTTTTGTTACCAAAATTAATTCCTTCCTTTCTTTCCTTCTATCCTTGTGGCCAAAAAAACAACTCATGTTCTGGTGCCTTATCCTTTCTTGACTACTGTAGTCTCCTCCTTGCTCACGTCTCCTTTTTCCATCCTTTCTACTCCATCTAAAATACAGGAGCTAAGATTATCTTCCTTTCTCATTGCTCTGACCACATCTCTCCCTCCCACAGTAGCCACTTCTCAAATACCTGCACTGACTTCAAGGTTCTCCTTTCAACTTTCAAAGTACTCCATAAGCTCCACCTCTGTCCTCAGTACTCCATTCCACTTTGTAGTCAATCCTGAGTCCAGCTTGGTGTGCCCTTTTACACTCTTATTATTTGTATGACTGTAGCATCTAGAGGACCCAGCCGAGACTGAGACCCCACTGTGCTTGGCAATATACATACACTGAAAGTCAGATATCACAGATTGTCACCCCTGGGGTGCAGTCTGAGAGCTGTGAGAAACCGCTGCAGCCCTGTAACCACTCAGTTGAATTGGCCCAGCTCATACTGCTTTCTATGGTTGGAGACACAGCCAGCCTAACCCAGGTCCTGTTATCACCCAACACGACAGCAGGTGGTGCCACACATCCAAGCTGAGCTACCTGAGAGAGCAGCATCACCCAAGCCACTTAAATACATACTTCAGAGTAACAGCCGTGTTAGTCTGTATTCGCAAAAAGAAAAGGAGTACTTGTGGCACCTTAGAGACTAGCTAACGAAAGCTCATGCGCAAATAAATTGGTTAGTCTCTCAGGTGCCACAAGTACTTCTTTTCTTTTTAAATACATACAACAGACAACTTTCAAGCTTTCCAGACTCTCACCCCTGACTGCAGTATAAACCCAAAGTGATATTGTCTTGCACTGCACTGGCAACTGTACACCGTAACCTCATAGAGTTTGCCCATCCCTCAACATGGAGAGGACTATGCAACGGTCTTTGCCCCTTGAGCTACAATCTTCTTACACTTCACTCCAACTCACTGATTTGGATAAAGCAAAACCAAACTTATTAACTACAAGATAGATTATAAGTGATAAGGGATAGCAAACAGATGAAAGCAGATTACATAGCAAACAAACAAAAATGCACACTAATCTTAATATGCTAAATAGATTGTATATGAATTAGATTCTCACCCTGAGAAATGATACAAGCAGGTTGCAGATTCTTAAGCGGCAAGCTGCACTTGCTTTACAGCTTGGAATCCCCAGGTCTTTCATACAAAGGCTAGAAATCTTTTTAACCTGCAATCCAACACTTCCCCAAGTTCAGTTTCTGTTCCTCTGTGTTTCCAGGAGCTGTCTTGGGTGTGGAGTGAAGAACGTCAGATGATGTCACTCCCTGCCTTATATAGCTTTCGCATATGGCAGGAACCCTTTGTTTCAAAATTTGGTTTCCAGATCGGTTTGTGGAAAAATACTCACATCCCAAGATGGAGTCCAAAATCATGTTGTCTGGTCATATGTCCTTGTAGAGTTATAGCAGCCTTACTTACGGGCTGTCTGTATCCTCTCAGGAAGGCTCACCAGGTGGGGGATAAGCTTCTCCTATTGTTTTTCCTAATGGCCCATTGTCCTGAATAGGCCCTTCCCCACCCACTATCTAGACTGAAAGCATCTTGCCTAATGGGCATCACCCAGGTGTGATGTATCTTTATGTACAATGAAAACAAAATGGTTTGCAACATCAAAAACAAGAGCCACAGTTTAACTGTACAATATTAAATGAAAACCTGTGGTAATACAAAAAGAAAAGGAGTACTTGTGGCACCTTAGAGACTAACCAATTTATTAGAGCATAAGCTTTCGTGAGCTACAGCTCACTTCATCAGATGCATACAGATGATGCATCAGATTCATCAGATGCATACAGCCTCCTTTTTCTGCAGCATGGACAAAATTACATTTACGTATTCAGCATCATGAATGGGACAGTAAAAGGAATAATGTACGTAAGAGAGAGAGAGAGTTCTGAAGAATAAGTTTCTACCATACAAGGCAGTTAGAAAATGTTTCACATTTTAAAATATCTGTACAAGCCACAAGAAACATTTCCTTGTTGATAGGAACTTCCAGAAATAGAAAATAACCATGAATAACTTCTACATCTAGTATCAATGTGCTCCACAGGTTGAGAGCACAAGAAACTGACTTAAAGATCTGTACTGTATATGTCCAACCCAGATCTTTTACATGCCTTGATTGTTAACGAATCATCTACTTTTAATCTTTCTCTATAACTACATTTATACAGGTGTAACTACATTTGAAACACAGACAGTCAATATTCATAACTTCAAACACAAATGATACATGCATACAAGTAGGATAAGCATATTCAACAAATCATAACTTTACCCATGACATCCTACATGACCCATCTTGCATAATATGCATCGGAATTATGCCATAATCATACCATAATATCACCATGACGAATATGGGGTGCAGTGTCACAACAAGTCCAACCCCCCCAAAAAATAGGAGCAAAGGATAAAAGGGGAAACAAAGGCACAGAGAACTGAAACAACTCAATGAGGAGGGAAAAACAACAACAGAAAATGTGAAAATGGCACAGGTGCTGAATGACTCCTTTGTTTCAGTTTTCACCAAGAAAGTTGGCGGTGATTCGACGTCTAACGTAGTGAATGCCAGTGAAAATGAGGTAGGATCAGAAAAGGCTAAAATAGGGAAAGAAAAGTTAAAAATTATTTGGACAAGTTAGATGTCTTCAAGTCACCAGGGCCTGATGAAATGCATCTAGAATACTCAAGGAGCTGACTGAGAAGATATCTGAGCCATTAGCGATCATCTTCGAGAAGTCATGGAAGATGGGAGACATTCCAGAGAACTAGAAAAGGGCAAATATAGTGCCCATCTATAAAAAGGGATATAAGGACAACCCGGGGAATTACAGACAAGTCAGCTTAACTTCTGTACCCGGAAAGATAATGCAGTAAAAAATTAAACAATCAATTTGCAAACATCTAGAAGATAATAAGGTGATAAGTCAGCATGGACAGTCAGCATGGATTTGTCAAAAACAAATCATGTCAAGCCAACCTGATAGCTTTCTTTGACAGGGTAACAAGACTTGTCCACATGGGGAAGCAGTAGACGTGGTATATCTTGATTTTAGTAAGGCTTTCAATACTGTCTCATATGATCGTCTCATAAACAAACTAGGGAAATGCAACCTAGATGGAGCTACTATAAGGTGGGAGCAAAACTGGATGGAAAACCGTTCTGAGAGAGTAGTTATCAGTGGTTAACAGTCATGCTGGCAGGGCATAATGAGTGGGGTCCCGCAGGGATCAGTTCTGGGTCCGGTTCCGTTCAATATCTTCATCAATTATTTTGATAATGGTGTAGAGAGTACACTTAATAAGTTTGCGGACTATACCAAGCTGGGAGGGGTTGCAAGTGCTTTGGAGAATAGGCTTAAAATTTAAAATGATCTGGACAAACTGAAGAAATGGTCTGAAGTAAATAGGATGAAATTCAATAAGGACAAATGCACAGTACTCCACATAGGAAGGAACAATAAGTTGCACACATTCAAAATGGGAAATGACTGCCTAGGAAGGAATACTGTGGAAAGGGATCTTGGGGTCATTGCGGGTCACAAGCTAAATATGAGTCAACAGTGTAACGCCATTGCAAAAAAGGCGAACATCATTCTGGGATGTATTAGCAGGAGTGCTGTAAATAAGACACGAGAAGCAATTCTTCCACTCTACTCCGCGCTGATTAGGCCTCAACTGGAGTATTATTTCCAGTTCTGGGTACCACATTTCAGGAAGGATGGGGACAAATTGGAGAGCGTCCAGAGAAGAGCAACAAAAATGATTAAAGATCTATAAAACATGACCTATGAGGGAAGATTGAAAAAATTGGGTTTGTTTAGTCTAGAAAAGAGAAGATTGAGGAGACATAAGTTTTCAAGTACGTAAAAGGTTGTTACAAGGAGGAGGAAGAAATTTTTTTCTTTTTGACCTCTGAGGATAGGACAAGAAGCAATGGTCTTAAATTGCAGCAAGGGAGGTTTAGGTTGGACATTAGGAAAAAAGGGTGGTTAAACCCTGGAATACATTGTGTACGGAGGTTGTGGAATCTCCATCACTGGAGATTTTTAAGAGCAGGTTAGACACACACTTGTCAGGAATGGTCAAGATAATTAGTCCTTCCACAAGTGCAGGGGACTGGACTAGATGATGTCTCGAGGTCCCTTCCAGTTCTGGGAACAGAACACAAGTCTTCTCATACCTAGTTCACTGCTCTACCCACTAGACCATAGTGCCTCTCCAGTGGCTACTGTTCACTTAGAAAAACACTTCCAGTTAATGAGCTACTTCCCTCGGTTATCTTCCCAAAAGCTTCTATCAGGATGTTTATTCTATCAAGTACTGGTCTCTATGGCTATTAGCCAAGATTGTCCGGTGAACAATCCCATGCTACAATGTCCCTAAACCTCCAACTGCCAGAAGCTGGGACTGGATGACAGAGGATGGATCACTCATAATTACCCTGTCCTGTTCATTCCCTCTGAAGCACCTGGCACTGGACACTTTCAGAAGATAGGATACTGGGTTAGATGGACCGCAGCACTGACCCAGTATGGATATTCTTATGTTCTTGTATATTGTACCATACGGTCACTGAACCAATCATGCGTTTGCTTTTCAAGATATGGACCTGTTACACAGTAAATGAAAATGTGCTAAATAAGTAAGTGACCATGTATAGCACCATGCACAATTGTGTTCCTACAGAAGTAAGGTATTGACACTGTTAGGCTCATCTTAAAAAATCAAAATGTGTTATATAATACTTTTTCATGCTGAGCAGATCTGACAATTAGAGCAATGTGAATGGCATCTTAAATCTTCATGTTAGGCAGCCTCTTTCTCCATTTACTACTTATAATTCCACAGCACCATAGACTTGCATAATGCTTAACACTGAAGAACTACCTCATCCATAAAAGTCCTGTAATTGAAAAGGGTCCCTAACCCCTCAAACATTGAGATAGACAATTCAGATAGCACCAAAAGGATCTGACAGGCTCATGCACAGATCCTGAAGCTTACACCCCATTTCCACTTAGATTTAGATAGTGTCACGATATATTAAAACAAAATCATATAAAGTATTTAACATAAGCAATTGTTCATCTACCTCAACTATAGAAATTCTATAGTGTACTGGAATGTATAAATAAATACACACATCCCATTTCCTTCATTATGTTGAAGTCTTTAAAATATACAGCTATTTTACCAGTGATTTCATAGGATTTTTTCCTGATTGCTAATATATACTATATACAATTAACAGATCCAAATAAGTTTCGTAGCATTCTGAAAGAATTCAAGTTCATCATGATTAAACATACAGAAATAAAATCACGAGGAAACAAAGTCTTAGTCTTGGCACAAATAGAAATGCCGTTTAAGTTAAGACTGTTTATTAAAAATACAACATTCAAAAAAGTTAATCAATAAAGATAGTGATTGCCTTATACGGTATTACATGCCAGTCATGGAAATTTAATTATGTTATGTAAGTAACTAAAATAAAGTTGACCACTAATAAGAATTGAAATGATTTAAAAAACACCCAAAGACCATCACTTTGAACTTTGGGCAGAAATAAATGCGGATCAAATTTGGCTCTAATTCTGCAACTGGCTCCATGATGACATAAGGGTTTGCCTGCGCAGATCAAGTTTTAGGATCAGGGTCTTCATTTGCACCTGTGTTAACTTCAATAACCACACATTCAAGTGCATTTATTTCATTTTTTTCAATAAAAGAAATATGGCTACACTGCTGTTCGTGCAACATTATACCTGAAGATTTAAATACACAAAAGTCAAGAAATCCAAAGTTATTGGTCTTTCAGCAACTGTTATGCCACCACTTGTACATTAAAAAAAAACAACACTGCATTCAATTCACAGTATTGCAAAGTACATGCCCAAATAAGCTTCAGATTTCTTTATGTATTCAATTAATTAATTTGTAGATTTTTTCTATCAAATAGCTCTGTGTGTATGTGTATATATACACGATAAATGCTCACAAAACTACCCAGTCTTTTCAAAAATCCTGTTACAGTGTGTCTTGATCTCCTACAGCAGTAATTTCTTCATGTTGACTATAAATTGCTCAAAACTCGAAATAAATGTGAAAAGCTATTCTTTGTGTATCTTTGTTCCTACATTAAGAGATGTGACAAAAGGAACATGGCTTCTATGTCACTTTACTCCTGGGAAGAAGAATGTAAAGCATCTTTAGTCAATTGGTAAATTAAAGGATAATCTCCCACCACTTCATTTTATGTAAACCCCATCAATACATCTACTCTATCCTTAGAATATCGACAATGCTTTATCAGCCCAAACACAAAATCTGCTTTTCTACACTTATTATGAAACACTGCCATATTGTTGTCAACTGCCAATAGCATGTTCAGAGATAACACTGAGAAGAACAGAAGAAAATACAGTATTGTCCCTGCTCTGAGATGCAAAACTCACCCTAGGCAAGTAGTATTTTTACAGGCAAACCATTTTCACTATTCTTTGTTCTTGTAATCCCTGTGCTCTCTGAATAAAAGGAAACTCAAAATAAAACCACACTCAAAATGAGAGTATACTCTTTAGGTATAAGGTCATTTGTGTTTAATTTTCCATCCTATTTTGATACATCCAAACAATTAATTTACTTTTTTGTTTTAATTAAAAATTCCACTAACACAGCATAGGGAACTGTACACCCTAATTCTATGAGGATTCTGCTAGCTCGGAGCCCATCATCACGTAGAAGTTTAGACTGATTTTCACAATATACATTATACTGCAGTATCTGGCACATTTTACCTATTGCACAGCACTGCTTACATTTACAAGCATTATAGGAACAAGAGAAATGTGTCTAGGTTTCATTTTATGGGCAATCATGCTGTCCTATCCCTTCATTTGATTAGCTCTTTCTGAAGTTTGTCTCCATGCTCCTTAGCTATCACCACAGTAAAATAAATGTAAGACCCCGGCAAATACTGCCACATGTCTATGTGCCTCACACCCCGAATCTCAGGGCTACGAAAGTATTAACATCATACCCGCTTGTTAAATGACAGCTTTATTGAATGAGGGAAACTCCGCTTGGGGAGACTTGATGGTCTCAGCCAGCTGTTACCAGCAGAGCACCCACACTCCGCGGACCCCTCTTCGCTCAGGCGGCCCAGTGGCTGATGCTGCAGCAACGCGTGCGGCTCTGCGCGGGCAGCAGCGCCGAGCAGACCCCTCCAGACACCAGCCGCGGGCAGGCCCATTCCACAGCGCAACCCAGGGCAAACCTGCATCGCGGCGACCAGCCCCGCACCTGCTGCTGGCCTCTCGACCACGCTCCCTCCTGCCGGCTCCCGCAGCGCCGCTCGTTAGTTACAGAATTAGCAGCCCCCAGCACCGCCGGCTCGCGGAGTGGCCGTGACCGGGAACAGGCGCCACATGACCGCTGCCTAGGAGGGGCCGGGACACCGGGGGCGCACGGAGGCGGCCTCGCACCGGGAGGGCGGGTCCGAAGGGGGACGGTGCCGGGCCCGAGGCAGCGCGGGGGACTGGAGGAGGAGGCGGCAGTGTCAGAGCCCAGGCGCGAGGGGCAGGGCCCGCCCGCCTCAGGGAAGGAGCCCCCAGCGAGAGGTCTCCGCAGGGAGGACCCAGCGCCCCGACGAGGCGGCAGGCGACGTGCGGAGGTTGCTGCAGGGGGAAGGAAGGGGCGTCCGGGCCGAGGACTCGCTGCGCGGCGGCCTTACCTAGTGCGCGGTGCCCAGCTCACACGGACCCCGCTCTTCGCTTGTCCCTCGCTGCCCGCAGCGGCGGTTCCTTCCGCTTCTTACTGCCCGCTTCGCCTGCCTGCTGTAGCAGCAAGTCTGCCCCGGACGATGACGTGCGCCCCTCACAAAGATGGCGGTGCTTGGTTGTACCTCTCGCACACATTCGGACAGCGTCGCCCCGCACAAAGATGGCGGGACTGGGTGTATCGCTCACATTCGGATCGCTTCGCCCCGCACAAAGATGGCGGGACTGGGCGCATCGCTCACGTTCGGATCGCTTCGCCCCGCACAAAAATGGCGGGACTGGGTGTATCGCTCACATTCGGATCGCTTCGCCCCGCACAAAGATGGCGGGACTGGGCGCATCGCTCACATTCGGATCGCTTCGCCCCGCACAAAGATGGCGGGGCTGGGCGTATCGCTCACATTCGGATCGCTTCGCCCCGCACAAAGATGGCGGGACTGGGCGCATCGCTCACATTCGGATCGCTTCGCCCCGCACAAAAATGGCGGGGCTTGGCGTATCGCACACATTCGGACAGCTTCGCCCCGCACACATTCGGACAGCTTCGCCCCGCACAAAGATGGCGGGGCTGGGCGTATCGCACACATTCGGACAGCTTCGCCCCGCACAAAGATGGCGGGGCTTGGGGGCCGCACGAAGATGACGATGACTGACTCTTACACTGTATTAGTCACGTGAAGTAGATGGCGACTCCTTCCCTCCCGTGTTTCTTTTTTTTTTGGCACCGGAAGTAGATCTCCTGTCCGTCTCCTAGCAGCCGGCGGTGCGGTGAGGGCGCTGCTGAGGCGGGGCACTGGCTGCTGTTCTTACCGCCGGCAGGTAACTTGGGGCGTCGGCCGGAGCCCTGCAGCTCGGCCTGGGTGGGGCACCGCCGGGGGGAGAGCGAGCGAGCCTCTGTCTGCGCATGGGCGGGTGAGGGGGTGTTGTGTGTTCGCCCCTGAGCTGGCTGCGGCCGTTTCTCGGCGCGGGTCCTGCTCCTGACCGGGTAAGGGCGGCTCCCGCCCTGTCCTCGGGGGGCGCGAACCCGTGCAGCGCGTACACTGCGCGGTGAGTGTCCCGGTGGCACGACGGGTGCTAAGCGAGGGGCCCTGTGGGCCCCCGGCCCGGAAGACCGAGGCAGCTCTCAGCACCCCGGGGCAGGTGTGTCTCCGGCCCCAGCGGCAGGCTGCGGAGATTAGCTAGCGCTAGCCGCCGGAGGCGGGCACAAGGGTGCTCTGTTCACAGCGCCTCGGAGGTGGGGCCGGCAGAGAGGGGAAAGGACGCTCCTTCCCCAGGAACATCGCGGAGACCGAGTGCAGGGTAAGTGGATAGTTTAGGATGGGGAGAAATTTCTCTGCCTTTCACCCTGTGATGGGGTGGCCAAACTGCAGCTCCTGGGCTACACGTAGCTTTTTTACCATTAAAGTGTGGCTCGTGGATTCCCTCCTATATCACCCCCATTCTCTGCCTATCAGAGTGTGGGTGGGGGGAGCTCAGGGCTTCCGCCCCGTGGTGGGGACAGGGGGGCTTCTGCCAGAAATAACTGGTGCTGGCTGGGGCACAGTTTAAAGGTTCAACTTCTCTCTCCCCACCCCCCCGCTTCAGTCAGGTCACACCAGGCATGCTTCCTCTCTTATCCTCAATGGCCCCTCCCTGCAGCTCCCAAGTGTTAGCTCTGTGGAGAGACAATGGCAAACAGTCGGAGCTGCACGGAGAGGCCTTTCTATTTTAGCTCTACAGAGAGAGCCAGGGGCTTTCCCCCTGCTGTTCCCAGCTGTTTGCTGCTGCCTTTCCCCATGGGCACAACTCTCCAGCTCCAGCAGCTGCCCTGTAGGGAGGAGGCCTGGCGGCACCATGTGACTGAGTGGGTCCAGCAAACACTGGCAAAAATCTGGGAGGTCATGTGATCCGCCTATGCCCTTCCCCGATGCATCACCTCTAGCTTCTGCCCAGCATGCAGTGGGGATTTGGGGCTTCAGCCCTGCTGGGCGCATCTGCCAGGTCTCGGGGCTTCAGTAGAAGCGGGACAAAAACCCTGAGCCCCGGCAGTTGTATCCTTGCTCTCAAACTTCTGAATATTGTCTTATGCTGCTCAGAGGGTCACCCCTGCCATATGATGAACTACTTGACAGGTACCAAATGGCCTGTCTCTACAACTGACCCTGCAGCCTGTCTGTGTGGCCCTTCTGGCTTTGTACTTTTTTTACTTTGTATCTGGCTTGATTGAGGGTAAGTAGTGAAATTCCTTTTAAGAAATGAAACTGCAGGAACTTTGAGCAGCCACATTATTCACCGTTGTGTGATTGTAGGAGATTGATACCTTAAAGGGGAGAGAAGATACTTCAAGTGCTTTAACTCTGTGGTCAATTTTAAGATTTCCAAATTCTTTTAGCAGCAGATTTTGTTTCCTAAAAAACAGAGATCATGACTTGCAGAAGTAAATTCGGTATGGGGGTTATGCATAATAAAAGATCTAAAGTCTCTATCTTGCAAGCTGTTCCATGTGTGGATCCCCATGATTGAATATGGGGAGCTTTCTCCACAGAGCAGTTAAAAGTATTTGGGCCTAATTTTATTTCAGTTTTTCACCCTATTCTTGGTAGTTGCTACTGAGAACACTAGTTTCACCCCTTCATATAAACGTTACTCAAAATAAATATGTATCCTATAATGTAAGGTTGTTGGAAGTTTTCAGAAGAAAACTATGTATATGCTTGTGATATATAATTTAACATGTAATTTTCATTTGGCAGACTCTGAGATACCATGTGTGACTAAAATGTTTTCGAGGTAGTTTTACTTAATGAGGTAATGGGAGAGAAGGAGCCATGTCGGAAGAAGCTGTTAGTGAGACGCACTTTTCTTTGAGGACAGCAGCTTTACGGGTATTTGATTTTCCACTTTCCTGGTATTATTCTGTCATCCAGGTAATTAATATATTTCAGTAGTCTCATTTGTGGTGGTCTGTTTTTAGAGACAGATCTGAAAATGTTTTTTGGTTAATTTTTATAATGTTTGTTTTAAATCAGTTATTCTGTGCATAATATTTGGTAGTAGCAGAGGCTGCTCTCTCTGCATTAGTATGTGCCTTCATTGCGACAGGTCTCTGTTGATAAGTCAGATATCGCACTCTTTATGTTTAAACGTGATTAATCCTTGTAGTATTATTTGGATCATTTCAAAATGTTTTCCTAGAGTGTAGATTTTTTTAATGAACTTGTGTTAATGAATTGTCACACTAAATGTAAAGATTAATGAGGTGAGTGCTATTAACTATCAGATTCATTTACAATACAGTAGAACTTCAGCGTTTCAAACACCTCAGAAATTGAGGTTGTTCATAACTCTGAATAAAATATTATGGTTCTTTCAAAAGTTTACAGCTGAACATTGGCTTCGTATAGCTTTGAAACTTCACTATGCAGAAAAAAAATGCTGCTTTTCCTTTTTTTTTTTTTAAGTAACTTACGTTTAATACTGTACAGTATTTTTTTTTGTTTTTGCTGCTGCTGCCTGATATGATTGCATACTTCCGATTCCAAATGAGGTGTATGGTTAACTGGTCAGTTTGTAACTCTAGTGTTCGTAACTCTGAGGTTGTACTGTAGGTAATACATACACAGGGGCGATCTGTAGTTGAGAGCCTCTTGGTTTACATCCAGCCTGTTTTCTATCTTCGGTACCTCCTTATAACTGAAAATCCCCAAAAATCTTAGCTAATGGCTCTGTTGGGTAGGGGGTGTGGGTGTCAGGACTGTGGGATGCCCTGGACCTGGGTTCTGGGAGGGAGTGGGCGCAGGTGTTTGAGCTGGGGGGCCCACGGCTGGGCTCTGGTCAGGAGGGAGTGCAGGTGTCTGGGCTGGGGTAAGGCATGGCTGAGCTCTGTTGGGGAGGGGGTGCCCTGCAGCTGGGCTCTGGGAGAAGAGGGTGTGGGTGTCTGAGTCGGGGCCCCCACAGCTGGGCTCTGGCGGGGAGAAGGTGCACGTGTCTGGGCTGGGGGCAGGGCCATGGTTGGGCTCTGGCAGGGAGTGGGTGCAGGTGTCTGACCTTGCAGCTGGACTCTGTGGTGGAGGGGGTGCAGGTGTCGGGGCGGGTGGGGAGGCTGGCTCTTGGGAAAGGGGATGCAGGTGTCTGGGCAGTAGGGGCCCCACTGCTGGGCTCTCGGGGTGGTGGGGAGAAGGTGTGGGTGTCTGACTCTGCAGCTGGGAGGGCGGGGGTGCAGGTGTCTGAAGGGGGCCCACGGCTGGGCTCTGAGAGAAGAGGGTGCAGGTGTCTGAGTCAGGAGGGGAGGGGGTATGGGTGTCTGGGCTGGGGGCATGGCTGGTCTCTGGGGGAAGGGGGTGTAGGTGTCTGGACCCGCAGCTAGATTCTGGGGGGAACGAGGCAGAGAAACAGGGTTGTCGTATGGATTTCTTTAACTCTCTATTCCTGGGGGGAATCTTTTTGTTGTCTGTGTTGTTGCTAACAGATATTTTGAAGTAAATTACCAAAATAATTGAAACTGGCATAATTATACAGTGTTATTTTGACAAATAAAATATGCAGAAATTTGCAGAATTTTAAAATATTATGCACAGAATTCTTATTTTTTTGGCACAGAATTCCCTTGTAGGGCATTATGGCTGAAGAAAAGTCCATGTCCTGTTGCCCCACCATGTAGAAAAAGGTGGAATGCTACTAGTCTGTAAAATAAATAAGTAAAATATAAAATTGGATCCAGATCTCGTTCTCCATTTAATCCACACAGCCACATTGACAGGAAATCAAAACTTGGTCTACAGCAGGGGCTCTCAAACTGGAGGTCGGGACCCCTCAGGGGATCGTGTGGTTATTGCATGGGGGTTCGTGAGGTGTTAGCCTCCACCCCAAACCCCGCTTTGCCTCCAGCATTTATAATGGTGTTATATAACAAAGTGCTTTTGTATTACCCCTCCCCCCCCTTATAAATTAAAAGTTTGAGAACCACTGGTCTACAGTCAGGACCGTCTACAGATGTTTCTAAAAAGTAGACACTGATTCATATTTAATTTCAGTGTATAAAACCAGTGGCTTCATTAAATACATTATGTATTGAAATACAACTATAAACATTTTTATGGTGTATAACTTTGCGTACTTATTAGTACCCAAAATAAGATTATTTTTCTTGTTTTACTACAAAAAATGAGAATAGTCACTGCTGAAATACTCATTCTTTCTCCTGTAAAACCAGCTCAGATCTCAACGCACTGAGTCCGCTGGTCTCACCCTGTGTTGCTGCAATGTTGTCACCAAGCTAATGCACTCTATTAATATTGTGTCCAACTGTAGGATTAATTTTACATCCTAAAGCTCTCCTTTATGTCTGTTCAATTGTTCCATCATATATGCATGCACAATTGTGTGAAAAATAAATCCCACAATATCTAATTAAAATTTTTTAAAAACCTGAATCTTATGTAATTCATTATTATAAATAATTGCAACTAGCCTTTTTATTTAAATACATGTGTGTATTCTTAAATATTCTGTTGATATTTGCTCACTGTAATCTTGTTTTTCAGTGCTGCTGGGTTTTTAATGCTTCTCTTTTCAGATTAGTTCTGACAACAGTATTTATTAGGGCTGTCAAGCAAATAAAAAAATTAATCATGATAAATCATGCTGTTGATAATAGAATACTATTTATATAAATTTTTTGGATGTTTTACACATTTTCAAATATATTTCAATTACAACAAAATACAAAGTGTACCGTGCTCACTTTATATTTTTTATAAATATTTGCACTATACAAATAAGAGTATTTTTCAGTTCACCTAATACAAGTACTGTAGTGCAATCTCTTTATCATGAAAGTTGAACTTACATAAATTATGTACAAAAAACTGCATTCAAAAATAAAACAATGTAACACTTTAAAGCCTACAAGTCCACTCAGTCCTCCTACTTGTTCAGCCAATCGCTCAGAAAAACAAGGTTTGTTTACGTTTACGGGAGATAAAGCTGCCCGCTTCTTATTTATAATGTCACCTGAAAGTGAGAACAGATGTTGGCATGGTACTTTTGTAGTCAGCATTGCAAGGTATTTACATGTCAGATATGCTAAACATTCGTATGCCCCTTCATGCTTTGGTCACTATTCCAGAGGACATGCTTTCATGCTGATGACGCTCATTAAAAAAATAATTTGTTAATTAAATTTGTGACTGAAGTCCTTGAGGGAGAATTGTATGTCTCCCGCTCCATGGTTTTACCCACTTTCTGCCATATATTTCATGTTATAGCAGTCTTGGATGATGACCCAGCACACGTTCATTTTAAGAACACTTTCACAACAGATTTGACAAAACGCAAAGAAGGTACCAATGTGAGATTTCTAAAGCTAGCTACAGTACTCGACACAAGGTTTAAGAATCTGAAGTGATTTCCAAAATTTGATCAGGACGGGATGTGGAGCATGCTTTCAGAAGTCTTAAAAGAGCAATACTCTGATGTGGAAACTCGAACCACCAAAAATGAAAATCAGCCTTCTGCTGGTGGCATCTGACTCAGATGATGAAAATGAATATGCATTCATCTGCACTGCTTTGGATCATTATTGAGCAGAACCCATCATCAGCATGGACGCATGTCCTCTGGAATGGTGGTTGAAGCATGAAGGGACATATGAATCTTAGTGCATCTGACACGTAAATATCTTACAACCCTGGCTGCAACAGTGCCATGCGAACGCTCGTTCTCACTTTCAGGTGACACTGAAAACAAGAAGTGGACAGCATTATTTCTTGCAAATGTAAAAAACTTGTTTGTCTGAGCGATTGGCTGAAGAAGTAGGACTGAGTGGACTTGTAGGCTCTAAAGTGTTACAGTGTTTTGTTTTTGAGTGCAGTTGGGTAACAACAACAAAAATCTACATTTGTAAATTGCGCTTTCATGACAAAGAGCGTGCACTACGGTACTTGTATGAGGTGAATTGGAAAATGCTATTTCTTTTGTTTATCATTTTTACACTGCAAATATTTGTAATAAAAATAATATAAATTGAGTACTGTACACTCTTGTATTCTGTGTTGTAATTGAAATCAATGTATCTGAAAATGTAGAAAAACATCCAAAATATTTAACAAATTTCTATTGGTATTCTGTTTAACAGCGCAATTAAAACTGCAATTAATCGTGATTAATTTTTTTAATCACGTGAGTTAACTGCAACTAATTGACATCCTTAGTGTTTATATAAACTTGTGTTTTCAATCTTGGACTAGATCTACAGCTCTGGCCATGATACACTGTGAGGGTTCGGATGAGGGGGCAGAGGTGGCTCTAGACCCTTTCCAGCTGTCTTACCCTGTGGTTGGCTAAAGGCTGGCCTTACCTGAAGTGTAATTTGCAACCTCAGGGTTTCTTTAAATTACACTTGGCTAATTATATCTCCAAGCAATCTACAGCTGAGGATTGCCAGACAGCTGAGATATTCCAGCCATGCCCTTATTCTGCGGGAGGGGCATGCTGTAAAACCACTATGCCCAACATCTGAGGGAGCCCCAAAGTGGGTTTCTGTTTTCTGCTCTCTACCACCAAAACAGCATAAATCCCCTACTTATGATCTAACACCTCATTTTCCATTTAAATTTTTTTCTTTACTTTCTTGAACTGTTTGCCACTTCAGATTTTCAAAGTTTTGTTAATATTTTTAATTCCAGTAGTTGCATATTTAGAGTGTTGCTTATTGGTATCTGAACTTTACTGTTTATCACATTATATAGAGAGATTCACAGAAGAAATTCATAGATGTTAGAGACTGAGACTCAGTCTGAGGCTATTATATTTAATCACCTAGTTTTTCTTTGCCAATGCAGAATTGTGCTTTATTGTGCATTTATAATGTCAGGTTTTCCATAAAACTTCATGTTAAAATTTCAAATGAAAGTGGCTTATATCCAGACAAAAATGTAGAAGTAAAATATCACTCTGCTAGCCAAATACAAAGTGTAAGCACATGTGTTTCAAACTTAAAAAAAAAAGGAATAAATTATGTTTCTTAAATTGTGGAAAGAGGAGGGATACTGATCCAAAAAACGTTGGTCCATTGAGGTCTTTGCTGTTCCTCATGGTTTTCTTGTTTCTTTGTTTTTAAAGCTGTTGGATAAATAATTTGGAAAGTAGGTATGGGATCTGACAGTTACTGACATTTAAAAATGTTTACCTGAAAGTTTCAGTGTCAATTCCTTAGGTAGTCAGTAAAATTTTAATAATGCTTTAAAAAGATCCCAACTCTTGGGGTACATCTTTAGTGAAGATTTCGCTGAGGTGACTGGCACCCAGAATTGCCTACTTCTGGTGTGAGAAGCCACATTGCAAAGCCCACAACTGACTTACTGTCTCTTCACTGGTGCTGCACTCACTACTGGGGGAATTCTGCACCAAAAAATACAAAATTCTGCATATATATTATAACACAGTATAATCTCTCTTTTATGGTATAATTGAAAATGGTTTCAATTATTTCGGTAATTTATTTAAACTACAAAACAATGGATGGAGAGTGAGAGTGGGAAGCATTGGAGGAAATCCCCAGTCCCCCTTGGCTAATAGTAATGTAGCTAGGTTTGACCCTTTATTTCTAGTTATTAGTCAACAAATATATGCAGCCATATGCTCAGTGCTACATCGTAGGCAACTGAAGAGCAAGTGAGGGCCGGGGAATCAAGCTCACAATTTATACTGGCTACTGACCATCTCCAGAAAGGTCAGTAGCAAGCAGTTAATGGAGCACATTTTTTCAGTCCAAAAATTTAGACCAGTTCTAATCACTAAAACACCATAAGCATTTATAAGGCCATACTGTCCTTTATACCACTCCGGCAATGTAAAGGAGCCTTAAAACTTTTACCCATGTTTTATATTCCTGGGGGAATTCACAAAGACAATGGGAACAAGTCACTAAGCAAGCAGGCTGCTGTATTGCGCTCTGACTGAGGGGACAGAGCCTGCCCCATGCCTGCCTACCTCAGAAACACCCTGAAGCCCTGCTCCGCCACACCAAGCGTGCCGCAATAATAAGCTATAGGGACAGAGTGATCCCCCCCTTCACCCTGACGATGATTTAAGTCTCTACTGGCTGCTCTGGGTGCCCAAACCAACCTGCCTTCGCTGCCGGGGAGGGACACGTGATCACTCTTGCGCCTTCCCTTTACTTCTGTGTCAGAAGTCATTTTTCTGCGGGGACCATGAATTCTGGGCATGTGCAGTGATGCAGAATTCCCCCAGGAGTAACTTACCCATGTGTGTCATTAAGTCATCTGGGGGCATATCCTATGGTTCGTTGTGCAGCAGTAAGCTGAGCTACTCTGATTCTTTCCCAGTGAATTGTGGAAGAACTTGACTATCCTTCTGGGCACGCAGGGGGAATTGTGGGAGGGCATTGAAGGACTGTCGGCACTCAAGTGATTTGGACTGTCTTCATTGCAAAGCTGGTGGGTTATCTCCAGGTAGCTTTGGTTGAAAGCACCACAGCTCTCAGTTGAAGGGGTTGTGTGTGTGGACGGGAGAAGGACTTAGGAGCCATGCCTGAATCAGAGCGTGTGTTAACTTTCAGTGATGACATAGTCATGATTTCTTTTCAGGTAAAACTTTCCCCTGGGTTGAAGAAGCTGTTTGTAGTAACAGCAGTGAGTGCAGTATCTGTAATTTTTCTAGCACATCATTTTAAAAGAAAACGTGGAAAGAAAAACACAAAAGTGTCACCATGGGAGCCAGGCCATCTTGTATTAGAATGTACTAAAACAGCTGCATCAGAAAAAGGTACATGAGAGAACCAAAGAAGCCTTTTTTCTTCTCTTACATAAACCTTAAATACTGTGTAATCAAACTCAAGACAGATTTTTCTTTAGTTTTGGAAATAAGGAAACTGTGTGTTTGTAATTCTAAGGTATTTAAAGAAAATAGAAAAATAGACAAGTATAAAAACAAAAATTAGAACCCTATAATAACTGAGGCAGGCATTGCTCTGAAAGCCAATGTTTTAATTATAATCTCTGCAAATAAAATCTTTTCATCGAAAGCTTATTGAGAGTTACTGTTTTCAACAGTTCTGAAGATAAATTTTGACTATTGATAGAAGTGGTTTTGATACCTTTTAGAACAAATTGTTTTAATAATGTGCTCATTCTTGCAGGTATTTTGATACTTTTATATATAAATATCAAAGTGGGAAGATAAGATTAGTCATTAAAGTTCTTATGTGACACAGTGAATATTTAGATAAAATTCAGGGCTTGCTGATATAATAAATGTTTCTGGTTGCAGAAGCTTTTAACGTTAGTCTCTCTGTTTATTAGGTTCCAGTTGTTCCAGTAGCAGACAAAACTTAACTCTTTCTTTGAATTCAGCCAAAGAAAAAGGATCTCAGTCTTGTGTTTATGCAAATGGAGGACTTTTCAGTAAATATTCTGGTTCAGTACAAAGTTTGGCTTCAGTAAGTATTAGCTATTCTTAAGGATCTGTTATACACTAAACTGAATAAACTGCTGAACTTTAATTTTCACTGCCTACAGTGAATGCACACAATTCTCTTGAGCTGAAATTGTCTGGCTGTATGGGCTGCACAGCCAGCAAGACGCATGCATGGTGAAGGTTAGCTTATCTTTTACGTAGGAGCAAGGTAAGTTCCACATTAGAACAGCTTTGAAGGTGGAGGAGGAGCTCTCATAAATCCTCCATTTACTGTGTATATCTCCCTCTGGACATGTCTTTTACTTTTTTTGTGCTAGCACAGCTCAGAGGAGGTCATACAGACCTGGTGTTGGGTAGCTCGGGGCAGTGAGAAGAGGACTTGTTCTTCTCTGAGTGCTGATCTCTATGGGTATTCACTGTGGGTGTGCATGCCCCCGGGACCAGAAATTCTTTAATAGCAATGTCAGCTGGTCTGCACCCTGCACCTCCTTGTGCTTCTGAATGAAGACATAAAGGGTAGCGCAGACTGACCACCTTTCCAATTCCTTTTCTGCTGCTTGCTGTCTGGGACTCATTGGGATGGAAACTCCTGTGTCCATTTTCTACTCTTCAGCATTCTGCTGCTGAATCTGTAAATATTGTAAATAGTTTTTATTTTTTTAGTGTTAGTCAGTTGGGAATCGGGGCAGGGGGGGAAGAGGGTTCCCCATCCTTTGTTCCCCCATCATTTTGGGCATCTATTATGCCCAAAGATCCAGGCATTAAGCCTTGCCTGCCTGCCTGGCCCCCCTCCCCGGGTCCTCGCTGTGAGCAACCCCGTGAGAGAGCTTCCTGTAAGACTTCGGGGAACCTCATGTCCCCTCGAAGTGCAGCATCTGCTGCACTTGGCCTGGTACACAAAGGGAATCTTGTTAGTTCAGGTTCCGGGGACAAGTTATGGAGCTCTCCATGAGGCCCTGTTTGGATCCTGCACCTTCCCGCTACCCTTTCACCTGTCTGGAGCCATCAGGTGGCACCCTGCTGTTATCTAGTACTAGGGCCTCAACCACCGCTCAAGATTCCATGCCCTAGAACGAGTGTACCTGGAGATCACATTTCTTCTAGGTGGTAAAGAAAGATAAGAGTGGAATTTTTTTCACTGTATAGTGCCTGATGAAGCTGTAAAATATCCAATAAAACACAAGGCTAGAGAGCAAGATTTATTTTTTTAAACTTGTTTTTCATATGGTTTTACAATCAGGTGTCAAACTTAGTTTTGAAACCTAACCATTACAAATTGCTGATTATATTCTTGTTATAGTAATTATTACTGATGAATTTTTATCATGAATTTGAATTTCCCAGTGAGACTGAACATTAACGCTTCCATTATATCGTTGTTAATACTTGTGTGGTGTCATGAAAAGCAATTAACATTACTCTTGGCCTGAAAAGAGCCAATACTTGGTTATATTTTTTGAAATGTAATCTGTTACAGTAACTAGTTGTAATCAGGGCTATTTAGTGCACTGCACCAGGAAATAATTGTTATTAAAGTACCCTTCGTTTAACAATGCACCTCACTTTTTTAGGTCCAAAGTGTCACCTCTTCCCATAGTTGTGCTTGTGCCAATTCCAGTTCCTGGGACAAAGCAGATGAAGATATTAAGCTTGTCAATATTCCAGTGACCACACCTGAAAATTTATATTTGATGGGTAGGTTATAATAATATGTGGTATGGTGCAGTACTATGTTTTTGCCAGCTGCTTTCAGATGCTTTAAAATTTGAACAGATTACCCTGATTTATAATAGTGACTCCTTCATAGTATTATCATGATATGCTACCAAGGCCGCCTAAAAACTTGATCTTTTTACTTATGCTAGACAAAATACCTCCAATATACAGATATCCATGAATTCTTATTTTACCTAAAGCCGATAAACAGATTGTTGACATAGTTTGGCAAGAAGAATGCACATTCATGAAATATTTCAGCCTCACCAAATCTGCATTTTTTTTTTTTTTGGCTTAAAAAAGTTCAGCCAAAAAATTTCACCCAACATTAATTTTAATGAATTTAGAAAAGGAAATCTTTCCCTGTTATGACACATGCAATTTTTTAAAAGATGAAAAGTTGACAATATATGTTCGTTACATTAACAGATTGGTAGTTAATATAAAATTCTGTAAGTAGGGGAGAGATTCTTACTGAACTCCTTTGCTTTAATCATAAATTACCTCTTGTCATGAACTTAAGGAAATAACGTTGGAATTGCTAGTAATTTAATTAAAACAATATATCCACATGTACTATAATCTTATTTTGTGTGTGGTTAGTTGTGGACAGTGACACATAAAAGAATGCAGAGGATTTCTGTTGATGTAATGGAAGTGTTCATGATCTACTGAAGGTATGGAGCTTTTTGAAGAGGCACTACGTCGATGGGAGCAGGCACTGACTTTCCGTAGCAGACAGGCTGAAGATGAAGCAAATTGTAGTTCCATCAAACTAGGAGCAGGAGATGCCATTGCAGAAGAGAGTGTAGAAGTGAGTATTACATACTCTCTCATATTAGTATATAGTTGTAGCATAGCCAAATGACTGAAAATATTTGAGTAACAGAGCTTAGCTTCTACTGCAGCTGCTGAAACTTCTTCTGAATACCTGCAGTTGGAGCACTTTTTCTTTTTTTTCTTCCCTCCACCTCACCCTTTTCCCCCTAGCATTAGCCTGTTTTTAGCCATATAGGCAATTGTTGCTCCATTAGCATTCCTCCTGGAGGATATTATCAAACCACCACACAATCAGAGGTCCATTGGCGGTCCCTGAACCAGTTCTCTGCAGCGCACCTATTTGTCACTTCCTCCCGAAGTTAAAAGAAAAACTCTGAGATGGGATAGGAACTCAGTACAAATGGCTCCTGGGAGGCAGAACTAATTGGTGAACATGCACAATGTAATGAAATTAAACTTTGTTCCCCTTGCCCATAAAATTCTGTCCTAAAATGCCTGATAGTAAAGCATGCACACATATTTCAGACACCATGGCGTTCATCATCACTAGTGCAGTAAATATCAGGAATGATGATTTCACTCATCTTACAAAGATTTTTGTTTTAAATGCTGGTTTTATTTTACTTATACCTAATAAGGTGTATCTGTACCCAGTAGAGCAAGTATTTTGGATGCCTGAGCTCTTTGATAATGTCTGAACTTTTTTACTGCGTAGTTAATGGGGTACTGTGAACTCTTTGAAGGCTTAATATTTTTAGAGTTTTGAAAAGAAATAGTTTAGAAAGAGATGTGATTTTCTGTTAAGTACAGTATAATTTAATTTTGCTTGCAGGATATCATTAGTGCTGAATTCATTCATAAGCTTGAATCCCTGCTTCAAAGAGCTTATCGTCTTCAGGAGGAATTTGAGGCAACCCTTGGGGCATCTGATCCTTCTTCCCTAGCAAATGATATTGGTGAGTTCTTCTATCTTTATACTTTTATCATTCTTAACATGGTCAACCAGATGGTAAAAAAAACACCAAAGACCCAATAAACAGAAATATACTGAACAGTAAATGGACCATCATCTCTACATAATTCAGTTTTACCCCATTATCTGGCTTAGTATAATTGCATGTCACTTGGCTCAATCTCCAAACTTTACCCATCTTTATAAATGGTCTCAGGAAGAGTATTTTTCTGGTATATTTATATTTCTCAATGTTCCAGGATTTCTGAACCTAAAAATATGTTATAGTAATATTTGTAGAAGAAGAATACATAGACCTTAAAGTCTGAGTCTATTTAAATTGGCTAGTTAAGATGATACTTATAATGGGGTGATAAGGGTTCTCTGAACTTTCTGAACTCTAACAATAATTCCTGAAATATTATGTAGAACTGGGGGAGTTCAAGGATTGCAAGAAAATAATCATGGCGTAGACCTACAAAAAATGAAAGAGATGAAATTTTGCAATTATCCACACACAAATTTGTCCTGAATCCCTAATAAATTCCATGAAATTGTCTTCTGAATCACCTCCCCTTCCATTTGTGATCACATAACAACCCTGTGGTAACTACAAGAACTGGAGTAATATTAGGAGTGTTTCTATTTTAGCTGTCTTTTCTTTAAGGGGAAAAGTTAATCCCACACTCTTGCTCGTCACTTTCTGTCCTGTTCCTTTTCCTTTCCTCTCTTGCACATGCATTAGTGTTAATTTCAAAAATGATCAGATCTGAAAAAGATTTAAAATCAGATATGGGGGGGTTAACTCCCCTGCCCACCTCCAGTGTGTGCACAACACCTACAACAACTTTGCAAACAATTTTAAGGTTCCATCATCTCTTCTTCTTCCTAGGCTTAATGTTGGAGCAAAAAAGATGGGACGAAAGGAAAGCAAAGCAGAGAGCAGACTGACCTGTTTTTCACAAGAAGGGGAGGAGTTCGCAGAATAAGCTTAGCAGCTCTGCTGTTGCCCTCTCTCCTTGTGAAAAAGGTACTGACTGCTGCTGCTTTCCCCTCTTTTCCCAAAATTTTGTGTCAGCTCCTGAGAGGAAGAGCTCTGCCTGCCTCATGTAGCAGCCATGACTGGGTGCTCTTCCCCAGGAGGTAGGAAAGGCTATAAAAATTCAGTCTAGGCTGCAAATTGGCATACAGTCTCCTGGATGGGGTCTGCGGGGGGGCGGGGTGTGAGAGAGAGTTACACACACAAAAAATAGGTTAAAAGAACATTATTAAGGTTGCAAAGTCAAGCACTCATAAATTAGGAAATGGCAGAATTAAGGTTGTCTTTGGAACCTTAATTTGTCCCTGTTGTGGGTATGCCCTATGATAAATCTTTAATTACGTGAGCCCATATTCTATTTTTCCACAAATCCCCTGCCTCATTCAGTGCACAGAATGGATGGTGCTCAATGAGCAGCTATTCGGTATGTAAAGTCTGCTGCAGTTTCCACGGTATGTAAAGTCTGCTGCAGTTTCCACGGTATGCATCCGATGAAGTGAGCTGTAGCTCACGAAAGCTCATGCTCAAATAAATTGGTTAGTCTCTAAGGTGCCACAAGTACTCCTTTTCTTTTTGCGAATACAGACTAACACGGCTGTTACTCTGAAACCTATTCGGTATTTTGTTACCTTCATAGTTCAGTGTGTGGCCCCAGAATTCATTTAGTCCCATTATTCAAACCCTGTTCTAAAAGCAGTATTATTAATTTCCTCTTCTATGGTACTCATCATTGTAATATCTGAGTGCTTCACAAATACTAATTAATCTTCACAATACCCCTACGAGGTGAGGGGATAGTATTATCCCCGTATTACAGATGGAGCTTTGAGGCACAGAGGTTATGGTCAAAAGTATCCACTACATTTGTAGCCCAATTTGAGACATTTCAAAAGTACTTAAGGTTGTAAAGCACTTTATATATTTAGGCATGACTTCAGCTGCAAGAGCCGAGTGTTTCTGCAAATTAGACCCCAGGGTCCCAAGTCAGACACCCAGAAAATGAAGAACATACAGTTAGTGAAAAGCCTGTGAAAAGTTTGTGACATGCCTGGCATCATGTAGGAACTCTATGCTGGGGCAAGGATAGAATCCATTTCTCCAGAGTAGCATTAAGCTGTCTTATGTGAGAGACTGTCCTTTTTCTTCCTTCAGTCCCCTGCCTCATTCACTATACACCTTCCAATTTCTGTAATAAATGAAGCAGGAGTCTCACAGACAGCAGCGTCCTTGCATCTGCAACCCTGATTTATCCCCAAAGCAGGTCCGTCCTGTGCAGTGAATGAGGCAGAGGTCTTGTGGAGGAAAAAGTAGTATGTGATCATATAATTAAAGACTGTATCATAATGCAAGTGCACAAGAGGGCGAGACTGAGGTTGCACTGGCAACCTAAATTCTGGCATTTCCTAATATTTGAGTGTTTGACTTTGCAACCTTAGCATTCTTAACATACTTTTTTTGTGTGTACACAGTTTCCTAGGTTTTCTAAAAAGCCAACTGAAAAAACTTATTTTGTCACGTAGCAGGGCCGATCCTTTAGATCCAACATACAGACCTCTGCCACTTGAGCTGTTACAGTAACTAATAAGCTGTTATCCTTGGGTAGCCTGGTACTAGATGGGGATGAGAGAGAGCCTTTGCCAGAGACTTTTCACAGATGTTTGCTGACAAAGGAATAGTGAGACTCGGGAAATTTTAGGTTCCATTCAAGGCTCTGAAGGGGAATGTACTGTACTAGGCACAGTGTCTTCTTCCCTGTCCCTTCCAACCTGTCTTATTGCCATTCTCTTCACCAAGCCATTTCACTTTGGGCTCCTTAGGCTTCTTGTCTCAGTGTCATCCCATCTTCCCTCTTGCCCCTTTCTCATTTCCCGTTCTCCATCTCCATTGGAGCATAGTTCTTGTTTCGGTCCCTGGGCTCCTAGTCAAATCAGGTTTCCTGTTCTCTTTACCCAGCCATTTATCAGTTCTTCGCCTGTATCCTGGCTTCTCCTCATATGTCTCCTCCTACCCAGTTCCCAGTCTAATACCCAACCAGTCCCACTCCCCCTTTCCTTTTCCCTTCTCTTCCCTCCAAAAAAAAAAAACCCTGTCTCTTGTCCGCTTTGCATTTGAATCCAGCAGCTTTGTCTCTCCTTCCTGGGCATCAGCTAAGGGGCACAAAAAGTACAGGAAATGCTGTCCCCCTGTTCTCAGGACCCAGACCTGGCCCAGCCCTCAACAGCTCAGAGCTGCCATTGCAGGGAAAATCCTGCTCCGCCATGAGCTGAAGCTTGCTGTGTGGATGGAACCTTAAGAGATTTTCTCTGTCAACACTATTAAGTCTGATCATGTGTGAACTGCAGTTATTTCAAAGACTTATAACTTTGCCAAACTTGGGGGGAGGGGGATTTTCAGAGGGATGGACAAAGATATGTCCCTGACACACAGGCCCCCTGATCTAAAATGGGTAATTGCCAATTACTTAATGCAAAACAAATCTTATGTTTGTTAGCTTCAACTTTGAATGTCACCAGGGGGCAGTACTTTTCATCTGTTAATCCTGCTGATATTCTATAACCACTAAATATAGCTCTTAGTAACATGGGAGTTTAAATTTAGATCAAAGTTAGCTTTCTGGCATGTTTCTTTACACCTGTTACCGTAACTCATAAAGGAGAAAGGGGTATGGACGTTACATTTTGAGGACTGAAACCACAGTCATATAAATTTCCATTGGCACAAGGTTCTCATGCATATCAGCTGTTGTCAGTTTACTTGTAACTTCTTTCCTGTAAACTCAAGTTTTAAACATTGATCACTCAGTCCTTAGAAAATTACTACTTTGTAAATATGATATTTTGTAATCTGTTTAATTATAGCTGTGATTACACATTTAAAAGACTTCATTTCTAAGACAGACTTTTTAAAAATTGATGTTCCATTGTTTGTCAAATTCATTGCTTGTTTACTAAGAGTCTGTTCCAAGTAATTGCATTCTTTTCAAATGTTCATTCTGTAGCTCCCTTGAGGGAGAGCTTATCAGTTGCCTGATGCAATTTACTATGCATTTTATTTATAAGGGCAGCTTGAGTGGGAATACAACGAATAAAGCATTTTGATAGGTAGGGCCTGCTAGCCATGTTGTTGCTATGACTTTTTTGTTGGTATCTTAAATTCATGGTCTGAACAGCCAGTTTTAACTTGGGAAGAATGTTTCAGTCTCTCTCCAGTCAAACTGAAAGACATCGTCTCAGAAAAATTATGGCATTTCTTGTGGAGTAATCTGCAAGGATTTATAGTGGCAAATACTTTTGTTCAAGATTTTCTTTATATGTAGAAGACTATGAACAAATTCATTATCTGATGTAACTTATTTTGATGTTGGATATGGCTAGTCACTGTAATGCATGTGAATATTTTTAAGTATAGTCTGATATTCAAACATTAAATAGAATGAAATGATAATTAGATCAAATTTTCTCATGTTAATTTTTTGTTGTGGCTTTTTTGAGAAGGGTCAGGGAGGGGTAGAACAGAATGGAGAAGGTTGATGTCTCTTTGACAGACACTAATTCCTGTCTTCTCCCTTGTCAGGGAATCTGACCTTTGTAAACCGTGTGAGAGAAATCTGTGGGTTCACTTAACTTCCATTTGGTTTTATACTTGCAGCCTTACTATAAAAACTGCCCCAAGCCAGGACAAAGGGCCTGATCTGCCTACCGTAGAGGTCCGTGGGAGTCAGATCAGACCTTAAATGCACAATCTTCCTGTAAAGTGTTAAGAATGTGATGTGTGAATCTTCCCTGATGTGAATGTAAAATATGGAACCTTGTATGGAATAATTTAAAGCAGCAGATTTCAAACTGTGTGTCGCAACCCCATTTTAATGGGGACACTAGGGCTGGCATAAAACTTGCTTGGGCCTGGGGCCAAAGTCCAAGCCCCACTCCTCGGGGCTGAATCCCAAGGGCATCAGCCCTGAGTGGTGGGGCTCAAGTTTCAGGCCCCCTCACCTGGGGCTGATGCCCTTGGGCTTCTGCTTTGGCTCCCCACCCTGGGCGGGGGGCTTTTCGGCTTTTGCCCCCATGTGGGGTGGTGAGGCTCAGGCTTCAGTCCCCCATCCTGGGTTCGTGTAGTAATTTTTCTTGTCAGAAAGGAGTCGTGATGCAATGAAGTTTAAGAACCCCTGATTTAAACTATTCCTGCCTAGTAACCTCTTCTAATTCTTGTCATTACTACTTAGCAGCATTGACCATTACATAGTAATTTATGTAAATAATTTTACCTTTTTTAATCTATTATTCCTGTATGTTTTTGTATAGGGGAAAAAGATTATGTACAATTTGTAAATTTTCTCATAATCCTTCAGTGCTTGATACATTGTTGGTGCTTTTAGAATGTATTTGTCATAAGAATTAAATCTAAATAGTAGGGCTGTCAATTGCAGTTAACTCAAGCTATTAACTCAAAACAAATTTAAGTTGGTAGTCTATTGTTTAACAGTGTGATTAAAACTGATTTTGATTTTTTTTAATTGAGTTAATTTAATATAAATATTTTTGGATGCTTTCTACATTTTCAAATATATTGATTTCAATTACAACACAGAATACAAGGTGTACAGTGCTCACTTAATATTGATTACAAATTTTTGACTGTTAAAAAGATAAACAAAAGAAATAGTATTTTTTCAGTTCACCTCAGACAACTATTGTAGTGCAATCTCTTTATCATGAAAGTGTAACTTACAAATGTAGATTCTTTTTTTTTTTACATAACTGCACTCAAAAATAGAACCATGTAAAACTTCAGCACCTACAAGTTCACTCAGTCCTACTTCTTGTTCAGCCAATCACTAAAACAAGTTTGTTTACATTCACAGGAGATAATGCTGCCCACTTCTTATTTACAATGTCAACTGAAAGTGAGAACAAGTATTAACATGGAAATGCCAGCTACAGCAGTGCAAGGTATTTACGTGCCAGGTATGCTAAACCCTTGTATGCCCCTTCATGTTTTGGCCACCATTTCAGAGGACGTGCTTCCATGGCGATGATGCTCGGGTTTTTTTGGTTTGGTTTTTTTAAGCGTTATTAAATTTGTGACTGAACTCCTTGGAGGAGAATAGTATGTCTCCTGTTTTGTGGTCTTTGCTACATTCTGCCATATATTTTGTGTTATGGCAGTCTTGGATGACGACCCAGCATATGTTGTTCAATTTAAGAACACTTTCACTGCAGATTTGACAAAATGCAAAGAAGGTACCAATGTGAGATTTCTAAAGATAGCTACAGTACTCCACCCAAGGTTTAAGAATCTGAAGTGTCTTCTAAAATCTGAGAGGGATGAAGTATGGAACATGCTGTCAGAAGTCTGAAAAGAGCAATGCTCCAATTTGGAAACTACAGAACCTGAACCCCAAAAAAGAAAATCAACCTTCTGTTGGTGACATCTGACTCAGATAATTAACATGCCTCAGTCCACACTGCTTTGGATTGTTATTAAGCAGAACCCATCATCAGCGTGGAAGCATGTCCTCTGGAATGGGGATCGAAGCATGAAAGGTCATACAAATGTTTAGCACATGTGTCACGTAAATATCTTACAACGCCAGCTACAACAGTGCCATGCAAACACCTGTTCTCACTTTCAGGCGACATTGTAAATAAGAAGTGAGTAGCGTTCTCTCACGTAAATGTAAACAAACTTGTTTGTCTTAGCGATTGGCTGAACAAGAAGTTGGACTGAGTGGACTTGTACGCTCTAAAGTTTTATATTTTATTTTTGAGTGCAGTTACGTAAAAAATAATTCTACATCTGTAAGTTTTACTTTCATGGTAGAGATTGCACTACAGTACTTGTATGAGGTGAAATGAATTTTTAAAAAATTTAAAAATACTATTTTTTATTTTTTTACAGTGCGAATACTTGTAATCAAAAATAATATGAAGTGAGCACTGTATGCTTTGTATTCTGTGTTGTAATTGAAATCAATATATTTGCAAATGTAGAAAACATCCAAAAATATCTATATAAATGGTATTCTATTGTTTAATAGTGCAATTAAAACTACAATTGCTTTTTTTAATTTCACAATTAATTTAATTGTTTGACAGCCTGACAAAATAGCAATTCTTGAGCACTCCTTAAAAATGGGTTAGGGAGGAAGTGGAAGCAACTTAAAGAAAAAAAGTTACTTTTGCCTGTAGATTTCCCTAAAGTATTTGTGCAGCATGTTGTAGCAAGTTAAAATTTAGTTTTAGTTTACAAGTTCCTCCTTCTATTTTTAAAGATCTACATATACTTCATAATTTGTATGTGTTTACATATACTTGTAGTATATGTTTACTAATGGCAGGAGGAACTATACCAGACAAATAACAAGTTTTCCTGTGAGACAAATATTATTTTTTCTGGCTGGAGTTGCACAGCATGAGGTTATATAAACTGATTATCAGAAGCAAATTTTGGCCCATATCTATCATTGAAATGTTTTTTTCAGTAAGCTTTGCCTGAAAAGCTGAAATAAAATGTCAATTTAGAATATGTGGCTTTGAAAGATAAAATTAGGAAAGGTTGTTTCTGAAGTGATACTTTGGCAAATTAACCTTGCAGACATCAGGATACGTTACACCTCCATTTTATTTTGTTCCTCTGCCTTTTTAAAAATAATACCAGAATGGAATATTGTAAGTATTGCATAAAGCTATTGACGTGTGATGACTAACATTCTTTCAAAGCAATCCACTGGCTAGTGCAGGACTGCACATTGGTATTAAAATTAAATACAACTTTTGTCAGTAGCACATTTTGAAGTGGAATCACTTGAGTGAAAAATGTTAACTTTTTTCATGGCAAACATACTAAATTTCTGCAATAACTTTTTTTGTTGTTGTTCCCAATAGCTGGCATGGTCTAGCCACTTCTATTTATTTTACATGTATTATTGAAACCAGAGTTTCCATTTACGTCCAGTCTACACTAAAGGACTGAAGTGTTTCAGAGCTTAACATTAGTTAAATCCTTCTGGTACAGTTAATTTCTGAACTCGTCAGTGTCGATGCAGTGGCCAGCCAAGCTTACCTAAGCCAGGGCAATGCCTCCATATAGGACACTCTACAACAATTGATGCCCACTGAAGCGCCTACCCACAGTTCTTTATACAGCACCCCTGTCAGACTATAGCAACAGGTGTGTAGTTAGCAGCAGTATGATGCAAACATTTTGATTTAAAATATAAATAATAAAATATATATATTCATTCTCTGACATGCATAATTGCATGTATAGTTGAGCTTGCTTAAGGGCCTCTTTCTTTATAACTTTCTCAAACTTTCACTTTTAGGCTTTTCTGATCTCTGCTCAGGTGAATTTGTCATTCTGGAAAGTCAGAATAAAAACATGTTGTATGTAAGTCAGAATAAAGACAACAGAGGGGGTAAAATCTGTCATTAAACTTTTTTTTTTTTTTTTTTTTGGGTGCAAAATATTTAGCTATTTATTGCATGTAAGAAGAATGTTTTTGGCTCGGATATGTCTGTTTCAGTGGCCTGGGATTAATCCCTTTTGATTTGATCAAAGTGCAAATTATTTCATGTACTTTTTGCCTGTGCATTCATTTGTTTAATAGGTTAATAAAAATTTCCCAGCATTGTTGTAGCCCTGTATGCTTGCTTAATTAAGATGACAGGAATTTTTGCTGGGGCAATTTTTTTTTAACCCTGTCATTCAGTGCACAAGTGTAGATTGAATGAAGTAGGGTCCTGGAGAAAGAACCCTCCTTCCTTCAATACATGTGTTGGAGAGGCTTGCCTCACTCCCTATTATTCTTGTGAGAAAGTGGAATGCATTCAGGCCCCAATTCAGCAAACCACTTGAGCGTGTTTAAGTCACGTGTTTTAAAGTTAACCATGAGCTTTGCTGAATTAGATTCTTAAAGTACATGCTCCATGAAGTCAGACTTTGCTGAAGCTATAAACATAATATATTTTTCAGAACTGAGTATACGTGCCAGCACATATGCTTAAAATAGATTTGTTTGCCAAGTGATGATGTAATCTCCCCTCTTGGTTATGCTGGACAGTGTATCTTTCTTTAAATGGGAAATAAACCAAAATATATTCCCTTGGCCCTTACTACTTACCTCAGGAAGCCTGTATGCCACTGTGATATAAGATTTAGCACTGGTTAAGGAGAGAAGCTTTTGCAAAAACCCTTCATTTAAAATATTGCTAGCACATCGCTGGCAGGAGCCCGTGCCTCAATGAGTGAGCATATTGTGTGGGGCTGTGCTCTTGTAGTCTCCAGCAATGAGTTTAACATTCTTGAATGTTAATTTACCTCTCTTCCTTTTTCAAAAGATAAAAATCCCCGGACATTGTTTTAAAAAAGCTTTCAAAGTACTGAGTAATTACTAGCAGGTTCTTGTCATTATTATGCCTCCCTGTTACTAATTTCCCCTCGTTGTCTGCTTATCTACCTGGGGCAGCACAGCAGAGATCCAGGAAGGTGGCAGAGAGCTGCTTAACAGAGGAACAATAGGTAGCGCAGATTAATACCCTGATTCAGTAGGGTACTTACGCAAGTGCATAACTTTAATCACATGAATAGTCCCATTGCATGCTTAAGTACCTTGCCTTAGAGATGAGAAGACCTTTGAACTTCAAGCCTAGTGAGAAGGATGCACTACCTAAAATCTCTGTAGATGTTCTTTGGGCTTCCCTTGTGGGTGAGTGAGACTGGAAACTGGAGGAGGATGGGGAGTTAACCTTAGAGGGGAAATTAAAAGTTTCTCTGAGTGGAAGCCCTGTAATTAATCTTCCTCCCTCTTCCCTTCCAAAAATGTGTTTGGTTTTTTTAGGTTTCAGAGTAACAGCCGTGTTAGTCTGTATTTGCAAAAAGAAAAGGAGTACTTGTGGCACCTTAGAGACTAACCAATTTATTTGAGCATAAGCTTTCGTGAGCTACAGCTCACTTCATCGGATGCATACTGTGGAAAGTGTAGAAGATCTTATTATATACACACAAAGCATGAAAAAATACCTCCTCCCACTCCACTCTCCTGCTGGTAATAGCTTATCTAAAGTGATCACTCTCCTTACAATGTGTATGATAATCAAGGTGGGCCATTTCCAACACAAATCCAGGTTTTCTCAAACCCCCCCCACCTCCCCCCGACACACACACACACAAACTCACTCTCCTGCTGGTAATAGCTTATCCAAATTGACCACTCTCCTTACATTGTGTATGATGATCAAGGTGGGCCATTTCCAGCACAAATCCAGGGTTTAACAAGAACGTCGGGGGGGCGGGGGTAGGAAAAAACAAGGGGAAATAGGCTACCTTGCATAATGACTAAGCTACTTCCAGTCTCTATTCAAGCCTAAGTGAATTGTATCCAATTTGCAAATGAATTCCAATTCAGCAGTTTCTCGCTGGAGTCTGGATTTGAAGTTTTTTTTGTTGTAAAATAGCAACTTTCATGTCTGTAATCGCGTGACTACAGAGATTGAAGTGATTGGTTTTTTTGTGAGCTCTGTATCTGAATATGTTAATTAATGTGCTATAAGACTGAATTTGAGTGGACAGATCGTTTCATAATTGCTGCAAAACAGCTCTGCACAAAAGTAGAGGAGGGACTGGATTCCAAAGCCTGTTTTTAAATATGAAAAGAACAGCTAAGAAAAGGCAGTGACATCTGAATCAGACGACTGAGGTATCTGGAAGTTATCATGGCACTCTGTTATAAAATTCCCAATCGACAGCCTAGATTTTTTTTAAAAAAGTATTCCTGGAATCTAAAGTAGATTGCTGTGGCCAAAATAGATTTAATGATTTCTAGGCTATGCAGAGAGGGAAGGAAGAAACGAGAATAAGCTATGTTGAAAGTCTGTTTGAATTAACTGTGAAGGAATTAGACAACCTCAGATGCCAAATCTCTGCTTTCTTTAATCAAATTAAATTTAAGTATAGAAGCCAAATGATACATGAATTATTAGGCTTCAAAACAAATGGGATGGCCAAAAGCCAGTCAAATTCTTCAGTAGATGTACTGGAATTTTTGGATTGGGATTTAAGAACATTAGTCTAAAATCAGACAAGATCCCCTGATTGTTGGCTTCAGTGCCTAGCAGAGGAAAAAAGCAGCACATGGACATTGTCTGCCTACATAAATGTTTTAAATGTGACTTAAAGCTTGTGAAGGGAACAGGATCTTTTATGAAATAAAAACTTGCTGGCAATTTGAAAGCAGGACTAAGAATTCACTCAATGGTATTGGGAAGCAACTCAGGTTAAGAAGTTATTTTATGATGGACTTCCTCTTGGGAAGTGCAAGAATATGTCAGACAGCAACTAACTTAGAGGTTTAGTACAGCTTAATTTGGGTTTACCAGTTTTAAATTCCAAGTTTGATTGTGTGATGGTAGAGTAGAAAAGTGGAACGTTAAAGGCACTAAACAAACAAGTGCAAAACATTTACTGTGTTGCCTGAACTCAACAAATTAGTAAAATGCTGTTGTTCGAAGAACATTTTTAATAGCTCCACTACTCGCTCTTTTTCTTACATTTAAAATTGTGCAGGAGGCAAAGAAAAGGTTTAATTGTCTAAATTCTGCCATTGAGTTTCTCCACAAAAGTTCAGCATGATTACCGTCAAGACAGTATAGTATAAATAATTTTATTATTCAGAGATTATGGCACTGAACCACATACAAGACTAACTTCTGGACATTAATTTACTATGCAAGCATAAGAGAAAATATCACATAAATATTGGTTACACACAAGCATACCATAAGAGCAAGAAGCCTTATTGAGAGTCATTGGTGGAAACTTATAATGTGCAGGTGTGAACAAACAAACGTAATTTTCAAAACAATTGAAGGAAAAGTGAGAACCTAAAAGGACCTCATTGTATATGGACCACAAATTACCAATTTCAGTAAAACTTGTTATATACGTCAAGCAAAGTTAATCAGTAACAGACAAAGAAAAGGTACAAGCTCATATTTTTATGTATGTGGGAGTGTGATCAGGTTTGTTTACTGAATATGGTTCTCTGAATAATCAAGGAGATGGTCCAAAGTATGGTGGTGGTTTGGTCTTATTTTGAGGTTTTAATTTTAGGTTAAATATTTAAATAAAATAGTAGTATTTCTTTTAGGTTATTTTTATTTGTATACATTTTAGAAGTTGGTAATTTGTCAAGAGCTAAAATGTAATTACACTTCAATTCAAAATATCAAACATAAGATTTTTTTTAAGCTCTAAACCACGAAGAATGTAGCTGTATTTGGTAACTGGTGTAACAGCCAGGCTGAGCAAACTGTCAATGGGGCAAGATCTGAGTCTCTTGCCCTTCTTTTGTGCTAACAACTGGAACTTTAATGTCAACTAAATGGGCCATTTGTGAGGAGGATATAACTTGGAGACTAGTGATTTTCTCTAAGGATTCTGAAGGACTGCAAAGGGATGCTGTGCTGGTGATCAGTGTGCTCTTAGAGAAATAGAATTTAGATAATACATGTAGATAATAGTTGTTACTTAAAATAATCCTGTTGGTAACTGTGCTAAATCCTTGTTTTTGATTATTGTTACATGGCTTCATCTTTAGGGGATATCTACTGAAGATTCACAAACTTCTTCTCTCAGGCAGATATGACTTTTGAAGTGAAGTTAACCAGTTTATAGGTGAATCTTGGAAATTTTAACTTCAATGCACCAAGAGCCAGTTCCTGCTTAACAGGACTGATTTTTTCCAAACCTTTACTTAACACCTTGATTAAAACTCCCCTGAGGAGTTGTTACGATTGTTGATAAAGGTAAATGAAGTTAAAGCAGCTTTGGGATTTTTTTGGACTCCTAAGTGACCTTGGATGCCCAAAGAGCTATGGTAGTAACGAGCACTTCATTTGTGACTGGCTAGAACACAGTGCCCCATTCTATTGAAATTAGATCTTGTTACGGTAATGCATTTGTGAGTTCAGAGTTTGATTATTGCAGCTCATTTCTAGGTGTGAAGCTTTGCATGAGAAAGCTGACTGATACAAAACACAGCAGCCAGTCTGCTTAGCCATATACTTCACTGTGAGCACATCAGCTTAAATCTCTGTACTCACCCACTCAGACCATGTTCCATTTCTTTAGAATTTTCAATAGCCTTTATTCTAGTTTTAAGTCAACTTTAAATTTTAGGGCACTTTGACAAGAAGTGGAGAACTTAGAGCTAGTTTACCAGCATATGTGGTCTGTAGTTAGTACGTTCTTCAAGCAGCTGTTCATTCCTAGACTCTCATTTTGCTACTGTCTCTTTTCTCGTGTTCTCATATCTACGAATGTTCTTGTAACACTTGCACAGTATACACTTCAGCTGTAATTTAATTTGTACCCTAAAATTTTTAGAATGTACCCTTCTTGTAGTGTATTGAAGGTGTTATGCACCTTCTTAGCTGATGGAGTTTTGGAGGCTAAGAGCAACAATAGGAAGCCAGGAATATCTGATAAGCAGGTTTTTTTGGTTTGTAAAGATTGATTTTTGAGTGAACCTGTGTCACTTGCCGGAAGACTTAATTTTCTATCACTCAGTATTAATACTTTCCTTTGAATTGGTTTGGTGTTATAATCCTATGAATTTTATGCCATTCTTTGTAAATAACAGTACAGGAATATGCATTTTTTTGTGTTTAAAACAAAAACTGATATTCCACATTCAGTTTAAATTTTAAAAATATACATTGTTGAAACCATGCACATGTCAGAAAATTCAGAATTACCGTTCCTACTATAAATGTAAGTCAGCCAATTTGCATGCACCTGTGCATCAGAGAAGGAAGATTACCATATGCAGTAATACAGCATTAGCAAAGAAACTTCCATTTACTGAAGTTTATAAGCTTATATAAAAGGTGAATTTAAATAAAAATTAAGAGAAACCGTGTCTACAACAAAATGTGTCCTATAGAGCTACCCTTTGTCTGGGAGGATAGATCATGTTCTAAGTATCTGGGTCACTGTGTTATGAGTGCTAAATACCATATTTAGGATCACAAAAATCTTCTGTTTAGTCTACCCCTTATACTATCTCTAGAGACCACCACTGTCACTGAACTATCTTGCAAGGAGTACTAGAGAGCAACTTTGTCTACACTCTTCTCTTTCTATCAACATCACACAGAACAACTTTAAGGAGGATACTAAAGCTTAGGGCTCCCACAAAGTATTGCCGCAACATTTTGTTTTATCAACCTACAAAGAAGGCCGGAAGTTGAGAGTGACCTTGACAGTCCGTAGGTGAAAGCGCCAGTGCCATCTGCTCCGTGTGGATAACTTTAATGGGCTGTATCTGGAAGTTGGGGCGAAAATCTTTTTACTCCCACAACGTGTCTTGCTGTTACAGTTTGTGTTGGTTTGTACATATTTTTAAATAAGGAAATCAACTGGCACATAGAAATAGCATTTTTGTGGAAAGGTCGAATAACTTGGCATCTAGGAAAGGTATGTAAGTTGCTAATAAAACTAGTAACTGGTCTCAAAGATTTTGACAGACATAAAAATATTTCCTAAAAACGAATGGCTGTAGAATTTTTAAAATATTATGTCTGGTAGACAGTTATTTACCAAGGGATCAACTTTTTAAAAGTAATTTAAAAAAACTTACTGTTTTCAAGATAAAATTTTCAAAAACGCCTACGTTCCACTTTCAATGGTCCTAAGTGACTTGGGTGCTTTAGAAATTTTTTATCTTCAGTGTCTGAAAAACAAACAAATCAGTTGGCAAAATTATTATTCCTAGTAGCATAGTCTGTTCAAAAGTGTGCATAACAAAGACTAATGTTCGAGATTGTTTGAACTTTTAATCTCTGCCTTCAACTCTTCTTAACTGTAACTCCACTTTCTCTTGTAAGCTTTTCCATAGCATGAACTCCATTATAAAAGAGGGATTGGCTTGTGACACTGCTTCCATGATTCACAGTTGCACAGACTGTTTCCCCTTCCATTCAAAATTCCAGAACCAGAGCCCCACGTATGCTACAGCAAGCCAGGCCTAAACTCTGCAGCCAAGTCCCTAGAATCAGTGGGAATGTGGTGCAGCAAGCTGAAAATTCTCTGGCTGTTTCATTTACATTAGGAACCATTTTTAATAATTTCTGTTTATAGATGTTCATATTTAATCAATTCAGTGGCCCCTGTGTTGTGATGAGAGACATAATCTATGTAATTTAATGTCAAGATTAAGATTTGTAGTTTTCAGAATGCTGAAGATTTTTATCTTGACTCATGATTACATAGTAGTCAGAGACTAATGGGAGGTTTTGGCAGCAGGGTAAAGGTACACATGAGAAGATATGGGAGACCTTATCGGATTATGAGATAAGCATACAGCAGGCCTTCCGGGGGTTCTCGCAATACATTTTTTGGTGGCCTCAGAGTGCGGCCATCAACTCTTGCTGGTGGTCGCACTGACAATTTTTCTTAAAATACTTTTTGTTTTTACTAAAGGTAATTAATATGCACGCATACATGTCCAAATCATTGTAATTTATTTATGTAGGGTTTTTTCAGACTCAGTAATAAAAATAATGTTGTCTCTCTTCATTACTGTACCTAAACAGAATAGAAACATAAATAAGGTGCTTTGCATATTCTTGTCTTTTTGTTGTTGTTTTGCTTTTTTTCATTGCTTTTTTTTTTTTAAAGACTTGCTAGCTAGTAAGTCTGCTGCTGTGAAAAGTGATATTTGTATGTTTGTTAGTATCACTTTTCACAGCAGACTTATTCAGCCCCGGTAAGCCCTGAATGGGGAGGTGGGCAGGGAGGCAGCAGGGCCAAGGGACAATGGTGGGGGTGGTGAGCCTGGGGCTGGAGCCTGGAACCTTAGCATGTTGCCACATGGATGGAGCCTGAAGCCCTGTGGTCAAAGCGCCCGCCCCCCCCCGGGAAGGTGGGGAATTCACCAGCTGCCTGCCTCTCCAGCATTTGTGTCTCCGGAGGGGGGCAGGGCCCATCTGCTGGTGGCCCTGGAAGGTGGGCAACTGGTTTGCCCGCCTTCCCCCAAATCACAGCCCAGGAGGCAGGGGCTTTTCTGGTAGCCACAGGTGGTTGCATTTGAGAAATGCTGCCTTAGGCTATATCTACACTTACACTGATATAGTGGCATGGCTTCAGTGCTGCAGCTGCACCGCTATGGCGATGTATGTGTCGCCACTCACTACAGTGAGGGGAGGGGTTCTCCTGTCACTGTAGTAAATCCACCTCTCTGAGAGTTGGATTCTTCTGTCAGCCTAGTGCCATGTACACCAGGGGTTATGTTGGCTTAACTTTTTAGTGTCAGGCCTAGCCTGATTCTTATTTATACAAAGACTGCTTTACCCAGATCTTTGTGTAAATGAGAATCAGGTCCTATCTAGGTGTTTCTGCTAAAGGGATCAGCTGTGAAATGGTTAACGTTAATACTTGCGTTGTCAGCAGAGGTTTCAGAGTTCAGCTCACTGAAGTGAATGTGGCAGTTCACATCTCTCAGACCAATTGTAACTGGCTGTCTGCAGACTCAGGAAGATCTGGAAGATAATACTGAGTTGGCTTGCCATTAGCTCTTGATTTAGAGCAGTGGATCTCCACCTTTCCAGACTACTATACCCCTTTCAGGAGTCTGATTTGTCTTGCATACCCCAAGTTTCACCTCACTTAAAAACAACTTGTGTACAAAAACTAAATATACAATGTCACAGCCGCTATTCTGAAAAATTGCACATTTTCTCATTTTTACCGTATAATTATGAAATAAATTGATTGGAATATAAATATTATACTTACATTTCAGTGTACAGTATGTAGAGCAATATAAACAAGTCATTATCTGCATGAAATTGTAGTTTTATTGACTTCGCTAGTATTTTTTATGTAGCCTGTTGTAAAACTTTGCAAATATCTAGATGAATTGATGTACTCCTGGAACACCTCTGCGTACTCCCAGGGGTACACATACCCCTCGTTGAGAACCACTGATTTAGAGGTTTTCTTAACAACCATGAGGGATCTAAACTTTCAGTTTAAAAATAGTTTCTATTATGGAACACAGTTCTGTGGTAAGGGTCAATTCTATGGAAAATTCTGCAGCCAAACTACAGCTGCATGGAGCCCTGCCTTTAACATCCGTATTACAGCTATAGCAATTGCTTATGTGGAGAAGTAATAAAAAAGCATTTAATGTATTTTTAGATGGGTATTAATGCAAATTATGAGCTAGAAATAAGGAGGAGGCAGTATCGGTTTACCAGCCTGCTTTCTGTAGACCTCCAGCAAGTGCTTTGCAAGCCACCAGTGGTGTACAGTTGAGTCTGAGAACCTCCGCTGTCCCAGCTTTCCAATTTTCAGTACAATATATGATTGTTTCTTGATGCTTGGAAAATCCACCAGGATGTTGTAATTGTTTTGTTTTCTTATCTTTAAGAAGGCTAGCAGAGAGAGAGAACACACAATTAAAAACAATTAGAGTATCTGACAATCAGTGCTTTAATATGAGTGTGATAATACACCCCATATTCTTCATAGAGATATTGTTGTGATATGAATATGGCATAACTGAGTTGTATTTTATGGAAGATTGATCATGTGAGTTATCATTGGAAGGGTTATGACTGATTATCCTATTTGTATGCATGTATCATTTTTGTATCTGAAGTTAGGAATATGGACTATATCAATTGTAAAAGTGTTTGCACCTGGGGAACGCCCACCAGACAAAATGCAAGCAGGCTGGCTGGTTAGTCAATGGGCCATTAAGGAGAACAATAGGACTTCAAAGATTCTAATCTCCCACCTTCTTGAGAAGCTTCCTGGGATGCTGCTTTGACACTGCAGGGTCATGTGATCATGTCACCTGGTATTGGGCCCCATCTTGGCCTACTATTTTTTTTCCAGTAAGAGTGAGTGGGAAACAAAGGATTCCTGCCATATGTAAATCCTATTTAAGGCAAGTTAGTGAGTTAATCTAGGTCGGTTCTTCACTGAATCCCCACCCAAGATGACTGCTGAAAACATCTAAGACTGATCTGGGGAAGAAAGGACTGGACCCAGGCAAGAAGGTGTCTGGCCTGTGAAAGGAATATCTGGAGTTCTAAGATGCAAGTAAGAGGGGTTTGTCTACAAGAAACTCTACAACCTGCTTAAAACAACATTTAGGGTGAGAAATTACTACTTGTAGCCAGTTTCTTTAGTGTATTAAGCTCAGTTTGTGTGGTTCCTTTATTTGCTCAGTAATCTGCTTTGATCTGTTTGCTATCCCTTATAATCACTTAAAATCTATCCTTTGTAGTTAAGAAGCTTGTTTTTGTTTTCTATAAACCAGTTTGTGCAATTCATAATTGAGGGACAAAAAACTGTGCATATCTTCCGCCACATTGAGGAAAGGAGCGAATTTCATGAACTTGCGCTGTACAGTTTTCTGAGCAGGGCAAAACAATTTGGGGTTTACACTCCAGAGTGGGTATGCACTTGAGTGCTGGGCAATTCCCAAGCTGAGTTTTCCCATGCACATCTGATATCAGTGTCTGTGTCTGTCTTTCTGCAGCTGGGTGTGGCCCTACCTGCCTGTGTGCTGGAGGAAGCTGGCACAGCAGGACAGGGTGAGGGAGCCCAGGCTGGTGGAACAGGCAGGCTCAGTGGTACTCCGGTACATCAAGTGGCACCCCAGGGGGGAAATCCGTCACAATGTGTAATAGTGAAATTGTGATTTAAAGTTGGAATCAGTCTAACTGAATGCAGTATAGCAATATCTAACAACACTTTTGTCCAGACTTTTAATATTATTTTTCCTTGGGTCTTCTCAAAGACGGATATTTAGTTTGATATTGATATTGTTGATTTATTGATACCTAGTGCATAATTTGTTGAGCTGCCATTCTAAATCTATAACAATTACTGAAATAATAATGTGGATTGTAGCATTTCAACTGATGAGTAAACCATTCCAGTAAAACTGGCATGCAGCCACTTTGCTGTGTAATAGTGTTTTTTATAAAGTATAATGATAGTAACTGATCTGGATGACATTGGGTAGCTCATTGTTGCTGACTGCTGGAAATAAAACAGACTTTTTAGCAACACATGTGTAATGTTTGAAGGTAAAGGAATCCAAGATAAATGTCTGTGTTCTGTTGAGAATGTAGTGTGAAGTACATCAAGCCAAGATTTGACTTAATGACTTATGAATCTAATCCTTCTGTGAAAGTGCTTCTGCATGATTAAAACAAAACCATATATGCTGGCAGCGTGTACAGCAATTCTTGAAATCTGAAATAAGTTAAATGCAGATTGAAAGAATTTGTATTGCAGATTAATAGAATGTGATATTAGTGGAAAATACAGGCTTTGTTGAAGGTTTTAAAAATCATAATGCTGGTAGAAATTTTTCTGGATGTGTGTGTTTCACTGAAGAGGATTGTGGGGAGTTAGGAGAAGTGTTTGCGGGGGGGGGAGGGGGAAGGGTAAATTTTCCCTTGCAGTTTCCTTTTAAGAGCATGAGAACCAGAAAATAAACTGATTTTACTCTGGTTACCGTCCAAGCTGAGTGAAATGGAAAAACTACAGAATTGGGATAATTTAAAAAACAAAACAACAACAAAAAACCCGAAACACAACTTTGTGGCTTGGTTTAACTAGAATTAGAGTTTCTGTTTTCTTCCTTTTTTAAATGATCAGTGTAACTGAGATCACACAGAACATTGGTCACATTATAAAATTTTTTTTGAAGGATATGTATATTTAAAATATAACAAAAATGAGTGGAAAGCAAAACCTGAAGCAATAAGATGCATTGAGTATTTCTAGGATTCTTATACTTTAGAGCTCATTGGATGTATCTAATTAGGTGTTTTAAAGTCGTTTAAAATTACCTTGTTTTTTTTAAAAACCTATACCACACATAACATGTCCTGATTACTTTAAAAAAAAAAAAAAGCTTTTATTTGACATTTTGTAAGGTTTAAAGTCTTAGTTGATTATTTAAATTAGTTTAGTGAAGTAGTAGATCTTTGAGGAGAGAAAAACCGCCTCAGAGGACAAAACCCATAAGACATCTTTGGATCTTTCTTGCTGTTTTTTCCCACTGGAAGTCTCATATATGGCAGAAGTTGATGTTTATAAAGCCACTCTGTGAATAAAAACTGGGGGAAAAAACCCAAATCTTGCGTGTGTTGGGGAGAAGAGTAAGGGTTTGGTTTGGTAACTTTTTACTCTTATAGCTGTATGCTGTAGCATTCTAGGTACCTCAACAAAATAAATGCAATACTAAAACTTTAAAGTTTTCAGTGCATCCATTATATCAATTTCCTTAAACAACTTTTACATATAAGATGTATGACATCTTATTGTTACAAAGTTAAAAGGAAGGCCGCCTTAAATGCCATTTTAATTCAAGACTTGTAACTAAATCAATAGACTGTCAAAGAAAATGACAAACTGGTAAATTGATTTCTTTTCATTTTTAAGATAAAGATACCGATATAACTGTGAGGGATAACACAGAAGATTTCTGTCTGCGAGATACACTGAGCATTGCATCAACAGACTCCTTTGTTTCAGCAGCTGAGGTAAGAGTCAGAAGGATTTCTTCTTTAACCATACTAGAATCTTTCTTTCATGAAAAATAAATAGATTACTAGTGTTTCTCATTTCTTACTGTAAATTAAAAGATACTAATTTTTGTGGGGAAAATAAATGGCATCTTACATGAAAAAAATGCCTCCCTCTGTAGACAACTTCCTAGTACTTTTTTTACTTTGGACCGGTGGAGTCACAATCACACTAATTCCTGTCCTCTTTGTTTTGCTTTCAGAACTGTCATTTTAGTGCTTTTTTTGTCACCTAGAGGCACATTCCATGAGTTAGCCATCCTTCTAAAAATGAATTGCTAACCACTGTAAACAACCATCTTTCTGGGTATCAGAGCTGGATATCTATGAACACCTATAATGGTTCTGATTACTGAGGAAGCAAAATTTAGACGGGACAGTACCAACCATCTAAATAACTGTATTATTTTGCTCCTGCCACCTACCCATAATTTGAAGGTTTGGGGGGAAGATGCTTCACTTGTGAAGTGAATTATCTGAAATTGATTGCAATTAAACTCTTGAGCATATGTAACCATCCAAGATTTCCTGAGTTTGGCAGCTCAAAGTAATTTGCAGTCCTATGGGGAAAAGTAATTTCTAACAAGAAATATATCTCCTGTGACTTGTTGCCCTTTCCTGTAATTTGGAGAAGAAGACTATCCAAGGTCCCTTCAGATGAGTGAGTGCTGTCAATTCAAGAGGATACAAAAAAAAAAAAGATACCCCATCTCCCATTTTTTTACATGAGCTTTCCTACTATTTAAGCAGATATGCAGAGAATGCACTCTGTTATCTTGTGTCTGCTTGGTAACAGGCCGGGGACACAGTCTTTCAGTAAGAGAGATTGATATGTTTTGTGAGGGAGATTCTTCGTATCCTGAGCAGTGTTCCCTCTAATTTTTGACAGACAATGTGCGCAAATAATTTCTTCTGTGCAAATTTTTGACAGGCTGTGTGTGCAAAACATTTCTTCTGTGCAAATTGTTGTGCTTCTGTACAAATTTTTGTGCGTGCGGTGTTTCGCCATGTGCGTGGGGTTTAGGATCTGTGCGCGCCCACACACGCGCACAGGTTGGAGGGAACAGTGATCCTGAGCCTAAAGTGATTCAGTCTCCTTAAGAAACACTGTTATAACTGGCAAGAACAATAGCCTTGGCTGTTGCCTTTTTAAATCGTCAAGGTAGTCTCACCATCTTGATATTCTAAAGCCACTAAAGGTATGTCTGCACTTCAATCAGGAGGTGAGATTACAGTACAATAGGCATAAACACAAGCTAGCTCACTAAAAATAGCAGTGAAGATGCAATGGCATGCGCTTGCCACTTGAATATGTATCCAGGGTCCCACGCAAGCTTGTATTTGAGAGATTGATCTGTGTTACTGTGGCTTCACTGCTATTTTTAATAAGCTAGATCAGGTATGCCTACCTGTGCTACAGTCACACCTTCTGACTACGGGGCAGACATACCCTTAGTGCCAGTTCTGATTCCCTTCTTCCCAAAAGCACAGAAAATGGTGTAAGATACTTTCTTCCTGTTCAGTTGTCTTGGCCACTTTGCAATCATACCCTAAACATTGTGACCCATCCCAGTGACATTCATTTGGGGATCCTACTTGTTACTTCCCTAGCAGTGAAATTTTCCATTGGAAGAAGAAGTTCTGAAGATCAAGGAAGCGGCAAAGTAGTTCATAGGAAACTACAGATTTCTCATTCAAAAGTGTGTTGGGTTATATTTTATTCCCCCGCAGTTGTTTCTGTGGGAATAAATACCTTCAGGGCCTAGTTCTAGTTCAATCCAGGTTGAGTAGTCCCACAAATAAGGAATGCACACTAAAAACAAAAAATCAGTGAAGGACTACCCACCATGAGTCAAATGGTGTCTGATTACCAATTATGAGCCTCCTTGCTGTGGAAACACATTTGAAGCCTGGTAAATGAGAAACATCTTCATATGAATAGCCTAAAGAGTAAGTGATGAAGGCCTTTTCATGTTTAAAAGTGTATAAACAGTGTTTTCAGCATTACATTTGAAATATCAGAACTTGCCAACCTGCAAGAGGGTTTTGATAGTCTTTAGAGGGTCTAGAACGTCATAACTGTAGGTTGAAACCTGAGCGGCAGTATTCCCAGCCCCTAACCATGGGGGAAGGGGATGTTCCATCCTAACCTCAGCCACGGTTGTCCCAGTCGTCATCATACAGTAGTGATGTTCAGTGTCCCCAAAGTTACCTACAGCAAACCAGAGGTAACTCTGTGAGCTGAAGTTACTAATGTTTTTGGAGGGGTTACTATTTTGAAGGCATCTGACACTGGGGTGACGGGGATTGAATTGCCTTTTACACATTTTAAAAGCCTCACTTTAAAATTAAAAAAAAAAAAAAAAACTTTTAATAGTTCACCTTTCAGGCAGTCCAGTTCTGGGAAACCAATCCTATTTGATGTGATACCCCTGGCCCGGTCACATGTGGGGTTTGAACTTGGGACTTGTGGATCTAAAAGTGTGAACCACCACAGCTTGAACTAAAGGATCTGGTTCGTTAGCTTACTGGCAGTATCATACTCAAATATCTTCACATGGTCTAGTCACAAGAGAGGTGTGAAGAATCAAGCTCTGTTAATGTGGATTATCTAATTCACATGCATGCACAGACTTTAAAAAAAAAAGATAGATATATTTCCAAACTAGGCAGCAAGGCAGCCATCTTTTCTGATGGATGAACCTGCACTTGCTTCTAGTAGAAGCTTGTCCTGTCTCTGGGAAGAGAAACACTTTCAAAAAAATAACTGAGGCAGTCTGCTGTACATATAGGAGAATGAAAAATTATTACTTCTTGGTGTATTTCAGCTATTGGTAGAGAGGAGTAGGTTGTATTCTTTATGGGGTTGGAATGAACCACAAGTGTCTAATTCTGCTCCTAGATATGGCGTCTACTTATCCATTATTGTCTGTAGCTGTTGTACATCTTCCTTCTTGTTTCATTTCTTTGCAAGAAAAAACTGTTATTTCATCTTGTTCTTCGATTTTAGTTAATCTTACTAATCATTCTGAATTATACATTCTCTTGTTAGTGGTTTGTAAGAGTCAGACAGTAGTTTCTTAGGAATTTTTGGCAAAGCTATGAATACGTCTTTTAAAAACTTGGAGGTAGTGTGCCTTAGGGATTTACAAATTATGGAGTTAGTGCTCCCTTTGATGCTAGCATGAGAGGTTCTCTTTAAAAAACATTCCATGCTCTCTATGTTGTTAATTCTGTCTGAGTTTCAACACTGTAGTATCTGACGCTTTGTGGCAAGACTTATCTCCACTGTGTTAAAAATGGGGATGTGAAGCGTACATGTTAGTGTCAGTGTTTCTCACCTTTTGGATTCAGAGAGTAATTTTGTGATGGAATTGTGGCACGTTTCCCTTTTCAAATTACTAGTCAAGTTTATTGTTCCTTTTGAAGCCCCTCAAGGCTTTATCTGGACTAGGAAATTGTATTGGCAAACTTTTGCCTTTACTTTGTTTCTGAGAGAGAATTTGACGGACCATTCCTAGACATTAGGAATTTTAAATTGTGTTATGGTGAGAAGGGAAAAGAAGAAATGGCAGATGAGATGACAGTGTTACAGATGTATTTTCAAAGATTATTCATTGATACAGGCACCTTTTTCAAGTTAAAGTTAGAGCACATTCCTTTCTGTCTCAGATATCTTTGTAAGCTAAGAGAAGTCAGTCATACATAGAAGAAATTTTCAAGCCAACTGCCTGATCCTACTTGCATTCCTTTGCCAGACATTATTTTTCAGAAACATTAACTTCCACTGAAGCAGCTTTTGCACACAGATGTCACGACAGTTGTACCCTTTTAATTTTCTGTCCTAATTAATAGCTGGTGGATTGACACTTAGTTTGAGTGGTAGATACAGCTAAAGAAATTTAACTACAAATTTTGTTTCTTGCTTTTAGACCCAGGATCTGATCCTGTTCACACTGTGTTGACTGTAGAAACAGAATACATTATTTGGGAGGGTCCTGCTCTTCTTTATGCTTTAAAAGATTTTCTTGAAATCTACAACTGGAAGGTATTTGAAGAAAGTACCTTTTAATTTATTGCATACAATCTGAGTGAGACCACATCCATAAATTCTAGACTCAATTGGAAATAAAAGTTCCGGAGATGGGGGGACACTTGTGAGGCATGGGGCTGGGCCTGAAGGTTGCGTGGCAGGTGAGTTCTCAAGACCACAGGCATTCTGACCCAGATCCTCAGCTATGTCACAGTGCTAATCAGACTTTTAAAAATACCTTTGTGCTCCTGAAGTTTTAGCAATTGCTTGGGAATAGTTCAGTCTCAGGTAGGGGCTATGGTTGGCTAGAGTGGCCACCAAGGAGCCATTTTGGTAGCTGAGAATAGCCAGCAATTCACAGGCCATATTCCCAGCACAGGTTCCCTCCCTGTGAGAGAGCCTGCTCTATACTGACAGGTATTCCTGAGGGGGCAGGAAGTTACAGACCTTTTATGTTACCAGAGCAGGGTCATGAATAGGCCCTTTTTTTCTTCACGGCTTCCAAGAGCATTTGTCTTTTCTTCCTGACTGTCTGGGACAAACAAGACACATGGGATGTGGTTTAACTAGGCTGCAACTTTATTAATTTAACTCATCTGGGAGCTATCCAGTAATATATTGCCCAGTGCAGATCATCCTTCCCTCCATAATCTGTTCCACCTGGTGGAGGACTGCTGTCAGTCCCCATTTCCCATTTCCCATCACCTCTCCACATCTGGTCCTAACACATTGCTGGGACATATCTGTCCTCCAGGGGCTGGGAAAAAGAGTTCTCCTCCCTGTACCACACAGTAGGAACCCCAGCCCTGTTCCCCAGCTGCTGCTTCTAACTCCACTTCAGATTCCAGTTTAGCAGACCCCCTGTCGAACAAGTATCTGCACTGGACACCTGTTAAGTTGCAACAACTTCACCCTTGCCTTCTAACCAGCCCACTAGGTTCCTGGGCTGCTATGGGAAAGGCAAAAATAACTCTGGCCAGTCTGGCAATGAGGGGAAAAGTCCTTGTCAGTCACAGAAAAGGCAATTAGCACAATATCCAAACCAGACTCAAAAAACCCTGGTCCTAACCTCGGAGTGGGAGCTGTTTTTCTGGTCATGTGATGGAGCCCCAACCAGGGGAAGAGACCTTATATGCCTTCTTCGTGGGTGTATAGGACCATATGGGCTTTCACTGCACCCCCTAGACAAGCCAGTCAGCTCCAAAACCTATGAGGCAGCTGAGCACCCATTAGAAGGGTGAGGGGTGACCTTTCAAGAAGCCAGACAGCCCTCTTTCCCTTGCCTTTCCAGACAAAGCCCTCCATCTCTGAGGCTGCTGGGATGCATTGATGGCTTTGGACTTAAAATTTATTATGTTGATTTTTTTTTTTTTTAAAGTTCTCTGATTCCAGAAATCCTGCTGCTATAAACTGAGCCACAGTAGAGGTAAAACACCTCTTTTTATTGTCCCCTAATTTTATGAAAGAACTGAATGTTCATCAGTATACTTGCTAATTGTCACAAACCTTATTTTAATACTAGATTTGCCCCTTTTTGATTTTGACTTGGATATTTTTTACTTTATAATTTAGATTAATAGTATTACAGAACTAGGATGAATTGCCACAGTTTCACTATGAGGAACACTTTAAAGTAATTTCATATTTTCTTTGTCATTAAAGTGCTATGACTTATTTTTCATATCCAGGAAAGTGAAAACACTGCGGCTACCCTGTCTAGGGCATTTCAGGTCTTTAACTCTTCCTTACAGACAATTAAGTAAAATATAAATACTTTATAGATGTAATAACTAACTTATAAATTATCTCCTTTGTCTACATGCTTTGACTTGACGGGAATGTGTCAAGAAAGCAGTTGCTTTCTCATGGGGTTCAGCTGTTGTAGCGTGTGTTGCTATTTTATTTCATCTGCAAAGTATAAGGAGGAGTTGTTAACTACAGGTAACATTGCGCCTGATACAAATCCCATGGAAGTCTGATCAGGCCCCATGTTACCTGTATTCCTTCTCCTGCTTTGCAGGTGAAGTAAAGCATATGGGAGTCTGTTGACATTCTTAGGCATTGATTGGACCTTTTAACATTAGTATGATTCAGTGTGTCCTGTTTTGTGCTTGTTCTTTTTGAAAATATTTACATTAAAGTTTGAAAAATACCTTTCTATAAAAATTGTTAGGCTGTAACACTGGAAAACAGATTCTGTATGAAGTAAGACTTTTTTCTTATTCTGAAACTACTGGAAAAACTTGCATAACAAGTATGTTTATACCTCAAATATGAAAAATACTAGAAAATCTGTTTATTCCTTCCACTGCTAATCAGCTAAAATATTACTTACAACTTCTCGAGTATACATTTGACAATCTTCACATGAAAGAACTTGTTGCTTTTTTGATTAAATAAGATAAAGCAACTTTAGAGAGTAACACTGTAAATTCTCTAAACATGTTTTAGGCTATTTTGTTACTATTAATATGATGCTATTGTTAACTAGTATCAAAACTTTGATATGTTTCCACAGCTGCAGCTTTATTTCAGGAAGTCTGTTTATCCTAGTCCATTCTGCAAAACCAGCAAATAAACAAGACAGGACAAAGATTTAAAACTCAAGACAGAGCTGTTAATTTTCATGATAGTTTAATTGCTTGTAAATTGCTCTAAGTATATTATCTTACCAATTTTTTTAAAGTTTTTATTCTTCACTTATTCTCTTAAGTACTCTGTCATGCTTTTGAACACAGTTCAGGAAAGCCTCTCTCTTCAGGTCAATACTTAGACACACTAAGTCCCATTGAAATCAGGGGAATTTAAACACATGCTTAAGTGCTCTCCTGAATCAAGGCCATAATCCTTACTTGGTCTAACTCTCATTGTAGTCACTGGGATTTGCTCCAATAGGGACCACAGAACAGGTGCACTCAGGAGTATATTTTTCTTATTAATATGCATGTAGAACTTCTCCTGCCACCTCTTACAGAGATGTATCCCCAATGATGGAAAAATATGCCCTTTTTTTTTACTTGAAGATAAATTTAACATTATCATCTTAAAACTTAATGTTAAGGAAAGACTGTGTTTGAAGGAAACATTGTAACAGTTGTTTGTCTAACTTTGAACATGTCTAGAAGACAGATATAAATATGTTAAAAACCCAGATAGAGTATATTTTAATTGTTGTAAAAACTAGTTTTATTTAAGACACTTCTAAATTAGGGGTTTGATGCCTAGAAGTACAAAATGTCTTTTCAGGTGATCAGCAGTAATACTGTAAAGTAAATTTTTTTGAAGTTGTTAAATGTGTGTTCTAGCCATTTAGTGAATAGAAAAATGTGTGTCTCTACGGTTTTTTGGATAGATAATAAGAATGATGTAATGTTTGTAATAGAAGTGGTAACTGTTTAATCTACCAGCCACTGCTATGTGGAGTGAAAAATTATGATATTCCTAACATAGGATGCTCTACATTAATGTTTTTTGAATGGTTTAAATATTATTTCTTTAATAACATTCCATGGGATGGGTAATGATGCATTTCTGTAGTAATATCAGCCAAAGGTTTAAACTCAAATATTAGAAACCGTATAAGACAGAGAAGAGACTCTTTTGGCGCCTAAGTAAAAAATTGGATTGTAATGTCTTAATCATAGAAAATGTGTTTTAGTAATTAACAGCCATGTTTACTAGGAAATGAGTGATTTCTATAAACATTCCCAGCTTTCTTTATGATGTGATCCTCTTGCCCCTTTTAATGCCTCATCATCAATTTATTCTTCGTGACCAGCGGAGAGACATTTCCTTTCAACAAACCCTATGGGTTTAAGTATTCAAATTCTGAACACGCTAATCTGAACCTGTTCTACAATTTAACTCTGCAGAAGCTCAAATCTGAAACCATAGCTTTCATTTTAAAATCCACAATGTTCTAGAATGTTGTTTTGTTTTTAGTATTGAGTGTTGACCAGTTATAGATACAGTTAACCAACGTAGAAAAGAATATTCCTTTCATCAGACTATCAAGCAGACTTTGAATTAATTTATTTTACTTTTAAAATCATTTTAGCAAGTTAGTTAATAAGCTTTAACAAAAAATATCTTTCAGCTTACTGAACACAGAGAGATCCGAAATACCTATGGTCTAGAGTCTCTTTGCCATTGTCCATTATATGAAGAAGCTATGCACTTAGCAGAAGAGGGCAAAATTCATTCCAGAATATTAAGGTATTGATTTATATTTACTAATTAATTTCCAAGAAAAGCCAAGGAATAAAGATAAATACTCTACTTAATACTACATTTAATCTCCTAACCCCAGAGTAATGGATGCTATTTCTAAATAAATCCTAGTCAAATTGTACTGTGTTTTGGTTTTTTAAATATAGTTTACAACTTTTTTCCATTTTATGTAGGACTGAAATGTTGGAGTGTCTAGGAGATAGTGACTTTCTTGCTAAACTTCACTGTATTCGGCAGGCTTTTCAGGTAAATACTTAGTTATCAGTGTGGTGCATACACTCTCTCTCACACATTCTGTTTCTTCTACAATATGCAGAGCAGAGTTAGGTCAAAGCTAAGAGGTTTTTGTCTAGCCCTACTTCTTCAGTGACCTATTTTTAGTGTAATAGTTATATATTGTAATTATTGAATGCTGTTTGAGAACAGCATATTTTTGTTTAATATTCAGCTCACTGAAGGAGTGGCTTTTTTATGTTTTGAGAACTATGAACTTTTGAGAGTTTTTTCATTCATTTTAAAGCGTTTTGAGTAACATTTTATCTACCTAAGAATGTTGTTGCATTCAGGTGCCTACAATTTAAAGGACATGCTTAAGTACCTTTCTGAATCAGGGACAATATGTTAAGACAAAATGAATGGCATCTTTGATAATGATGTGCATCACTGGATGGGAGACCTATCTTTTTGAGTATCCTTGGAACCTTTGCTTCCTGGATTGGTTAGAAGTATTGTACTTGCATACTGTATTAATATCAAGCATCTCTTAGTTTGATTTGACTAAATAAACTAATAGCCTCATTTAATGCAATTCCCTTCATAAATAAATTGTGTACTTATAGGTCTGTATTGCCTGGAAATTTTTCTAGGTAATTCTTTCAGAAACAGCTAACAGACTATTTCTTGCTGAGAGTGGAAGAAAAATTTTGTCGGCTTTAATTGTGAGAGCTCGAAAGGTAAATACCTTTTTTGTTGTTACTTTAGTGTATTCATTGTAACCAGAGATCAAAGTTCATTTGTCTGGTCTTAGAGTTGACCATGATAAATTCTCTAGGCACATTAAACAAAAAACAAAACAAAAAACCCCAAAACACTTGCCTTTTAGGAGTTTAGAACTAAAACAAGTCGTCCTACTAGGAAATATGACACTTAACTGGCTGTATTTCACAGAATCCAAAGAAATTTGAAGAAGTCTTTGATGAAATGATACATTTTTTAGAGAAAACAGACCACTGGGATAATACTGAAATGGAACTTGCTGCCAGGGGGGTAAGTTAGGATTTCTGTAGTGCTTTTTTCCTCATTAAACTTGATTATACAACCTGTTTCCCCTCTCAAAATTGATATTTATTAATCATAAGTATGAGAAATCCAGCTGCTTTTTTATACTTCAGATGATTTAGAGAAATGTGCTTCTACTTCTTTTTTTAAAACCTCTGTACCGCTGAGTTGCAATGTCAGGTTCTTTTCCATTAGTGAAATGCTTTTTAGTGTTACCTAAATAACTTAAAATGATAAATCTGCCTGATCTATATATAGAGTATGGAATACTGGCTTATGCTCTGTTCCAGTATTGAAAGAGAAGTTAAGTTATTTTGATCTTATTCTAACTGAATGCAGGTGAAAAATCTAAATTTTTACGACATTGTTCTGGATTTTATATTAATGGATTCCTTTGAAGATTTAGAGAATCCACCCACATCTATACAGAATGTAGTAAACAACCGTTGGCTAAATTCCTCCTTTAAAGAAACTGTAAGTGGTTTTTAAAATTCCTTATACGATGATTCTTATAGATTATTGTAACTGATAGGAGACATGATAAAATTACATTAGTTTCAACATTCCTTTCTAAAATTTTTAAATAAGTATACTATTGGGAATAGATACCTGTCTTATCCTTAAAGATTAGGATACCAGCATCTGTAGCAAGTGAACTCATCCTTTTTATCCAGGGGCTACGAACTGTGCAAGTAAACACAATGGGTGGCTTCAACTCTGATCTGGGGAGACCTTTCTCTCTGTCAGAGGTAATTCCATTTCCAACTATAGCTCAGTCCTAAAATATTCCTGAGCAAAAACTACTACACTTGTCAGTCTTGCAAAATCTTAATTTTTAAAATTTATTAGACTTACTTGCCAGCTGTTTGCCATGATGCTTGATTATAATTATAAAAAACTTATACTCACTTGGCAAAAAGAAATATTTGCCCTGGATGTGTAGAATTTTGCAAGGCTGGTGTGTATGTTAATCACATTTTGAAATAAGATATACTGATTTATGGGGGAAATCTATTCGTTCATATCCCAGAATTGTACTGGTCAGGTATGGAAAGTAGCAAGCATTGTAAAATATACAAAGACTCAGATATTCATAACATTTTCAGAAACTTATTTTAGGTTTTTTTCATAGGTGCATCAGCCTGTTTTGCTTGCTAGAAAATGTTCATAATAATAACTGAGCTTATCCATGCATGTTTGAAGGAAGGGATTGTGGTGTGGCCAGTTGTTCATAGGTGAGAGATGTTGCTGTCATTGCATCTATTTAGAACTATAAACTGCTGGTTTTCCTTTTCCTTTTTTATTTTTTACCCTTCAATTGAAATATTTCTTCTACAGAAAAAAGGTAAGGCACATATTTTTTGTAGCATATGTGGAAAGTTGTGTTTTGTGAGTAGCAAGTTTCCTCATGGTATTGAAGTAGCATCACATTCCATCAGAATGCTGTTATGTGCTGTGGGGGGAGGGGAGCCTCGATTTGCCATCAATATGTTATATTGCTCAGTTCCTTATTTGGACAAAACTCCATAGCTGTATGCAAAACTATTTCAAGTATGTTCTTTCTTAAAGTGAAAAAGGCCATTACTGTGTATTCATATGCTTCCTTTTAAAATCTGAGATAGTTATGGTTTTGGAACACACATTTTGGCACACAGCATACTGTGTGTCTGCGAGGTTGAATTTAAGTGTTGCTAATGTTAAATTGTGAAAAACAGGAGACTTAGTAATTCAAATACAATTTGGCACCAATGCAAAATGAGACAGAAATTTCTGGAAAATACACAATTTCATTTTTTAAAATTTAAACATAAGAAATATGAACTGATAGTAAAATGAGCTATTCACAACAGATAACATTTTATGTTTGAACTTATGCTATCACAGCATTAAAATAAAGGAAATAACTGGTCATCAAATGCAAGATCTTATAGTCTACTGTTTTTTAAATCGTTTTCTTGTGTAGAAGTTACATAAATAATTTCTTCTTATATTTAGGCTGTGGCTTCAAGCTGCTGGTCAGTACTGAAGCAAAAAAGGCAGCAAATGAAGGTAAATTGTCCTGATATCTAATCTGAAGCCTGTTTAATTTTATAATTCAGAGATTCTGACCAAACTTGAGTGACCAACTCCTAGAATACTAGAAGTTTGAAGTCATGCTATGTGCCATCAAAGAAGTAAATTACAAAGTCCTGCTCCTGCAGACACTTAAAAGTGTACATGTGTAAAGTCTACCATGTCAATTAATGTGGTTTCATAGAGAGTAAGATGACAACTAATTTTTTGCAATATTCCCTCTAATCTTTTCCATCCATGTGTGGAATGAATTTTGTTATGTTCACCAATATCAAGGTAATGTGTGGATGTGCGCCACCAGTAGAAACAAAAAAAATAGGTATAATATATATATATTTTTAAAAGTTACCGCAGGGATAATTATTCCAGCCAGGACAGGTTAGACATTTTAACTCACTAATCAAATAATTAAATTTAAGCATAAGGGAGAAATAAAAATTAGGAAATTCATAGACCAGTCAGAAAACTAAAATAACAGCACTTGGAAAGAATAAAATTGTAGAGAATATATGTGCACTGCAAGAAGTATCAAGAAGTAACAACAATACAAGTTATGTGTTGGGAGGTAAGTGTGAAAGACTGTGTGTATGTGTGTGTGACAGACACACACTATGGGGTGGGAGGGATGTGATGTAAGGAGCTTAAATTGACCAAACTTTGTCAGTGTCCACACTACAGCTTTGCTCCTGCTGATGTGAGTGCCCTACTACACCCACATAATAACTCCACCTGCACGAGAGGCATAGTGCTTATGTCATTTTAGTTAGGGCTACACAGTACACACTGCGGGTTACTTACATTGGCTCCTGGTCTGTCATCCCAGGGAGGGATGCCTGGGCTTCCAGCCAAGAGCCCGGCTGCCCCTGCCTGACTCCCTGCTCGTAGCTGTGCTGCCTCCTGGGCTCCCGGCACAGGGAGCTGAGAGCTGGAGGAGAGGATGGGCCAGCAGGCTCTCGGCAAGGAGCTACGCACAGAACTGAGAGCCTGGGCTCTCAGTCCTCTGCATTGCCCTTCTTAAGTTGGTGGAAGGGCTCCTGGTGAGGAGCGCATCACTGACCGAAGGAGGGTAGTGTAGACATGCACCACTGCAGTAATTACTGCAGTGGCTATAAGTTGACAAAAATATAGGTCTGCTTAAGTTAGTAGTGTAGACATGCCCTGAGGCTTGAAGACACTTGCAAGGGAGGCAGAATGTTTTTGTGGGTAGAGCACAGAATTTGGAGTCAAGATCTGCCTCTAGTCCTGTCTGGATAGAAGTACTTACATGGCCTCCATTACCATATTATCTAAATGCTAAGGGATTCAATGTATTTATTCTCTCAGCATTCCTGTGGGAGGTATGGAGGTACCATTATTCCCAAATTTTACACAAGGGGAGTTCAGCCATAGAGACTAAGTGACTTTCCCAAGGTTATGCAAGAAGTCTGTGGCAGAGTAAAGAATTTAATCTAGTTGTCCTGAATCTCAGCTAGCACTCTGAGTATCCTTTCTCTACCACTGACTTCTGATCTCAGGCAAATCATGTTGGCCATTCTTAACAAATCCATTTTTCAGAAGGTTGCCTTCATTTGTAATGGTACACTTTGTAATAGATCATTTAAAAATCATACGGTCTGAATAGGAGACAGGAATCTTGAGTTATCACTCACTCAAGTTATCACTCAAGTTACCACTTGAGTTACCACTGTATCAATATAGTTCTTTGAATGGTTCCAAACATGTATTCCACTTAGGTGTGCACACCCCCAACACACTGAAGCTGGAAATGTTTGCAGAATTCATAGGGGTGGCGCTTGTGCCCTGTGGCACTAGTCCCTCACCAAATTATTTAAGGGCAGCACCACCCCAACCCCCCTCAGGTGGTTCTCACCACCTGTAGCTACAGTTGGTGCATTCTATGTGGTGGTTTACCTCACCTTTTTTTCTCAGTTTCTCTGGGAATTTATTGTATATAATTCATTGCTAGGTCTTGTAGCTTAGTAGTACCTTTAGATTTAGTTACAGTAGTTAGGATAGATAGTTGCCCTGGGCGATTCCCTCTCTGGGGTTTAAATATTGTCTGTCATGTGGGTTAACTATCCACAGTAGTGACCCCCCACACTCGTGGAGAGGGGCACATTTAAGGAAAGGTGCGCTATATGCTAGTTGTTTAAGAAGAGCGCTTAGATGGCGAGAGCCTTGCATCTGAAACTAGCAGCTCTTTGCCAAAGTGGGCCTCCTGCTTTGCTCTATGGGAACCTCTTCAGATTGTCTGGCCCTGTGCTTTCCTTTGGAGCCAACCTGAAATGTGGCTCCTGGCCTAAGATCCGGTGCTCCCTCTAGCAGGAAGAGAGATCTTTCTTCTTCCTTGGTTCCTCAGTCAGGTTTTTTTCAGGACTTGGAGGGATTTCTCTTAGTTGTTTAAGAGGAGTGCTGACTGGCACCATGAGTCCTTTGGTACTCATGATGGAGCTGGCCCATCTAACCACTCCCCGGTATCATGCCAAGTTCATTTGGACTCTGTACTGTTGACTCTGTTTCTGGCCATGGGGCTTCTGTTGAGTTTGATACCAGTGATGGCAGCATTGGCACTGATCATCTTCATGCCATTGGCATACTAGACGACATCTGACCTGCTCTGCCTTTCCATTCCTGATTTTCCCTATAGTTCAGGTGTTGTCAGTTGCCAGGGCTTCTACATCATCATCTTCTGCTGCACCATTGCTGTTGTCTGTTCAGGTCATGTAGGTGTCTCACTCCTTGGTACCACATTTTGCACTGTCCGGGTCTCAAACCACAGAGTCACAGCCAATGTCTTTTGCAGTACCAAAAAATCATCAGTGCAGATACTTTCTTTGGCTCCGATGATGTGTGTACTATGGACCCCTTTGTTGGATTTGGTGCTGACATGGGTTTTGGCACGCTCGTTTGCACCAGTGCTGGCTAAAGGTTGATGCCTCTCCTTATACCGATGGTGTTGATCACTCATTCATCCTCGGCACTGATGAGTTTTTCTTATTAGATGTCGGACAAGGCTGATGGTTTGTTTGCTCCATCAGGGGAGGCTTCTCTGTTCCCACCAGCTGACTCCCAGGGCTTCTAGAGATCTGGTTCCCATTCTCCATCCATTGTATTGTAGCTTAAATAAATTACCAAAATAATTGAAATTAGATGGATCATATTGTGTTGCTTTGACAAAAAATTTGCAGAATTTTAAAATATTGTGCACAGAATTTTTAATTTTTTGGTGCAGAATTCCTTGGGAGTAAATTTCAACCAGCCAGCTCATCATCCTCCAGCATCCATTTTGACTTGCATGTCCAGGACAGTGTTCTAGTTGTGACCTCCCCTCCTCAGTTCAGAGACAGGCTGTCTTGCTTTTACAGTACTTGCGATATGGTTGCCACAGACGGGCCTAAGCACATGATATTAGGTTATGCCCTACAATTCCTGTCGCCTCTCCCCATACCCCTTCAGGGACCCCCTCACGAGACATTGCTCTTGCAGCAGGTCCAGACTGTTCTTACACAGGGTACTACTGAGAAAATTCTCCTGCAACATCAAGGAAAGGGTTTTTCTTCCAAGTATTTCCTGATCCCCAAAGTTTGTCTATCGATCAAGGTGTCTTTCGCTGGACAAGGTTGTCTTTGTGCCTCTGGCAATCCTAGCCTCCTTTGAGTGGTCGACAGTTCAGAGCAACGTATGCCAATGTGTTCCCTTTGCACATCTTCCACCGGCCAGAATTATAGTCACCAATGCCTCCTCAATAATTTAGGGAGCACATCTAGGTGTATTAAAAATGCAGGGTTGTGGTTGGAACAGGAAGTTTCCCTCTCTATCAATATCCTGGAACTCCAAGCCATTTACAACGCCTGTCAAGCCTTTCTGGGTCACATCATGGCACAGTGGTTCATATACTCATTGACAATACCACTGCAGTGCGTTATGTGAACAAGCAGGGAGGCCCACTCTAACCAGATGTGTTGGGAGGCAATCAAGTTGTGGCAGTTCTGAAACAGGGAGAGCATCATTCCCATAGCAGCACACTTACCTGGGGTCCAGAATCTTTTGGCAGATCACCTAAGCAGGAATTTCTCCCAGAATCACAAGTGGTCTCTAAAGTCCATTGTGCTGAAGTCCCTCTTAGTGGAATAAGGTATTCCAGCTATTGATCCGTTTGCAACGAGAGACAGCAAGACGTGCCATCAATTTTAATCTCAAGCAGGTCTCAATCCAGGCTCTTTAACCAATGCCTTCCACCTTAACTGGGGGTTGAATCTGATGTACGCCTTCGCTCTGATGCTAATCATCCCACACGTCATTCTCAAGCTGAAGTGGGATCATGCCAAACTAATCCTCATTGCTCCACCTTGGTTGAGGCAATGTTGGTTCTCTGACCTACTCGGTCTATTGGTTTAGACTCCCATCTCTCTCTCTTCATCCTGACCTACTACTGACTCAACATCATGGTCATGTTTTGCATCCAGCACTCAATACTCTTTATTTCATGGCATGAATGCTTTCATGGCTAGATGAGCAGAAGGAATGAAGTTTGGATGTTGTTGGACAGGTGTTGTGTAACAGTGGGAAGCTTTCTACTAGGGTGACTTATTTGGCCAAGTGTGAGCAGTTTTCAGTTTGTGGCTTGCTTGAGGAATTCAGCTGGCATACGTTCAGGACATTGTGGAGTACCTGTTACATCTTAGTCTTTTGATCTGTGTCTCAGTCCATTGAGGGTTAGCAGCGATCTTGGCATTTCATCCACCCATCGAAGGGAGGTCAGTTTTCCCAAACCCCATGGTGTTGAGATGTCTAATGGGAGTCATTTGTCTCCAACTGTCTGTGAAAGAGCCACTTCCCTTGTGGAACCTTAATACTGCCCTGACTGCCATCATGGGTCCTGTGTTCAAGCCCCTGGCAACCTATTCTCTGTCCTTCCTGTGTCAGAAGACATCCTTTCTTGTGGCTATTACATTTGCAAGGAGAGTATGGGAGGTCTTACTGGCAGACTCTCCAACATACAGGTTTTCAAGGACAAAGTGGCTTTACATACGCACCCAAAATTTTTGTTAAAAATGGTTTTACAATTTAATCAATTTACTTACCGGTGTCCTTTCCTAAACTGCACTCCAGCGCAGATGAACAGCGATTTCACATGTTGGATTTGAGACCACGCTTGATGTTCTATCTACACAGAACTCAGCCTTTTCAGTCATCGCCTCGTCTGATTTTCTCCTACGCAGATAGATTGAGGGGTCAAATGGTCTCTGTGCAAACGATTTCCAGATTGATAATTTTCTATATTACATCAGCATATGAAGTAGTTCAAGCGATGCTTCCACGGAGGTTGCGGGCTCATTCGACAAGGGCCCAAGCAATGTTGATAGCATTCCTCAGTGATGTTTTGGTATTTGACATTTGCAGGACTGCTACGTGGCCTTCTGTACATACTTTTACTAGGCACTGTATAATTACTACTGTGTCTAGGTCAGATGCAAACTTTGGGAAGGCAGTCCTGCAGTCATTGTTTAAGTAGACTCTGAGCTTGTGAGTCACCTAAATGGAATACATGTCTGCAAATTTCCTTGAAGAAGAAAAGACGGTTACTTACCAGTATTGTAACTCTTGTTCTTTGAGATATAGGTGCAGATGTGTAATCCATGACCCACCCTCCATCCCGTCTGCATCAAAATCTCTACTCTTGACATTTAGTGTGAAGGAACTGAGGGGGGTTGGGATGGTGCTGTCCTTAAATAGCCTGGGGAAGAACAAGAGCCATAGGATGAAAGCACTAACCCTACAGGTACTACTGGGCAAAGTTCTCCAGTTTCGGAGTGCTGGGGGCGCACACACCTAAGTGGAATACATGTCTGTGTCCACATCTCAAAGAACAATAGTTACAGTACAGGTAAGTAACCATCTTTTGCAAATTGTGAATCTTTACTCCAGTAAACGAGACATTTGTTTCCATGCTAACAGTTTGTAAGAGCGTGTACTTAAAAAAGTAGTAATAATGAGTCTATTTTCATCATTTCAGTGCATAGATTATTTTTCTGTTTAATTCCCTGTACACTGAAGTCCCAATCCTGCAAGTGCTTAACTTGACTCAGTGTGACTGGTCTTGTTGACTAATGGGTCAACTCACAGTGCAAAAAGTTAAGCACATATGTAAGTCTTTGGGGCTAAGGTTGAGACTAGTTGAAGGGTTTTTTTGTTTTGTTTTTGTTTTGCTTGGGAAAGGGGGGTGGATTGGTGGCCATTCATTGGTGTGTGCATAATTTTCTATATTTTATTGTATTTTAGTTTGAAATGGGTGTTGACAGATTAGGCTGGCCATCAATAGATATTTAAGTCTGAAGGAATAAATAAAATACGCAAATAGATGTAGTAGACACATTTGTTTATATATCAACCCTCTCAGGCCATATATGTTTAGTTTATCAAAAAGAAGACCAAGAGATGATTTGATGATGTTGTGTATGTACTTTCCAAGGATAAAATACCAGGTACTAAAGGGCTCTTTGATCTAGTGGAGAAAGTCATAGTAGGAATCAATGGCTGCAAGTTAAAGCCAGCCATACTCAAATTAGAAACAAGATCTAACTTTATCAATGAATGATTAACCATTGGAACAAGTTAGCAAAAGAAGTGGTGGACAGGATGCTTTCAGAAAGGTGCTTTAATCAAACAATCCAGGTGTAACTGGATGAAATTCTATGATTTGTGTTATATAAGAGTATTATACTATATCAGTGGTTCTCAACCCACAGGCCGTTTGCCACACAATGAGCACACAGCTACAGCGCATGTGACATCCTCAGGTCCATACAGGTAGTATATATATTGTGTGGATGCGGCCCCCATAACACACAGAGCTGCATATCTGGCGCACAGTGGTAAATCAATTGAGAACCACTGGACTAGATTTGATGGTCTTTTCTAGCCTTAAATTATTAATGTATGACTATCAATATTATATCGAGATTCCTTCAAAATGTTTATATTCTAAAATACTGCTGAAGATGAAAACTTTTAACAATCCTGCCACTTACTTGATATACAATGTAATTTAAATGAGTAGTTTGGCTAGTTACCAGAGACTTACATAATGCCTTAATTTGATATAATAGGGATTTATACTGAGAAAAATAACTCCTTTCTCTACTACTTACATCACCAGGTACCTGATGGTTTTTTTGCACACTTCTATTCCATTTGTGAGCATGTGAGTCCTGTTTTGGCATGGGGCTTTTTGGGACCTAGAAACTCTCTTTATGATCTATGCTGCTTCTTTAAGGTATGCATCCTTTTTGTAACGATCATTTATCTAACATAAAAAAGCACTAATCAGATGGGAGGATATTACTTAAAGGGACACCATTAAGATAAAAATAATGTATATAAAAAATCTTTGCTAGTCAATATTCATCCTGATTATAATGTATCCCAGTTGCCACAAATAACAGGGATTAATTGCCCCCTACTAGAAAAACAATCCCTACCTATGTTGCTAATTATACTGTAAGTCAGGGGTGGGGAACCTTTTTTCTATCAGGGGCCATTGACCCACAGAAAAAAATCAGTCACGGGCCGCACGCAGCACCATGGGGCGAGGGAGGGGTGTGCAGTGGCTCGGGGCTTCACCTAGGCTCTGGGGTGGGGCCAGAAATGAGGAGTTCAGGGTGCAGGAGGAGGTTGGGGTGCGGGAGGGGGTGCAGGCTCTGGGATGTGGCTGGGGATGAGGAGGTTGGGGTGCAGGAGCGGGTTCCGACCTGGGGCAGGGGGTTAGGGTGGGGGTGCAGGCTCAGTCGCAGGCCACACACAACCCCATGGGGTGGGAGGGAGGGGGAGGCACCGAGGCTCAGGGCTTCTGGCCCACAGTGCAGAGACTTGCCACAAGCCAGATTAAATTAAGCAGCAGGCTGGAGGTTCTCCACCCCTGCTGTAAGTTATTAACACACTAAGAATTGTCAGAACATAGGACCCCCAGTCTTGAAAACACTTAGGAGTCTGTGTAACACTTTGTACATGAGAATCCAACTGAAGTCATGAGACTACTAGTATACATAAGTGTTTGCTTGCAACATTAGGGCTATAATTTGCAATTCACTATTTATGGTGTTGCTCTAATTTTTTATTTCATTTTGTGTGAACAGTGAACCTAGATTGGTCAGTTTTACTTATTTATAGTCCGTTCCCTTCTATCGAAGTGCTGTTGTAAGCTTTCTTGTTTATTTCCAACACTGCAGCTCAGCAAAACGTCTTAAGAAAAATATTAATCCTGAACATTTCTATTAATCTTAGGTTGGTTTTGGAGCCTAAACCTACCTGACAGTGTCTATTTGTAATGGTTTTTTTTAAAACAGTCAAGAGAGTTAGTAACTGAATGTTGGGAGTTAAACACAGTAAGAAATTTCCCAATAAATTTGTGTGCATATTTTATGTATGCTTTGGAGAGATTATGTATAAATGAGGAAAAATATATAACATTGTTTAATTAATATTTAACAAAACTCTATACATTGCTATAAGTAAATACAGGTTTTTCTTTTTTATCCACTAGGATCAAGTTCTTTACTTCCTCAAAGACATTTTTGACTTTGAAAAGGTGCGATATTCAACTATGGAGAGTTTAGCTGAAGATCTTATGCAATTGCTAATGCGTCGCACTGAACTTTTAATGGCCTACCTTGGAGCTGATTCACTAAGGCATGTCAGTGGTTGCATAAGTGGTCGTGGACACATCACGGCCAATGGGCTTTTGGAAGAGAAAGTACAATAAGCTTAAAAAAATCTAAATTGAGTGTACCTTGCCTTTTCCCCCTCCTCCAGTGCTGTCATTACTGTTTTTGAGCAAACATCTGAAAATATAACTGTTGCTAAATATGGAATGGACTCAGGGAGATTAAAAAAAAAATTAGGAAAAGAACTGGTGAGCATATTACAGTATATATACCTAAATTAAAAATCACAGCTCAGCTGTCTCTGTATTTATATATAATGTACCCCAAAGTTTTTTCTGCAATATTTGGGTAAAATGTATTTATGAAATACTGTACACTTGCCACAGATATTATGTAGTATGTGGTATATGGAGTTATTAGATGAATTTGTCTTTAAGCCTTATTATATGAAATGTTCAGTACAAACTCTGCAATGTGCTTTATGTCTAGAAAGTGTTTCAGCCAAGGTATACCCATCTTTCAACTTATGTGATACACCTGCCAAAAAAAACCCAAAATAAACAAACAAACAAAACTTGACAAAATATTTAACTACACCCTATACTTGTGTTTGTGTAGGTAAGCAGTCATTTTGTATTGAAACATAATGGAGTAATGTAGTAAATGCAGTCACAATTTGGGCAGGTGAAACGAACATGAAAAACTCAATGCTAATTGGTGTTGGCTTAAAATATGTAAATACATCATCACTGAGGTTGATGTTTGAAATCACGAGTGAGATCACTGTTTGGTATATTCTAAAAGTAATGACAGTTTTTTCGGGTTAATTAATTGGTTTAAAACTCATCTTTCTAAGTTTTTAAAACTATGCTGTGATTATGAATAAACTAGTATCATTCTTGGTTCAAATGTAGCATTTTAACTATATTTTAAAGTAAGGATGTATAATAAAACCTAAAGACATGTTGTTTCTCAATTAAATCAGTCTCAGTCATTTCTTTCAAAAAGCCAGCCTTCGGCTGGGGAGAGGACTTTATATATGAGTTTTGGTAAGTGTGTCTTTCAGTACATACAACTGGTGCTCAGTTCAGGGAGTCTTGTCTTGAATTTCAGAATAAAAAGTTTGAGGAAAAACTTTTTCATGGGTATCCCTTTTAGAGAAGCCACAAAGACCCTTTTTATGGTACTTTATAACAATAGAGTATTTCAGCATCTGAGTGATGCACATAATAGAACAAATGTTTAGCTTTTAAAATAACATTTTAGATTACAGTTACAGTTCCAGGTTCTGATACTTAAGGCTTCAAGGCTGAAAGTCTTAAGTTTAATGTTGCATTATAGGCCAAAAACAAAAGTAAGAGTTGAGTAAGATTTTTTTTATTTGTGTTAATGTGCCCTTCCACAATCCAATTTTTAAAGGAAAACAGATTAAAACATTTTATTTTTATATATATAAAAATATGGAATAACCTGTAGCATCTTAATGTGCTGCCACCAGCATTTATGACTTCTTGACAGTAGTTGCTAATGCAGACTATAAGCACTATTGTCACCATATGCTAGATTGCAAGTGGTTTAGTAGCTACTGTCTTTACTCTGCACTTTCTGGCCCAGATCCTTAGATGTGGACAAAATGTGCTTTGTGCTCTCTTGGTCTCATAGCATAAATTAGAGCAGCTTTCAGATTGCTATAACTTGTGCTGGCTGCCAACTGCCATGTAGTCCAGTACAGTAGCTGGGGATCACCAGGGTGCAGAGAGCTTGTAGCCAAGTCCCTTTTCCCTGGCCACGTTCCCTACACTAGCGGTCAGGAGTAAAGATGGTGCAGGATCCTGTATGTCAAACTGAAGTGATCTTTCCATGGCTGGCCTCACTGGCTTTCATGCTGCTTTAGAATTGCTTTTGCACCAGAAGTGTGACATAAGGCAGCCACAACATTGGGATAAATGTCCCTCCATATATAATAAACTTGATATGGGATAATTACAAATAACTCTGCAGCTTTGTAGCTAAAAGTTTCTAGTTTCGAATATGTAAACAAATTGGAATTGTATTTCATTTAAATATATTTCTGCTTCTCTTGCAGAAACCAATCCCAAAAAAATGTAAAATCATGGATAAACATTCTGAATACAAGAAAGGTGGTGATGTTACTTGTGAATCTGTGTGAAATGTCAACTGAAATATTGTTAAAATCAGAATAATAATTGATGTGTATGTGTAATACAGATACCAAAAACTGTTGCTGATCTGTCTGTTTCAAGATGCATGACCTGGCATCTCATCTCACTATATGTATTTTCTCCAAAGAGTATTTTCAGATAGAGTGTGGAATCTTTTTCACCTTTCCTGTTCAGTTCAAAAGAAAGATACTCATTTCCCTTGGGGCACAGTTCCAGAAATTCACATTTTAACAATTTATTGTGATGTATAAAACTGAAGTATACTGAATAATGAGATATTTAATTAAGAATCAAACTGGGAATGGAAGTACTAAGGAAACAGCATGCTCTATCCAGCAACCTCACCAGCTGAGATGATGTCAAAGGAAGCCCTGTCCATTCTCCTCCCTCCATTCTACATAAGATGTTTAGAACACTGCCACCTAACACTGCTCATGAGGATGTGGAAATTTAATTTTTACAAAACCAAAGTTCAATAGAAATGTCTTCTTTTACATTCTAGTGGGCCCAGTTTTTCCCACCCTACTAACAAATGTGCCCCTATTGGTAGGTGCAACCCATTGTGCTTGTGCATAATATAAATGTAGAATTGACTGGAACCTGAATAGTCTATTTTATATCCAAAATGAGAACTGCAGTTTGTATTTAAAAAATGCTAAATAGAGAAAAATTAATGAAACAGTTATTGTTAATGTGCAGTGTTGTAGCCATGTGGGCCCCAGGATATGAGAGAGACAAGATTGGTGAGATGAGACAAGCTTTCGAGCATCAGAGAGCTGAAGAAGAGCTCCGTGGTGCTCAAGAGTTTGTCTTTTTAACCAGCAGAAGTTTGTCCAATAAAAGATATTACTGCACCCACCTTGTGTCTCAATTATTTTTAAGTCTAAAGTGGTGCACAACAGGGGTTCTCAAGCTTCATTGCACCATGACCCCCTTCTGACAACAAAAATTACTACACAACCCTGGGAGGGGGGAACAAATCCGGGGGGGGGGGAGGCAAAGCCAAAACCCAAGCCCCACACCCTGGGCATGAGGGGAGGGGGTCAAAGCCCAAGGGCTTCAGCCCAATGCAGGGGGCCTGTAACCTGACCCCCGCCATCCAGAGCTGAAGTCTTCAGACTTCTGCTTTGGCCCTGGGTGGCAGGGCATCGGCCCTGGGCCCAAGCAAGTCTTAACACCAGCCCTGGCAACCCCATTAAAAAGGGGTCGTGACCCACTTTGGGGTCCTGACCTACTGTTTGAGAACCACTGGTGTCGAACATAGATGATAATTCAATATATTAATTTTTAATCCTTTTAAACCTGTAGAAGCTGGTGGTAGTCAGCATCGCACAGAATTAGGATTAGGCTCTAAATCAGGTTCACATGTTTCCTGTTCTGATGTAGTCACTATCTTGCTTTTCAGCGAAATGGTCACCACTGTGTGCTTCAGATAGTATGTAGCAAGTAGTACTTATGTGAACTTCCAATAAACTGTGCTGATGAAAATGGATACAGATTTGGAGAGGAGGAGTCAGTGTTCATGGATGCAGTTATTTGGACTGTAATTTTTTTCTTTCTAGTTCATCCTACAGCTGGCTGCTTCTGTCACAGAAATTAATTCCTTTGCATGGTTGCCTAGAAGAAAGTACGTAAAGAAGATCTGTTGCTAACCAGCTACATATATCTGAAGTGCTTTCTACCTATGCCTGCTATCCTGGGAAGCAGGAATGCCAAAGTTACACTTCAGTATTTATGGTACGTCTCCTACTGCACTACAGTGGTTTATATGTAGTGTTTCATAATGAAATATCAGAACTGAATTTATTTGTTCAAACATGCTACTTTTGAATGCAAATTTTGATGCTAGTTGGAGCAAGTTACATGCAAAAGCCATACGGTACTGCTAAGGTCAGTCAGAAACATTAAATGATACAAGGATTAAGATAAGTTTCAGAGTAGCAGCCCTGTTAGTCTGTATTCGCAAAAAGAAAAGGAGGACTTGTGGCACCTTAGAGACTAACCAATTTATTTGAGCATAAGCTTTCGTGAGCTGCAGCTCACTTCATCGGATGCATTCAGTGGAAAATACAGTGAGGAGACTTATAAACACACCACATGAAAAAATTGGTGTTATCATACACACTTGTAAAGAGAGTGATCACTTAAGATGAGCTATTACTAGCAGGAGAGCAGGGGGAAATAAACAGGGGGAAACAGTTTTACTTTGTGTAATGACCATCCAGTCCCTATTCAAGCCTAAGTTAATTGTATCCAGTTTGCAAATTAATTCCAATTCAGCAGTGTCTCGTTGGAGTCTGTTTTTGAAGTCTTTTTGTTGTAAAGTCGCAATATTACAACAAGAAGTCTTCAAAAATAGACTCCAACGAGAGACTGCTGAATTGGAATTAATTTGCAAACTGGATACAATTAACTTAGGCTTGAATAGGGACTGGATGGGTCATTACACAAAGTAAAACTGTTTCCCCGTGTTTATTTTCCCCCACCCCACCCCCACTGTTCCTCAGACGTTCTTGTTAACTGCTGGAAATGGTCCACCTTGATTATCACTACAAAAGGGTTTCTCCCTCCTCTTCCCCCCCCCCCCCTTGCTGGTAATAGCTCATCTTAAGTGATCACTTTCCTTACAGTGTGTATGATAACACCCATTTTTTTTCATGTTCTGTGTGTATATAAATCTCCTCACTGTATTTTCCACTGAATGCACCCGATGAAGTGAGCTGTAGCTCACGAAAGCTTATGCTCAAATAAATTGGTGAGTCTCTAAGGTGCCACAAGTACTCCTTTTCTTTTTAAGGATTAAGATATTTATATTAGCTGTGATTTTAGTTGTAATCTCACTTTTAATATGTTAATGATTATTGTACTTCACTTATGTAGTCTGTTTTTTACCAAACTAAATATGTATCAACTGAAGTTGGCTAAGGGTAAGCATACTGGTGAACTGTCTACTGCCTAAATGAAACGTGTATATCGAGTATAACAATTCAATGAAAATACTATAGAAGAAAAATAATTCTCATTTTGAGTTGTACAATGAATTTCCATATATAAAGCAAAAAATTACTATATATTTGTTCTAATGCTCATTCATTATATGTAGTTGGACCAGCTTGATGCATATCTACTCCAGTACTTCCTTACATGTCTACATTTTAATTAGGTTTTCCTATAACGTGCGTGTGTACTTTAATATACCAATATTTTATTTGCAGCCACCTTTGGCACCAATGAAACTTGTAGGTATTGGGGTTTTCTTCTCAAACTCTTTTTAATTTAAATAATTAAAAGAAAAAGCAGGGGGGCAGAAACTATTAGAACATGTTTCATTTAGGTGCATTAATTTAAACTGATAGTATGGCCCTTTTTTGTTTAATTCTACGCATTAAACAATCCCCAAGCATGATTTTTGGCATGGTAAGATGATGATCTAGCAAAAGTCTAACAGAAAATTGGTGTCGTTTAGTCCTGTAGTTTAAAAGTTATTACTCCTTTCTTCTATCAACCAAAACATAGGTGAAGAAAAGATATAGACCTAGAGTGTCAAACGTATAGCCTGGAGGTAGGATCTAGACCATGTCATGAGTGTAAGTGGCATGACAGACCCATAGAGACCCTGCTCATAGACCTTGGAGTGTCTGATGGGGCTTAATCCTCAGCAGTTGAAAGGCAAGAGAAAGAACCCCAATTAGTCATGCTTTGCATCTGGGGGGTAATTAATAGCTCTGCCTCCTTAGGCCAGGAGGTAAGAGGAAGCTCAGTTGGTGAGTACCTGCAGAGGAGACAGATCTCTCTGGCAAAGAGAAGTCCTGGGCTAGGGTTTAATAGCTAGGAAACAATGGAGGAAGAACATTATAGGAGCAGGTTAGGTTCCTGCAGTGGAAGCCCTGAGGTAAAGTCAATAAGGGAACTACAATGAAGCTTCAAAGGGGTAGCAGGATATTAGTTTGAAGACTTCTTTTGATTTTTATTTGGACTTGTTTGTGGTAGCCTGGAAGAGGTTTAGACGTTTATGTGACATGGCTGGAGAACCAAATCATTGAACATCCAAAGGGGATTTGGGGGATGAAGCAGGTTGTGATAGGCCACTGCAGGTCAAAGGAAGAGCCCAGTAGGGGAGCATTAGAGACAAGGCCACTTCAATCAAAAATGAGATGGCTCCTATGAGGTGAGAGTGCAAGCCAATATCACAATATCTGTCAGAGTCTGAAACAGTGACTATGAGGTGTGAATGTGCCTGTCCTCTTTTAATTTTATTGGTGTGTCAACTCTAATAGCTAATGGGAAAGGGGATGGAAGTGAAGCCTTCAAGGGATGAGAATTGCAAGTTGCTGCAGGGAAAGAAAGCCAAAGGACAGTACAGAGAATGCATGCAAAGAAAGAGAACAGAAACAGGAGGCCTAAAGGAGAGTGGGTTTTCTCACTGAATAATGACAGCACATGAATAAGTTATAAATAAAAGTGTAGTTACTACATAAACTATATTTTTCCCTTAGACAAACCTCCCCTGCAGCAGTGTCTAGACTGAGTAGTCTATGAAGTTATGAATTTATATCCTGGACCATAACTTGATATGGAATCCAGTGATCTCCTCTAAATTAGACACCCCTCCTGCGCTAAGTCATCATATTTGTTATTAGAAAGGAGGAGCAAAGATAATATCTATCATTCACATGCACTAGTATTTTTAAGGTTTTCAGTTTCCATAGTAATGGGTACATTATAAATGGCTTTGTAGGGCAAAAAGCATTATTTTAACAACCTAAATAGATGGTACTTTCCCATCTAAGTCTTGTAGCCACAAAGTCACAAGACATTTTATTTTAACTCTGTCTTTCAAATTGCTCATTGCTATCTAAAAAGAAGTCTAAATTAAATCATCCCATCTTGGTTTTAACCGAAAGGTTTATTTCAGAGATACTGGTTCATCCAGTAGTGAAGTGAGGAAAGGATGAGGAATTCTTGTATCCTCACTCTTTTTTTTTTTTTTTTAATCTCCATAGAATACAAGGCCAGAAGGGACCATTGTGTTCATTTAGTCTGACCTCTTATATAGCACAAGCTATGGAACTTCCCCATAATAATTCCTAGACCAGATCTTCCAGAAAAACATCTGATCTTCATTTAAAATTGTGAGTGATGGAGAATCTACCACAACCCTAGCTAAATTGTTCCAACAGTTAATTACTTTCAGTGTTAAAAAAATATGCCTTGTTTCCAGTCCAATGTTCAGACTGCCAGCTGCAATATCATGTATTATTCTAAGGCGTATGCAACCAAGTCTAAGGCACTCTGATAAGCACAGTACAACAAATGTAACTAGGAGACAGTCCTTCTTGCCTAAGAGACCTTATAATCTAAGGAAGGAAGAACTCTATAGGTGAGTTTAAAGGGGGAGGGGAGGAGAGTATATTTAAAATTCAAGTTTTAAAGTTATATTTGTGCATCAAGCACAGAAAAGTTCTTAATTTCCAGGGGAAGGAAGATAGGCACCATCTGTTCCCTAAATGGCTGTTTCAGAATAATTTATACACTCTTCATTAGGTAGCTAACCTAGTTCCATAGTCCTGGTACTGTCTAGACTCTTCCCCACTCCACCACCCTGAACTTTGTCACATACTATTATTAGCTGGCTGCTTTCATGGGCTTGATGCTATAAAATGCCCCAGGGCTTTAGGGCCTGAGGCCCAGATCCCAGTTACTCACAAAGCATGAGCCAGTGCATTATCTCCGCGTGCTGTGGTGCAGAACTTTGTGTGGGAAGAGGCCCCTTGAAAGGCTTGTGAGCCGTAAGTATTTTCTGACTGCTTAGAAGACACTTGGTAAGGCAACTCCCATCTTTTCATGTATTTATACCTGCTCCTGTATCTTCTACTCCCTGCATCTGATTAAATGGGTTCTAGCCCAGGAAAGCTTATGCCTAAATAAATGTGTTAGTCTCTAAGGTGCCACAAGGACTCCTCCTTGTTTTTGCAAAAAAGAAAAGGAGTACTTGTGGCACCTTAGAGATTAACCAATTTATTTGAGCATAAGCTTTGGTGAGCTACAGCATCTGATCTCACTTCATTAAGATGCATCCGATGAAGTGAGCTGTAGCTCACGAAAGCTCATGCTCAAATAAATTGGTTAGTCTCTAAGGTGCCACAAGTCCTCCTTTTCTTTTTGTGAACACAGACTAACACGGCTGTTACTCTGAAACCTGATCGTTGTTTTTGCTGATACAGACAAACAGGCTACCACTCTGAAACTAGGTGATAGGCGCCTTACAAATATCCCAGGCGCACCAGGTATGTATACCTGCCAGGTCTCACCTCTGCCCAGCATGGCAGGTGCCACTCGGCCATGGCAAGGTCTGTTTCGCTGCCCTGGTCCCCTGCCAGGCTTCCTTGGGTCCCCTTCCCCTCCTGTCAAGTGATCCCGGCGGGAGGCCGCCTGCGCGGGGCCCGGCCCCGGGAACGCTTTGCTCCCCAGAGCCCCAGGTTATTTATAGCCTGTGGTGCTTCCAGCTCAAAATAACCCAGCCGCCGCGGCCGGGGGCTTGGCTCTGCCCCAGGCGCGCTGAGTCGGCCTGTGCCGGCGGGGAGGGGGCCGCGGCGGGCCCTGCCTGCCTGCGTCGGGACAGCTGCAGCCGGGCCGGGGCGCGCCTGGAATGCGGGCGAGGGCTGCGCACCAGGACTTTTATGGAAACTTGCAGAGCCGGCGGCAGCCAAGGGGCGCTCAGCAGCAGCCACAGCCGCGCCGCCGCCGCCGCCGCCGCTCCCCAGCCAGCCAGCTCGCCCGCCCACCCGCGAGCCGCCGGGATTAGCGTGAGCCGGAGCCGCGGGCAGGACCCCCAGGTAAGACGCTCCGCGGGGCATAAAACTCCTCCGGAAAACTTCAGTGGGGCCGGCGCGGCTCCGGCTCCGCGCAGCCAGGGCACCGCAACCCTTGCTCCCTGCCCGGGCCGTGCCGAGCCCGACCCCTCTCCGCCCTGTGCCCTGCTCCTCTGCCCCGTCCTGCGGCTCCCCCTTCTCCTCTCCGCCGCGGAGCCCGGCCCCGCTTCTCCCAGTCCCCTGCCCGCCTCCGCTGGGCTGTTCCCAGAAGCCTGGCTGCGCTGGGGCTCCTCTTTCCCCTCTCCCGGGGCTCCCCCTGTCGCCCCCCTGGCGTCGCCGTTCCCAATCCCTGGCAGAGCGTCATCGATATTAAGGCCAGAAGGCGGCACCCCGTCGTCCAGCCTGACTCCTGCGTATCGCAGGCCACCCCCAGCGCCCGCACCCTAAACGCAACACCTGAAATGCGACCCAAGTATTACCCAGCCCGGGAGCGGGAGACTAGGTCCTTGCAGCCGCAGGCTCCCGTAGTGGCAGGGAAGTGAGCAAATGAGGCGCCTGTTTCGTTGCGATTCAGAGGGACACCGGTGATTTGTGTCATCTCGCGGGGGCAGCCCCCCAACTTGCCCCTCTCAGGCTTTGAAGCCGTTTCAGCCGCCCAGCAGCGCGCACACAGGGCGAGACAGCAGGAGGGCTGTGTCAGACACAGGAGCTCAGCGTTGGGGGACGCCAGCTAGCACAGTCCAGGCCTGAGCAGTCAGTGTGACTGGACTGCGTTACCCTACAAATGAGAGGTTTCAGAGTAGCAGCCCTGTTAGTCTTTACTCGCAAAAAGAAAAGGAGGACTTGTGGCACCTTAGAGACTAACCAATTTATTTGAGCATAAGCTTTCGTGAGCTACAGCTCACTACAAATGAGCTGCGCCTGGTCTGAGGGGGAGAAGTGAAGCAAGTCTTATCCACCGGCCCATGTTTCCTCACCCACAGCAGTGCTTGGGGACCCTGCCCTTTCAGGAATTTAACCCATTCCTGGTGATTGACTTGAGTTAACCTGTGGTTTGGGTGCCCCAGATGTCAGGCTATAGTGAAAAGGAAACCTCTTAACACTGCAACCACTTGCAGGGGTAGAACTGATCGGAGACTAAGGAGATGTCCACTGGAAATAAGATGCTGAGCTAAAAATAGTGCCAGGGTTGGTTAGTGGTGACAGAGTCCCTGGGTGAGGGGGTGGAAGGGCTGTCATCAGCCTATATCCTAAATCTAACTCAGCAAACCAGCACTGCACTCATTTGCTTATTTTTATAATTGTGGTCACTGCTGCTTGCTTCACTTTCACTAAATTTAATAAAAGGCACCTTTGGATGACATTAGTTATAGCAAAAAAATGCTTTGCTAACATGCTCCAATAAAGCACTGTTTTAGCCACATGTCCCCTTCTCTATGCTTTATACACAGAAACAATTACTATCTATTTTACTTAACTAATTTTTTAAAAAATATCAATAAATAATGGATGTGGGGAAATAGTTGGCCAGTGAAGAATCAAGAGGGCCTACCTGGAGACAGTGATGAATGAGACAGACAGACCAAAATGGTCTTTACTCCTTAAACTGTGGCCCAGTTCAGGACAGCAGATAGTGTAATTTATTGGCCTGTAGCAAAAACTGACAAGTCTCTGGCATTTTAATGTGTTTTGTTAAATACAATATGCCAGTTTAATAAAATTGTGATCTAGACCAGTGTGAAGTGGTGGGGCATTTATAGCAAATTTTAATGTAAAATTATTACAGATATCAAATGCTGTAATGAGCTGTATTAGTATTAATTCAATAGTATTTCAAAATGTTCAGTTTATGATGTTTGTCTTTACAAAAGAAACCCAGGAAAGAAATATGAATGGAGTCAGTAATTTGAGCAGCTAACCTTTTTGCTAACATTGTTATTTTGATTGAGTTGTTTAAAAACACTTTCTCTCTCTTTGGTAGAGATGTGAGTGTGCAAGCCATTTCTTATGTCTGTCTCTCAGTAGTTTGAGTTCAATATGGATGACAAAATAAATTCCTCCTTCCCTTCCGTTCTGTTTTCATCCAAAATGTCTCTATAAGTTGCTTCCAACTGGTGCAATCTCTGATGTTAGATATATTTTCAGATAAAATAAATGTAATTATAGTTTTGTCTGCTTGACTTTATTAAAAGTAATCTGAAAACGTATTTTATGAGTACATTTTACATTGCTTTCTCAAACTATCATTATCAGAATGTCATATTTTAGTTGTAATTGAATTTTATGTTTGAGAATGTATTTTGCAGATGTTATTTGTTCTGACATTTCTTTTAATGATAAGGGAGATCTGTTGCTAATTGAAGAAATATATATTTGTAAGAAATACAGTTGATAAAAGGTAGAAGAAGTATTCTGAAGATTTGACAATGAGTAATTATCATTTATATCCTAGAAATATACAAGTAGATGGAAATATGTATTGGGCCCATAAAGTTTAAGATAGCTGTTCTTTGAACACTTCCTGTGAGGGAATATTTTCCTCAATGGAAGAAGCCAGTATAGCCTACTGTGCTTAAACTCATCTCTAAGGATCTCCTGCTGAACAGGAGAGAGTGCCATTTCCTAGCTGTTCCAGTGTCTGAAGTAAATTGGAACCTAGATGGGGAAAAAAAGATGAGTCAGACTCAGTCTAGGAAGACTGAAGTGATGGTAAGAAGCAGAAGAAAGCATTTCAAGGAAGTAGTAGGAGCTGTGACCTCAAGGTGTTACGCAGTCTCTCAGTCCTGTTGGCATCAGCTCTACTCCTGGACTATCCAACAGAAGCAGCAGCCAGAAATGCCTTTTATCTTCACTGAGCCAGGAGACTTCATCCTCTCCTGTCAAATGCAGGCATAACTACAGAGATCTATCCATTTATCACTTCCACCCTGGATTACTGCGGTGTATTCTATCTGGACAATGATCTTGGGGTCTAGATGGAAACTGTATCTAGTTCAACAAGCAGTGTCCTACTTTCCAGGAAGGGCAAACTACAGAAAGCAAATCACAACAGTACTCCACGCTCTACCCTGGATCCTTGCCTTATATAATTCTGCATTTCACGGTCCTAGTGTTTATCTTTAAAACATTCTATTAGCCTTCGTTAAACTGTCTCCATCATATCTGCTTCTCTATTCTGCTGCAGCATCTGTAATAATGTGGGATCTTGTAGTTTAGGGCTGAGCCCATTGCTTTCACTCTCTCTAGCACCAGAAATTAGGATGAGTCAAAGTCTTGCTATATAGGGTAAGTCTATTGGGGATCGATTTATCGTGTCTCATCTAGACGTGATAAATCGATCCCCGAATCGATGCCTGTACACCACAAATAGCAAAGCTGAAGTTGCATATCTTAGTTCGAACCCCCCGCCCCTTCCAGTGTAGCTTAGGCCTTAGGCCCAGTGTAAAGTTACCCAAAGTAGGCCTTCTCCCAGTAACAGAGCAGATCCTCCCCCAGACATTTTTTCTGGAACATAGCCCTGAAGATTGTTCCCTACTGTCTTAAACCTGGTAGGAACAAGAAGGCCACTCTCTATCATACAGAAAAGGTTATCTTCAGTTTGGACATAGAGCTGAGATGCTATGGTAATGGTGCTTATTACACTATAAGCAAAGCGTTTACAATAATCTGTTTTACCATAATAATGTCTGCTAAGATTATTCCGCTATGATACTTTAGCTGTAACATAGAGTCATGCATCTAACTTTGAGCTGTAAACTGAGCAACTTCACTTTATAAAACTGGATTTTTAAAGTTTGGGAAAGGGAGAATGAATATCATCTCTGTTCAGTGGGAGCCTTGGTTTAGTTGCTGGTTGATATTCTAGACACGCACATCAATTTCATGTAATTTTGGGGGGAAATAGTTTCTCTTATATAAAATATGCAAAAATATGAGTTGGTTTTGTAGTGAATTAATGCAGAATAAGATTCTAGGGGGAAGATTCTAAACTGGTATAAAGAGTCAGCTCCATTTAAGTCAATGGAGCAATAGAAGATTACACCAGTTGAGGTATCTCATTTCAAACTAGGCCTTATCCGGCTATATTTTAAAAGATTGGTTTTAGAAAGTTATAATCAGGGTTTAAGCAGGGCTCACATGATGAACAATAAGCAGGGGGAATGCTTTCCTGTGTCCTCTTCCCAGCTTTATTAAACTCAGTTTTTATTAAATATGTTAACAAGTACAACTGTGCTTTCCTGTCCTTAAGAGCCTTGACCATAAGTAATACATTTCCAAGTCTCAAAAGATTGTTTCCTACTTATAAAACAATCTTCTCTGTGGGTAGGTCATTAAAAGGAGACAGATGGTAAACATAAGACTAATGAAAATACTTGTTTATACAGTTGCCAGCAAGACAGTAAGTGAGCCTATCAGAAAGAGGAGTTATTGAGGAATTAGATATATTTTTTTCAACCTAGCTTTCAATTCCTGTATCTGCAAAAAGTAGCAATTTATTTAGGGGTAGAGTAGCAGTGGACTATCTCCCCAAGTAGGTCTTCTCCATCTGTACTATCTATATGGGAATGTTCATTAGTCTATTGCTAAACATAAGTTTTCACAGTTTCAAACTAATATAAGTAAATTGCTTCAAAATAGGAAATAAGAACAGTTTTTATGTGCCTTAGGTCTTCCGCTAATGATAGACAACATATTTTAAAACAAAATCTAGAATAACTTTATTTCATGAAGGCTATGCAACAGCTTTTGTTCAGTTAAAGAACAAAATGGATCTAGACTATTCTCAGTGATAGCAGATGACAGGACAAGGAGTAATGGTCTCAAGTTGCAGTGGGGGAGATTTAGGTTAGATATTAGGAAAAACTTTTTCACTAGGAGGGTGGTGAAACACTGGAATGCATTACCTAAGGAGGTGGTAGAATCTCCTTCCTTAGAAGTTCTTAAGGTCAGGCTTGACAAAGCCCTGGCTGGGATGATTTAGTTGGGATTGGTCCTGCTCTGGGCAGGGGGTTGGACTAGATGGCCTCCAGAGGTCCCTTCCAACTCTGTTATTCTATGATTTTATGAAAGGGTGGTGTAACTCTTACATAAGTGGGGATACATTAAGTTTAAACAGACTTTTCGGCTTAAGAGGTGATAAGGAAGAATAAAATTTTTGCTGTCTTGTAACATCTTTCTGTATTTATCTTAATTTTGTCTGAATAGCGGTGATGTGTGTGTGTGTGAGAGAGAGAGAGGTGACACAATTATACCAGCTAAAGACATATCATATAGTTGATCATTTCCTGTCTCCTCCCCCCCATCTTAGAACCAGTAAGATAAGTAAATTGTGTTTTTTAAACAATCCTGCGCAGATTCAGATATTTTCGCATAGCAGCTGAACCAATAACATTGCCTAACCTGTTTCCTAGTTTTACATCTGTTACCGTCTTTGTGATATTCATCAAGCACCATAGTTAAGATTTCATTTTAGCCTATTGAGTAACAATCTTCTCCATTATATGCAGACAAGCCATTCTAATAATAGGTTTTCCTCTGCTCTGCAGCTCCGGGGCCAGATCAGACCTGTCAATCACAGGATGGAGGTTTGGCTTCCCCTCCTGGGAAAACCCCTGGGAAAAACAGCTAGACTGTTTATACAGACTAAACATAGTCTAAGAACTTTGATTAACAGTATTAAAACATTAGACTAATATTTCCTGAGATACACCTTCACCCAGCTGAACTGAAATTTTACTTTAGATGTATATCAGTTAGAGAGGCAATGAGATGACAAGACTGACTAGTCCAAGAAGCAAAATAATCAGATAATAAATTTATTTCTCCATCGTATTCAGGTTTGTCATTCCAACTATGGGAGTACTACAGAAGGGAAACTGTATGGGAGGGCTCCAGTAACCAAAAATATGTACAGAAAAATTGGAAAAGTATTGTGATATCAAGGAAGCAAACTTTCCCTGAAAAGCTGAGATATGATTGTTATGCACAACCAAGTATACGATGAAGACACAGCACCCATTGATGTGGTAAAAATACACAAGGCCTATATACAGTTGGCCTCTGCCTCCCCAGAGAGTAAGCCTCGCTTCTGTTACAAGCACTTGCTTTCACTGGGACACACTTTCTTCCAAAACTGGGATATGTAACTGAGACTTTTAGAAGCAGTAATAGTTCCCCCTAACCAAGGGAATTAGTGAAGGCACTAATAGCAAAATGCCCTCTAATTTAGAAGCAGCATATTCCAGAGACCATACTGGTTGATTCTTTCCTAGTGATAAGGCCATTCTGAAGGATCCTTCACCTAATATTTTTGCTCATGAGGGGTAGATTACTTATGTGTAGGTCCAAGCAAAGACATATAAAGGGCTTGATTATATAAACAGCATGCAGCAAGTTGGGGTGTAAATCTACCTCTGATTAGACTGTCGCACATGGAGTGTCTGCATGGAGTCTGTTGCTGTGCATGAAAAGTTCCGTAGTGTGCTTTGATCTGCCCCACTTGGAAATGGTGAGGAAGTAGCTCTGTTCCTTTCTTTCTGAAAGATCTTAGAGGGTAGTATCAGACAAATGCTCTCTTAGGCATCAAACAGTATTCAGTTCCGTCACTGTTTCTGTTCAAGGTATATAGGATGTTATAAGGAGTGCAGCCATGGGCTGAAATGTAGTTAGCGTGCAACAAATGTACTGCTCTATATCTCCATTTCTTCTGACATAGATGGTGGAGTATAATGACTTACCCAGCCTCAAAAAATAATTGCAGTAATTGGATTAGAGCCATCTAGCTATGTGTGAAATTTAGATTAAGAGTAAAGTGATACTTATAGGATGGGGAAGCAACTAGAAGAAATGTCACTAGAGTTGCAACCCATCCATTTTTTACCCGGACAGTCTGGTTTTTAGCTTCTTTGTCTGGGTGCCATTTAGGATTGTCAGGTGCATAGTTTACTACTACTACTACTTCAAGGCACTTACTACTTCAAGGGCACTTTACACTGCCTTCATAGACCGGGTCCTTGAGACAATCCAGAGAGGGAAGGGGGTGGGGCCTCAGGCAAAGAGGTGGAGCAGAGGCAGGATAGGGGATCAGAGTTTGGTTACCAGGAGTTAGAAAGGTGGCAACCTGAAATGGTACTCATATCAGTGTTCCCACTTACAGAAATATGCCTGACATTTTTCAGACTCACAATGTGGAGTCTTGTTGAATCTGCATTTGGATGGTCAAGTAGTAGTAGTTGCCAAAAGTGTTTTGCCAACATGTTTTCTTAGCAAGAAGATTGCAGACTTTCTGAATGTGGACCTCACTGTAGTCAGCCATGCCTTTGTCAATGTGAAGTTGAGGTGTTCAGCTAATTGTAGCTTCCCCACAAAATAGTCTTGAACATATGCAATGCCCAAATTTAAAAGCATTTTTAAAAATTCAAAGTCCTTAAATGGTGCTGATGGTGGTACATAAACGTAATGTACTACCTATGCTGAAATCTACATAGTAAGCAATTGCATTCTGTACTAGCTACAATTTCCAGATTATCTTAAGGGGAAGTCACATATAGAGTATATAACCAGTCCCATGTATTAAGGTGGTGGGGAGTATGTCAGCTGACAGAGAAGTAGTGCCCTGTACAAGGTCATCTTTGGAACCCTCTTCTTCTAGAGCCTAGATTTGGTGGCTTTCAGGGTCCACTGAAAGGTCCATCTGATTTCCAAAGATTTTGTAGGGCAAAGGAGAACAAAAGTTGAATAGGTGTGCCAATTTGTGAATGTTAAAAATGATTGTTTTAAGTTTCTGTTAAATGCATGCGGTAAAACTGATTTAGCTGTATTTATTTATCTTTTAAACGTAAGACATGAATCTGCTAGTTCTGAGGCTGCCAAAATCAGAAACAAGGGTTGGGGGGGCAGGAGTGTGATGTTTCCTTTCCCGACTTTTCCAGGTGGATCTTGATAGCCAAGGTTCTGTTTAACCAAACAGAACAGGCCAATGTTATCACAACAGGGTTGCCACTTGAGGACACTAAGAAAACAGCATGAGATATACCCTAAAAAAAAATGCTCAAAGGGTAAACTGACACCTGCTAATGTTTGCAGGAATCCAGATACCACAAAAATGCTTGCAAGAAGCATCTAGAGCATTTCTAGACACAACAGAATTAAACATGCTATCACCAACTTACAGACAGGCCAAACGGAAACTACAGCTGGTTTGAGTACTTTTTGTGTTTTTATTCAACAGTTCAAATAACTCTAACAAACTCACGCACCTGCTTTTTATCAGTTCATGAGTAGGGTATTTGGTATTATTAATGTATCCACTTTCTTTTTGGAAGGCTGATAAAAAATACTTGTTTTGAGATTGGTTACATTTGGGCTTGTTAGAAGTCCTGATCCTGTGAGAGGATATGTACCTAAAACTCCTAATGAACTGAAGTTGGTGGAAAGTTTTTGTTTTTTTATAAACCACAGCAGAATCAGGTGCCTAATTACTCTCACACACTGTTATTTCTTGCGGTTGTAACTACTGTGGTCTAAAGACCATCTGTTAGCATATCAGAATTCCATATTAAAGATTCAAGTGCCTGTGTTCCTAACACCTTCTTCATTATTAAAAAAAAAAATTAAACATTTAAGTCTAGATTATTGTAGGAATTGATCTGCTTCTTCTTCGAGTGCTTGTTCACGTCCATTCCACATTAGGCGTGCGCACGCCGCGTGCACGAGCGTTGGAAACTTTTTCCCTTAGCGCCTCCCGTCGGGCCCCCCGAGTGGCGCCACTGCCCCCTGCATATATACCCCCGCCGGCCCCACCCCCTCCAGTTCCTTCTTGCCCTCCGTGGTGGTGTTGGAACAACCTCTCTCTCTTTCATAGAAGAGCAGTCCCTTAGCCTTTAGAGTAGCTGTTATCAGTTCGTTTACATATAGATTGTGAACACTTAAGTGATTAGGTGCTTGGAGGCCTCCAGCACCGGCCCTGGGCCGCGCAGGGCATGCCTCAGGCCCATGGCTTCAAGGCTTGTGCCACGTGCCGCAAACCTATGCCAGTTAATGACCCCCACAGCTCGTGTCTATGTTGCCTGGGGGACGGACATCAAACTGAAAGGTGTAGGGTTTGCAAGGTGTTCAAGCCAAGGACAAGGAAAGAAAGAGACTTTCACCTAAAGCAACTTTGATGGCGGCCGCATTGCAGCCGCCGGGCCCAGAGCACCCGACACCGGCTCAGGCTTCTTCGGTGCATAGTGCCCCGGAGCCGTCAGGAGACCTGGCACTGGCGAAGCACCGTAAACTGTCAGCCCCAGAGCTCCAGGCTAGGCCCTGGCACCGATCGTCCTCCCCGGTGCGGCCCCCAGCGCAGCCTGAAGGAAGGCGTGGTCGTTCCCCACACAGGAGGCTGGCGCCTCCCAAGGCACCGAGCGCCAACAAGAGCAGGAAGACCGCAGTACCAGTGCTGACACAGGCGGTCCCGGCGGCACAAGCTCCACTGAGCCCAAACCTAAGTGAGCTCAGTGCGGACGATGGGCTCAAGGGTATAACGGATCAGCCCTCTATGCCTGGCACCTTTGAGGCCGCAAAGGACCTCATCAAGGTGTCGGCGGTGAGCCCCCTCCCGTATGGGGAGAACCCTCCGGCACTCATGCCTCGAGCGCCATCAAAGGGTAAGCCAGCAATGATGTGCCGCTCGAAGACACCGTCCCGGCACCAGTCCCGGAGTTGGTCCCGGTCAAGCTTCGACTCTGCAGATTCGCACTTGCCAGCGGCCCAGAAGCGGCACTGGCAGCAGGTCGACGCGAAGAAGCACCAGGAAGGGCACACCACTCTCCGGCACCGCCCAGAGACTGGCACCGGGAGGAGTTGAGACAGCCCTCGCCAGAGGTCTCCTGCTGACGGTCCCGGTCCAGGACCGCCACTGTTTGCCAGCACCGGTCCCGCTCAGCCAGGAGCCTCTCATTCTCCTGCCAGCACAGATCATTGGCACCACCATGGCCTTCACAATCGGTGTCGCTGCAGTCTGGCGCCGGCTCCGGTCGGAGTAGCTACCCACACAGGGGCCCGGACAGCAGGGACCCACAGGGAAGCTGGCAACCTCAATGGGGGCCGCCAGGCCATTGGCTCTTCTTGACCCCCTGGGCCTATCAGGAGCGCCAAGGGGCCCCATCCAGGGCAAGTTACTCAGTGCAGTGGTCCCGGTCTCCGCACCAACACCAGACGGTGCTGGACTCTTTGCTGTGGTGGTAGTCCCAGCCTGTGGTTTGCGAAGGCATCCCCTTTGCCGCCCCACTTCTGGACCTGACACTGGTGACGGACGCGTCAGACCACGGATTGGGGGCTCACATGGGGGACCTCATGATGCAGGGGTTGTGGTCCAAGGCAGAGTGGTCGCTCCATATCAACGTGAAGGAGCTCAGGGCGGTTCGTCTCGCCTGCCAGACCTTTCATGCCACTCTGAGTGGTCACAGCGTGACAGTTCTGACAGACAATGCTACAGACAACGTTATATAAACAAGCAGCGTGGGGCTTGTTCCTCGCCACTCTGTCGCGAGGCTCTCCTCCTCTGAGACCTTTGCATAGCCCACGCGATTCACCTCGAGGTGTCCTATCTCCCAGGGGGTGTGGAACGAGCTGGCGGACTCCCTCAGCAGGTCGTACCGCATGCACGAGTGGGCACTCATGGCGGATGTCGTGCTTTCGCTCTTCCGCAGGTGGGGGCTTCCCCGGGTAGATCTGTTTGCCACTAGGGCCAACGCCCAGTGCCCGCGGTTCTGCTCATTCCAGGGCCGGAGCCCGGGCTCACTTGCAGATGTGTTTGCAATCCCGTGGAGAGGGGGCTTGGTGTATGCCTTCCCCCAGCTCCTCTGGGTGCTCAAGGTCCTGCTCAAAGTGTGCAGGGACAGGGTGGCGGTGATTCTCATCGCCCCAGCCTGGGCCTGCCAACACTGGTACACATCGCTCCTAGAGCTGTCGGTGGACGCCCCAGTAGTCCTGCCCTTACACGGGGACCTCATTACACAGGACAGCGGGCGGCTTCTCCACCCCGACCTGCAGTCACTGCACCTGATGGCGTGAAGGCTCTGAGGCTAAACGCCCTGGAGAGCCAGTGCTCCTTTCCCGTGCAGCAGATTCTGCTTGGCAGTAGAAAGCCCTCTACCAGGACGGCCTATATGGCCAAGTGGAAAAGGTTCTCATGTTGGTGTGAACCCCGACAGGTGCGGCCGGGCTAGGCCCTGGTGCAGGCCATTCTGGAGTACCTCCTGCACCTCAAACAGCAAGGGCTAGCCCCGTCCTCACTCAGTGTGCATCTGGAGGCCATTTCCACCTTCCATCGGGGTTCTTGGGGGGCTCGATGTTTTCCCACCCAATGGTGGGGCGGTTCCATAAAGGGTTGGAGAGGGTGTTCCCATACTCCCACCCCCCAGTCCCTCCATGGAACCTTAACCTGGTCCTTTCTAAACTCATGGGACCCCCTTTCGAGCCCCTCGCTACCTGTTCTCTCCTCCACCTTTCCTGGAAGGTGGCATTTCTGGTTGCCATTACCTCAGCCAGAAGGGTGTCCGAACTGAGGGTCCTCACCTCTGAGCCACCATACACAGTATTTCACAAGGACAAGGTGCAGCTCCGGCTGCACCCCAAGTTCCTCCCTAAGGTGGTGTCCCAATTCCATCTCGGCCAGGACATTTGTCTGCTGGTGTTCTTCCCGAAACCCCATATGGACCTGAGTCACTGCAGCTTGCACACCTTGGATGGGCATTGAGTGCTGGCGTTCTGTTTGGAGCGCACTAAGCCCTTTCACAAATCCATGCAGCTGTTTGTGGCTGTGGCCGAGAGGTTAAAAGGCCTCCCAGTGTTGGCGCAGCGGATTTCATTTTGGATTACAAGCTGCATCCGGGTGTGCTATGAGCTCGCAGGTGTTCTGGCCCCGGCGGTCATGGCCCACTCGACCAGGGCGCAGGCGACCTCCACGGCATTCCTGGCACAGGTCCCGATCCAGGAGATCTGCAGAGCAGCCACCTGGTCCTCGGTGCACACCTTCACAACCCACTATGTGGTCAACAAGCAGGCCAGAGAGGACGCAGCAGTTGGCAGAGCGGTCCTCCGAGCAGTTGTTCCGTGACTCCTACCCTCCTCCAGAAGTAAGCTTGTAATTCACCTAATGTGGAATGGACTTGAACAAGCACTCGAAGAAGAAAAAATGGTTACTTGCTTTCTAGTAACTGTTGTTCTTCAAGATGCGTTGTTCACGTCCATTCCACACCCAGCCTCCTACCCCTCTGTCGGAGTCGCCGGCAAGAAGGAACTGGCGGGGGTATATATGCGGGGCACAGTGGTGCCACTTGGGGGACCTGCTGGCCCGATGGGAGCTGCTAAGGGAAAAAGTTTCCGACGCTTGTGCACGCAACACCTGCACATCTAATGTGGAATGGATGTGAACAACACATCTCGAAGAACAACAGTTACGAGACAGTAAGTAACCGTTTTTTCTTGCTTTTCAGTCATTTCAGGCAGTGAAATAGATTAGTCAGGTTGTCATTCTGCTTCCTTTTAATAGTATTGCAGTGTTTTGTTGCTTACAAATAGTGCAGAGAAATATTTACATTTATAAAACTATTTCCATTCATTATTTTCAGCTATTTTAAGTTAAAAAGCTAAAATATAGAATAAGCGTTTTAAAAAAGGTATATAACAAATTATAGCAGTTTCATGAAGAGAGATGTCGGCGCCAATCCAGCAATGAGCTAAGCATAGGCAGACCCCTGTGCTCACATGGAATTCATTGCAGGACTGAGGCCTTATTTTATAAGTCATTACATTGAAAAACAAGAGAAGATGCCTTTCACATGGTCTAAGAAAACAGCTAACGTGTAATGAAAAAATCAAACTGTACCATGCAATGTTGAGTATTATGTGGCTTTAATCAAATAAACTTGATTTTCACAGGTGCTAGCCATAAGACCTAATGCTGCTTCAGGAAATAAAGTTTTTTCTTGTGAATTCCTTCCTTCTGGTTATAGCCTCAACAGTCTATTTGGTCGAACATACAAAGTTTTAAAACTGTACTAACACATTCCTAGAGATATCTTTAAGTTTTTGCTGGAAAGGTGGTATTATTTGAGAACTCTGTAGATGAGGCCACTGATGCAGAAAATGAATACGTATGGAAGGTAGTCCTCAGAAGTAGCCAAGCATGAACAAAGCACAGTTGGCACACGCACAGAGTAGTTTTATGGAATGTGCCAACACAATTATAGATAGGAGCACTTAATGGTAAAACACCAGTTGAGATGCTTGATGCGGGTTTGAATAAAACTGAGCAAGGCTTATTGACTTTTAACCTTTAGGAATGAGCTAATTGTGATTACGTGTGGTAGAATAAACTACTTGGTTTGACCTCTAGATTAGGGAATACCACCATTTTTGGTCATGCCTTTTACTAGCATTGCACGTACACTATCTTTAGCATTAGATTGTTTTGCTTGCTCCTGAGGTTTTTATCTCTGCTTACGTTAACTAGTGTGGCTTTTCATACTAGTAAAGAGTGCACAGATGTCAGTTTGCATTTCAACACCAAAGCTTCATATATGGTCTGTTGCAAAGAAAAAAAAAACCCTTCTCACTGAAGAGCCACAATGGAACAAATCTGTCTCTTTGTGTGTTTTTTCTCATGTTGACAAGTACAGTTGCTGTGGTCAGCAATTACAGGTCTCAGTTATGTGCACACTATATAAAAATGCTACAATTTGTTAGTGTGGTGGTAGGATATAGTCTTTTATATCTAGGTCATTGACTTATCCAGCCCAGATTGATAAGTACTTTTCTTCATTACCAAACAGATGTAAAGTGTGCTCTGTGGAATAAAGGTAGTTTAATGGGTACTTGTTCATGTCCCTGAAACCATTACTAGAGTTGGTTTCAGGGACATGGTTGGCACTATCTGAAGAGAAGTCAGTAATTGAAAGGACACGGAGACAACCTTTCCTCCAAATACTAGCTATACTTTTTCAGTGCACCTGCCAGAGAAGTTAGGCACCTTCCACATAACATCACTGTACTCCTTTCATTTTTGTGTGTGCCTGAGCCTCGCTGACTAGTCCAGAAATAACCATTCGGACTGTTTCATCTTTCCCATTGCGGAAAGATTGTGTGAAAAGCTGATCTGGTATCAGTTCTGGAGGTGTCTAGGTCAAGGACTGTACTGCTCTCGAGGGGTAGCAAATTCTACAGATGAAAAATACAGATGAAGGTGTTAACTTGGCAAGTCTTGGTCCTGGCCCCTGCGTGTTTCACTTCAGGAACCTCATTATTTTCATAATATACACTACTTAGCTGTATGCTACCAATGATAATTAAATTGTCAGAATAAGGGAGGTTAAGCACATTTTGTAATGTATTATCCTTATTTTTCATTTTGTTCACTTGAGCTAATTCACAATTTGAATGGAGTAACATATGAATATAGCATAGTTTTAAGATATGAAATGCTGTCGTCTTTAAAGTGTGTTTAGAGGTCTTAGCTCACAGAGCACTGTACCAGGTAACTGAGTATCTTCCTAAGGTACTATGTCCCATCCTCATCACTGTACTATCTGAGCACCTCACTGTCTTTATCTTCACAACAGCCCCGGGAGATAGGGAGGTACTAATGTCTCCCTTTTACAGATGGGGAACTCAGACGCAAACAGACTGAGGCCCAAATCCTCAAAGTTAGTTAAGCACCCAACTTCCATTGAAATCAATAGTAGTTTGGCACTTAGGAACCTTTGAAAGATCTAGGTTGAAGTGACTTGTCCAGTGTCAAACAGTCAGGAAATTTGTGCCAGAGCAGGAAGTTAAACCTGGGTGTCTCGAGTCCCAGGCTAGCGCCCTAACCATTGAATCATCCTTCTGTCCCATTAGTGATGGTAATATATACAATATATTAGGGCTGTCAAGTGATTAAACCAATTAACTGCACAATTAAACAAATTAACCGCTCGATTAAACAATAATTGAATACCATTATTTAAATATGTTTCGATGTTTTCTACATTTTTAAATATATTGAGTTCAATTACAACTCAGAATACAAAGTGTACAGTGCTCATTTTATATTTATTTTTATTACAAATATTTGCATGGTAAAAAACAAAAGAAATAGTATTTTTAAATTCACGACAAAGAGATTGCACTACAGTACTTGTATGAGATGAAAGTGCAACTTACAAATGTCAAATTTTTTTTGTTACATAACTGCACTCAAAAACAAAATGTAAAACTTCAGCGCCTACAAGTCCACTTAGTCCTACTTCTTGTTCAGCCAATCACTAAGACAGACAAGTTTGTTAATTGAAAAATACAATTTCTTTTGTTTATAATTTTACAGAGCAAATATAATCAAAAACAATTTACACTGATTTCAATTACAACACAGAATACAATGTATATGAAAATGTAGAAACATCCCAAATATTTAATAAATTTCAATTGGTGCGATTAAAACTGCAATTAATCATAATTAATTTTTTGAGTTAATTGCGTCAGTTAACTGCGATTAATCGACAGCCCTAACAATTATTAAAACAAATAAACTATGACATATAAGTTAAATATCATGATAATTTATGTAGGTGAATCCATAAAAAATAAAAGTTCAAATAGTGAATTGTAGCCACTGCATTTCAGTACCATTGCATGCTCAGTACATGTTCATATATCTTCACTCAGGGGGGGCAAATTAAGTTGTGGTGCACCAAGCTTAAATGTGGACTAACTTTTTTTCTACAAGGATAGTAGAAATTTCAATTGAAGAGTGACTCTTCCTAAGCTGGTAATAAATCTGCAGCAATTTTTTACAGGTAAAAATAGAAACCCACATATCAAACGGGTCAGGTGCCAGATCAGAGAACAACAAACCATGAATGACATTGTGCAGAAGACTGAGGTATGTATCAAGTTTAATATAATCAAAGTTCTGTAGTAACTTACAAGTGATGCTGACAAAAAACAAGTATTGATGCTTTATTTCTAATTGGTAAGCAGCAAATGGGTAAGAGCATAATAAGTTCAAGGAAAAGAATGTACCTTGTATCTTAAGGTAACAGAGAAGCCTTTGAAAAGAACAGTTTGATTAAGGAAAGTAAGGTTATTATATTTGCTGGAATATGTTAAAGGGGTTCTTACTATTATGCATTACATATTAGCTTTTCCTGAAAGGCTGGAAGTGGATGTCTGAAGTGAGATTCACAAAATAGGAAACATAATGTTGTTGAAAATTCAGAAAAAATGGGGAAAGGGAAAGAGGAAGAGAACATAAGAATGGTCTGACCCAGAATGGCCAATGCTCCATCTATTCCAGTATCCTGTCTTCTGACAGTGGCTGGTGCCATATGCTTCAGAGGGAGTGAACAGAACAGGGGAATTTATTGAGTGATCCATCTCCTGTCATTTTGTCCCAGGTTCTAACACTCACAGGTTTAGGGACACCTAGAATATAGGGTTGCACCCCCCACCATCTTGGCTAATAGCCATTGATGGACCTGTCCTCCAGGAACATATCTAATTCTTTTTTGAACCCAGTTATACTTCTGGCCTTCACAACATCCAATGGCAATGAGTTCTACAGGTTGATTCTGCATTGTGTGAAGTACTTCCTTATGCTTTTTTTAAACCTGCTGCCTATTAATTGGATGATCCTTGGTTCATGTGTTATGTGAAGGGGTATATAACACTTCCTTATTCACTTTCCTACACCATTCATGATTCAAGATGAAGATTAAAATATTAAAATATCTTTAGAAAGCATTGGGATTAAGTTACTCAAAAGATTTGTTTTAGCATTCTAGCTAGATAATTTAGTGATAGGAGTTAAAACAAGCATAACTAACATTGTGTGATGTACTCATATGGGAAGCATATAAAATATGAAACAATGTTTTCAGTCAGTTTTTCAGCTGATTCAACCATACTATGTTGGCAGCAAAGTGTAAAAGGAGACAGAACACTCAAATATTTGTAAGATGTTGGTATGATGTACTAACTGGAGCCAGCAGAAGCATACAGATGAGGAAAGTGTTAGCACAGAAACCCCCATTAAAAATTCTTCAGCCATATATACAATAGGTCTCTGTTGGCCCAGGGAGCTTGGCTCCTCAACTGTCATGTGTAACCTCTGGATTGCTGGGTCATCCCCAATATTTAAGGAATTATTTTGATGATGTGCTTAAGTTTTTAAATGGAAGAATTATTTTTTTTTTCTTTTAAAATGCCACCATGTGTAAAGATTCAACAGGTATGGTATAAAACATCTGTTACATAAGAAACCAAAGATATATTAGACACTGTGATGCTAATACCCATGTCTTCGTGTATACCTGAAATCTAAGTCCCAGTCTTGCTTCTAGAGGCAGAATCAAGTATATATTTCTGTTTTCAGAGTGAGTATACGTATTCTAATGCAACAATATAGAGATGTATATATCTTTTTAAAATTTCATGTGTGTTATAAGAGTACATTCTCAAAATTCAGGGCTTAACTACGTAGCCCTCCATTAAAATCAGTGGGATTCATACAGCTAAAGTCCAATAAAACTCAGTTTATTCCGTCATATTTATTACTGATTCATTCCTTTAAAAAATGGTAAAGTATAGCTAAAATGCTTGGCAGACAGTAGCCAGTGGCACAAAAATCATGATCACATATGTATTTTGTTTTAATAAATCTTACATTCTGTCTAATCCAATCTGTCAAACAATTTCTCTCCATCTGTTTCAACTTTCTTTTCCTTATCTTTACTTCTTCTTTATCTTCACAAAGATTCTGCTTTCTTCATCTAAACCTGTCCAAAAATCCTATGTGCCCAAACTTCACAAGGGTGATGTAAAGGATAAATTTGAAGCTATGCAGAAAGCAAGGGAAGAAAGAAATCAAAGGAGGTCTAGAGATGAAAAGCAAAGAAGAAAAGAACAGTATGTTAGAGAGAGAGAATGGAACAGGAGAAAGCAGGAGGTTATTTTCTTTGCAAATATTTTTCATATTTTTTTAATATTCACTTGATCATAAGAATTTTAAAAATATTTTTGGAACTTTTCATTGTAATTCAAATAAGTGGTCTCAACATCTAGTAGATAAACTATTTTTGAACCCTTTATATGATAATATTGAAATTTTGTCTTCTAATGCTTAAAGACAGTTCAGTTCTAGTTTCTCTTTTTAATCAACTAGATGAAAGAACTACTTGCTTCTGATGAAGAAGAAGAAACAAAGTCTTCTAAAATAGAAAAAGCTTATGTTCCAAAGCTGACAGGTAAGAAACTCAGTTTAAAAGTCCATGTAATTTGACAGTTGAAGATTAGATCAAATTATTGAGTTTTGTATTTCACATTCATAGGAACTGTTAAAGGCAAGTTTGCAGAAATGGAGAAGCAGAGACAAGAAGAAGAAAGAAAAAGAATGGAGGAGGAAAGAAAGCGCAGAATTGAACAAGATATGATTGAGAAAAAGAAAATTCAGAGAGAACTGGCAAAAAAAGCCCAGGAGGTATATTTATCTTGTTCTGAATACTAAGTACATATCAAATAGTCAACATTGTTTATTTTGTATGATTTTTTTCTAAGAGTTCAGCAGGAGGATTTGGTCTTAGTTTCTTGAAAGTAGGTGAATGGACTGTCGTCTACGAGGGAGATGAGTGTGGTGGAGGAGTTTTTGGGGTGTGTGGAGGGTTATCACTCTTGTCAAACACTGAGCTTGAGTTATAGCTGAAGCCAGGCATTGATGAAAACAGAAAGTGGGAGAGGGAATGAACCAAACACAGATTTTGGTATCATATGCTTGGAAGTGATTCAAGGCTAAGTTGACTAAGTAAATTTTAAAACATTTGTTGTTACATACACACATTTTAGACAAGAGATGCTGATTTATATTCAAGTTTATTACTGAAAATAGGTGTTTGTAAGAAGCACAGTTGTAGACAAATTGTCCACTAAAGACTACTTAAAAGTGATGTTTCAATCAGTATTTTATTCTTTTGTCATTGTACAGATCACTTCTGTTAGATATATAAATGAGTAGCTTCAATTCTTGCCAATGCCTACAAGCCTAATTTTATCTTTTTGATAAATTCTGAATTGGAGTGTGTCCCCTCCTTCTGTAGTTCTTTCACGGAAGCAATTACCTGTGTGAGTAAGAGTCTAAATGTCATAGTCCAGGACCATGAACAAATGGTTTGCTTAACCAAAAATATTAGCACTTAATCTTTTCCCTCCACACAGAAGAGGAAAGAGAACTCTTATTAGGGATAAATATCCAACAAAGATTTAGCTAGTCATGTCCTACTGGGAGTAACATTACTAAGTTTTGAGCATGCTGCTGAAAGTTTAGCTCATAATCTCTTTCAGTACCTGTTCTAGAGTTTATTTACTTCGAAAGGTAGGAGTACAGTATGTAAATTTGTACTCAGGAAGGAAGTTATACTCATTTCAAACAATAAAAATATATAGAAACTAATGTCAAGAATATGAATATAGGAAAGAGGGCTTTCTCACTAGGCTAAGTCTCAAGGGAAGGACAAGGTCACTTTGATATGAAATTAGATGACATTTTCTTTAGCTTCTCTTGCACAATTATGGAATGCATGTGGAAACAAATCTTTATCTATGTGTATTTACTAGTTTATCACTAAGAAGCTAAATAAGATTATTATGCTATACCTAGGGTTTCAATTCTGTTTCCAGGATTACATTGCTAGTAAAGTAAGCCTTTATCTAGTAAGCCACAAGAACTGTTCCAACATTAATACTGCTGTAGGTTAAAACATGACATACTACCTAGGCATTAAAATGTAATGTCAGGTAAAACTCATATAGCTATCAAAAAGTATTCAGAATGGTATCCCTCTTTTCCCTCCCACCCCAAAGATACATAAAAACTTAAATGCAACATACATTTGCACAAGTTAATTTTCCATTTTATATTTGAAAATCTAAGGCAAAGAACAAAAGTAACATAATTATGTGAAATTCTCATTTAATAGATTGATGACATAAACAATACAGGAACTGAATCAGCAGCAGAGGTAATTGGACTTTTTTTTTTTCAAAGAAACATTCACCTAATTTTTTATTCACTGCTTTATTATTTTAATAGGGATTGGGTAAATAAACAATACACTTAATTTTTCATGGAAATTCTGTAACAAGGCTAAAAAAGCCTGAGAAAATGTCTTAGCCACAAAATATATTGCCATCTATCTATATGAGGCCAATTTATTCTAGCTTTAAAACAGGTTTAAAGGTAAATGACTTACCAACCATTAAAGTCAGAATAAAAAAATAACTAAGGCTTACATTTTCAAAGGGATTGTGTTGCTCATAGGACATTGGCCTCTAAATGCACTAGTGGCTTTAAAAAAGGCAAAGAGCTTTTAAGGTTAGATTTTCAATCTTGAAATTAAAGAGGGATAGTGTCAAGGTTTTTTTTTAATGTTACAGTACATTCAAGATTTTTAGATTTGTTTAAAAGAAAGAATGTTTATAATTGCTTTAACAATGTTTTGGTTTACTTTTTGCACTTCAGCTTGGAAACTGTAGCTAGACTGGTTTGTTTGGTCAGTTTAACACACTGATTTATATGTGCTAGCACAATGTTGTTGTCTATGAGGTTCCAGCATTGTAAGAGGACGTTTAATTTTTAAAAAAGCTGGACACCAAAACCCCATTTTTCACTAAGGTGTCAAAACAAAGTGTAATCATCACACTTCTACTGAAGTTTTCTTTTTAAAAATAAAATCTAAATTTTGGGTCTAATTTACTAGACAGTCTCTCTTTAATAAAAAGAAAAGGAGTACTCGTAGCACCTTAGAGATTAACACATTTATTTGAGTATAAGGTGCCACAAGTACTCCTTTTCTTTTTGCGAATACAGACTAACATGGCTGCTACTCTGAAATCTCTCTTTAATGGTGATATTTTGTGTAAATCCACATCATGGAAGATATTTTCGCACATGAATTTGTATTGGACAATAGCTCAAATCCACTTGAGACAGCAATAGATTCTATAAACAAAAGAAGCCTGTAAATGTTTGAGTTGTCAGTGTTGATTTAATCAGACATTTTGAAATGCTGCACAACTTCTGTCACTTAAAAAAATTACTAAGGACTCAGTCCTAGATATCATGGAGATTGAACATACAAATACACGTAATAGATCCCAGACTTCTGCCGAAGTAAAACTGAAGGGACTGGCAGTTACTTCACATGCTGTTTTTTAAATCACATATTTGTTTCTGGAGAAAGAGAGAGTGTGGAAGCAAATTCCTTATTAGCTTGTTTCCAAATGGAGCATAGCACCTTAAAACTTAGGTGCATTTACAATTATGTCAGCAAAATTTCAGCAGCTTTTTTCCAATCAGCCATGAATAGTTGTGGATAAGTTCAACTGTCAATGAAGATACTGTACAAGTTCAATGAACACTTGCCACCAGTCGCATTTCAATTTAAAATAGAATTCTCTTGATGCTCTTCTGTTGTCAGAAGAAAACTAATGGCTGTCAGTAGTACTGGAAAATGAGTTTTGCTCTGGTCCCTACTTTTAGTCTCAGTATAACTATATTGGCAATTTTGAGAAGCACAGGTAACAGTGGCAGCTGCATGTGGAAAGACGACTCCAAAAAGTCAATATTTATGGAAACAAATTTGTTATTAACAACAGGAAGGTGATGATTCGCTGCTGGTGACAGTAGTGCCTGTCAAACCTAACAAAACACCTGGAAAGATTAAAATAAATTTTGAAGACCCAGGAGATGAGAGAGAACAACAAGAAAAAAGAAAGCAAGAAGAAGAAAAGAGGATAAGATATGCGGAACAAAAACGATCCCTCAAGGAAGCCAAGTGTCTTTCATTTGTCATGGTAAACAAATCATGAGAAATACTTGGGAAACACACGTTTGATATTTAAACTGTATTTAACTTTCATTTTTGTTATCTAGGATGAAGATGAAGGCAGTGAAACAAATGAACCTCTTTCTCCTGGGAAACTGAAATTAACATTTGAAGAACTGGAAAAACAAAGACAAGAAAATCAAAGAAAGCAAGCAGAGGAGGAGGCAAGACAACGTTTGGAAGAGGAAAAACGTGCTTTTGAAGAAGCTAGACAACAAATGGTAAATAGATGCGTTATTCATTTCTAGTTATGGATGCTTGTTTGTGTAGAAAATACACTACATTCCTTCATGTATCTGGTTTTTTTTTTACATCTGAATTGTTTCAAACTGTTAACCTCATGATGATTCTCAATTTTTAACAGTTGAGATGGAGACCTGACAGCATCATCAGTTTCAAAAATACTTTCTGCCCTAGATATTGTTCTAGATCAGTAGTTTTCAGACTTTTTTTCTGGCAACCCGGTTGAAGAAACTTGTTGATGCCCGCGACCCAACGGATGGGGTGTGGGAGAGGGCTCAGGGCTGGGGCAGGGGCTTGGGGTGCAGGCTTACATCCGGTGGCTCCTGGTCAGCAGTGCAGCTGGGATACAGAGGCAGGCTTCCCACCTGTCCTGGCACCGCAAACCACGTTGCTCCCCAGAAGTGTCTAGAAGGTCCGGCTCCTAGGCAGAGACGTGCAAGCAGCTCCATGTGGCTCTTGCCCGCAGACACCACTCCCCCTTCCCCCAGCTCCCATTGGCTGGGAACCGGCCAATGGGAGTGCAGAGCTGGTGCTCGGGGCAGGGGCAGCGCACAGAGCCCCTTGGCTCCCCTGTCTATGAGCCAGACCTGCTGGCCACTTCCGGGGTGCAGCGCAGTGTCAGAACAGGTAGGGACTGCCAGTTTTTACTGGCTGAGCAAATTGACCCAGTGCTTTGCATTCCACGACCCAGTACTGGCTCGCGACCCGAACTTTGAAAATCACTGTCCTAGATAGGGTTCAGAGTAGCAGCCGTGTTAGTCTGTATTCGCAAAAAGAAAAGGAGTACTTGTGGCACCTTAGTGTTAGTCTCTAAGGTGCCACAAGTACTCCTTGTCTTTGTTCTAGATAGTGATTCATTTAAGTCTTGGCATAGTTATTTAAACAAGCCACTGGTATTACTGAAGCTTCTTTTTCTTAAAAGCATGCTATCAGTCATATTCATTCTTACAAAATGTAGCAGCATCATAGGATACTCCAGTTTCATGTGTCAGTATGTTTTAATGTTTTTGGAACTGAAGCAATTGTATAAAAGTATGAACAGATTTTATTCTGTTCTTAAAGTGACTCCAGTTCTTAGTTTTCAATTAATTAAATATTGATTGAATTTCAACTGCTCCAGATGAATTTACCACATTTGTGGGTATCAGTATCCTTCTAGTGGTTTTCAGTCACATGGCTAAACATTATTTAACAAACTGGAAGTTATCCAAGTTTTGTCTAACTTCAGTGGTACTTTGAGCATTGCAATAACCAGTATTTTCACACATGAAAGGATTCCATGGCAATTGTCTGGAGCTATTTCTTATTCATCTCTTTTGTTTATCTACCATGTTTATATTCATCACTGAGGATCTCTCTTTGGAGTAGGAGAGAGAGGAGGAGGGGAAGGTTGGATCAGTCCTTTTCTTTATAGAGGGTTTAAATACTACATTCTAGATTAAGAGATTTAGCCTAACATGTTGTCAGAAATAGAAAAAAACAATCCTGTTCTCCCTCCCCCCAACTCCAGCCTGATATGTCTCCATAATATAGCCTTTGCCCTAAAGAGTTTTGTAAGCTAGGATGATCTAAGATTCAGTAGACCTCTGTATAAATTAGGTACTCTGTTCTACAGCAATAATAATTGTTTAATTAGAGTATTTGCATCAGGTACATTGGATAGTTTAGCTACATTTACCATTTTCTTAATAATTTGCAACAAAATGAGACCACCTTTAGAGAATTCTGTATTTAAAAATAGATTTTACTTCTGTGCACTCAGATGACTATTTATGCCATTGTTCTCCCACATAGAAGGTATGCATCAGTATTTGCACTTGTGAATGGGAATTTTATTTCAGTGCACCATGCAAGATTTTATTTCTAGGAATTTAATAGACCACACACTGTTGGTAACTAAAAAAAAATTGATTATCGAGACTGTTCCTGGGCAGATTGTAACCATCTTGCAGTTGATGTGGTGTTTTTATAGTAACAGTTTTAAAGATCCTGATTCAGCACAAAATTGTGGAAACCCAGGCGCTCAGAAAATTGAAACCCTGGAAATTTCCAAAACAAAATTTTTGTAGCCCAGCATCAGAATGCCTCCGATCTTGAGTGTGGGTCTGGGGTCAAAATCCATATCTGATCTTGAATCCAAATTCTGTAGCTTAGGTCCATATCTGTTTTCCTGGTGCTTAACCTTTCCTCTTACTAACAAACCTGAACACCACAGCTCTCCAACATTATAGTGTATTCTTCGTTTAGAAAGCCACAGTGGTCATCCTAAACAATACTTTGTTCCACTCCCCTCACCCACATTTTGAAATACATAGTTTCGGTATAAAGGTGACATTTGCGTTTGTTTTTTTTAAAAAAAGCTCTTATGGTGTTTCCCTTTTTACACACCCAACTTTGGTTGGTTATAAATTACCATTTTCCTCCCAATCACTTGCCTTTGTTGGTTGTACCTTTGCAGAGTTTTTTAAAGGGGATAATTCAATTATTTCCTTCCATTTTGTTTCTTTCCATAGATATTCAGTAATTTAATCATTCTGAAAAGCTGATGTCCTATAATTTTCTCAACTCTGTGAGCAACAGCTCGATGCCATAATGCTTAGAATGTGCAGCAAACTCGAGCAGCGATGCCATCATAGCTCATGGATTCACTCTCTCCGTAGACATACAGCAGTTGAAGGAATATCCATTCTTTGTTGCAGTTTGCAAATCCCAGCCTTCTCTTTGCTGACAGTATCTAATGGAGAAGGGCAACAATGAAGATATTGAAGCACCTCATTTCAGTTCTTCAGAGATGTTTCATTTTCTGGAGGAGGAACAGAAGCACCATTGTCAATCTGGGTCAAAAATAAAATGATAATATATAGTAGTAGTTTATTTATAAAAATTCACAGCCCACTACTATATTATTTTGTAAAAAATCAGCACTGAGGGAAAGCACCTCACATGCAAATAGAGAGTCCAATGCATTTACATAATATTTCTACTACAAATGAAAGGTCTATTAATTTCACATATCTGCAAAGGAACCTGACAGCATAATTCAAGATTCAGAGAGATGTTTTATTACTCAGATTTTCAGGATTGTTACCCCCTTTGAGGCCTGTTTAGGTATGTCAAAATGATCCAGCCCTTAAAAGTATAAATCAAAGATGATTTTGGCTATTTAGTTCACCCCCTGCTTGTGTAATATTATTCTTGATTTATAAGCGTGTAGTGTTAAACTATTCCTCAGAGAGAATTTGAAAAGTTATCCAGATTGTGCCTAAGTATCTAAAACTTTAAAGTATTCGGTGTGTGGGCTTTGAGATAGACTGCAGTTTTTACATTTCCTAGAGGGATCTTTTCTTTCTTCCCACTGGCCCAAAAAGAGTAAAAACATTTAATTTTTTTTTCTAAAGGTAAACGAAGAGGAAGAAGATAAAGAAAATGAAAATTCTATTAAAGAATTCCGTCCTGGTAAACTCAAGCTCAGCTTTGAGGAGTTAGAAAGACAGAGGAGAGAGGAAGAAAAGAGGAAAGCAGAAGAAGAAGCCAGAAGACGCATAGAAGAGGAGAAAAGGGCATTTGCTGAAGCAAGGAAGAGTATGGTAAGACATTTTGCTTAGCATTTAAGAGATTTTTCAGATCTGAATTCTGCCAGTAGGGTGCACTTCTGGAAATGGCATGAGATCATATCCACCTATTCAGTAGCATACATTTCAGCTGCTTCTTTAACCCAAATAGTTATCAGAGAATGGACCATCTGGGTAGTTAAACTCAAGTTAGTAAAATAATAAACTTGTAGCTGCCCTAGGAAACATTCCTAATCATTTAAAATTACATCAAAAGTTACTGCTTGTAACCAGTAAACAGTATTACGCTGTACTTGAAAACTTAAAAGAAAAACAAAGAATCACAAAGAAAAATTATTTTTTTTCCTCGGGAATTTCTCTCCTACATCCTCAGTTTATATTGCCATCTTCAAGACCACACACCAGTCATGATCCAACTGGCTGAAACAAATATGCTCCCTTGAAATCCATCAATGTCTCTCTTTAACTAGGAAAATTCACCAAGTTCTGCCCTCATTTATATCTATGGCACCTCAATGAACAACTTGGGACAGAACTTGGCTTCCATAATCTCTTTAGTATGATGATTCACAAGCCAGGAAACAAAACAAAAAAAACAAAATTAACAAATCGGGTTGAGGTTGCAAAGCTTGCAAGTTAGTTTAAGTTAAAAATGGGGGAGAAAAATGATCCAACTTTGATCTGGACAACATTGAGCAATCATAGATCCCCATGATGATTATTTTATTTTATTTTTATTATTTTAAAGAAATTACTCTAATGTAGAATGACACTCAGAAATGTCAAGTGTATTTAGTTTTCACTCAGGAAGCTTTCTTTATGCTACTCCTCTGGGGAGGGCAGTACAGGACGCTTTAAGTCACTTAAAAAAAAAATTTTTTTTTGCAAACTAGACCATATTGGACTTGTATGCAGATAAAAATATCCAGAGTTATTGTAAAAGATTACAAAAATTGTAACCCAGAGCTTCAGAAGGGATATAAGCCTTCGTACTTCTTGGTATAAGCAGGGCCGGCTCTAGGCACCAGCAAAACAAGCAGGTGCTTGGTGCAGCACATTTCTAGGGGCGGCATTCCGGCGCCGGCCATGCTGCCCCTAGAAATGTATCCCCGCCACCCCAGCTTGTCTCTGCTCCACCTCCGCCCGCTCCCCTGAGCGCACCGCCGCCGCTCCGCTTCTCCCCCACAGGCTTGCTGTGCGCAGAACAGCTGTTTCACGTGACAAGCCTGGGAGGGAGGGAGGAGAAGCCGAGCGGCAGTGCACTCGGGGGAGGCAGCAGTGGTGGAGCAGAGGTGAGCTGGGGCAGGGAGCGGTTCCTCTACCCCCCCATTACTAACTGCACTCCCCCCAACCCTCACTCACCTCCACTCCGCCTGCTCCCCTGAACACGCTGCCTCTCCCTCGCCTGAGAGGGAGGGGGGAGAAGCGGAGCAGCGGCGTGTAAAGGGTGCAGGTGGAGCGGAGGTGAGCTAGGGCGGGGAGTTGCGGTGGGGGAGCTGCAGGAAGCAATGGCGGGGGGGAAATGCGGCACGCCCGGGGGAGGAGGCGGGGCCGGGAATTTGGGGAAGGGGTTGGGAAGGGGCGGAGTTGGGACGGAGCAAAATTTTTTTGCTTGGGGTGGCAAAAATCCTAGAGCTGGCCCTGTGTATAAGCAACCTCTGACTGAGATTAGGAACAAAGTTCTGTGTTAGCACCATATTCTATAATAGCTTCATGTGGAGCATCTTACACCTTCTTCTGAAGCAATTGCTATTGGGCCATTGTGGGGAACAAGATACTGGAAGAGAAGTAACACTGTCTGGTCCAGCATGGGAATTTCATGTTCTCAAATACAGCCTCAATGAGACAACTGTCAGACATCAACAATGCAAATCGTTTCTTTCAAAATTCAAAGCAACATCGCAGTGAATTAGGCCATGCACATTAGCATTAACAACTTTGGCAAGTACCATGTTTTGTTAGATAGGCCAGGGCCCTACATCATCATAAGACAACCAGAGGAAATGTTAGGAAAATCCTAGTTTAGAAACTGTATGTGATACTACTGCTTCCGCGGTAATGTAGACAGGGCCTGTAATCGGTCTACAGCTCTAGGAAGGGACAAAAATGAGACGTTAAACCAGCAGGTACAACAGATGAACTATGAATAGGGCAACAATGCTGACATGATTTTTAAGAAAAGTCAGGAGGTGGTGAAGAGGGCGGTTGCAGCCACTGCTTTGTAAAATCTCTTCTCTGTTGTAATACGAGCTAGAACAGAGCGTGTTGCGTTGCGAAGAAAACAGGGTGTCCGCCTACACTTCCTGCTTTTTACTCGCTCCAGCAATAGCAATGAGGTCATCAAAACTTCCTTCCCATGGGACAAGCAGGTGTCCCTATTACAGTACTATCAATATTACATGTTTGGCAGTAGGAGGAAGGATCTGAAAATTGCAATCTCCCTCTCTCTCAGTACCTCTTCCCCAAATATTTTTTCTGATAGTTTAAAATTACCTTGGAAACTAGGTTCCTTAAGGGTTTTTTTTCAGTATGAGTCTGAACAATTACAAAATAACAAAACCCCCTCACCATTAGTAAATTAAGTTTAATTCCATAAGATATAACAAATGACATGACTGCATAGCAATAACCAGAGACATTTAAGAAGTTTAGGATCCTAAATTAACAGAATACATAGAAAGGCAAAGTTCCTAAAAATTATCTTACAAGAGAGTTGGAAAGTTATTCCCTCTCATCTTCCTGGCGTGAATTCAAGATTCCCCAAGAAGAGGAGATGACATTAAAAAAACCTAAAGCAGCAGTGCAGGAGGGACATTGACTCCTTCTAGTGTTTAAAGTATTTGTGTAGTCATCAACTCTTTAGGAGAAACAGAAACTAAAAGTTAGGTCTTGATAGGTTAATCTGTCTTTTCCTAATAGGTTTCATACATTCTCCTGCAGATCTGTTCCACATTCTACCCTAACAGCTGGCTCCCAGTCGTTTGCTCAGATGGAATTTCTCCTCCACCCCATATTATTGAAGCAATATTTTAGTTTAAAAAAAAAAAAGCAGCTTTATTTTAAAGCTTTTGTCACCATCAAGTTAGTCACCGTCAGCCTGGAACATTCATCTTGGATCACTATCATTTTCTTTCAACTAAATTAGACTAGTAGAGGGATGCTCTATACAGAGGGATCAAAACAGGTTCTCCCTCACATATCAGTCACATTACAGGCCCAGTGATATTTACCTCCACCATACTGCACAGTATGGAGATTGCAAAATATAAATATTCCCCAGTTCTGTATTCACAGAAGAGGTAAGGATGGCAGTGGGCTCATGTAGCCATACAAACAGGACAGCTGGTATACTAAACACATTGGGCTGAAGTCAGACCTAGTGCAGTTCCACTTTTCATGTGGCTTTCACCAGGGATACAGTTGGCCCATTGTCTTCTTGTGAGTATGTGCGTCTCCATTAAATTGGCAATCAGGGTGCTTCTTCAGAGCTGCCGTTAGCACACTTCTCACTTCTACACATGCACAGTCCATTGACTGAATTCTCATCTGTGCAACTTCTGTTCATTTAGCTTCCCCGAGTCTTTCTGAAGTGGTGAAGAGATGAACTAATGCATCGCCAGCAAAAGGCGTCCACATTTCTTCTCCGGTTTAGATGTGGTTACCTTCTTTCAACGTGTAGATGTGCCATACAGTCATGTTTCATATTCATTATTAAGTGAAATGATAGATACTTTGAGATTGTTTGTTTATTGCTTGGTCTTTGCCTCTACCTTGTGCAGATGCAATTCATCTCAACTGACATAAGCTTGCCCAATGCAAGACAATTGAAGAGCTGGGAGTGGCAGGAGCAGCTGAGCTGCTCATAGGGCAGTACAGTAACTCCTCGCTTAACTTTGTACTTATGCTCCTGAAAAATGCAACTTTAAGCAAAATGATGTTAAGCGAATCCAATTTCCCCATAAGAGTTAATGTAAATAGAGGGGGTTAGGTTCCAGGGAAGTTTTTTTTGCCAGACAGAAAACGTATATACACACACACACACACACACATATACAGTATAAGTTTTAAACAAACAATCCTGTACACAGCAATGATGATTGTGAAGCCTGGTTGAGGTGGTGGAGTCAGAGGGTGGAAGAGGGTGAGATATTTCCCAGGGAATGCCTTACTGCTAAATGATGAACTAGCACTCAGCTGAGCCCTCAAGGGTTAACAAATTGTTGTTAATGTAGCCTCACACACTACAAGGCAGCACAAATGGTTGGAGAGGATACAGCATGGCAGAGACAGAGACACACACCCTGTGTGTGAGAGAGGCGCATTGCCCCTTTAAGTACGACGACACCACTCTAAGTACGTTGCCTTTTTAAGTAGATCAGCAAGTTGAGACAGCAGCTGCTGCCAGCAAGCTCCCTCCATCCTGAGCCCTGTCATGTTTCTCCCCACCCCCAAGGAAATGGGGTCAGCTGGGGGCAGGAGCAGGGGGAAAGGGAACACCATGACATTAGCTCCCCTCTTCCCCACCCCCACCCCGTACAGCAAGCAGGAGGCTCTGGGGAGCAGCTCCAAGGCAGAGGGCAGGAGCAGCACATGGCAGTGGGGGGAGGGGTAGCTGAACTGCCGGCAATTGATAGCCTGCTGGGCAGCTGCCACACAGGGAACTTAGGGGAGTGGGGAGCTGATGGGGGGGGGGCTGCCGGTCCACCCTGGTTCCAAGCCCCCACTAGCTCACTGCAACAGGCTGCTCTTCCTGCAAGCAGTGGATAAAGCAGGCAGCTGCCAAACGTTATAATGGAGCATTGCACAACTTTAAACGAGCATGTTCCCTAATTGATCAGCAACGTAACAATGAAACAATGTTAACTGGGACAACTTTAAGTGAGGAGTTACTGTATTAGAGGATGTCTTTAACAGACAGCAACAGCAGATAAGGGAGGGGCAAGAAAAGTCCTGAAAGAGTCGCGGGTAAAATGAGGAGGTAGGGACAAAGTAGTGCAACAAGACAAAATAGGTATGATTCCTGCAACAGTTAAAAGTACCGGATTCTATAGTGATGAGAACCATATGAATATAGGCATGGCTAGAAAGATGACCTAACAAAATAAGCAAAGAATGCACAAATCCATTTTTTAGTTTATGACGAGGCTGAAAGTTTCATTTTATAAAACAAAGATTTATGTTTCTGCTTGCTTTTAAACTTTTGATTTTGGTGGAGCTGGGTCTAAGACATTATTTGTGCTTACACACCTTAAGGAAGGAAAGGTATTGGAATCTTTAACAAAGTCATACAACTTTACACTCTTGTCCATTAGGCTTTGGAAGCAAATAGTGTTAAAAGCCACACAGATGTTCAGCTTTGTCTCTTTGGATGTCAACTCTAATCCCACTAATTCTCTAATTACCAGTCTTCCAGGATAGACAAAATTTTAATTTATATAGTGTCAAATATCAAGCAAATTTTCTTTTTGAACAGAAACCTTAACCTTTCATGCCATCCTAACATATAAAAAAGCTTTTTAAAAGGCCATAAGGTATTTTTTTCCCCCTGTGTATGTCACTAAGGAATTTGGAAGGGGTGAGGAAAGGAGCTAGAGGGGAAGGCAGAAAAGAAAATAGAGGATGAAGAGGTGAATTATAAAAGACCACCTGCACTGTTCAAAGTTACATGGGACAGGCTACCATAGTGTATGACCATTTTTATAAAATTGTGTCTAAGTTGTGTGTCACATCTCAAAACAGCTTATGAAACTGAATTAAATGTTTTATTACTTATTCCTTCAGATTTCTGAAGTGTAAACTTTAGTTACCCAGATCACAGAATAGGTGCCTATCTCAAATTAAACACAAAAAATAAGCAAAGGACTGTCCATAAAACTCTGTCCACCTCATCTTCCTCCCTCCTCGAAACAGCTTTGCTGCATGCTTCAAAGGTTAGAGAAGGGGTCGGCAACCTGCAGCACGTGTGCCAAAAGCGACACGCAAGCCAATTTTTACTGACATGCGGCTGCCGGCCGGGGTCCTGGCTGCCGCTCCTGCTCAGCCCGCTGCCGGCCTGGGTGAACGGAACCCCAGGCCGGCAGCAGGCTGAGCGGCGCTGGCAGCCGGGACCCTGGCTGGCAAGAGCCGGCAGATGGAACCCAGACCGGCGGCGGGCCGACGCTGCCGGTCTGGTGTTCTGTCCACTGGTGTAGGGTGTTAAATTTCTCCCTGTAGGAACGTGTTACTTGTGGAGCACCAGGACTGCCAGCCGTGAGTAGTACACGGGAAGTACCACATTCCTAAGGGGAGAAATTTAACACACTACACCCCAAACAGCTGGCCCACTTCCCGCCCCCTGACTGCCCCCCTCAGAACCCCTGATCCATCCAACCCCCCACCCCACTCCTTGTCCCCTGACCATCCCCTCCTGGGGCCCCCTGACTGCCCCCCTCAGAACCCTCCACCGATACAACCCCACCTGCTCCTTGTCTCCTGACCACCTCCTCCCAGGGCCCTCCCCCCCATCCGACCCCCTGGGACCTCCTCCCCCATCTAAGCCCTCCTGCTCCCTGTCCCCTGACTGCCCTGACCCCTATCCTGACCCCTGACAGGCCCCCCGGGACTCCCACACCTATCCCTGTTCCCCATCCCCTTATCATGCCACTCAGAGCATCAGGACCGGGAGCCGTAAGTAGCACACCGTAAGTAGCATGTTCCTATGGGGAGCAATTTAATACACTACACGCGTCCCCACTCAGCCTGCTGACGGTCTGGAGTTCTTAAAATATGTTCTCTCACCCCTTATAAAAAATTACACTACAATTAGCTTAAAAACTTGAAAACTTAAAAACGTTGTTTGTATACTACAGTAATCGTTACAAAATGTATAATGTTAATAAATACATAGGTTCGATGAAACAAAGTAGTTGTACTTACGTGCCTGTGCTTAATTTGTGTTTTCGATGATTTACCTTGTAAAAATATCTCGCATGTCTCGCACTCCCCAGAAAGGGCACCCCACGTTAAGAACCACTGCACTATACTGATAAGATCGGCATTTTAATTTAATTTTAAATGAAGCTTCTTAAACATTTTAAAAACCTTGTTTACTTTACATACAACAATAGTTTAGTTACATAATATAGACTTATAGAGAGAGACCTTCTAAAAATGTTAAAATGTATCACTGGCTCGCGAAACCTTAAATTAGAGTGAACAAATGAAGACTCGGCCCACCACTTCTGAAAGGTTGCTGACTTCTGGATTAGAGTATCAGAGGGAATATTAAAGAACATAACACAAAAACGGCCATACTGGGTCAGACCAAAGGTCCATCTAGCCCAGTATCCTGTCTTCCTACAGTAGCCAATGCCAGGTGCCCCAGAGGGAGTGAACAGAACAGGTAATCATCGCGTGATCCATTCCCTGTTGCCCATTCCCAATTTCTGGCTGCACATAGAAATGTTCTGAAAATGTGGAAAGCACTGGATTTAAAGTAAAAGTATAATTCAGTTTATATGCAAAAAACCCCACAAACTGTTCTCCGTTCTTTATACGTTGTTTGTGTACATGCCAGTATGTTAACATAGATTAAAGAAAACTGAATACAAATACACAAAATTTGCTTAGAAATGGAGAATATATATGGTTTGTACAGCATTGTTTATCTAAGAATGTAACTTTACATAATTATCACAGTACAGTGAAGATTATGCATGATTTATTCACCCTATTTTAACTGGGAAAATGAATTAGATGTTAAGCAATCTGTCTGATCAGTTAGAACTGAAGCTTTCCTGGCTCCCATTCCTTTGCTCCGATGGAATTTCTCTTTCACCTCATATTATTGAAGCAATATTTTAGTTAAAAAAAAGCTTTATTTTAAAGCTTAGGATACACTTGTTTTGCTTCAATAAGATCAAAATTTTACTTCTGTGTTAAATTGATTAAAAGTAAGTGGGAAAGATAGGACACTAATACAAAACACAAATAAATCAATGTTGTCTAGTCTTCTACATTAAAGCATGTGTCATCTTACTTCACTGTGAATGAGATAGCAAAAGGTCCAAATATCACATCCTCAAATTTTGTATTCTAAATTTAGCACCAGTACACAAATTGTATCAAAAGTGGCAACAGATAATTATTTTCAATAGGTACTGGATGATGAGACCCCAGAGATGTTTAAAACAGTTTCTCAAGAATCTCTTACACCAGGTAAACTGGAAATTAATTTTGAGGAGTTACTGAGACACAAAATGGAAGAAGGAAAAAGACGCACTGAAGAAGAGCGCAGGCAAAAGTTGGAAATGGAGAAGCAAGAATTTGAACAGCTCAGACAAGAAATGGGAGAGGTTTGTATTCTCGAAAATAATTGAATGAAAGGTCATACAGGGTTACCTCCCGATAGCATATAATGAATGGATCATTGCTTAAAATTCTAAAATTTGAAGATTTTAGGTGTAGTTAGATTGGTACTTTAAAAAAAAAAAGTGTTGCCTAGAAAAAAGGGAATGGAAAAAGGAAAACTAATTATCTAACACTTTAAAAAAATTGTTTTCCATTCGAAAACTTGTGTTCCCTTTTTAATTGCTTTGAATACAGGTTAATACACTTTGCCGTCCCAAACTGAGAACTTTAGCAACTTTAGACTTGTAAAGCGGTCTACTTCCACAGTAGCTTCTACAAGTTTCGCTATATCCTTTGCTGAAAAGCTGTTTTGTAACTTCTTTCAGTTATACTTGGAGAATCATATCTATAATCCTCCTACAGCTAATGTACAAAAAGATAATTATTTCCTCTTTCTAATGTTGATCTTATGATTTTGCCCTATTTGGTTTTTTTCTTAAAGCTCCAGATCGTTGACTGATGCAATTACATAAAAAAAATCTGTTTCAATTGAAAAAGTTTTAGGCCTTGTGCTTGCAGAAAATAGCTTGCAAATGCAAACTGCAAATGCTAAGAAACTAGAAGGTAAATTAAAACCACCCACATATTATTTTTTAAAATCTCAATTATAAAATGAATCAAATGATTTTTGAATGCTTAGGGAGAGCAATAATTGGAGTTGGAAATACTGTCAAAACCTTCCAAAGTTAGCAAACGAGGAATATGCAGCTCATGCCTGGAGGATCCCAGGTGAGTAATAAGGGTTTTAGGATTTGAGATTTCCAAACATGTTTGGGATTGCATCTTAAACTAATTAGAGTGTACTATCAACACTGAAATGAGAGAAAAGAGGTAACAAGAAAAAACAAAGTGAGGGCAATGATTTAGTTCAGTCCAAAATTGTTGTTAAGATGTTATTGCTTATGGGTTTTTTTTCTATTTAAAATATCCTTCCAGCATTTTTAAACTAGTCAGAATATCCAGTTTGCTTTTTACTATTAAGTTGTATGCAGTTTAAATTCATATAGTGTAACTTACCTGCACTGTGGTATCATGATTTTCTAAGAAATATTTAAAGCATTACTTAAATTTTTCCTTTTTCAAAAGCAGCTTTTTTTATTTTTGGAGAGTAGGTTTTGTTATGGCATATTGCATTCAGTCAGCATTGATTCTGTTAAGAATAAATTGGACTATTGGTGAAGAATAGCATAGGGTATTGGGCAGCATGATACGTAAGATTCTTACTCTGTCTACGTGGTCACCAGTTACAAGATCACTAATTACTAAAACTTGTTACGAGGACTGTCGATTAATCACAGTTAACTCACGTGATTAACTCAAAAAAGTAATCACAGTTTTAATTGCACTGTTAAACAACTGAATACCAATTGAAATGTATTAAACATTTTGGAGGTTTTTCTACATTTTCATATATATTGTATTCTGTGTTGTAATTAAAATCAAAGTGTATATTTTTATAATATTTACACTGTAAAAATGATAATAGTATTTTTCAATTCACCTCATACAAGTACTGTAGTGCAATCTCTGTCATGAAAATGCAACGTACAAATGTAGATTTTTTTTTTTGTTAATTACATAACTGCACTCAAAAACAAAACTATGTAAAACTTTAGAGCCTACAAGTCCACTTAGTCCTACTTCTTGGTCAGCCAATCGCTAAGACAAACAAGCTTGTTTACATTTACAGGAGATAATGCTGCCCTCTTCTTATTTACAATGTCACCTGAAAGTGAGAACAGGCTGTCAGAAGTCTTAAAAGAGCAAGACTCCGATGCAGAAACTACAGAACCCGAACCACCAAAAATGAAAATCAACCTTCTGCTGGTGACATCTGACTCAGACGATGAAAATAAACATGTGTCGGTCTGCACTGCTTTGGATTGTTATCGAGCAGAACCCGTCACCAGCATGGACGCATGTCCCCTGGAATGGTGGTTGAAGCATGAATGGACATATGAATCTTTAGCACATCTGGCAAGTAACTATCTTGCGATGCTGGCTACAACACTGCCATGAGAATGCCTGTTCTCACTTTCAGGTGACATTGTCAACAAAAAGCGGGCAGCAAATGTAAATGTAAACAAATGTAAACAAACTTGTCTGTCTGAGCGATTGGCTGAACAAGAAGTAGGACCAAGTGGACTTGTAGGCTCTAAAATTTTACATTGTTTTATTTCTGAATGCGGTTTTTTTGTACATAAATCTACATTTGTAAGTTCAACTTTCATGATAAAGAGATTGCACTACAGTACTTGTATGAGGTGAATTGAAAAATATTATCTTTTTTTACAGTGCTTGTAATCAAAAATAAAAATAAAGTGAGCACTGTACACTTTGTATTCTGTGTTGCAATTGAAATCAATATATTTGAAAATGTAAAAACACCCAAAATATTTAAATAAATGGTATTCTATTGTTAACAGTGCAATTAATTGTGATTTAATTTTTTTTAATCGCGCGACAGCTCTAGTTGTTATCCATGTTAACAGTTCATTGACCTGTGTGAAATAAGTTGGTGGTCTCACATTCCCAGTGGGCAAAGGTCTATGCCAAAAAAATACTAGATGCCAGTCTCACCAGAAACACAGACATGGAGACTGAACTATAATTTTACTCTTAGAAGAGTAAAGTACACTGGCAGAGTAGCATGAAGCGTCTTGCAGAACCACTAGTGTTTTGTGAGAGAAGACTCTGCCTCCAGGACTATCTAGTGTTTATGCAATGCCAGATCAGTAAAGCACCCTTCACATGGACTGACTTCACAGAACAGTAACTTGAGGGGACTGTATGAAGAGGCAAGAGCCTTTCAAACTAATAAAATTGGTTTAGAAGCAAATATAATTGGAGTATTTTTACCTTTTAAAAAAATATGTACCTGTCTTGTATGCCTGGCACTTTAAAAGTGAAGGTCCCTGCACTGGGGAACTAGATCTACTACCATTATCATGGTTTCATTAGATTTAAGGAAAATGTAGTTAGTTACACGTGGCATTTTTTTGCACAAAAACAGTTTTCAAAGTCAGGCACACTTATACTTGTTTTGTTATGTTGTAATTTCTTAACAGGAGGAGGAAGAGGCTGAAACCTTTGAATTAAGCAGGGAATATGAAGAACTAATAAAGTTAAAAAGAAGTGGTTCTATTCAGGCAAAGAACTTAAAAAGCAAGTTTGAAAAAATTGGAAAATTGTCTGAAGAAGAAATACAGAAAAAAATTGAAGAGGAGCGAGCTAGAAGAAGAGCAGTGGACCAGGAAATAAAAGAGAGGGAAACAGAAAAATTTCATGAGGCAAGTTATTTTCAGCGTCAAGAATTGCTAAATATGTTGTTACATTAGTTTAGCTGTTAGGACACTAATGACCTGTTCCTTCATCCTCAGTAAGCTGCACTCGAGGTGCAAGAGTGAACTTGTCCAAAGCATCTCATGACCCTAAAGTAAACAATGCTGCCCTTCCAGCAGAGTTCCCTCCATCTCCATAGTGATCCCCCCTACTCCCTCCTATGGCCATCTGAGGAGGTCCCTCCTGGCCAAACCTTAGGGAACCAGCAGCCTCGCTCTTCCCACCAACTTATTTGCTCTTATTTGCAAAGGTTTTAGTATGCATTTGCTCTTGGCTCCACACCCATTAACTCCCCACACCATCTCTCACCATCCACTTATACTTCTCAATCTGCAAACCGGCCATTTTTCTGGCAAATGGCTGATGTGTGGAACATACATGTATTTAAACATTGTGACAGATTTTAATCACTTCTCTCTATAAAAGCTGTTTAAGATGGTTCCCTATTGTTTTTATTAAATCAGGTTTTTAATGTTATGGCTTCGGGAGGAGGAGGTCCCTGCTCAGGTTGCTCAGGGACTTAAGGGTTCACGTAATGGGTCCCTGCCCAGGTTTCTCAAGGTTCCCATTTGAGGAGCAGAGAGAGGGAGCCCTGTTGCCCAGGAGCAATCTTTTCCTTGAGGGGAGGTCATAGGAAGCAGGCTAGGCAGCTACTTTTTCACAAGGGGGAAGGTGGAGGAGGAATTAGCACTTTCCAATTTGTAACTTCCAACAGTCCAGGACCTGCTCCATGTCCTATTCTCCCTTCCCAGTCTGTGAATAATACAGTGGCCCAACTTCCTGAACCCTTTCTCTGCTAGGAAAAACAAACTTTGGCACCTGAGCTCTCTCCCTGATATACACTCCCATCCCCTCTGAGGGGCAGCAAGGAGATAGGAGGGGCAAAGAAGAGCATAACCCCTTAGCTGCCCGGAGGGTCCCTTCTCTTCCCCTCACCCCCTTAGCAGCCATTGTGAAATGTTGCTTGAGAATGTAGTGAAGTCAGAAGGTCTGAGTCTCACTTTCAGTCCCCCCACGCACTCTCCAGTACTGTCTTTTTCACACAATCTCAAAGTCCTTCGAGTGCCTTTATGCCTCCCCCGCCCACACTTACCTTGATTAAATAACTGAACCCCTATTCATTTAACATAATGGGTACTGGAACTAGGCCCCAAGCTGTGTAGTTTCATAGATATTAAGGTCAGAAGGGACCATCATGATCATCTAGTCCGACCTCCTGCACAACGGAAGCCACAGAATCTCACCCATCCACTCCTGTGATAAACCTCTCACCTATGTCTGAGCTATTGAAGTCCTCAAATCATGGTTTAAAGACTTCAAGGTGCAGAGAATCCTCCAGCAAGTGACCCATGCCCCATGCTACAGTGGAAGGCAACCCCCCACCCACCCCCGGCATCTTCCAATCTGCCCTGGAGGAAAATTCCTTCCTGAACCCAAATATGGCGATCAGCTGAACACTGAGCATATGGGCAAGACTCACCAGCCAGACACCCAGGAAAGAATTCTCTGTAGTAACTCAGATCCCACCCCATCTAACATCCCTTCACAGGCCATTGGGCCTACTTACCATCAATATTTAAAGATCAGTTCATTGCCAAAATCATGTTATCCCATCATACCATCTCCTCCATAAACGTATCGAGTTTAATCTTAAAGCCAGATAGGTCTTTTGCCCCCACTGCTTCCCTTGGAAGGCTATTCCAGAACTTCACTCCTCTGATGGTTAGAAACCTTTGTCTAATTTCAAGTCTAAACTTCCCGATGGACAGTTTATATCCATTTGTTCTTGTATCCACATTGGTACTGAGCTTAAATAATTCCTCTCCAGCCCTAATATTTATTCCTCTGATATATTTATAGAGAGAAATCATATCTTCCCTCAGCCTTCTTTTGGTAAGGCTAAACAAGCCAAGTTCTTTGAGTCTCCTTTCATAAGACAGGTTTTCCATTCCTCGGATCATCCTAGTAGCCCTTCTCTGTACCTGTTCCAGTTTGAATTCATCCTTCTTAAACATGGGAGAACAGAACTGCCCACAGTATTCCAGGTGAGGTCTCACCAGTGCCTTGTATAACAGTACTAACACCTTATCTCGACTGGAAATACCTCGCCTGATGCATCCCAAGATCGCATTACCTTTTTTCATGGCCGTATCACATTGGCGGCTCATAGTCATCCTGCAATCAACCAATACTCCAAGGTCCTTCTCCTCCTCCGTTACTTCTAATTGATGCATCCCCAGCTTATAACTAAAATTCTTGTTATTAATCCCTAAATGCATGACCTTACACGTCTCATTATTAAATTTCATCCTATTACTTTTACTCCAGTTTACAAGGTCATCCAGATCCTCCTGTATGATATCCCTGTCCTTCTCTAAATTGGCAATACCTCCCAGCTTTGTATCATCCACAGACTTTATTAGCACACTCCCACTTTTTGTGCTGAGGACAATAATAAAAAGATTAAATAAGATTGGTCCCAAAACCGATCCCTGAGGAACTCCACTGGTAACCTCCCTCCAGCCTGACAGTTTACCTTTCAGTATGACCCGCTGTAGTCTCCCTTTTAACCAATTCCTTATCCACCTCTCAATTTTCATATTGATCCCCATCTTTTCCAATTTAACTAACAATTCCCCATGTGGCACCGTATCAAATGCCTTACTGAAATCTAGGTAAATTAGATCCACTGCGTTTCCTTTGTCTAAAAAATCATGTTACTTTCTCAAAGGAGGAGATCAGGTTGATTTGGCACAATCTACCTTTTGTAAAACCATGTTGTATTTTGTCCCATTTACCATTGACCTCAATGTCCTTAACTACTTTCTCCTTCAAAATTTTTTCCAAGACCTTGCATACTACAGATGTCAAACTAACAGGCCTGTAGTTACCCAGATCACTTTTCCCCCCCAACTTTTTTAAAAATAGGAACTATGTTAGCAATTCTCCAGTCATATGGTACAACCCCTGAGTTTAGATTCATTAAAAATTCTTGCTAATGGGCTTGCAATTTCATGTGCCAATTCCTTTAATTTTCTTGGATGAAGATTATCTGGGCTGCCCAATTTAGTCCCATTAAGCTGTTGGAGTTTCGCTTCTACCTCAGATATGGTAATATCTACCTCCATATCCTCATTCCCATTTGTCATGTTACCATTATCCCTAAGATCCTCATTAGCCTTATTAAAGACTAAGGCAAAGTATTTGTTTAGATATTGGGCCATGCCTAGGTTATCCTTAACCTCCACTCCATCCTCAGTCTTTAGCGGTCCCACTTCTTCTTTCTTGGTTTTCTTCTGTATATGGCTATAGAACCTTTTATTATTGGTTTTAATTCCCTTTGCAAGGTCCAACTCTACTTGACTTTTAGCCTGTCTCACTTTATCCCTACATGTTCTGACCTCAATCAGGTAGCTTTCCTTGCTGATCCCTCCCATCTTCCACTCTCTGTATGCTTTCTGCTTTTTCTTAATCACCTCTCTGAGATGCTCACTCATCCAGCTTGGTTTATAACTCCTGCCTTTGAATTTTTTCCCCTTTCTTGGGATGCACTTCCGCTAGCTTCTGCAGCTTTGACTTAAAGTAATCCCAGGCTTCCTCCGCCTTTAGATCCGTAAGTTCTTCAGTCCACTCCACTTCCCTAACTAATTTCCTTAATTTTTGAAAGTCAGCTGCTGCTAAGTTGTGGCATAAAATCACCTCAGCAGACTGTGGCTTTGGACACTGTCCATATTATGGTTCGATACTGTTAAAATTAAAATGTCTTTTAAATAACAAATCTTAAGAAATTATTCTAATGGTTTTCCTTCTCACCACATTCTATTTTGCCTTATTTTATTTTCCTTTCCCTTCTGTCTTTTCTTCAGGTATTTTTCCTTTTTAACCCTTGCTAAACAAGCTAATTTCCAGGTAGATAAGAAAAAACAATCCCCGAAGTTAAGAGAGGAGCTGACTTCTGGCAGATGCATCCTTTTTGATAGTAGACCTCCCCTGCACCCCCCAGAAATCCTCTTTACTATCATGTCCTGTCTTCCTCACCAGTTCCCAATTGCTTCCGTTTGGGAACAGAGGTGACAGCAGGGGAAAGTCATATTGGAGAGGAGGCTAGGATTGAATGGTCAGTGTTCAAAGTGAATTCTGAGAAGGCCACAGGTTAAAAAAAGGAGCTAACGAGTTTTCAGTGTGAAGGGAGAGGTTTAGAAAAAGGAAACACTGAAGTATGGCACCTTAGTAGTGAAGGGACAGTTGTGTTCTTCGTGTTAGTGGTACAGTACAATTTAACCTATTTTTGCTTCCCTTTTCCTTAAAGGCTTCTTGCAGAAGGGAGAATTCCCCCCCCCCCCCTTTTGGCATAGGGACTGCTGTAACAAATCGCTTAAGAGGAAAAAGAAAATCCCCACCAGTTTTCTAAAACAAGCAGGGTGGGCTTTTATTTATTTTTTAAATAGAAAAAGATGGTCAAAAGAAGCACAGGAAGCTTGGGAATAGTCAAGAAGGGTTTGGGGAGGCTTTACAGTTAAGCTCCACCCAGTAAATTGTCTCCCCTGCCCTTACCGAAACAAGAAATGACAAGTGCTTAAAGGGTTGTTGTAACCCGTTTTTCTATTTTGTCTATTACTTTCTTGCACTACAATTTCTTTGAACAGAGTACCACATATCTCTATGTAGGCCCAGGATAGCAGGCTGATGTATAGGATTTTACACGTATACCACAATCCTGACCACCACCACACTAATTATTGAGGGGAAACAGCAGAGCAATTCTTTGTTCACTTAGCTTATTTATGCAAAGCTTTTTGGGGGGGGGGGTGCGAAAGCAACATTGTTCTCATAGTTGGTCATCTTCTTTCTCAGCCTCCCTTCCAGAAAATTTGACCTTCATACACAAGAGCTAGTGTAATATTATATGGGGAATAGTGCCCAGAAATCTCTTAATGAAGATTGGAACTTGTGCTGAGTGCTATACAAAGTATCTTGAAACTGACCCTTGTAGGAATACTCAGCTACTGTCAAGACTTTGTCTTGAAATAGTTCAGTGTAACATCCTGTGGAGATAAAGCAGAGTAGTTGTTGTTTGATGTACCTAGCTGAGGTAAATCCCAGGTGTGGCAAAGTATAGGATTGTATATAGGTAACAACTAGTGCCCTATATCTAGTAGAAGTTTACATTAAAATAAGAAGCTCAGGATAGGCATCTCACCATAAAGTTTTTTTTGTTTTTTTTTTTGGCAGTGAAGACAACCTAGCCTTTAATTGTGTTTATAATAGGGAGCCTGGGTTTTAAATTAATTTAGCATGTTTTAAAGCATTATTGCTTCATTTCAATTTAAGGTTCATAATGGTAAAGCTACCTAGTGAATATCTAACCCCTAAATCCCAGTCTAGACCAGCGTTCAGATGCTGTTATACTTAAGAGGTTTTAACTGCTACAGCATTCTGGCTGGGTCATGCTGCCCCCAGGAACAAGCATAACATGAACCCTTCAGCTTTAAGCTAGCCTATTTACTGTTTATTGGTACAGTCTATTGTCAGTATTATGATTAAAAGTGAAGTTCTGAACTTTATTATTTTACTGAATTTTTTTATTCCTTAAACTGAAAAGGATGATGAGATAGATGTGAAGCCTGCCAAGAAATCTGAGGCTCCATTCACCCATAAAGTAAACATGAAGGCTAGATTTGAGCAAATGGCAAAGGCAAGGGAAGAGGAGGAACAGAGAAGAATTGAGGAACAAAAACTACTACGTATGCAGTTTGAACAGAAGGAAATTGATGCTGCATTACAGAAGGTATGGAGGATTAAAAATACCCTCTCCAGAGATGTTCAAGAACCAAGGATTTTCTATTAATTTAATATTAGTGAAATGCATGTTTTAAGTGTTGGATTGTTACGTTAGTAGCAACATTACCATAATCACAATCGTCTTGATACTGCAAAAATTTACAGAAACAGTTGAAATAATGAAATATCTAGTAAAATTGCTTTTGGAATTTGCAGATATTCCTGTTTGACGGAATTAATCACAGTTAACTCAAGCAATTAACACAAAACAAATTAACTTAATTTAAAAATAATTAATCAGTCTGTTTTAATTGCACTGTTAAATAATAGAATACCAATTTACATTTATTATAATTTTGGATGTTTTTCTACATTTTCAAATATATTGATTTCAATTACAACAGTGTACAGTGCTCACTTCATATTATAGATTACAAATATTTGCACTGTAAAAAATAAAATAAATAGTATTTTTCAATGTGAGGTTCTCTCTATTGTGGAAGTGCAACTTACAAATGCGTAATTTTTTTTTTTTAAACATAGCTGCTCTCAGTCCTACTTGTTCAGCCAATCGCTAAGACAAACAAATTTGTTTACCTTTATGGGAGATAATGTTGCCCACTACTTATTTATAATGTCACTTGAAAGTGTGAACAGGCATTCGGTATGGCACTGTTGTAGCCAGCACTGCAAGGTACTTACGTGTCAGATGTGCTAAACATTCGTATGCCTCCTCATGCTTCGACTTGTAGAAAAACATCCACAAATATTTATAATTTAAATTGGTATTCTATTATTAACAGTGCAATTAAAACCATGACTAACTGCAATTAATATTTTTAATACTTTAACAGCTCTAATACATACATAATGCTGTAGAGAAAGTAGATATGTTTTCCTTTAAACATTTGGCCAGTTCTTAAATAAGAAGGAAGCAACATACATTCTTATATTGTTCCCCAGATTCCACCTCTGCACCCCACCCCCATATTAAGCCGTCTTCCTTAACTTTCCCATTATGCCTTTCTTGTTCAGTATATAGATTGTAATATTGATGCATAATCCATTATTATCCAGTGTGCCTGCGTTGGAGTTGCCATCTCCTTTCCCCAAAATTTTAGTTTTTTCTAACTTTCATATGGCCAAAGGTTTACGAGGCATTGTCATAACATGAACAGTTTGCAGTGTTTGAAATTCTCTAAATCAATTTATTTTTAACACAGAAAAGGGAAGAGGAGGAGGAGGAAGAGGGAAGTATTATAAATGGTTCTACTTATGAAGATGAAGAGAACCAAGCTCGGTCAGGAGCTCCATGGTTCAAGAAACCCCTAAAGAATGTATCAGTTGTAGATAGTGAGCCAGTAAGATTTACTGTTAAAATTACGGGAGAGCCAATACCTGAAGTCACATGGTGGTTTGAAGGGGAAATGTTGCAGGACTCCGAGGACTATCAGTACATTGAAAGAGGAGAAACTTACTGCCTTTACTTACCAGAAACTTTCCCAGAAGATGAAGGAGAATATATGTGTAAAGCGGTCAATAGCAGAGGTACAGCAGCTAGCACCTGTATTCTCACCATTGAAAGTAAGAGTTAATGTTTTATCTTGTTTTGTTCGAGTGCTGAATTACTTTACACCCCTTTCCTGTTACAAAGTCTATTCCATTTTTCTTGACTCTCCTTTTCTTTTCTAGCTGACGACTACTAATGCTCTACTTTTGCTGGAACCTTCCTCTCAACTTTCTTACTGCATCCATCTCTTTTTCTGTGGTGGGGCCAATAAAAGGAAACTAGAAAGTGTCATTCCTATATCAGATAGGGATATCCTTTGTACTGCATGAGTGTTCAAGTTCTGTTACAATGTGAAATTTGGTATCAGAGGCGTGTTACACTAAAACAAGGACTGGTATGAAAAAGCCCAACTATAGAAAAAACTGAATTGTACTTGTGTTCCTACCTTTGAAGGCCAATTATTCTGTAGTATAACAGTTAAATACACAATCTGGAAGTTCGAGAGGTAGGAATACATTCTGCATGAGCACTAAGTTTTTAGCTGCTTTATTTTGTCTCAGACTTACCAGGCAAAAGTGAATGTTTCTGGAATAAAAGTAATGTACTATTTTTAAACAATAAAAGGTTATGTAATGGTTTAAACTTTGTTTTGTTTAATGAAACATTTTCCTTTCAATCAGCTTTCATAAATACTTACATTCAATGTAGTAATGGGATGTGTAATTATTAGTGATTACAGGCTAATGTAAATTCATCACTAAAGTTTTGATAACTCTAAGAGTACCACGACTTGCTTTTGAAGGTTGTTTCCCACCCACTACTTTACCATTACCCCTGCATCAAAATAGCATTTGGCACATGAAACTAAAATTTGTTGAAAGTACATTTGGGGATATATTGGAGAAAGTAGCTGCTGTACAAACCCCATTTTCATCCTCACCTGGTTGCAATTTGTGTTACTGCATCTTAGTGTATATGTTTGGTTTTGAAGTGAAAAGACGACTAAGCATTAATTCTTTTATGGGAAATCCACAAAACAAATGGATGTACGTGCCAGTGTCTCAAAACGGATTTTTGTTCAGATCAGCCTGTCCAACTTTTCATAGGACTTTTTTTTAATACAAAGTACACATGCTTCAACTTTTTCTGAGGTTCAGCACTTATATTGAGGAATAAAATACAATAAGCTAGAGGCTGTACCCAAATGAATTCTCATGCAATCCTTTTGAAAGATGTTCTTAAAGAAAATAAAACAATGACTGTTTGAGGTTTTATTATAAGTTCTATATTCTGGTTGTTGGTTCTATTTGTTTGTATCAGCTGCATATTTTTTAAACTTTTTTTTCTGGTTCTCAGTGAACAATTACAATTAGATATATCCTGACGGAATTATTTTGCTGATCAGTTGCATGACAGTCTTCTGAATATTACAATTAGAAGATAAATTGTCAAATACATCTTGCTTCATTTCACGTAGGTAGTGTTTCTTCACAAAATTATTAAATTATTAGTTTGTAGGCACCTACAAGATAACAGGTGATAAGTAATACCCAACATGAATGTCAAGAACACATCATGCCAAACCAACCTACTTCCTTCTTTGACAGGGTTTCTGGCCCAATGGATAAAGGGAGAAGCAGTAAATGTAAATTTTAATTTCAGTAAGGCTTTTTGACAGTCCCACATGACCTCCTCATAACCAAACTAGGCAAATGTGGTCTAGATGAAATTACTATAAGATGGATACACAACTGGTTGAAAGACAACTAACTCTGAGTACAATCAATGGTTTGCTGTCAAATTAGATGGACATATCCACTGGGATCCAGCAGGGGTAGGTCTTGGGTCTGATCACTATTCAATATTTTCATTAGTGACTTGGATAATGGAGCGGAGAGTATACGTATAAAAAGCCAAGTGCAAAGTAATATATGTGGAAATAAAAATCCAAATCTATAAATACAAAATGGCAAATAACTGGGCTAGGCAGTTGTATTCAATTTCTGATCCATTATAGCCTCCATATCCTTTTTAGCAATACAAGTCAACAGTGTGATGCAGTTTCAAAAAAGGCAAATATCTGAGGTGTTTTAACTGGAGTATTGTATGAAAGACAGCTTTTCCCACTCTACTCAGCGCTGGTAAGGCCGCACATGGAACAGTGGCCCCAGTTTTGGGCATCATGCTTATTCCAAAGGACAGCAACAAAAGTGATACCAAGGTTTAAAATCAGATGACTGATGAGGAAAGATTTAAAAAAATGGGTATGTTTAGTTTTGAGAAAAGACAGTGATTAGCTGTTCTCCTCGTCACTTATGTATGGACAAGCTTAATCTGCTGCAATGGAGGTATCAGGAAAAATTTCTAACGATAAGTTCCGGAGTAAATCAAGGGAGGCTGTGGAATCCCCATTACTGGAAGTTTAAGAACAGGTTAAACCAGGGGTGGGCAAACAACAGCCCATGGGGCTGGATCAGGCCTGGGGGATTGCCACCCCTCTGGCGCCGCGGGCCCCACACCGCTGCTGGAAGTGGCTGGCACCACATCCCTGTGGCCTCTGGAGTGGGTGGGGGGCAGAGGGCTCAGGAACAGGGAACCGTGGCCAACGGAAGCTTTGGGGGAGGTACCGCAGGCGACGGCAGCATGCGGAGCCCTCTGCCCCGTCCCCCAGGGGCCGCAGGGACATACTGTCAGCCGCTTCCAGGAGTGGCATGGGAGCACCACTGCCACCTTGGAGCTGCTCCAGGTAAGCGGCGCTGGGCCAGAGCCTGCTCCCCAACCCCCTGCCCCCCAAACCTCACCTGCTACCACACCCCAACTCCCTGCCCTGCATTCAATTTCCCCACTCAGATGTGGCCCTCTGGTCAAAAAGTCCCCCCCCCGGGGTTAAACCAAAACCTGTCAGCAATGGTCTAGGTATACTTGGTCTGATCCTAGTTCAGGAGATGACAAGGACTAGTTTCCAGCCTTACATTTCAGTGTTTCTTGCATTAATTTATATCGTACTGTGAAAATAATCACAATTGTATGTATTTTCCATCTGACGCAGACATGTGAAAGTCAATATGAAGCCAGAAGGAAAGAGGGGGAAAGAAGACAAACATTATTTTGTACTATCCATCATTTTACATTTATTGAGAAAATCATAAAACCATACAAAAATGTTATACAGTTAATGTGTACCCATATTACATACAATGTCAATAATGCAAGCTCAAAACCACATTTTGTAAAGCATTCAATTTACCTCAAGTCCAAGCTGCATCTCCCTAAGACACTTCCCATCACAGTAGCCTTATAAAGCCAATCTTCTTTTTACACACGGGTAGTTTCTGTAGAGAACACTTTTCTCAGGACGAAAATGCATCTCACATGCATAAGAGAAATATGTGCATATACATGAGAGTTTTATAGGGTATTACTAGGGATGAGGGAACCCTGTCAACTGTATGCTTACTGGAAGGTCCAAATTTTGCCAATTTACAACATGCAAAGGAAACATAGAAAAGCTATTTCATGAGGGGGGAAAATAGTTTCTAGCATCCAATAAAACTTTTATGGAAGAAGATGAAATATTTCACGTAAGATAGGCTGTGCAGTGAATAATAATACAACCTGCCTGGACACCAAAACACACTATAATACTTCTAAATGAAGGTTATTCTTCCAGCTGACATTGTATTTCATGCCATGTCCTACAGTATAAAGGCTGAAGAAAGTGATCTGTAAATGCTTTTACTATATTAAACATTACACTTCCCCTACTTCCCTTTTAAAACTGCGGTACTCTCAACTTCCTATTTCATTTGCGAGGTTCTATCAAATCAAGATATATTTAACGTCCCATTTTGGAAAGTTCAATTACTTTTCTACCAAACACAAAACAATCTTCGCTCAGAAATAAGATTCTAGTAATTTAATGATCTTCTGTCCTCTAAAAAGAAATACTGTTTGGAGACTGATTTAAATAATAACACTACACTTAGCATAAAATATGCCTATAAGTCCAGCAATAAGTGAGCTGAAAATCAATATGCCACAAACACTAAACTGAAGCCATTATGACTTTCACATTCCCTCATTAATCCAAATAACTGGCCTGTCTTTTCTATTTCCTCCCACTTCCTAAATTTACTCAATTTAAGATTTTAATTATTAAAATATTCACGTAACGGTGAAATAAAAAGCAGCATGTTTAAGGAAGTGAAACTGAAATCCCGCCCCAGACAATAAATTCTTAGGATTTAAAACCCCACTAGGGTACATACCTAGTTCTCATGTGAAAAATAAATGAGAGTTACATATCAAACTACAAGTAAACAAAAATGAAGTGGCTTGAGGGAATTAAGTGCAACTATTAATTTCAAAAGGTAAATATATCTAAGCTTGACTGCTCAGAAGAATATAAATTAAAATATATAGTTTAATATTATTAGCCACATAGTTTTTAAAACTAAACAGATTATTGAACATTTATGGTCAAGCAAATAGCACTTTAAAGAATGAGAAGTGATCAGACAGAAAAATTATACCCTACACCATTATGTATGGGATACATGTTTTGCCAATTTTACCTTCTACATGGACCCCTTCTATGGTCCGTGCTCATCGGCTCACCAATGGCATACACTCAAAGGATTCCTCTTTATTGGTAGTAACTATCTCAGGACCTGATTTTATGAGCTATGATTTGGTGCTTGCAGCATCTTCAGCACTGTGTGTGAAAATGAAGGCAGTATTTTTGAATATTTTTCTTTGATATAGATATAAGCAGGACTTTTGAAAAAGGATCAGCACATTTTATATATTGAATAAACAAAAACTGATGAGATGCTGCTTTAACTAAAAAACTGTACCAGACCTTTGAATAAAACAAACATTTTAAACTGGCAAAAGTATACAGCAATTCAGTTAAAGTATCAAAGAACAGAAAATACTGATTGCTATATAGATACTGAAAAGATTATTTGCCATACAGTTAACATTTCACTTGTGCACATGCTTTCTAGTAAGACATACTATTCTGCAAAACTTGTGTCAATTTTCCTACTATATCAGATGGATAAGCAAACTAGTTTATCTAAAAAATTCACTAATATTATGTTGTATAACTTCTTTAAAAAGTCAAGTTATCAGTTCCAGTGACAAGAGAAACACACAGTATTCTATTTAGCTTTTAGGGGTGGGGTGGGAATAATGACCTGCCAATTATAAAAACATTTGTGAAGGCTGTTGAAGTTTCTAACCAAGTATTTCCTGCATCTTGGGGGGAAAAAAGTTTTGTTTTCCTTTGTTAAATTGTTACAATTCAGCTATTTGAGGAAAAAGTAACAAAAAATGACTTATTCAGATTAAGTTTAATTATTGCAGCAATCCACTCATCTTTTCTAAAAAATAAAGATACATTTACCCAGAAATGTGAACGGTTGTTTAAACAACTGAGAGACTTTCCACTGAAATGGAACCATGAGTAACAGAATGCATTTGGGGAAATCAGCAGATTGCTTTTGAATACACAACCACAAAAATCTCACAGGGACAACATTAATGTACTGAAATATGTATTTATATACTTCCTTAGGTTGTGCTTACCTGTTGCTTTTTGCAGCAGAACCTAAGGTGGAAGGTCTGGGAAGGCACTGTGAAGTATAAATAATTGCACTGTTTGCAATTAATAAAGATTTTATACCTTAAATGAATCAAAATCAACAGCCTCCATTTTGTGAATGATAAAGAATCCAGTGAATTTAATTTTGTTCAGTTTAATTAGTAATAAATGCACCATTCTACTATAAGGTCATCTACAAAAGTATCATGCAAAATATCTTAACTATTAAACTTCATATCCTACACTAAAGATTGCAATATCTTCCTAGCTGTTTGTTTCAAACTACTACTAAAATTCCTAATCTAAAAAGGGGTAAGGTAGTTCCCTCCAGGTTCTACAAACACAATAAAATACATTGCTAATTATCTGAATAATAAAACTACTTCAAATTTCAAGCCTTAAGTTTTACTTCTCTGTGCAGCCACCTTAAAAAAGTATTCTCAATGCAACAAATGGTGCTCCAAAAAATAAGGCTAATTAATACAGGCTTATAAAATAGTTTAACATATACCTGCATCACTACATGTCTGCAAACTAACTTAAGACAAAACAACTTCTGTCTATCAAGCAGTTCCAATCACTTTCATATTAACAAGATATGCACATTTTCATAAGCTAAATAATACAACCTTTGTCTCAGGAGCACTAGTGAAAAATGTTGTATTACTTAGATAACACAAGATTTTCTTTAGCTATTGCTGAACATTTCAAGAATACTTACCCATAAAGCTCACATATATATATGCACACCTATGTTTCTGAATTAAGAAGCAGTTATGATTTCCTAAGATATTAGCACTGTATTCCAACATAATATTCACACAAGTATGGCATTTGCATTATGTGGAACATTGACAAACGATACTGTTGCAGTTCATCAATTTGTCATTCTGATGTACTTACAGTGCAATGCTCCTTGAAGGAACAATCAAGGATGATACACAGCACAGTCCTCCTCACCCCTATAGAGCTAGTTCTATACTGGCTGGATCAAACCTGCACTTCAACAGACAATGGCAAGACAGACTGTATTGCATGTAGTCTAATATATGCAAAGAGCCAATAAATATGCAAACAGCAAACAATGAATTTCAACAGAATATCAGATTTTGAGTACGAGCAGTAATGTAACAAAAAAATATATCAAATAATTTGATTCAACAACTGGTCTTGAGCATTTACACAACAGAACTTATCTGTACTGAATGAAGTTCTCTGTCAACCACTCCCCCCACCCCAAACAAAATATAAAGTTTCAATGTCAGATGCAATTCTGGTAACCACGTTCACCTTTCTACACTGATTTTTGAAATGAACTACTGCAAACTGAATGCTTAGAACATTTAATTATAAAAGCAAAAACCTTTTATAACTAATCTGAAAAATGTTTAAAATAGTTATGCTGAAACAGTCAAGTAAGTATCAAATTAAAAACAGAAAGGTTAACTTATAGCAGCTGTACAGGTCTGAAACAGTGGTCATGTATAAAAAGGGAAATTTCACTGTTAATGCAATGGAAGTATGCCAAAAGATCACCTTTTTAAACACATGCAGTTTTTAATCAAATAGAAAGAAAATAAAGGTATCAAGATTACTGGTGCTAGACAGCAAAATACAATAAATGAAAGATCCTCCATCTACAACTATTCTGAAAAGGGGAAAAACATGCCAATGACAGGTTTTTTAACTCATTCTAAGATTTCATGGGGGGAAAAAAAATCTCATTTGGGTACATATACCTTAATTCAGCATTACTAGTAAGTCCTAGAATTCTTTAAATACCCACATATCCAACTTACCGACACAGGAGGTTTCATATTATTTATTGTAAAGCACAAAACAGGCATTTTAAAAGTGAAAGTATACATTGAAAAAGTACATTTATATCACAAAGCATTGACCACATAATAATTGCAAATACATTTGCTGGAATGTGTACATCTACACTAATATACTAAAAACAAACCAATTTTCATTTCTACACAGAAATATTACCTCCTATCAGTAGTGATAGATATTTTGTACATTTTCAAAAACACTATTTTTAAACCAAACAAAATTAAGATCTTCATCAAGGCGTCTGCATCCATACATTTAACAAAGGTTTTTTCCCCCACACAATGAAGCAAATACTGTATTGTCCACTTCTTATTATTGGCCCTGTGCAGAAGAGATACATAAGAGATACACAAAAAGTTAAAGAAAATCCTTTAAATTGAGCTAACTCAGGAGTGAAGCCTTTAAGAAAGAAAAATTGGTTAATGTAAATGGTGGTGGCTTCTTGCATGGTTTTCTAAACCCTGAGGGAGAAAAATTTTTAATCAAAAGCACTGAGCGTTCTGAAGAGATAGAGAACTCACCAGGTAAAAGTCATTTACTAATTATTCTGAGTTATTTTGCTACAAAAAAAGGATGCACACTCCAAAGGTAACAAAACAGGAGACATGCAAAAAAAATATTTATAAAAACACAAAATAATTCATAGAATTTTATACCTGTGGTGCTGGAGGATGCTGTGGCATTCCCTGTGGACTTGTCTGGGCATAATACGCTGCTTGCTGTCTGTAGTATTCAGCCCATGCTGCACTATAATCAGGCTGACCTGGGGGGGCCCCAGCTGGAGCTGGAACTGCTTGACCTAAAATAAATTAGGACTACATAACTTTTTTGCTGTAACAAAGACAAAGAAGCTAAAAATAATCTCATTTCTAGCAAACATTACCTTGCTTCTTGTAATATTCCTCCCAAGCCTTTGAATAATCTTGTGGCTGCCCTTGTTGACCTGAAAAACCCCCCACATTTTAATGTAAAGACTCCCGTGTACACCAAAATTATACATATATACAAAGACAGAGGTATTCTGCCTCAGTGGATTTCAGGTCCAAATAAAAAAGTTAAAAATAGCATACATGTAAATATTAAGCAATTTACACAATGCTATTCTTCCTGTTGATATTATAGAGCCACTTAACTCTGGGACACTACCATTTCAAATATGCTTAAATATCAACAACACAGATTTTACTACTTCTATGTGACTGAATTTGAGGACATCCTTTATAGAAAGCAGCATGCAGGAGTCAGGAAGTTTGCACATGAATACTCACATTTTGTCATTTATACCTTGTATGTTAATACTTTTAACAGCAAAAAATAAAAAGGATTTCTGCTGAAACGTGTTCCAGAGCACACTTGTGGGTGTGTGTTTGGGGGGTGGGGGGGTGGGAAGAACAACACTTTCTTTTCCAAGCATGCCCACTTGGATTTACTTGAATTAAACAACTGACAGTATTTTCAGTTAAAATGCAGATCAGCAAGGGAGAGGAATTAAGTAGTCAGATTACAAAAAGTGATCTTGTTGCACAGGCTGCATTTACTAACACACCAGCTGTTAATTCATTAAATTTAAAGTTAATTGATTTTCTACCCAAGCAAATTGAAATAAATCTCAAGATTTGTTTAACACTATTAGAGCTAAGCACTTCCATCAAAGAGCACATATTTTATTAATATATTCCACAAAAGACGACAATCCCCAAGCTCCACTTCCTTCCCTCTGACCTCCAAATTTCAAGCTCTCTAATTTATTCTCAACACACACAATAATTGGAGAATTATAATTAAGAACTATTGCCTCATTCAACAGTGCTCAAAGCTGTAAGCAGAAGGCAATAAGGTACATGGAATATGCCAATAGAACAAGTTCACTTTTTCCATCCAACAGGCAACAGTTATTACTGAAAAATCAAACCAATAACATTACTATTTGAAAGGAAGGTCAAGGATGCCCCTGACATCTTCCTCCTTCCAAGTCCTCTGAATTCAGAAACCCCAAACTCCTCCTATTATTACCACCACCTTTTTGCATGACAATGGGACATCGCAACTGACATTCAAGGGCCACAACACTCCAAAGGTTTCAGAGTAACAGCCGTGTTAGTCTGTATTTGCAAAAAGAAAAGGAGTACTTGTGGCACCTTAGAGACTAACCAATTTATCTGAGCATAAGCTTTCGTGAGCTACAGCTCACTGAGAGCCAGCAATGCCCCTCTGCCATGTACACTGGTCAAACTGGACAGTCTCTACGTAAACGAATAAATGGACACAAATCAGATGTCAAGAATTATAACATTCATAAACCAGTCGGAGAACACTTCAATCTCTCTGGTCACGCAATTACAGACAGGAAGGTCGCTATCTTACAACAAAAAAAACTTCAAATCCAGACTCCAGCAAGAAACTGCTGAATTGGAATTCATTTGCAAATTAATTTAGGCTTAAATAGATACTGGGAGTGGCTAAGTCATTATACAAGGTAGCCTATTGCCCCTTATTTCCTCCCCCCCAGACGTTCTGGTTAAACTTGGATTTATGCTGGAAATGGCTCACCTTGATTATCATACACATTGTAAGGAGAGTGGTCAGTTTGGATGAGCTATTACCAGCAGGAGAGTGAGTTTGTGTGTGGTGGTGGTGGTGGGGGGGGGGGGGGGGAGGGTTGAGAAAACCTGGATTTGTGCTGGAATTGGCCCACCTTGATTTTCATACACATTGTAAGGAGAGTGATCACTTTAGATAAGCTATTATCAGCAGGAGAGTGGGGTGGAAGGAGGTATTGTTTCATGATCTCTGTGTATACAATGTCTTCTGCAGTTTCCAAAGTATGCATCCGATGAAGTGAGCTGTAGCTCACGAAAGCTTATGCTCAAATAAATTGGTTAGTCGCTAAGGTGCCACAAGTACTCCTTTTCTTTTTGCAAATACAGACTAACACGGCTGCTACTCCGATACATTAAGATATATCTTAATTTTTATAATCTTGGCTAACAAGGTGTGTAAGGTTCCTAGATTTTTTTTTTTTATTATTTTGGGAGACATGAAGGGAGAATAGAAAACCGCAAAAATAAAAAGAAGAAAACACTTTAGTTCCTGCAACTCAAACTGATCCCTGCTCACTGAGTGAAAAATTTTAAACAAACCTGGATCTTCTGAGGAAACAAATCAGCTAGAAACATAGTAAAATAAGAAACAAAGGATTTACAGGAAGTACCAGAGTGAAAGACATCCCTTCTGTTTTTCTTTTGTTTATTCCAAACTTCTTCTGCAAATGCATTGGGTGTACGCCCCATGCAAAGATTTCCAGTTCCTACATTTTGTAAATATGAGGTAGCCTGTTCTATTGCATGCAGTAACTTTTTTCCAACTCTTCCCTTCACATCTCCAGAAGCCCAGTCTTCTATTCCTAAACATGGCTCACTTTATAAGACTCCTTACAGCTCCCCAGCGAACCCTTTCCATCCCCATAGCTTGATCTCTTGACACAGCCTCTCTCCTATTAATAGCTCCCAGAAGGAGGGATTCACACCTCCTGATAACCAAAATTTCTCCCTGGCACAGCACTGGAGCAAAATCAGCCAGTGTTCAGTTTACATACACTTGGATATTAAAAGTTTTCCTAAGGGTTAATGATTTTTGTCATTATCATATTAGTGAGGTAAAACCAGCACAGTCGATACCACTTATTCCTGTAAGAAAATTTAAAATTCTACTTTCTCTTGATCAAACTGTGTAGACAGAAGAGACGCTTTACCTTCTGTTCCTGATCAAGAAAACGTAAATTATGACCCAAATGCAAATTTAAGAGCTGAAGTTATATAGTTTGTAACATGCCATTTGCATTTACCCTCCTCCAATATTGTGGTCAAATAGATACTTCTGGTGACTTCAACAAGAAATTTGCTTTCACATACCTACTTTCAATTATAGCTAGAGATTTTGTATTAGATACGGGTCAAAGAAAAAAGAAAGTTAAAGTATGGTGCTGAAATGTACAGAATTGTGTATTGGTACCATGCAAAGGCTTCCAATTTCTGAATTGTATAAATACAAGATAGAGCTGGCTATTGTATATAGTTATATCCCAAAGCACTTTCCAACTTCTTCCCTTCACATCTCCAGAAGCCCAAATGGAAAAGGAAAAATTTATTTTTATGGAGTGCAAAAACTCACACCAAAACCAGTATCGAATTTATTATCTGCTGACTTACTTTGTGGAAGAGGTCCAGAAAGGATCTGGGTTAGACTACTTTTCTGGCAAATAGAGACAGCTCAAGCTTACTCCATGGAATTACTCCTGGGAGAATTCTGTGCCACTGCACAATTTTGCAGAAATTAATGGTGGGTGTGCAGAATTTCCATCTGTCCCCCCACAGAAATAGGCTGTAGAGATGTTGGCCACCAGTAGGAGCCGCTGGACCTGGCAAAACCCAGCTCGCTCGCAAATAGAAGACAAGGCTGGGGGGAGGGAGAGGGAACTGGAGGGTTTCCAGGGTTTCCCCGGGCTCTAGGAGGGTAGGGTCTGTGAGTGTCTTGGGGGTGGGGGGAGAGGAAGAGAGAGAAGAGGAGGAGATGTGCACCTGCAGCTGGCCTTGGGGGAGGGTGGGGGTATGGAGTGTGAGTGTCTGGGCGGAGGTGGTGTGAGAGTGTCTGGGCCAGGGAGGGCCCCACAGCAGGGCTCTGGGGGAAAGAGGTATGAATGTCTGGGCCCCCTGGCTGTGCTGGGGGGGAGCGAGGGGAGGAGAAGAGAAGACGATGACAAAGAAGCAGGAACTGGGTTGTCGTAGGGGTTTCTCTCTACTCCTGGGGGAAATTTTGTTTGCAGAATTTTAAATTATTGTGTGCAAAATTTAATTTTTTGGCACAGAATTCCCACAGGAATAATGGAATTCTGGGGCTTCGCCACGTCCCTTCACTCAGGATGAGTCCTTCCACCTTCCAAAGCTGTACTGAAACACTAAATTCTAATTAGCATACTGAAACTTTTTACCAGTAATGCTTTATTAGATTATATTAACTATACATACACATGCACCTTGAAGAGGCCATTGTAGAAGCATATGAAAGACTTCTCAAAGAAGCCAGACTAAGAGGAGGAGGCAAAGTCCCAGAGAAGCAGTCAATTTTGTTATTCTTAACAATTACTTACCCACCAGTTAAACATCATAAGAAGGACAATACTGGGTCAGACCAAAGGTCCATCCAGCCCAGTATCTTGTCTATCGACAGTGGCCAATGCCAGGTGCCTCAGAGGGAGTGAACCTAACAGGTAATGATCAGTGATCTCTCTCCTACCATCCATCTCCACCCTCTGACAAACAGAGGCTAGGGACACCATTCCTTAAACATCCTGGCTAATAGCCATTAATGGATTTAGCCTCCATGAATTTATCCAGTTCTCTTTTAAACCCTGTTATAGTCCTAGCCTTCACAACCTCCTCAGGGAAGGAGTTCCACAGGTTGACTGTGCACTGTGTAAAGAAGAACTTCCTTTTATTTGTTTTAATAAACAAGTTTATTGTTAATTAATGCTGCCCATTAATTTCATTTGGTGGCCCCTAGTTCTTATATTATGGGAACAATAACTTTTCCTTATTCGCTTTCTCCACACCACTCATGATTTTATATCCCTCTATTACATACCCCCTTAGTCTCCTCTTTTCCAAGCTGAAAAGTCCTAGCCTCATTAATCTCTCCTCATATGGACCCGTTCCAAACCCCTAATCATTTTAGATGCCCTTTTCTGAACCTTCTCTAATGCCAGTATATCTTTTTTTGAGATGAGGAGACCACATCTGTACGCAGTATTCAAGATGTGGGTGTACCATGGATTTACGTAAGGGCAATAAGATATTTTATCTTATTCTCTATCCCTTTTTTAATGATTCCTAACATCCTGTTTGCTTTTTTGACTGCCGCTGCACACTGCATGGACGTCTTCAGAGAACTATCCACAATGACTCCAAGATCATTCTCCTGATTACCTGTAGCTAAATTAGCTCCCATCATATTGTATGTATAGTTGGGGTTATTTTTTCCAATGTGCATTACTTTACATTTATCCACTTTAAATTTCATTTGCCATTTTGTTGCCCAAACACTTAGTTTTGTGAGATCTTTTTGAAGTTCTTCACAGTCTGCTTTGGTCTTAACTATCTTGAGCAGTTCAGTATCATCTGCAAACTTTGCCACCTCACTGTTTACCCCTTTCTCCAGCTCATTTATGAGTAAGTTGAATAGGATTGGTCCTAGGACTTGACCCTTGGAGAACACCACTAGTTACTCCTATCCATTCTGAAAATCTACCATTTATTCCTACCCTTTGTTCCCTGTCTTTGAACCAGTTCTCAATCCATGAAAGGATCTTCCCTCTTATCCCATGACAACTTAATTTACATAAGATCCTTTGGTGAGGGACCTTGTCAAAGGCTTTCTGGAAATCTAAGTACACTATGTCCCCTGGATCCCCCTTTGTCCACATGTTTGTTGACAACTTCAAAGAACTCTTAGTAATCTATTAGACAGGATTTCCCTTTACAGAAACCATATTGACTTTTGCCCAATTTATGTTCTTCTCTGTGTCTGACAATTTTATTCTTTACTATTGTTTCAGGTAATTTGCACGGTACTGACGTTAGACTTACCGGTCTGTAATTGCCAGGATCACCTCTAGAGCCCTTTTTAAATACTGACGTTACATTAGCTATCTTCCAGTCAGTGGGTACTGAAGCCGATTTAAAGGACAGGTTACAAACCATAGTTAATAGTTCCGCAATTTCACATTTGAGTTCTTTCAGAACTCTTGGGTGAATGCCATCTGGTCCCGGTGACTTGTTACTGTTAGGTTGCTCAATTAATTCCAGAACCTCCTCTAGCGATACTTCAATCTGTGACAATTCCTCAGATTTGTCACCTACAAAAGATGGCTCAGGTTTGGGAATCTCCTTAACATCCCCAGCCGTAAAGACTGAAGCAAAGAATTCATAGCTCAGTGGTTTGAGCACTGGCCTGCTAAACCCAGGGTTGTGAGTTCAATCCTTGAGGGGGCCATTTAGAGATCTGGGGCAAAAATTTGGGATTGGTCCTGCTTTGAGCAAGGGGTTGGACTAGATGACCTTCTGAGGTCCCTTCCAACCCTGATATTCCATGATTTAGTTTCTCTGCAATGACTTTATCGTCTTTAAGTACTCCTTTTGTATCTCGATTGTCCAGGGGCCACACTAGTTGTTTAGCAGGCTTCCAGCTTCTGATGTACTTAAACATTGTGTTTATTACCTTCTGAGGTTTTGGGCTAACTGTTCTTCAAACTCCTTTTTGGCTTTTCTAATTACACTTTTACACTTAATTTGGCAGTGTTTATGCTCCTTTCTATTTACCTCACTACGATCTGACTTCCACTTTTTAAAAGATGCCTTTTTCATCTCTCACTGCTTCTTCTACATGGTTGTTAAGCCATGGTGGCTCTTTTTTAGTTTAATAGTTTAGTTCTAGGCTGTAGTGGGCAATACGGAAGGAGAGGAATTCCTTCCTTAAGTATTAGTATGATACTTGGGGACCTCTGAACAATGCTTCTGAACAGGAATTAAGGTCAAGCATTTTATAAACATGTTAATGGGTGATCAATTGGAAAATTTTCTGATTCTTCTGTGGTGGCTGATGCTTCATCATCTGCCAAGATGTTACTGCAGAGCATGCTGAATGGGCTTTGATCCACTCAGACGGTTTATCTTTGGAACTCGCTGATGCAGAGTTTGACTTTGAAAACTCTAGACATTTTCAGACCCAGGTACGGAAGGTAAAGGAAAGCAATGATTACACCCTGAACTAGAAGATTCTACGATGATAAAATTTAAGAATGCGTCTCATACTCATAATGTGCAATGCTCTTTAGGGTAAAACTAAAGTAATGAACTCCCTCGATGTATGGAAAAAAGTTCCTTTGTAATTACTGATTCTGGGAATTATTCTGGAATAGTAAGTGACTGTCTTTGTGGAAAAAATAATAAAGCTTGTGCCTTCTAAGAGCAGACACTCTTCTTGCTGACATAATTGCAACCCGGAATCATGATTCTGTAAAGAAAATGTATGGAATTTACATCTTGCGTCTCAGTGAATAGGTTGTGAAGACTGCAGATCCGTAGATCTGCAGGAAGAGAGGATGGGTCTGACTGCTGGTTTGGACAGATGTACTACCCTATGGAATCTTGAAATACCTGCTTAATATTTCAACGATCTGAGCTTATAACACTATTTAATGCTGAGACAAAAAGAAACAAGTGGGAGATTTCAGACCAAAGAAATCCAGAACTACAGTTTCTGATTTCCTAGGATCTCTCTCCAAGCACCTGAAAGAATTTTGTCCAAATTTGTGTGTAAGCAGAGAAGATGAAAGGCTAGAAGAGTTTATTACTTAGGATGAACATCCCATCCTATTTAGGACTTGATGATCAATGACCAAGCTGTCAGTTTCAGGTAGTCAAGATTGGGATTCTGCAGCAGGATCTGCAACAGAGCATCCTAATTGGTGAGAAATTGAAATAAGACCGTTAGGATAACCCCAGTAGGTCCAATCTGTGTTAACAATGATTATGCCTTCATCTTTTTAATTGCTTCTCCTTACAGTGGAAGGGATGGGGCCTTAGAAGCACACAAAGAAACCATTTAGGCCCTCTGTGAACCAGAACATATCCTCAGTTAACCTTGGTCTGTTTCCCTTAACTCTCCATTCCAATTGGATGGAAATATAACTATATGAGGGATAGCTTGGCTCTCTGGATATTTGCTGGAATACTTCTTCATTCAACCCATTCTGGGTTGTCTACCTGAAGAAAACTTAGTCCACTTTTTGGTTTTATGGTATCCTTTTATTTTGATCTTGATTGAAATAGGAGAGTTCATGCTTAAGCATTTAGACTTGAGATTCTTTGCACTCCCTCATTGATTTATATACGTAATGATCATTGTGTTGCCCGACTGCCAGAACAGCCAACCTGATTTCTCATCCCTAGGAAGCTGGTGGTATGGAAAAGGCTGGCCTCTTGACTGAAGAAAAGGTTCTATCATCACATGGACTTCCTGTTTCTACCAGCAGAGGGACAATCACAGTGGATGGCATCCTCATTTTCCTCTGCGTCTTGTTTGAATGGTCCTGGAACTCCTGAAACTCACATGCAGTCTTGTACATATTCATGTGACCAGAAGACCTGGGAGCTGCAGGTAAGGATGGACTGGTGTTTCTCCACAACGTAATGCCTTAGATCAGTGCCTGAATCTAGTCATGCTTTTCCTATGTCAGGAACACACTGGCCCTCCTTGTATTTATCAACTTCTAAGCAACTATGTTGCCTAACAAGGGGTATATATGAGTTCCTACAGTCCAGAGTCTTGCTATCACCACTATTATTTTTGACAAAAATCTGGAGGCAGAGGATAGACCTAATTGCAATACTCTGCACTGGCAGTTTGGTAGGTGAAATTGATAAACTGCTGATAGCAGTTAAGCTTCTGTCAGGGTCCAGCAATATCAGGTCATATGCAGGAGATTCTGCTGCTATACTGGAAGAGTGCCCTGTATTTTAATCTTCAGCTACCTGTTCAGTTTCTTGATGTCTAGGATGATCTGGACTTCACCTGATCTATTGCTTAATATGAAAATAGAGCAGACCCTGAGGTATCTTTGGTCTTAAAAAGACAAGCTCTATTGCCCCAACTTGCAATAAATGTGTTATTCAGTATGGATTGATGTTTGTTACTCTTCAAGGTTTGAGACAGAAAGAAAGAAGAATGTGGAGGAGACAACCCCAAAGTATTCTTGCTATGCTCTCTAGTACCCACTGTCTGAGTCATGAGTCTGAAGAGCACGATATTTTGCCTCCTAGCCCTGGGCAGAGGCAGACTTTCTTACAGACACATTGATGGTATGACTGAAAGGAGGAAAAGTGGCCATTTCCTGATCTGGCTTTCTCCCTGGCATTTCATGCCCAGGCTTTATTCTTGAAATAAGATGGTATCTTTGTTCATAGGAAGAAAATAACTTCTGCCATTTTGACTTTGCTGGAGTGGGTAGCAAGTAATTTGGTTTGTCCAAACTGTCACTTACCAGCTTTTCAAGCTTCTCCTCAAAAAGGATTCCACTTAAGAATTTTGAGATGGTGAATTTGCAAAGTGTAATTATCTGCAGTCTTGTGTTTAAGATGGAGTTGGTGGGTGTTTGGCCATGGAGTCTGCAGCCATGGCCCTTGCTGCTAACCTCATGGAAATCATGGACCCATCACTATTTACCCATCACTATGAATACAATAGCTAAGAATAACTTTCTTCATAACAAACTTAAAACTTATTGTGGCTCTGGGGGGCGGCAGCAAGCATTTGCTCTCATGAAATATGTAATTACCAGAGTAGCTCCCAGGCCCTATGAAAGATAGCTTCTATCTTCCTGCCAGGAATTACTATACGGTTTACAACGGATGGTACCACTGCAACTATCGACGTGGGAGCATTTGGGGTTTTGAAAGCTTACAGAGCATAATGTGTTGCGGACAGTCTCTTCCCCATGTCAGAGATCTCCCATTCCTCCCTTACAACCTCTTTGAAGAAAGAGAAGGGGAACTGCAAATTCTGACTTAATACTGAATAATATTTGCCCTTGGATATCAATTGTTCATCCTCCATTTTGGATGGATCTCAATGGGGAAATCACCTTTCTTGCCCATTACCTTGAACATGTCTGTGGAGAAATGACCTCTTCTGGTTCTCTAGCTCAGGGTTACAAAGGTTTAAAGTCAAGAGTACTCCTTTCATGAGATTAACTACAGCTGGAGCTAGAAGAGAAGGATAAGGATCTGGAATGCTTCCGAACTATTGAATTCCTCTTTGTTCTGCCCTTTTGGAATTCTTTGCCTTATCTTTCTCCCCCATCTGAGAACTGGTCCCTTTTTCAGGACTTAACCATGCTCTGGGCCCCTGTGCCCTTCATCATCTGATATGCACTTAGTAAGGAAATGAAGGGAAAGGTCCTTGAAGGAGCCTAGATCCTCCTTTGGAGGGAAACCAAGTTAGAATAAATACCAGATTTCTTGACAAGGATTGCAATTATCACTTTAAGAATGTGAGAAGAGACTTTTGAGCTTGTTGCCTTAGTCGTGGACTGGACCAATGGGGAAGGAGTTAATGGGAAAAATCCATGATCAGCAAGCATTGACCTGACTGTAGATTCACAGGCACTAAACAGGATCTGAATAGGACTGATTCACCCTTGAAGAGAAGTCTGAGCGGTTAAGGTAAAGAATGGAAAAGCCCAACCAACGTTAAGAATCTGAGCCCATTTTTGGCAAAGTGCTTTTAGGCTGGGAGAATTGCGACAGAACTCCCCCTCCGGAGATGGAAGACCTCTTAAATGGTTCACCTGCTCCATTTGGTCACAACTGCATCATGCTCAGGAAAAGAAGAAATAGAGGTAAAGAAGACTGATGGGTGCTTTAATTTGGTGCACCATGCCCCTAAAAACTGCCCCTGGATGAAGACTGAAAAGAAGAGAAATACTGCTCACTGCTACTCCAAGTCTGCCTTTTTAAACACAAGTATGATAATGGAAAAAGTGAGAAATCAAAGCTGCTGTTATTTGCATGGCCAGAAGCAGGAATTCTGCAGTATGCCTAAGGATATGGCTGAGCCTCATGAACGAGATTATGTTCAAAATGGGAGAAGAGGTCATGACCCAGAAAAGTGAATTAGCACCTATTGGCAGGTCTGACACATCGGTGCCAAATTTTCCTTCTTTACTGAAGAAAGGAGAAATAAAGAAATGACTGACAACTGAACAGCAAAGTGAAACATGTATCCCTTCAAAGAACCACAAGTTTCACTTTTATTTATTTTAAAAAACTAGTCAAAGCTAAGAACAAGCACTAGCTGTAGGATTTAGTTTATAGCACTTAGCTGTTGCACAACTAATAACAGATTTAAAAAATATGACATGCCATATAAAACCTATAGAAATGGCATTCATTTGTAGCAAGCTTTGTTATAAAAAACTAGACTAAACAAAAGACAATAATAAAAATAAAAAGACATAAAAGTGGTCATCTAAGAGCAAATGTTAAACAGATGAACTTCCAAACCAGGAAGATATACAACAACTTTATAAAACACACTTCAAATTTCCAGATTCCCAAAGGCAACATAAAAGAAAGAATGAACTCCAAATATTGGAAGATTTTTAAAAATTTGTATTTAAGTTGAAAAAGATTAAAAAAATAATGCTACTTTGCCACTCAATAATTAAATATGGGATGTTTCATATGTTACACAGTGTAGTTTCTTTGGAAATCATGTTTGCTTAAAAAAAACAAACCAAAAAAACACTTCTACATCTGTTCCTCAATGCCAGCTAGGGAGTAAAGGAATTTTAAGAAGAAATATACACTTTCCCTCCCCGAATGTGGAACACTGCCCATTGCTGACTGATAGCACAATGAAAAGATAACATTTTAATTACAGTAAGATTTCCTGGCACAATGTGCTCAATTACTACAATAGAAGAACCTAAGCCAATTGACTGTGGCATTAAACAGTTATATTTTTATTGCTAAAACTCTGCCAAATCAAACGTAAACACCATTTTCCCCTTACAAAGTTCTACTTTTTTAACAAACCAAAAATGAATAACATACCCATTTTTTTGTAGTACTCTTCCCAAGCTTTGGTGTAATCAACCTGCCCTGCTGGTGCTGGATTTGGTTGTTCTCCTGATTTATAGGAAGTAAAAATAAAATAATGCATGAATTTAGTTATATACTTAAACAAAATATTTGTATACTAACATTTCCAAGCATCCAGCTATTAATTAATTTGAAACAAAAAATGGCTTAAATATTTACATATAATTTACTTATGAATGCAATTAATCTGCTACAACACACTATAAAAATAAGCTTATTTACTAGCTAATGCTAAAATAACAAAACCGTACATAATCATTAGTTCAAAACTTAATACTTTAAATTTCAAGAATTCAAGAAATCTATAACACTCACATACTGTGCAAATGCCACTTGCAGTCTAAAATGTTTTAGACCAGGTGCACACACAAAGTTGTACAGATATAAATCACGGTGTGATTTTATACTGATTTAGTTAAACTGGTATGACTTTGTGCTTGGACTCCCATATTGGTTTAAACGAGACATATCAGTTGAGTTTGCACCTGTAAATTTAAAAAACTACTTGCTTACAAAAATCAGACATAAAAATACAGACGTGTCACAGCACACTATTATGGAAAAATTGCTTACTTTCTCATTTTATCTGTATAAAATTTTAGTTTGTATTAACTTCACTAGTGCTTTTTATGTAGCCTGTTGTAAAACCAGGCAAATATCTAGATGAGTTAATGTATCCCCTAGAAGGCCTCTGCATACCCCCAGGATATGGGTACCCCTGGTTGAGAACCACTATTTTAAAGTATCAGAAGGGTAGCCGTGTTAGTCTGGATCTGTAAAAGCGGCAAAGAGTCCTGTGGCACCTTATAGACGAAGTGGGTATCACCCACGAAACCTTATGCTCCAATACGTCTGTTAGTCTATAAGGTGCCACAGGACTCTTTGCCACCATTTTAAAGGTTATCCCTAACACTCATGAACCTGAAGCAAAGCTGCAAGTTTAAAGTTTTGGCACTAGAAGTAAGGTTTTTCCAACACAATAGGCTAATTTGCAATAAATTAGCCCTTGTATGGGAGAACCCAATCAACATTTACAGGATAAAAGTCTAGGTGGTCCACTATTTTCCTTCAATAATGAGCAGTTTTTCCTTGTAACAGATTGATCTGTGTACCTTGTCCATTAGTTTGGGTCGTAGGTGGTCCACCAGGAGGGGCTGCAGGTGGCGGCTGTGCTTGCTGCTGATAGTAGTGAGCATAATAAGCTGCCCATGCTGCTGAATTGGGGTCTGTTCCTGGCTTACCTGAGAAATAAACCATCACTCTCATATAGTGTAAGCAGTAGGCTTTGTAAAAAAAAAATTCTTACAGATCAAGAATTTTTCTGGCATTCCTAATTTGTCTTCTGAGAAATTTTAATGAAATACTTAATTTTTACCGTAGCTATGTGTGTATTGTAATTCATTTTAACCCATTAAGATCAACTGAATTTGGTTACACTAAAACACAAATACATTAAAAATGGAAGTTATGAAAAAATTTCTGAGCTAAGGTTATCACATTAACCAAGTCAACTTCATTGTCAAGTTTTCGTATTACAGCACACAATCTGTCATGGGGGATGGCTGGGTGTTTAGTGTAGTAAATTACATATGTGCTACGAAGTGTACTTTTGTACAATATTGCTGACCTATGGGTGTTTTAGTAGCCTAACTATACAATTTACATTGCTAGAGGCGTGGTTCAGGAATTCAAAGATTTTAATTTTTTTGTATTTAAAATGTCCATGGCACTGTAACATGGACATTTTTTGTTTTGATCAACGTAACTCTGCAGAATTTCAACAAAAGTTTTCCCAATGTAATCTCACACTAACAGCATCATTTTGGGGGTAAGTATGGATATAGTGAGATGGTTTTAGCAAAGGAGTTTCATTCTTTTAAATAAGTTTGCAATTAATTTTTAACAGGGAAAACAGGTTAAAGACAGTGTTAATCACTTGGAATATGCAACAAGTGTCCCAAGATCCTGAATGCCCATCCTTGCATAGCTATGAATATCAGGCAATTTTACAGTTTTAGCTGTTAGAAGGTGTAAACCATGTTACCACTGTTACACCTACCTTCTACATATCTGATCATCTCTTTCCCTTCCATCCATTATTTTTAATTATAGCTAGAGTCTCAAATGTCTTTGCTTCCAGTCCTCTTGGTTCTCCCATTTATCCACATTCACCTTTTAGGAACAATTTACTCTTTCTGCTGAACCACATGAAGATAATTACACCACCAGTTTGCAAAAGAAGCTTTCAGGTACATCAAGGATTGGAAAACTTCATGTGGCTCAGCAGCAAATGTGGGTGTGTGTTCTTGAAGCTTATGGATACCTGTTTATGAACATGGGTGGCTAATCAACAGAGTTGGAGGCAAAAAAAAAAATTACAACTGGGATTCTCAAGACAGAACTAAGCATATGGGAAAAGGATGATTGAAACTGCACCCATGGACAAAATCAGTGAGGGAGCGCCACAAACTGAACAGATGGAAAAAATTACATAGGTGCTCTGGAGAGAACTAATTGGGTAGAGCAGAGGAGAAAACAATAAAACATTACTAAAAGAAAATGAAAGCCAAATACTGAAAATGCACACAGCACTAAAACAGCATGTTCTAAATATAAATTTTAAAGTTAAGTATTTTAAAACACTGGGTCAGATCTCAGGGAGGAGATTTAAGACCCCCCCCACCCCCCAAAAAACAAACAAACAAACAAGCATCTCTGACCTGGCTGGTCCCAAGGAACAACTTAGAGTTAACTTTTTTTTTTTTTTGGAGGGTGTGGTGAAAGGGATGCTGAAAGGGGGTAGTGTAGGAGCTGCTATGCCAGCCCTACCATTGAGGCATTCCCCCAGTACCAGGGGAATTCTTGTGTAGCCAGTTAGTTTGCTTTGTGGCTGCAGAACAGTGCAAAGCAAGGGACAGGATCTGGTCCACTGATTCCTACTTATTCTAAAATGCTGATACTATTATAGTACAGTTCATCAATTACAAAATTTCAGTTTGATCCTATGATCTCTACGCTAGTACCAACCTAACACTTGAACCATCCTAATACCACCCCTAACTATATACTGAGTCACTCCTTGACTGAATACTGAATGTTTACTGAGAGAATACAAACACCAAGATCAAGGTTTGTCATTCTTTTGCTTCTGCACTCCCATGCAGTTCACACATTAATTTATTGAAAGTTTGAAGAATTGGGCTACCCATAGATGTAAACTGATTACAGTGCTCTCTAGCCCCATCAAAGGAAACTGTCACAGAGAAATTACTTTGAATAGCTCTGCTTTAAAGAACTGAAGATGGGGATATTTTTATATGAATTACTACATCTGTGCATCTCCAGTGCTGTTACAGATGTCAGAAAACTAGAATTTGAAGAATGCTTGACAAAGACCAGTAAAATGAAGAAAAAGAACTCTGCTCACAGCAGAGATGGCCAAAAGTTCTCCATCATTAGAATTACTGGGTCAGGACTAGCGTTGGTCAGAAATGGACTCCCACCGCCAAAAATGTTGACTTCTGGTGAATAACTGAAAGCCCCCCCGCCTTTTTTTTTTTTTTTTGGTTTAAAACAAAATTTCGATTTGGAAATGCTGTAGTGACTCATGGAATTTAAGTTTTAAAGAACCTCATGCCCCTATTATCTACAGACCAGGCTCCTGGTTAGACTGCATCTCCCAAAACTGCACCACAGTCTCCTGTTGATCCACACATCATAGGTGTCCCCAGCTGTAGCGTAGCCCAGAATCTACAGTCCAGAAAGGGAACGAGATAAACTACGACCTTGTCTACACTAGAATTTACTTCGGTATAACTTACGTCACTCAGCCCAACCTTAGCACCGGTTTAGACAGCGCTATGTTGGCAGGCGAGCTTCTCTTGCCAACTGCCCTTCATGGGAGGTGGAGAAATTAGGCCAACGGGAGAGCTATCCCGTCAGCTAAGAGCATCATCACCAGAACCACTGCAGCATCAGTGCAGCTACAATGTTGCACTGCTTCTAGTGTAAATGTAGCTTGAAACTCCCATAAAACAGCAGCATTTCAAATTGCAGCCAAAATTGAAAAATATTCCCATTTACTCGTGTTTGGTTTTTCAATTGAAAGCTGGCATTTTTCCACAGAAGCAATTTTCTTTTCTAAAAAAAAATCCAATTTTCATTCAAAAGTGGTTTTGAGAGAAAAATTTTCAACTAGCACTAGCTGGGATTATTGATGAATCTTTTGTACAGCAGGAACAGAGCCTCAAGATCATATTTGTGCTCTGCCAAAATGTAAATATTCTGCAAACAACATGTGCCCAAGGTTTTAAAAAAGGCAATGCAAAACTGAAAATACTGCATCACTATCCTAAAATTTAAGATATTTGCACTTGGAAGAGCAACCCTACAAAAAAATCACCAATTTCTCAATACAACGATGATAAATAGAGACTGTGATTATTTTCAAAGTTTCTTCAGGTGAAGATTTCTAAAAGAGGATGGACTTCAGAATAGATTATGAAAAAAATAATTAAGTACTGAGAATGAAATCCCAGAACCTGATGATCCGGAACAACTTTAATTAAATTAGAATTAATAGGGACTGAAAGTTCTGAAGAATACCCACCCCTCAAAACAGGGAAGAGAAACATGGGAAGTTTGGAGCAATTTAAGGGGCTTAATTTCATCTGGATCAACACTACTTACTCAGAAAAGATTTTGTTACAGCAGAAATAGTAAGAAACCATGTTCACTAATAAATTAGAAGGGACAATGGTCAAATGTAAAACCCCAAATCTATTTGTTAGAGAGGATCACAGAAGCATAATGTGTCAGAGGAATGCATCTGACATAGTGGTCTCTCTGAACAAAATGGGCACAAAGACAAAAATGAAAGTGAATTTAATGGGAAAAGAAAACTTCACTTCAACACTGTAAATAATTCTGATATTCAACGGACTAGGAAAATTGAAGTGAAATTGGGATGCATGCCCCCAATGTTATGCTTTCCTTAACAAGAAGAAAGCATAGTCCTGCTTTTCTGGCAACTGATTTTCCACAATTCACCACCAACACATGGTATATGTGGAAGTGCACATTCAAAGTGGGTATCAATGAAGTAGATTCCAAGGAGAAACAGCTTTTCAGATTTACTCGTATAAATAAAAAGAAAAAACACACTTTTAAAAGCAGGCCACGTACAATCATGCATTGAATGTGTGCCTGAACAAAACCTTTTATAAAAAGACTGAATTTCTTACCTGGATCTGGTGGATTTGGTGGCTGCCAGTGTGGATAGGCATTTCCCCACCCTTGTGGAGCATATGGGGCTGGAGGGCCACTGTAAAAGACAAAGAGCCACTTACAATGAAATCCAATTTGAGAATCACCTTTTGAAAAAAAAAAATAAGATAACTGAAGTGTTACTTACTGAGGTGCGGGACCAGGAGGCCCTGGATTATAAGGAGCAGGATTATACGGTCCCATAGGATTGCCAGGACCTGGTGGTCCAGGAGGTCCATGTGGGCCAGGAACAACACCATGGGGCCCATGAGGAACAGGTGGACCCAAAGGATTTACTGGACCCTATAACAGGAAAGAAGTGGGCGGGGGAAGAGTGACCCCCATGTTTTCACACACCGGAAACACAAGTCTGAATTCCAATAGAAGCTCATCTAAAAGGTTTCACCCAGGTGTTCTCTAAACTTTTCCTTCCAAGCGCTGATTCATTAGGAGTTCTTTCCTAGCTAGCACTCCAATGCCTTCCTCCCATTGATTTGGTTCTCAAGGACCACGCCATTACAACACCCACACTGTTTATGGACAACCTCTCCTAATAACCAACAACAGCGGGTTTAATGTATCAAGATATTCAAAAAATCAAAATACTTCATTCTGTTGACCACCAGAAAAGTCTTTATGTTCATGTACAACTGATGATTGAGAGACAGTAATTAGACAACCACTGGCTTAAACTTTACTAGTAGGATTAAAAAAAAAGACAGAGGATATGAATGTTCTGAACGAAGATATGAAGATATAAAACAAGTCATTCTTCATTTCAACCAGAGAATTCATTTAGAAAAATTAAATGTGAAAAGTTTTACTTTTAATCAAAGGATATTGTTTCAGTTCAATTCTCTGCAAAAAAAGAACATTACCAAACTATGCATGAACTATTCTGAGCATTGTATAAAAATCAATACAGGTTTTTTAGTCCAACTGCTCACTGTTTGCATACTTAGATACTTAATTACAAATTCCAGATGCACAAAAACTGTGAAAATAAAGTCAAGAAGAAATTATAACTATGTGCAGGCAAACAAAAATGATTTAAATAGAAAAAGCAGCAAGACTACATTATGAACCATGACTGAAACAAATCTACCTGAAGAGAGTAAGAGGAGTTTGTAAAGAAATAAGTTAGTGTTTAATGTAGCTTTTTAAAAAACTTAATAGTTTAGTGGACCCAAATTGGTCTCCTAGGCTGTCAAATTCTTCATTGTCCACAGAACAAGAACAGCAAAAACTGCATTCTGTCTTCTTCCCATTTAATCCTTCACCTCTCAGACTACCATCAAGAGTGCAAATTAGGCTGTGATTATGCTTACATGTCTCATTTTACAATCAGATGCTGATTAACAACAACTTTTAGTTATTATCAACCAGTTAATAACATTTGAACAAGCAACCCAAAAGAGGGAAGAAATAGAAAACAGCCTCAGCCATTCAGTTCAACTTCCTGTATTATCTCAATTGTATCTTGAAGCAATAAGGGATGAGTGTACCGGGGGCCTTTACAGCAAGTAAAAATGCCTTTTCGAATACTCACTCCAATCTTTTCTTCTATAAGTTGCCGAGCATAATCAATTTGTTGTGGTGTCCCGCGGATAGTAAACAACTTCATGTTAGGATCTGCATTCGGTGGAGGATTTCTCTGAAGTTCTATTCTAGCCCCAGATTGCTGACTTATGCTTTTGATAGTTTCACCACCTGTAATCAAAACATCCACCTTTGATGGCAAGACATTTAACTTACATACTAAATAAGATATAAGCAAAAGCCATCTACAAGGAAGTAAGTAAACTACTAAATTACAGAGTTGATAACCTATTCTTTTCAGTTACACATGGTATACAAAAAAATAAAATATTTCCTTGGGTCTGACATATTGTAAACAGTAGAGACCCAGCCAAAAACACACAAACCAAAAAGCAAACAAAACACCAGCCCCAAGGGAAGAGACTGCAAGACAATATCAGTATCTGAAAACCAGTTCAGTAAGAAAGTCATAGAATAGTGCTTTTCTTGCACATGCAGACATGTCACTTATTTAAACTGTAACAAAGTATTAGACAGGAAGATTTCTAAAATTATAAACAGATATATACACTTCACAGAAGTGTTCAATAAGATAAATTATGCATATAGAAACCAGTAAATTTTGTTATTAAGTAAAAATAACCAGAGGAAGGGAGAAAAGATTTAGTTGCCAGTTATGTAATACTAAGAACAAGATAAAATACAGGGAAAACAGAATGAACAAAAAGAAGGAACCTCAACTTCAATTTAAAAGGACACTTAATTTTAACTGACTAACGAAAAACCCGCCTTCCAAATAATGTGCTTTAAAATAAACAAAAACCAAAAAAAACCCCACAATATTTTTTCCCCGTCTGTTGAAGAGCACATACCTGAGCTCCTCCAGAGCAGTGCATGAATGGTGTCATCACGTTAGTATGAATGACAGAAAATACAACTGACCAACAGTGAAGTTAATTTTTGAACAAGTGCTACCAACTGTGCACAAGTAAACTAACTGAAAAGATAAGAACATTTTCCTCTCTAGTCTCCTTTATTTGCAGTAATTTCAAATGTTACTTATAACACTAATAGCTACACAGTTTTCAGATGGGAGATGCATGGTTTAAATGGATACAAGCTTGCACTAGTATTCCAAGTCAAAAGATGAACTACAACAGATCAATAATTTGTATTGTCTGAAAGACTCATTACAAATGAGTAAAAAAAGACAAGGGTAACAATCAAAGAGAATCTCTCATTTGACAGTGTAGTACATCTTAAGTTTTAATTAAAATATTTCAAAGCCTAGTATCTTCTATAAATTGTGGTATTTTGTAAAGGTAAAAAAATCTTAGTAATGAGACTTCATTTTATTAGATCTTTGCTGAAAAGTGCAGAGATTTCTTTTGTGACATAATTACAGTATGTGTGATAAGGAAAGTCTAAATTAAGATCATACTAAAGAACAGTTACACGCACTTGCACCAATTGGAAAAAGGTAAGAGATAAACATTTCAGCCTTTAGTTTTAAAAACTTCAGACTTATTGTTATATTTAAATAATCTTAGCAATGTGCACATTACTATGGCTACCAGAAAAAAAACATTCTTTCCTAAAGAAAAAGGAAATTAGTGCTGCATTAATCAACATGTATACAATGTGATTACATTGTTAAACTAAATTGAAAAAAATCAATGCACTTTTTGCCAAGATTTCTGGTATAACTAACTACACAAAAATGTTAAGTACTATGATTTCTAGTTAGAATATATTTTAGTTTAAAATATATTGCCTTTTCCAATGATTAATCCAGTTTTTCCAGTGGGTACAATAAAATTAAATTCCTGTAATCCACCAGGTGGCCCCATGTTCCAGTTGCCTTGGCCTCTACCCCTTCCTCGACCACCAGGTCCTGGACCACCAGGATTACCAGCCTAATGGAGGGGAAAAGTAACAAGTTAGCACACACTATTAAAACTTACTGCCTCATTTACCGCAATTAATTCATTAGTGACAACAGATGACTCTAGAACGAAGCCCACTGCCAACTAACAAGTGTCAGATTAATACATTTAGAGGCTTTATTATTTGTATATACACACACACAAACAGTAACTTATACAGTTAACATTTAGTTTGATAAGGATTTTTCATTGAAGTGCTTTCAGTCATTTTATGTTCCTGCTTAATTTCAAGATTACCCCAAGTACTGACATACCACAGGAGTCCAGTGGTCTTCCTCAAAATCACTCTGAGGTGCAAGAGGAGGGAAGGAAGACCACCTGGCATCCAGTAGGTGGAAGTGAAGAGATGGGAGGGAAGGCAGTAGTGGCTGGATAAAGGGGACAGGGTTCAGAATGGTGAGGGGAAGAAGCACATTCCAGTTTCATGTGCGCGCACATGCACATAAAGAAGTGGGTAACTGTGCTAGCCTACAGTGCCCTGGTCAGAAAAGTCTGTATAGGAAGCTTTTATGCTCCTGCATCTGATTTAGCACATAGTTGAAGCATATGCACTAAACATAGCTCCCCCTGAAGAATTAAGCAGAAGGTAATGCAGTTAAACACACAATTGCTGCTGTATTTTTTAAAGGATAACCACATACAGTACCCTGCATTTCTGCAGCTGAGAGAGGTATTCACAGACAGAAAACATAAAAATGTTGAAACCACTCCTTTTGTCCCAACCACTTTTTTAAAAAAAAGTTAAAGCTTTAAAAAAATAGTGTGGGAGGGCAAAAAACAGGGATTTCACAGGGAAAAGGAGAGTTCCTCACAATACAGCAACACACAATTGCCTGCCTATTTCAGATATAAAGGTGGGACCATTAGCCAATGATTAGATAAAGGGATAGTAAGGTAGTGCACTAGACAACTGTCAACTGAATAAAAGTAGTTCTAGAATAGCCAGGACAAGACATTGCTAAGGGCTTTAAACTGAACTGAAAAAAAAAAATAACCACCTCACTGACTGCAAACAAGAACTGCGAACAAGTATGTTTTATAGTCCATGGTCAGTTTTCCACACAGACCCAACCAAATACGACCATTAAGTAAGGTTATTAAAATGGACAGATGGCTAAAATGTGGGTTTTTCCTAACTCAAGCTGAAATTTTATTTTTTGCACAAAATATAAATATTAGCTAACCTGGACACTTCGAAGAAGGTCTGTAATAATTTCTGCAGCATGTTGACATCTGTCCGGAGGTCCTGTAATTTGGGCTATTCTATCTGGAGTTGTTCCATCATCTGGAATAAGAATGTAATATTTAAATCAAGCCATGTTTTACTTAAAAATAAAGCTAAGTTGATCAACATTTACACTCACACCACTCACCTGGCTTAAACTGGATTCTAACACCAGCATCATTCTGTATCTTTTTGATCATCTCTCCATTTCTTCCAATTACAATACCAACAGCAAATCGTGGTATTGGGACCTTAAGAGAATACATCATCAATATCTTGAAACAACAAATATTCCAACCAAAAGCCACAATAAAAAGGTATACTGGAAAACTGAACTGGTCACCAACCATACCACCTCAGCCTGCAATCCTGTCAAATCTAAGCAACTACAGAATCATGATCCTAGCTAGTAAATGGATAGGATGGCCAAAAAAAGGGGAAATAAATTCTAGACACCACAGGTTGTGATAGAGGCATCACTTCAGCAGATAGTGGTTTTCTCCCAGTCAGTGCCTGAACAAGGTGTTAGGGGGCCTAGGATACTGGTGTCATTGAACGGTATCTCCAACAGGAACCCTCACCACTCACGGTCATTTACAATGCCATGACTTTTACAATAAAACCCCTCCAAAGCAACAGAAACTGCTGTACTTTATTGATGGCACAAGATGGCTGCTGCATTCCACAAAGAGGTGGTAGTATTTCAGTGGTGAGCAAGTGATACCTATGTGCCATAACCACTTTGGGATACAGTTAAGAGCTTTTAACGTTATTAAACACTCTCAAAGTACATAGTGAAAAATAGATTTTCAACCATACGTACATCTATCCCTTCATTTCCTCCTATTCTTGACCCATATTCATTGCGCGCCTCTCTAAAGCCACCTTGATCACGAATCAGCTCCAACACCATTTCCTTGGCTTGCTAAAGAAGAAAAAAATGTATTTTAGATTCTATAATTTTAAAACTGTTTTGTATACATAAAAAAGATAAAGCTGGAAACAAACTCCTTACTTGAACTTTGTAAGGGTCTCCTGTAATCCTAAGAGGTTTGTCTGCACCAGTGTTCTGTGGCCCATCTTGAATCATGACCATTTTGACTCCTGCTCGTTCCTATTTGACAATATAAAATTGAATTTCCATGCAATTCCAAATTCTGACCTCTCTCTCTCTCTTTCACACATACACACACACACACACCCCCACGTTTAAAACTTACCTGAAGTTGCTTAATGGTCTCTCCACCTTTTCCAATAACTAATCCTGCCTTACTAGCTGGAATCATAATTTCTTGGACAGCATTTCCTGGTCCATCACCATGATGAAAGCCAGGTGTAGGTCTTCCCTTTTCAACTATCTGATCAAGCAGTCTCTTTGCAGACCTGTGAGGACAGACGGACACACACACTGTTACTGCTAAATGTATTATGAACTGCGCATTGTTCCGGTTGGAAAAAATCATTTCACGCAGCCATTTCAAAAAGTTTCTTCATTAAAATTTTAATAGACATTTATATATGTTGATATCCATAAGAGCTGTATTTATCAAATGCTACAGGATGCCTTCCCAGTCTAGCTTCTCTTAACATCTTTATGTGAGACTCCATGAAGATGAGCTCAGTGTGAACATGTGAATGTGATCGATTCACATCCTATTAAGAGTTCTAAAAAGAAGAGTAAACAACTGTACTGGTTTAGACGCCCAATTATATAATGTGAAATAAGAACGTGAACTTGTGACCAAATATCCAAGTCCCTGAAACTGTACTGACGAGACTTATTACCAGTCACTTTCTTCAGCTTTATGGCACTGAGCAGATATTGTGGCTGATGCTTTTCTACTTTCCTCTTCTGTGTTGTCTGTCGGTAGAGTCTGCTAAAAAGTCTTTCATTATCTTGTATTTAGGCCCACCTGTTTTTCTTACTTGTTTACTAGTTGTCCTAGCAAAACTCTACATGATATTAAGCTTCTCCTTTTCCCTTCCTTTAATATCTCAATTTTTAATTTAATTTGGACTATTGCTGAAGATGTTTCCTCCTTCCTCAGCATTAAAACAAGTTCTCAAACTATCAGATATGGTGTGGCTGATAACCTTCTTTCAGCAAATTTCAAGAAGTTCCACCAGACTTCTAGGTAGTTACCCTTTTTCCTTCTCCCCTGTAGCACTCTGATTTACCTTTTCTAGCACCAGAATTTTGCACACTTTTCAATACCAGACAGTAGGGTCTTCCACCACCATGCTACAGTAATTCTAGTTGCAGTTAGGGGATAAGTTTTTAGTTCCTTATGGCTTTTATAAGATGCTGAGTTTTAAGGACAATTTAACAAAAGCACCCAGGGGTTATTGGACAACCTATCATCTTCCTTATGAAATCTCTAAGGGCTTTCCAAAAATGTCTTAATTTTTTGGCGCATTCGTCATACAAGGAGAAATCCTCCTACATTCTCATTTGCCTGTCCTTGTTCCATAAATTTGTTTCCAATTTAAAGTTGTCAATGTTTATCAATAGTCACTTCCATTTTTCTAGTACAAGAAGAAACATTCCAACAATACCAACAAATTACAAAGATAAACATTACTAAAAAACTGCCTTAAATATATATAGTAGACCCGCAAAGTTTTGAACACCAGAGTTACAAACTGACCAGTCAACCACACATCTCGTTTGGAACCAGAAGTACACAATCAGGCAACAGCAGAGGCCAAAAAAAAAAAAAAAAAAAAGGCAGCAAATATAGTACAGTACTGTGTTAAACGTAAATTACTAAAAAATAAAGGGAAAGCAGCATTTTTCTTCTGCATAGTGAAGTTTCCAAGCTATATTACGTCATTGTTCAGCTGGAAACTTTTGAAAGAACCATCATAACGTTTTATTCAGAGTTTCAAACATTTCAAAGTTACAATCTCCATTTCTGAGGTGTTCGTAACTCCGAGGTTCCACTGTGTGCCATGAACTAGCTAAATAGGAAACAAACAATATAACAATCGAACATAAAAAATAAACTGAAAATTTCTACTTTTCCCTTTAGAAGTCATTTGGGAATCAGTTTATTTAGAAACTGAGGACAATTATTGCCTCACCACCTTACTATCGCCAAAGACAGTCACTAAAACTAAATTTCACAACAGAAGTCTGAAATTCTAAACTCCTACTTATTAAGATAACATACAGGCAAGAGTCAAAGGCCTGACCAAACAAAGAGGTCCTGCACCGTGACCTGAAGCTCAGGCTTTTGTACCGTTGAAAAGATCAGGTTCCCTGCATCTTCCACTGAGAGTGACCTACCGCCAGTCTTGTAATGTTTAACCTTAATAACAGACACCTAGAGTGACCTAGAACAGAAATTCTCAACCTTTTTCTTTCTGAATCCCACAAACAAGCGCTAAAAACTCCATGGCCTACATACACCACCACAACTGATTTTTGCATATAAAAGTGAGGGCCGTAGCTAGGGGGATAGTAAGCGGGGCAATTGCCTGGGGCCCCATGCCACAGGATCCCTGCACAGCTACATTGCTCAGGCTTCAGCTTCAGCCATGAATGGCAGGGCTCAAGTAACCAGGCTTCAGACCATGCAGTGGAGCTTTGGCTGTCTGCCCTGAGCCCCAGTGAATCTTAACGCTGACCCTGCTTGGCACCCCTCCAAAATCTACTCGCGGCCCCTGGGGACCCCGGACCCCTGGTTGAGAACCACTGTCCCAGAAGAACTCAACTACTGGGATGTAGGGAGAGGGGCATTCTTTCAGCTATCTTGGTTTCAAACTGTTTAGGGATTTACAGATTAATATTTACTATAAATTTACCATAAATCTAGTTTTATTATATAGAAAAAAATGTATTCCCTGTCCCAAACTGCTTAAAATCCAAATTAAGATCACTACAAAACAGAAGGAGACTATTAGCAGAGAGAGTAAGGAGTAGGAAGATTTTAGAAATGTTGTAGAGAGAAATACTGGCTTAAGGAGAGGAGGAAGGAGCTGAAATGGAAATAAAGAGAGAAAAGCTGAAATGGAAATAAACAAAAATAAAATTGTTGACAATTAAAGAAAGAAGTAGTCAGGGACATCTAGGAACAGATATCCAGAGAAGCAGTTGGGAATAGTCTGAACCAGGGGTTCTCAAACTGGGGGTCGGGACCCCCTCAGGGGCTTGTGAGGTTATTACATACAAGGTCGCGAGCTGTCAACCTCCACCCCAAACCCCGCTTGCCTCCAGCATTTAAAATGGTGTTAAATATATTTAAAAAGTGTGTTTAGCTTATTAGGGGGTGTCGCACTCAGAGGCTTGCTGTGTCAAAGGGGTCACCTCTAAAAAAAAGTTTGAGACCCACTGGTCTGAACACAAGGGGAGAGAAATCAGATCAATCCATGTTGAGATGCTCCAGGGCATGAGACGGGGAAGGGCCCTTTCCCAGAAGGCTGGAAGGAGGAGATTCAAACAGAGCCTCCTATGAGTCCCAGCTCTGGGGCATTGTGCCATCACACACAGGGAGGGAAAGGTCTCATTGTCTGTGTCCAATCAGGAAATAAGGTTCCACCTCACCTCACCTCCTCCCACTTGGGTATGCTTCCCTCACAGTCCTTCTGAACAGCAGCAGACAGGCAGCTGGGGATGGTGGAACAAGGGGAAGGGGTTCAAAAAATGTCCAAGCTGCAGCTCGTGGGCCATATGTCTAACATCTTCACACCAGGTACTTCCTCAGACATTTCAACATTACTTCTACTCTCTAATATTTTTAAACCAATTATTTTCCCAGCAAGGTCCTTATAATGTAAGGACTTTAGAAGAGCACAGACTGCATTATCTGGGTTTGATAAGGATGCCCAGATTTCACAATGGTTACACAGCAGGCTGCAACTCTTCTCCACAGGCCTAAGCATACTCTCCTGTTGAGTGTAACAAGAGGCAACTCTGCATAACTAAAGCCTACTGAGTCCTGTGGGAAGAAAAAGTAATTGTTCCTTTATTGCTGCAAGAAGCACTAATGAATACATCCAATAACAGGTCAAATAAATATTTTTATAATATTTTAGTTTACCAACAACCATCGTTTAAAGAGTCAGGTAATTCCGATTCAAATTTACATTAAAAAACAAAAAAAACCCCCAAAGATCTGAAAATGGATATTTAGGAATATGCTTTCCTCCCCAGGTTCTGTGCAAAAAAATCCAAAGAGGAAAACAAACCTGTCCCCAAACCTGGCTCTTTCTGATTCCCAGCACTCTTTCAGAAGCTGCAGGAACCAAAAATCAGCTCTTCAGTTCTCAACAACCCATGCTAATGTTAGGGAAAAAGAGTTTCCCTCCCGTCTAGGGTTGGGAGGGTAGCCTTCCCTGTATTAGCCAAACAAACACAGAGTCAGGACTCTAAGATAAAATGAGGCACTTTAATGCTAGCAAGTACAACAGCTGAAGGGCTCACCAATTCCTACACAGAGGAATATGGCGAAGCCCAGTCACTAACACTGCTATTTACAAAACTATTTTTTAAAAATCCATCACCTCATCTTAGGTTCTAGGTTCTGTGCATTATAGCTCAGCTTGATGAATCCAGTAAACCATAATTTAAAACTTCTCTCTCTCTTTAAATACTATAACTATCAAAAAAAAAAAATTTAAACTCTGGTGAAATTCTTTGCATGTCATAATTGACAAAACCTCTTATCCAATTAATTTCAAATTTCATAGACTGTGGCCAAGATAAACAGACTGTCAATCTTCAGGAAGGTATTTCTCTTTGTATGTTAAATTTTACACAAATACCAAAATAAAGCTTGTAAAAAATTCAGTTGTAATTCTAAATTTGGATAGGTAGCTGCTGCCCCATATTGATAACAACGGCTGCAGATGTCATTTAACAAGATCAGCATGGATCCTTTTTAGGTGGATGGACAACAGTAAGTCTGTTTTTAACCCCAGTCTAAACCACATTTGTCCAGATCAAAGATAAAGTTAGGACTGAAATTGCTACAATACCTCTCTCAAACATCTGCCCCCAAATTATGGTCACAGTAGATAACTGGCAAGAATATTCACATTAAGAGATAGCTTCCTGAAGAGCGAACCCGCCACAGTTACTGAAAAATGGATGGATTTCCAAAGAGCAATACCAACTGCCATCAACTGACCCCAGATCTCCCAGCAGGCCTTACCAAAAATGTAAGAGCACAGGGGGCTAGCACACAGGCACTGGGACAAAAATCCATTCCATCTAACATCTCCTCAAACAAAACCAGAGTAAATTAGACTCAGAGGCAACAGTCTCCCACATTGACACTGCCTTTACAGTGCTGGACAAATAAGCCTGGATACACATTAACTTTTCAATTAAATTGAAAGAAAACCGCTCAACACTAACAGCTAGGGCTGGCCACATCAACTAGACCAGTGGTTCTCACACTTTTTTTACTGCAGACCACTTGAAAATTGCTGAGGGTCTCGGTGAACCACTTAATGATCTTTCCAAATGTTGTTTGTACCATTAGTTAACTATTATAAAGCTCTTTGGATAAAAGCGCTATATAAAAAAACCTTAACAGTAATTAACGTGTTTTTTTTCTTCTACAAATAAAAACACACAACTCATATTTTAGTACCAGCAGTCTTACCTTTCTAATACGATGGAGGTGCCCTCTCTCCCCCGCTGCCACAGCCCCCAAGCTGGGAATTGGAAGGAGGGGGATCTCTCCCCGGCAGCTGCAGCCTGAAGCTAGGGAAAGTCGTCTCTTTCTCTGGCTGCCGCAGTCCTGCACATCCCAAATCCCCTCCCACCACCACCTTCGTCTCACTCCACTTCCCCCTCCCACCTATTCCTCCAAAGGCCACCACCTCACCTTATATGTGCATCTTCTCCAGGGTCCAGGCATCTAATTAGTGGAACCACACCTGCGCAGCTCCACTAATTAGGTGGGTGGCCCTTCATTCTCATGTGCAGCCAGCCAGGCGCACACCTTAGAGGGGAACTATCCGGGGACCACCTGAATGGAGTCCGTGGACCACAGTTCGAGAATCTCGGCACTAGACTTTCCAGCATTCAACTAGAATATACTCTGCTGCTGATATGCCAGACAAAGTGTAATTTCACAGCTTAACCCACCACAGCACAGGATGGTGAAAATTCTCTCTGCTGATGCAAGTCTTCTATCAATAGGTACAGGTCATCTAAACCAGTGGTTCTCAAAGCCGGTCCGCCGCTTGTTCAGGGAAAGCCCCTGGTGGGCCAGACCGGTTTGTTTACCTGCCGCGTCAGCAGGTTCGGCCGATCGTGGCTCCCACTGGCTGTGATTCGCCGCTACAGGCCAACGGGGGCTGTGGGAAGCGACGTGGGCCAAGGGATGTACTGGCCATCCTTCCCACAGCCCCCATTGGCCTGGAGCGGCGAACCGCAGCCAGTGGTAGCTGCGATCGGCCGAACCTGCCGATGCGGCAGGTAAATAAACCGGTCCAGCCGGCCAGGGGCTTTCCCTGAACAAGCAGTGGACTGGCTTTGAGAACCACTGATCTAAACCATAAAGACATGTAAGGATTCAGACTAGGCAGCATCTAAACATCTCTGTCTCAGCTAAAAGCTTACGTCTTGTGTACTGGAAAGCCTTGATTTACCAAGTACCACCATGATTACTCCCACAGCTACTATATAATAGGACCACGTTTATCTTCATGCCATTGGGCCTTCTTTTAAAATCCTAAATGTTTTGACTGAACAACAACATACCCATGACTGTGCCTTGAGTAACTTCAAAGAAGAGAAACTAGGGTTGTGAGCTGTCGCTCACGAAAGCTTATGCTCAAATAAATCTGTTAGTGTCTAAGGTGCCACAAGTACTCCTTTTCTTTTTAGGGTTTCTACTATTACTCCTCAATGGAGAAATTTCCACACCCACCTAATTCCAGTTCCTTCTTTATCAATTTTGTCTTCTGACTAATAAGTGCTTATTCTATCCAGCCAGAGTGAATCTAATCTTGTAACATTTTGTTGTGATCAGCTGGTCCACTAAAAAACTATTCCTGAGCAGGCCAATTTGAGGAAAGGCATAAGACCCTTTCAAAGTTAAAAAAAAAAAGAGCATATGTTCTAGGCTCCCCCTCCCCCTTTTTTACGTATGTTCAATAAATGTTAATGTCTTTTTGCTTAGTGACATATAGTAAACTAAATTACTTTGCAACAGATCAAATTCAAATTACTGTTAACATTATGGCAGTAAGAAAAATAGTAAGGGAACTCAATTTATGACTGTCCTACTAATCAACCAAGCCCTACTAATCATCCAAAACACACTTCAATATTAATTTCATCCAGCAAATTACATACCAACATAAAATCAAATGAAATGGACACCACCACTCTGACCCCCCACTTTGTACCCATGCTGAAACTAATGTACAGTTTCATAATAGAATGATTTCATAGTAGAATAATTACTAGCCAAAATTGGTCCAGTTGCATTGTTCTGTCAGATCTTGATAATATAAAGATCACATGTTTCATCCTTGATTTAATAATATCCTTAGGGTCTGATCCATCAGCATAGATCTGATTGCAAGAAAAGGGAGTTACTTCATTTTAACAGTTGAATGGTTATATTTGGGCTCAGCAGAATTCAATTCTTATTTTTAAGCATTTCTCTAGATGATCTATTTAAATTTTCAGAGTTGTGGGAAATTATCCCGTCCCCCCAAGACAACAGGGGGTCAGTATAGTTACTTAATGAGAGTAAACGCTCAGATTCAAAAAATTAAAGCTTTATAACTGTTAAAACACAAACTGTCAATAGCACATGACAGAGTATGCAAATGAAATATCCTTAAATTCTCTCAAGCATTTTTCTTTTTTTGCCTATCTGTAAATTTTAATCATCAATGGAAACACTGTCAGATTCTGTGTGCTGTATGTTTACCAATAAAAACTGAATCCTTCCAAGCCTAGTTATTGTCACCTCACTGTATAGGAGTCATATGATATATTTCAAAATATTTTTAGATCTAAAAATATTAAACAATGTACTTACTGAACAGACTCGGGTGTTCCAGTTAACATGCAAGATCTATCAGGCAGGCCACCGCTATCTATAAAGTTTGTAAAATGAAACAGATTTAACAATTCTGTTTAACTTGCAAGGAATCAGTAGCTAAGTAAATAGAAAAGTGTGCTGTGAGAAGTTTTAACAGCTCACTAAACCCATAAAATCATGGTCTCAAGATTTAGGACTGTTTTGCACTTTAATGACTTGTACCTATTCCCAGTTGTTAAAGGTGAGAGTAAATTTAGTTGAAAAACCAGCGATCAGGGTTCCGTGTTCCAAACTTGTTACCACTAAATGTATATACCTCAAAAGGAAATAATTACCAGGAGCAATCTGTATTTTGCATCCAGATTCTTGCTGTATGCGTGAAATCTGTTCTCCTCCTCTGCCAATTACTTGAGGGATAAAAACAAAGGATGTTACTAGCAATAGCAACATTTGTTAAGACCTCCATTATATTGTATATTATATTTATATTACTTACTGAATCCAACCATTCCATCTGGAACTTTGTACTCCTCTGTCATTACAGACCTAAAAAAAGACAAAATACAACAGAAGATAACATGTTGATACACTGGCTTAGAATTTAGAGAATATTTTTCATCTGTATAGAAAGACTGGCTACCTTCCCCCCCATCACACCAAGGAGGAGAGAAATACTGTAACATTTTGGGGAAATGCCTTTCTTTGGGTGCATCTACTTAATCTACCGTATCTAGTGACTTGAACGGGGGCCAAGCGAATGCATTTTTACTTCAGAAGTTTTGCCCATTTTAACCTGAAATCCTTCAGGTTAAACAGAAATTAAAAGCCAAAATGACAATCTGTAAACACAGAATACCAAACAGTAATATTAGAAGGCAAAAATGACATTCCTAACTAACATAGTATAAATTTAGATACTAGATTTAGGTACTTCATAATAGATCAATTATTTCTGCTAAAAATCTGTTTGGCATGAAAAAGACCAGTATATTCCATGATTATTAAAACATTGCTATTTATGTAGCATTCGAAGTATGTTACAGATATACGAAAATATAGGCCATTTCCAGATCAAAACAGAAAAATGTATATCAAGAATTAAAAGGGTATGTGGGCAGGTTGGTTAGTTTTGTGGTTTTGGTTTTTTTGAGGCAGCAGAGGGAATAAGCAAGATGAGAAGAATGCAGCATAAGTTATTGATCAGATATGTTTGACATAAATTTTGTTAACTCCAGTATTTTTCCCCTTAAGAAATCTTTCCCTTTTGCTTTTAAAATAATCTTTTCCTTCAGACCAGATGCCTGACCCTATGGACCACACCTCTCACATATGACATATCAAGTCCCCATACAGTTCTAGATATGGGATAGGACACTAATCCTATTACATACATTTCAAATATTTAGCTTATGCCTGTTGTGGCTAAATTCTAACAAGCATCACTTAACAATTGTGTTTCATTATTATGTTCAAACGTTATCTTTTTGGAAGAAAAGTTTTGAAGTTGTTGCCTGGAAATGCATCAATACTAAAAAGCAACTGTAAACAAAACATTAATTATGGCTCCTACCTTTGTTGCTGATGCATCGGGGGTAGCTGGGTTCCAAAAGCTACAAATAAAAAAGTATTTTTAAAGTTAAATTCACAAATAAAGGCAAAATTCTCTCACAATTACGCCAAACATTTCCCACTAACAAACTATCTGTAGCTACTTCTGACAAAACTGGGTTTTAAAAAAAGTTGCCAAGAAGTAGTATAAAAGTATAGCTGAAAAAGACAAACTGATTCTCAGCTCTGTTGCTAGTACATAATATTCCACAACTATCAAGCTGCTCAAAAACAAGCCTATTTTACTTAAAGAAACTTGAGACATACAGGTCAAGTCATCGTGATCTCACTGGTCCAACATTACCTACCAGAATACTGCATCATACCCTTGCTCTGAAAATGTACACTTGTTTAGGTTTTATTCACAATGAAATAAAAATTACTTACAGTCATTCTGAGGAGCAACTTTCTTAGCATCTGGTTGATCTGCAAAATTAAGATTTTTTTTATTTTTTGCCAAGAAACAAGAATCTTTTAAACTAGTGGCTGTCCCATAGTGTGAATCGTAACTTTTCCAGTGTACTTTTTAAGTCAATGAATTTGTTTTTGTTTTGGTAATTTCAGGGAATAGATCTGAATAAAAAAGAAACCTTATAAGCATTCAGCACTTGGTTAGTATACTTGAAAAGAAGTTAAGTATTTCCATTTGTCTATTCAGTGGTTTAAGAAAAGCACAGTTTTAGAAACATATTGTAGATTGGATATCCATAAACAGTCAATGAAACTTTGCTAAGACAAGCAACGACATTTAACTATGCTCCTAATAACTGGCTTCTCAAGCTAATGATGCTTCTACAGTAAGAACTGAAGAAAAAAGTCCACCAAAATCAGTATGAAAATAAACAATGGCTTAAAAAAAATCTGACAAGTGACCACAAATCTACACAGAATATCAAAATTGAAGAAGCAACAATAATCCCACTGCAATGCAATCTGAGTCTGAACTGTGGTATGAAATTCCTATCCAAATATCAAGCATTTCACAGCATAAAACTTCAAAAAAAAAAAAAAAAAAAAGAAAAAGAAAAAAGAAAAAAAAGATTCAAAGCAACTCTATCACTACCATCCAAAATCCTTTTTGTACAAGTAAGCGAAATGAAAGGTATAGACAACCTATATCTGAAAAGACTACTTCAGATGTTTCCTTCCCCACCCCAAATTCAAAGTTATGCGATGAACCATCATAATTTATGTGTAGCAAAAAGTCAGACACATAATCCAAGGAATATTTGTGTCATCCATTTCAAAAGATCCACTAGTTTATTTCACGTTTACATACTAAACACAGGTAATAAATAAAAATTCCTGCCTTTAAAAGGAGAGGGCATTCCCTCCCAGTGTGTTGTACTGCTCGGACTTGTCCAAGAGCCATCTACACATAAAATAAAAAGAATACATTACATACATCATCTGAAGCATCATTAGCTCATTTTTTGTATATTAAAAACCTCACTATTAATAGAAAAACACTTTAATAAAGAACACAAGAACTCCTGGTCTAAAGCCTTAGTTACATTCTGTAAACTGAGTCACAATCCTCTTAAAGGAAAAAAAAAGTCACAACTCATATAGACCTAACGAAGTATTTTCAACACCTCCAAGTTCAGAAGTTTCTCTCCATAATTTAGTCAGGATTAGGTGTGTATATTAAACGTATCAAACCCTGTTAAGTTCACACTAGTTGTGTAGTAAAAATCAGAAGACACGCAACACAATTCAGTAGCAAACTTTTCTGCAACGTAAAGCAAGTCAAAAAGTGGAAACCGCAACAAAAGTAGAGGAAATATTACAGCATGATCTTATCAGGGTTCATGCGTGCTGTATGCTGAAGTTAGTAAAAGATTTAGCCAAGTCTAATAAGTAGAATTTTTATTTTCCTGTCTTTTTTTTTTTTTTTTAAAGTCCTATGCCTTTACAATGAAATGCATTAAAAGTAGTTTACCAGATGCTGTACCTTCAATAATAAATCAGATGTCAACCAAGCACAGGTTTGAAAGGTGACCACCTTCAACACCTTAACAGTGAATAAAAGATTTCAGCAATGTACCTGAATAAAGGTATCTTCAAAATTATTTATATTTCACCTACCTTACGCATGGGTTCTCCTCTTAAAATTTACAGCATCATGTCAGTACAAGAGGTTAGATAATGGTCTAAGAATTGATTTACACAAACTTCAGATTTAAGACCGAAATAGCACCACTGATTCCTAAACAAAAATCCATATTAAAACCAAATTGGAAAAGCGTGTGGTGTTCTTTAAAGAGATCACATGTCGGTACAATATGGATCTATACTATTGTTTCTGTGGAAAATTTATGACGTTTTTAACACCGCTGCCATGAAAAAAAATGAATTAAGGTAGTAAACACATTTACTGACATCATACCTCCATCCTCAAGAGGTCTTTTTTGTCCTCCATAACCATAATCATTTGAATTCATTGATGTCCCTCCATCACCTCCAATTTTCGCTGCAATCTAGATAAAAGAAAAAATAATGAAAACAAACATGAGATGTTTTTGATCTGCAAGGTAAAAAGTATCAGTCCTGGTTTGCCCTAGTTTTGCTGGAGGACCTAGTGAAGCTTTAAAAAATATATATATTAAAAACAATATATATCTTAAAGACAAAAAAAGTCCCTCTCTTTGCATATCATCTTTGAGCACTCTTGATCAAATGATCATTTTGCTTTAAGAAGGGCATTTAAAAAGCATTTTGCATTGTTACAGATTTCTCTTTAATAAAAGGAAGCTGTTGTACTCATGAGGTTACACCCATGGAGGAAGTAGAAGAGACTGCTGCATGTAGAAATGGCAGCACCATGTATTTTCCCACAAAGTCATTGAGATTTTACATCTCATTAAAACAGGTTGAGTTGCCTAACAGAGAACCCAACTCCTAGCAAGATCACCTTAAATCTCATTAAGTGCATTATCTGACTTTTCCTTTATAAATACTGTGTAAAGTTACATCTTGCTTGTTACCAAATGAAGTCTTATGTGCAGCCAACAACTGAAAAAACGACAAATGTGCAAATCAAGCTAAAAGTAAAACTAAAGGACGTAAGAGTACTCAAGGGAAACTTGTAGTTTTAGCTCACGACCCACGAACCCAACACTTCCAAACTAGTTTGCGCAGGTTACCAGGATACTAGAGCGCCTCAGGCAACATAATAAATGGAACTGAAACTGAGCCTTTTAGAACACGAGGGGGGATCCTCGCCGAAAACCTGCGACGAGCAGCTCCTTCTCCCTCGCCTCCCCAACCACCGCAGGGCGGTGACCCAGGGCTGCGCGCTGCCTGGGATAAGGCGTTTTCAATAACTCGCGGTGATTTCACTATTTGCATCCCCCCAAACGGCTCAGGAGAAGGCCGGGAAAAGTCCTCTCCCTTCACGCAGCTTGCGGGAACAGGGGGAAGGTTATCGGGGATCGAGCAGGGGTAGGGGACCCCCCGCATCCCATTGTGTGGTGAAGGGGCAAGAGCGCTGCGGGAGCTCCCCACTGTGTGTGCTGGGGAGGCAGAGGAAACCCTCCTCACTGCGTACATAGGACGGGGAATGGGGAACAAATAACACCGCCATCAACGTGCGCGGAAAACGAGGCCCCTGAAAGGGAAGCGGACCCAGCCGTGCGCCAGCCCCCTCCCCAGAACAAACCCCTGAAGCCGCCCGATACGCTTCAAAGGATTTGCGTAGGACCCACCCTATTTGTCCCAGAATAGGTAGAGGGGAGATTCCGGCGCTGAGGATCAGAGGAGGCCCTATCGGGGGCCGCTTCCAGGCCCCCGAGCCTGAGGGTCGGAGCTACCGATGGGCTGGTGCCCACATTACACACCTGCCTAGCCCGCTGCAGTGCGTCTTTAAAGGCATCGTTGACTCCCCCACCTCCACCTCCTCCTCCTCCGGGCGCGCCCGAAGCAGGAGGGGGCACCGTGGAATAATCCGCCATAGCCGCTCCGCCGCCGCTTCCTGCCCTACTCGCTGCCTGCCAAGAAAGAAAGAAAATGGCGGCGGGCGGGAGCCTTTCACATTCCTGCGCGGCATCGTGCTCAGGGGAGGGGGGGGCATGGAAGGAGAGGAAACCTCGCGAGACCTCTAGAAGGGAGGGGTGGGATTTCGTGGAGGCTCATGTGGAAAAAGAGGAAATCTCGTGAGACTTCATTCTCACAGTATATGTGTGGGGTCGAGTTAGACCTCCAGAGATGTCCTTCAGGGCCGTGGAGGGGGAAATCTTCAGAGGCGGGGATATAAGGCTCGCGATAGTTCCTTCCTGGAACGGGATTTAAGAGGCCCCATTGCGTTACGATGGGGGGGGGGGGTAAGATTTCACGCGATGACTTTTATCGGTTCGGGATTTGGGAGATGGCAGAAAGGGCACAGGTGGATCTCGCGAGCTTTAAAGGTTAATTTTCAGCGCTTAGGGCTACAGCCTCCGCTGGAGCGCGGTGGCTGCTGGGAGCTCGGTTGGCTCGCGACCTGCTAACGCTGACCGAGACTTCTGCGGCTTCCAGTGAGTCGGGGAGGGTGAGCGGGGCGAGGCTGAGCGGTTACTGCCGTTCGCAGGCCGCTGGGGTCTGACCGCCGCCACCCCTTGGGCGCTTGCCCCATGCTGAGGGAGCTCGTTGCCTCCAGGGCACAGTCCGCCCCCCCCCCGAGTTCCATCGGGGGGTGACATCGGGGGGCGCAGAGCTCCTTGCGCGGCTCTGGGGCTGCCCCCCGGGGCATGCTGGGGTGGTGCCCCTGGGGAGGAGAAGTATCACTTGCCAGGTGACTGCCGCCGAAAGCGGGTGCAGCGAAGCCGGTCAGCCCGCTGGGCGTGGGGCTTGCAGCGCTGCGGGGGGGGTTGTGGCGGGGGCGGCGGCTTGTAAACTGGCGTTGCTGTTGAGCGCGGTGACGGAGCAAATATCACCCCCGTGTAACGCGCTCAGGCTACCTCGAACGAGCGCTTCATTGCGACGGGAGGAGGGATGGGGCCGGAGGCCTGCGGGGCCGCGCCGCAGCGAGGGTTGAGGAAACTGGCAGCGCCTCAAGAGACAGCCGCGGTGGTGGTTGTTCGCTGCAGCCTGGGGAGGTGAGCCTGCAGGATATGCAGAGCTATTCTGACCAGCTCAGGACCTCAGACGTCTTTGCTTGGCATGCCAGCCAAGGTGGGGGTGGAGGGGATCAAAAGCCTAGGTTGTTCTTTAGGGGTTTATGACTCTTTCTCTAGCGTGGCCTCTCTTTTCAGCTAAATGCAACCTGGCTTTTTAAGATGTACCACCACTGAATTCTTTGTGCCCCTTGCCTTGGCATTTAACTACTCTCATTCAGTCAGAACTATTTTTGATTTCTTTTTAGGATATTCCTTTTTCAGGATGGTGTGCTCTGTTGATTCTAGCATCTTCCTACTAGGCTTCAGCTCCTGCAGGAGATGGATCGTGGCTCCCGCTTCTTCTATGCCCTGGAGTAGAAGACGGGAGGTTAAGAAGCATGTCATCTGCCTTTTGGCAGCTGATGGTACCCCTCTCAAGGATCCAGTGGAGATGTGCGAGAGGGCCCAGGCCTTCTATGCTGGCCTTTTCTCCCCAGATCCTGCCAATGCTTGCCGAGTGCTTTGGGACAAACTCCCAACGGTCAGCATGGGCGATCGGGACCGGCTGGCGCTGCCTCTCACTCTGGCCAAGTTCTTGGAAGCCCTCTATCTCATGCCCACTAATAAATTTCTGGGCATGGACGGGCTGACCGTGGAGTTCTGCCGCATGTTCTGGGACGTCCTTGTCCACCGTCTGGGCCAAGTGATTGGAGAGCAGGATCCTCCCCCAGTCATGCAGGTGCGCAGTGCTAGCCTTGCTGCCAATGAAGGGGGACCTCTGCAATCTCCGGAACTGGCATCCCATCTTCCTCCTCAGCACAGACTACAAGGTCATAGCAAAGGCCATCTCACTGCGGTTGCAGTCTGTGCTGGCGGACCTGGTCCATCCTGACCAGACCTACACCACCCCAGGCTGTACCATCTTTGATAATCTTTACCTGGTCCGGGATCTCTTAGAGCTTGGGTGTAGGGATGGTCTGTCGTTCACCCTCTTGTCCTTGGATCAGGAGAAGGTGTTCGACTGGATGGACCAAAGGTGTGTCCTGGGTGCTCTGTGGGCATTCGGCTTCAGGCCTCAGTTTGTAGGGTTTCTCCAGGTGCTGTATGCTTCTGTACAGTGTTTAATCAGACTCAACTGGCTCTTGACGGCACCTGTGAGCTTTGGGCAAGGAGTCAGCTGTATACTCTGGCCGTTGAGCCCGTCTCCTTCGTAAGAGGTTGACGGGGTTGGTGCTGCATGAGCCGGAGGTGAGGCTGGTCCTGGTAGTGTATGCCAATGACGTGCTTCTCATGGTCCAGGACCTGGACGACCTGGTGCAGGTGGAGGCTTGACAAGCTATTTATTCAGCAGCCTCCTCCGCCCAGGTCAGCTGGGTCAAGAGCTCTGTCTGGGTGGCAGGTGAGCTCCCTCCCTCCCACCCACACTTCAGGTCATCCGGTGGAGCATGGGTCCGCTGCTCTATCTTGGTATTTACCTTTCTGCCACACATCCATCTCCGCAGGAGAACTGGCAAGGTTTAGAGGGCAGGGTGGCTGCGGGGCTGAACAGGACTGCTCCAGTACCTCTCCCTCCAGGGGAGCGTGCTGGTGCTTAACCAATTGGTCCTGTCCATGCACTGGCACCGGCTCAACAACCTGTGCCCGCCACTGGGGTTCCTGGCCAGAGGTTGGGTCTGGAGGATTTTTTTGGCCAGGACTGCACTGGATCTCTGCAGGGGTTCTCTATCTTCCCCTGAAGGAGGGAGGACAGGGCCTGATGTGCATGCACATACAGGTCCATGTCTTCCGCCTCCAGGCTCTGCAGAGACTCCTTTATAGTGCAAGCGGCTTGGCATGGAGCATATTGGCACATGCATTCCTCTGCCGCCTGTGAGAGCTCTGATATGACCGGCAGCTCTTTTTCCTCCATCCAAGAGGTCTTCTGTGAGACCTCTCTGAGCTGCCGGTCTTCTACCAGGACTTTCTCTGGACCTGGAGGCTGGTTTCAGCAACCAGGTCCATGGCGGCTACCAAGGAGGTAGATCTTCTTATGGAGCCCCTGCTACCAATCTTCAGCTCTGTGTGCAGATGGTGGAGTCCCCCTTGGTGTGCTAGAGGTTGGTCCTGGCGGGAGTCACCGTGATCAGAGAGCTCCTGGACTACATCTTGGGGGGGTTGGGTGGATCCCCTGGTGCTTGGTCAGCTCATGGGGCTCTCCACCCTTAAAAACCCCCGGCACGTTCTCCAGGACGTGGAGGCAGCCCTGCCCCCCATAGCTCGTTTTCCTCGAGCCAGTCCTGCAAGAAGGTGTGCCCTGCCTGCCTCTCACTCCAGGTCCTCCGGATCTTTCCATCGGCCCCCTACCCCACGAGCCTTCCCGGCCTCCCCCTCCTCATACCCTGAGCCAGCTGCGTGTCTTGCAGCCAGTCCGTTTTTGAACCGTGCCAAGAGACCATCTGTATGTGCTCGTGCTGCACACGCTTCATTTCCCCACCCTCGTGTCCCACCCAGATACCAAATGGCGGGATCTTTTACCAGCAGTGGAGGGTGGGGAACCCCGATGGGCCAGCTTATATTCCAATATAGTCCTGCGGCCTGCCAGGGATATCAGCTGCCGGCTCCTATATGGGGCTGTGAGCATGGTCATGTACTTGGCGCGGTGCACCTCTGTCCCTGAAGCCTGTCCTTTCTGTGGTGTGAGGGAGACTCTGGCACATAGGTATCTTCAGTGCACCACACTACAGCCCCAGTTCCTCTGGGCAGCATCCGCCGGCTCTCTTGATGCCTTTGAGGAGCAGTGGGTGCTGTCTGGGGTTCTCTGATGGTGTCCCCTTCTGTTTCCCTAGTTTTGGCCCTTTGACCCCCACGCCTGTTCCCATTATTGCCTTTGTTGTCCCCTGAACTTGGTTGGATTCTGGGTCCAGTAGCTTCTCCCTAGGCCGGGGAGGGGCTTTTAGCAGTGGGCGAGCTAGCGCCCGCCCACTTTCCAGTGCTCAAAAGGACCAGGCTTACTAACTTCTGTAGTGTCAGTGTCTTTATCTTTAGATAAGCTATTACCAACAGGAGAGTGGGGTGGGGGGGAGAGAGAACCTTTTGTAGTGGTAAACACCCATTTTTTTTTCATGCTTTGTGTGTATAAAAAGATCTTCTATACTTTCCACAGTATGCATCCGATAAAGTGAGCTGTAGCTCACGAAAGCTTATGCTCAAATAAATTGGTTAGTCTCTAAGGTGCCACAAGTACTCCTTTTCTTGTTGCGAATACAGACTAACACGGCTGTTACTCTGAAACCTGTCTCTATCTGGTATCCAGTTAATGCTGAGGGTTGATAGCAAGCATCTGATAAGGTTTTAAAAAAGTGGATTTGTCATATCCTTGGTTACAAGTCTCTTTGAGCTTGTGTCAATTTGGAACCAGGTGGCAGAAATGAAACCTATTGTTTTTAACATAGACCTTCCTTGAAGTTCTTGAACCACAGCCAGGAACAAGCATTTTTGGCCAGAAGCAATTGGCAATCAATTAACATGTTGCAACATGACAAAAAATGAGCTGTAGATTAGGCTGAAGGCCATAGAGCGTGGCTAACTTTTTAGCCCTAATAGCTAGTAATATAAGAAAGTCATAGCAATACTTAAATTGGACCACTAAGTGTGTGTGTTTGTGCGGGGAAAGTACTATAGCTTACACCTGGTGTGTCTTGCCAGGGGATGGCCTACTGCTATGTATTCTTCTGTTACAAATCATATATTTCCAATTTAAACTTAGGTTTGAGTTAAGTAGCTTCTATTTTTGCACATTTTTATTTGTCACTTTGGCAACATTGTGCTTTTATTATTTAACAGATGTTTAGATGAAAACAGTATTTTTTTTAATATGACTGGCTTTTTAATTTAAGTAGGATCTATTGACTTGTACTGGTAACACACATAAAGAGGGAACAACTGGAGTTCTTCCAGGAAAAAGAGAATTCCTTTTCCTATCTGCTTCTATTAATTAATTCTATCCCAGGAAGGTGAAAGGAGATTGTACGCCTATTCCATTGGTTTCCCATTATAATCACCCTGAAATTAAAAGATTATGTATATAAAGTGGGCATTTTAAGATTGATTTGTGTTAGTTAAAAGCCTGTTAAAGGCCTCGACTCTGTGTTTCCTGTTGTATTACAAGCAACAGGAGTCTTACTCAGAAGTCTACTGGCAGTGCACAGATTGGAGTGTAAACCAAACAATGAAGGGTGACTAGTATGGCCTAATTATTAGCATGCTGTACTGGGACCTGGAAGACTTGGGTTCTATTCCTGACTGCCCCCTGACCTTATTGAACCTGGGCAGGTCATTCCCCTTCTCTGTCCCTCAGTTTCCCCATCTGTAAAATAGGGATATTGATACTGTCTTCCTATGTAAAGTGCTTGTTATATAGCACTTTTCATAAGTTATCTAAGACCTAGCTCTTATTAGAAGACTCTCAAGCAAATGTCACCACTGCCTACTCTGTTTTTATCTTGATATATGCCTACACTGTAAATGTACTTCAGATGGGGCCCTTTACAACTGGTGTCAAGTTGCTTTAAAATTTTATAAGCCTCTTGTTGGCATTCTAGTTGGACACTCTAGTTCTTATGTTGCTCTAATTGCTTAGGACAGAGAAGCAGTTTTCCTCTAACAAACTTTTTCTCATTCATTTAAGGTTTTTTCCCTTGTGTCTAGATCCCTTGTGTCTAGATTGTGTGGGCTCCGAGGTGGGGCCAGAAATGAGGAGTTCAGGGGGTGGTGAGGGCTCTGACTGGGGGGGGTGCAAGCTCTGGGGTGGGGCTGGGGATGAGAAGTTTAGGGTTTGGGAGGGGGATCGGGCTGGGGTGTGGGAAGGGGTGCAAGCGTTGGCTGGGGGTACGGGCTGGAGGTGCAGGGGGTTGTTCTGGGCTGGGATCGAGGGGTTCGGAGGGCGGGAGGAGGATCAGGGCTGGGGCAGTGGGTTGGGGCACTGGGAGAGGCTCAAGGGTGCAGGCTCTGGACAGTGCTTACTTTAAGCAGCTCCTGGAAGCAGTGGCATGTCCCTTCTCCAGAGCCAGGCACAGCCAGGTGGCTCTGCACTCTGCCCTGTCCGCAGGCACTGCCCCTGCAACTCCCATTGGCTGCAGTTCCCAGCCAGTGGGAGCTTCAGGGGCAGCATGCAGAGCTGAGCCCCCTAGCCACTCCTATGTGTAGGAGCCGGAGGGGGCGATGCTGCTGCTTCCGAGAGCTGCATGGAGTGGCCCTCAACCCTGTTCCCTGGCTGGAGTGTGTCTATGCTGCTGCCTTCAGGAGTCACGTGGAGAGGCCCCCATTACTGCTCCCCGGCTGGAGAGCCGGAGCAGGGTAAACCCCAGACCCCGTTCCCCAGCGGGAGCTTGAGGGCTGGATTAAAACAGCTGGCAGGCCGGATTCGGCACGTGAGCCGTAGTTTGCCCACCCCTGATCTAGATGCTCTGACTTGCATTTGGCTATACAAGAATAGTCACTACTTGCATGTGTTTCTGAAATAGATACAGTATAAACATGTTACTATCAACACATGAAACAGAAAAACACATCGAAACATGGTTATGCTACCATGCTTTCTTTTGGTACAAGAGAGTCTGTTAATGACCTTCAGTGACTAACCCATTGACCAGGGCAAAAAGCGCTTCCCCTCTTTGACCTACCAATGCACTATTTTGACCTGTGATGATCACCTAAATGTAATACTGTCCTCATTTCTACTTAGCTTTCTTTCCCTCAATACATGACAGGCAAACAAACCAAAATAGCTTATTAAAATAATCATGTTCTACAGGCAGGGAAGGAAGAAAGACTATTGTTTCTAAATGCTAGGGAATCTCTAATTCTCATAATAGCAATTCCCTTTCCCTATGGGTATGTCTACACTACGGAATAAGGTCGAATTTATAGAAGTCGGTTTTTTAGAAATCGGTTTTATATATTCGAGTGTGTGTGTCCCCACAGAAAATGATTTAAGTGCATTAACTCGGCGGAGCGCTTTCACAGTACCGAGGCTAGAGTCGACTTCCGGAGCGTTGCACTGTGGGGAGCTATCCCACAGTTCCCGCAGTCTCCGCTGCCCATTGGAATTCTGGGTTGAGATCCCAATGCCTGATGGGGCTAAAACATTGTCGCGGGTGGTTCTGGGTACATATCATCAGGGCCCCGTTCCCTCCCTCCCTCCGTGAAAGGAAGGGCAGACAATCATTTTGCCCCTTTTTTCCTGAGTTACCTGTGCAGACGCCATACCACTGCAAGCATGGAGCCCGCTCAGGTAACCGTCACCCTATGTCTCCTGGGTGCTGGCAGACGTGGTACGGCATTGCTACACAGTAGCAGCAACCCCTTGCCTTGTGGCAGCAGACGGTACAGTACGACTGGTAGCCGTCATCGTCATGTCCGAGGTGCTCCTGGTCGCCTCTGTGAGGTCAATCAGGAGCGCCTGGGCAGACATGGGCGCAGGGACTAAATTTGGAGTGACTTGACCAGGTCATTCTCTTCAGTCCTGCAGTCAGTCCTATTGAACCGTCTTACGGTGAGCGGGCAGGCGATACGGACTGCTAGCAGTCGTACTGTACCATCTTCTGCCGAGCAGCCATGAGATGTGGATGGCATGCAGTCCTTCTGCACCGTCTACTGCCAGCCAAAGATGTAAAAGATAGATGGAGTGGGTCAAAACAAGAAATAGACCAGATTTGTTTTGTACTCATTTGCCTCCTCCCCTGTCTAGGGGACTCATTCCTCTAGGTCACACTGCAGTCACTCACAGAGAAGGTGCAGCGAGGTAAATCTAGCCATGTATCAATCAGAGGCCAGGCTAACCTCCTTGTTCCAATAAGAACGATAACTTAGGTGCACCATTTCTTATTGGAACCCTCCGTGCAGTCCTGCCTGAAATACTCCTTGATGTACAAGCACCCCCTTTGTTGATTTTAGCTCCCTGAAGCCAACCCTGTAAGCCGTGTCATCAGTCGCCCCTCCCTCCGTCAGAGCAACGGCAGACAATCATTCCGCGCCTTTTTTCTGTGCGGACGCCATACCAAAGCAAGCATGTAGGCCGCTCAGCTCACTTTGGCAATTAGGAGCACATTAAACACCACACGCATTATCCAGCAGTATATGCAGCACCAGAACCTGGCAAAGCGATACCGGGCGAGGAGGCGACGTCAGCACGGTCACGTGAGTGATCAGGACATGGACACAGATTTCTCTGAAAGCATGGGCCCTGCCAATGCATGCATCATGGTGCTAATGGGGCAGGTTCATGCTGTGGAACGCCGATTCTGGGCTCGGGAAACAAGCACAGACTGGTGGGACCGCATAGTGTTGCAGGTCTGGGACGATTCCCAGTGGCTGCGAAACTTTCGCATGCGTAAGGGCACTTTCATGGAACTTTGTGACTTGCTTTCCCCTGCACTGAGGCGCATGAATACCAAGATGAGAGCAGCCCTCACAGTTGAGAAGCGAGTGGCGATAGCCCTGTGGAAGCTTGCAACGCCAGACAGCTACCGGTCAGTTGGGAATCAATTTGGAGTAGGCAAATCTACTGTGGGGGCTGCTGTGATGCAAGTAGCCCACGCAATCAAAGATCTGCTGATATCAAGGGTAGTGACCCTGGGAAATGTGCAGGTCATAGTGGATGGCTTTGCTGCAATGGGATTCCCTAACTGTGGTGGGGCCATAGACGGAACCCATATCCCTATCTTGGCACCGGAGCACCAAGCCGGCGAGTACATAAACCGCAAGGGGTACTTTTCGATAGTGCTGCAAGCTCTGGTGGATCACAAGGGACGTTTCACCAACATCAACGTGGGATGGCCGGGAAAGGTGCATGACGCTCGCATCTTCAGGAACTCTGGTCTGTTTCAAAAGCTGCAGGAAGGGACTTTATTCCCAGACCAGAAAATAACTGTTGGGGATGTTGAAATGCCTATCTGTATCCTTGGGGACCCAGCCTACCCCTTAATGCCATGGCTCATGAAGCCGTACACAGGCAGCCTGGACAGTAGTCAGGAGCTGTTCAACTACAGGCTGAGCAAGTGCAGAATGGTGGTAGAATGTGCATTTGGACGTTTAAAGGCTCGCTGGCGCAGTTTACTGACTCGCTTAGACCTCAGCGAAACCAATATTCCCACTGTTATTACTGCTTGCTGTGTGCTCCACAATATCTGTGAGAGTAAGGGGGAGACGTTTATGGCGGGGTGGGAGGTTGAGGCAAATCGCCTGGCTGTTGGTTACGCGCAGCCAGACACCAGGGCGGTTAGAAGAGCACAGGAGGGCGCGGTATGCATCAGAAAAGCTTTGAAAACCAGTTTCGTGGCTGACCAGGCTACGGTGTGACAGTTCTGTTTGTTTCTCCTTGATGAAACCCCCTGCCCCTTGGTTCACTCTACTTCCCTGTAAGCTAACCACCCGCCCCTCCTCCCTTCAATCACCGCTTGCAGAGGCAATAAAGTCATTGTTGCTTCACATTCATGCATTCTTTATTCATTCATCACACAAATAGGGGGATGACTACCAAGGTAGCCCAGGAGGGGTGGTGGAGGAGGGAAGGAAAATGCCACACAGCACTTTAAGCACAGCACTTTAAAAGTTTACAACTTTAAAATTTATTGAATGACAGCCTTCTTTTTTTTGGGCAATCCTCTGTGGTGGAGTGGCTGGTTGGCCGGAGGGCCCCCCACCGCGTTCTTGGGCGTCTGGGTGTGGAGGCTATGGAACTTGGGGAGGAGGGCGGTTGGTTACAGAGGGGCTGCAGTGGCAGTCTGTGCTCCAGCTGCCTTTGCTGCAGCTCAACCATACACTGGAGCATACTGGTTTGGTCCTGCAGCAGCCTCAGCATTGAATCCTGCCTCCTCTCATCATGCTGCCGCCACATTTGAGCTTCAGCCCTCTCTTCAGCCCGCCACTTACTCTCTTCAGCCCGCCACCTCTCCTCCCGGTCATTTTGTGCTTTCCTGCACTCTGACATTATTTGCCTCCACGCATTCGTCTGTGTTCTGTCAGTGTGGGAGGACAGCATGAGCTCGGAGAACATTTCATCGCGAGTGCGTTTTTTTTTCTTTCTAAGCTTCACTAGCCTCTGGGAAGGAGAAGATCCTGTGATCATTGAAACACATGCAGCTGGTGGAGAAAAAAAAAGGGACAGCGGTATTTAAAAAGACACATTTTATAAAACAGTGGCTACACTCTTTCAGGGTAAACCTTGCTGTTAACATTACATACATAGCACATGTGCTTTCGTTACAAGGTCGCATTTTGCCTCCTCCCACCGCGTGACTACCCCCTCAACCTTCCCCCCTCCCTGTGGCTAACAGCGGGGAACATTTCTGTTTAGCCACAGGCAAACAGCCCAGCAGGAATGGGCTCCTCTGAGTGTCCCCTGAAGAAAAGCACTCTATTTCAACCAGGTGACCATGAGTTATATCTCACTCTCCTGAGGATAACACAGAGAGATAAAGAACGGATGTTGTTTGAATGCCAGCAAACATACACTGCAATGCTTTGTTCTACAATGATTCCCGAGTACGTGTTACTGGCCTGGAGTGGTAAAGTGTCCTACCATGAAGGACGCAATAAGGCTGCTCTCCCCAGAAACCTTTTGCAAAGGCTTTAGGACTACATCTAGGAGAACCGCAAATGCCAGGGCAAAGTAATCCTTTCACATGCTTGCTTTTAAACCATGTATAGTATTTTAAAAGGTACACTCACCAGAGGTCCCTTCTCCGCCTGCTGGGTCCAGGAGGCAGCCTTGGGTGGGTTCGGGGGGTACTGGCTCCAGGTCTAGGGTGAGAAACAGTTCCTGGCTGTTGGGAAAACCGGTTTCTCCGCTTGCTTGCTGTGAGCTATCTACAACCTCCTCCTCCTCATCATCTTCTTCGTCCCCAAAACCTGCTTCCGTATTGCCTCCATCTCCATTGAAGGAGTCAAACAACACGGCTGGGGTAGTGGTGGCTGAACCCCCTAAAATGGCATGCAGCTCATCATAGAAGTGGCATGTTTGGGGCTCTGACCCAGAGCGGCTGTTCGCCTCTCTGGTTTTCTGGTAGGCTTGCCTCAGCTCCTTCAGTTTCACGCGGCACTGCTTCGGGTCCCTGTTATGGCCTCTGTCCTTCATGCCCTGGGAGATTTTCACAAAGGTTTTGGCATTTCGAAAACTGGAACGGAGTTCTGATAGCACGGATTCCTCTCCCCAAACAGCGATCAGATCCTGTACCTCCCGTTCGGTCCATGCTGGAGCTCTTTTGCGATTCTGGGACTCCATCATGGTCACCTGTGCTGATGAGCTCTGCATGGTCACCTGCAGCTTGCCACGCTGGCCAAACAGGAAATGAGATTCAAAAGTTCGCGGTTCTTTTCCTGTCTACCTGGCCAGTGCATCTGAGTTGAGAGTGCTGTCCAGAGCGGTCATAATGGAGCACTCTGGGATAGCTCCCGGAGGCCAATACCATCGAATTGTGTCCACAGTACCCCAAATTCGAGCCGGCAACGTCGATTTAAGCGCTAATCCATTTGTCAGGGGTGGAGTAAGGAAATCGATTTTAAGAGCCCTTTAAGTCGAAATAAAGGGCTTCATTGTGTGGACGGGTGCAGGTTTACATCGATTTAACGCTGCTAAATTCAACCTAACGTCCTAGTGTAGACCAGGGCTATGTAACTTTCTGTTCAACAATGCAGATCTTGAGAATATGCAGGCATTAATGAATATTGAACACATTCTATATAGCAAAGTAATCCTACTTCTTGGAATGTGTATGTATGTACATAAGTTCAAAGAAGGAAATATGTTGTTTTCAGAAATATGGAATAACACATTCTGGATTGAGCAATTTACTTTCCTTGCTTCCAGATGTCTTTCTTCCTTGAAACCTCAGAGCATGAGAGAAGTGGTGCCTAACTGTCACTCACAGAATACATGCATATAGTGAGAGTCTCATTTTCAAGATGAGATCTCGTATTTTAAAAAAAAAAAAAAGTCGTTCCCAGCTTTGTTTTGGCAGCTGAGTTCCCTGAAGTGATAAAGAACATCTACAGTCCAACCAGCAGAATACGGGTAACTGTTAGAAGATAATACATACTGTTCATTTTAAAATCTTTGCTTAGTTATTCCTTCAGTATTTTTAATGTACAAGTAAAGAGATGAGGAAAAAGATATAATGGTGAGAGTGAACATTTTTGTGTGTGTGACGGATGGATAGATAGATATGAGAATTTTCGCATTACAAGCTCGATTTGAAGGTTGACTTTTGGGTTAAAAAAAATGCTGCTAATGTTCAAGACCTTTCCAGCTTGTAATTTTAAAACATATCAAATTCTTTGCCGGGTAATCAGTTTCAAGTTGCTTTATAGGGCTTTGGCAGGAGTTGAGATGTGCCATCTTCTGCTGCCATAAATAGGTTTTTAGTTTTAAATGACCTATAGTGATTACTTCAGTAGCGCCATTTACCTAGAAAGTCAGGAAGTACAGGGTTTTTAATAATTCTAATTCTGAACTGCACAGACATTTGTGAACTGCTTACTGCACTTGTGAAAGGAAAATTCATGTATATGATTTCAAAGATTCTTGATAAAGATAAACGGGAGGGGACTAGATAGCAGAGAGGGGAAAAATGGAAGAACAAAAAGGGTTCTATTGTAGTGATCCCTCTTACAATGTTATAGTAAAAGTTTTGTCAGCATTTCTCTTACAAACTCCTTATCCTGCTATAGGATTTGACTTTGGGCTAAAACATAACTGACTTAATACATTTGGGTCCAATGCTACAAAATTTAGATGTTTACAAAACTTCAGTGGGACTGCTCAGTTGAGGAATATGGATGGATTTCATCCTTACAGCTTTTCTTTTGAATATATGTAAAATTTTTATATCTGTGCTTGGAAGGTTTAGATTTTTTTATCAGTGAATGTCAGTAAATGTTGTTTTACCATAAACACACAAACTAATTACAAGTATTTCCATAAATGATCAAAATTTAGACAGTCTAAATAAGAAAAATGCTGCTTGACAATTTGTTAATTTGACTGAGGATATTTACTTTGTATATTTTAATGTGATGCGGAAATTTGTATTTTAATGGTTATAAACCTTTAAATTTTTGAATCTCAACATCTACATGTTTATTCCCCCCCCCCCCCTCCACCTCCCTCTGTTCCTCAGACATTCTTGTCAACTGCTGGAAATGGCCCACCTTGATTATCGCTACAAAAGGTCCCCCCACCCCCCCCCAGCTCTTCTGCTGGTAATAGCTTACCTTAAGTGATCACTCTCTTGTTATAGTGTGTATGGTAACACCCATTTTTTTCATGTTCTGTGTGTATATAAATCTCCCCACTGTATTTTCCACTGAATGCATCCAATGAAGTGAGCTGTAGCTCACGAAAGCTTATGCTCAAATAAATTTGTTCGTCTGTAAGGTGCCACAAGTACTCCTTTTTTTCAACATCTACAGTTATTAAATAATTGTCTGCCCTCCCCATTGTGACCTCCCCTGTAATTTCCCACACTTGTGAAAATTTAAATAAAAAAACCCTTAAAAATAAACACCTATCAAAATCATAAAAAATAAGTCTGACAAGCTTAAATATATCTGTCTAGCCACTTTTTAAAAAAAAATTTGAAAAGTTTTACAAATACATCACGTCCTTCTAAAGCACTGTTCCTTATGGTAATACAAATAATGGAGACTAGTCATAGATAAGACCCTATTGTACTATGCTCTGTACTGACTCAAAAAGATGGTCTCTGCCCCAAACAGCTTATTATCTGAGTATGAGATGATACAGTAGATGGATACAGCCACACAGGACTGTAGGAGTACAGTGAAACAATATGGGTCAGTATGGTAAGTAGTGGTCTTAGCACACCCACAGCCTAACAGTTGTCAAGTTTTTTGTAGGCATCAAGGAAAAGAAGAGTTCTCAGGAGGGTAATTAGTTAGGCTTTTTTGTGGATGTTTGCAGCATGCAAAAATGCATGGAAGTGGTTGCTTTAAGGTGTTACAAGTGGGCCAGGGGAACTTGCAGTATTGGTGGATAGGAGGCAGGAGTTGACCACTTGATAGTAAATCAGAGAAGATAGGGTAGGGGTAGAGTGTGAAGGCCTTGAAAATAAAGACAAATAAGTTATACATGATGAGAGAGAGGAGGGAACCCGTGGTCCTTTATGGTCCTGACTTAGAACATTAAATGCATGCTGAGTGATTTGCTGAATTGGCCTTAATACTGAGCCCCTTCATTTAAAACAAACAGATTTAGGTGTCAGTTTTTCTTAGCTTGGAAGGGAGACTAGGCAAATGTATTTTCCTACTACCACCATACAGACTTGGTCTGAGGTAATCCCCTTCCCTGATACACAGGTGCTGACTTTCCAGTGTGCTGGGGGGACAGAGGGTACTCAACCCCCAACTCTTCCCCAGGCACTGCTCCCACTCCACTCCTTACTCCAAGGCCCCACCCCTGCCCTGCTTCTTCCCTCCCCATAGCGCGCCGCATCCTCGCTCCTATCTATCCTTCCCAAAGCCTCCTGCACACCACAAAACAGCTGTTTGCAGCAGGCCAGCGGAAGGGGAGGGATGGGGAAGCACTGATCAGTGAGGCCCACCGGCAGATGGCAAACACTGGGAGGGGGGAGCTGATGGGGGACTGAGCACTCACCATTTTTTCCCTAGGGATGCTCCAGCCCCGAAGCAGCCATGGAGTTGGCACCTATGCACTGATACATACATACGTACGCACCTCATTAAGACCAAACTGTTACCTTTTCTCATGTGACAAGTAAGAGGCAAGAAAGACTATAGGCTACCTGTGCACCAGCTCAGCCCATCCTGAGGACAGTTGGTCCAGGGATGGAAGGATTTGTACCTTCTCCTCTGATTATCTATTTAGGTGGGGCTCATAAATTAAAAATATATAAATATATTCTATAATTTCTTTTTATCTAGCCATTGCTTGCTGTTTGTCAGAGGTCAGTTAAAAAGAACTGGTATATAAGGGTAAACCTGTACTATGTATGTAATTTTGGCAGTAGTGGGAAAGGGAGCAATAGGAAGGAAAGGATATGAGTTGAGTTCTAAAAATCCCTAAATAAACATTGAAGCTAGTCAATATTCATAATAAAGGATTCAAAACTCAGTCACCAGCCTTTAAGAACATGATTATGGCAAGTTTAGACAAACTGGTAACTTGAAATACCGTATGGATTATGTGTGTTTATTGAGGAAATGTAATAAATAACATATGACAAAACACTTGTGTATGTCTAAGAATATTTTATCATGGTCCCTAGTTTTCGCCCTTCTCTATCCTCCTTTAGATTTTTTTTATGATGCTATAAGTGGATCGCTCAATATTTACTGTAAGTGGCAACAAACATTTATTTATGGTAGCACCCAGAGTCTCCATTTGTGATTGTGGATTGTTGTGTTCGATAATGTAAAAACATAGGTAAAAGGCAATTCATGCCCTGAAGGGCTATGGTACAGGCTTAATATTTCAAAGTTCAATAAAGCTGGTAAATACAAAGGGGCAAAGAAAACAAACTCTATGTACTTAAGAATGAGGATGACATTAGATTTGGAGGGAAACTCTTTTTGACCAAAATAGTATAAGAAAGCTGCCTCTTCACTGCCGCCTAATTCACATCTCACTAAAATGTCAGATCTCCCATATGTTATATAATAAGGATTGCTGTCAAGAGGGAGAAAACCAAGTACAACTTTAAAAAGAACCATCCCCCTCATAGTTAAATGTAAAATTGGCAAAATTAGCTGATTTGATGGGGGATAAATCCCACTTGTTCTGCTGAGGGCAAATCCTGCTTTCTCCCTAGAGTTTGCTGTCTTGTGGGTTATTCCTTATGAGAGAAATAATCTGTGTTTAACATATGAATGTAAGAAACGTGTACAATTGTGGAAGTGTAGGACACACTCTTTACTCCTATTTTTTTGTTTGCTCCTCATCACCACTCTCTGTCCTTGTCACTCCAGCAGAACTAAAATGAAAGGTTTGAAAAATCACATGGTGTTTGCAAGCATGAAGCTTTCTAGCATATGGGTCCCATACAGAATTGAAGGTTTCATTGTGCAACTGGGGCAGGGAGAGCCTTACAGGCTTCATGGCAAAGAAAATCTCCCAACCTTGAACCAATGTAATGCTGTCTTCTGAAATCTACGGAGTGAGTTTCTGTACCTCTGCTGCTAATAGTTCAAGCTGCAGCAGACTGACAGCTAATCAGAATTGTGTTGGTTTTCACTGTAGCTTTTCAAAACCCTGTGGGCAGCAGTAAAACTGAGAAGAATCACATCTATTTACTCTGCTGTTTGAGAAGAGCTGAGCAGCAGCAGCAAGGGCAGGAATTGGAGCTGTTCAGTGAGACATGCTTTTGGAGTTAGGTGTGGGGTTGGAGGGGAGAAGTAGAGAAGTGAAGAACCACCCACATCTCCCAACAACCAGAAGTCTGGGGGTGGGAAGAAGCAAGGGGGGATAGAGAGCAGGAGCATATTGCTTCTCTCTTCCAGTAACTGAAAAGGGAAGGCGTTCCCTTTAAATTTGTCTCATACTAGCCCAAGGTTGGTACATAAGACTGTCTCCAGGCAAGGTCCAGATACAGCACACTGATAGGAACACCATCAAACTCTCACTTTTCCTCACAATTGCAAAGGTAAGAGTGGCTTCTAATTTGGATATTGGATGGTGGGGTCCTCATCCTTCATATCTCTAGGTAGTTGGGGCTTCAAAAATTTTACTAGATACCTATATGTGAGGGGATGGGTGGCTGTATGTAAGACAGTGAAGGCTTTTTCAACCCATGGATCATGACCCAAAATGGGGTTGCCAGAATGTGTCAAAGGGTTGCATGGGAGGTTGGGGGAAGGGGTGGACATTACAGAGCCCGTCCCACGCTCACCTGGTAGTGGTAGCTCCTGCAGCTCTGGTCCTGTGGGGCTGGCTGGGCTCAGTGCCGATAGCAGGAACCAGAGACCTGGAGCATGGGTTTGCAGTGCTGCAGCACTGCTCAGGTTCATCCTCTCTGTCATGATGTGGGTGGGGGGGCTAGCTGGGCCAAATTTGTGAGAGTGGACTGTGACCCCATATACCACGTTGCAATGCCACTCTCACAAATTTGGCCTGGCCAGTCCCCTATTGTGGGACTGGGCCAAACCTCAGTGGCACTTTGACCTCAGAGGTCTCAAACCCCAGAGCAGGGAGCTGTGGGACAGAAGCCCCACTATGGTACTTGTAGTGTACTTATTTAGTACACAATTATGTTAATGTGTATTGTATATCCTGTATAAGAAATATTTAGTAAGTCAGAATTTTTTGTGTGCTAAAGCTATTTATTGGGTTGAGACAGGCCATCAAGGTTTACAAATGGGTCCTGAATGCTGAGAGGCTGAGAACCACTAAGATAGTGAGTAGAAGAAATCCTATTTTTTATTTTTTGAAGGGTGGGTTTTTAAGTTTTTATTTACACACACACAGACAGACAGAAAAAGGAGGATTAATACAGTTCTCCCTAAGCAGTATGCTTGGTTTTTCTTTCTTTAAATTGCAGGGCGATGGCCTAAGAGGTTGTGGGGGAAAGGAGTGTAATAGCATAAGTAAATCTTTCAAACTCAGCTAATGTGGGTACTGGTGCTAGATCCATGGTATGTGGTGAAGGTAATAGGCATCTGAGCATCATTATACCAGTGTTCAGTGGCAGTATTTGCGCACACACCAGGAATCCAGCATTATCACATTGTTTACAGGCTGTAGGCAATGAATGACTCTTGGTAAATTGTTCCAAAGGCTAATTATCCTCACTTAAAATGGTACACTTTATTTCCAGTCTGAGTTTGTCTACTTCAGCTTGCAGCCATTGGACCATGTTATGCCTTTTTCTGCTAGACTGAAGAGTTCATTATTATCAAATATTTGTTCCCCTCTATAGAGAACAAAGACGGTTTAAGGGTGATTTGATTACTTTCTCTTTAAGCTAAATGGATTGATCTCCTTCAGTCTGTCACTATAATGAATGTTTTCTAATCCTTTAATCATTCTTGTGGCTCTTCTTTGAACCCTCTCCAATTTAATAAGATTTTTCTTGAATTGTGGACACCAGAATGGGACACAGTATTCCATCAGCAGTCACACTAGTGCCAAAAAGAGAGGTAAATAATCTCTGTACTCCTACTCAAGCTCCTGTTTATGCATCCGAGGATTGCATTCATCCTTTTGGCCACAGCGTCATATTGAGAGTCATGGTCTGCTGATTATCCACCATGACGACAAACCCCTTTTGGAGTCACTGAATCACAGAATGGAGTCAGTGACCTGTAAGCGTGACCTATGTTCTTGGAAGTAATAAGGCATCTTTGAGCCCTGGAATGCAATCGGAACATTCAAAAAGAGAGCAACAACTAATTACTTAGTCTTCTAAACTGGACTTTGCTGTAATGCAGCAAGGATGAGTGATACCTAGGGCTATGGGTGTAATCTTTTTTTTTTTTTTTTTTTGGTGAGCACATATAACTCCCATTAGCGTGATTCAGAGGGAGAATGGATGGACTCCTTTGTTTTATCTTAAATCAGACAGACTTAAAGTAACAATTAGATCAAACTCTGACATGTCTTTGTTTTTTTAATGTAACTTGGTTCTTATTACATCTTACAGTACATGGGGATCTGTCACTGAGCTTTGTAAACATAAAAATCTATCTGCATGAGTCATAGAACAGCATGTGGGTGGGATTTGGGCAACAGCACTCTGGAAAAATATCTAGTATGGATATGTGGGAACACCTCCTTTTGCTTACATAAAAAATAGTGATCACGTGTCTAAGAACAGAAATTTGTGCTGTTCCTTATTTGGTAAAGTGTTAATAGCATTCATTTTGTTCAATGCAATAGTATAAATGTATAAAATAAACTATAGCACTGAAACTGTCATCCCAAACAGGTTTAGTTGTGGTTCTGAAAATATCCTTTTTCTTAGCAAAGAAAACTGAAGAATAAACTTATTTCCTCTGAAGTTTTGCTAATTTTAATGCTGCTGAGAGCAAATGCAGAAAGCACTGACGAGCACCAAATGGAATGTAGATGGGGAATGTGTAAGGATCTTTCCCCACTCCACATAGCACCATAACTCTGATCAGCAACACGTTGTGCTGTGCTTTTTTTTCCCCTCCTCTCTGCAGACATTTTCTGTTTACTGATTGGTTTTTAATTAGGCCAAAAACAACTGCACAAATGCTATTACAAAAAGAAACTGTATTTCTGAGTATGGTATTTAAGGTAAGAAAATATGAAAAATAGCTTATGTAATAAAATGAAAAGACAGCTTGTATGCTGATCCTATGGAATTGTGCCATAATTTCACAGCTGTTTCACATCCTATTGCTCAATAACATTTCTCAAGTTCATGCAGGCTTCCAGATTGAGAGCCAGTGGGAGTGAAGTCCTCTCTTTGTGCACAGAACTGGTATAGTATGAGCAGCAGCAGTGCAAGCTTCCCAATGCTGCCTTGTCAATGTGCTTAAACCCTCACCTGCAAAGTCAATCTCTAGCCTCCAGATACATCAAATTAATGACCTGCCTCTTTGTTGAGACTTACTGATTTATTGGCATCTTTGCCAAAAAAGGAAGAGGGTTAAAAAGTTTAAGAAATGCCCACCTTTATCACTAGGGCCCTACCAAATTCCTGACCGTGAAAAACACGTCTCGGACTATGAAATCTAGTCTTGTGTGCTTTTACCCTATACTACATAGATTTCATGGAGAGTGATCAGCATTTCTCAAATTGAGGGAATCTCAGCCAGCAGCCACCACTACTGAGCTCTGACGGCAGCACAGCACCACCAGCAGCGCAGAAGTAAGAATAAAAATACCGCAACCCCCCTGTAACTGTGCCTCAGTGGGTCACAACTTAGAATACCAAATTCAGGACAAACTGCTGAAAAATAGGACAGATAACCTCTAGTTTTGGGGTCTATTCTCCCATGAGATATACCAAACCAGCAACAAAAGTACATTTCTGTTTCACCATGCTGGGTAACAAGAAGTCATAAAAGCCGTTTCCTTAGATCATTAGACTTAAAAATAAGTGGTTCTTTAAAACTAATCTAATCAAATAGAAGGTGGTTCTGGTACCAAAGGAGCAGCCACATACCCAGGTCAAGATGTAACTCAGATCTTACCCAAAAATCACGCCGTTGCCAATCCTTTAGTATCTAAATCTAAAGGTTTATTTATAAAAAAAAGAAAGCTGAGAGTTAAATTTGGTTAAAGGAATCAAATACATACAATAATTGCAAATTTCTTGTTTCAGGCTTGTAGCAGTGATGGAATAAACTGCTGGCTTAAGTCAAGCCTTTGGTTACTTTCAAATCATTGGAAGGTCCTCAGTCCATAGGTTTGAACGGGGGGGCAAACTATGGCCTGTGGGCCAGATCTGGCCTGTGTGATTGCCACCACTGTGGGCCCTAGGCCTCTCCCGGAAGCAGCCGGCACCAGGTCCCTGCGGCATCTGGAGGACGGGGAGGGCAGAGAGCTCCATGTGTTGCCCTCGCCTGCAGGCACTGCCCCCTGCAGCTCCCATTGGCTGGGAATGGGGAACTGCGGCCAATGGGAACTTCGGGGGAGGTATCCACAGGCGAGGGCAGTGTGTAGAGCCCTTTTTCCATCCCACCCCACCCAGGGGCAGCAGGGACATGGTGCTGGCCGCTTCCGGGAGTGGTGTGGGGCCAGGGCAGGCAGGCAGGGAACCTGCCCTGGCCCTGGTGCCCACTGCTGCCACCCTGGAGCCGCTCCAGGTAAGTGGCACTGGGCTGGAGTCCGCAGCCTACACTTCTCCCTGCCCTGAGTCCCCTCCCACCTCCTCTCTGCACCCCTGCCCTGAGCTCCCTCCTGCACTCCAACCCCTTGCCCTGAGCCCCTTCCTGCTCACCACACCCTCTCCCACACCCTGCACTCCCTCCTGCTCCCCACCCCCCTGCCCCAGCCTTCCATTCATGGCCCTGCATGCAATTTCGCCACCCAGATGTGGCCCTCGGGCTAAAAAGTTTGTCTACCCCGGGGTTAGAATGCTCCCATTAGTATAAATTCATAGTCCAGAGGCTTGAGCAGGAAAGAGGCAAAATGGAGGTGTTTCAAGGGCCTTTTATAACTTCTATTATGTGGAGGGAAACCCATTGTTTCAAACAAAGCCCCCAGCACAGCTAGTAGAAAATTACAGGTAAAAGATGGGAGTTTGGAGTCACATGGGCAAGTCACCTGTCCATGCCTGATTTTGCTTAGTCATAGTAGGAAGCCATTACCTATACTTCAGATGGAACATCCACAGGAAAGTTCATTCAGTTTAGATAGGCATCTCCCATGGTCCTTTGTGAGTTGTGTCCTTTTGATGGGCCACTCAATTTGAATAAAGAAAAGGAGTACTTGTGGCACCTTAGAGACTAACAAATTTATTTGAGCATAAGCTTTTGTGAGCTACAGCTTGTGCTCAAATAAAGTAGTCTCTAAGGTGCCACAAGTACTCCTTTTCTTTTTGCGAATAGAGACTAACACGGCTGCTACTCTGAAACCTGTCAATTTGAATAGTCCCTCCAAGATGTGCAGGCTGAATACCTTGTGGGCGTTACCCCAGGAGCAAACATTTGAAACCCAGATATGGAGCCAATACTCAAACTTCAAGTACAAAAATGATACATGCGTACAAATAGCATAATCCATAACCAGCAAATCATAACCTTTCCATAGGCATATTATATGCCACATTTTATACAAGATTGGTTGCAAATATATAACAGTTGTTGCAACAATGATCTACATGGTCATATTTTAATCAGATAATGTCACACCTCCCACAGCTCCTTTTTGGGTCAGGACCCCTACTATTACAACACCATGAAATTTCAGATATAAATAGCTGAAAGCATGAATTTTACCATTTTAAAAATCCTATCACTGAAATTGACCAAACTGGATTGTGAATTTGGTAGGGCCCTATTCATCACACTTACTACAGGACTTTTTGAAAAATCAGGAAACAAGGAGTCATGGATTCACAGGGTCTGGTCTATGCCCCAGTCTTTAACTAGTCTAATGGGAGTACCTCTTTAGTATGCTGGATCCCTGCTATTCTACAGAGGTTGCCCATGGCCTCCACGACTCCAAAACTGGGCCTTCAGGTTTCAGCAATTCTTGTCTCTCTCCATGGCTCTTAGCATATGCACAATGTGCCTCAGGTGGCATGTGACCAGGATTAATCACCGAATTTGGTCTGCTGCTTGGATCATTAGCTTTCCTGGCCCAGGCTGAGTACTGATGGGGAGTGTGAAATGAATGCTGATCTATGACCCCCCACCCAAACCTGCAGTGATTCCAACTGAGCCAGATTCCTGAAAGAGCATTTTTCCACCTATTCAATGCTTGCAGTAGTAGTTGCAGTGGTACCAGACAGCCTTTTCAAAACAATGTAACAATTTTATTAACTACCTGACATGCAGAATCTGAAAGTCTTTGAGTTTACAAGAGAGAGGCAGACTTGGGATATGGTTTCTGTTGGTGGTAGCCAGGACTTTGCTATATCCGTTCCCAAGCCCATCCTCTCCCTCTCTGTCCTCTTTTCCTCTGAGTTCCAGGAGAGCTCCTTAAGAGCTGTCAGACACACTCCCTTTCTCTTTGTTTCCAGCTGAGGTCCTTCTTTGGCTGTGAGCAGGTAGGTGTTAATGTGCTGGCCTCTGGGGTTTCCCTTGTCCCTTCCAGAGTCTCCATTCACACGTGTGGATTCCAACCAGACATTGTTAAGCAGTCTGTTTCCAATGCAGCCTGGTAATGTGACATCCTGCCAGCCCTCATTCTCTTACACACTTGATATGTTGTCTGCAGTTAGGCCTTGTCTACACTGCCACTTACAGCGCTGAAACTTTCTTCACTCAGGAGTGTGAAAAAACACCCCTTGGGCGATGCAAGTGTCAGTGCTGTAAAGTGGCAGTGTAGATAGTGTTACAGCCCTAGGAGCTGTGCTCCCAGCACTGGTACCTATTCCCAGGGCCCTCTCTACCCATATGCACAGTACGCAGCTGTGTAGGGCCCCAGAAAATTTGAGGCACCAAACTTCCTGGTGTCCTGTGCAGCTGCGTGCTCCGCCCCAGCCCCACCTCTTCCCACCCTTGCTCTGACCCAGCCCTGCCTCTTCCCCATGGCCCCGCCCCCACTTCCTACTGCTGATGAGTGCCGGCTGGGCCTGCACTCATCAGTGGTGGGAAGTGCGGTCACCCGGCCCCAGCCGTGCCGCCAGTGAGTGCTGGGGGGTAGTTTCCCCTTGCCCCCCAAGCCGGCCCGGACCCCCCCCATGGAGGCCTGCCCTCCCCCACAGGGGGGCTGTGTAGGGCCCCAGAATAGCTAGGGACAGTCCTGACTATTCCCTTTGCAGAGGTGGTTTTAGCGCTTTAACAGCGGCTGTGTAGACATAGAATTTTATCTGCACTGACAGGATCCCATTGTGTCAACTTAGGTAATCCACCAGCCTGGGAGGCAGTAGCTAGCTCAATGGAAGAATTCTTCTATCTACACAGGAGATTAGGGTGGTATAGATTTTGTGGACTTTTCACACCCCTGAGAGAGATGGCTATACTGATGTAAGTTCCTAGGTAGACTAGCCCTCTGTGTATTGCACTAACAAGTGCACAGGGAAACTAAGGCTATGTCTACACTATGCATACAGCCACCAAAATTATTAAATCACTTGTGTGTGCACACTTGGTTCCATGTGTCGGCGATGTGTGTCCTCACCAGGAGCACTTGTATGAACTTGTATTTTTCAGTGTGGGGCATTGTGGGATGGCTCCTGGAGACCAGTAACAGTGGACGCAAAGCTCATAGCAATGTTCAAATTACTCCCAGTCCCAAAGGATCGGTCACTTAATCCAGGACAATGCTTGTGGCCAATCCTACAATAAACTATTTCAAGATTCCTTAACTAGGAAAAGGAAATAGTTATTTACAAGGTTTAAAGTAAGTAAACCTATATACCCATAAATGGATTCCATTCTTAAGTTTCAAGAAGTAATAGAAGCTTCTGTAATAAGCGAGCTCTGTATGTCCTTTAGGGCTAACCCACGGCAAGCACTGGAGATCTTTTGCTTATGCTTAGTCATGGGTGGTGGGTATTGAAGGCCAGGGGAGGCTAAACCTCCCCTAACCCACGCCGTGGCCCTGCCCACACTCTTCCCCGAGACCATGCCCTCTCTCCCCTGAAGCTGGCAGGTGCCCAACTCCAGCCCATGGCCTGGGGCTTGGGCTGGGCATTATCTTCCAGCAACCCTATCCCACCTCCAAAATACAGCAGAACGCTTGCCCTAATAATTGGGCTGACAAATTTTTACCCAAGTGTGAGAATTGAGGGAAAGTTCATAAGATTTCATAATAATCTATAATAATAAATGTTTGTTCCTGGGAAGAGGTGCAAAAGGGAGATAGAAAAACTTAATTATTCAAAATATAAAGGCCTATTGATATAACTTAAGGACTCTGCTGAGGTCACACATGGTAAACAAGAAGTGTGGGACCAGAAACTAATAGACCAAAATTGGTGTGTCAAAAATTAGGCCTAATTGATGAACAAAATGATGAGGGCATGGGCTGTTCCATCCATCACTCCCTTTTGGAGTTCTTAAAGAAAAGACTTCTGGACGGGAAATTAAGAAATTGTCTGACAACTACTGGTAGGGGATAAGGGGGTAGGTGACAGAGAAGGAGCGAGCTTTACTACTGTGGCTGCCAGACCCACAGTCCCCCGGGACTCTAGGTTGTACTACAGCATCATTGGGCTTTCATCATCCTGATCCTTAAATAGAGAGGAACCCAGATATTTCCACCTCCACCAGCTTCAGCTAAATCCTGAATATCACCTGGGATGTGAGACTGTCATTCCCCTTCGTATGTCCTATTTCTTCTCTTTACTCTCTCCTTTCGCCTTCTCTCTATCAAGAGTCTGGCTTAGCTGGCCAAGACTATATTTTGCAATGTTGCTGTGAATATGTGACCAAATTGGCAGCAAAAAGCAATGCCCTAGACAATTTGATGCTGGTACAAGTTTGCTAGGTCTCAGAGTGTGCTATCCCTGTGTTTCTCCAGCAGTGTGGTAGCCAGTAAGGGTATGTTTACACTACGAAATTAATTGATTTTTAGAAATTGATTTTATACAGTTGATTGTGTATGTCACCACTAAGTGCATTAAGTCGGTGGAGTGTGTCCTCAATACCGTGGCTAGGATCGACTTACAGAGCGGTGCACCGTGGGTAGCTACCCACAGTTCCCACAGTCTCCACTGCCCATTGGAATTCTGGGTTAAGCTCCCAATGCCTGATGGGGCAAAAACATTGTCGCAGGTGGTTTTGGGTACATGTCGTCAGTCGCCCCTCCCTCCCTCCCTCCGTGAAAGCAACGGCAGACAATCGTTTCATGCCTTTTTTCCTGGGTTACCTGTGCAGACGCCATACCACAGCAAGCATGGAGCCTGCTCAGCTCACCGCTGCTGTTGTGAGCATTGTAAACACCTCACGCATTATCCTGGAGTATGTGCATAACAGGGCTAAGAGATGCCAGCACGAGGACGATTGTGATGAGGACATGGACACAGACGTTCCTGAAAGCACAGGCTGTGGCAAGTGGGACATCATGGTGGCAGTGGGGCTGGTTGATACAGTGGAACGCCGATTCTGGGCCCAGCAAACAAGCACAGGCTGGTGGGGCAGCATCGTGTTGCAGGTATGGGATGATTCACAGTGGCTGCGAAACTTTCGCATGCATAAGGCCACTTTCCTTGAACTTTGTGAGTTGCTTTTTCCCACCCTGAAGCACAGGAATACCAAGATGAGTGCTGCCCTGACAGTTGAGAAGCGAGTGGTGATAGCCCTGTGGAAGTTTGCAACACCTGACTGCTACTGGTCAGTCGGGAATCAATTTGTAGTGGGCAAGTCTACTGTGGGGACTGCTGTGATCCAAGTAGCCAATGCAATTTCTGGCGTTCTGCTATCAAGGGTAGTGACACTGGGAAATCTTCAGGTCATACTAGATGGCTTTGCTGCAATGGGGTTCCCTAACTGTGGTGGGGCAATAGACGGAACGCATATCCCTATCTTGGCACCGGAGCACCTTGCCAACCAGTATGTAAACCGAAAGGGGTACTTCTCAATGGTGCTGCAAGCACTGGTAGATCACAAGGGACGTTTCACCGACATCAACATGGGATGGCCAGGAAAGGTGCATGATGCTCGCATCTTTAAGAACTCTGAGCTGTTCGAGCAGTTGCAAGAAGGGACTTACTTCCCAGACCAGAAAATTACCATTGGGGATGTTGAAATGCCAATAGTTATCTTTGGGGACCCAGCCTACCCCTTGCTTCCATGGCTTATGAAGCTGTACACAGGCAGCCTGGACAGTAGTAAGGAGTAGCTCAACTATAGGCTGAGCAAGTGCAGAATGGTGGTAGAATGTGCCTTTGGATGTTTTAAAAGCTCGCTGGTGCTGTTTGCTGACCTAGGTTAGACCGCTGTTATTGCTGCTTGCTGTGTGCTCCATTATATCTGTGAGAGTAAAGGGGAGACGTTTATGGCGGGGTGGGAGGTTGAGACAAATCACCTGGTGGCTGATTTTGAGCAGCCAGACACCAGAGCGATTAGAAGAGCACAGCTAGGCGCATCAGAGAGGCTTTGAAAACCAGTTTCATGACTGGCCAGGCTACGGTGTGACAGTTGTGTGTGTTTCTCCTTGCTGCAAACCTGCCCCCTTTGTTGATTTTAAAGCCTGTAAGCCAACCACCCTCCCCCCCTTCGATCACAGCTGGCAAAGGAAATAAAGTAACTGTTGTTTTGAAACCATTCATTCTTTCTTTATTAATTTAAAAAAAAAAAGTGAGAACTGACAAGGTAGCCCAGGTGGGGAGGGGTGCGGAAGCAGGGAAGGACAAGTCCACATTGCTTATTGTAGCCACACGACAAATCAAAACTGTTTGAATGACAGCCTTCTGTTGCTTGGGCCATCCTCTGGAGTGAAGTGGCTGGGTGCCCCGGAGCTGCCCCGCTTCCCCCTCCCCTGATTCTTGGATGTCTGGGTGAGGAGGATATGGAACTTGGGGAGTAGGGCAGGCGGTTATACAATGGATGCAGCAGGGGGGTCTGTGCTCTTGTTGGCTTTCCTGCAGCTCCAACAGATGCTTCATGTCCGTTTGCTCCCCCATTAGCCTCAGCATCGCCTCCTGCCTCTGCTCTTCTTGCTCAATTAATGCTTTCCTGGCCTCTGCCACTGAATGCCTCCATGCATTAAGCTGTGCCCTATCAGTGCAGGAGGACTGCATGAGCTAGGAAAACATGTCATCGCGAGTGTGGTTTTTTTGCCTTCTAATCTGCGATATAACCTCAGGGACGGAGATGATAGGGGGAGCATAGAAACATTTGCACGTGGGGGGAGAGAAAAAGGGAGAGTAAAATTTAAGATGATACATTTCTGAGAACAAAAGGGAGACTCTTTCACAGTTAATCAAGCAGCAGACAGCACATGTGCTTTAGGTACAAGGTCATATTTTGCCTTTTATAGTGAGCGCCTGCCGGTATGGTGACACATCACAAATGTCTGGGCAACAGAATTTGGTTTCCAGGCAGCCATGGTAAGCCTTTTGGTATGCAGGGTTGGCTTCTGACGCCTTCATAACATGTGGGAATGGTTTCAAACTGCAGTGCCATCCTACCCCACAGCAAGTAATGCTGGTTGGGTTTCACATTTAAAAGGAAGGGCTGTGGTTTTCGGGTGGATGTGGAGCACACACTTCCCCCCACCCCACCACGTGGCTATTCTCTGGGATGATCTCTTCACCCCTCCCCCCGCCGCATGGCTATTCTCTTTTAGCCAAGCGCAAACAGCCCAGCATGAACGGGGTCCTTTTACTGTTCCATTACTAAAATTCCCTTATTTCAACCAGGTGACCATGAATGATATCACTCTCTTGAGGCTAACACAGAAGGATATAGACCGAATGTTGCTTGAATGCGACCAAAACCTAGGACCATTTGCTGCCATGCTTTGTGCTGCAGTGATTCCAGATTACTTGCTACTGGCTTGGCATGGTAAAGTGTCCTACCGTGGAGGACGAAATAAGGCAGCCCTCCCCAGAAACCTTCTGCAAAGGCTTTGAGTTCCTCCAGGAGAGCTTCATGGAGATGTCCCTGGAGGATTCCCGCTCCATCCCCAGACACCTTAACAGACTTTTCCAGTAGCTGTACTAGCTGCGAATGCATCCCAATTCTTCAGGGCATCTCAGACATTAAACACTATTGCTTTTAAACCCTGTACTGTAGTTACAAATGTGCACTCACCAGAGCTGGCTTCTCCGGCTTCAGAGTCGGGGACCCCGCTTTGGGGGGGTATGGGTTCCAGGGTGATGAAAAGGTCCTGGCTACCAGGGAGAACGGATTCACCACTTGCCTGCTGTGCATCCTCCTCTTCCTCATCCACAAAATCCTCCTCCCTGTTGTGTGAGACTCCCCCCTTGCAGGTGTCCACGGACAGTGGTGGGGTAGTGGTAGGGTCCCCCGCTATAATGCCATGCAGCTGATCACAGAAGCGGCATGTATGGGGCTCTGACGCGGAGCGACCGTTTGCTTCCTTTGTCTTTTGGTAGGCTTGCCTGAGCTCCTTAACTTTCACGCGGCACTGCTGTGTTTCCCTGTTGAAGCCTCTCTCCACCATGCCCTGCACGATTTTGCATACATATTAGCATTTCTTTTTGATCGGAGTTCGGCCTGCACAGATTCTTCTCCCCATACAGCAATCAGATCCAGTGTCTCCCTTTGGGTCCATGCTGGAGCTCGTGTGCAGTTCTGGGGGGACTGCATGGTCACCTGTGCTGCTGAGCTTGCCACACTGACCAAACAGGAAATGAAATTCAAAATTTCCCGGGCTTTTCCTGTGTACCTGGCTCGTGCATTGGAGTTCAAAGTGCTGTCCAGAGTGGTCACATTGGAGCACTCCGGGGTAGCTCCCGGAGGCCAATATCATCGAATTGCGTCTGCACAACCCCAAATTCGACCCAGCAAGGTCGATTTTAGCACTATTCCCCTCACCAGGAAGGAGTACAGTAGTCGATTTTAAGAGCCCTTTAGGTCGACGGAACGGGGTTGGTTGTGTAGACGCATTCATTTTAAAATCAACGTAACGTGGCTAAATTCGACCTAACCCCATAGTGTAGACCAGGGCTATGAGTCAGCACCAGACTCAAAAGCTGCATTTTTTCCATTTGTTTTTCTTTTTTCTCTCCTTTTGTGTATGTTTGTCTTCTAGGAAACAGGATAAGATTTTAACAACTGCAGCCCATTTCAGCTGACTTCTTTTCTCCTAAAAAGACAGTTATTTATCATCTGAAAGAGTGACTAACAGGGGATTTCCTTCTAAAGCTATCTTTGGTATCCCGTTAAAACGAAGGCATTACTTGATATTTTACATTTCAAATGCTTTAATTGTTTCTCCTCCTTTTCTATATCTTTGGTAAAGGTTAAGAATTTTTTAACAGCATGTTTGCCACTGACCAGGCAGAAGTCATTTTATTCCAAAAGCCTGAACCTTGTTTAAAACTCTTTAATGTTGAACAGTGACAGGGTCATGTTAACACTTCTGATTCTTTGGGCCCATTTATTCCATTGAAATAATACAGTACCCTTCAACAATATGACTACTTTGCTTTCTTCCTCCTACTCCTTTCTTGATTGCTCAAAAAAAGAGACACAATTTTACTATTTATTGAGGAACAGTATGCTTATCCCTTATTGTTGTAAAGATTAAACCAACTTGTCTTAGTAGTCGGAATCTGTTGTCTTTGCTTTAAGCTGTCTATATTTCTCCAGCTTCCCATTTAATTTTGCTAATGAACATATTCAATAATTGAGGAATAAGGTGCTGTTGCATCTTAATGAGTTAGTCTAATTACATGTAAGGATGTCCTGACAGATGTAAATATTTTAGGGGTGCACTAGCTTTGTCACAAATCATGTTTTGCTTTATGAAAATCTTAGGGTATTTGTATTAGAGATCCATTGAATGACCAGAGGTGCATGTTTTTTGGACAGGGTACTATCTTCCTTCTTACCTGCTTCCAATATTGCATTTAGTTTCTAATTATACCAATAAAACCTTTCCCTTAATGGAAAAGTTTTTGCATGCATGACAGAGGATCGATATTGAGTTATAAAATTAAGGGCTTGCACAAAGGATTTTGCTGGTTAAGCAAAGTACAGTTGTTGACCATAAAACTTTACAAGTTTATGTCTAGAAGAAGCTGCTTGTTTATGGCAATTGATTATTTAGATCTTTAGATATCTGAAAGATGTAGTGTAGGTGCTGTACAGTCTAGATATGTAGATAGGAAAGCCAAAATACTTGCAACTGTTGCCAGATATATTTCTCTCCACTAGTCCAGATTCATTACTCTTGACCACGTTTTACTTGGCAGAAAATACAGCTATACAATATCCATCGGAAGTCGACCATATGTGGCAGCCTGTGTACCATGCAGAGTACACTGCAGCCTCTGTTTCCATGCATACCCTTGCGTCCTAGAGGGATGGTGTATAAAGGAATTGAAAATCCTAAAATAGACAGACGTACAGTCACTGGATAAAATGCTGGCTACTAACTATCTAATAGTCACAAGATACATCAAAATCTGAGGACTGCAGTGAAGATACTGTGCCTATGTGATGAAGAAATTGGAAAGAATAGTGACTAATCAGTAGTGCTCTGTTGGATTATAATTATTACGCATCCAGTCATTATTGGGTTATGTCTACACAGCAATGTAAGCCTGGACTCCAAACCCCCCTTGTGTCCATGCACCAATTGTGCTAATCTTGGGCTCAGATCCAGGATCCTAGAACGCTGTAGGGCTGGAGTGTCCAAGCCAGCGTTAAGTTGGGACATAGGGTCCGAGCCCTGTTTCTTTCCTGTATGCATGCAGCCCCAGCTTGACTCAGCTTGACTGGGTCCCAGAAGTCCTCTGGATGTATCCCAGAGTTCCCAGTGGCAAAGGAGGAGCACAGCGACCAGAAGTGCCATTACTGTCTGGCCAAGCGTGCTCTGGTCCTCCTCGCTGCTGCACAGAACTTGCCCAGAGCAAGAAGCAAAGCTGACAGGTGGGAGGCAGCTCCTGGCTGCCGGGGTGGTACAGGTCATCCACCCCCAGCTGTGCTGAGCAGGGAGCTCTGCCACTCCCCCTCCCTGCAGGGCACCTGCTTGGTCCCACTCCACTCTGTGGCCCTTGCTCCCAGGCCCCCTGAACTTGCTGGGGCTGCGTGCATTGTGAGGGCAGTGATTGGGAACCAGCCCCAAAATTTCCCCATAGTCTCCTGGGGATCCTTTATCCCTGCCTCGCAGGGTGCAGCAGGGACAGGGGTAAGAGATCTCCGGGGCTGCGGAAGCACACTGCACCCCAAGCCTTGGGAGGATCATTTCACTGCTTTGTAGCCAGCAGCAGCCAGGCTGGGTATGTGACTTTCATTTTATGTCAAACTTCCAAACAAACAGACAAAAATAAATTTAAAAAGCCCCACACCAAAACACCTTAATTGAACATCCTATTTTAAAAATTAAGATTTGCCACATTCCATTTTAATATGACCGCCCTGGTGACTGATGTCCTAATTATCCTGAGAACAGGTGCACGTGGACATTTTTGTGCCTGTGGGACTCAGCCTAGAGCTGGAGAGCCCAATTCTTGGATTGGATGGTAGTTTCAGTATAAAGCCTTCTCAAACTGCAGTCATTTTATTGAGACAGCCACCAAATGAGCTAATTATGTGGTTTATGTACTTGTGCTCCTTATGGACACCTGAGTTCCATCAGTACTGCCACAGTGAGGGAACAGGGTGGGCAGTAGAGTTTTCCCCCAGTACACTATGTTCCTAGGGCTAGTGTGTGGACGGGGGCACTAGGCACTTTGGAATACGTTTACTTTCACTCTGGTCTATGCACTTCAGTGTGGATGCCAGAGCCCTAGGTTCGAGCACACATCAGAAAATCCTTAACCTAGGGTTAAAATGCAGTGTACAGGCTCAAGCCCATGATTCAGCTGACTTGAGTCCCACTAACACTAGCCTTACATTGCTGTGTAGACATAGTTTTGGAGACGCCTGCCTGCCTGGCATCTGGGCTATGAGAGCCATGTGGTGCTGCTGTCAGCAAGCATCACTTGTGCATGTCTGGAAAATACTGCTACTTGAGGCTAGCGTCTTATGTAGGGCAACACTTGGATACAGATTTTCAGTCTTTGGGTATGTATGGATATTCTCCAGGAACGTGGCCTCCCTCTCTGCCCCTAAGGGGCTTGACTAAGTTTCAGTGATGCCACTGGCTGGTTGGCATATTGCATGCAGGAGCTATTGAAGCTGGCCTCTCTGCTGCATAATGGAAGGAGGATGTGACATATGGTTGCCTTTCCTTTCTGTGTAGTTAAAACTGCAAAGAGTAAGTCATTAGCTCTCTGTGTGCAGCACAAGTTTTAGACCTGTATGACATTGAGTTTGGTAAGTGGTGTTGCCTTCAACAAAATGTTTAGATTTAATTCTATATCCGTGATATCTTTCCCTCTCCCCCCAAGAGGGAGAGAGCTTAGGGGATTTAACAATTTTTTTTAAAAGGCTAGTATATAAAAGGTGTCTTGAACTTGCTCAGCATGAACTCCTTTTATATACACTTGATGTTGGACTGTGTAACCTATTTGGTACAATATTGCCAAAGGACGATTTCATAGACTTTTTGGGTTTTTTTGTTGGTTTTAGAATGATCATATGCAGCCCATTCCTATCACGTTCCAAAAAATGTAGAATATCAGGGTTGGAAGGGACCTCAGGAGGTCATCTAATCCAACCCCCTGCTCAAAGCAGGACCAATCCCCAACTAAATCATCCCAGCCAGGGCTTTGTCAAGCCTGACCTTAGATATTTTTAAGGAAGGAGATTCCACCACCTCCCTAGGTAATGCATTCCAGTGTTTCACCACCCTCCTAGTGAAAAAGTTTTTCCTAATATCCAACCTAAACCTCCCCCACTGCAACTTGAGACCATTACTCCTTGTTCTGTCATCAGCTACCACTGAGAACAGTCTAGATCCATCGTCTTTGGAACCCCCTTTCAGGTAGTTGAAAGCAACTATCAAATCCCCCCTCATTCTTCTCTTCCGCAGACTAAACAATCCCAGTTCCCTCAGCCTCTCCTCATAAGTCATGTGTTCCAGTCCCCTAATCATTTTAGACTGCTTAATTTTGAAGGGCTACTTTTCATTAAGTGTGAGGCCTCAGATTGTTAGTTTATCCTGTAACTGTTTTTTGCCCTGACAACATGTGCCTTATATATGCAACAAAACTAAACTTCATAGGTCTCATTGATAGCATTTGTTGTCATTTGTTCAATGTTTTCTAGACTAACTTTTGTTGCCGGTGTAGTTAGGAATTAGAATAACGGAAAACAATCACCCTCTGAACCTAAATTATTGTAACACATTTCTGGATGTAATAAAAATATTACCTAATGTACTGCCCATGGAAACCTAAATGCAAAAAAAACCCTCTACCTTTCAGTATAGGAAAATTCTGTTCTGAACTAATCTTATAATGAAAATTCAGTATTAAAGCTTATAGTCTGGCCTTTGTTGTGCCTACCCTTTGCAGCACAGTGCTTTTGTTATGAGACCCCAGCACTTCAGAAGTGCAAATGTTTTAGTTTAGGACTGTATATTCGGCTTACCATCAATTTGGGGTTTTTTTGTTAGCTTGGAATCCTAGAACATTTCTAAAGATAACTTGACTATAAATGGTGTGGGGGAGAGTATTTTTTTATTAATTTAAAACAAACAAAAACCATGTAAGCCATGCTGTACATCAGGCATTATAAAAATATTGTCGGCAAAATATAATGAAATGTAACCCCTCTCACCCATTGAAGGATCCTGGAACTGGATAGGAATGACACTAATAAAAAGGAGCTCTTGTTAAGGCCTGATGATATCTTCCAAGTCTCATTTGGAGAAGGACATGGTGGGGAAACAGTGATGGACCATAACTAGTTCTCTGTCTCTTGGGAGGTTGATGGCAGTTCCTTCTCTTACAGCCACGAGGATGACTGATGCTGGCAGTAAAAAGGGTGGGTGGACCTGAACACTGTGACTGCTCAATCTAGAGCAGTGGTTCTCAAAGCCGGTCCGCCACTTGTTCAGGGAAAGCCCCTGGCAGGCCGGGCCGATTTGTTTACCTGCCGCGTCTGCAGGTTCAGACGATCGCGGCTCCCACTGGCCGTGGTTCTCCACTCCAGGTCAATGGGGGCTGTGGAAAGGACGGCCAGTACGTTCCTGGGCCCGCGCTGCTTCCCGCAGCCCCCATTGGCCTGGAGCGGCAAACCGCGGCCAGTGGGAGCCGCGATCGTCTGAACCTGCAGACGTGGCAGGTAAACAAACCGGCCCGGCTCGCCAGGGGCTTTCCCCGAACAAGCGGCGGACCGGCTTTGAGAACCACTGCTCTAGACTACTGCAGGTTCCAGTGATGCAAGCTAGTCCTGGGGGGCAAAGAGGCAGGTGGTTCTGATTCCCAGTATCCTCAGGCATTCTCAGAACCAGGATCATAAGCAGAGCTGGTCAAAACTTTTTTTGTTTTACATTTTTTTGTCAAAAATGGAGTTTTGTCAAATGATTTTTATGTTAAAAACTGTTCTAATTTTTTACATTTTCCCCTCTGCATGAAATTTGTTTCAATTCTAATTTTTTATTTCCCTCCCTCCCAACCCCCCACAAAAAGTGTGAGAATTTGCGTGCCACCGTAGGTTTTTCCCTTTTTCCCCAAGAAAAAAGGGGAGCAGACAAAACAAAATCAATGAGAAAGTAACACACAGTCACACTTTCACTTTCCCAATTTGGAAAACAGAATGTTGAAGAGTGTGTGAGGGGAATAATTTTCATCTTTTCCTTCTGTTTTCCACTGGTAAAAGTTGGAAAACTGTAAAGGTAAAGAAATGTAGAGTTTTCCATATTGTTAATTTTTTTGTATGTTCCCACAGAAAAATTATTTCCCAACTGGAAACTTTGAATAAGAGCTTTTTCCCCGATTGGGGGGGGGGGGATGTCCTTTTCTGGCCAGCTCTAACCATAACTGATAGGTCTGAGAAGATCTGTGGAGGAGATGCAGGTTCTGACGTATACCATCTAAACCTCTGATGTATACCATCTCTAAGTTGAGCATTGGTGTGCAGAAGTTCCCCACAGGTATTGCTGAGTGCACTATAAAACAGTCTAGTATTGACATTTGTAGCAGAGAGACAGGACATCTGAACATAATAAAGTAGAAAGGGGAACAATTAATTAACACAATATATGGAAAGCTATTTGTCTCTCCTGTGTAATTTTTAGCTAGGACTAAAACTGGCCTTTCCTTTCACTAGAACAAATGTTAAAAGGAAATATTTTTCCTAAAATTATAGTAATCACTCTTAAATATATAGCCTTTTTGACCAGATGGTTACAACTTCTTGACCTAATACCCAGCTAAGAGCCAAATGAGATCTTGAATATGCTGGCTTGCAGGCTGTAACTTGATACCCACCCTTCTGCAGGGTGTGAGACAGAGTTGAAAGTTAAAACTTTACATCAGTGATACTCAGACCTCAGTGATTCAGGAGCCAAATTAGTAATCAGCAATACCCAAACAAGCCACAGTAGGTGAATTTATTGTTTTTTACTATAGTACTATAAATTCATATTTAAACAGTATGATGGGATTTGTTTAGTTTATATAATTCTCACAGCAAAATGACTGACCAAATATTATTATTTTATCAACTACAATTGGTTAATAATATAGTAAAAGTATCCTGATTGATTAATAACTTAGACTGGTTAATAATTAACTCACACAGTGTCTTAATATCGTGAGCTGCAAAGAGCCACAGGAGACACATTACAGAGCCACTTGCAGATCCAGAGCGTCAGTCTGAGTATCCCTGCTTTACGTAAATCATCGTATGAAGTGATTGGTATCTATTCCAACTTTAACTTGTTTACTTATCAAAAATCAAATGGCTTTGTCTCAGAAGTCTCTATTAATTATTGTACTTAGACTTGTATCAGCATCTTGTTGAAACCAGTATTCTACTGCTTATATTGTACAGTGTAACATATAGAAAGGAATGTGGCCAGTTTCTGCATGTGATATTTTAAACCAGTAATGCGTCAAGTTGTATCATTGTTATACTTTGTTGTGCTTACTACCTAACTGGCAATAAAGTAGTACTTTATCAGATTGACTGGAATCCTGTGTATTGTATTTATCAGTCTGGAATCCTGTGTATTGGGTGGAAATCGATTAATTTGGGCTTGTAATGAAGTGAAATCAGGCTACTGAAAAGTTTGATTTTATCGTGAATTTTAAATGTGCTTTTAATCCGTACAAAAAAGGTGCCAGTTTATGTTGGTAGTTTGTCACCTTAGCAGCTGTGCATTCTTACATGGCATAAGAACCTAAATAGATTAGAGTGCACGTCAGGAATTGAAATTTCCAACTCATTTCCATAGGCGGTTTTATAACTGTCAGACAGCTAGGTTTTCAGTGCCCGCTGACGAGGTCTGGATTCAGACCAATGACCAACGCCAGTGGTCGTTCGTGACTGATTGGTTGATCCTAGAGGATCTCCCAGGCGATCGCAATGTCCGGTGGAAGTGCAGTGTGGCTACTACTAAGGCAGACTCTCTGCCAACCCCGGCTCCACACCGCTCCCAGAAGTCGCCACTGCAGCCCTGGAGTTGGGGCGGGGGGCAGGGATCTCTTTCAGTGTGCCTGCCTACAAGCACCGCCCCCACAGCTCCCATTAGCCAGGAGAGCTGCGGGGGCGGTGCTTGCAGAGAGGGGCAGCACATGGAACCACGTGCCCTCCACCCCACCCCAGGGGTGTAGGGTGCGTTGGCCCCTTCCGGGAGTGATGTGGGGCCAGGGTAGGTAGGGAGCTTGCCTTAGCCTCGCTGTGCCCGCCACCAACCGGGAGCCACCGGAGGTAGAGGTAAGTGCTGCCTGGCGGGAGGCTGCACCTGAGCCCTGAGTCCCCTCCCGGAGGCAGCATCCCAAACCCCCTCCTGTACCCCAAACCCCAGCCCTGAGCTCCCTTCTGGAGCCAGCACCCCATACCCCATCCTGCCCCCCAACCCTCTGCTCCAGCCCTGCCCCACCTCCCTGTACCCCCTCCTGCGCCCAAACTCCCTCCTAAAGCTTGCACTCCAACCCCCTGCTCCAGGCTTAGCCCGGAGCCCCTTCTCACACTGCAAACCCCTCGGCCCCAGCCCAGAGTCCACACCCCCTCCCAAATCCCTGGTCCAGCCTAGTGAAAGTGAGTGAGGGTGGGGGAGAGTGAGCGACCCAGGGAGAGAAGGGGAAAGGAATGAGCAGGGCGGGGCCTCGGGGAAGGGGCGGGGAAATCCTGGGTTGCCCTTAGATTCAAAAAGTGATCTTGGGTGTAAAAAGGTTGGAGACCACTGACCTACAGGTTCCGGGGTCTGATAGTAAGATACAGAGCTTATTTATCACTCAAAAGAGAGAAATGGAAATTGAACAGTTAATTGGAAGGCAGAGGAAACAGCTGTGCAGAGAATGTTTTGGCTGTGAGCAGTCTGGGAAATGACGTTCTGTAGCATTTGCTGTTCTAGAAAGAGCGGAGACACGTAGTATAAATAGGAGGGCTCTGGAGAGGGCTGTCTCTCTACCACTGTGTATATTTATCTATAAATGAGCAACAGGGGAGGGAATCAAATAAGGGTAAGCAGTCTACCCACTGCTTAGAGTACCAACAGCTTTGCTGATTTGTGCTATTTTTTCCCCCCAGTATCACTGCATTACTCAGGCACAGGACACTGGTTTCTTCATATCAAGGGAAACTAAAATTCATCTAACAACACTCAGAATGGGAAAAGATTATTATTCAATTTTGGGAATTGAAAAAGGGGCTTCTGAAGAAGATATCAAAAAGGCTTACCGAAAACAAGCCCTTAAATGGCATCCGGATAAGAACAAATCCTCCCACGCAGAGGAAAAATTCAAAGAGGTTGCAGAAGCCTATGAAGTCCTGAGTGATCCCAAAAAGAGAGACATTTATGATCAGTTTGGGGAGGAAGGTAAGTATTTCTCTTACTCAGTATCTATCTGTGCTACACTCTTACAATGGACACTTAGTTGTGCTGAATGCCACAAGACAAGAAGAAAGTTTGTATTTATCCATGCATGTACTGATTTGGACAATGACTGTTTTCTTCTGGAGACTGATATATGGTAATTACAGAGACTTATATGTTAATAAATATATATAATCATGTATAGTGTATCCTTCATAGTTTAGAACCATGCTTAAGTCAATTTTGTTTATTTAAAAAAAAATTTAAAAGATCCCAAATCCATCTTATAGAACTTTTTTAATGTAATAAAGATTTGTCTATGACCTATAAATAGCTGGATGCATTTTATTTATTTTTGCCCCTGCGCTTTTTGAGATAGCCATCAAAATGTTACATAGAGACAGAGCGCCTCTTTGAATAATATATCTCTCAAACTTTTCATAAAGGATAATTTGCTTTTTTTGTACAAAACAAGACAGGATAATCCCTCTACTGAGCAGGAGTCCAGGTGTCCAGTCCTTAGTTGGCCTTGGCTTCTTGCCCGTAGAGGAAAGTATTTGCCTGATGTCATGAAATACCAGAACAATTTTTTAGTTTAACTGTAAACAGTAATAACGTGCCAAAGGGATGAGGCCCCAGAAATATTATATAGCCTAAAATGGTTACTTAAACAGGAAGCTCTTTCTTTTTTAATCATCAATTGTGATGGTTCCCCACCATTTTTAGGATTCAGCAGTTACTTTTTACACGTTATTTGAGACTCTAAACTGGTTAAGCACTGCCCACAGAAACTAGGTAGGCTCATTTAATCGTTAACATTCATTTGGGGCCAGATTCTGATAATTTTACTCAAGCTGAGTTGCACACTACTCCATCAGTAGTCTCATTGACAAGTAGCACTAATTGTGAAGTAAGTGCTATGCAAGATATCTGGCCCTTTATCAACATGTGTGGTGCTGTCACTGATCATTGCGTCTTTGCAAACTTTAACTTCTATAAATGAGGCAAATTCCATAGTCTCTTGTACCACTGTGAAATGAGAGAATTCTGGAACTACAAGTCTTTACTGATGTTTCCACAGGTTCTCATGTCATTCATAAGACTCTGATACCTGACCCGATTCTATTATCTGGGATTACTAAGGGCTCATGCATCTCCTTTGGTATTAGGCCCAGATTTATAAAGTATTCCATCATTGCTGCACTCAGCATTGTAATGCCTAAGTCTCATTTTCAAAAGGGGTTTAAGCACTTGACTGTTAATGGGATTTAGGCTCCTAAATTCCCAAGCCCCTTTTGGAAATGAGTCTTGGGCTCCTAAATCAATTTAGGCATTGCAATGCTAAGTGCAGCAATGCCTAAATAGCTGTAAAAATCTTGCCCTTAATCTTTTTGCCTTATTGCTTTTTTCCCTTTAGCTCTGTTTGTTCTTCTTTCCTATATGCAAGTACTTAATTAATCTACAGCTTAGGTAATACTCATTCCATTCCAGTGCAGTAGCACTTCCTAACCCCCTCCTAAAAATATCATTAGTCAGATTCTCCTAAGAGTGGAGGGCAAGGCATATAAAGCAGTGTAGCCTTTGGCAGTGTGGCATTGCATACCTGAAACAGAGGCTCAAAGCATGTACTTCTGTTTATTTTAGGCATAATATTAACAAAAGTATTGACAAGTTCCTGCAGCTATGTGTCTGGAAATATCCCTTGTCGCCTGAGTGGCTGCCTAAGCTCTGTCATTGTTGTCCAGAATGTAGTCAGTAGTTGTAAAGCTCTGTGATTGTTTTACAACCATGGAACCTGATGTACTTTCAGCAAAAACTATTCAGTATCTATTCTAGGAAGTATCATTCCACTAATCACATGACACAGTTTGTCATGCATTTGTTTGACAATACCAGTACTTCATTTTAAAAAAAAAAAAAATTGAAAAACGTTTAGTGTAGCATTTGCCATAGCAAAACTAGAGTTATGATTGAGATGCCATTTCCATTCTAATGCCCCCTCTGCAGTTGTTCAGAACTTTATCAAAACATTCCTTTAGGGCTCAAACCTTTTGTGCTTGGGTTTAATCCAAATTTGTTTAACTTTTTAATTTGAGTAAAATCAGTTCAGTCATCCTGGAATTAAACAAATATTAAAAATCCATTCCTCATATCTGGATTAAATGTATTTGTTCAAGTTGGACACTTGTCTTGTTTTAGAGTCCTTTTTAGAGAAAGAAAAGCAATACATTTTTGAAGAAGATCAGTTTGGGGTTTTTGAATTTGGAAATAGTAAATGCTAAGGCCTATGGGTTGCTGCTTTGTGCTGTGCCACTGGTGGAAAGTGGCCCTAAAGTCAGCATTTCATGGGAGGATCACCCCTGTGTAGCTGTAGCACCAACTGGGGAACTCCTATGCTGACTCTTTCCCTGATGCCAGTGTGGAGGGAGTGACTGGGCTCCTTTATACTTAGCTGATACTTGGCTGCCGTATTGATCTCTTGCCAACCGCCAATGGTCCAATAACATCCTTTCAGGATGGTCTGTGTTGTGCTAGGCAACTGACTTGGGCCCAGGATCAAGAGGATGCAAAGGCCACTTTTGCCCTCTGCCACAGTTTTAGGGTAACTCACCCTTCTTGGTCCTTAAACGTTTCACTCTCAGCCATCAGTTCTCCTGGGCAGAGATCCATGCCTCAGTCAGAAGGGAGTGGGATTTTTAAGGATGCACATTTCCCTGATCTACACTGTGATATCCCCAGCCTAGAAGGCCATGGCCTGTGCTTTGCTTTTTCTCTGAGGGCTGTGACCAATATTTGGCCTGCAGTTACAAGTTACTACACAGCTTCTTCCAAGCAAGCACATTTATTCTGAAGGTAGAAGCATTACAGAGAAAGCATATAAAAACATTCCCATGTGCTAAAAATCTTACCAGAGGTCACCCACCCCCAACTCAGCACAGGTGTTAGGTCTTCAAACCCCACAACTGTTTTTTCCTCCTTGTTACAAGGTCATATCAGTCTTTAGAGCAGGAACCAGAACAATGGCCCTGCATCAATTTAAGCTCAGGTTATTTATCTACAAGTCCTTTCTTTGTCTCTTGATCACTGGAGAATCCAGTTTGAACCAGAATATGTGAGCCTCCACGGGAGGTGGTACTTCTCTTGAGGTGTTAGAACCTGAGTGATTTGCCTTAATCATCCCCTACTGTTTTTACTTCCTGGAGGAATTGTGGTAATCCTCCCCACTGTGGAGTGCATACCGTCCCTGGCCCACAAAGATACATAAACCATTTATACACTTAATTCAATATGGTCTCCCAAAGATATGTTAGGAAGTTGCCTTATCTGACTCTCACTCCTCCATTTGAGCTGCACTATATGCTAATCAGCTGCAGCTGAGGACCTAGCATTAAAAATTTATGCATGGTTTATGAATACTTTGAATTCAGCTTTTCTTTTAAAAGATCTGTCTCTAACATGGATTAGAAAGTAGGATGCATGCTGAACTGCTTTATCATAGAATATTAGGGTTGGAAGGGACCTCAAGAGGTCGTCTAGTCCAACCCCCCTGCTCAAAGCAAGACCAATCCCCAATTTTTGCCCCAGATCTCTAAATGGCCCCCTCAAGGATTGAATTCACAGCCCTGGGTTTAGCAGGCCAATGCTCAAACCACTGAGGTATCCCTCCCTTATGCTTTAGCATAAGACTAAATCCATAACTGCTTAAGGGCCTTAGAAGGAAAATGGTTGCATATAGTGCAGAGCTACCTTAATCTTACGAGGCAGCTTAGTGGTTAAGTGTTGCTGAGATGCTTAAGTATTTAGAACTGAAGGCCTCCTTAAGGACTGAGTGCCTTTGGCCTTAAAACCTCTTAAGCAAGGTCTGAGGAGTCAGGGGGAGAGTGGGGGAGGGAATTAACCAGTAGGAAGAAGTATATGGAGGTCATTAGCAAGGGAAGGGAGGTAGAAAAGAACTGTTTGTTGCGTGAGGTATGGTCTGGAGCCACAGAGTAGAGGTAGAAGATAACTGGGTGGGTGCTGGGGACTGTGGTAAATGAAAAGCTGGGCATGAGAAAACTGTCACCTGAAGGAAGTGGAAGGAAGATCTCACACTGGGAAGAATGGGGACAACCAATATGAAGAAGAGAAAGAAATAGTAGTCAATTAGTTGAGAAAGGAGATTGAACTATAAAGGACTCCTAGAGATGATGATGGGTTTTTTTGTTTTGTGTTTTTGTGGGGGAGTAAAATCTTGGATGGCCTGGGAAGAGGAGTGGAGAGTGGGAATTTTTACTAAGGAAGTGATAGGATGAGTTTGGTGGTTAGAGATAGCAAAGCTTCTTTACCTCTAAAGTTATTTTTAATCTCATAAAGTATCTAGAGCATAGGTTCTCAAACTGGGGGGTCACAGTCTCCTCTCACAAAAAAGTTTCCGGGGGTCACAAGCACCTCCCTTTCTTCATCACTAGATGGGAGTGGGGGCTTTTTCTGTTTGTAACATGCAGGTGCAGTCCGGAAAAGGTCAAGAACCACTAGCTTAGAGTATTTGATAAACACAACTGAAAATTTCTAACTAATAAAGGAGCCTGCCTTTTTAACTTTTTTCTGTTTACTATTGTTTGACTTTGAAAACTTCAAGGAAATTAAATACAAAAACTAGTTAATGCAGCATTAAATTTGAGAAATCAAGCACCCAAAGAAGTCAGAAATTTTGAAAGTCAAAGTTTCTACAATATTAACTCTTCCACATAGTACAAATGTAAGATTTACTGTTTCTGGGAGGTTTTTAATGCTGGGTTGCTACTGATGGAAAATAGCTTTTAATAAACAAAAATGTGGCCAAACTTTTCTGGTTTGCTGCACTCCTTTCAACTTTCTCTTTCCTCTCCATTCCCAGATTATAACCCCCCAAGAAACAAAGCAAAACACAGTGTTTCCATTATCTCAGACTTGGTGAAGTCCTGTTTCCAAAACAATTATGCTTTCTGTTATCCATTCATACCAATGTGCTTTATGGCTAGCTGTTGATTTATGGTAGTTTCCTAAAATAGCACAGAATTTGACCCACTCTGTCTGACTTACACCCTGTGCAATCCCATTGATCTCAAGAGCACAGAAATTAGCCTAGTCTGATTAGAAACGGAGCATATTTGAAGCTTTAAATATAATACAACTTTATATATTCCATACCTATAGTGGCCTTGAAGGGCTTAACCCTAGTCCCATTGAGCAGATCCTTAGTTAAAAAAATTACATGGGAATATGGTCTTTAAGATCATGCAGACAGAGAACACTCATAATTTTCAGCACACTATTAAAACATTATTTACAATCCAGTCATTTCAATGAGTGACCAATTATTAAATAGATTTGCTGCTGATGGGGCATCTTATTTTAGGAAACAATTCTAAATCTTCAGAATTACTCCAGGTTGTATGATGATGAGTAGTTGCTACTCTACAGTCCACTGGCAAGTAGGGTGAGGTCTCTTTAAAGAGGAGCCCTTCAATCTCTGCTTACTGTTCTATGTTTGTGCAGTTGTTAAACTACAAGTCCTTTCAGTAGTTGTTTGTGACTCAAGACAAAACTGTATTTTACTCTTTATGTTGTTAATAAGTACCAGGATTGAAAACTAGTATGGACTTTCCTAACCTTGTCCATATGTCCCAATTAGGGTTGAAAGGAGGAGCTGGAGGACCCGATGGACAGGGTGGCACCTTTCGATACGCTTTCCATGGTGACCCACATGCCACATTTGCAGCATTTTTTGGTGGCACAAATCCTTTTGAGATCTTCTTTGGGAGAAGAATGCCTAGTGGCAGAGACACTGAAGACATGGAAGTGGATGGTGATCCTTTTGGATCTTTCACTAGTTTTAGCATGAATGGATTTCCAAGAGAGAGGAATACAGTTGGTAGCCAGCCTCGTCGTAAACAAGATCCCCCGATTATCCATGAACTTAAAGTATCATTGGAAGAGATATATCATGGCTGCACAAAAAGGATGAGAATTTCCCGAAAAAGGCTGAACCCAGATGGCAGAAGTGTGCGAACGGAGGACAAAATCCTCACCATTGAGATCAAGAGAGGGTGGAAAGAAGGCACTAAAATCACTTTCCCAAAAGAAGGAGATGAAACACCCAATACTATCCCAGCCGATATTGTTTTTGTCATTAAAGACAAAAGTCACTCGCTCTTCAAGAGAGATGGTTCAAATATTATCTATCCTGTTAAAATAAGTTTGAGGGAGGTAAGTTTTGTGTTAGTTGATGGCGCAAATGAAATATAAAAAGAAATTGTCTTAGCATGGTATTGTGGCTACACTGCAGAAAATAAATCTGTAGCAATTATCATAATTCAGCACTCCAGTTCTCTAGCTAATACAATTTAATCAGACTAAGTATAGTGCATAGTTATCAGTACCAGAATCATTGGCTTTTTTTACTGGGGTCTGCATCATATGTTGTTAAGTTTTGTCTATGGCAACATACAGAACGATCTGTGAGAAAGGAAAGTAGAGCATATTTGCCATTTTTCTAAGTTTTAGTACTACAGTAAGTACAATAGCTATCTATATGTAAATGCAGATTGGGTTGAAGTAACAATGAATGCATCCAATGTAATGGACTCCTTTCTGCTATGATATACCGTCCTTATCATTTCTGGAGTAGAAGGTATCTAGAACGCACGTCTAGAATATTTTCACAGCTCACCAATGGAGCTTAATTTAGCAAACTTGCAAAATATCTTTCCTTTCATATCAACACATTTCAGTGTGCTTTTAGAATATATGGAGGTGGATTTCATGAGGATAAATTGTGAGCAGGTGTTGTTATGGGAGTTATATGTGATGATAAAAATAAGTTCATATCTTCTTTTTTAAATGCACTCCAAAGACCAAAGTAGTTTTGCTTTCAGAAACAAAAATAAGAGATTGGAGAGTGTTTTCTTTAGTGTTTGAAGACAGTTAAAGGAATTGATTTTCCCCAAAATGAATCAAGTCTGTATTTTTAAAAATGTAGCATTAAGGAATAGTGAGAATAAACAAATCTCAAGCGATGTGCAGAGGACATGCAAAGAAAGTCTGCCTGTATTCTGAACTTTAAAAAAATATATATTTTTTTTAGATTTTTCATGAGATGAACCACATAATACAAGAGGAAAAGCAGTATGTAATGACAGGATGGGTAATGTGGTTTCTGCATAAATATCATAATTCTTCCACTGAGTCCAAATAACACTGAGTTTTGTCAGCACAGATTAAGTACATAGAGGGTAGGTGGAAAACAAAAGCAATCCTTGCAGGCCAGAAGTACAGTATTAAATGCATAAGTATTTAGATAAAAGAGGAGATTAGTGGGAATTATCTCTATTAAAAAACAAAGTGCTTAGTTTGTTTTTGTTTTTGCCAAGAAATTATATCTTGATACAGAGCAGGTAAATTCTTGGTTTGTATTTTAATATTTACTTTAATTTGAACATCACAAATGTGCACATAAAAGGACACTGTGAAGATTGATAGCAGAGTTGAGCAAATAATGGATTTTTTTTTTGGTTTGGAGATCAAACCAAAAAATCTAGGAGGGAAAAGAAAATCCCATTTGATTTAAAACCAAAACCATTTTTTTTTCCAAAATGTTCATTTTGAATTGACCAAAACGGTTTGGTCTATTCAAAACAAAACGTTTTTGGGTCAGCCATTTCAGGAGGTTTTCCAACCCTCCTCCCCTGCTTTTTTTTTTTTTTTTTTAATTGGCCAAATTTGAATTCAAAATGCCATTTCAAAATGAAACATTTCAAATTGTTTGAGGTTGCTTTTTTTTTTTTTTTTCTGGGCCAAAACTATTAATTGAATTCAATCAAAATTCTCAAACTGGTTTGGGACACCAGAAAATGCCTTTTTTTTTTTTTAACCAACAAAAAAATCTTAGCCACATGTTTTTTGCCCAGCTCTATCAAAAAGGCTCAACGTAAATGTCAGACACTAGCCCTAAAATAATTTTAAAAAGCAAAGTATGAGCAAAACAAGCGTTGCAAGAGTCTTACAATGAATAAATACTCTATGTAACCCGAAGTGCAATGGAGCTAGGACTCTGAATTTCTAATGACAGCTGAGATGCTGCTTGTTTGGTAGAGATTCATGAGCAGAAGACAGTGGGAGTACTGAGCGTATTTGTTCTGTTTGTACTGATCACAGCATTATCTGTTGATGTTTAGGATGCGGCACCAGGGAGTAAACCCTTTCCTGACTGCTTTAGATGTTATTCTGGGGCACTGACCATTGTTTTGATATTGGAGAGAACATTGGTAATAAAACAAGCATCCCCTTTTAAAGGGAGCTACATAAGTTATTGTCTTTCAGTTTTGACAGTTCTCTTCAGTTATGCAAAATAATCCATGTATTCACAATATCATCTTTTTCTAATTCTGTAATCTGAAAATTCAGTTTTCAGTACAAATAAGCTTTTGATGGTTGCCTCTTTCTCATGATATGAACTATTTATTTTAGGCTTTATGCGGCACCTCGGTCACCGTGCCAACAATAGAAGGAAGAACCATACCTATGACAGTAAATGAGGTTGTAAAGCCTGGGATGAGGAGAAGAATTATAGGATATGGGTTGCCATTTCCCAAAAATCCCGACCAACGTGGCGACTTAATTATAGAATTTGAAGTAAATTTCCCAGACAATATTCCTCCAGCATCAAAAGAAGTACTTAGGAGAAATCTTCCTGTTTCATAAAGGAATGGACTGTGTTAACACTGTTTCAGCAGGACACTGAAAATGCAGAAGACTGGCAAGTTCATGCTGTAAAAGTGCAATCTATATCCATTTGTGGAATATTCATTTTCTTTTGTGGGGTGGAGGGAGGGAATACTGTAATGCTGCATGAGAAGAGAATGGTTAAATACAAGTCACGCGGGTGACTCTTGCAGTAAAACATACAGGGAAAACCACTCACTGTATCTTACTTAGATCTTCCTAATCAGAGAGTTTATTCAGTATTTTGCTTACATGTAAAATGTAATCATTTTGCAAAAGCTCAGTGCACATATTTCTAATAAAGTACTTGAGCATCCAAGTACTTTATTTTATGTATCTCTAGATTATCTATGTGATGCTACCCACTAATATCAGAAGTCAGAATTCTTATTAGAAATACGCTCATGTAATATCCACAGATATTTAAAGAGACTAAAGCATTAACTGACTCCATTTAGATATGAAGGCCCACATGCTACCTTCCATTTCACAAAGCAAAGGCTAGCTAAATCTGTTTGTAGAGCTCCTGAACCCACAAAAGAGTGTGAGCCTTCTCCCAGCTGCCCCAGAAGCTGCCCCAGCTGCTCTGGGGAAAGGTGTAGCCACACTGTGACATGCTCCCTTCAGAAATCCAGCTGGGGAATACTACTAATCGGTGCTAACACCCATTCCCTAGGGATGGATTTCAGTCCAACCATTGGCAGGACGACATGGTATCTTGGCTCTAGAAGGAGCAATGCTGTCCTTTTGTGGAAGGTTGCCCGTGGAACGGTGTAAATAAAGGCACTTGGATTACACACACACACACTTCAAGATCATGCAGATCTCAGGACATCTGTAGAATTCAAGGGCTGAACAGTCTACCACTTCCGTAAGAGAGAAGGGACAAAACCCAGCTCCCAGCTAAAGGATTCTGAGGAAACTTTTTGGGCCTGACCCAAAGTTCATTTAAGCCAGTGGAAGTCTTTCCATCAATTTAGCGGGCTTGGGCTTTAGTTCCTTTGTGAATAGAAACATGACTTTCCTAGCCCTTAAGGTGAAAACACATATATAGGGGAAGGAGAGAGCTCTCAGTAATTGAGTCTAGTATTATAACATGCTATAGGGCTGGTTCCCTTGGTTGCAGTATGATTTTGGTCATATAATTGCCTTGCAGACTTACTTTCATAACTTAGGTTTTAAAAACATGCCACAGTGCTTTAATAATGACATTCTTAAGGGAAGATTTATTTTTCTTTAGAAGAAGAAAATATTATTCTTATTAGCAGTCATTCATTTACCTGTGGAAATCTTCTAGTTACCTGCTCTGGGTAATTTAGGTTATAACAGGGTGTTTAGCAACATCATATAAATGATTTTCTGTAGGAAGGTGGATTATGAGAGTTGGGGTTAATTTAGTTAGCCTTTTTAATGAGCCCTTGCACAGAAGAATCCCACTTCAATTTTTCAAAGGAACACATTCCTAAAAGATACTGTCAATTTTTTAACTACAGTTTCTCTTTCATACAGCTGACACATATGATAGTGTAAATCATATTCATTTGCAGTCCTAAACAAGCAGGGAACCTGAACAGTAGCTGGAGTGATACTACAAAGGGAAAAAAAGTTTTAAAATTAACTGCTACCTACTGCTTATGCCTATTGTTATCCTTATATATTGTGTTCATGCATTTAAAAGATTTCCAGTTTCAGTATGTTCTGTATGGCATTTCTCATGTGTTTTTTAATAAACTTGTTTTTAACTTTTTTTTTTTATTTTTTGCCATAACCACATGCCATAAACTCTGCGAAGAGCAAATGAGGCTGAGCATTTGAAACCAAGTCTTGGGCACCCATAATCTAAGTAGCTACAATACTTAGAATAACTGCAGATATTTTTCAATGTCCAACTTCAGGTCAGAGCAGCAGGGCTGAATTGGCAGAATTCCAGAATTGGCAGAATTAGTAGTCCCTAATAGTGAATGTTTACACATACGGAAAACTAAGTTCTTTTATTTCACCATTTCTGAATATGGTGTAAAACTTAAAGTACAGAAAAAGCTGCCACATCATTCTGAAACATTTTACAGTTTTCTCGGTGGAAGGAATATTTTTTTTCACAGAATGCAGTCAGCCTGTGGAACGCATTGCCACTCCTATTGGTGAGGAGATGAGTTTAGCAGGGTTCAAAAAGGAATTAGACACCTTGTATAGACAACAGATAAAACTTTCAAAAAGTGCCTAAGGACTAGATTTGTTAAGGGATTTTGGTACCTAAACCAGCAGCCAGGTGCCTAATGGGATTTTCAAAAGCATCAAGATGCCTCACTCCCATTGAAATCAATAGGAGTCGGGCACCTGGGCACTCGTGAAAACCCTACTAGGAACTTTGCTGCTGGTTTAAGCACCCAAATCCTTTTTAGAAAATCTGGCCCTGAGTTCCTTTTTTTTTTTTTCCAGAAGGGACTAAGGCTACTCTAAACTAGAAAGTTAGTTAGGTTGGTTTAACTATGTCGGTCAGGGGTGTGAAAAGTTAAGCCAACCTAAGTCCCTGTGTAGACAGAACTAGGTTGACAGAAGAATTCTACCATCTCTTGGGAAGGTGGATTACCTACTAAACCAATGGGAGGATTCTCCCTTTGGCATAGGTAGTGTCTACGCTGAAGTGCTATAGTGGCACAGCTGTAGCGTTTTACGTGGAGAGACGCCCTTAGGTGCTTATGGCTTATTGAAAGTCAATAGGACTTAGGGCCAGATTCCTAAAGGAATTTAGGTGCTTAAAGAGGCAGATAGGTGCCTAATTCAACCAGGTAGGTACCACTGAAATTTTCAAAGCCAAAGGTCAGGTGACTCCTCAAACACCCTCTCCCAACTGCTCAAGTCCTTTAGATACCTACATTTCTGCATAAGTGCTGCTGTGACCCAAAAGCTAACATGTTGCTTGGAGCCCTATCTCAAGCCAAAGCTCTGGAGACCCTAAAGCTGATTTTAAAACTAGGTACAGAAACGTCTATCTCAGCAGCAGGGCCTGATCCCATAAGTGTGCTTTGAGCACATCTAAGACCTGCTACCAGTCAGACCCTGCAGAAGGAGGGCCAGATGTAGGCTACCAATAGGTGGAGTGACAGCACCTACAGAAAGACAGCCAAGAGTTCAGGGTAATGTAGGGTGAGCGTGAGGGAGATACAGAGCATGAGCAGGAGGTAGGTAGTAGCCCATGCCTTCGAAGCCGAAAAAACATCTAAGTGGCTGAGCTGGCTTAGGTGCTGCACTCTGGGAGAAGATTCATGGATGAAGATCCCTATCTCTAGCCCGTCAGCCACATGTACCAGGTGAGCAGCTTAGATGACTAAGCCCCTCTCCTAAGCTAGCCAGGAGTGAAATGGTTAAGTGGCTCCCCACTCCCAGCTGCCTAGCTTCTGACAATCCTTTTGTGGGGCTTATCTACATGTGTGTTTAAGCCAGATCAAATCAAGTTAATCCAGTTTGACCACATGTCCACACAATACAACCCATCATTTGCACTAACTCCACATTTACTGGGAACTCTGGAATCCTCTTGCAAAGTGGACTAGGTTTGCTTATCAGAGGGTAAGCAGGTGTGACTCAGGACCCTGATGACAGCCACCTGGAAAGCCAGCTACAGTTCTGCCCTGATGCAACAAACCCTGATTTCTGCCCTGCTTCAGCTGAGCCTGACTCCTAGCAAAAACCTGGGCCAAGGCCAAAGAGTCAAATCCCCTGTAGGGAACTATGGCATGTAAGTATCTATCTTTACAATTCATTATTGTTGCAGATGGGAGCTAGGAGTTCCCGTCTTTCCGGCCCGCCATATTACTTCAATATGGCACCATTGCAGTCTGTATCATTGCTCCCCTTCACGCTGTCCTGTGATAGATTTTAAAACCAAAAGCATTCATTTGTGCAAAATTCAACAGTTTATTGAGACTTACAGGAAAATAAATTTGGTTAGTTTTCATGAGGTATAACTGCCCGTTGTATGCCCAGTCAAGGCACAAACAATACTGCTCCTTGTTGAGGTACAAATGGCTGTAACTTTCATAGTATCTGACAATCACTGTAAGGTATGTCTACACTACGGAATAAGGTCGAATTTATAGAAGTCGGTTTTTTAGAAATTGGTTTTATATATTCGAGTGTGTGTGTCCCCACAGAAAATGCTCTAAGTGCATTAAGTGCATTAACTCGGCGGAGCGCTTCCACAGTCCCGAGGCTAGAGTCGACTTCCAGAGCGTTGCACTGTGGGTAGCTATCCCACAGTTCCCGCAGTCTCCGCTGCCCATTGGAATTCTGGGTTGAGATCCCAATGCCTGATGGGGCTAAAACATTGTCGCGGGTGGTTCTGGGTACATATCGTCAGGCCCCCGTTCCCTCCCTCCCTCCGTGAAAGCAAGGGCAGACAATCATTTCACGCCTTTTTTCCTGAGTTACCTGTGCAGACGCCATACCACTGCAAGCATGGAGCCTGCTCAGGTAACCGTCACCCTATGTCTCCTGGGTGCTGGCAAATGCGGTACGGCATTGCTACACAGTAGCAGCAACCCCTTGCCTTGTGGCAGCAGACGGTACAGTACGACTGGTAGCCGTCATCGTCATGTCCGAGGTGCTCCTGGCCACGTCGGCTGGGAGCGCCTGGGCAGACATGGGCGCAGGGACTAAATTTGGAGTGACTTGACCAGGTCATTCTCTTTAGTCCTGCAGTCAGTCCTATTGAACCGTCTTATGGTGAGCGGGCAGGCGATACGGACTGCTAGCAGTCGTACTGTACCATCTTCTGCCGGGCAGGCAAGAGATGAGGATGGCTAGCAGTCGTACTGTACCATCTTCTGCCGAGCAGCCATGAGATGTGGATGGCATGCAGTCCTTCTGCACCGTCTGCTGCCAGCCAAAGATGTAAAAGATAGATGGAGTGGGTCAGAACAAGAAATAGACCAGATTTGTTTTGTACTCATTTGCCTCCTCCCCTGTCTAGGAGACTCATTCCTCTAGATCACACTGCAGTCACTCACAGAGAAGGTGCAGCGAGGTAAAACTAGCCATGTATCAATCAGAGGCCAGGCTAACCTCCTTGTTCCAATAAGAACGATAACTTAGGTGCACCATTTCTTATTGGAACCCTCCGTGCAGTCCTGCCTGAAATACTCCTTGATGTACAAGCACCCCCTTTGTTGATTTTAGCTCCCTGAAGCCAACCCTGTAAGCCGTGTCATCAGTCGCCCCTCCCTCCGTCAGAGCAACGGCAGACAATCGTTCCGCGCCTTTTTTCTGTGCGGACGCCATACCAAAGCAAGCATGGAGGCCGCTCAGCTCACTTTGGCAATTAGGAGCACATTAAACACCACACGCATTATCCAGCAGTATATGCAGCACCAGAACCTGGCAAAGCGATACTGGGCGAGGAGGCGACGTCAGCGCGGTCACGTGAGTGATCAGGACATGGACACAGATTTCTCTGAAAGCATGGGCCCTGCCAATGCATGCATCATGGTGCTAATGGGGCAGGTTCATGCTGTGGAACGCCGATTCTGGGCTCGGGAAACAAGCACAGACTGGTGGGACCGCATAGTGTTGCAGGTCTGGGACGATTCCCAGTGTCTGCGAAACTTTCGCATGCGTAAGGGCACTTTCATGGAACTTTGTGACTTGCTTTCCCCTGCCCTGAAGTGCATGAATACCAAGATGAGAGCAGCCCTCACAGTTGAGAAGCGAGTGGCAATAGCCCTGTGGAAGCTTGCAACGCCAGACAGCTACCGGTCAGTTGGGAATCAATTTGGAGTGGGCAAATCTACTGTGGGGGCTGCTGTGATGCATGTAGCCCACGCAATCAAAGATCTGCTGATATCAAGGGTAGTGACCCTGGGAAATGTGCAGGTCATAGTGGATGGCTTTGCTGCAATGGGATTCCCTAACTGTGGTGGGGCTATAGACGGAACCCATATCCCTATCTTGGCACCGGAGCACCAAGCCGCCGAGTACATAAACCGCAAGGGGTACTTTTCGATAGTGCTGCAAGCTCTGGTGGATCACAAGGGACGTTTCACCAACATCAACGTGGGATGGCCGGGAAAGGTGCATGATGCTCGCATCTTCAGGAACTCTGGTCTGTTTCAAAAGCTGCAGGAAGGGACTTTATTCCCAGACCAGAAAATAACTGTTGGGGATGTTGAAATGCCTATATGTATCCTTGGGGACCCAGCCTACCCCTTAATGCCATGGCTCATGAAGCCGTACACAGGCAGCCTGGACAGTAGTCAGGAGCTGTTCAACTACAGGCTGAGCAAGTGCAGAATGGTGGTAGAATGTGCATTTGGACGTTTAAAGGCGCGCTGGCGCAGTTTACTGACTCGCGTAGACCTCAGCGAAACCAATATTCCCACTGTTATTACTGCTTGCTGTGTGCTCCACAATATCTGTGAGAGTAAGGGGGAGACGTTTATGGCGGGGTGGGAGGTTGAGGCAAATCACCTGGCTGCTGGTTACGCGCAGCCAGACACCAGGGCGGTTAGAAGAGCACAGGAGGGCGCGGTACGCATCAGAAAAGCTTTGAAAACCAGTTTCATGACTGGCCAGGCTACGGTGTGAAAGTTCTGTTTGTTTCTCCTTGATGAAACCCCCCGCCCCTTGGTTCACTCTACTTCCCTGTAAGCTAACCACCCGCCCCTCCTCCCTTCAATCACCGCTTGCAGAGGCAATAAAGTCATTGTTGCTTCACATTCATGCATTCTTTATTCATTCATCACACAAATAGGGGGATGACTACCAAGGTAGCCCAGGAGGGGTGGTGGAGGAGGGAAGGAAAATGCCACACAGCACTTTAAGCACAGCACTTTAAAAGTTTACAACTTTAAAATTTATTGAATGACAGCCTTCTTTTTTTGGGGCAATCCTCTGTGGTGGAGTGGCTGGTTGGCCGGAGGCCCCCCCCACCGCGTTCTTGGGCGTCTGGGTGTGGAGGCTATGAAACTTGGGGAGGAGGGCGGTTGGTTACAGAGGGGCTGCAGTGGCAGTCTGTGCTCCAGCTGCCTTTGCTGCAGCTCAACCATACACTGGAGCATACTGGTTTGGTCCTGCAGCAGCCTCAGCATTGAATCCTGCCTCCTCTCATCACGCTGCCGCCACATTTGAGCTTCAGCCCTCTCTTCAGCCCGCCACTTACTCTCTTCAGCCTGCCACCTCTCCTCCCGGTCATTTTGTGCTTTCCTGCACTCTGACATTATTTGCCTCCACGCATTCGTCTGTGCTCTGTCAGTGTGGGAGGACAGCATGAGCTCGGAGAACATTTCATCGCGAGTGCGTTTTTTTTTCTTTCTAAGCTTCACTAGCCTCTGGGAAGGAGAAGATCCTGTGATCATTGAAACACATGCAGCTGGTGGAGAAAAAAAAAGGGACAGCGGTATTTAAAAAGACACATTTTATAAAACAGTGGCTACACTCTTTCAGGGTAAACCTTGCTGTTAACATTACATACATAGCACATGTGCTTTCGTTACAAGGTCGCATTTTGCCTTCTCCCACCGCGTGACTACCCCCTCAACCTTCCCCCCTCCCTGTGGCTAACAACGGGGAACATTTCTGTTTAGCCACAGGCAAACAGCCCAGCAGGAATGGGCTCCTCTGAGTGTCCCCTGAAGAAAAGCACTCTATTTCAACCAGGTGACCATGAATTATATCTCACTGTCCTGAGGATAACACAGAGAGATAAAGAACGGATGTTGTTTGAATGCCAGCAAACATACACTGCAATGCTTTGTTCTACAATGATTCCCGAGTACGTGTTACTGGCCTGGAGTGGTAAAGTGTCCTACCATGAAGGACGCAATAAGGCTGCCCTCCCCAGAAACCTTTTGCAAAGGCTTTAGGACTACATCTAGGAGAACCGCAAATGCCAGGGCAAAGTAATCCTTTCACATGCTTGCTTTTAAACCATGTATAGTATTTTAAAAGGTACACTCACCAGAGGTCCCTTCTCCGCCTGCTGGGTCCAGGAGGCAGCCTTGGGTGGGTTCGGGGGGTACTGGCTCCAGGTCTAGGGTGAGAAACAGTTCCTGGCTGTTGGGAAAACCGGTTTCTCCGCTTGCTTGCTGTGAGCTATCTACAACCTCCTCCTCCTCATCATCTTCTTCGTCCCCAAAACCTGCTTCCGTATTGCCTCCATCTCCATTGAAGGAGTCAAACAACACGGCTGGGGTAGTGGTGGCTGAACCCCCTAAAATGGCATGCAGCTCATCATAGAAGCGGCATGTTTGGGGCTCTGACCCAGAGCGGCTGTTCGCCTCTCTGGTTTTCTGGTAGGCTTGCCTCAGCTCCTTCAGTTTCACGCGGCACTGCTTCGGGTCCCTGTTATGGCCTCTGTCCTTCATGCCCTGGGAGATTTTCACAAAGGTTTTGGCATTTCGAAAACTGGAACGGAGTTCTGATAGCACGGATTCCTCTCCCCAAACAGCGATCAGATCCCGTACCTCCCGTTCGGTCCATGCTGGAGCTCTTTTGCGATTCTGGGACTCCATCATGGTCACCTGTGCTGATGAGCTCTGCATGGTCACCTGCAGCTTGCCACGCTGGCCAAACAGGAAATGAGATTCAAAAGTTCGCGGTTCTTTTCCTGTCTACCTGGCCAGTGCATCTGAGTTGAGAGTGCTGTCCAGAGCGGTCAGAATGGAGCACTCTGGGATAGCTCCCGGAGGCCAATACCATCGAATTGTGTCCACAGTACCCCAAATTCGAGCCGGCAACATCGATTTAAGCGCTAATCCACTTGTCAGGGGTGGAGTAAGGAAATCGATTTTAAGAGCCCTTTAAGTCGAAATAAAGGGCTTCATTGTGTGGACGGGTGCAGGTTTACATCGATTTAACGCTGCTAAATTCGACCTAACGTCCTAGTGTAGACCAGGGCTTAGTTCCTGTCTATTTTTCTCTTCACTTTCCCTGTGTCTGCAGGGGATATATAGCAGAACGTAAGACTGAAAAACAGCTTAATTTTGTTTCTCATGTCATAGGGATGCTCAGGCAGGCCACGAATCCCCCCATATAGCTTGTAAGTCCCGTCCACTCCTGCAGCACTTCTGGGGGGACCATCCTGGTGAATAACATATCTCCCCGATCTACCCTTCGCCTTTTTGAATTTTCTGCCTCTTAGTGACCGGCCTCAGCTCAACTAAGAGAGTGAGGACAGCCTAAAGGGAATGTAGAGGGAATTGCTCCCCACCTTGCCCCTTATTATCACCCCCTGACACCTCTGACACCACAGCAGCACCTCCACCACACAAACAAAACTGAAAAAAGAAACCTGAAACATATAGCTCCAATCACCCCCCATGACCAACAGCATGAATGCAGATACAGTAGACTGAAATCCAAATGCACCCAGCACTTTCCATACACACAGACCCCAACTGTCTCTGAAGTTCCTGCAGGAATGGGAAGAGTTTCAGGGAGGTAAGGTCACGTATACGTAATACTGAAAGCTATCATGACTTGTCTGGGATGTGAACAATGAGCGACTTCTTTTTTTCCCTTATTCTCGCCACAGCACCAGTAACAGCTGGACCATCAAGGACAGGGCCTCTATCTATGCCTGACAGGCTGGCCAACCTGAGGGGGAGATAAAGGAAGATTCAGGACAAACTGTTTTCAGAACCTATGGCATTCACAGCGAAAAACCTGGCTGGCTCAGAGGAAGACCCAGGGGGAGAAAGAAATGCAGCTTTCCCAGTAGATGATGGCAGTGACCAAGGACAGCATGGCTGTGGCCAAAGATAGCATCACCACAGTGAAGGAGAGCATGGAAAAAGGCAGATGTTGTGAGAGGGAACTCATGGGGATGGAGAAGTGAATGAGGTGCAGGAGACCAGAGATTGTGTTCTGGGGACTGGGAAAAATCTGCAGGTTGGTAGGGGTGTGGGGGGGAAGAAGCACTTAGTTTTCTATTTAAGTTTTTATTGCATGATATATTTTATCCAGGTATAATTCCCCACCCGCAACTCTTGCTAAAGTCTTGTAAGGCAGAGCTCTGCTTTCATAGGTCTCACAAGATTTGTCAGAGCAGGGCTCCTTTTTTGTTGACCTTTGATTTAAACTTTTGGTGCTCAGAAAGTACAAACAACTTCCTCCCTCATCTCAGTCAATAAGAGGTAAGGATAAAAGTGTGTTCCAATGGAGTCCAGCTAATACCCTAATATTTTGTAAATATTGCTTTACAAAAATTCCATGCCACTCAAAAACCCAAACATCAGAACATCTGAAAATTAACTGTTAAAAGATCTAGATTATTCTCCACACCCATTTAATCCTTTTCCACTCCATCTCATCTGATTTACATCACACCTCCACTTTAACTTTGCCAACTTAATATTTGCAACAGTGTATGCAAAGGTGAAAATAAATCCCCAGGGGCCAGTTTCTGCTAGCTTTGCTCATGTGTTGAGTAGCACTTTATTTTTCCAGTAATCCCTTTAAAATCAATTATTTTTCTAATTTTTTATGTAGGCAACAAGTAGAAGTGTTGGACTTTGAGTTTCTCTAATTTGATAGAGCGTAGATTGGCTCTGTGCCAGCTGTGAGTGGGACCACCCATTCTACTTTTTTGTCTGCCATTTTATTTTTCTGCTTACAGAACTCCTTATTTTGTCATTTCCTGGATACTGTTGATAAATTGTTCTTCTTGACACAACTGGATATGTTCCATGAATTAATGAAACATAAACAGCTGACAGATTTCAGAGTAGCAGCCGTGTTAGTCTGTATTCGCAAAAAGAAAAGGAGTACTTGTAGCACCTTAGAGACTAACCAATTTATTTGAGCATAAGCTTTTGTGAACTACAGCTCACTTCATCGGATGCATGCTCAAATAAATAAGCTTATGCTCAAATAAATTGGTTAGTCTCTAAGATGCCACAAGTACTCCTTTTCTTTTTGCATAAACAGCTGAATTGCTCACCTATCCACTTTTTAACATATTTTAATAAACAGAAGGCCCCTTTAACTCTACTTTCCATAAGCTTGAAACATTAGCATAATTCTAAAGTCATAATTTTGGCCTTCATGGTTTGAAACAAATCACTGTTGCTGTGTAGCTAATGCACCCCAGTAATGCAGCGAATCCTCTTTGTGCTGCTGGTAATTGGAATCTAGGACAATGATAATTCTTTTTGCATCAAAAGTGAATAATGAGTAATCCATAAAAATGGAGACCTACACTTAAATACTTTTATCTACATCGAAAACCCATCTAGAAAACTAAGTGTCTTTCTGCTTTCCCTTCCCTGTGGCTAGGCCACTTCACAGTGATATGTTCAAAACCCACTGGTTTCATAATCTTTGCTTGTACACAAATGGCTTATTTTTGTAATGTTACAAAAGAAGGCTGACAAAACTATCTGATAATGTCATAGTGAATCTGGGTGAGAAGGAACAGCCACTTGGATAGCTAAGAGCTTTGAAATACCTCAAAGATACTTCCTCTTAGGCCTTGTAGTGTATGTCTACACTGCTGTTAGACACCTGTGGCTAGCCTATGCCAGTTGACTTGGCTCGTGGTGGTGGGGCTGCAAGGTTGTTTAATTGCAGTGTAGAAGTTCCAGCTCGGACTTCAGCCCAAGCTCTAGGACCCTCCCACCTTGCAGAGTCCTAGAGCCCAGGTACCAGCGCAAGCCCAAATGTCTACACTACAGTTAAAGAGTCTTGCAGCCCCAACCCTGTGAGCCTGAATCAGCTGGCATGGGCTAGCCGTGTGGTTTGAATTGCAGCATAGACATACCCTTAGTGTTAGCCATTTGTAACTATGTTCCAGAGCAGCTACCTGACATCCTTTTGTATGTGTAGAGCACTGTTCCTTTGATACTAGGTGCACTCATTCCCCTTGTATTGACATTCCTCCTTCTGCCTGTGATAAAGCTCTGATACAAGCACCTCTAGGTCATTGCTTTCTTGCTCCTCCGGTATTTTCAAGGTTTTCCAATAATTGCCTCTCTCTCACCTAACCACCATATCTCTCTGTGCAAACTCATCATGACTGTGATTCATTTCATTTACTTTTGTCTTCAGTGCATACCTCTTTCCAAACTCTTAAATTATAATTTGTTATAGAAAGCGTATTTTTATACAGAACAAGGAGGAGAATGTGAAATTATGGAGAGGGAAGAAGGATTAGTGTAATGGAAGGAGGAGAGCAGTGAAAGAGGATTTACTTAATGTGCTACATTCTGTAGTAATACAGTGCTTAGACATTCCTTGTATAATGACAGGTTTCAGAGTAGCAGTCGTGTTAGTCTATATTTGCAAAAGAAAAAGGAGTACTTGTGGCACCTTAGAGACTGCAGGTCAGAACTCCTGTAAAGGGCTAATAAGCAATCTAGTTAGATATGCGTTAGATTCTGTTTTGTTTAAATGGCTGATAAAATAAGCTGTGCTGGATGGAATGTATATTCCTGTTTTTGTGTCTTTTTGTAACTTAAGGTTTCGCCTAGAGGGATTCTCTGTTCTGAATCTGATTACCCTGTAAGAGATTTACCATCCTGATTTTACAGAGGTGATTCTTTTACTTTTTTCTTCTATTAAAATTCTTCTTTTAAGAACCTGATTTTTCATTGTTCTTAAGATCCAAGGGTTTGGGTCTGTGTTCACCTATGCAAATTGGTGAGGATTTTTACAGCCTTCCCCAGGAAAGGAGGTGTTGGGTTTGGGAGGATTTTGGGGGGAAAGACGTTTCCAAACAGGCTCTTTCCCTGTTATATATTTTTAGACGCTTGGTGGTGGCAGCAATAAAGTCCAGGGGCAAAAGGTAAAATAGTTTGTACCTTGGGGAAGTTTTAACCTAAGCTGGTAAAAATAAGCTGAGGGGGTTTTTCATGCAGGTCCCCACATCTGTACCCTAGAGTTCAGAGTGGGGAAGGAACCTGCTCACGAAAGCTTATGCTCAAATATATTTGTTAGTCTCTAAGGTGCCACAAGTACTCCATTCCTTGTATAGGATCTCAAGTATTAAAAAATGAACTAAAGAAAGGGATGTTTAATAATCAGTGTAATTTCAAGGTTCCCTAGCTTTAGACTGTCATAGTGGTTCAGATTAAAAAAAAATCAAAAGGAATACAGACTATTTTTTTGTTTGTAAAAAATCAGCTTTAATTAGAAAGAAGAAAGGAAAAGAAGTGTCTGCCTCTGCACTTTCTGGTCTCAGTCAGGACTGGAAAGAGAAGTATCAAAATAGGGCTCTTGATTTATCTTGTGGTATTTTTCATTACTGGGAAGTACTAGAAAATTAATGAGAGCACTCAGTTTTGAAATAAAAAGTTTCAAGAATAGATAGTGTACAGGTTGTTAACTGCTTATTTGAACAGAATCTCCAGTGAAATGTATTATGTAAATTGCTCAGGGACAAATTGGCCCGTACATAGGTTATTCCCCTGCAAGGGAGTGGAAACCCCATGAGTTATGAGTTGTAGAGTGTGATGTTGGCATACCAGGTGCCAGCTCATGCTAAGCCCATGCCTCAATTGAACACTGATAAATACATAGCTGAAATAAGTCTGGCTCACCTGTGTGTTAGTATTGTTAAAACTGGTACTAGAATTATGTGTTTTAACTTTATGGGATGGTTGTAAATTGCTACATGCATTAATCTCACAACATCTGTATGCAATATTATCAAGTAATATTTGAGTGTTTTCACTGTAAGCTTCTGTAACTGGAAATCATTAGACAGGAGAGAGACATTAACTAGTGTAAAGTGCTGATCTCCAGCATAAAGTGTTATGTCCTGGTTGACAGGGAAGGCCCATTGACACCAGATGGACTAGAGTGGAACATTAAAGAGGACAAAAGACTTTGTTGTTTACTCACCCCTGACCTGCCCATGAAGATGAGTCTTACAAGTGATTTTCTCCCATCAGCAGAGTTTGCAGCTCAAAGCAGAATGGGAGAAGGGAATAAAAACCCCTACAAAGGAGGATGTTGCTTTGACTCTGGGAGTCAAGGATTACTTGGTATAAGAAAAACATCTCCAGTGCTTAGTCTGGGTTAGCCCTAAAGGACATATAGAGCTTGCTTATTATAGAAGCTTCTATTACTTTTAGAAACTTCAGACTGGAACTCATTATATGATTATATGTTTACCTGCTTTAAACCTTGTAAATAACTCTTATTTCCTTTTCCTAGTTAATAAATCTTTAGTTAGTTTATTATAGAATGGGTTACAAGTGTTAGATTTCACACAAAAGACAAATTACAAGTGACCAGTCATTTGGGACTAGGAGTAACCTGAACATTGTTGTGATCTTGAGTGTAAGGGACCAAATGTAGGCTCACCTGGGTGGCAAGAAAGATCAGGGTACCCAAGGGGACTGATTGTGACTCCATGTTAAGGCTGTTAGTGCTTGAGGAGTTTACATTTAATTGGTTGGTGAAATCTAAGTATATAGAACTCTCAAGCAATTTGGGGTTTGTGCCCTGCTTCTTAACAGTCTGCCCTGAGGTTGGTACGCCCATTCTTGAGCCACTGCAGGACAGCCCAGCACAGAGTTCCTGGCTGAGCATGCCATCAGGGATTGTTGTTTGTCCCCAAGGAATTGGCAAAGGATTTACCACCAACAATATGTATCTCTTCTAAGATCTGCTACATCTGGATGTCATCTGTATAGAGAGCCTGTGTAACCACTTCCTTATGTGCACCTGGGTATGGGTGCTGCCACTTCCCAGACATCCGGTTTTCTCTCAGGGGTGGGGAGGCAGGTGGTTACTGAGTGCTGGGGGAATTGGTGTAAGTTGATGCTGCCTCTCAACATTATCTTACACTGAGAATTCTTATGGAGTGTGCGATACTGTTGCACGTGTTCCACTGTCTTGCACCCTTGGTACCAGAGTCCCTTACACCAGTGTAAACTCAATTGAAGTTCTAGTGTAAATGAAAGAAAAAACCCTTTTTATACTGGAGAAATGTATAAAAGCAATACTTTCTAGCACACTTATTGCACTCAACAAACCCATTGTATAAATAATGAAGGTTAACTGTTGGGCTTGGTAAAAATATTAGATAATGTATTCTTAAATTATGTATAATTTTAAGGTTATAATTCCATTGTTGGTGAGGAACAGGTGCCATTAAGAAGCCTCTAAAGCTTTGCTTAAGAAGTTAGGGTTAGTGACCTTTGAAGGAATTATAGCCACATTACATACAGTTGCAGGTGAATTACTTTATATATACAAGGGGTGGTAAGAATCCTTTTCTGTGCTATTTTTTGTCTTATAGTATCCTGGATACAGATCTATTTTGATCAATATTTAGTATCTTGCTTTTGAAATGGGAACCACAGACACTTGGCTAAATAGCTTGATGCACTGTACAGTTTAATTGTGGCTTCTTTTCAGAATGTAGGGATGGAAAAAACCTACATTATTACAAACTATGGTCCATCTTTCAGTCACTGAAGAATTGTGATTATTTTCTTTTGTACATTGACTATGTTTTAATGATGCAGTCTCGTTTTAAATGTCCCAAGCAAAGAAGCTTTCCATTGCTTCCCTTTGGAAACTTTAATAGGATAACAGATCTTTGTCAGGAAGTCTTATTTATGAATGCTATCTAGTCTTCAATTTCTCTTTCCTGATTTCACCCCCTTATTCTGGGTCCTCCTCATATCAGCCACCCTCCAGTCTTCCTATTTGCATCTATGCTTTTCCTGCACATCAGTGTCCTCTCCTGTAACTGTCCTGTTGTAACTTACCCCTCCGTGAAGGGGATACAGCCAAGCAGGGGACAGGTACTCTAGCTCTGGCAATGAAGGATCACCATTGTCCTAAAGGTGGGGCAAATCACTGCGCTAGCCCTTGCTGCACCGACCCTTACAGCCCAGCCCTAACAACTTCATTCCCCCAACTGCAACGTCCTTTTAAAGGCGGGATTCCTTTCAACAGCTCCGGCTGCCCTTGGCAGGAGCAAGGCCCTGGCTGTGTAACCCGCACTCGGGGACGTGGTGCCGCACTGGGCCAGGCTGCTCCGGTCCCCGAGCAGGGGAGGGGCGCTGCCCGGGGCAGGGAGCAGCGCGCCTGCCATTGGCCGCCGGCTGCCATCACCTGGCGGCCGGGGATGGGCGTGTGCCAGCCGGCAGTCTCAGGGCGCGCCCGAGGCAGGGGCAGAGTCCAGCCTGGGGGGAGCCGCTGTGGGTGCGCGGGGAGGCCGCTGGGGTGCGCGCCATGCCTCTGCGGCTGCGGGGCAAGAAGAAGGGCAAGTCCAAGGAGACCTCCAAGCTGGTGGAGAGCGAGGAGGCGGCTGCGGCCCGCGGGGGAGGCGAGGCTGCGGCCGCGGCCGCGGCCGCGCCGCTCCTGCCCAGCCCGGGGCCCGGCTGCTCTTCCACACGCAGCTGGCGCACGGCAGCCCCACCGGCCGCGTGGGGGGCTTCGCCAGCGTGAGGGAGCTGTACGAGCAGATCGGCCAGGCGTACCGCATCCCCGCCGCCGAGGTGAGCGCAGGGCACAGCACCGGCCCGGGCTGGGGTGCGGGGCTGCCCCATCCCCTCCGCGCCTGGCCCGGGCAGCCCAGCCAGCCACAGCGCGGAAACTCCGGGGGAGCCGCTGCTGCTCCCCGTACGGCCTGGTGAGCGCACCTGCCCCGCGGGAAGCTGTCCTGGCAAGGCAGAGCCTGTTGGCGGCAGGCGGAAAGGTGCAGCTCCCCGGGGGAGGAGAGGGAGTTGGCTTTACAGAGGCTTGCTTTGCCCTGAGGTAAGGAGGCGCTTTCAGCGCCCCCGCTGCCGGGCACCGCCGCGTGCGCTGGGGAGAGGCCCAGGGAGGCAGGTTGTTCTAACCCCGGTTCCGGGGAGCCCTGGCGTTCACCACGGCGGTGCCGCTTGCAGCAGAAGTTTCTGTTGCTCTCCCACGGGACCAACGGGCGCGCTGCGGGACGCTCCGTGCGACACGGGAGTGCAAACGGCGTGACACATTATATTGTCAAAACGTGACACACACAAAGCAGCCTTTGCACAATGGAACCAGTGGCCACCTTGTTTTTAATGGGCTGTTGTCTCTTGTTTAAATATATTTGAATGAAAGGAACATCAGGGACTAGATACCCAGTCAGTTTAAACATGAGTTTAGAGTAGCTTCAGGTAATACAGGTGCCCCCCTCCCCCGAAAATTGTTTTGGTTTTACAGTCATTTTTCTCAAAAAGAAAAGGTGCATCCGATGAAGTGAGCTGTAGCTCACGAAAGCTTATGCGCAAATAAATTGGTTAGTCTCTAGGGTGCCACAAGTCCTCCTTTTCTTTCTGCGAATACAGACTAACACGGCTGCTACTCTGAAACCTGTCATTTTTCTATTTTTCAAAACGTTTTTCCTTCTCCTGTTGCTGTTTCAAAAGACTCACAGAAACAGAGGAGACAGTGGACTGAATACATGGTCAGTGCTGTCAAGTGCAAATACAATTTGTTCTCTAATCACTTTGGCTGTATCTGCATTGGGGGGAAATGTATCATCTTACAGACCTAACACATTTTAACTAGTATGGTGTTCAACACAATTTAACACTTATAAATTTAGGAAAACACATTTATTTGGCTCAGTTTTATTAACTTGCATAGTGGGGAAGAATAATTCCCTTCAGAGCAGGAATTACTGGGCTACATGATCATTGTGGTTCCTTCTGGCTTAAAAATCAATGGATGTAAGTGACTACAAGAAGCAAGACCATGAAAAATCAGACTCATGATTTTTAACCTTAGCATTCCTTTAACTTCAAAATTATGGGGTAGTGAGGGTAAATTAAGGAAGCAGTGTAGGATGCTCCCTTCCCAGACAAATAAAGAATTAATTAAAAAGGCCAACTATTAAGGCACATGAATAAAAGCCGTGGTAGGAAGGTCCACCCTTTCCTTAATAGAAACCCTCTTTGATCCCTTTTTGAGTCAAGTTTTAAAACTGATTTGTTTGGATTATGGTTTACTTGTGTTTGTAAATGCATTGTTTTCATTTTAGCATGACAGTGAGCCTATGCAACTGTTCCTTGATGTAGCTGTGGACACTTTACAGCTTTAAATGTCAAACTAAAACAAAGTGTAAATATTTTGAAATACTTAAGTTTGATTTTTACATTTAAAAGTTTGGTTTTTTTGGGGTTTTATAAAGTATGATTGTGTCTTGTCAGTATTGTCTGGTTCCTTTATTTCTGGTATAGTGGAAAAAAGAGTAGATTTTGATCTAGGAGACAGACCTAGCAGTGTTTCCCTGTACTAACATTGTAGTAAATTATCCCAAAGACAAAGAGTGGCCATATTGTTGAAAACATACTCTACCTAGTCATTCAGTTTCATTCAGTAATTAAGAACTAACTACATTTTTCATTTTCCCCATGCACCAGTCCTTGTCCTTTCCCATTTCTCTTTGATCCTCTGTCTCCCTTCCCCATTGATTCTCTATTCCCTTCAGTTTCAAGGTTCATAGAAATGCAGGCCTGGAAGGGAATGCTGGAGGTCATCTTGTCCATTTCCTTGCACTGAGGCAGGACTAAATATACCTAGTTAGACCTCTCCTGACAGGTGTTTGTTTAACTTGTTCTCCAATCCAGTGTAATCCAATGATGGGGATTCCACAGCCTCCCTTGGAAATCTATTCCAATATTTAACTATCCTTCTAGTTTGGTCTTTCTAACCTAAATCTCCCTTGCTGCAGATTATACCCATTATTCCTTGTCTTACCTGCAGTGGACATGGAGAACAATTGATAACCATCCTCTTTATAACAACTCTTAACTCATCTTTTCTCAAGACTAACCATGCCCAGTGTTTTTTTTTTAACTTTTCCTCATAGGTCAGGTTTTCAAAACCTTTTTCATTTTTGTTGCTCTTCTCTGCACTGTCTCCAATTTATCCACATCTTTGCCAAAGTATGGTGCCCAGAAATGGACACAGTAGTCCAGCTGAGGCCTCACAGTGCCAACTACAGTGGAGCAATTTACCTTCTGTCTCTTACATACAGTACAACACTCCTGTAAATACACCCCAGAAAGCTATTAACCTTTTTGACAGCTGCATCGTGTTGTTGGCTCATTTTCAGTTTGTGATTTACTAAAGCCCCACATCCTTTTCAGCAGTACTACTCCCTATCAAGTTTTTCCCCATGTTGTATCTGTGCCTTTGATTTTTTTTCCTTTCTAAGTGTAGTACAGTAGAACCTCAGAGTTATGAACACCAGAGTTATGAACTGACCAGTTCTATACAGCGGTGACCAAAATTGGACTCCAGTAGAGGCCTAGCCAGTGCTGAGTAGAAGTGGTACTATCACCTCCTGTGACTTGCATGCTATGCCTCTGTTAATACAACCCAAAATTGTATTTGCTTTTTTTGCAACAGCATTGCAATGTTGACTTGTGTTGAGGTTGTGATCCACCACAATTCCCAGATCCTTCTCAGCTGTGCTGCTGCCAAGCCAGTTATCCCCCATTCTGTATTTGTGCATCTGATTTTTCTTCCCTAAATGTAGCACCTTACATTTATCTTCGTGGAATTTCATTTTGTTATCTATAGCCCAGTTCTCCAATTTAGCAAGATCCCTTTTAATTTTAGCTCTATCCTCTAAAGTGTTTGCAATTCTCTCCCCTCCACCCTCCAGCATTGTGTCTCTGCAAATTTAATCAGTATGCTTTCTATTCCTACATCCAGATCATTAATAAAGATGTTAAATAACACTGGACCCAGAACACATCCCTGTGAAACCCCACTTGAGACCTCCTTCCAGCCTGACATAATTCCATTAGTAGTTTGTTTGCGGTTGTTTAACCAATTATGTATCCACTTAATTGTAGTTCTACCGAGCCTGAATTTCTCCAGCTTACTTATGAGAATGTCATGTGGGACTGTGTCAAAAGTCTTGCTAAAGTCAAGTATATTATGTCCACTGCATTCCCCCATCCACCAAACTAGTTACCTTGTCAAAGAAGGAAATCAAGCTCGTTTGACATGATTTGTTCTTAGTAAATCCATGCTGGCTGCTAGTGATCACCCTTTCATCCTCCAACTCTTTGCAAATTGAATGTTTTAAGTATATACATTGCTCTAGTAGCTTCCTTGGTACCAAGGTCAGGCTGACTGGTCAATAGTTCCCTGGCTTCTCCTTTTACCTTTTTAAAAGATGGGCACTGTGTTAGCCCTTCTCCAGTCTTCTGGGACCAGTCCTGTCATCCATGAGTTTGCAAATATTATTGCCAGTGGCTCTGAGATTTCTTCAGCTAATTCCTTCATCACCCTTACATGAATAGCATCAGGCCCTGCTCCCTTGAATTCGTTCATATTAGTCAGAAGATCTCTGATGTGTTCTTTACTTATCCTGTTCTTCATTGCTTCCCCTTTATTGTTGATGATAACTTCGCTAGTCATCCAGTCACATGTTATTTTTTGTTTGAAGACTGAAGCAAAGTAACAGGTTTCAGAGTAACAGCCGTATTAGTCTGTATTCGCAAAAAGAAAAGGAGTACTTGTGGCACCTTAGAGACTAACCAATTTATCTGAGCATAAGCTTTCGTGAGCTACAGCTCACTTCATCGGATGCATACGTATGCATACGATGAAGTGAGCTGTAGCTCACGAAAGCTTATGCTCAGATAAATTGGTTAGTCTCTAAGGTGCCACAAGTACTCCTTTTCTTGAAGCATAGTAGGCACTGAGCAGCTCCACCTTCTTAGCATCTTGCTTACTTTTTCCATTGAGCAGCAGACCACACCATCCCTGATCTTTTTTTGTTGCTGACGTATTTGTAGAACCCTTCTTGTTGTTTCTTGCCAGTTGTAACTCATTCTTTGCCTTGGCTTTCCTGATTTTGTCCCTACACACTTATGCTATTCCTATGTATATTTCTTTGGTCACATGCCCCAATTCCTGTATGTATCCTTTTTAGTTTTTAGATAGCTAAAAAGCTCCTTGTGTCACCACACTGGTCTCCTGGGGCTCTTCTTATCTTTCCTCTGCATCAGAATAGCTTGATGTTGGATCTCTAGTATTACATCTTTTAGGAACTGCCAGCCCCCTTGAACTCCTTTTCTTCCTAATTGGTCTCTTCATGGGTCCATGCCTACTATTTTTCTGAGATGGTTGAAATCTGCCTTTTTGAAGTCCAGTGTTTTGCTGTTCTCAAATCTTTCTTAGGATCTTGAATTCTATCAGATTATGATCACTTCCTCCCAAGTTTCTGACCACCTTTGCATTTGCAACTAATTCATCCCTTTTGATCAAAACAAGATACAAAATGGACGACACCCTAGTTGGTTCCTCAACTTTCTGAATCAGAATGTCCCCTACACATGCTAGAAACTTGCAGGACATATTATGTATTAGTCTTCCAACAAATATGAGGGAAGTTTAAAATCTCCCATTAATACTAGCTCATGTTACCTGCTTGACGAATGTCATCTACTTCCTCTTCTTGATTTGGTGATCTATAGTAAACGCCCACCATAATATCACTACTATTCCTTTCCCTTTTTATCCTCACCCAGATACTCTCAGTAGGTCTTCCGCTCACTTCCTCTAGGACCTTAAAGCAAGTGTATACATTCTTGACATGCAGCGCAATGCCTTCTCCTTTATTCCCATGCCTATCCTTCTGGAACAAGCCATATCCCTCACTGTTGGTCCTCCAATCATGGGAATTGTCCTACCGAGTCTCTGTAACACCAGTTAAGTCATAATTTTCTTCATATATCATGACTTCCACTTCATCCTGCTTGTTCCCCATACTCCTTGCATAGGTATACAGGCATCAAAGATATTTTGCAGACTTCCCCTGTTGTTTTTCTTCTTGCGCCTTTACTGCAGTTATGGTTTCTAGTCCCTTCTCCAGAATTTAGCCCTTTTCCCTTGTCTTCATTATTCAAGCCTAGATGCTCATGGGCCGGATTTTTGTCACCCCCCCCCCAAGACCTTGTTTAAAACTCTCCTTATCAGATTAGCCAGACAATGTCCACAGTTGCTCTTACAGTATTCAATAGGTGGAGTCCATCCCAGCACAGTAATTCTCTTTCTTGGGAAACAATAATTGATAAATGATAGGTTATTGTACTGTAAACAATGAGTCAGTCCCTTATCTTGCTAAGTAACCAAAGTTTGCAGGTCTTAGCAAAAGTTGTGGTTAAACTTTGAAACACAGCTGTATAAAAATTTATTGAGTTATATCCGCTTGTGCTAGTGACAAAAATAAGGGCTTGTCCATATAAGAAATTTGCACGAATTTAATGTAAATTGGTTTAAAACAGTCTTGGGCAAACTGCTCTAAAACTCTGTGTAGAATCTCTTATTTCAGTTTGAAAGTTGCTTATTTCAGTTTAGCTTAAGTTGATAAGGGATTCACCCATGTATTTGTCCAGTTGCTTCAAGGAGATGTTCCTGACCAATTAATAGGATTTCAGGCCATGTTTAACATAAGAAAGTTTTGTACATCCTTTGTGATGGGTGGGCGGAAATACAGTTAGAATCTAAATAATTGTTTCATGAACATGATTAAATGCTAATGACGTTGTTTTTATTTCTTCTGCTTTGAATTTTTGGAAAATTGTTTTCTTTCCTGCAGGGCTTTGAAAGTAGTTTTCAGAACTTGAAATTGCCATTTACATGCATATGATTGACTAATGCTGTATTAATTTAAAACAGTGGTAATGAAGCCTTTAACTTCTGCATTGGCAGTCCTCCAAGATGTAACAAATATAAGTATACTTTTAACTTGTAGATTCTGTAATAGTATAATATGTCGTGTAGATGTATCTTTAATATGTTACTTTGTCTATTTAGTTGTCCTGAATAGAAGCATTTGTTCACTAAGAAAGGAGAGAGCATACAGGGTGATTCAGTTTTTATTTTTTGACTGGCTGATGCGCTTTCAGGCTAGTATAGAACTGACGCATTTGTAGAAAGTTCTGCAGTCTTGTAGGCTGCAGTGAGAATGCCACCCAGATGAAGGCTAAATAAAGAAACTCTGGATCGTGTTTCTAAATATCACATTTCTGCTCTGTTGCCAATTTTATCTGTTCAGAGGTGTGAAACAAATTACTAGATGAGTGTTCATGTTTGACAAGGTCAAAGCAAGGGCACTATATTTTTCTTAGAAGCAAAAAATTGATGAAATAACATTTGTTCTGTTTCATAATGGAAGAGCATTAAATCACAATTAAACTGATTGAGTTATGATCTAAATCGTGATACAAAGCTTGGAACTTACCATAAATCATTGTAAAGGCATTTTGAATTCGGCTCCCTCAGGAAATAGCATATTTGATGCTGATGGCTTAAAAAGAATGACTGTGTGAAAGTAAAATGTTGGTGATGATGGTGGAGTGATAATTAACCAAAGAACATTTTAGTTACCTAATAGAATAAAACGGAAGTGGTTGGATGAATCTGTAACACTCAGTGGCCAGCTGATGTGCGATTTTCTGACTGGCTGCTAAAATAAGACATTAGAATGTAATGGTTGTTTGGACTATGTGAAATGAGTTGGTGGCTTTAAACCAGTTCCTTATGATATAAAAGTTTCTAGAGCTGTGGAGAGGTGCTTAGGTTATAAATAAAAAAATCAATGAATGATGTGCATAGGATAGAATAGACTGCAGTTTGTTTATTCTAAACTGTGAGGATTCTGCAGCACTTATGGGGTAAAAGCAGCCACTCCTCCCCCCTTTTTTTGCAAGCAGATCAGACTCTAGTACACAAAGACAACATGTCTGCTGGGTAGGACAGTGCCATTTTTATAAAGGCAGTTTTCAGAGTAAAACAGCATGTTAAGATCCAATTCATTTTTGTTCAAACTAAGGGCTGGTCTGCACTCAGAACTTATATTAGCATAGACACATCTCTCAGGAGTATGAAAAATCCACACCTCTGAGAGAGACAGCTAACTCCCTGTCTAGAAAGTGTTAGGTTGATGGAAGAATTCTTCTGTCAACCTAGCTAGCACCTCTTGGGGAGGTGGATTACCTACACTGATGGGAGCCCCCTCAATCTACACTGAAGGCACCACAGCAGCACAAATGCAGCGCTACAACCTTGCTGCTGTGTGTAGACATACCCTCAGACAAGCAGTGCGCTAAGCTTTCTGGGTGCTTTCTTAATTTATAAATACATTAAAAATGCCTTCCTATGGGTGTGTTTTCGAGAATGCTTTCAAGGCTATTCTTGCTACCATTGCCAGCAAGGCAATTCTAAGACCGTCTTTTGTTTCTCCCACTCTTATAATGCCTGTTCAGTGGTTAACGAGCCTTATCTCTACCTCCTAAACTGATTTAAAATTAGGAAATACATTCTTAAGATGTGAAGACAGAGGACTCATACCAGATGTTGCACAGGCTTTTTTAAAGTCTGGGACTCTCAGTAATTAAATTCTTTCTGCAGCCGGGCGGTATGTACCTTCCATTTTTTATGAGTTGATCTGAACTCATGCACAACCTCAGTGCTGAGTAACAGGTTAGGCACCTGCTTCTGTCCTCACAATTTAATTTGTCTGATTTCACTGGAGTTATTTCTGATTTACACTGGTATAAGTGAAATCAAAACCAGGCCAACCCAAAGGGCTGCTATCAGAATTTTTCCAGGCACTTCAAAGTTGATGGGAGTGTAATAAGGGTGCTGAGTCAGGAGCTAAGTCAGTACCCTACTGTTACTCAAATTCCCCACCACTATAGATTAATTGGGACTTAATTAGAGGATCAATTAACAAGTGGTGCTACAATTGAAGGGCTAATTAGAGGGGGAGGCAACCCCAGCAGCAGAGAGCAAATAAATGGAGAGGAAGGAAGCCCTGGAGGAGAAGGGAGCTGAGAGACTGAAGGAAGGCAGAACTGGCTGCTGCTAGCATTGCTCCCTTCCTCCAGAGGGGGTAGCCTGCTGGAACAGTATAAGGACACATGGTGGGGATGAAGGAGAACTAGAGTGGGTGTGGTCTACACTTAAGGTGAAAGAGGACTTTAGGGGACCACCCTGGGACAGGGAGATCAAAGGTTTTTCTTGAATAGGCTGTCAGTTAAAGAGTTACACTGGCAGTTAGCATTTAAAAAAAAATTAAATGTCCAAAGGGTTTAGCAGTTTCTTTGAACCACATCCTCTCAGGCAAAGACTGCTGTTCGCTGTAAACTGTGGCATATTTCAATGACAGGTTTCAGAGTAACAGCCGTGTTAGTCTGTATTTGCAAAAAGAAAAGGAGTACTTGTGGCACCTTAGAGACTAACCAATTTATTTGAGCATAAGCTTTTGTGAGCTACATCTGATGAAGTGAGCTGTAGTTCACAAAAGCTTGTGCTCAAATAAATTGGTTAGTCTCTAAGGTGCCACAAGTACTCCTTTTCTTTTTGCATGTTTCAATGACTGACTCTATTTAATCAATGCATGCTATGAATAAATGTGCATTCTTCTTTCCATGAAGAAACTTAGCTACATTATGTATACTATTTTGCAGGCTGCTTGTTGTTAACAGTCTACTGTTATGGATGTTTTGAAAATGTCTTGATGTTGTAATAGTACAAAATGAAACCTAATTCAAGGCCCTTAATGTTGCTTCTCACAGCAAAAAGATTGTCCCAGAAATGTTTTATTCAACAAGTATCTCTTTTTGTTTGAGAAGAAAGCTAAAGTTCAGCTTCTCTGCTGGACAAGTTTCTGGAGAAACAACAACCCTCCACACCACCCCAAAAAACCCTACCATAATTCTGACAAAAGACTTGTTTACGATTTAATGTAATGGTATTGCAGAAAAATCTTTCCTAGTTAGTTAGTGCTGTTCAGTTCATTCTCCCACTGAGGTGTGCAACCTCTGTTTGCCTCAGTGGGAGTGGGTCTGCAAATTCCCGCATGCTTATATCACTATGCAAACAAAAATATGTATTAATATCAGCAATTAGCAAAAGACAATGAATTATGATTTTCTATCCACTTTTCTACTTTGAAGTATGCTATTGGAAGCTGATATTCAGATTGCGCTAGGGAATGAGAGGTAATGATTTTAAGCCAGTGGTTCCCTCTAGAGTTACCCTGATTGGACATGGAGTTTCTTCTGTCTACAGTTTCATTGGGGAGCACCATAAATACTCCCACCATTCGCACTACCCCCACAGACCACCGTGATATACAAAAAGACCTGTGGGAGGTGAAGTGGACAGGGAGGTATTGAGAGTTCTGCTGGCAAAAGCTATATTCTGAAATTGTCTGAGTGGGGCATAGCACATTTTTTGAAATTTTGTGCTGTAGTTATGTAGAAGGATGCTAAATATAAAAAATAGGGCGTGTAGGGAATTCACCAACACAGCATCCACAATGTCCTGAACAGAAAACTTCTTCTAGGAAGTGAACAGTTTGGGAATCTTACTGCTGCGGCCTGCAATTTGGACTCTTTTCTCTCCTGGTTGGTATAAGCTTTGACACGGGAGCTGGGTTGATTATTGGTGGAAACAGAGTGCGAAATGAGCAAGACACATGCTCAGGAAACCACTTCAAGGTGCTGATGATCTCCCCAGATTCATTCACCTCGGTCGTGCCTCTGGGCCACATGGAGGTTAGCTTCTTAACAGAGATTAGGGAGAGGAAAGGTAGGTTGTGATGTTTTACCTGCCGGGGATCAGCTGTCCAACTCCCCCAGCTATCTGCAACACAAGCACTCCTCTCCAGGTCTTGCAGGCCCTACTGCCTCTCGGCAGGTTAGAGATAGGCACACTCCAGCCATCCACGCATCAACCTGGAACATCCAGCCCGTGATCCATTAGATACCTGCAGTATTCACAGATTTGCTGCTTTCAAAGAAACAGCCCAGCCCAGTTTACCAGTCAAACCTTTAGGTCACCTCTCTTCTCAACACACAGCACTTAGATATGTTTACACTGAAATCAAGCATAAGTTTATGTAACAGAGTGTAGAGATTCAAGTAATAGCAAGTTAGAAGTATTGCAAACACATGGTTATATATAAAATAAAATCATAACACACATTCAAGAACCTAGTCTTAATTAATTAGATACTCTTAGGTCTTGTAGAGTATGGCTCAACCAAAGTCCTCATAGTATTTTACAGTGAGGCTTTGCTGTGATACCCCCTTTCATGAAACAGGCATGCTGTCAGCTCATCTCCTAGGTGAAGGACCCAATGTGTTCTTTTGCCTCCCAAGATATACAAGTCCTATCCTTTGTCTTCATTCATAAACAGGATACCCCTCTGCTGCTTTGTTTCTTCCTTTAGATTTTCTGTTGTAGATTTTGCAACCTTTCAACTGGCACCTGGTTTAGTATGCAAATAGGCCTCCATTGTGAGGCAGATAATACACAAATGGATAGATAGGGCGATAAGTGTCTGTTACCTGCTCCCTGAAAGGGACCTGTCAGAGACATGTCATCTCCTGGTGACCTGCCTTAACTCCAAGACCTTAAGGAAGTAATTTTCAGTATAGATACATAACTTAAATATTCTCTGTACATAAATTTTTCAATGATTATGATGAAAAGTGAGCTACTGTGTCTTTGTAGAGACCTTACATGTCACTCTTTGATGAACTATTATGCGCATATCTGTCCCAGGAAATCCCTATAAGACCCTGTGCAACCCCCGTGCCCTCTACCAGTTGGTACCAACTCGTGTCTCGGTCGCACATCTATGAGCTAAGGAACTGGATAACATGTACCCTCTCCCCTGCACCCTGATATCTCTTCTCTGTAGAATTTGGGCTATTTAGTACTCTTCTTGTCATATGAGTGGATGGGAATAAGTACTGACGGTTGGACAGAAAATGGGGGTCATCACTTATGACCACAAAGGATTTTTTGCTCCAAACTCATGGGTAATTCAAATTCAGGGAAACAGAATTCTTTCCACTATTTATTTTCCTATCATAATGGAGCTTGCCATGACTGATGAAATATTTTAAAACTCAAATGTAATTGATTTGTTTTGCCTTCTGTGTAGATCATATTTTGCACTTTGAATACGCACAAAATTGATATGGACAACCTCTTAGGAGGGCAGATTGGTCTTGAAGATTTCATATTTGCCCACATAAAGGGATCAAAAAAAGAAGTGGATGTTCTTAAATCTGAGGATTCTCTCGGGCTCACCATTACAGACAATGGAACGGGCTATGCCTTCATAAAGGTAAATTTTAACAGAATCTTTTATATCTAATGCTCTAAGTTTTATTGTTTTTAGTAATCCTCTAGAACTGGAGCCCTTTTACGGCTGAACATTCATCACAATTAAAGAAAAGCAGCAGTCAATCCTGTGTTGAGAGAGCCCTTAGTTTTTTGGATATTGCTCTATTTCTAACCTTTTCATTACTTTCTTAAGTTCTTGAGAAGGTGATGACAGGGCAACTGCTCACTCGTGACAATGAAGTTATCCTAAATTTCTGTCACTCTTGAAGCCTGTTCATTGCACATATAGTGCCCTTCCACTGAATGAAAATAGGCTTCATTGCACTGTCCCTCTTTATTCTGCCTCTGCATTTATTTTACATGCATTAGCAAAGTTAATTGGAGTGCAGCTGGGAAGGGTGAAGAGTGGAAGATTGTCTAGAGAGAGATTTTTTTGATCAGCTGTTTTGATCACTGGTTGTTCGGTTCAGAGCCTACAATGAATTTTGTAAAACGCCCTGAATTTAGGAATATGAACACTGAATTCTCAACAAAACTTTGAATTTCCTAGTACTGTATCAACACTTCGATGCTTAAAAGTCCTAACACCTCCAGTTCCCTTTTTTTGGATGTGCATTGATTAATTTTTTTTTTCTAAAAATGTCTTGAGGATGTTTTAAAGTTCCTCTCTTAAAGCACTCCTGGGAATGATTCTCCCGTCTCTGCTTAGCTGGTAGCATGTGGAGAGAGAAGTGCCAATCACAGGGATTACTGCAGGCTGGGGGCAGATTGGGAAAAAAATAAGTGATAGTATTTTCCCATGCTCCATCAACTCTCTAAATCCTGCTTGCTCATGTCATAAAAATGAGCTGCCATTCACAGTAGATTGTGTAGATCTTCATAATACACCAACACCTTGTCTACACGCAAAAGCTGTACCACTTTAACTGTACCAGTATAGTTAAAGCAGCACAACCCCCTTAGTTGAGTGCAGTTATGCTGGAATGAATGTGCTTATATCAGGGTGCGTCTATACTTCAAACACTGCATTGGTGCAGCTGCACTGCTGTAGTGCTTTAATGAAGATGCTCTACACTGACAGGAGAGAGCTGTCCTGTTGGTGTAGTTAATTCACATCTCTCAGAAGTGGTAGCTATGTCAGTGGGAGAAGCTCTTCTTTCGGCATAGCACTATCTACATGGGGAGGGGCGGGGTGGTGGTGTTAAATCGGTATAAATGTGTTGCTCAGCGGTGCGGATTTTTCACACCCCTGAGTGATGTAGTTATATCGATATAGGTCTGGAATATAGACCAGTCCTCAGTATAGCTTATTTCTGCATGCTAGGGATTGTACAGGTATAAGTATATCAGTAAAAATCACATCCCTGACTGACATAGTTATACTGGAACAAAAACTGTATGTAGACCACACCTTACACCTCAGCTTTCTCTTGTTCCTTGAAAAGCACCAAAATGGCTAACAATCCTGACATTTAAAATGTCAAAAGCTGATTACACTTCAGAGTTTAACACCCTATTGAGCTGAATGGAAGCAATTTTCACTGGACAGAGCTATTGTTTCAGGCTGTCTGCAGACTCAGGCAGACACTACTGTATCATTTTCCTTCATCTCACATTTGGAAGGTTTCCTTTGCAGCCTTGACAGCTAGATACTTATATAAACAAAATCACAGTTTATATTCTGGAACTAAAGATAGCAGTCACCATAGAAAAGTGCAGTCTCACCAAACTGTTGTATACTGGCCTACTCTGGGACCTGGTTTTAGGTGGAGAGGATCCTCTGGTACTGGAAGAATATGAGCAGTGCTTGCAACACTATAAGCCCAAGGAAACTCTGTCCTGGGTTTCAATACACTTCTGAAAAGTTATTTTTAGGGCTGTTAAGCGAATAAAAAAATGAATCATGATTAATCTCACTATTAATAATAGAATACCATTTATTTAAATATTTTTGATATTTTCTATATTTTCAAATATATTGATTTCAATTACAACACAATACAAAGTGTACAGTGCTCACTTTATATTTATGTTTGATTACAAGTATTTGCACTGTAAAAAAACAAAAGAAATAGTATTTTTCAATTCACCTAATACAAGTGCTGTAGTACAATCTCTTTATCATGAAAGTTGAACTTATAAATGTAGAATTATGAACATAAGAACAGCCATACTAGGTCAGAACAAAGTTCCATCTAGCCCAGTATCCTGTCTTCCAACAGTGACCAATGCCAGGTGCCCCAGAGGGAATGAACAGAACAGGTAATCATCAAGTGATACATTCTCTGTCTTCTATTCCCAACTTTTGCCAAACAGAGGCTAGGGACACCATCCCTGTCCATCCTGGCTAATAGTCATTGATGGACCTATCCTCCATGAATTTATCTAGTTCTTTTTTAAACCCTGTTATAGTCTTGGCCTTCACAACAGCCTCTGGCAAAGAGTTCCACAGGTTGACTATGTGTTGTGTGAAGAAATACTTCCTTTAGTTTGTTTTCAATCTGCTGCCTATTAATTTAATTTGTTGACCTCCAGTTCTTGTGTTATGAGAAGGAGTAAATAACACTTCCATATTTACTTTCTCCACACCAGTCATGATTTTATAGACCTCTATCATATCCCCCCTTAGTCGTCTCTTTTCTAAGCTGAAAAGGCCCAGTTTTATTAATCTGTCCTCATATGGAAGCTATTCCATACCCCTAATAATTTTTGTAAAATTTCAGAGTCTGCAAGTCCACTCAGTCCTACTTCTTGTTCAGCCAATTGCTCAGACAAACAAGTTTGTTTACATTTGCAGGAGATAATGCTTACCCGTTTCTTGTTTACAATGTCATCTGAAAGTGAGAACATGCATTCTCATGGCACTGTTGTAGCCAGTGTCACAAGATATTTACGAGCCAGAGGTGCTAAAGATTCGTATATCTCTTCATGATTCAACCACCATTCCAGGGGACCTGTGTCCATGCTGATGATGGGTTCTGCTCTATAACCATCCAAAGCAGTGTGGACCGATGCATGTTCTTTTTCATTATCTGAGTCGGATGCCATCAGTAAAAGGTTGATTTTCTTTTTTGGTGGTTCGGGTTCTGTAGTTTCCACATTGGAGTGTTGGTCCTTACTTCTGAAAGCATGCTCCACACCTTATCCATCTCAGATTTTGGAAGGCACTTCAGATTCTTAAACCTTGGGCTGTATCTATCTTTAGAAATCTCGCATTGGTACCTTCTTTGCATTTTGTGAAGTCTGCAGTGAAAGTGTTCTTAAAATGAATAACGTGCTGGGTCATCATCCGAGACTTCTATAACTTGAAATATATGGCAGAATGTGGATAAAATAGATCAGGGGACATACAATTCTCCCTCAAGGAGTTCAGTCACAAATTTAATTAACACATTTTTTTTAACAAGCATCATCAGCATGGAAGCATGTCCTCTGGAATGGTGGCCGAAGCATGAAGGGGCATACAAATGTTTAGCACATCTGTCACGTAAATACCTTGCAATGCCAACTACAAAAGTGCCATGCAAATGCCTGTTCTCATTTTCTGGTGACATTGTAAATAAGAAGAGGGCAGCATTATCTCCTGTAAATGTAAACAAGCTTGTTTGTCTTAATGATTGGCTGACCAAGAAGTAGGACTGAGTGTACTTGTAGACTCTGAAGTTTTACGTTGTTTTGTTTTTGAGTGCAAAAAGAAAAGGAGTACTTGTGGCACCTTAGAGACTAACCAATTTATTTGAGCATAAGAGCTGTAGCTCACGAAAGCTTATGCTCAAATAAATTGGTTAGTCTCTAAGGTGCCACAAGTACTCCTTTTCTTTTTGCGAATACAGACTAACACGGCTGTTACTCTGAAACCTGTCATTTTTGAGTGCAGTTATATAACAAAAACAAATCTACATGTGTAAGTTACACTTTCATAACAAAGAGATTGCACTACAGTACTTTTATGAGGTGAATTGAAAAATACTATTTTTTGTCATTTTACAGTGCAAATATTTGTAATAAAAATAATATACACTTTGATTTCAATTGCAACACTGAATACAGTATACATGAAAATGTAGAAGAACATCCAAAATATTTAATAAATTTCAATTGGTATTCTATTGTCTAACAGCGCAATTAAAACTGCGATTAATCGTGATTAATTTTTTTGAGTTAATTGTGTGAGTTAACTGCAATTAACCGACAGCCCTAGTTATTTTTATTTATTAAGAGTGGTTGGCATGATAAGACAGGGACAGAGAGCCCAAGGGGAAGAGAAAAGTAATCTGAAAGCCACTTAGATTAGGGATAAATTTAGTGGTAGAAATAAAGGAAGCTTTTTCTAAAATAGCATGTTCAGCATCTGGCCTGTACATTCAAATACATTCGCTGTCTGGAACTGTCACACTGGAGGAACTGGGACATAAACAGAATTAATAGATTCATAAATATTAAGACTAGAGTTGTCAGACTGGCTCCCGATCACCCACTAGGACCTCATGCTTAAATTTAACATCACCTTCAAAACCCCACTCCAGCCCAGAAAACTAATCTCATTTTGTACAGTATCGCCCTTTGTTCTTTCATAGGTCCTTCTGTCACTCTTATCATCATCTTACCTTGTTACTCCATGCGTATGGAAGGCCCTCTCAATCTCCTATGCACCCATCCCCAATTCTCCTTATTTAAAACTTTTCTAAACATCCTCTTCCACTGTGAAGCCCACAAGCATAAGCAAAATAAATAATAAAAACATTTAACTCATTTAAAAATAGTAATAAAACTATTTTGGGCCTCAGCTGTATCTCATCTTTCTTTTAGACTGTCTCTGTCCTTGGAGTTTTTGACAAATATTTTCCACTGTTGCTAGCACCTCTTCTGCTCTACCTGTGGCAACAACAGTGGGGCGCCTAGTATAGATAAAACTCCTGTGGCTGCCAGTGTTTTTAATACCATGTCATCTAATCAGTACAATAATAACAATCCCTGTTGTATTAGGTAATCTGTTGATAGTTATAATCACTTCCTGCTTGTAACTACTTACTGTTCTGTGTTTAAAAGGGTAAGTTTCTAAAGCAGTTGACAGCATGGTCAGATTTTATGGACGAAGTTGAAAACAGTGGTGCTTTTGTTTTAAGATCTAATGTTCTGCTTTATAATAAAAGCATTCATTTCAATTCAGTATTATCATGTCACTTTTGCAAAGCTGTATTCAACAGTCTGTCACCAATTCTATTATAAAATCCTATTTTTAGGGATTTATAGCTAAATGGGAAGATATATTTTGGAGTGAAACTAATCATCCATGAGTTATTATTTGGGGAAAAGGACATTTTTGTAGATGCTTAAGAGCACATCATTATAGTATGATGTACGAAGTTATAGGTGTGCAAATCTGATTATTTAAAACTGGAACAGTGTAATTAATTCTCTGTGCACTGCATTGAAAATGCACGACATACCCTTTAAAATGGACTGTAAACCATTTGAAAATTAAACATTGAATCTCAGTGGCAGTGTCTAGCATAGCCCTGCTTTCTTTTAACAGTCCACCCAAAAGTTATTATAATTAGCCTGGAATACAAAAGGTAGTCTGAAGTACCACATACATGTTTCCAGTCAACACCACTTAATTTGGATCCTGATAATAAGAACATCTGCTTAAGTAAAGAAACTAAGTGGGGATTGAATGTAATGAGATTTCACTGCTTTTGCTAGATACACCTTGCACTTTATAACAGGAATGTGTTGCAGCATTTTGGGCCTGATTCATTGTGTGTATAACATGCCTTCCTCTTCCCCCCTGCCCTCCCAACTGAGTCTTCTCAGAGGCTTTAATCTAGACTTTAAAATGATTTGTGCTATCAGAGTTAAACTCTGTTGGATGTTTAAAATTGCCACATGTCTAACAGAACACCATATACTACCAGGCTTCCCTTTGTCTTGCTCAGACACAGGCACACACACTGGAAGCAGGCTTTTGAGACAGTTATGCTCCTAGCAGTTGCTCCAGTTCAGATATTTTTGTGGGGAGAAATTTCAGTCCCTGTCCTCCCTGGCAGGGACCCCATTCTGGTTCCTGTTTGTCCCCCTTCCTTCCCACCCTAGCAGGGACCTCGAGTCTGCCTCGGCTGGGGAGTCTCCCCTCTCCACCTACACAATGCATGAGCTGAGTTCTCAGCAAATCCTCCTGTACTTCACTGGGACAGACTCCTTGTGCACCAGGTCTCAACACCCTTTGGCCCAGTCACCCTTTTGTCTGGATGGAGGGGCAGCTGGGCTAAATTGGAGTGGTGTTGCGACGCTGTGTGCCAGGTCACAATGCCACTTGTTGAAATTTGTCCCAGCTGATACTCCATCTGTATGGTCAAGCGTCCGGGTCAAATTTCAGTGGCATTTCAACCACACAGCCCAAGTGATTCTTGGGACTGCTCCGACGGCAGCCGTACTGATTTAGTATGGGACCACTGCTTATAAGTGACCCCCAGTTCCATGGAAACCTTGTAGGAGGAGAATTGCCCCCCATTGGGACCACGGGCTGCTAGGATAGGTGTTAAAATATTAGACAACAATATTTTATTTCCTATGTCATTTTGTAAGCTGGATGAATGGATTTACTTGAAAATAAACTCAGTTCTCACTGAAATAGTATGTATTTCAGGAGAAGATTGGAATAAAAGTCCTATCTCACCCTAACTACTCAGGATAATAAGTTGTATGATTATGTTATAGTTTCTCCACCGAAGTAAGGGAATTAAAGATGGGACTCACGCGTAGAAAAACTAATACTACAACATATTTTTAATTCATATAAAAATTGAAATTTGAATGATAAGTCCTATATTTATAAATTCTGCCCCTAAAATGCTCTGATGATGCAAGTGCTAGACATCTTTACATGTTTTGGGATTTTCTATCCTCTATAATTCATTCACCATAAGATTAAAAAAAATACTAACTTCTGTTATAAAAGACATTTTTATAAATTTTAGATGATTTGTTTTCCGTGAGATGTCCAATTAAGAACACTGATTTCATAACTTCGTTGTTATCTCAGTGGAAATACTATAATGTGTGTCTGTGGGGTGCACGGGAAGTGTGGGAACATATGGTGTTCTGAGAGATGTTCGGTAATTTTAAACATACTAAACTATAAACATGTTTATAGTAAAAAATCTTTTAATAATCCAACATCTACTTAAGCTCAGCTTCATTTCTAAAGCAGATTTCAAAATGCGTTTTGTGCCACATCTAAATGCAATTTTATATTAAATGCAGATTAAATATTTTTGAATGATTATCAAGGCATGGTACATGAGAACCTCTGGTTCAGTTTTGTTTCTAACTAATATAAATGCTTTTTTATCTGACAGCATATTAAAGAAGACAGCCTTGTCGACCAAATCAAAGTGATATGCGTGGGTGATCATATAGAATCTATAAATGGAAAAAATATGGTGGGTTGTCGTCATTATGAAGTTGCCAACCTATTAAAAGGACTGGAGAAGGGTCAGACATTTAAACTAACATTGATAGAGCCTATGAAAGCATTTGGTGAGTGACGTGCATATTGTCCACCCCGTGTAACTGGAAAGTGAAATACCATGCCTGCATTGTTTTGTTGTTTGTTTTTCAAACACAGTGAAATTTATCCTAGGTAACCTAGTTGCCTAGAGGAGTTGAGGTGTTTTGTTTTTAATCTATAGGAGAACATAGTTGAACTGGAAACCTTGAGGGTACTTTAAGATGTTGAGATGCTACCTATGGGAGGTGGTCTTTTGCTCAAGTTTCACTATAATTATAGTTCAGTTTTATTTGACTTGTGAGCTATATTCCTGTTTCAGTTTTTATTTTCTTGCAGATTTCCTGGGAATTTATCAGTGTTTATTACAAAAATTTAAAAATGGGTGAAAATCAGTGCAAAAAATTGACTTGACAGTTTTCTAGGTAAATATCAGGGTTACTATTAGGGGAAAGGAGAAGTAAGAGTATTGGAAAGTAAAGGCAGTTTAATTGGATTCGCTTAACATAGTTTCACTTAAAGTCGCATTTTTCAGGAACATCACTACAATGTTAAGTGAGGAGTTACTGTACTCCAGATGAGGCCTAATCAGCACAGAGTAGAGTGGAAGAATTATTTCTCATGTCTTGCTTACAATACTCCTGCTAATACATCCCAGAATGATGGTTGCTTTTTTTGCAACAGTTTTACACTGTTGACTCATATTTAGCTTGTGATCCACTATGACCCCCAGATCCTTTTCCACACTACTCCTTCCTACGCAGTCATTTCTGATTTTGTATGTGTGCAACTGATTGTTCCTTCCTAAGTGGAGTACTTTGCATTTGTCCTTACTGAATTTCATCCTGTTTACTTCAGACCATTTCTCCAGTTTGTCCAGATCATTTTGAATTGTAATCCTATCCTTCAAAGCACTTGCAACCCCTCCCAGCTTGGTATCATTCGCAAACTTTATAAGTGTACTCTCTAAGCCATTATCTAAATAATTGATAAAGATATTGAACAGAACCGGACCCAGAACGGATCCTTGCGGGACCCCATTCATTATGCCCTTCCAGCATGCCTGTGAACCACTAATAATTACTCTCTGGGAATGGTTTTCCAACCAGTTATGGACCCACCTTATAGTAGCTCCATCTAGGTTGCATTTCCCTAGTTTATTTATGAGAAGGTCATGTGAGACAGTATCAAAAGTTTTACTAAAGTCAAGATATACCGCATCTACTGCTTCCCCCCCATCCACAAGGCTTATTACCCTGTCAAAGAAAGCTAGGTTGATTTGACACAATTTGTTCTTGGCAAATCCATGCTGATTGTTACTTATCACCTTATTATCTTCTAGATGTTTGCAAATTGATTGCTTAATTATTTGCTCCATTATCTTTCCGAGTACAGAACTTAAGCTGACTGGTCTGTAATTCCCCGGGTTGTCCTTATTTCCCTTTTTATAGATGGGCACTATATTTGCCCTTTTCCAGTCTTCTGGAATCTCTTCATCTTCCATGACTTTTCAAAGATAATCGTTAATGGCTCAGATATCTCCTCAGTCAGCTCCTTGAGTATTCTAGGATGCATTTCATCAGGCCCTGGTGACTTGAAGACATCTAACTTGTCTAAGTAATTTTTAACTTGTTCTTTCCCTATTTTAGCCTCTGATCCTACCTCATTTTCACAGGTATTCACTATATTAGACGTCCAATCACCACCAACCTTCTTGGTGAGAACCGAAACAAATAAGTCATTAAGCACCTCTGCCATTTCCACATTTTCTGTTATTGTTTTTTCCTCCTCATTGAGTAACGGGCCTACCCTGACCTTGGTCTTCCTTTTTCTTCTAATGTATTTGTAGAATGTTTTCTTGTTATCCTTTATGTCTCTAGCTAGTTTGATCTCGTTTTATGCCTTCGCCTTTCTAATTTTTTCCCTACATACTTGTGTTATATGTTTATATCCATCCTTTGTAATCCTTTGACCTACTTTCCACTTTTGTAGGACTTTTTTTTAAATTTTCAGATCATTGAACATCTCTTGGTTACGCCAGAGTGGTCTCTGGCCATACTTCTTATCTTTCCTAGGCAATGGGATAGTTTGCTGTTTGCCCTTAATTATGTCTCTTTGAAAAACTGCCAACTGTCTTCAGTTGTTTTTCCTCTTAGACTTGCTTCCCATGGGATTTTACCTATGAATTCCCTAACATCTGCCTTCTTAAAATTCATTGTCTTTATTTTGCTGTTCTCCCTCCTACCATTCCTTAGAATCACGAACTCTACCATTTCAAGATCAGTTTCACCCAAGTGGCCTTCCACTTTCAAATTCTCATCCAGTTCCTCCCTATTTGTCAGAATCAAATCTAGAATAGCCTCTCCCCAGTAGCTTTCTCCACCTTCTGAAATAAAAATTTGTCTCCAATACATTCCAAGAACTTGTTAGATAATCTGTGCCCTGCTGCGTTATTTTCCCAACAGATGTCTGAATAGTTGAAGTCCCCCAACACCACCAAGTCCTGTGCTTTGGATGATTTTGTTAGTTGCTTAAAAAAAGCCTCATCCACTTCTTCCTGGTTTGGTGGTCTGTAGTAGACCCTACCATGACATCACCCTTGTTTTTTACCCCTTTTATCCTTACCTAGAGACTTTGAACAAGTCTGTCTCATATTTCCATCTCCACCTCAGTCCAAGTGTATACATTTTTAATACATAAGGAAACACCTCCTCCCTTTTTTTCCCTGCCTGTCCTTCCTGAGCAAGCTGTACCCTTCTATACCATAATGAATGAATGCCTCTTGCATTCAGCTCCTCTGAGCATTGTATCTGGAATGGTGAGTGCTTTCTGAAGTTTGTCAGCAGTGCAGACCACTATGGGCTAGATCACGTCGGTCCCATTAGGTGCTTGCTTCCAAACGCATCCTCATCCCATAAACTTTTCTATACAATATTTTTCCACATAGTAAATCATTCAAAATAAAATATTGATAAATCATTGATAACCATTGGCATATACACCCCAAATTCTGGGTTCTCCACCACTACCTCCAATTTCAGCAGCAAGTTGAAATATTTGTTTTCCAAGTCATTGTAATCTGTGACTAATCTAGGAAGACTGTAATGCACCGGTGTGGACACTTGGTGTCAGAATAACTGCACTAATTAGACAGAATGAAAGAAACTGGAAGTATGTGTGTTATGCTTGGTGCTACAGAATGGTAAGAGAGGTGCGGGTGTTACCTCTAAACATAAATATATATTTGTTAAATATATACATGTTTATATTGCACATATGTACTTAATAGTGATGCTAAGAATATAAAACATGTTGCAAATGGCAACATGGAGACAATTGATTTTGATATCATTTGATATTCAAAATAAATAGTTCAACAGGGATGAGAAAAATCTTCTAGGATACTTCTTACTCTAGACATGGGGATACTAGCAGATGTTGGTACTTGGAGAGGGAACACTTTCCCCTCCTCCTCTCAAAACGTAAAAATGTTGTGTGTCCTATATAGGTAATGTCTTTCTTTGAATTATTGTATTAGGAAATTGGTTTATGTAGGATTTTGAGGAGATATAAACCGCAAATGGAATTATATTCACCACAGCCCATTTGTTACCGTTTAAAAAAAAATAAAAAAACCAAAAAACATATAGTTCCAGTATGTAGAAGAAATTGTGTCAACATAGCTTGAGTTCTTACCACGTGGGGCTAGCCTGGAACTTTAGGCATATTCCTGAGCAAGGGGCAGTGTTTAAGCTGCATTACTCCAAGAATAGCTGCAGAAGGCATGGTGCCTGGGAGTCACACCTCTGTGTCATGCCTGCTCACTCCTTGCTCCCAGGGGAGGAGGGAAGAATAGTAATTTACCAGCTGCACCTCCTCTTCCCCCGCAAACATACACACCTTGGCTCAGTTATTCTGGCCAGTGAGTAGGGGTATGATGGACCCAAAAGGTTTGCTCATTTTCCCACCACTGTGCCCCCATTCCCCATCCAGGAGTGCTGCTCGGGAGAAGCAGTAAGCTAGGCAAATGGGTAGCCTGAGTAAGAAAGGGTTCTTGCTTTCCCTTGGGTAGGCATGTGGTCAGCCCTCAATGAAATGTTTTGGCATCAACAGAAGCTAATTGGAGGAACTATAGCACAATTTTTTAAAATGTGAATAGTGATAGAATTAATAAAAAGGTCCTGTTCTCTCCAGTATAACTTTACAGGCAGTTTGGCCAAAATGTTGGGCGCCTGTTGCAAATCTACAATAGCAACTATAGATGTCAAATCATGAGTAAAGATACTACTGGTGGTAGAGCTAATGTAGATGTATCCTTCATCAGGAATGAGAATTTGAAATGTTTCTTGTTAAAGAGAATTTAACTTCCTCCTTGTTACTGCACCATGAGCACAAAAACTATACAGAGGGTTAAACAAATGTGAGTAATAGAGACTGTACAGCATCAGTTTATTAAAATGAAATAAAGTAAAATTAGTGTTTTGAAAAGTGAATTTTAAATTTGAAAAGAAGTAGAAATTCTCCTCACATAATCTGACTCTATAGACTAATAAAGCAACCAACTGGAACCCATCTGAATAAAATGAATGTAAAATACTAAAGATTCATCTTTTTAAAAGCAAGATTATTAAGAAAATGTCATGGACAGGGAATTCTTCTGAGGGGTAATTCTGGAAGGATAATGAACAATTTTAAAGGCTTTATACTACTAAATTCCTGGGTACTCTGACTCTACTTTTGCATTTGGAATTATATTTTAATTATATTACAACTTCTTACAGCCCCCCACTCTGTATTTTTCCACTCTAATTCCTCATATAATACATGAGTAATAGTGCTAACGTGAATAATGCATCTCTTTAGGAACACTAGTCACTAATTTTATGAAGCAGTTTTCAAGAGAATATGCAAATAGGCTGTTTTTCTTAAAATTGATAACCAAGTTGTTGTTTTTTCCCTATGCATGAGCATATAATAGCATGGATGAAAAGTCAGGCATAAAGTGACAGTGTAAAGCTCCCAATGGAAAGAATTAAAGTAATGCAGTTAATTAAAGTAATACGAGACTTTTTTAAAAATTCTGTAAAAAAGAGTAAAATATATTTTGTATCACTTTTTAGATAGAGACCAATGCTTTTTTTTTTTTTTAGCTCAGTCATATGCTGAAATAATGTATGTTGAAACAGAGAGACAGATTTTTAGTAACTGAAGAAAGGATTTCTTAGTAATAAGTGTGTGACCAGGGCCCTAGTGGGGACGAGTTATGGTCACTCAATAAGGGTGAACTGCAAAGAATGGGGCAGACAATCCCCATAAAGCTGGTGGATATTCCAATAGCTAGATTTACCAAGCCAGCATGCAACACCTTCTTTATTACCTTACTGGTTACTCAGAAGTCCAAACAACACAGTTCCCTTAAAGTGATCCAGCCTCAGGCCTCCATCCAGGTACCCACATCAAATATGATGAAAATTTTTGTAAATTTTATATCATATAAAAGAAAAGATTCTACCAATTCCAAAGGATTGGACACATTACCTCCCAGGTTAATGAATGTTTCAGATCTTACCCAAATACACGCTACAGCCAAGTTTTATTAACTGAAATCTAAAGGTTTATAAAAAGAAAGGTGAAAGTTAAAATTTGGTTAAAGGAATCAATTATATACAGTAATGGCAAAGTTCTTGGCTCAGGCTTATAGTAGTGATGGAATAAATTGCTGGCTTAAGTCAAGTCTCTGGAGTACATCCACGGCTTGGATGGGTCATTCAGTCCATTGTTCAGAGCTTCAGTTTGTAGCAAAGTTCCTCCAGAGGTAAGAAGCAAGATTGAAGACCAAATGGAGAAGATGCAGCTGCTTTTTATAGTCTTTTGCCATACAGCCTCAGTTTCAAACACAAGCCGCTCAGCACATGGCTTGGAAGCCTTAGAGTTCTGTCCATGGGCATGTCCCTGCATGCCTTGCTGAGTCATAAGGTGTATCTGTCTTCTCTCAATGGGTCAGTTGTATAGCTGATGGTCCTTAATGGGCCGTCAAGCAGGCTAGGCAGTGCTAATGCCAAACTGCGTGGGGGTGTCACCCAGAAGCATAACACAAGTTTGAAATACAGACATACATATCTATAACGTATAATACAAAGGTGATACAAATGTATAAACAAGATTATCGTATTTGGCAAATTATAACATTTTTGCAGATACCTTACATGACATATCTGGCTGATTACTTCGTGGGTGTTACCCCAGGAGCAAACTTTTGAAATCCAGGTTTAATGCCAATATTTATCACTTTAAATACAAAAATGATACACACATACAGATAGCATAATCATAACCTTTTCATAGACATCTTACTTGACAACCTTTGCACAATATTTGCTGCAAATATATAACAGTGGTTGCAACAATTATCTATATGGTCATATTTTAATCAGATAACGTCACAAAGTGTTATCTGGAAATTGTGTAGTCTGATGCATCAACATTTATTCAGAATGTTTGTAAAATTATTTCTACAGTACTTAAAAAAATTAAAATTCACTGTTCTGGATAGTTCAATCTCATTTGAAACAGTCATTTAATATTTTACAATGTGTAAAAGTTAGTGAATGGATTTGGTGCTCATGAAAGGTTCACTGTGACAATTCTGTATGCAGTTCAGACCTGTAAAACCCCTGCTATTCATTTCTGAGACTTTCTTAAATAGATTATGAGTGGTGGAAAAGTTTGTAGTATGCTTGTAGTACCATTTTTACTTGTGACCTGAATGCTGTACTTAAGTTTCCAGAAGCAAAAGGCTAGTGCAGGGGTAGGCAACCTATGGCACGCCTGCCAAAGGCGGCACGCGAGCTGATTTTCAGTGGCACTCACACTGCCCGGTTCCTGGCCACCGGTCTGGGGGGCTCTGCATTTTAATTTAATTTTAAATGAAGCTTCTTAAACATTTTAAAAACCTTATTTACTTTACATACAACAATAGTTTAGTTACATAATATAGACTTATAGAAAGAGACCTTCTAAAAACATTAAAATGTATCACTGGCTCGCGAAACCTTAAATTAGAGTGAACAAATGAAGACTCGGCCCACCACTTCTGAAAGGTTGCCGACCCCTGGGCTAGTGTAAGCCCACACTGCCACCTGTTCTCAATGTACAGTATTTATTTTGAGATTATATAGCTACTCAATCTTCTCCTAACTTGGATTTCTAGCTAGTTCATAAACAGTGGTTTTCTATTTTATTTTGTCATAAATATAGTATATGTGCAGCATTGAACTAAGTACTGTACCTGTAATGAACTAATTTAACACATACAGAACTAATGCTGTGTATCATAGTTTATGTATATATTTGTGTATATATCTGTGTGTATGTATAGATATTCCCAAACAAAGAATCTTCATTAACTCAGAGTTAAGATTTGGCAAGTACATTTTCTTATAATGTAAACATTAAAAAACAAAGCTAAGGTAACATTCACACCTTAAACAGTACCAGTCTATAAAGCATTAGTCCGCTACAATCAGTGCACAACTGCTCCAGTCTTGCAGCTGATAGCACATGGACAGACTGCAAATGACTCCTAATTAATGGCTTAAAACAGACTCCACATGAATCAGGAATAAAGCAGAAGAAGAACAAAACAGTGATAATGGGCCACAGTTTGACAGTTCTGAATTTTAAGCTTTTGGGATACTTTTTCAGCATATTCTCCCAGCTCCCACCAGCACAAAGGAATGAAATGGTGGAGAGAGTATTACCAGATTAAGAAGATAGGAAGTCCATTTTTGTACAATCAGCCCTGCAACACCCACATCAGTCAACAGATTAAGGCCAGTTCAGCTGCTTATGGGTTGACAGATCAGAACAATGCTGCCAACCTTACAGATAAAATTCTATCCTAAGTGGCACTGCTGCTGTGAGGCTGAGACATGCCATGTCTAAGAGGTCTCAGGCTTTCTTCTATAACTACTAAAATGCAGCTCAAGTCTTACCCAAAATTAAACCAGGAGGCCCAGGGATAGATGAGCACTAGGTATGAAATCCTGGACCCATTGAAGTAAATGGCAAAACTCAGTAGGACCAGAATTTCACCCCAAGAATCCCATCCTACATGTTTGAAACTGATCCAGGTGCTTGGCACAGAAGAAGCAGACAGAACCTTCATCTAGTTCCAAACCTAGTTAAATTGCCGCTTTGACCCAAGTAGCGATGGTGCTCACAGTACAGCCTTAATGAAAGGGTGTTGTTATGAGCTCAGTGCAGCTTTATAAAGGGTTGAGATTGATAGTAATGAACTCACCCTTCAATTAACATAATTGTAAGGATAAGATGCCACCTAAGACGAAAGGAGCATGTAAACCCATCCAGGGGCTTTTTGCTAAATATTGTTTTGGGTAGATGTGTGGTGAGGGAAGGCAGAGCCCAGGGAAACTGACAACAGAATAGAGAAGGAGGTAGAGGCAAAACATCAAGAAAGCAAAGCAGTAGCTGGGGAGCACAGTGTGACCTTGCAAAAAGTTAGAGAGAGAGCTTTGAGGTCTGTTCATTGAATAGGCTTGGAGCTGTAAGCTAAGGTCTGATCTACACTTAAAATGTAGGCTGACACAGCTGTGACACTTGGGGTGTGAAAAATCCACACCTTTGTGTGTGGTAGCTATGCCAACCTAAGCCCAGCAAGGACTTAAGGAGCTGAACATTCAGCTCTGGAAGGAAATAAGAGCGTCACCGATCACAGTGGAAGACAACCCCCTGGATGATGAATTCAGCCAGCCAGAGGCCTTGAATAAGACCGGATATTTACAATCATTTTCTACTCCATTTGTAACCTACAGAGGTTCAGATGGGAGAGGTCTGGCTGTTCCAGCTCAAATGATGCAAAAGCCCACAATCTTTGAGGGAAAAACTCCGTGGTAGGCTTATCTGAATTCAGCATTATAGCTCAAATGAATGGCTGGGAAGAGGGACAGAAAAGGGTGTTTCTAGTAGCCAACTTGGGTGGCCCAGCTCTGATGATGCTACAGAACTTACCCCCAAAAAAGAGAGAGCGTTATCCAGGCCTGGTACAAGCCCTTGACAGGCAGTTTGAAGCTAGCCATCAACTGGATCTGGTGCATGCATAGCCAAGAGGGAGAAGGAGAGGGAAAGAAGAAACCCCCTCTGGACTGGCAATATGACTTGTTCCTGGCATACCCAGGTACCACCAAGACCTTCCAGGATAGATTGGCAATAGATCAGTTTATAGATGGTCTGCTGGACTTGGATTTGCAGATTAAGATGAATGAAAGGAGGCCAAAGACACTCCAAGAGGCTGTGGTGTTTGCCACAGAACTTGCCTCTTTTCTTGCAATAATGCACCAGAAAAGGAAGCAGAAGACTGTACTAGTGAGGAAGATGGAAGCTGGTCACCATGAGTAGGGTCCTACTATATTCACGGTCCATTTTGGTCAATTTCACAGTCAGAGGATTTTAAAAATTGTAAATTTTAGGATTTCAGACATTTAAATCTGAAATTTCAGTGTTGTATTTGTAGGGGTCCTGACCCAAAAAGGAGTTGGTGTGGGGGTTGTAAGGTTATTGTAAGGGGGGTTGCGGTACTGTCACCCTTACTTCTGTGCTGCTGCCTGCAGAGCTGGGCCCGCAGTTAGCAGCCTCAGTCAGCAGAGCCGCCCAGCTCTGAAGGAAGCAGCGCAGAAGTACGGGTGACATGGGATGATATTACAACCCTTACTTCTGCTCTGCTGCTGGTGGGGTGCTGCCTTCAGAGCTGGGAGCCCGGCGAACAGCCGCCACTCTCCAGCCACCCAGCTCTGAAAGCAGTGCAGAAGAAAGGGTGGCAATACTGAGACCCCCCGCCCCCCCCAACCCGCAACTCCCTTTTGGGTCAGGACCACCAATTTGAGAAACGTTGGTCTCCCCTGTGAAGTCTGTATAGTATAGGGTAAAAGCACACAAAAGACCAGATTTCACAGTCTGTGATGCATTTATTGATGACCACGAATTTGATAGGACCCTAACCGTGAGTCCTGTAAGTATAGCTCTGTGTCTAATATGTATGATGAAAGAGGGGATTCTAATCTGGCTCAAGACTGTACTGAATGATTAGAACAGATGATAAATTTGGTTGGTAGAACAAGGGAAATTGGCAATAATGCAAAAATTAAAGGAAACAGTTCAGTTAAATGCTTGTACTATGACAAATCTGGCCACAAAAAGAAGGACTTCTATAAATTTAAGGCTGGCCAGGACAGACTGTTGAAGATGTCTAGTGAAAGCTTCTCTCTGAGTTTGGGAGATGGGGGAAGCACTAAACTGAATGTGGCCAATTTGAAACTGAACTCCCAGAAATGTGAATTATTTAAAAAAAAGGTAATCTACCTTGGGCACACAATTGGTTAGGAGGGAATTTCCACTGTCCCTCCTTCACCACACCCCCCAAAAGAGACTGTACAGAGCTTGCCAACTTCCCAGACACTCATAGATATGTAAAGTTTTATAGGGCTCTGCTCCTATCACAGAAGGATCATTTATAGGCTTGCCAATATTGCAAAACCACTGCATAGGATGGGTGAGAAAGGGAAGTCACTTCAGTGCCCAGCAGAGTGTGATGTAGCATTTTCAGAGTTGAAACAGGCTCTTAGCATATACATGTTTCAAAACCCCTTTCATGTACTAGTGCTTTGGGTTCGGGGCAGTATTGACACAAGAATTCCAAAGACTTGAGAGGGTGGTAACTTCTTGCTGCAGAAGTCTGAATTTTGAGAGACATTATTGCAACACCCAGTATGAACTCCTAGGAACTCCAGCCTCATTCTGTACATGTAAATTTGGAGATGCTTCTTCCTCACTATCAGCCTCAGTCAGTACTTAATTTGTAATGAAGGAGGCGCCGGGGCTCAAGCAATTTTTTTACATTCATAACTGATGCGGCAAACCCAGAGGTGCTGGGGCTCTGAACTGCCAAGCCTGGAGGTGCTGGGGCTCAGCCTTGGCACAAATTAACCACTGGCCTCAGTTGTATAATTTTTTTCAGTTGTATACTGTTTGCTTGCTTGGATATAACCTATAATCAGCAGAACTGCATCAGTTAAAAAGAGAGTAGGATTAAGGAAGAATACTGATGATATGCTAAACCTTTAAAACAAATTGCATCATAGCTGACTGGAAGCATTCCTGGGTTACATTCCAGTGGTTAAATCTATAGAATGTCTTCATCACTATTTGTATGGGAGGAGGGTTATGGTCAGGATGGAGCATGCTTCCCTGCAATAGCTTTTTAGATTCAGGAACCTGAGGGACAGCTTGCTTGGTAGTTGGAGAACTTCAGTGCTATGATTTCACAAACACACACAGGCCTGGCCATAAGCATGTTAATGCTGATGTCTTGTCCAGCTGACCTTCTTGGGAGGCTAATTGCAAACACTGCCCCAAGCAGAAGAGCAAGGAGTTAGTTGCTCAGGAGGATGGGTGTGCTGCTCTACCTCTGATTTGAAGAAGTGTCCATGTTCCTGGCTCATCTGCTAGAACAATGGGGATGGCTACCCCAGAATGGATCCCAGACCAACTAAAATCTTCCCAAAGAGATGAGCCTGTTATCAAGATAGTCTGTGATTGGAAAAATCAACTGGAAAGTTAATTCCAGCCACCCTGGACTGTAGTGTCAACCAGACGTGCAAAACCCATGGGAAAAAACTCAGAAATTGGGCTTGTTTTTGGCTTAATTGGCTTGTGATTTGCTTTTTGGCTTGTTGCTTGTTTTGTAGCTCGTTGCTTGTTGCTTTTTTTTTTTTTTTGATCGGCTCCTGACAAGCAGGGGTAAGTGAAGGGGGTGGGAAAGAGTGAGGGGTGCACAGCAGGCCCATCACAGTCCCAGACTGCACGTGTGGGGATCTAGTCACATAGAGGGTTGGGGTTCTTGGGGATTGGCTTGTTTTGGCCTTGTTTTGAAATAGGATTCGCTTGATTTTTGGCTTATTGTGAAAGTCAGGATGCTTATTTACCATGTGAAAGTTGGCAATTGTGATGTCAATTCATAATATCACAGTAAAACTTTTCTGGACACAGTAGGAAAGCTTGGAATTTAAAGACGAAATACTGTATAGGAGATGACATAGGTGCTGGAACTAGGGAGGCTGGGTTGCTCCCGCACCCCCTGGCTTGAAGTGGTTTCCATCATATACAGGGTTTACAGTTTGGTTCTATGGCTTTCATTACCCCTGGGAGATGAGATAAACCAGTGGGTGATGGATACAAGTACCAGCGAATTGCACCAGATACATTAGAAAAGGTGGTTCTGTAGTTGTGTCATGATTTTAAAACTGCTGGACATTTGGGGATTGCAGAAACCTTAGCTAAGCTAAGGGAGAATTTCTGCTGGGTTGAATGCAGGCTGGATTTATAAAATTGGTGCAGGAAATACAATGCTTGCATTATAAAGAAGGGCCCCCTAAAACTGGGAGAGCTGCTTTGCAGCAGTATCTTGTGGGGTATCTGGTAATCAGTAGTGGCTGGTAGCTATGGACTGCTTCACAGAATGGCCTGAGGCTTATCCAATAAGAAATCAAGAAGTTGTAACAGTATTAGGGGTCCTAGTGAATGAATTTTTCACCAGATTTGGAGTCCTGAGTGAGTTACACGCAGATCAAGGGAGAACCTTTGAATCCAGTGTTTAAACAGATTTGTAAGATTCTAAGGATTCGCAAAATTCTTACCACCACAGCACACCCAGGATCTAATGGGATGGTGGAAAGATGGAATAGGACTCTGGGGGGGTTTTAGCTGGCTACTTTTGTAGAACAGTACCAAACAGAGTGGAACTAGCAAAAATCCCATTCCTTTTGATAGTTTATAGGATAGCAGTCATTCAGAGTACACAGTGTACCCTAAGATTTCTCATGTTTGGGCATAAGCTAAGGACGGCAGAAAAATTCTTGTATGGAGTTCCTGAAGAGGAACAAATGGATTCGAACCATTTGGACCATGTAAAAACCCTACAATCCAAAACTGAAAAAGTTCAAACCTTTGCTAGGGAAAAGTTGATAGTCTCTGATAAGATAAAACGTTTGTATTATATAAGTTCATATGGGGAAACTTTTAAAAAGAGGGGACGTGGTCTGGGTACACAATCCTAGAAGAAAGTAGGGTAGGAGCCCTAAATTGGATAAACCTTGGGAGGCACCGTGTACGATACTAACCCAAATAAATAAAGTGGTGTACAGGGTCCAGTTGGGTCCCAGGACTGAACACAGTTACCTATAAGGACCATTTGAGAAGATATCAGGGGAACAAAATTTCAGCTTGGCTGCTTCCTGAATCTGAGGTTGTAGCTGTGGAAGGTAAGGCTGGAAAAGTTGTTACGGAGGTGAATGCCCCATCAAAACAAAATGTGCAGGGTCACTCGCAGCTTACAAATTCCACAAAAACAATAGATGTTCCTCAGGGGCTGATTGAAAAGAAACCCGGGAAGAGAAAAACCCCAAAGAGATTTGGGTGGGAATAAAATTCTTTTGGGGCTGATGTGAAAACATCTTGATAGACAACACTGTACATATGTAAATAGTCAACCTTGTATAATTTTTTATTTCTTTCTTTTCTTTCTGTTTGGGATGGGTTATTGGATATTGCCATTTTAGGCTTCATTGGGACGATAACCAAAGCTGAGTTGGGGGTGGGGGTGTTCCAAGCTGGGGAAGTCTTGTTATGGGTTGAGTTAAAACCTCCTTGAGATTGATAGGTGTGAACTTGCCCTTCGATTAACATAATTGTAAACACAAGCCCCCACCTAAGAAAAAGAAGTGTGTGAACCCGCGCAAGTGCTTTTTTCGGTAAGTGTGGGGGAGGAGGTAGGAAGGCAGAGCACAGAGAAATCAGAACAGAGCGTGAGGTACTTGAACAGTGGTTCTCAAACTTTTGTACTGGTGACCACTTTCACATAGCAAGCCTCTGAGTGCAACCCCCCTTCCCTTGTAAATTAAAAAACACTTTTTTATATATTTAACACCATTATAAATGCTGGAGGCAAAGCGGGGTTTGGGGTGGAGGCTGACAGCTCACGACCCCCCACGTAATAACCTTGCGACCCCCAGATGGGTCCCAACCCCCAGTTTGAGAACCTCTGTACTAGAACCTGGTGACCACAGTGTGGCCCTGGAAGAAACTAGAAAGAGATCCCTTGGGTCTGTTGGCTACAGAGGCTTGGAGCTGTAACCGAAGAAACTGCTCCTTTTGTTCTTGATTCTGAGTTTGGAGAATTAGGACTTTGTACATTCTTTGTAAATAAACAAGATTGCATCAAAGAAAATACCAGATACCATCAATTTGTACTTGCAACTGCAACATCCCCAGGCCCTGCACTTTGACTAGCCTCTTGGGTCAAAAAGGGATAACAATGTAATCCTGGAAGAAAGCTAAACCTATTGAGCAGGAATCTACCTCTTAGTGTGGACCACAATGCAGGACTGAAGTCTGAGAATTCTGCCTGAGTAAAAACTGCATGATTTTTACCAATTCCCAATACTATTTAATGAATAATGATTTGCTCTAGAACAGAGAACTAAATTTATTCAAATATGCACAAATATAGTAGAATGAACTATGCCTACATAGATGCATTTTTCAAAGGAGAGTCTTAATTTTATTGCAGAGTAATTTCTTTGTGCTTGTAAAGCATCTGAGTAGGATTCCACAAGGGCTGAGCGGTCCAGTGTAGCGACTCTTAATGCACAATTGGGGCCCAAATTATATCTAAAATATTGTAAATTATAAATTCAAGTTGCTCTAGATTTTAAGTAGATCTAAAAGTTGAAGCTACTGAGTCAGCTAAAGCGTACTTATTTAATTCTAATTAAATGGTACATTTAACGGTTGTACTTTTGTTTTTAGAAATGATTGAACCAAGGTTAAAAAGTGGAATTCTATCAAAGGCTAAAATCTCCAAGGGAAGAGAAACACTTCGATTGAGATTCAAAGGTCCTGCCACTGTGGAGGAAGTGGTATGTTTCTACTGGGGTAGTAATGAGAGCATTTGAAACTTTTAGCATCTGTTAAATTTATGTAAAACATCAGATTTATCCTTCAGCAAAGTTTATGTGGCAAAATGGGATTTTCTTGAAAAATTCCAGCACAGCAAAATCTCAGTGTTTCTTACTTTGTTAAATGTCACTAAAAGTTTGTTTAAAGCTACATTCAGTACTGATGTCAGAAATAAAAATAGTGGGTAATGGAACAAGGTGGCTCATTAGGAAATGTGGAATATTTATAGAAATAAATTTAAAACCATATTTCTTGTGGCATACTTATCAATGCTGTGAACTCTCGTGGTTCTATTACAGGTCTCACAATATTTATTTCTCCCTTCCTCCCCCACCGCTCTTTTAAAGCCCCAGTTCCTAGAGCCATACGATTATGTGAGAATTTCAACTTGCATTTTAACAAAACAGTTTCTAAACCTGATGGCTATGGAGAAAACCTAGAAAATATGAACCCCGAACAGCTCAAAGCCCGTAAGGCAAACAAAAAGTTTCCAAAATGTATTCCTTTTAATAAACATTATTTTTTAAGATAATCGTGATTTTTTTTAGAGAGTCTAACTCATGATTTTTGAATGCTTGGAGTCTGCAATACAGATACTTATGTATACTGTGCAAATATCTGACCCTTTAAATCATTCAGAGATTAGATTGTTCTGTGTTTGTTCAGCACCTAGCACAATGAATAGGTCCATGAATAGGACTCCTCTGTGCTAAAGGTGGTAGTAATAATAATAATAAGTTTCAGTAATAAATTTATCAGCATCCTTTATCTGGAGTTTATAGGAATATTAAATTATCTTTGACCAAGGAAACATCTTTCAGCATTACCCTTCGTCGCTTTCAGTTATTATATCTCATTACTGATAACTCGAAACATGAAAGATGACTGAATCTTTTGGCATTTGTCAGGGAAGTGAAAGGCATGTCACATCTGTTTTCCAGCCATATAGTAAGCTATCAATGGCATATCTTAGCCAAAAAGTAGGTAAGTGTCACAGGGCTGGCCCTTTAAGAGGTGTCAGATGCCCTGCCTGCCTGCAACAGGCTCTGCTGAAGGGAAGGAGCCAGCCCAGCTTTGCCTGGGGCTAGCTAACTGCCTAAGTAGCTGACTTCTCTTAAAGGGCTAGCTCTGTGACAGTGAATCACATGCTTCTCACTTCATTGATGTGCATGCCCAAAATGCTGAATCCACCTGTCAGATGGAGGGATTTGAAATGTATATCTTCTGTTCTACTCATGCAGAGTCACCGGGAAGTCAGATGTTTCTCACTAACTGTATTGTATTGTATTACTATTTCACCCTTGACTTATTTGGGTTGGGGGTCGAGGGTAAATCTTAACCAAAACCCAAAACATTAAGATAGAAGATTTGCTTGCAATTTATTCATAATAAAAAGGGAATAAATCAGATCCTAAATGCAAAATCTGGATTAATTTGGGTATCTTGTAATTTTTGAAATTTGTAACCAAGATGTAGCATTTTAAACTCTTAAGTGTTTTGTTTCAATAAAGCACTCTGAAATTGAAGAAAAAGCAATAAAAAAAGTAGATGACCTTCTTGAAACATACATGGGAATAAGAGATACTGAGCTAGGTGAGTATTTAATTAATGTATTTAGAACTGCTATTTGATTAAATTATATTCCTCTGCTTTGTTGTTGTAATTAATCCCTATCAAATCCTTCCTCTTCTATGCAATATGTATATGTAGTTGTGTGGATTATTGGATAGTGTGTATTATTGCTCTGGTTTATACCACGAAGATATCTCCTTCAGTGGTCAAACAGAAGTATCAAGGGCCAGTGGTAAAAACGAGGCAGCAAAAACAGAATTTTATCTTAGTTACACTATTATACAACACTAAGCACCTAAGATTCCTTAGCAGTGGAAAGATTATCAGCTGTCGCAAATCTTTTCAATCAATATGTAATTTCATTTTCATACACTACTATAAATGTGATTAGTTGCCCATGGAAATGAAATATGAGGAAAGGATTCATTCAGAGAATGCCAGTAACTGTTCAACTAGGAATTTCGCTCATTACTTATCCCAGATTAGCCAAAAATACAAATCACCACAAGTGTGATAGTTATTCAACAGACAAATGATTAAAAGCTTTATCATTGACCCCTGCCCCCATTCTGTTCCGTTCTCCAGGGGCTTTTGATGTCAGATAATATTGCTATTCAATCTCCATTAAACTGACATCTTTCATAGTGTGATTGTGTTTAGAATACAATGCTCCTAATTTTAATTCAGAGGTTTAAAAAAGAAATGAGAAAGTAGCATCCATTATAACACATAATGGAGTCAAATAAGATCAAGCCATAATATTTGTCCAGTTAAGGATCTTGTACAGCGTGAAGTTTTAGGAATGACTAAGTGCACATAAATACCTAAATAGGTACAATGCTTTAAACTCAGTGGCAATGCAATTTGGCAGGTAGTGTTAGGGGAACATTTTCAAAGACACAAAGGGCCATTAGACTCCCAATTGCTTTCAGTGGCAATTATGCATGTAACTCATCTGTGCCTTTAAAAATCTGTCCCATATACCATTTTACTAGAGTTCCATTCAGGTCTATGCAGAATGTGTCCCCGAGTTTGGAAATGAATTGTTCTTAACAATTTTAAGGGTACAATGGAAACTGAGCCAATAGACTCTGCTTCTTATTTAAAAATGAATGAGCCAGTGAAGGCCTCCACAAACGATTCTAACACTGGTGTGTGGTGTCTGGTGAGTGAATGGAAACTGTTCTTTGATTGGTGGGGCAAGAGAGACTCCTCCCTGAATGATGACAGTGAAGGCCACTTATAGAATTGCTCCTCTAAAGCTGAGGTCTCAGACACATGGGGCTACCTGGGACTCTTTCTTCTATCCTGGTGATGGTTTGATCATGGAAGACTGCTCCTACTACCAAATCGGACAGAAGAGGATGGGAAGCTTATGTCAATAGAACCCAATCCCAGAAGAGCTCTTCTGCTATTGATGGAAAGTTCATGACAAAGATGACTTCCTTTCCAACTTGGGATCTCTTCTCCAGTGCTTACGGAAAATCACCCTGTCCTTCCATGTTGCTTATCTATTAGTATGTCTCAGGATGCTGTATTTGGTCCCTTCTTCTGCTCCTTTAGTACCCTCTCTAGCACTTTAGGCAACCTCATCAGTCCTCTCTGCCTCTATTCAGATTATTCCTAAATCTACTTTTCAACCCTTTACCTCCACCCCTCTCTCCAGTCTCATATCTCTAAACATCTCTGACATGTCTATTGGGATGTCTTACCACTATCTCAACTCTGCCCAAAACTTCCATCCAATTCTTCTTATCCGTCCACCACCTCTATTCTTCATCGCAATTGACAGTTCTACTCTTCTTACTTTCTCTGAGGCTTTCAACCCTGATGTCATAGAATCACAGAAATGTGGAAGGAACCTCAAGAAGTCATCTAGTCCATCCCAGCCACGCTGAAGCAGAATTAAGTACAACCTAGACTGACCCTGATAAGTATTTTTTTAACCTGTTCTTAAAAATCACTAATGGGATTTCACAACTTCTGTAGGTAACCTGTATCAGTACTTAACTATCCTTATTAATAGAAAGTTTTTCTTATATCTAACGTAAATCTTCCTTACTGCAAACTAAACTGATTACTTCTTGTCCTACCTTCAGTGGACATGGAGAACAATTGATCTTTATAACAACCTTTTACATATTTGAAGACTGTTATCATGTTCCCCCTCAGCCTTCTCTTCTCGAGACTGAACTTCCCCATTTCTTTCAACATGTCCTCATAGGACATGTTTCTAAATCTCATATAATTTTTGTTGCTGTCCCCTGGACTTTTTACAGTTTGTTCACATCTTTTTTAATATGTGGGGCCCAAAACAGTACTCCAGCTGAGGTTTCAGCGGTGCCAAGCAGAGTGTAACAATTACCTCCTGTGTGTTACATATGCCACTCCTATTAATAAATTGCAGGGTGACATTTGCCTTTTTTACAATGGCATCATGCTGTTGACTCATTCTGTTTGTGATCCACTATAACCCACAATTTTTTTCTGCAGTATTATTGCCTTGCTGATTATTCCCCATTTTGTACTTGGGCATATGATTTTTTCCCCTCCTAAGTGTAGTACTTTGTGTCTCTATCTCCTTCTCACATAATAGTATCTCATTAACATCTTATCAGCAAAATCTCTACCATCTTCAGTATCCCTGTTGCTAAAACGCTTCTCTGTACCTGGTCATCTCTCTCTTTGACTTTTGTATCTTTCTTTTCAGCCTCCCTGATTCTCACCTGCTCTCCCACCAATCTATCCAACATGACTCTGTGAAAGCTCTTTTCCTTTCCAACTGCTCTGAGTATCATCACTCTCCTTTATTGACTTCACTTGCTTCCTGTCTCTCCCCCAATTAAACGGCCTTTCCCCAAGAATCTTTGTTGTCCTCTTGTGTTTTTTGTCTTGTATATTCTATGCTGTAAGTTATTTGGAGTAGGGGGATGTCTTTTCTGAGTACTGCAAACCCAGTGTATGTTTATGATGCAATATGACTGTTAGTTAATTATGAGGGAGAATAACAGGCATTTTGTGGGAAAGAAAAGAGCAAGTGTGTCTAAAAACAGAATCTATGTGGTTTCTGTTCCTGTCTTTGGTAGGTTGTGGCCTAGTTAAAATTGGCACCTGATTAAAATGAAACAATAAAGAAACTGGTTTCTAGGGATTCTTTTAAATATTTTGGATGGTTGTGTTAGACATGTAGTCAAAACCAAGGGATTCTCACCACCTGCTAAAGGCAGTGATGCACTTGAAATATATTGTCTGGAATGTCTCATTGGTATTAGGAAAGGGAATTATTTCTCTCTTTTTTTATTAAAGGCACAGGCCAGAACCACATATTGCTTGGATATTTTTGATGTGGGCAAATCATAGTGCGCATTATTCATTGCTAAATAAAAATTGTTGATTCAGTTCAGACTTCTAAAGTCATTTTATTAAGCTGGACTTAGGCTCGTTTATGGGGTAGGACTTAGGTGGCAATGAAGCCTCCAAACAGTTAAGTGTGCAGTAAGTGTTAGCCGGTTGCTGTCTAGGAGTGAAAGTGCATAAAAAGTTGAATGAGAATGGCAGGCAGATCAGACGACTCATAGATTCATAGATACTAAGGTCAGAAGGAACCATTATGATCATCTAGTCTGACCTCCTGCACAATGCAGGCCACAGAATCTTACTCTCCCACTCCTGCGAAAAACCTCGCACCTATGTCTGAGCTATTGAAGTCCTCAAATCGTGGTTTAAAGACTTCAAGGAGCAGAGAATCCTCCAGGAAGTGACCCATGCCCCATGCTACAGAGGAAGGTGACAGACCTCCAGGGCCTCTTCCTATCTGCCCTGGAGGAAAATTCCTTCCCACCCCAAATATGGCGGTCAGCTAAACCCTGAGCATATGGGCAAGATTCACCAGCCAGATACTACAGAAAATTCTTTCCTGGGTAACTATGATCCCAACCCATCTAACATCCCATAGCACATCAGAAGTATTATATGGTGTCAAAAGTGAAACTCAAAGGAAACTTCACCTCAGATGTTAAGTGTGAATGGGACTATATCAGAAAATAAGAAAAAGTGGGTAAAACATCAGAGTAGCTATGCGTCTATATATTCTAGCAGAGGTCACTATAGTTGACTTTTCAATAGACTTCTGTTCTAACACCCCGTTTTCAATCACTTCTTATAACTTATTGAAATTCATGGTTTGGGGTGATATTTCCCAGGCTTGGCTTTTGCCTCAAGGTGGATTGTTTAGCAAAGTTTGAGGAAAAATGCCTCGGCCTTTTGAGTGTGAGGAGAATAGGGAATAAATACACTTTCCCCCTTAGAATAAAATCCTTCCAACCTTGTACTGTGCAGCTATTATAAGAAGCAGTTGGGGTAAAAAAGAGGAAAACTGACACTGTCTGTGAACCAATAAGATTTACTTAAAAAAATTATATGGAAATAGCTCTCCCTGACAAGTGCCTTTTTAATGTTTTAACGAACACTGGTCTGATTTGCTGTTGCAATTATCCATGGAAAATTGGACTCTGTAAAGATCAGTACATACTTCATGGAGTTTTCTCACTAGGCCATAAAGGACTTATTGAAAGGAAACCATATACTGTGAATGCACACATGGCTAAATTAGTCTCACAGTGAAAAATGAAATGAAAGTACTCAGTGTATGAGGAGTCCTTGTTTTATTTACTGCTAAGGTGTGCAGGGAATGAGGCAGGACTCAGCCTCACACATGCAAGAACCTTAGTGGGACTTGAGAAAATCAAGAAGGATTTGGTTCTACATCTTGCACTACCATTTAACATACCGTAGTAAGGTAATTCCGCTCTACAGACACTATAGGTCAGCCTCAAGCTATTGTGAAAGTAACACACCTACTACTAAAGTTATGATAATTCCTCTCAGAAATTTCAGATTTCATAATATCACATGTATCTGAGCAGAAGAAGTTGCTTTAATGAGAATAATATATATAATGTACCACGGGGGCACTGACATTATGATTACCATTGAGGAAGCACTTTTATTACAAGGTCTTGTTCTGAAAAATCTCACTGACTGGGCTGAAATTTCTCATGGGTGTTTCAGCTCTATGGTCACTTTTTAAAAAAAAATTAGTTAAACCTCTAATTAGATATTTTTGAGATGCTATTTCTGCTCTTTGAATAACTCATTTTTTAAAATTTCACTTAGCAGCAACGTTTTGGTTTATACCCTCCTCCACATGGAACCGTTTAGTTTAAACAGGGTTAATAACTTCTGGGAGTCAGGGGGGAATCTCAATGAGCGCTGTGAAAATCTCAGGAATTTCAGTTCGCCAGGACGTTTGACTGCACATTCAAACTCAAAGTAAAATTCAGTCAAAACTACTGATTCAATTATTTTCACCCAGAGCGATCCAAGTTTACTCATAACTTGTCACATCTTCACATAAGTCAGCTCTGGTTTGCCAAAAGTTCATGAACATCAGTGAACTTGGGAGGAGTTTCATGTTAAGAAAACTTGAAACCAGGAGACGCTCACATGGTTTTGATCAGACAGATTTACAGGCTCCAGACCTAACTCACAGGTAGAGATCCTCTGCTAGTGGTTTTATGCTTCTGTTACCTTGGTCAGGCACTGTTGCATATGTTGTTTTACATCCCTCTAAGTGGAAAGTTTATAGGGGTTTTCGAATCCTTCCAAATGTGACAATAGTATTTTCTCTGTGGTGCTTGGGAAAACAGTGACTTGAGTATTGGATGGATCACAAAGTTTCAGTTAATATCAGCTCGCAATTTAAGAAAAAGACATGAGCCAATAAAAGCAGAAGTGTTTTTGAATTGATTTGATTCTAGGTTGTAATATTCTCCATTGTTGTGAATATGCCCTGAGGCTGTGACATCTAAACAAATATCTCAGTGAGCAAGCTGTATTCAAAGGCCCAGTTCTTGGTTGTGCTGAGACTGCTTTGCATAGCTTTGCAAGCACCCAGCATCCCTAATATTATCTCAGCCATCCACTGAAGGATTCTTCCTGACTAAGGGGTCCTTGTCTGCATAGAGCTGCTCTTGTGGCTCCTGTGCTGACACCCCTTCATTATCCTTGCAGCTGGTGCAGGCAGCATGGCCAAGGCATCCCTGGGCCTTGGCAATCTCCAACTGCTGTAACAGGCCCCTGGGGATATTGGTAGCAGGCATAAAGTTAGAGCAGCCTTCTCTAATTGATCCTGGGTTCTAGACCAGTGCCCCGATGGTCCAGGGTTGGGAGGGTACAAAGGACACCCCTGTGTTTCCCCCCATCCTGAACGCCACCGATTACTCCTTGGCAGAAGCTGAAGATTGAGCCCAACATAATTAACATAAGTGTATCCGTTTCCAATCTGAAACCTGTATCTCGATCACATTTTCTCATACTCTGCTGTTTTGTGAAAGTAAATGCTGGCTCACATCCGCATACAGGGTTAATGTTGCTCTATTAGCAGAGCTTCAGCAGTCAGCTCTGTGCCCCAACAACCTTGTGTACTAGATGTGCTAGTTGTCTTAGATTACAACACAGTGGCTTTAAAGGGATGCATCATCCTATCCTTCTTCTAAGGCTTTACAAATACACTAGGGCCTAATGCACATTTTTCTATAGTTTTGTTCTCATATCTGCCTTAATAGCACTATTGCTGTTTCAGTACAGCAAATCTTCCTAACTGATCTTGCCACAGCGTAATTTCCAAGGCTGTTTGTGTTCCTTTACTCTGAAACGATGTTAAAGAGACCTGCTTTTCAAAATTCCTAACGACAAATCAGATATTTTTTCCCCCCGCTGGATCTTCATTTGCACCTGAAATCTCTCCATGTTTAGTATCTTTTTACTAACTTTTTGTAAACTGATTAAGTTTATCCTATACATTCTTGAGGGTTTTTTCCCAAGCACCTTGTAGCTATTTTGAAAGTGTTAATTCTGCTTTGTGTGGGAGAAGCCCTCTGGCATCTTCTCTTTGCCTTGCAATTTTCTTATAATCAATTTTTGTGTATTCATCTTTCAAATGAGAATATTTCAGATAATGCTGATAATTTCAGATAATGCAGAGAGCTTTTTCTTTTCATCTGTAGATCTCAAAGCACTTTACAGACAAGGTAAGTATCATTATCCCCATTTTATGTATGGGGAAACTGAGGTACAGATAGGTGACATGACTTACCCAACATCACCCAGAAGGCTGTTGGCCCAGTAGGGAAAGAACTTAGGTTTCTTGAGCCCCAGTCTATTCACTGGGCCATACTACATCTCTGTTTCCTTCTGTATCCATTGCTTGGCCAGCCTGGAGTGCTCTGCCCTCTGTTTTTTGCCTTTTATATAGCAGAGAGATTTACTTTTTCCTGTCCAGGGTTTGAATTCTTTCATCCTAGAAAAGATGTAGTGTTTTCAGTGTTTTTTCTTGTCGTATTTACAATGTTCCTTTTCAAATGCTGGGCAAGCTGAATATGCTCCTGATTAGGGTGACCAGATAGCAAGTGTGAAAAATCGGGACGGGGGTGGGGGGTAATAGGTGTCTATATAAGAAAAAGCCCCAAAAATCAGGATATCTGGTCACCCTACTCCTGATTGGGGTCTGATTCACCCTGACTTCTGCAAGTGTTTGGAAACCAGTCTGCATGCCTTTTGTGTACAGGTTGTATGTTGCTCTCCATGCTCAGGTCCTGTGAATTCTCCACTTCCACAGATCATCCAGTGTCCAACAGTGTGGTTATTTTAACCTCTGGCTTGCTAAAAGCTGTTCTGTGAAGCCCAGTTGATTAAATGTGTTGCACTTTTGCATCTTGATCTCACAATTAAAATAACTGAATTTATGATAAGTAGTTGGTGTCACAATCTGGCATAAAAATTCTGACATCCTGGAATAGACATTATGTTATGAAGGGTTGTGTCACGTTTTTCTGGTTCTTTAGCCCCAGACCTGGATTTACTTTCACAAGACACTACAGTTAGTAGTAAGGATACTGAATCTGTGCTGAGCAAAGGAGAAATGAACCAGAACTAAACAGAACATGAACAAGATCAGGAAGAATTTGTCCCTAGGAATTCAACCACGCTGTCCCACATAGCAGAGCACTTGTGATTAAGGGGGAGATTTAGGAGCATGAATCCTGTTGACTCTCTTTTGGGACTTGTGCTCCTAAATCTTGTTAGATGCATTTTAAAATCTCCTCTAAGCAGACCTTTCTCAGTGTTTAAAATATATTATTTTGAAATGTTACAATGAGCATGTAATTTAACTATAAATTTCTTTATAGTCTTTCTATATATCTGTGTTTGTGGGCTGGTTATTTTTGTTTTTGTTTGTTTGTTTAAGCTGCAACAATGGTAGAAGCAGGAAGAGACAAGAACAATCCAGATGAATTTGCTGTTGCACTTGATGAAGCTCTTGGAGACTTCGCATTTCCTGATGAGTTTGTATTTGATGTATGGGGAGCCATGGGTGATGCTAAACAAGGACGATTTTAATGAGAAATGTACAATTTATTAATTGCTGTTTGAAGATAAAATTGTTTTTAAACAATTATGGGATCAGAATTTCAGTTTATTAATATAAACTATAGGCTGATGCTGTATATATTTGAAATATTCCCCTTTAAAACCTTTTGCAAAGTAGTATTTTCTGGGTACGAGTTTTGAAAAACCTTGTATAGCATCCAGTTATGCTGAAAACTACACATTTAAAAACAAATATTTAATCTACTTTTATGAATTAATATATGGAACAGTTCCATGGTTTCTGTTTAGTATTCCATTGATCCAGTATTTTTTTTCACATGTGCAGTATATTAAAAGTATTTTGCAGTTCTCTGAAGAGATGTTAGACATATATAATAAAGAGCTAGGGCTATTTCATCTTTTTTAAAGAGACGCTTATAAAACTTGATAATATAAAAAAGTACTCAGATGTGCTATAACTCAATAATCCTCTGTTCCCTCATGTACACTTTGCTATACATCTAACCCCTTCTTACTGCTGTGTATGAAGGAGTGCTTTTCCTTACAGAAAGTTGGGAAGAGGCTACCCTTTGTATGCGGTGAGGTTCAGAAAAAGCTTCCCCTCAACCCTGAGGCTTCATTTGAGGTCTGAGACACTTTGGATGGAAATGATTTGTTTTAATTTGGTGTGTAATATAAGATGCCTAAGTACTACTGTGGTGGGTCTATTAGAAATGAATAGGACAGATTGTAGATCAGTCTCTGTCTGCCATATTCCTGCATCAAAGTCTTCTGGACAACAAAAGAACACCCAAAAGCCAGCTGCACCTATTTATTCGCACACGTACGTAATGGCAGGGATGTGGCACTGAATGCTGTGGCATATGACGACTCATGTGCTTATTGGAGTTAAGCATGTGCGTGAGTGCTTTGCTGAATCAGGATCTTAGTTTCTCCTGTTGTTTGTGTGGCTTTCTCGTGAAACATGGGAGAGAGAGAAAAATTTAAAAATACATTAAAAACAGGAAAATGTGATTTGTAAAATCACAAAAAAAAGTGGCAGCATGGACACAAAGGCCAGGCTTAAACTTGAAACTACTTTTAACTCATTTTTTCAAATAGGTTGGATTTCAAGTTGTCAGTGTCCTTTTAGAAAATCATGTTGTACATAAGCACATTTCTTTCTCTCTTTTATATATCAGTAATAAGACCTATGATTATTAAAGGGGAAAGAACTTTTTTAAAAAATCCAATTTATCTATATTTACTCCCGTGTTTACTGTTTGTGTTCAATCCATTTCAGTTTCCTTTTTAATCAGTTTCATATTGAGGTTTTCAGTGTTGCAATGTTTGGATTTTAAACAAGGCAGAAGGATACTTTCAACTGTTTTTTCAATAGGTTTTGTTTTGTTTTCTGTTTGTTTTAAATTGTGGAAATATATTGATCTTGGAATTTATAAAAGCTTGTTTTACATAATTTAAACATGGGCCAAATGATGGGTGACAAGATCCCTTTACAACAAAGCTGAAGAAAAAAGTGGGACCTTATCTGTGCAAGTACTGTAGCTTTTCAATGTTCTTTTATATTAGAACAAGCATATAAAATAAATACTATTCCAAAAATAAAGTTTTCTAAATTTCTGTCTAGTTGTTGCTTTTTCCCCTGTGAACCATCAATAGAAAAAGTTTTTCATTATCTTCCTGTGGCTGATTGAAATGGATGTAACAAGTGCCCACACATTACATGCTAATTAAATGTTTCTAAAAATATGACACTTACAAAATGGCACCGCCTGTACTAGAACCTGAAAGGTGCCATTTGGGACCTGACTCATAACTCTTGGTTACTAAAGAGGTTGCTGAACTAATGAAAATGGTACACTTGGTGTCCACGGAAATGGACACAGCGGCTTAGACAGCTAAGACAACACACTTATTGGCTACCCTTTTTTATCCTGCATTTTATAAAAATGGTATCTTGTGTTCAGTATCTCAATAACATATACGACATAGGTAGCATGGATATCTGACTTAGTAGTTCATTTCCATTTTTCATCTATACATAAATGTGACATCAAATGGAAATCAAGATGCCTTATTATCTTTCAAAACATCTAAAAAAAGGGGTAGGTAATTATTTTTCATGATTCTTTGTAATGATGGAGTTAGTAAAATAATGTGCTCTGACCAGTGAGATATACTTGCTGTGCTGTACTAAATGAGAGGATTTCTTTAATTTCCTTTGAGAATAAGTGCATCAGAGCAATAAGTCTCAGTTCTTTTCAGAGGATGGACAATATAAGAATGTTCTAAGTTCATTTATACAGATACTGAATTGAGTGGAACGTGGGGCATCTACTCGGGGTAGGGGCCTGAAGCGTGTTTGCATGCATGTGTGTTGAAGTGGCACTTGCTGGTAATCTGCAGAGAGCTGCCAGGTTACATATTGCAGGGTCCTCCTCCTCCTCGCTTTCCAGCTTTTTATTGCATCGAAAATGGTGTAAAATGCATATTTCTTCATATAAACAATTGTTTGAGTTGCTATGATTGGATGTTAAATGGAACATGAGTTGTCCATAATATCTCTCCTTTAAGATGTGGTTCACATTATGGAACAAAGTGAGAACCCCTGATTTAACTGTGAGCAAGCCAAGGGTAATTTAAGTTCAAAAAATGAAAAGCTAGAATTGCTCAAGATAGTTAAGGTCCAGGCAGACTGCGAAGAGCTACAAAAGGATCTCTCAAAACTGGGTGACTGGGCAACAAAATGTCAGATGAAATTCAATGTTGATAAATACAAAGTAATACACATTGGCATAGACACTGACTCCATGGGTGCTCTGGGGCTGGAGCACCCACAGGGAAAAATTAGTGGGTGCTCTGCACCCACCGGCAGCCAAGCTCCCCTCCCCACCCCCCCGCCTCACCTCTGCCTCCTCCCCCTCGTGGGCCGCGTCCCCGCTCCTCTGCTACCTCCCAGGGCTTGCGGCCGCCAAACAGCTGTTTGGAGGCATAGCAAGCTTCTGGAGGGAAGTGAGAGGAGCGGGAATGTATCACGCTCAGGGGAGGAGGCGGGGCCAGGGCAGGGAGGGGGTGGAGTTGGGGCGGGGACTTTGGGGAAAGGGTTGGAATGGGGGCGGGGTGGGGCTGGAGTCAGAGGCGGGTTGAGCACTCACCGGTGCAAGCAGAAGTCAGCACCTATGCACATTGGAAAACATAATCCCATACAAAATGATGGGGTCTAAATTGGCCGTTACCACTCAAGAAAGAGATCTTGGAGTCACTGTGGACAGTTCTCTGAAAACCTCCACTCAATGTACAGCGGCAGTCAAAAAAGCAAACGGAATGTTGAGAATCATTAAGAAAGGGATAGATCATAAGACTGAAAATATTATATTGCCTCTATATCAATACTGAATACTGTGTACAGATGTGGTTGCCCCATCTCAGAAAAGATATACTGGAATTGGAAAAAGTTCAGAAAAGGGCAACAAAAATGATTAGGTCAGAGGTGGGCAAACTATGGCCCCTCGGCCACATCTGGCCCGTAGGACCCTCCTGCCTGGCTCCTGAGCTCCTGGCCCGGGATGCTAGCCCCCAGCCCCTCCCCTGCTATTCCCCTCCCCCACAGCCTCAGCTCACTACGCCACCGGCACAATGCTCTGGGCGGCAGGGCTGCAAGCTCTTGTCAGGCCGCGGCTCTGCAGCTGCGCTGCCCGACCCGGTGCTCTGTGCTGTGCGGTGCTGTGGCTGGCTCCAGCTTCCTGTCCTGGTGCTCTGGGCAGCACGGCTGTAGCTCCACCAGCCACCCGTGCTCCAGGCAGTGCAGTAAGGGGGCAGGGAGCAGGGGGGTATGGATAGAGGACAGGGGAGTTTGGGGTGGTGGTCAGGGGACAGAGGTGCGGATAAGGGTCGGGGTGGTCAGAGGGCGGGGAACGGGGGTTGAATAGGGGCAAGAGTCCCAGAGAGGGCAGTCAGGAAGGAGAGGGGGGATTGGATGGGGCAGCGGGGGGCAGTCAGGGGCAGGGGTTCGGGGGGGTGGTCAGGGAGAAGGGGTGGTTGGATGGGGCAGGGGTCCCTGGGGGGGGAATGAGAGGAGGGGTTGAATGGGGCGGCAGGGGGCAGTCAGGGGTGGGGGGTCCAGAGGCGGTCAGGGGACAGGGAGGGAGGGATGGGGCAGGGGTCCCAGGTGGGATTGTCAGGGACAGGGAACGGGGGTTGGATGGGGCAGGAGTCCCAGGGGGGCTGTCAGGGGGCAAGAAGCAGGGGGGGTTAGATAGGGGGCAACAACCTCCCCTAACCAGCCCTCCGTACAATCTCAGAAACTCGATGTGGCCGTCAGGCCAAAAAGTTTGCCCCCCCCCCCGGATTAGGGGTATGGAATGGCTGCCATATGAGGAGAAATTAATAAGACTGGGACTTTTCAGTTTAGAAAAGAGATGATTAAGGGGGGATATCATAGAGGTCTATACAATCATGACTGGTGTGGAGAAAATAAATAAGGAAGTGATATTTATTCCTTCTCATAACACAAGAACTAGGGGTCACCAAATGAAATTAATAGGCAGCAGGTTGAAAACAAACAAAAGGAAGTATTTTTTCACACAATGCACAGTCAATCTATGGAACTCCTTGCCAGAGGATGTTGTGAAGGCCAAATCTATAACAGGGTTCAAAAAAGAACTATATAAATTCATCTAGGATAGGTCCATCAATGGCTATTAGTCAGGATGGACAGGGATCATGTCCCTAGCCTCTGTTTGCCAGAAGCTAAAAGTGAGTGACGGGGTGGATCACTTGGTGATTTCCTGTTCTGTTCATTCCCTCTGGGGCACTTGGCATTGGCACTGTTGGAAGACAGGATACTGGGCTAGATGGACCTTCACTCTGACCCAGTATGGCCGTTCTTATGTTCTCTTACACGTGTAATTCTAAAAGAAGAATTGCGAGACAACTCATTAACTGCTATGGGGTTCCAACCTGCTCCCACTGAAGTTGATGGACTGATCTTACAGTGTGCAAAACGCAGCAGGCAAGGAATATCTTACACTTTTAAGGGAATGAATATTGTGATTACAGCTGGACTTACTGAGCTATCTTTAGTACTCCAGATGTCATTTCAATGACAGAGCTGGTGATTTTATAGGATTCATTATAGTGTAATTATGCACAAGTTTGAAGATTTATAATTGGAGTCGTGGACAAAATCTTGAGAGAGTAGGCTATGCCATCTGAAAAATATGAAATAAGATACACAGCTGTCTTAGGAACTGAAAGTAAATAAAAAGAATAATGAATAATCCCACCCACCACTTAAAATCTACACATGTAAGAGCTATCCTCTCTGACTCAAACCATCAAGGATGAATGAATTGTGACAGAATACTAGAAATTTGATTACATCCATGATCCCACATTCAGTATCACATAGAACCTGCAAGTTGGTGGACTGATGTGTCCTTTATAGCACAAATAATAATAATTAATAATTTCATCATCAACAAAGTGAGAACCCCTGATTTAACTGTGAGCGAGCCAAGGGTAATTTAAGTTCAAAAAATGAAAAGCTAGAATTGCTCAAGATAGTGGAGGCCCAGGAAGACTGCAAAGAGATACAAAAGGATCTCTCAAAACTGGGTGACTGGGCAACAAAATGTCAGATGAAATTCAATGTTGATAAATGCAAAGTAATACACATTGGCATAGGCACGGACTCCGTGGGTGCTCTGGGGCTGGAGCACTCACGGGGAAAAGGTGCTCAAGCAGCTATCTGTATAGTCAGTACTTCTAAGGCAGATGTAAAACGAACAAATAAAATCTGAAAGTTGCACCTAGATTTGCTTCCTGGTCTGAATATTGCATACACATCTAATTCAATGCATCACCTTCTACATCATATTGCATGCTCACTTGTTTTAGATATGCATATATTAAAAAGGCTTTGAAATACTAGTCCCTCATGCCTTAAATGAAATATTGAACTTAAAGTCAACTCATGAGAGTAATTTCATAAAGGTGAAGCGGATAGACAAGACTATAAAAACAAAGGGGAAAAATAACAGCAATGAAAGTAAACATTGTAAACAAATTAAAATCCTAGAACATTTAATTATTTAAAATATGTCTATACTAAAAAATAGAATTTTTTTGACTGTAAAATGCTTGCTCTAATTATTTTAGGCTTTTGCTTGATTTCAAATTACATGCTATTTTGAATGGTAACAGCCCTAAAGTTGAATTTTTATTCCAAGAAGCTCTGAATAATGTAGCAAAGAGTTTGGCCTTTGACTCCAATGGCACCAGACTTTCACCCCAAATGTCAGCAATAATGACAGATATTTTTGTCCTAAATCTTTGATCAGTTAGCATACATCCTGCAATTCTAAACTGTCCTTGGAGTAGAATGAGAGAGACAAGGTGGGTGAGATAATATCTTTTATTGGACCAAAGACAGTTGATGAAAGAGACAAGCTTATAAGCTCCACAGAGAAGAGCTCTGTGGAGCTTGAACGCTTGTCTCTTGTCCAACAGAAGTTTGTCCAATAAACAATATTTCCTCACCCATTTTGGAACCAGGATATGAGAGATATAACATTGCTATTCCACCATCACAAACAACTTGGCGTGGGATGTTTAAAGATGGGCTAATGTAGTGCCCATCTTTAAAAAAGGGAAGAAGGATGATCCTGGGAACTACAGGCCGGTCAGCCTCACCTCAGTCCCCGGAAAAATCATGGAGCATGTCCTCAAGGAATCAATTCTGAAGCACTTAGACGAGAGGAAAGTGATCAGGAACAGTCAGCATGGATTCACCAAGGGAAAGTCATGCCTGACTAATCTAATTGCCTTCTATGATGAGATAACTGGTTCTGTGGATGAAGGGAAAGCAGTGGACGTGTTATTCCTTGACTTTAGCAAAGCTTTTGACATGGTCTCCCACAGTATTCTTGTCAGCAAGTTAAAGTATGGGCTGGATGGATGCACTACAAGGTGGGTAGAAAGTTGGCTAGATTGTCGGGCTCAATGGGTAGTGATCAATGACTCCATGTCTAGTTGGCAGCCGGTATCTAGCGGAGTGCCCCGAGGGTCGGTCCTGGGGCCGGTTTTGTTCAATATCTTCATTATTGATCTGGAGGATCAGGATGTGGATTGCATCCTCAGCAAGTTTGCGGATGACACTAAACTGGGAGGAGTGGTAGATACGCTGGAGGGTAGGGATAAGATACAGAGGGACCTAGACAAATTGGAGGATTGGGCCAAAAGAAATCTGATGAGGTTCAACAAGGACAAGTGCAGAGTCCTGCACTTAGGACGGAAGAATCCAATGCACCGCTACAGACTAGGGACCGAATTGCTAGGCAGCAGTTCTGCAGAGAAGGACCTAGGGGTGACAGTGGACGAGAAGCTGGATATGAGTCAACAGTGTGCCCTTGTGGCCAAGAAGGCCAATGGCATTTTGGGGTGTATAAGTAGGGGCATAGCGAGCAGATCGAGGGACGTGATTGTTCCCCTCTATTTGACACTGGTGAGGCCTCATCTGGAGTACTGTGTCCAGTTTTGGGCCCCACACTACAAGAAGGATGTGGAGAAATTGGAGAGAGTCCAGCGAAGGGCAACAAAAATGATTAGGGGACTGGAACACATGAGTTATGAGGAGAGGCTGAGGGAACTGGGATTGTTTAGTCTACGGAAGAGAAGAATGAGGGGGGATTTGATAGCTGCTTTTAACTACCTGAAAGGTGGATCCAAAGAGGATGGATCTAGACTATTCTCAGTGATAGCAGATGACAGGACAAGGAGTAATGGTCTCAAGTTGCAGTGGGGGAGGTTTAGGTTGGATATTAGGAAAAACTTTTTCACTAGGAGGGTGGTGAAACACTGGAATGCGTTACCTAGGGAGGTGGTGGAATCCCCTTCCTTAGAAGTTTTTAAGGTCAGGCTTGACAAAGCCCTGGCTGGGATGATTTAGTTGGGATTGGTCCTGCTCTGGGAAGGGGGTTGGACTAGATGGCCTCCAGAGGTCCCTTCCAACTCTGTTATTCTATGATTCTATGTTGGAACAGCTGGATTCCACTGTGTGTCTGTCCGATTTGCAGTAAACTCAGTTAAAGGGAAGAATAGATTAAGACAACATAACTGTAGAAAAGGCAGCTCAATTTAACAGACTCACTCTCAGCTTGGGTTTAAATTAAACAACCCAGAAATGGACCCATGTAATGAACTGGAGCAACCTCCTCAAGTGCTTTTCAGCTGCTTTCTGTCCTCCTTTTGTTCGGAAGTGGGTTTTGCAACATTGCCTTAAGGTTGGATTACTTCCTTCACTTGAATCCTTAACTGTGCTGGTAGTACCGGGCCAGTACTATTCCAAGAAGAATGCCCCAGCAATTTTTGTAGCTGATGCATGAATTTGGCTTTTCAAATGATTTTTTTCCAAGAACGAATTCAGATCTGGAGTCATTGTAAACTTAATGTTACTGCCTATTATTATTAGGAGGAAGAAAAGTGGGAAGAAGAGGATGAAATAGCTTCTACGTTTTTCTAGTTGGCGTATCTTTGTTCGCGGACAGCTATGCTATATGTGCTGTTTCTGCCACACTGTATTAATTAATTCAGCATTAGTTGATATACAAACAGCAGTATAAAATCTAGACCTAGGTTGTAGGTATAATGCAGACCTTCACAAAGTGCATAGATTTAATTTTCTAAATTGTGTTGTGAGAGAGTTTGCCATCTGCTATAGCCATGGGTTTGCACAATATTTTGGGTTGATGCTAGCTATGCTTTGGTATACATATTTGCATACCAATACTACAAATGTTTTTCCAGCTCACACAGATGCATTATGGCTCATTAATATTGAATTTGAGGGACTGCAATAAATATAGGAATAAAGACTTTTAGTGCACAAATCTGTGCATTAAAACGGTAAGTAATCGAACTAAGGGAAATCTTTCCCCTTTGTTTTCAGTCAGCACATCTAATTTGCCAGTTAAAACAATATGGCCAAGATTTTAAAAACTGAATACCTAAAGTTAGGCATCTAACATCATATTTAGGTGTGTAAAAATAAAGTCTAATTTTCAGTCAGTGCTGGCCCTAGAAACTACCAGTGATTTTTCAAAAATTTGGCTTAAGATTTCAGAACTTGTTGTCAACAATGTAATTAAATAGTACGGCTGGTGGAGGACAGAAATTCTGTTTCACGAAGGATTTTGAAATTTGGCTTAATTCCAAGTCAGAACAAACCCTAAAATTTTAAATATTGTCTACAAATGAAAATTTAAAAGAAAAAGCATTTTGGATCGAAGAGTTTTGTTTGAACAAAAACATGTTTCATCACTGTGTGCTGGAGACAAAGGTGTGAAAATTCTGGGCTTGACCCATACCAAGGAGCTACTTTGGCAATGATTGCAAGGTGATACAAGAAATAGGGCTGGAAGACAGAAGAGAGCCTGGGGATGGGGAGAAGCAGGTATGGGAACCCTAGGTGAGACATCCGCCAGAAACTCCAGAGAGAAGAAATGTGTGATTCAGAGAAGTGGGAGGAGTCTGGGAGTGGAAGATCACTGAGCATATGGGGGGTGGGCAGGAGGAACTGGGGCAGGAATAGGCAAGGGAGTTGGCGGAACAGGGTAGGAAAGGGCGGGGGCGGCAGCTTGGGGGAAGGGGTGGAGTGGGGGCAGGATCTGGGGTGGAGTGGGGGTCGAGCACCTGCCAGGAACTCAGAAAGTTGGCGCCTCTGCTTCCAACACACCAATTTTGTTCCTGTCTCACACGTTTCCTGTTTACTAGGCATGATCTTAACGCAGCCCTTGTGTTCTATCTGTAAGCCTTTTTGTTTGGACTAATTCAGGCTTTTTGTCTCACTTTTGCACCTTTTCCTATCAGCATTTGTTGTTAAAGGTTACTGTGACATCTTATGAACCTATACTCACTTTTTAGAGTTGAGCTCACAATTAGGGTATATTTGTAGGTCCAATATCGCAACAGCATCAAACAAAGAGATGTCTCCAAGAACTGAGTCTGGTTTAAAGCCCAAAATAGGTTAGTAATTACACTCTTCCCTTTTAGATTCGCTCATATTTTTCTACTAGCTGCTGCTACTTAGCTTTTTCTGTAGTCCCTACCCTATTTGATAGACTGGTTGAAGATAGATTGATCTAAGATCATGCGTCTGTTTCTATCCTTCTAAACAGTGCTTAATTTCTAATGAAAGAGATTCAGGGGCTCAAGCAATTAGGTGCCGGGGCTCAAGCAATTTTTTTACTTTCATAACTGATGCAACAAGTCCAGAGGTGCCAGGGCTATGAACTGCCAAGTGTTGAGATGCTGAGGCTAAGCCCTGGCAAGCCGTGGCAAAAATTAAGCACTGCCTCTAAAGATGAACTACCAGTCCTTGAGGGCCTCTCCTTGGTGATGAAATATGTTTTTTACTTCATTACAGTACAGATAAAGGGCCATATTGTTCTCTCCTGTGACGAATCATGGGAGGGGACATTCTGTGAAGATCTTCACAAGGATTTCTTTGTGGAGATTCCCCTTAGTTATTCTGTCAGGAGTGACTTTCCACTATGGAAAAGTAAACTTTGCAGATCCATCTGTGAGGCCAGGTCTATTCATGTGGGTGCCTTAGCATGCCAAAGAGGCGGTCACCAGTGGTCCCAGCTCCTCCCTACTTTCTAGTAGTGCAGCTCCTATACAGCCATGCTGGGAGGACTCCCCTAACTGCAGCTCCCTGGGACCCTACAAGGGTACACAGGAGAGGGAATACATTCTGGGGCTGTATTCATTTTTCAGCTAACACGATCTCTCTTCTCCCCACACGTTTTGCATGGGACAGGAGTTAAAGTTTAGGGTGACTTGTGGCACCTTAGAGACTAACAAATTTATTTATTTAATAAATATTTATTTAGTCTCTAAGGTGCCACAAGTCCTCCTTTTCTTTTTGCGGATACAGACTAACACGGCTGCTACTCTGAAAAAAGTTCAGGGTGTATCCCAAAGAATTATCTTGCTAACCCCTCCCCCAAATTTTTTGTCTGGCCTTGTCTATAGTGATGAGGTGATGGCTTTCAGGGGCACAGGGCAGCAAATATTGCTTCATGGTCCTTTGTGAACATTTACACTGGCCCTGCTAGGTAAAGTGTTTAACTGTTTCTGAGGCTTGGGACTGAGCTGGCAGGTGCTCACTGTGGCAGCCACTGAAGCATAGAGCAACCCCTCACCATTGCTGTGCAGCTGGTGCAAAGGTGAACTTGCATCCTCTTCCATCTTCCATCTCCCCTTCCCCCCTCCCCCCCCGCTCCTTTAGGTGTGCATGAGGAACGCACCAGGTAGTTCCCCTGCCCCACACACCTGGCTGGCAAGTCCAGCAGTGCACCATGAGGAGAAGAGTAGAACTCATCCCCTCTGTAGTCAATTGATGGTGCCTGCTCTAAGGTGGGCAAGGTAGTCCACAGCCCTGCTGTTCACCAGGATACTTCACTGCTTCTGGAGACCCAAACTGTTGTGAGGGTGAAAAATTCCAGTTGTGCCTGCAAGAAAATTGGGTTCCTTGTTATCAGACAGAGCCTTCGCCATATCACCTATGCATCTGTAAGCTCCAGGCTTGGGCATCTAAATTCTCTGTACCTGGGTAGGAAACTAACAACTCTTTTTTTTTTAAGTTACACTAAGTTTAGAAACCACGCCCACAGCCTATCTGTGGGAAAGATTATTTCACCAAGGGATTGCCAGATATATGCATCTGAGGAAGTGAGCTGTAGCTCACGAAAGCTTATGCTCTAATAAATTGGTTAGTCTCTAAGGTGCCACAAGTACTCCTTTTCTTTTTCCAGATATATCAGTGATTTACTGAGGTGAAATATTTTAGAGAGAGACCCGGATTAAAGTTTGGCAGAATATTTATGTGCATATTTTATTTGGCAGCATATTTATACTTATATACATTAATGTTTAAACTTTCCTAAAACTGAATGCTTGACTTTACTCTAAGGCTTGATCCTGCAAATGCTTGTACATGTGAGTAACTTTAATCACATAAGTAAACCTATTGAACTCCACCTAAGAGACTGATAGATGGATTGAGGCTTAATCTGTTATTAAAAAGAAAAGGAGTACTTGTGGCACCTTAGAGACTAACCAATTTATTTGAGCATAAGCTTTCGTGAGCTACAGCTCACTTCATCGGATGCATACCGTGGAAACTGCAGCAGACTTTATATATACACAGAGAATATGAAACAATACCTCCTCCCACCCCACTGTCCTGCTGGTAATAGCTTATCTAAAGTGATCATCAGGTGGGCCATTTCCAGCACAAATCCAGGTTTTCTCACCCTCCACCCCCCCACACAAATTCGATATCACCAGCAGGAGAGTGAATTTGTGTGTGTGGGGGTGGAGGGTGAGAAAACCTGGATTTGTGCTGGAAATGGCCCACCTGATGATCACTTTAGATAAGCTATTACCAGCAGGACAGTGGGGTGGGAGGAGGTATTGTTTCATATTCTCTGTGTATATATAAAGTCTGCTGCAGTTTCCACGGTATGCATCCGATGAAGTGAGCTGTAGCTCACGAAAGCTTATGCTCAAATAAATTGGTTAGTCTCTAAGGTGCCACAAGTACTCCTTTTCTTTTTGCGAATACAGACTAACACGGCTGTTACTCTGAAATCTGTTATTAAAGTTGATTTATAAATTTAAATAAAAAATTCTAACATATACTGTGTGCAGGAAGTTTCAACATTCATAACTTTAAAACTACGTAAGTTCCTTTAAATATCACTTGTTTTTCTTTCTTCAATTTCTATGTGCGACAGTGTCAGTCCCCCCTCATTTTTGTTTACAGAGCAGTTTCCCTTTGGAAAATGCTGTTGAAACGGAAATGTCTTGTGGGAATGAATTGATTTTGACATTTTTATGGAAAAGTATCAGTGAATCAATTTGACTTTCTCATTTTGTATCAATAATGTTGAAACATGAACAGTTTGTTATTCATTTAACCATATTTATATTTTAATATTATATATTTAATAGTTTAAAATATTTTATATTGCTTTGACATAATTAAAATGAAAAGTTTTTACTTATTGAAACAAAATGTTTAAATCTGATTTAAACAAAATGTTTTAAAATTGAAATTTTTCAGAATTTCCATTCGAAGAAAACTTTCAAACTTTTACTATTTGAAATAAAAACAAATGTTGAATGTCAGAACTTTCCATTTTTCAACCATCTCTTTTACATGTAAATCTTAAATGTTCTGCTACTTTGGAAAAAAATAAAATAAATTGTGAACCCTTGGAAATAATGTGTATGCTTTTGGCCAGATGGCTTAGCAATTAACTAGTAAACATTATTTTCAGGTCTTTCTAGACAATCCATAATGGTAGATTTAAAAATATTATTAAAGTTAAAGTTAAAAAAAATATAATATGTAGGTTGAGAAAAGAGTGTTTGTACATCTGGATATAGTGCTTAGATTATCCACAAATACGAAGTTTGTTTTTAAAAGTCATATGATATACAGAGTACATAATCAGCAATAACCCAAATTTAGGTGAATAGATTAAACAATACAGTTCAGATATTAGAATCTGAATAGTAAACAAGGAAATAGACCAAGAAAGTCATGTCAGTGTTAGTTCTAATGGCAAGAGGAAACATCCCATACCCCCGATGAATGTTTTCCAGCTGGCAAGAACAAAATCAGTAAGGAACAAAATCTATTTGTAAAGTTATGACACTAAATTATGATGCGGATTAAAAGGTTGACCATATCCTTTCAATATTAACAAAGTCAAGATATCGGGGGTATCCATGTTAGTCTGTATCCACAAAAACAAGGAGTCCGGTGGCACCTTAAAGACTAAAAGATTTAAGCTTTCGTGGGTAAAAACACCACTTCTTTGCCACCAGACACCTTGTTAAAGTCATGAAAGTACTTCATTACAGAGTTGGCGTCGTCTTCTTCTGTCTATAAAGTAAACCAGGGGAGAAATGAGGTGACCATTTAAAAACTCCAAAAAACAAAACATAGAGACACCAAATGTGAGTAAGTTTGGGAATCAAGGTGGGGTTAAGTTAGCTCTAGATAATATACTCCACTGGGGATGGTTTCTCAGTTCTTTCTTTTGGTAGATAGCCTATCCCTACAGTGCTAGCTTTCTCTCTTGGAAGATTTAACAGGTTAAATGTTTTGATCACACATTTCCTTATTGTTTGAAAAAAGTATGGGTGACAATATATTCATCTATGTCACACTGAAAGGAAAACAGATTAACAGCAGAATTGTAATGAGATCATAACATAATGTGAACATATTGCTTTATGGGCCAGATATTCAACTTGAGTAAATGAACATCCAATAAATTCAGTGTAGCTATGTTCATTTACACCAGCTAAGACTTTGGATCAGTATAATCAAAACAACTATCTCAGGCTATGATCCTGCATAGGCTAATGACCTGGTACTAGTCATGTACTTCAAATTAAATCTGTGCATATGTCTTTACAGGATCAGGACATTAGCTACTAGCTTATGCTGAGTTCTGGGCCCACAAGATGAGACAGTTTCAAATTAACCACCAGAGATTGCCCACATATTTCAGTGAATATGAACACTTGGAAAGAAATGTGAATTACAAACTGTGGTCCAAAATTTTAAAGAGCTGTCTTGTACAATTTCATTTGTCCACATTTTTGGGGGTGCAATCTTTTTTTTTCCAACTTAAAAAAATTCTTTCTCTGGAGAAGGATTGATTGAATCATCATTGAATCAGAATATGTGGGACATGACTGAAGAACTGGGGAGCAGACTGGTTTTACTAGTAATATAAATTTATGCTAAAGTCTCAGGGAACTGTTATAGCTTAAGCCGTGAAAGGCTGCAGGCTATGAGCAAGTGGTAAACACACTATTTTATTGGGAAGAGGTTGCAAATGTACTCAGCTGGGAAAATGATATTAAGGAGTTTATTTTTTCCCCCATCTTAACTTATGGAATTAATCTGCTGAGAAGAAAAAGACATCAGGAATTTGGAACCTGCTGTATTTAGAAGGAATTTTTTCAATTATGCTTAGTTACCAGTGTTAATGTTCAGAGTTTGTGTATGGTGGATGGAACTTCCCTACATCCAACATAGTATAACACAATGACTGCCATCCACGCACTTACTTGCAGCCAGGGGAGCCTCTGCCATACCCCATCCCTATTTTCCCCTTCAGGGCTCCTTAAACAACACCCCCCGCCTCCCCTCCCTTCATTAAGTCACAGCCCTGCAGAGGGTCTAGTTTCTTTATTTACAAAGCTCCAGAAAGAAGCAAACACAAAATAAATCTTGCAGCCAGCTTTAAACCAGGCACAGCTTCTCTTCCCAGAAGTTCTGTCTTAGCTGGGCCTTCTCCCCAGGCCTCAACACCCTTCTTTAGGGGCTGCTATAGAAGACCATCTTGTTATATGGCTTCACTCTACAGTTCCCCTTCTAGCTCTACCCTCTATAGCCCAGGTGCAGCCCCTTTATCTGTCTCAACTGGGAGCACCTGCTCTGGCACAGAGGCGCTGCACCTGTTGTTAACCACAGAGTCCAGCCACACTGTGACATGTAGATACCAAAACTTCAGGTGAGATTACTATGTTTCCCCTCTATTGGCTCATTTATATCACTTAAGCACAGTCTACTACATATGATGGTGCAGGCAGTATTGGAGCTTTGAGGTAAATAAAGCTGGTTACCTGCTATTGCACCTCAATGTAGAATGTAACTGTATCCCTATGCACTGCTGGGAGCAATTTTGTTCTTCCCAGAATTCAGAGGCTAGAATCCATTCTGCCCTGGGCCACACAGATGGGAGGCTATTAGAGCTGGCAGCATGTGGCCTTTTTGTTTTGTGTATGTATCAAGTATATAAGATAAAGGGCCAAAAAATGCAAAGAATGCAGTGTATATCTGTTAAGCAACAAGAATAGGAGTACTTGTGGCACCTTAGAGACTAACCAATTTATTTGAGCATAAGCTTTTGTGAGCTACAGCTCACTTCATCGGATGCATACTGTGGAAAGTGTAGAAGATCTTTTTATACACACAAAGCATGAAAAAATACCTCCTCCCACCCCACTCTCCTGCTGGTAATAGCTTATCTAAAGTGATCACTCTCCTTACAATGTGTATGATAATCAAGGTGGGCCATTTCCAGCACAAATCCAGGGTTTAACAAGAACGTCGGGGGAGGGGGGATAGGAAAAAACAAGGGGAAATAGGTTACCTTGCATAATGACTTAGCCACTCCCAGTCTCTATTCAAGCCTAAGTTAATTGTATCCAATTTGCAAATGAATTCCAATTCAACAGTTTCTCGCTGGAGTCTGGATTTGAAGTTTTTTTGTTGTAATATAGCAACTTTCATGTCTGTAATCGTGTGATCAGAGAGATTGAAGTGTTCTCCGACTGGTTTATGAATGTTATAATTCTTGATGTCTGATTTGTGTCCATTTATTCTTTTACGTAGAGACTGTCCAGTTTGACCAATGTACATGGTAGAGGGGCATTGCTGGCACATGATGGCATATATCACATTGGTGGATGTGCAAGTGAACGAGCCTCTGATAGTGTGGCTGATGTTATTAGGCCCTGTGATGGTGTCCCCTGAATAGATATGTGGGCACAGTTGGCAACGGGCTTTGTTGCAAGGATAGGTTCCTGGGTTAGTGGTTCTGTTGTGTGGTATGTGGTTGCTGGTGAGTATTTGCTTCAGGTTTGGGGGCTGTCTGTAGGCAAGGACTGGCCTGTCTCCCAAGGTTTGTGAGAGTGTTGGGTCATTCTTCAGGATAGGTTGTAGATCCTTAATAATGCGTTGGAGGGGTTTTAGTTGGGGGCTGAAGGTGACGGCTAGTGGCGTTCTGTTACTTTCTTTGTTAGGCCTGTCCTGTAGTAGGTGACTTCTGGGAACTCTTCTGGCTCTATCAATCTGTTTCTTCACTTTGCAGGTGGGTATTGTAGTTGTAAGAATGCTTGATAGAGATCTTGTAGGTGTTTGTCTCTGTCTGAGGGGTCGGAGCAAACGCGGTTGTATCGCAGAGCTTGGCTGTAGACGATGGATCGTGTGGTGTGGTCAGGGTGAAAGCTGGAGGCGTGTAGGTAGAAATAGGTATAGGTAGGTTTCCGGTATAGGGTGGTGTTTATGTGACCATAAATGGCTAAGTCGTTATGAAAGGTAACCTATTTCCCCTTGTTTTTTCCTACCCCCCCGCCCCTCAGATGTTCTTGTTAAACCCTGGATTTGTGCTGGCAATGGCCCACCTTGATTATCATACACATTGTAAGGAGAGTGGTCACTTTAGATAAGCTATTACCAGCAGGAGAGTGGGGTGGGAGGAGGTATTTTTTCATGCTTTGTGTGTATATAAAAAGATCTTCTACACTTTCCACAGTATGCATCCGATGAAGCGAGCTGTAGCTCACGAAAGCTTATGCTCAAATAAATTGGTTAGTCTCTAAGGTGCCACAAGTACTCCTTTTCTTTTTGCGAATACAGACTAACACGGCTGTTACTCTGAAACCTGTTAAGCAACAGACACTGCTGTGAACCCATTATATGTTTTCTCCACTCTCTGCATGTTGATGGGTTTTTATTGAGTACAGAGTCCAGCTGAAGATCTCTGTCCTGATATGGAAAGCTCTTCATGGGATTGGCCTTACCTAAGAGATCCTCTACACCTGTATTTTAATTCTTGCAGGTGTGTGTCTAGTCACCACAGTGATAGGTACAAGAGAAATTGGTAAATAAATAAATTGGGTAGAATCAATACAGGCCAAGTCTATATATTTTTTTTATATTACCACAAAAAGATGAATATCAGTATAATAGCTATGCTGGAATCTCATTAGAATGCATAAATACAATGCACAGTAAAATGATCCGTCTTTATAATATAAAAGAATAATTGTACAGAGTTGCTGCAAATTATCAATTTTTATTTTTTTTAATTATATAGTAGGTCTGAAATGTGATAGAACAATCTGCAGGCTTCCCCATTTTATGACTGCCAGGTGGCATGTGTAATAGCCTGACAGCTCTGCCTTATGTCTAGATGATTGCATTTTTATTTTGTAAAATATTAGCTTGATGAGCGAAATTGTGAAAAGTGCTGTTTTTGCTAAGAGACAAGCTAATGTGTCTAGAAAGGTTCTTATTGTTGCCCCTTTGGCCTGGGTGGTTTGCCAGTATTTGGGGCCTTCCAAGTTTGTTTCCCTTAGGAGAAATTGATGTGATGTCAGGTATATTGGTGCAATCCTGTTTATTTACAAAGAATGTTAACAGATGCTTGTACCCCTGAATGCTGCAGGAGCAAACAGCTGCTCACAGCTTTCAAGCCTGCCTGGCCAGGGAGTGCTGTGCCCCAAGAAGCACTATCTCTCTGTTCCCTCTCAGGAGATGTCTACACTGCAGTTAAAACCCTGGCTCTGGTCCATGACTTGGGCTCTCAGGGCTCAGGCTAAGGGGCTGTTTAACTGTGCTGTAGACATTTGGGCTTGGGCTGGAACCCAGGATCTAGACCCTGTGAGATAGGAGGGTCCCAGAGCTCGGACTGCAGCCCAATCCCAAATGTCTACACAGCAATTTTTCAGCCCTGGAGTCTGAGCCCAGTCATCTGACCTGGGCTGGTGTGGGTATCTTTATCTCTGTGTACATGTACCCTATGGGTATGTCTGTGCTGCAATAAAAGACCTGCAGCATAGCTGTAGCTCATCCAACTCAACTGACATGGGCTCTAAGATTCGCACTGCAGACTTTTTTTTTATTGCAGTGTAGACATATCCCATGTTTGCAATCAGGGAACCCCTCAGCCCACACAGGTTAGCTTCTGATCAGGCTATCTCACTACTTGAAGCTCTTTCCATTCAGTCTGAAAGAAGGGTGCTTTGCACACCCATCAGCTTTAGCCAGAATCTGTGATCAGCTCTAGATCAAAGACTGACTTGATGGCCGCCATTAACACCTTCCATCATAACACCATCAACTGCAAACATCACAGTCACCTCAGCATATGAAAGCCAAATGGAAACTCTCAGGTAAGCAGGGTGCCTGGAAAGAGTCCTATTGAATCTTCCCTCTCATGGTCACTTCAGATAAACAATGCTGAGGCCATGTGTTCACTACTATAGCAGCACAGCTATGGTGCCATAGCTATGCCAGCATAACCCTGTAGTGTAGATGCAGCCTACAGTAAAGGAAGGGATTTTCCATTGCAGTAGGAAAACCACCTCCCTGAGGAATGGTAACTAGGTTGACGGATTTCAGAGTGAATGGTAGCTGTGTTCATCGGTATCAGCAAAAACAATGAGGAGTCCTTGTGGCACCTTAGAGACTAACAAATTTATTTGGGCATAAGCTTTTGTGGGCTAGAATCCACTTCATCAGATGCATGGAGTGTAAAATACAGAGGCAGGTATAAATACACAGCACATGAAACGATGGGAGTTGCCTTACCAAGTGGAAGTGGGGGGGAGGGCGGGGTCAGTGCTAATGAGCCAATTCAATTACGTGGAAGTGGGATATTCTCAACAGTTGACAAGAAGGGGTGAATACTAAGGGAGGGGGGGAATCATTTTTTGTAGTGCTAATGAGGCCAATGTAATCAAGGTGGCCCATTTCAAATAGTGGACAAGAAGGTGCGAGTATCAGCAGGGGGAAATTAGTTTTTGTAGTGACCCATCCACTCCCAGTCTTTATTCAGGCCTAATTTGATGGTGTCCAGTTTGCAAATTAATTCCAGTTCCTGCAGTTTCTCGTTGGAGTCTGTTTTTGAAGTTTTTGTTGTTGTTGTTGTTGAATTGCCACTTTTAGGTCTGTTATTGAGTGTCCAGGGAGATAGAAGTGTTCTCCTACTGGTTTTTGAATGTTATAATTCTTGATGTCTGATTTGTGTCCATTTATTCTTTTGTGAAGAGACTGTCTGGTTTGGCCAATGTACATGGCAGAGGGGCATTGCTGGCACATCATGGTATTCTGCCATGTACATTGGCCAAACTTATGCCCAAATAAATTCGTTAGTCTCTAAGGTGCCACAAGGAGTCCTCATTTTTTCAGGTTGATAGAAGCATTCAAGCTCTGGGGATTAGGTTGGCATAGAGATGATACTCAGGGGTGTATACTTTTCACACTCCTGAGTGTTGTAACTTTGTTGACCTAAATTTTAAGTAGTAGTGTACACAAACTGGCTAGAGCCTAGGGAGGAACCAAGAGACATTTTATGGGAAAGTGAGACTAGTATGGGATTCACTGTATTAAATTTGGAACTTTACTCATTTAAATCAGAGCAACACCAACTAAGGGTCAACAACAAACTCTTTGTGCTGAATTGCTTTACTGTAGAAAGACTTGAAGTTGCTCTATTTACACAATAGACTCCCAATATCAGCCATGTGGAACATTTAGATTAAAGGAGCTGATTACACCATCTCAATTTTCTCCATTTCTCCGCTGGGTCCTAGCGCTGCTCTAGACCTCTGACCTGGATCCTCTGCTTTAACAATTTAAGATAGTCTAGGTTCCATATGGCATTTGGTTAGGAGATCAGCTAGTCTGGGAGTGGAGATGGAATAATAAAATTTGGTTTTACTAAAATGATTTAAGACACAATTCCTACAAATTTTCAAATTATTCAGTTAGAAACTCCCCAAATCCTATCATGGGAAAAAAACTGTAGCAGAGCCAAACAAATGGAGCCGAATCAGAGGGAGTGTTGTTCTAGGAAGGACTTTATGGTAACTGGACCATCAAAAACAAACAAACACACAAAACCCCCAAATAACTCAAATAAAAACCACAGCCTTCTTTACATTTCAAAATAAATAACTCTCAGAATACCAGACACATCTATTTTTAAAAATCAATTGGAACCTCTTGGTGCCCTTCTGTAGAGAAAGGGGCAGTAAAACATACAGGATACAGCTTTTACAACACCCTCAAGTGGGAGCAAAATGGACAATTCTCTAGTGCATTAAGTGAGTCAATTAAAACAATATTTTTCTTTTATTATGGCCATTCATCATGATTTAGTTACGGGAAACAAAAACAAAACAAAAAGCAATTCATGGCGTTAAGTTAGCATAAAAGTGCAATAAGAAGCAATTTTCCCCCTCTCTCACAGCACTTCACTTTATAGAACAGAAGTATGTTGTCTTTTCTTGGCACAAAAATGATTCTTTTTTATTGTATGTAAAGCATTAGTACCTACAAACCACAACTGGTATTGGGACCCCATTGGCCAAGGCACTGGATAAACCTACATTGAGTCTCTGTCCTGAAGAATTTATAGTCTAAATAGACAAGATAGGCATAGTATGGACAAAGGGGATGCAAAATAAAAGCAGTAGATTGAGAACTGAGGCACAGAGATTAAGGATGGAGACAGATTCCCAACTCCCATTCACTTGCTCAGGGTCACACAGGTAATCTGGAGTAGAGTTGGGTATTGAGAGTCCCAGGAATCCGTCTAGTGCCTTAACCACAAGGCTATCCTTCCTCCACAGTCTGCATGTTCATGTCCTGTTAGTCTCTGTGAATTATTAGAAACATAATATTGCATTTGCTTACAAATATATAAGTACTAGAAAATGAGCGCTGTTCTGTCAGATTACAGAGATACAAGTAAAATAATTTCCCTTTGAGAACCCGAAACTATCTCTCTCTCTTTGTCAAATTTTTCTCAGGTCTATTTTACAGAAAATTACTTCCAGACAGTTTCACTGAGTAATTATCTCTCCATTATAGTTATGTGATACCTGATTTGAAAAGATGACCTCGCTCAGTCACATATTGTAATACGTATGGCTAATGAGTAGTTAACACAGTAACAGGTAATTCCTGTTTGTGTCTTAATTTGCAACTTAAAATATTCCTCTGAATCATATGGAAACTCAAACCCGTAGGCATTAATGCCATCTCATTAGAACTGATCCTGCAGCTCTTGCTCAGAGAGCTCCCATAGACATCATTTGGCCTCATTTTTTCTTAACCCACCTCTCAGCCTTCATTCTCTAACTCCCCACCCCTTTTCTTGGCTTCCTTTTTCCATCAGAGAAATGCTCAGCAGCCACTTGGATTTGTTCAAAAAGAAGGAGACAAATAATATGACTAAAAGTTATTGAAAAATAAAACCTCAGGTTGTTGACGAAACAAACTCCAAAATGGCCTTCATAAACTGTACCAGTGTATCTGCTTCCTCTCTTTGCACATGTAAAGTGAGCAGTGTCCAGTCCAGGGCTTAAGGGTCCTCCCTATAGCTTGTCATTCTTCTTATTGTTTTATGTTCTTCCTTGATGAGTCCTGTATGATCTGTTAGTGTCCATGCTCATGGAAGTGGAATTTGTGCACCTCTTGGTGTCCTACTTCAGGGTCTACTTCAACAGAAGCAGATGAAAATGTAAATGTCTAATACTTCATTTTAAAAAAAATCACCTTGGGCCTTCTACACCAGTCAGGGCTGTGTGTCCGAGTCCTGTTTGATTGTTTTGTCCCCTGCCCCCTTCTGCTGCATTTGGAAATTCCAAAATGGATGTGGCTCCAGACCTGATGTGAGCAAGTAACAATTTCAACAGCGAATAGCAAGGAGATTGCATGACTTCTATACTTACACTGACTGGAGCAGGGGGAAAGTGGGTCTGAGGGAGGTGGGGATAAGGTGGTGTTAGATATGCATGAATCAAAATGATGTGTACAGTGGCCACATTTAGGATTTTCAGTTACTCCTGGATCCAGCCAGGATTACTGTGTACTCAGGTGTGCTTAAGAGCTACATTTAATTGGGACTGAGAGCACGGGCAGCCATGAGGACCAGACATTGATAGAAAGCCATATCTCTCACAGCCAGCTTTTAAGCCTTATAATCTCTGCTGGTCACATAGATCTAGCAAACAGTGCCAGCTCCCTTCATCTGATTGTGTTCTGAGTAACAAAACACCCTGGACTTCTACAGGAGTGTTCAGTGCTGCTCTTCTCATAAGTCACACCCATTCCCTTGCAGGATCAAAGACTTACTGAGCTCTGTAAGCCAATAAGGGAGTGACCTCTCTAACAACCATTTGGTGTTTTTCTTTTTAAAATTAAAATCTTTATTGGCCCAGTTCCTGTACATAAACGAAAGTGGAGGAAAATCTGGCAAAATTGTCATATAGTAGGGAAGTGCAGATTCATGCTGTTTGGAAAATAAGCAATTTGAGATAAACATGATTTCTCCATAATTACCAATTAGGAATGTGTTTTAAACAGAACAAAGCTGTTTATCTCAAATTACCCTATCTTGCGCATTATCATTGATTTATTACAAGCCTGACTACCCAACCCCTCTGGGCTCCTACAATAATGCATCCTTTCAATGAATTAGCAAAACATTTAAAAATGTAACCAATTTATGCACAGAAGGGCTTGCGTTTAGGATAATGTCAGCAGCGACTGCCCCTCTGAATATTCACTAATCTTTCAAAATCTTGCTTTAAAAAGGACAAATGAAGAATATTGCTTATTTTCCAAACAGCATTTTCCTCAGTGACTGCATCTTCTAAGTAAGCAATAACTGATAAGCAACCCTTCCTATTGGCTTCACCTGCCTGTTGTCCTTGCCCCAGTTAGTTACCTCCTCACTTTCAGCTGCAGATCATCTGGTAAAATGAGCACATGGGGGAAAAAAAAAAAGAAAAGATTTTTTTAACCCAGGGATTATGCTCTGAGAGGAAGCAATCTATCCCAGCAGTGGCAGACAGATGATAAGTTTTTCACAGATGATATAGCTCTCATAGGGTGAGTTCTCTGTGATATTGTTCTTTAGCTTGTAGATTTGGTTCTCTAGTAAGAAAATAAATGTCTGGTAAATTTTTCAAGTGACTTTTGCACCCACAAGGGTAATTTTTACTGGTCAGCAGATGGTTAGATTGTCTTGGAGCTGACTTTGGATCCTAGACTAACTAGAATCACCCATATGTTCTCCCCTACCCCCTACCCACAGGACAATTTCTTGGTTTTTTTTTTTCCATCTATCTTTCCTTCTTGAAAAATAACCTGAAAGTCTAAGAGCTTTATTATTATTGAAATGCTGTAGAATAATGAGCTCACGGCTGTGGAATTTTAAATCACCAGGATTCTAAATTTCATTAGTTAATGATGGATGGATCTGATACGGGCCCATGTACAATTACCTGGTTCTACCGTAGTAGTTTCCCTGCAGGTGTCACTGGAGAGAATGGCTTCTCACAGCCAGTCCAGGTTATGCTATGGGGGTTTGGAGTGTGGAGTCGCACTTCGGGAGGGCCAGGGTTGACCTCCTTTGTGAATCGTTCATGCCAATGACTGATTCCCAGCCACAGAGTCCCTGGATTAATTTATATATCTTTTTTGCAGTTCTTTTCTAAACAATTCATTCCTGTCTTTTATTAAAATGATCTGGACTGGTACTTTCAGAACATCTATATGAGGGAAGATTAAAAAGACTGGGGACTGTTGATCTCAGAAAAGAGACAACTAAGAGGGGTAGGGTATATGATAGAAGTCTATAAAATCATGAAAGGTGTGGAGAAAGTGAATAAGGAAGTGCTATTTACCCCTTCACATAACACAAGAATGAGGGGTCACCCAATGAAATTAACAGGTTTGAAACAAATCAAAGTACTCCTTCACACAATACACAGTCAGCCTGTGGAACTTGTAGTCGGGGGATGTTGTGAAGGCCAAAAGTATAACTGGGTTCAAAAAAGAATTAGATAAGTTCATGGAGAACAGGTCTGTCCATGACTATTAGCCAAGATGGTCTGGGACCAGCCCCATGCTCTAGGTGTCCCTAAGCCTCCAACTGCCGGAAGCTGGGACTGGATGACCGGGATCACTCGATACTTGCCTGTTCTGTTCATTCCCTCTGAGGCATCTGGCACCAGCCATTGTCTTAAGATAGGATACTGGGCTAGATGGACCATTGGTCTGATCCAGCGTGGCTGTTATGCTCTGAAGAACTATGCTGTAGAGAGGTAGGAAGAAAATTCAGATTAATTGCTATGATTTTGGGTAATTTGGATTTACCATTCAGTAAATTCCTGAATAATCTGTCTCTTACTTCATCCAGTGAATCTATATTTGGACATAAATTACATTATATGATTAAAAAATTAAATGAATTAACATTCATGATTTCTCCTGATTTCTTTTACAATGTATGGATTGTTCTGAATCATCTTCCTCGCAAGTTTGGAGATTTTGAATCTAATAACTATTGCATTAGAAGAGGTCACTGCAGTCACTAAATATGATCTGAATGTTGATCCATCCCAGATTATTTTAACTGTCCATTGTTATCTCCAGAAGCTTTTTGTCCGAGTTTAATTTTAGTTGCCAAATTTTCAAAGATTACAAAATTAGACAATCTCTAAACAAGTCTGAGACTTTTAACATTCCCTTTTATACCTATGTGGGCCAATAGAGTAATTCTATTCAATTTTCAAGGAAGTGTTTCAAATGTTTGTTCTTTTGCGTCCATGTTTTTGATTTGGACGTACAGTATAGAAGGGTAAATTCCATTATTTTCTCTAGTGTTATATAAATGAATGAATACTTTTCAGATCTTTGGGTGAATATAAAAAATTTCTACCATATGTAGGAGAATATATATTTGTAATTTGCTGCTCCATTTTTTACCTGGGAAAAACTCTGTCCTTTGGAGAGCCATAATTTCATGGGCTAATTCTCTGAAATATCTTCAGTTCTCTTTCAGATGGAGCCCAGAAGGTTACCTATGGACTTCCATCCTTCTTGCCCAGCCTTATTTCATATCTCTGGGCATCCACAAGGGCAGGCTGTAAAACAGCATGAATTCCAATGTGAACAATATGCAGATGACACCCAGGCCTACACCTTCTTGCCAGCACATGTACACAACATAATTTCCCAGCTAGGAGACATCCTAGATGTCTTCCTAGGAGACATAAGCACCTGGATTAAAAGCAGTTGGATGAAACTAAATTTGGGCAAGGGATCAATGATGCTGGTGGGGAGAAAGAAGCTCTTCAAAGAATTTGTCCTCACAGTAACATGACCTTTTTATACTGAGGTCGTTCTGCAGTCTTTGGGCCCTCTCTTCTCCCTGATAATAGTCACAGAAATAGCTATGACTGTAAAAAATGTTCTCTTCTGAGTTCCTCTGGAGATTCTGTGACTGTCTTCTTGTGTCAGACACAGATTTCAGCAATATTTAGCAATGCAGATCACCAAAAGCTTATTTCATTACTCTGGTCTCTTCAGGGCCTATCCATGGCTTCAGCTGTGAAACCTTCATGGGAGTGCCTGGTGCTAGCTGTTGGACTGCCTCAGTCTCCAATATTATGTGTCTACTCATGGCAGCTATGTTCCACTGGAACAGGGAATTGTCCACCAAAAACATGAAGCTAGCATGTGCTGGAGATGGGCTAGATTCTGAGAAAGCTCCATAGTTGTGAAAATCACACCAGAAGGACAATGGCTCTAACCACTTTCCAAATAAAATATAAATGCACCTCACTGACCTAGTGCTCCTATAATAACTTTGTTTCCTTTTGAGTGTAAAGATACAGTGTGGTCCAGGGAATAGGTACTGACTGGGACTCTGGAGACTTTGCTTCTCTTCCTTGTAGTGCCATTGAGCTGCTGTGTGATCTTGGGCAAGTCACTTCACCTTTATGTGCCTGTTTGCCCTTCCCACTTTGTTCAGTTGAAATGTAAGATCTCTGTGATAGGGAGTGTCACGGTGTATGTATAGTGACTAGAAATGAGGCACTGATCTCAGCTGGGAACCCTACATGCTACTGTAATAGAAATAGGAAAAAAGTCCCTGAACCTGGGGATGAAGAGAGAAATATTAGATCCTCCATGTGTTTCTGTTAAAAATTTGCTCCGATATTATGGTGATGCACATGTATAAGAACATAAGCAGATAAATAATGAGATAAATGTGTAAGCAATAGTGTAATTTGATATGTTTTCAAGTTTTCTACGTGGTTGGCCTTGTAATTTGCTGTATTACCATTTTAAACATTTACTATGTAAAGTACAATTTTGGGGTACTTAGTGGAAGCATCTGTTCACAATAATTAAACTGCAATGTTTACATCATTTTAACTGCCCTTATTCTTCCCCAGAGGATAAGATGCTGATCCTGTTCCTAGGTCTTCCTTAATCTGCCTTTCAGGTTCCAATTATCCCTTACTGTTTTGTCTACTTCTTTGCTGAATTTAATTCCCAAGTAGACTGTGTGCTTTTAACACCTGTTTCCATTTTGTAAATAAGACAGGGGAGTGTGAGCTGGAAAATGCAATTACACTTATTTCTGATACCAGTTTCAGCATTATTGTAGCTTGTAAATGCCCAAATCTTGAGATGCTCCAAAGAAGAATTATTGACCCCTTCACTCCCAAGTACAGCTGCTTTAGTTTCTGTGCCAAACCAAATGTGGGAGAGTATGTCTCTGAATGTCAGTGCTTAGAGTTTCAGAGTAACAGCCATGTTAGTCTGTATTCGCACCTTAGAGACTAACCAATTTATTTGAGCATAAGCTTTCGTGAGCTACAGCTCACTTCCAAGAATGAATCTATGTACCCTCTCTAGCAAGCATATGCAGCAGCATTCAGCTAGCTAGTATTATCTGACCTATCAGTGACTGAATACCATGTAAATTGGATCCTTTACATTGCAGATTAGGAAATGCAGCATTTGTTGAGGGAAGACTTTAATTTTGATGGATGATGTTAATTTATAATCCTTACAATTGACTGCATAAAGTATTTTTTCTTTAGTAGATCTCAAAGTACTTTATGAAGGTAGATAAGCTGTATTATTCCCCATTCTACAGGTGGTGTAACCGAGGCACAACAGAGAGGTTAAATGTCCTGTCTGAGTGCACATAGGAAATCAGGGGCACAGTTAGAAGACCTGAGTTCCACTCCTATCTCCCAGCTTTATTGTTAATCTTCCCCATCTAGTTACTTATAAGCAGCAGGTGAAAACGAAGAGGCATAAGCCAACTCATATTTTACGTAAGAAGAAAAAAAGATTAAAGATCAGGTTGAGTGACAAGAAAAGGGAGAGATGAAGAAGCAAAAATTGGAATGTTAACTCTCTCTCTCTGCATGGCTTATTGTTATCAAACAAACCTTGTGACAAAGGTTTGGAAAAGGTGACTGCAGCCATCAATGTATTTGGTAGAATATGGAGCTAATTTAAAGGCAGAAATCTGGAAAAAGAGCATTTAATTGCAGCAGACTGAAAAGAGCTAGTACTTAGAGCAGCTGCAAAAACTAGATGATTCTTCACCTGAAAGAACTTAAGAGTGCTGAGAAACTGCAGCAAATGCTAAACAGAATAAGCTGGAAGGAGAGAGGCTTCTTCAAAGAGAAATGGAGCACAGAGAGAATTCCCTGTAGTAGTTATAGATATGTTGGGAAAGTCTTCTATTAGCTCAAATGTAAGTATCTAATTGTTCTTAAATATTTATGGACAAGCTTGTAAATATGTAAATGAGTGCAATCCATTATTCAAGATTTCAAGCTTTGACTTTTAATACAACATAAAAATGTTAATAGTTAAGAATTGTACATTAAAATGGTCTCAGTTGAAGAGTATTTAGTGTGGTAGTCATGCCAGGAGCACTTTGGAATCATTACCTTTTTAGAGTGGTGCTTAATAAATCGAGGAAGTAAGGCATAATAGTTCCTAAAGCAAGATGAAGGCCACTCCTGGGCAAAGTGTGAATGAATCACATCAGCTGTGTCTTAAAAGGCTTGGAGAGTTCTCTGGAGGGCAGGCTGTCTGGGAGACAGCACCCTGCACCTTCCCCTTCAGGAGCCCAGGGAATACCTCAGGATTTCTTAAGTGAGGAAAAATTGAAAGGCCCAGTAATTGTGGGATAGTGTATGTGTTTAAGAAAGGATTCTTTAAATTATTTGCAGTGTTGCTGTAGCTTGGTTGGTCACAGGATATGAGAGACAAGGTAGGAAAGACCTGTAGAAGAGCTCTGTGGAGCTCAAAAGTTTGTTTCTTTCAACAACAGAAAATGGTCCAATAAAAGATATTCTCACACCCATCTTGTCTCTTTAAATTGTTACTGAGCTGCTGGTGTGATTCCAGCATGGGCAGAGTAAACCATCAGAAAAAAACAATGGTAGTTAGCAAGGTCTTCTGGAAAAGTAGAAGAAAAGAAGTTAACAAATGGGGAAATCCTGACCTGCTGCTTACATAAGACAGCAGAAGAAGAAAACAAAATTTAAAAATAAGTATATACATTCATAATGTATAAAGAGAGAGTTTCTTATAGCTTGGCATGGAAGAGCAGGAAGTGGTATATAACTGTATAGATGGTTTCAGGGAAATATTACCTGTTATTTCAGATGTGATTCAATATTAATATAACCATGGGCAGTGGGTATCGTAGGCAAGGAAGGCAATGCCTCCACAAACAGCATAGTGTGGCCCGACCTGCACTTCACAAGGTCCGCCTTCCTGCCTGCTGCTCCCTTCTGTGGCTGAGAGGTTGGGGCAGGCAGGCTGGGGGCCCTGGTGCCCAAGACCATGCCACAGGCCAAGTCCTCCTGGCACTGGGACCATGCTAGGGCCAGGGGCGCTCCAGCGGTGCCACCTGCCTGCCCAGCTCTGAAACCACGCTGGAGCTGGGGGCACTCTGCCTGCCCTCCCAATGCTTGGACTGGGGTCAGGGGTGGGGATGGCGGCGGCGGTGGTGGTGGGGGAAGTGGTGTGCTCCGGGCTCCAGTGGGGGAGCAGAAGGGGCAGGTACTTGGGCAGAGGGGGAGGGGCCAAGGGCTAGCCTCCCCCAAGGGCGCATTCACCCGCCACCCATGAGTATAACAATCCAACTATGTATTCATCACTTAGTTTGGAATGCATCTCTCAAGGTGCTTAAGGTATGATGGAAACCCAAGATAATTATATTTACAATGAGGTAGAAGTCATAAATTCAAGGGATGACTTGGAAAGAGCTCTTTCTGTGGCCAGATTTAACTTGTATGGACTATCTGCATTCTTTATATTTGATAGAGATGTATCAGTGTTGTTCCTTGTGTAATGCCAGCAGCAAATTTTGCCCAGTGTGGTTTAGTAATACTTGTTTAACCAATATAATATAATTGTGCTAGGGTTACTGGAGGTGAATAACTGAATTATCTGTAAATGGAAATTGCATGTTATGGTACTCAGTTTTAACTTGTTGACTGGGAAATATGTTGACAAATATCTCACATGTGAAATATCTAAATGATCATTAGAATAATTTAAGAACAGTTTACTAGATGTCCCAAAAGCGACAGTCCTGCAATTGTGGAAGAAGGCTATGATTAAAAAAACAACATGGTTTAAAGGGGAACCAAAGGCATCTATAAAAAATAAACAAATGGAAGAAAGGAGAAGTTGATAGTAATGAATATAAATCAGAAGCTAGGAACTGTAGAAAACTGATAAGGGAAGCAAAGGGACACAAGAAGAAATCTATGTCCAGCAGGGTTAAACACAATAGGAAGGAATTTTTAAAATATATTAGGAGCAAAAAGGTACTGGTCCATTATTAGATGGAAATGGTAAATTTATCAGTAATAATGAAGAAAAGGTAGAAATGTTTAATAAAAATTTCTGTTCTTTATTTGGGGAAGAACACATGTAGTGTTATCATATAGTGATGACACTCCATTCTACCTGTATCTCTGGAGGATGTTTAACAGCAGCTACTGAAGTTAAACATTTTTAAATCAGCAGATATAAATAACTTTCATCCAAGTGTTTTAAAAGATCTGGCAGAGGAGCTTGATGGACTATTAATGCTGATTTTCAATAAGTCTTGGAGTAGGAAGTTAAAGAAGACTGGAAGCAAGCTAATGTAATTCCGATATTTAGAAATGGTAAATGGAATGGCCCCGTTAATTCTAGGCCTGTCAGCCTGACGTCAATCCTGGGCAAAACAATGAAGCAGTTGATATGGGACTCAATTAATAGCGAACTAAAGGAGGGAATGTAATTAATGCAAATCAACATGGGTTTATGGAAAATTAACTGAATCCTGTCAATCTAACTTAATATATATTTTGATGAGATTACAAGTTTGGTTGATAAAGGTAGTAGTAGTCACATAATATACTTAGATTTCTATATGCGGGGTGCTGGAACTAGGGGTGCTGGAGGTGCTGCCGCTCCCTTTGGCTTAAAGTAGTAATTAAAAACACCAAATACATACTTTCCATTATCAGCACCTCCACTATTAAAATTGGTCCAGCACCCCTGTCTGGAAGGTGTTTGATTTGCTACTGCATGGCATTTTGATTAGAAAACTAGAACAATATAAAATTAACATGGCATAAATTAACTGGATGAAAACCTGACTAACCCATAGGTCTCAAAATGTGATTGTAAATTGGGAATCATCATCAAGCGGGTGTGTTTTCAGTGGGGTCTTGCAGGGTCTGGCTCTTGATCCTAAGCTATTTAACATTTTTATCAATGACCTGGAAGAATACATAAAATCATCACCACCGATAAAGTTTGCAGACACACAAAATGGGGGAGTGGTAAATAATGAAGACTGATCACTGATACAGAATGATCCTGATTGGTAAATCGGGTGCAAGCAAACAATATGCATTTTAATATGACTAAATATAAATGTATACATCTAGGAACAAAGAATATAGGCCATACCTATAGGATGGGGAACTCTTTCTGAGGCAGCAGTGACTGAAAAAGATTGAGGGCTGTGATGGGTAATGAGCTGAACATGAGCTTCCAATGTGATGCTGTGGTCAAAAGAACCACTGCAATCCTGGGATGCATGAAAGGGGAATCTTAAGATGGGTCTTTTACCTCTATATTTGGCACTTGTGGAAGTACTTCTGGAATATTGTGTCCAGTTCTGGTGCCCACAATTCAAGAAGGATGTTGATAAATTGGAGAGGGTTCAAAGTAGAGCCATGAGAATGATTAAAGGATTAGAAAACACGCCTTACACTGATAGACTCAAGGAGATCAATCTATTTAGTTTAATAAAGAGAGAGTTCAGGAGGGGACGTGATTACAGTCTATAAAAACCTACATGGGGAACAAATATTTAATAATGGATTCTTTAATCTAGCAGATAAAGGTATAACATGATCCAATGGCTGGAAGTTGAAGCTAGACTAATTCAGATTGGAAATAAGGTGGAAATTTTTAACAAATCAGAGTAATTAACCACTGGATTAATTAACAAGAGTAATTAGCCAAGGATCATGGTGGATTCTCCATCAGTGACTATTTTAAAATCAAAATTGGAGGCTTTTCTAAGAGATGTTCTAGGAATTATTTTGGAGAAGTTCTATGACTTGTGTTTGGTGATCAGAGTAGATGCTCAGAATGGTCTCTTCTGCCCTTGGACTCTAGTAATCTTCAGTTTTCAAACATTGATTCATAAACTTATTTTGAAAAACATCTCCATAAATTGGCAATTGTTAAAAATACTTTTGATATGGGATGTTAGAGTGGCTAGGTGTTGCATTTTTTAACTAGTGCTTAGTATCCTTAAGGCAACATCACAGATTACCCATAGATTTCAGTCTTGTGTACATAGAATACTAAGTAGTATTTTTCTTTCTAACTTCTCACATCATTACGGTAACTTAGAAAGAATGTTGCTGCTCTAGAAACTATCTCTCTCCATATATATTTAAAAAAATTAAAATACCGTTAGTTTTGAAGATTGGTATCACTCTATTTGTTTATAAGAAACAGAAATCATTATGCCCACTAAACAAACAAACAAAGATCTTTCTCTATCCATAATGCTGTTATTGTAATCTTTTGTAAATGTCATTTTTCAATGTTGTAGTAACTTCTGTAATCAGCCCAAATATACAATTTTTCAGTGTAGTGTTTTAAATAACAGATTTGAATGTGATATTGAATATAAAACAACTTCTCTGTCTAATTTTGATCAGGCATCCTGTTACATAAGCCTTACATAAGCACATTTTTATTTGCATTACAATTCAACTCTTATAAATGTTAAATGACCCTTCCTCATTCAAAATGAAACCCAGGCTGCCTATTTCCATGTAATAAATGTTAATACAAAGACACTTCTCATTAGCCTGACCTTTTTCTAGAACTTCTTGCCAAATAATTCATTACTGTTTAGTATTTAGTATTACTTTTTATTTCTCCATAATTGTTACTGCTTTCACCTTTGTTGACCACTTTTGCCATGTATTAATCCAATTCCTCTCGAGGCATTGCGTATCTCTCCATAGTATGCCTGTTCAGTTGTCGTCCCATCTTTATTTTTTGCTCTTGGATACAGTAGCTCTTCAGCATATTATTATTTGTTTTTCATTCATAGAGGGCCCAGCTGAGATGGGGATCCCGTTGTGCTAGGTGAAGTACATACACATAGTTAGAATGAGTCTCTGCTGCAAAGAGCTTGTAATTTAACTACAGCAGACAGAAGATGGGAGGAAATATTAACTCATTTTACAGAGGTGGAAGTGAGTTACATAGAGATTAAGTGCTTTGCACAATGCACACAGGGAGCCTGTCAGAGATTTCCTGAGTCCCAATTATTTTTCCTTTCTAACAGAAACTTTCAATATATATTTAACGGGGGGAGGAATTTATGCTATCTTGCTGTTTTAGGGCAATCTTCATTTACAAATCAGCTGCCTGGAAACATATTTTAGATTGCTTCTCCTCCTTCAAACAAGCAGTTATCCCACAGACATGAATTTATAAGAAATTGAAAATGAATGTAGTAATTGCCTTTTCCTTGCTATTGCCCCATAACTGTCTGAGATGTATGTACAATATTAGATATATTATAAGATGTTAGGGTCATTAACTAATACAAATGAACAAAAATCAAAGTAAAAAATAAGTGTCATGTACTCATAAAAATTGAGGGATTAAGGTCAGAATTTTTTCATTGTAAAAACTGGGGTCACAGCTTGAGAAAGTTTCAGAAGCTCTGCATTAAATTGACATATTTATGTCTGCTAAGAAATGGACAATATAATCATGAAAAGTACCAAAGACCAACCACTGAATAATTTTAAGTTTATCAATAATAAAGAAATGTGCACTAGAGAATTGGTGAGGGAGATTAGGCTTTGGAAGGTAGACGGAAGAAATGAAAAAGAGCCATAAAACTAACCAGAAAAGAAGAAAATTAATGAGAGACTCAAAAGTATGTTGAAAAGCAAGTCTTCTAACTGCTTATCACTTCCATTTTAGTTTATACCTGTCACTTCACAAATGATGAATCTGATTCAGATCTAAATTACACTGGTGTAAATCAGGAGTAACTCCGCTGTAGCCAATGGAGTTACACAAGTTTAAAATGGGTGTGTAGTCAGAATCAGACCCAACAGATTTTATTTAACCAATTTTTTGTATTCCCGCACAGAAAATTTGGTTAAATAAAAGAGACTGTTGCAAAAATGCATATCCAACACTGCCATTTGATGATGTTTTTCCATAGATATGTATTTACTTTTTTTCACCTGTTGTACTATGCACCTTTGCATCATGTAATTACAAGTTACATTTATAAAGTCAATTTTCTGTGGTCAGATGCTGCCTGTGCAATAGTGAAGAACATAGTGATTCCTCTGTCTGAAGAATTAGATGGTCATCAGTTGATGAGAGCTTGAGAGCTTGCATTGAAAATCTCTCAAAAGTTTGAGTCCTGAAATATGTGATGTTAAATTCTTTCACTACTAGTTAACCACCTCAAATGAGAATATTGCTATTTTTAATATGAAAAGCGTGATTATAAGCAAAAAATATTGTGCCTTTTGAGTAGGCATTTATCTGTCCTCATCACCATACTTTGAGCATGCAACACCAATGTGAGGTAGGGAAGTAAAATAATCTTTTTACCCTGTGGCAACTGGGATCCAGAAGGGCAGGTCTTTAGCTGCTAATAGGAGGGATTAATATAGCTCTGCTTAAAACTCTGGTATCAATGTTATACACCAACATAGTATGTCAGCTTTTGATGTGGTATATAAAAGGTAAAATAGTAGTAATATTAACAGCCCAGAAAATGAGTTACTAAAATCTACAAAAATATTTCCTAACATCCCATATGCTTGCTAAGCAGAAGTCTTTACCTGGCCACATTATGATGTTACAAAATGATTTTGTAACCCATACAAAGTGTTCATCTGCAGATAAATCCAAAGACCTAAACACCTAGATCCCACTACTATAAACATTTATGTTCACATGTGGAAACTTGAACTATTATCTAAGTAGGTTTCAGAGTAGCAGCCATGTTACTCTGTATTCGCAAAAAGAAAAGGAGTACTAGTGGCACCTTAGAGACTAACTAATTTATTTGAGCATAAGCTTTTGTGAGCTACAGCTCACTTCATCGGATGCATCGAAAGCTTATGCTCAAATAAACTGGTTAGTCTCTAAGGTGCCACTAGTATCCTTTTCTTATTATCTAAGTAAACTGCCAGAGAAGATGCCATTCCAAACAAGCACTGAAGATCACCAGAATTTGTTTTACTAGATTTCTTCTCTATCTGCCACCTTCCTCATGTGATCATCACACTAAGAATTAGTTAACACTGTTATAGTACTAACTAGAATCATAGAATATCAGGGTTGGAAGGGGCCTCAGGAGGTCATCTAGTCCAACCCCCTGCTCAAAGCAGGACCAATCCCCAATTTTTGTCCTAGATCCCTAAATGGCCCCCTCAAGAATTGAGCTCACAACTCTGGGTTTAGCAGGCCAATGCTCAAACCACTGAGCTATCCCTCCCTGCAGCTGAAGTGTTAACTCTGCATTATCATCAGCATAACAGTGAAATCATAATAATGAATTGTAGCAATCATGCAGATGCATACAATAGTCATAGTCTCAAACCTTTCAAGACTCATGATCACAAATAAATGAATTGAAACTAAATTTACTCCAAAAGAATTAACAAAGGCTGTTCTAAAAAATATGATTTGAAATCAGTCCAAATCTATTTTAGACAGGCTCACCCCAGGCTGCAAAGAAAATCTAAACGAAATCAAGGAGAGCTGAGAAGTGTGAAAAAAAACAAGAAGGTGGCCTGAAATGTTTCAGACAAGATCAATTGCGTTAGGAGGGCACATAAATGAATCTGAACCATCTTCAAACACTGGATATAAAGAGTAAATTAGAAGTTTGGGAGTTAAATTAATCACCTGAGAGTGAAGAAGCTTTAAATTAAAGAGGGTTACAGCCTGTTAAAATTGTTCAGAATAATTCCAAACTGAGGAGAGTCTTAATAGTACCATAATAGGTTTAAAAAATAGGCAAATATTCTTTCAATTACTATTTTGGAATAAAATAAAGGGAACATGTTATGGGTTTAAAACACTGCACTCAGTGACAGCTAATAAAGATACTTGTGACAACATATGGAATTCTCATTTGAGCTACTCAGTAAGATCTTTGCAATGAAACTTCAGAAGGCTTTGCTGATAGAGTTCACTCTAACTTTTCTATGAAAGTTACAGAGAAATCATTGCCCATCATTTTAGGCGGGATTAAAGTCTGTAAATGGTCACTGTGGATTAAAGATTCAAAGTCCATTAATATTATGCAAAAGCACAGCAGGACAGAACATTAGCTAAAGCTGTACAAAGTTCAAGTACCTCTATATTCCAGTTCTCAAAAAGCCCTTAGCTTAGTTATTCTTCATTTGGATTCAAAACACCGGTTTTGAACTTTAATCTTCCTCAGCTTTAAAAGGTTCCGAGGGGAATAACCGGGAACATTCTGCACCAAGGTTTTCAAATGGCTCTTTTCATTCATGATGATAAACATTTGCATTTCCCATGTGTAACCTTGTGTGCTACCTTCTAACTGTTCACAAATGGAATGTCTGATTGGCTAGCTTTGCTCTATGAGAAAAGCAAAACCTTCATCCAACAAGAGCAGATACAGCAGAAGCATTGACTAGCTGTCCCTAATAAAAAACACACACACAAACCATTATGATAAATGGCTGCTTAATAGCTGTGAATGCATCAGATAAGAGTTTAGTCTAAGAACCACTTTACTGTTCTTTTTAATTTAAATTTTGATTGTCGTGACAAATAGACCTAAAAATGGAGGAATGGAAAGATAAGAATGTAATGCGAGAAAAGTCATAAATATATAATTAATATACTATGCTGAAAACATTTGTAACAATATTTTCTGGATACAGGGAAAGAACATGCATGAAACTAACACATAAACAAAGGACTATTAACTTTAGTGGAATTTTACCTGATCCACACCAGTGTGAGAGGCGAATCAGGCCCATTAAACCTAATTGCATTCTGTTATACTGTCGAACTCTGTTCATGAGACATTCTAATCATCTCTTTTAATTTCTAAAATACTGCCAGTCATTACCAGGTCATCTTCATCAGATGCTTCTTTTTGAAAATTCCAAAGCTCCTTGTTTTTCCTTAACTTGCTTTAATTCTCATCTATTGTTTTTCATTTTTAGAATTTATTTTTTAGTTTGTTTCACTAGCCACAATGCAAGTCGACAACAAAAGAAGCAATATCAAATACAGTACTCAGATTATTGGTATTGTTTCAGGTAATTTATAGAGACACCCTCCGGGTTCTGTATTTCAGGTTGTAGTGAGTTTTCCACTAAAAGTGGAATGCAATTCAGCAGGATACAGAGATCATTACACATGTGGAATATTTCAAGAAGGTAAAACTTTCTTTTTCTAGATTATTTTTTTAATATGCTTTACAGCCTTATTGATAACACTAGAAACTGTGGGTGAAGCTCAACTTTTAAAATATAATGTTTTTTTCCAGGTTTCTGTAGCATAACAATTTTAAAAAATCATATACTTGAAAAGCTCCCAAAAGAGCAATTTTTTTTTAGTTGCTGGGCTTCTTCACAATAGCTGTTTTATTCTTCATCATGAAGATGGAAAGAACACTGTATCTTTGTGAGACCAAGAGGTTGCCAGAGGGCAAGGCTGCCTCTGTAGTGGAGCCACACACTCCACTCCTTGGACAACTGTTGGATGTCATCCTGGCTAATTATCTAGGAACTTCTCCGTGTCCTTTTTTCTTGCTTCCAAATATTGTTGCTTCTGCTTCCATAATATTTCTAAGGTTCATCCTTTTTCTCTCTATCCCGACAGTTAAAATCCCTCCTCATCTCCCACCTTGATTACTTTCCAGCCTTCTGAATCACCCCTTCCAATCTATTCAGAACAATGCTGCTCAGATCATCTTCCTGAACTATCATTCAGTCCATTTCACCTGCTCTCTAAAATCCTCCATTAGCTCTTCCTATGTCATCACATCGAGTTCAAGCTGCTTGTCCTCCCTTTAAAAGGCTCTTCCTAGTTCTGGTCCTCCCCACTTGTCTCCTCTTGTTTCTTATTGCTTTGCCCCCTCTTCTCTGCTTTGCCAATGTCGACAAGTCTTGTTTTTCCATTTTGCTTCTCACACAAATGTCTCTGCATTCTTCCATGCTGCCCCTTACACAAGGCATCTCTCTGTTGTGAGAGAACTGGATTTGATATAATCTACAGCCATCTAGTGCATTTAACACCCTCCCACACCCCTAACCTGGAAATGAGGACACCACAGAGTCAGGAGAAAAATCTGGCCTTGCTTAGACAGACAAAAACAGCTGCAAGGTGCAGTGTTACTGACTGGGATAGAAAAGTGAAAGGACAGATTCATAAGAGCAGGTGTGTGTGTGTGTGTGTGTGGGGAATGTGGAAAACTGATCTTGATTCTGATTGTGTTTTGTAAGTTTTTTTTTTTTTTTTGTTTTGTTTTTTTGCTGAAGCTGCTTCTCTTGATAAGGAGCATAATTAATTGTTATTGGCCACTGTTAGGGAAATTTGTTACCCTGTTAGGGATTATTACGAGTTATGTGCTTTGTCTCAGCAAAATCTGTAAAGAGTTTAGTTAGAAAGTGTGCTTTGGAGCAGTCTGAGGAAGCTTTTCTGTGGGCAAACTGTGGCTCCTTTACTGTTTAAAGTGTGGCTTGCAAGCCCCCCATGCCACCCCGCTTCTCTGCCTACCAGACTGGGAGAGGGGAGCTCAGGATTACTGCCTTGTCGTAGGGAGGTGGGGTAGGGGCTTCTGTCCAGCAGGGAGGGGGAGTCTGGGGCTTCAGCCCTGCAGGGCGCACCTGTCGGGGCTTCAGCAGGAGTGAGGCTGATGCCCCGAGCCCTGGCTCCTGGCAGCAGGTGTGCCCCAACTCTCAAACTTCTGAAGATTTTTTTTATGTGGCTCAGAGCTCAGTAAGTCTGGCCACCCTGCCTTATAGAAATAGGTAAAACCATTCTTGTTTGTACCAAAAACTGTCTCCATTGATTTATTCCTGACACCGCCTGGAAAGAAACAGTTAAGTTACCACTGCTTTGGGTTCTGAAAACCCTGGGTAACACTCCCACTTTTGAAAAAATTACTTGCCAAATGGCAAAGCTCTTCTGATGATCTCTAGTTATTGCAAAACAATCTTAATTTTTCTAATATGTACTGACTGGAGGAATGAGTTATGCTAAAATATCCGAAGTCTAGTCCAGTCTTACACTGAAACTGTTTAGAGTTTGGTACAATATTTAGTTCTCTTTTGGTAGTCTCCAATATGGACAGAGAAGTCATCTTTAGTTGAGTTTTTGCCTGTCCTAACTAGGCATCAGATATACCTGCTGTGCACACCAGCTCCAACCATGTAAAATATAAGGGCTATTGATCCAGTTTTCTGTACCTTAACTGATGTAATACAGACACCAAATCTATAGCAACGTGGCTTTTCTCAGGCCTCTTATTCCATTAATTGGCATGTTTCACTGACTTATAAAGACTACCAGTTGAGTTAAAATTGTTCAAAAAGAAAGTTCTTACAATAATTTAGTTTGCTGCTGCCTGTCTGTACTATTTCAGCTGGACAATTTGTTATAAAATAGCTGGAGAGTTTCCTATATGCACTATTTGCAGTTTCTGGCAATGAAGAACTTTATCACATTATTATTTCTATATGTCCGATGAAGTGAGCTGTAGCTCACGAAAGCTCATGCTCAAATAAATTGGTTAGTCTCTAAGGTGCCACAAGTACTCCTTTTCTTTTTGCGAATACAGACTAACACGGCTGTTACTCTGAAACCTATATGTACAGAGCATTTCATTCCTTCTGAAAATAAACATTAAACAAGTAATGGCCTGCCACTGAAAATCTCAGCCATGTTTGTTTTTTCCTTCCCCCACAGTTCCTACTTACCTTTGAGAATGCCAAATATTGGAGGGGGCCTTCATTTCACTATGCTATTCCTAGAAGTACTACTTTTAGCAGGTGATGAAATACAGTATAGCACAGAATCAGTAAATCGGCAATGTTGAGGCCATTACTTCAACAGCAACAATAAAGATGGTGGATGGCTCAAAGAATGATAGACCTCCATTCTACTTAAACCCTCCTCTTTTTTTCACCCCCTCCTCTCCCTATTCCGGTATGTCTGCTTATTACTGTTACCCCTTTCCCCCATGTTATATCTATGTAGTATTATTTGGTCTTGCAGCTTTGACAAGTTGTTGTATAGTTGCATAATTCCATTGTAGAGCCTGTGAAGCATGAAGTATTTGGAAACATATAAGCTGTAAGTCATTTGCCTTTTTGCACTTTTCCTTGTCTGTTTCTTTATGAAAATCAATAAAAAATTTAATTACAAAATGGTGGAGTCTGCTGGCTTGGCAACTAGTTTGGCAGGCATGACCACCATCCATGCGTTTAGAAGTACCTGAAGTTTGCTGGGCTTGTTTGACCCAACTCTAAGTAGAAACAAACGACTGTCATGGAAACAAAACCAGCAAAGAAGGTGAACTAAAGAAAAGTTGTCGGGCATTAGAAACAAACATGGAATACAGGATGATTTAAAATCCTATTAAAATGGTTAATTTGTTCACAAATCGAGCAGATTTGTTGGGTTTCAGTTATGAGCTCCCCTCATTGGAGATTTAGCTTTTATTTTAACTAGTTTATGGCCTGCTATGTTTCCATTACCATGATGAAAGTCTGACATTTTGCAAATTGATCCTTGTTTCAAACTTCATGCCTTTCTGGGCAAGATTTTTGAAGACTAGTGGAACCTGAAGTCCTAAATGGATAAAACAGAAACTGGACACTGTTCAGAGCATCTGTATAATACTGAGCAAGAGCTTCAACTGCTTTCATACAAAGTCCAAAATGCCAAGATTAGAATGATCAGATTGGAGAACACACATGCTCTGGGTATATGCCTTGTTTGGGGGCCCAGGAAAGATCAGGATTCTCTACCAAATAGAAATGATGATTTTGAGAACAAAGTGACATTTAGGAGTACGAATCAGCAGGAGATCCTGGAAAAAATAGTTTGGAAATTGATACTTTTTTGTGTGGGCTGAATGTGACAACTCTACCAGTTGCTAAATCTCTTCCCTGAGCTTCAACTGCTGTTCCCTAACAAATTTCTCTTAATATTTCTTGTCTTTCCTACTTCCGATCTGGTGGGAATTGCTACAAGAATAACCTTTCTCACTGTACTTTTGTAGATCTGTTTCTAGATGGACCCAGGAAATAGAGGCGCACTGAAAAACTTCAGCAACAAAAGTTAGTTGAGTTTTTTCAAACCTAAAAAAAAACCTTTTAATTTGGGTGGAAAATCTTATTTTATCCACTGAACTGAATCAGTCATCCTTAATTACAAAACATGCCATGCTGGGTCAGAGAAGTGGTCTATCTAGCCCAGTATCCTGTCTCCAATACTTGCCAGAACCAGATGCTTCAGTGAAAAATGCAAGAAACTTCCCATACTGGGCAATTATGGAATAACTTGACCTGAGAAGTTTCTGTCTAGTCCGTATCAGTCAGTGGTCACATACCTTGAGGGTCTGATCCAAATAAAACTGAAATCAGAGAAAATCTTTCATTGGATTTGATGTGCTTTGGATCAGGAAGGAGTGTGTTTATCCCTTCTAAATTGTTCTTTTGTTTTGTCTGATGTTACGGTGGATGTTCTCCTTACCCAGATAAATGTCTTCTCTTTTTTTTTTTGAATTCTTCTGAGCTCCTGGTCTCAATGGGTATGTCTACACTGCAATAAAAAATACGGCAGCACCAAGCCTCAGAGCCTGGATCAATTCACTCAGGCTTGTGGGGCTTGGGTTGCAGGGCTAAAATTTTCAGTGTAAATGTTTGGGCTCAGGTTGGAGTCCAGGCTCTGAGACCCACCCCCTTTCACAAGGTTTCAGAACCTAGGCTCCAGCCTAAACCTGAATGCCTACACTTCAAATTTTAGCCCTGCAGACCAAGCCCTGTGAGACAGAGTATGTTGACCTACGTTTGCTGCAGCCGTACTGCGGGTCTTTTATTGCAGTGTAGGTGTATCCAATGAATTCACTTGTGTCAATTAATCACGCAGGCTAATTATGCAGTACATAAAAAAGATCTCCTTTTTATCAGTTTTTAATATGTTGACCTTCAGTTTAATTGAATGACTCCTTTTTTATTCTTGTATTATGAGAGGATAAATGAGTACCTGATTTACTTTCTCTGTCTTATGCATTACTTTATGTACTTCCATCATGATCCGTCTTAACTAGTTTCTCAATTAAATCTTCTCAGTCTTTTCAGATTCTCCTGACATGGATAGCCTTCCATGCCTTTGCTCATTTTCAATGCTCTATTTGTTTCTGAGGAATTCTTTTGAGATAGGTGGATCAGAATGGAACAAAATATTTCAGGTGATGGCCTACCGTTGATTTTCACTTAATGACATTAGAATATTTTGATTATTATTTTTTATCTCATTCCTTATGTGTCCTAACTTTTTTTTTAAAAAAAATCATTGCTGCACACTAAGCAAAGTTTTTAATTAAGTGGGCTCTGTTGTCTCCCAGATCTTTTCCTCTAAGCAGTTATAGCTAATTTAGAATCCCATAGTAGCTCAAATTATTCTTGCCAAAATGTGCATTTCCTTGCATTTACCTGCACTCAATTTCATCTGCATTTTACGATGCTTACTCACTTAGCTGTTTTTAGATTTCCATGTGCTTAACCTGTTTTTATTTTGATCTGACAAATGTTTTGTCAACTTATTTTCTGCAATTGGGTGTGTGTATTTTATAACATGCTGTTGTCACTTTAAGAGAGAAGGGCCTGACTCTGAGTACATTTCCACTGTAATAGGGGATATGATTGAGCCCAGGTAGCTATAGGTGTGCTAGCTTTAATCTAGCTCATGCAGTGGAAAATAGCTGTGAAGATGCAGCAGCGCTGGCTTTATAGAGGGCTGTGGAAGCAAGCCTGGGACCCTGGGTATGTACTCGTCTTCCTAGCCTGCACTGTGGCCCAGGCATGGCTTCACTGCTATTTTTAGTCCTGATAACTAGATTAAGCTAGTACAGGTATGTCTACCCAAGCTGCAATCACACCTCCAAGTGCAGTGTAGATATACCTCATTTACAGTACACCATTCTGACAGTAGGGGTAAAACTGGGTGTAAAAGTAATTGAAAATCAAGGCCACGCCTGTTGTGACCTCATCCTCGGGAAAACCTAATAAAATAACAAAACCTACAGTACTGTCTCAAAAAGGTAGAGAAGTATTGTCTCAAATAATAAAGTAGCTACTTAATAAAGTACCTCTCAAAGCTACTGTCTGCTTGTTTTTCAACCAGCATCCTCAGTTACCCTTTTGTGAAGAAAGGATTGTTGAATTATTTGTTTCAGCTTTTAAGCAACTGTTTGTTTTGTGGTTTTCAGGTTATTGTCAGAGTTCTATGAATAATTCATTTAAACGAACACCCTGCCTCTCTCCTTCTTTTGGGAGCAGACCTTTGGATTTGTGCTTTTGTGCTCTTCATTTTTACAAGTTGAGTATTGCTTTTATTTTGTGGAAGAAAATTTCCATTCTAGATAGTCAGCCACCTGGCGCTCACCACTGGGTGCAATTTTTGAGCTATTTATTGATATTTGACTGAACAGCATTCTGCCTAAGGGCTCTACTGAGCTACAATATAAAAGAATCTCAGGGTAAGTCTCAGGATTCCTCCAACCCCTGCAGCGGCACTATCCTATAGTTAATCTTCAAGAGACATCCTAGACCAGTAATCCTAGCCTATTTGTTAGGTAACGTTGTGAGGTTAAACAAGATGCCCCACGCTGCCTGGGTAATGCTCTGTTAATCAGAGGCTATCACATTTTCTCATAACTTTGGCTGTATCCACCCCACCAGGCGGTATGATGCTTCCAGTATTTGCAACAATGCCCCTTTGGGTACCAGAAAATGACTTTGCTGTGTTCTACAGAAAGGCAATAATGACTGACATTGGACTGAATATTTTAAACTGACATAAAATAATGCAGTTCCTTAATTGTTTGAATTTTAGTTCTCTTTGAGAGGGCTGTAAATTCTATGGCTCTGTGCCGGCTCATCTCAGGATCCTATGTGTGTCCAAATGCATTACATGCTATGGACAAAATATACATTTAAACTCCCTCTTGTTTAGTTTTTCCATTATGTTTTCAATCCCAAGGTAAGTAGGAATTTTTTGTTTTGAAATGACTGATTCACAGACTTCATTCTTTCAATTTCCTGTAAGAGACTTTTGTTGTGTAGCAATGGTAGAGAATCATGGAAAGCATCACTTTTAACAAACACCGACCAGAAAGTTTTATTAAAATAGGGAAAACAGCACTACTTTTAACTCTCCTTCCCTGTCTGCTTTACTCTAGATCTTCTTCTAGAACCTTCCCCAATCCCCTTCCCTTTAGCAGTATATACCTCTAGCTACAGAGTCATAGGGCCAGACCTAGCTATTTAAGCAGGTGTGCAAATATTTTGTACCTAAAAACTTCTGATGAGCAGAGGGGGAAAATTTGTAAGGAGCTGTGAGTTGTCACAGTAAAGGCAGTGAGACAAACTTGCCACAAGGAACAGTGGGGAGTGTTGTAGGAGGATATCTACTGCTCTCTCTGAAGGAGCGCCTTCATTTCAGTGGTATTTCAGCTAGTCAGGTTTATTATTTTTTAGCTAGGACTTGGCAAAAAAAAAAAAAATCTTGAAACCATGGCAAGTTTATTTTTGTTCATTACTCTAACATCTTGAAATTATTTTTGGTATAAAAAATTGCTTTCGGAATTAGTGCTTTTAACCAAGTTTCAGACTGATGGGCTTTGAAATGCTTCCACTATTAGCCCATGCAAATGTAAGTTATAACAGAACGTTAATGCAACCTAAGCAAGATTATGGGCTAATTAGGCAATTAAACATAAATGAGTGATCAGCAAGGGCATGTTCTTGCTGACTGGGCACTTTTGGTGATGCCAGATTTTTGTGTTTGTCTATCTCTATAGATATAAATAAGAAATCACCAGCTGTGTCATGAAATCAGCTCATTTACATAGTAAGGGCCACAGCTTCCACTACTCCCTTCCTGCATTCCGTTACATATACGCTTCTTTTGTGTTTTCTGTATTCTGATCCCTGTGTGTCTTAGAGCAGACTCAGGGCTGCTCCAAGTTGCATTGGCTTGTAATGGGCCATGAGCAGCTAGTATGCCAATGGAAAATAGTTGGAGAGCCAGGAGCATTCTCTCTTCCCCAATATACTCCCAACCAGCATGTTCCCCTACAGCTCTAGAGTGCCCAGGGAACACCAGATTGGCATAAAGAGGCTGGGGTCTACTGCAGAATTTGGCCCTAAATATAAATATACATAATATGTAAATAGACTTGAAAATGCTCCTGCTGGTTGTGGTAGTGGGGCATGCGGAAGGAAAAGTGGGGTAGCTAAATCAATAGTGGTAAATAAGTAATTAGTCTCTTTCCTCTGCCATTGTAATCAGTGGGTTAAACTAACATTTGGATAGAAAAAAACTCTCCTTAGTTTCCTGTGCAGCCATTAATTAAGCCTGACTGCCATAGAACTAGGTTTTCCTCCCCCACAGCCCCTACAGTGGTTGCCAGCAGGACTCTGAGTGAACTCAAAGAAGTGCCATGTTTGCTACTCCCAGACCTGAAGAAGAGCTTTGTGTCCCTTGAAAGCTTCTCTTTTACCAACAGAAGGTGGTCCAATAAAAGATATTACCTCTCCCACCAAGTCTCTCTAATTGCCCAACCACTTTGTATTCTGGGCTGCTGGAACTAATTGCAGGTACTCCACTCTGCTGCTTTGTAGCCCCTTCAGGAGTGTGCATTACACACTTTGGGGCACTTGACCTGCTGCCTTATATGGCTCTTTTGGGCCTGATTCTGCTCTCATTTACAGGGTGTAAATCCACCAGCAGAAGTGGATTGGTGTGAATGTAAAACCTGTGTAAGACTAGACACGGACCCTTTATCTGAAAGAGCCACTGGCTGATCTGAATGGTGCATAATATTTTTTTTTTCCCCATATTGTCAGTACTCCACCAGCAGACCTACCACTGATTATAATCAGATATTCAATAACTATTGTGTGTAGTGGAGTGTATAGAACATTGAAGCTTAGAGTGTTGGAGTGTTATTTGCTAGGGAAGGAAAGTTAGGTTTTCTTCTTTTTTCCCATACCCTTGATTTACTGATCTGACATGTCCGAGCTCAGCTTCTAGAAGTGAAAGCAAAACTTCAAAGACTTCATTACCCATGGAGTTCTACTGAGCCAGGCAGCTGAGCAGTTATATTTCACAGGAGCACTAACTTTTTTGATTGCCTTTTCTTGCTTGGCCCCCTAGTGGACTAGAACCTGGCAGTTGGCAGACCGTCGTTGAAGTTTAATTTTTCACCTGTAAATCTTAAATATAACAGCATTTAACTGCTCCTATTTCACCTTTTTATAAGTGAAAAATTGGTCTCAGAATGATAGATGGGAGTAGGTGCATTAATGTGCTTCTGAGACTGTCCTGGCTTCTGATTTGTGCAGCACTTTCTGGTCAGTGGGGCCATCCTCCTTTGTAAATCCTAATGCACCAGCTATTTAATACTCTCCCACCTTTTTCTCATCTTGTTTTATCCTCTGGCTTATAGAATGTGGAAGATACTTTGTGACTGTCTGGGACACTACCATTGTTCGAAAAGCAACTGGATTCAAGGGTGTGTAGGGGAAGGAATGGAAATCCAAAATCTAAACTAAAAAATGAAATACAGATTTATTTAGGAAGGGCTACTGAATTATTAGAAAACCCATTTAGTCTGAGTGAAAAGTACTTATTAAAACTGCTTGTCATCTGATTCCTCAAACCTGTCACTCTTCTGACAAAAGGAAAGAGAATTACTGTAAGCCAATTATGCTGTTCTGTGTCTGCTCTGAACCATGTTGGGATGGCAGCTGACTTTCTTAAAAGCAGGAAAATAGTAGTTCTTTCAAAAGTGAACTAGAAAAAGGTCCTCATAATAGCCATCTAAGATCATGCTCACACAATCCTTATAATAGATCACTAGGGATGTGTGAACCTAGAAGGTCATTTAAAACTCTGTTCTTCTTCCCAGAATACTGTTGTTCATCAACTACCACAGCAAATACAACCATATTTGTATAAGGAAACAGCATCATAGTGCAGTACTGAAATGGAAAGCATGATTTAGTTGTTAAACTAGCATAAACCAGACTTGCTGCATAACATTGGACCAGTCATTTGTCTCTATTCTTGATGCGTCCACAATTATGAAATAGGCATATCTATCTCATAGAGGTGGTGGGAGGGTTAATTCATTACCGTTTGTAAGGCAATTTGAGATATTCACATGTAAGGAATCATATAAGTGCAATATATATCACAATTACAGTATTATAATTCTAGACAGGGCTGGTAGCATAATTTATTATTAAGGTTGCCTAACTCTTCCCATTATAAGTTTCTGTTTTCAGCTGCTTATAACGTTATGTAAGAATGGCCATACTGGGTCAGACCAAAGGTCCATCTAGCCCAGTATCCTGTCTTCCGACAGTGGACAATGCCAGGTGCCCCAAAAGGAATGAACAGAACAAGTGATCCATCCCCTGTTGCCCATTCTTAGCTTCTGGCAACAGAGGCTAGGGACACCATACCTGCCCATCCTGGCTAATAGCCATCGATGGACCCTATCCTCCATGAACTTATCTAGTTCTTTTTTGAACCCTGTTATAGTCTTGGCCTTCACAACATCTTCTGGCAAGGAGTTCCACAGACTAACTGTGCGTTGTGTGGAAAAAATACTTCCTTTTGTTTGTTTCAACCTGCTGCCTATTAATTTCATTTGGTGACCCCTAGTTCTTGTGTATTGAGAAGAAGTAAACAACACTTTCTTATTTTCTCCACACCAGTCATGATTGTATAGACCTCTATCATATTCCCCCCCTTAGTCGTCTCTTTCTGAGCTGAAAAGTCCCAGTCTTATTAATCTTTCCTCAAACAGGAGCCGTTCCATACCCCTAATCATTTTTGTTGTCCTTTTCTGAACCTTTTCCAATTCCAATATATCTTTTTTGAGATGGGGCAACCACATCTGCACGCACTATTCAAGATGTGGGCATACCATCTATTTATATAGAGGCAATATGATATTTTCTGTCTTATTTTCTATATCTTTCTTAATGATTCCCAACTTTCTGTTCACTTTTTTGACTGCCGCTGTACATCGAGTGGATGTTTTCAGAGAACTATCCACAATGACTCCAAGATCTCTTTCTTGAGTGGTAACAGCTAATTTAGACCCCATCATTTTATATGTATAATTGGGATTATGTTTTCCAATGTGCATTACTTTATCAACATTGAATTTCATCTGCCATTTTATTGCGCAATCACCCAGAGTTTTGTGAGATCCTTTTGTAGCTCTTCACAGTCTGCCTGGGACTTAACTATCCTGAGTAGTTTTGTATCATCTGCAAATTTTGCCACCTTACTGTTTACTCCTTTTTCTAGATCAGCTATGTTGAATAGGACTGGTTCCAGTACAGAGCCCTGGAGGACACCACTATTTACCTCTCTCCATTCTGAAAACTGACCATTTATTCCTACCCTTTGTTTCCTATATTTTACCCAGTTACCAATCCATGAGAGGAACTTCCCTTTGCCAAGCCATTTGAGCTGAAATATTCTATGCTCGATGTCTGCCTCAAGCTGAATTGTCTTGGAAAACAACAAGAGAATGAGGCTGGGGAACATGCATTGTTTTACCCATGTTCAAAAATGTTGGTAGCGTTTGAATAGCTGTAGCACCCTCATGCTTTGAAGCAGGTAGTTGAAATTTGGCAGAGCCTTTGTCAGGGATGTGCCTTTTGCCATTCCCATGAAAATTTTCCCAAATTTGTCCAATTTATAAGCGTTTGAAAAATTGTTGTTGTCACGTACACAGAGACTTCACAGATTTTTAGCTGCTAAAACTGAGGAAGAGTCCACCCTTACTGAACATGGCTCTGCCTCTCTCAGATTCTAGTTCCAACCAGACTGCACATGCATCATCCTGACAGCATGCCTCATCTCCTCACAGCTCCTGTGTGTGAACAGACTGTACATACCCCCTCCTCACAGAGCAAATGACCATGCCACAAACCCAGGACAACAGGACTAAAGTCAGACTTTTCCTGTAGTAGCTGGAACTGAGAGCAGAGGGCCTGTCTCTGCTGTGTTCTCAGTGAGCCCCCTGCTTGCTGCAGGCTGTGCAGAGTAGGAACTTGCTGTCTGATTGAAATGCAGAGAGGACAAAAGCCACATTGGGAGAGGGAAAGGAGCAACTTGGGACAAAAAATCAAGTAAGACTGAATCTGAGGGCAGGAGAATGGACTGGGACAACTGGACAAAGGAGACTGGGGATGGCAGTGGGAGAGGGGAGGCTTGTATTGGTTGGACAAGGAGACTGGGCAGTGTTTTCCCCAGGAATTGAAATTAGGGGGTGTGTTCGAATATATGGGGTTTGTGTGTGTGTGTGTGTGTCTGTGCGTCTGTGATGGCTGACGAGGGATGAGACCCTGAAGGCAAAGGCAGGCTGCATGGCATGACAGTAAAAACTGAAAAATATTTCATGACCATTCTATTAGATTTAACTCATGTTTTAAAATCATCATATAAATTAAAGTTGGCTACTCAATCCTACTATGAAGCACTACATCTATATCCTTCTTGGTTCCTTGTAATTTTGCACAACTCTGTTAATGAATTTCTCGAATGCAGTGCATTCATCTTTGGCTTCTCATGTGTCCGGTACTTCCAGTCCTTCATGATATGCTTATGATCAGGCAGAAGGCAACAGAGGGAGTTTGCCTGGGATCTGTCTGAGAGGAGGTCCGCTAAGTGCTGCATTAGGGGGGCTATGTTGGTGAGTATCTGAGTGTCTGTTGTGGGGACAGTTTGTCAGTTTGACCATGTACTTGATTGTTTGAAAAGTGTGAATTGGGAGTGCTTTGCTCCAGGTGAGCCTTGAGTGGGCCTGACTGTTATAAAAAGCCAGTCAGCTGCGAACCAGCTGAGGGGCGAACAGAGGGAGTTTGCCTGGGAGTTCACCTGGAGAGAGCCCATTGGGGCTTACATCTTGCAGGCTTCTCTGAGTAGTTACTATAACTCCTGAGGAAGCTAGTAGAAGGAAGGTGAGCATTCAGCTGTTACCTGCACAGGATGTGCCATGTTTGTCTTTCTTCCACAGGACAGAAGTGACTTTGTCTGTACAAAGTGCAAGCTGGTCTCCATATTGGAAGAGAAGGTTCAAGGTCTGGAGAAACAAGTATCGACCCCGTGTTGCATAAGAGAAACTGAAGATTTCCTGGACAGATGTCAGGATATGCTTCTATGGACACAATATTCTGAAGATTCAGAGCAGGCTGAACAGCGGGGACAGAAGGACGGTGAAGAAATTTGGCAGCATGTGACCTCTAGAAGAAAGGGGAGCGTCCATGTACCAGCAATGCAGATACAGGTAAGCAACCGTTTTCATGTTCTCTCCACGGGTACTATGCAGAGAGTGGACTAGATGATACATCTGAGGGAAGAGAACAGAAGGAGACTCCGCCTATTGGAAGGCATGAGATGCATTGTCCTAGGCATGGGGGTTCCATGACCACCACTCCCAAGAAAAAGAGGTGGGTGCTGGTGGTCGGGGACTCCTTCCTCAGGGGGACTGAGTCATCTACCTGCTGCCCCGACCGGGAAAACCGAGAAATCTGCTGCTTGCCAGGAGCTAGGATTCACGATGTGATGGAGAGATTGCCGAGACTCATCAAGCCCTCGGATCGCTACCCCTTCCTGCTTCTCCATGTGGGCACCAATGATACTGCCAAGAATGACCTTGAGTGGATCACTGCAGACTACGTGGCTCTGGGAGGAAGGATAAAGGAATTTAAGACACAAGTGGTCTTCTCATCCATCCTCCCCGTGGAAGGAAAAGGTCTGGGTAGAGACTGTCGAATGGTGGAAGTCAACGAATGGCTACACAGGTGGTGTCGGAGAGAAGGATTTAGATTCTTTGACCATGGGATGGTGCTCCAAGAAGGAGGAGTGCTAGGCAGAGATGGGGGTCCACCTAACAAAGAGAGGGAAGAGCATCTTTGCAAGCAGGCTGGCTAACCTAGTAAGGAGGGCTTTACACTAGGTTCACCAGGGGAAGGAGACCAAAGCCCTGAGGTAAGTGGGAAGGTGGGATACCGGGAGGAAGCAGAAGGAGTACGACAGGGGAGGACTTTTTCCAGTCCCTGGAAAAATCATGGAGCAGGTCCTCAAAGAATCAATCCTGAAGCACTTGCATGAGAGGAAAGTGATCAGGAACAGCCAGCATGGATTCACCAAGGGAAGGTCATGCCTGACTAATCTAATTGCCTTTTATGATGAGATTACTGGTTCTGTGGATGAAGGGAAAGCAGTGGATGTATTGTTTCTTGACTTTAGCAAAGCTTTTGACACGGTCTCCCATAGTATTCTTGTCAGCAAGTTAAAGAAGTATGGGCTGGATGAATGCACTATAAGGTGGGTAGAAAGCTGGCTAGATTGTCGGGCTCAACGGGTAGTGATCAATGGCTCCATGTCTAGTTGGCAGCCGGTATCAAGTGGAGTGCCCCAAGGGTCGGTCCTGGGGCCGGTTTTATTCAATATCTTCATAAATGATCTGGAGGATGGTGTGGATTGCACTCTCAGCAAATTTGCGGATGATACTAAACTGGGAGGAGTGGTAGATACGCTGGAAGGGAGGGATAGGATACAGAAGGACCTAGACCAATTGGAAGATTGGGCCAAAAGGAATCTGATGAGGTTCAATAAGGATAAGTGCAGGGTCCTGCACTTAGGACGGAAGAACCCAATGCACAGCTACAGACTAGGGACCGAATGGCTAGGCAGCAGTTCTGCGGAAAAGGACCTAGGGGTGACAGTGGACGAGAAGCTGGATATGAGTCAGCAGTGTGCCCTTGTTGCCAAGAAGGCCAATGGCATTTTGGGATGTATAAGAAGGGGCATAGTGAGCAGATCGAGGGACGTGATCGTTCCCCTCTATTCGACATTGGTGAGGCCTCATCTGGAGTACTGTGTCCAGTTTTGGGCCCCACACTTCAAGAAGGATGTGGATAAATTGGAGAGAGTCCAGCGAAGGGCAACAAAAATGATTAGGGGACTGGAACACATGAGTTATGAGGAGAGGCTGAGGGAGCTGGGATTGTTTAGCCTGCAGAAGAGAAGAATGAGGGGGGATTTGATAGCTGCTTTCAACTACCTGAAAGGGGGTTCCAAAGAGGATGGCTCTAGACTGTTCTCAATGGTAGCAGATGACAGAACGAGGAGTAATGGTCTCAAGTTGCAGTGGGGGAGGTTTAGATTGGATATTAGGAAAAACTTTTTCACTAAGAGGGTGGTGAAACACTGGAATACGTTACCTAGGGAGGTGGTAGAATCTCCTTCCTTAGAGGTTTTTAAGGTCAGGCTTGACAAATCCCTGGCTGGGATGATTTAACTGGGAATTGGTCCTGCTTTGAGCAGGGGGTTGGACTAGATGACCTTCTGGGGTCCCTTCCAACCCTGATATTCTATGACTTCTGCCTCATACTGAGAAGGAGGGAGGATCAGCAAGTTATCTAAGTGCCTATACACAAATGCAGGAAGCCTGGGAAACAAGCAGGGAGACCTGGAAGTCCTGGCACAGTCAAGGAATTATGATGTGATTGGAATAACAGAGACTTGGTGGGATAACTCACGTGACTGGAGTACTGTCATGGATGGATATAAACTGTTCAGGAAGGACAGGCAGGGCAGAAAAGGGGGAGTTACATTGTATGTAAGGGAGCAGTATAATTGCTCAGAGCTCTGGTATGAAACTGCAGAAAAACCTGAGAGTTTCTGGATTAAATTTAGAAGCGTGAGCAACAAGGGTGATGTCATGGTCGGAGTCTGCTATAGACCACCGGACCAGGGGGATGAGGTGGACAAGGCTTTCTTCCGGCAACTCACGGAAGTTACTAGATTGCAGGCCCTGGTTCTCATAGGAGACATGGGGCAGGGGAAGGGAGAAGGCACCTTCCTCATTCCTCCAGCCACTCGCTCTGCCCAATTGCTCTGGCCGTTGTTCGCCATGCCATTGTTCGCTCCATCGCTCCATCGCCCTGCACAGTCACCTTCTGCTGCCACCTGCCATTGTGACCTTTGTGCTCTGTTGAGGTTCCGTCAGCTCTCGGTGACGTCAGCTTTCAGTGGGGGAACCTCACTGCTAGTGCAGCCTGGGCAGGGTCTTCCACAGAAATGCTATCCTGCCGCAGGTCTAAGCACTTGGACCTGATTATCAGTGATTTTCGCTCTAGTGGTCACTTAACAAAACAAAAAATTCTCAGTGGAGCCTAATCAGCTCTAGCTTTAAACAGCAGAGGAGGACAGGTCAAATAGTGCCTGTGACTCCTTAGGCAAAGCCCACACCACCTAGCAAAACACCTGTCCCCACCCTCTCTGTCTCTCCACTGGCATCTGCTTTCCAAACCCCTTGCTTAGTGATGCAGTTCAGTGGAGGGGGACCAGTGCTTGCTTTGTAATGAAAAGTCCTGGGACTCAAGCAAGTTTTTTTTTTTTTTTTTACTTTCATGATTGATGTGTCAAGCTCAGAGGTCCCGGGACTATGAACTGCCAAGCCTAGATGTGCTGGGGCTCAAACTTGGCAAAAATTAAGCACTGAGGGTGACCCCCTCAATCAGGACAGGCTAAGTACAGTCCTGCTGCCCTTTACTCATACAATGAGAATAACAACATTTCATTACCTCTGCATTCAATACTAATGTGATTTTGTAACCCAACATCAGCCAAAATCGATCACTAGTGCTTCGCAACTCTGTCTGCTGGATACCTAGGCAGAATAGGTGTGTTCATGTAAACACAGTCTTGTCCTGAAGCCTTTCCCTCCCACCCCCAGTTCATAGTTAGTTGTCATGGGAGAGCTCATTCAGACTTTGCTTGCAAATCATAACTTGAAATTATTAGGTTGGCTAACACTGCCAAAACAAATATGACAAAACTACAGCTGTGTGAGGAAATGTCTTTGTTCATACTTTTCAAACCTATTATGCTTTTTCAAATACAAGTATTTTGTCACATACTGTATATGCTTTTAAAGTGTGTATTAATGTTTCAATTTCAATTCAAATTTCCAACCAATGACTAAATTGGCAACACTGCATGAGGTAACTAGTTCACCACAGGGGAGAGTGTTGGGGAAATTCAGTGGGTTGTAGGGAAATCCCTGAGACGGGGTTGGGCGCCAGTAAGAGAAATGGGTTGGGAGCCAGTTGGCTGGGTGGGGTGGAAACACTGAGATCAGATAAAAAACTGGGGGAATGGAGAAGACTGAGACTGGCTGGACATGGAGCCTGGAGTTAGGAACCTGTGTGTGTGTGTGTGGGTGGAACAGGGGCAAGGAGGAGGGGAGACAGATCTGACAAGGAGTTAGTGTGTGGGGCAGAACTGGGACTGGCTGTACAAAGAGACTAGGGAGAGGAGCCGTGGAGGGGAGACTGAGATTGGACAAGGAGCCTGGGGAGGGAGACTAGAATTGGGAGCCAGGAGGGATTAATGGGGTGAGACAGATTGGACAAGGAGCCAGGAAGATGGAAGTGGGATTGGCTGGGCAAGGAGACTGAGACTGGGAGTGGGGAAGGGGAGAAACTGGAAATTGATGGGGTGGGGGAAGAAGATTGGGTCTTGAGCAGTGGAGTGGGAGAATATGAGTGGCTGGGCAAAGAGACTGGGACTGGGATGAGAAGCCTGAGGAATGGAGTCTGGGATTATGCAGGCAAGATGAATGGACTGGGACAAGGCACCAGAGGGAGAGAAGAGGCAGGCTGGGAAAGGGCAGAAAAATCTATGCCCATTGGAGTACACGCCTTGCCCAAGCCTTGAACAGAACCAAAGATTCCTGAGTCTGTGAAACCCACTGGCAAAGTGTGAGTTGCATCCCTCTTTAGTGCTGGTTCACATGAAGTATAACAACCTACTCCTGCAGTCAGTTATTCCATCAGTTAGCCCAAGCGGCGGAGGTCTGTGCAGTGGAACTAAAGTTTCCAGCCTTGCTGATGAACCATGTAGGTGTCAATATGATGCCACAGGATGGAATTACTGTTTTTTCAGGATTTTTTTTTTTTTTGGAAACCTAGGAAATTACACACTCACAAATGACATTAAAGGAACATTATTAAGGTTACAAAGTCAAGCATTTAAAAGTTAGGAAATACCAGAATTAAGGATGTCTATGCAATCCTAGTGATGACGGCCACAGCAAAGTCCAGGGGGAAATTAATAATTCTGAATTCAGCACAGGGTTTGAATAGTGTGCAGTAAATAAGATGTGGCCACATATTGACCAATGAGGATAAAACAAAATATTGAATAGCTGCTCATTAAGGCCCGGATTTTTAAAGGTATTTAGGTGTTGCTGCGCTCATAGGCGCTGACTTCCCCTCTTTCCTGTGGGTACTCGACATCGATCCCCCTGGCCCCGCCCCCACTCCATCCCTTCCATGATGCTCTGCCTCTACCCCGCCTCTTCCAACTCCTTCCCCAAATGCCTGTCCCGGCCCTGCCTCTTCCCCGCCTCCTCCCCTGAGCACGCCACATTCCCGCTCCTTCCCGCCTCCCCCCGGGGCGTGCTAACACTGCCAAACAGCTGTTTGATGGTGGCTGGGCGGGAAACGCTGGTAAGTAGGCAGAGGAGTGGGGATGCAGCGTGCTCAGGGGAGGAGGTGGGGTGGGGTGGGGTGGGGGATTTAGGGAAGCTTGGGTGCTGAGAACCCACTAATTTTTCCCCATCAGTGCTCCAGGCCCAGAGCACCCATGGAGTCAGTGCCTATGGCCGCGCTCAGCATTGCAGTGCCTAATTGATTTAGGAGCCTAAATCTCATTTTCAAAAGGGTTTTAGTCACTTAAGAGCCTAAATCCCATTGATTATCTATGAGAGTTTGGCTCATAAGCACCTAACTCCCTGTTGAAAATGAGATTTAGGCTCCTAAATCATTAGAGGTTGCAATAGTGGTGCTAGATCAAATAAGCAGGGCCCTACCAAAGCACACCGTCCATTTTGGTCAAGTTCATGGTCGTAGGATTTTAAAAATGTCATGATTTCAGCTATTTAAATCTGAAATTTCAGGGTGTTGTAACAGTAGGGGTCCTGGGGCTGGGGGTGGGGAAGAGGGGTGTGTCGCAAGGTTATTGTAGTGGGGGTTGCGGTGCTGCTACCCTTACTTCTGCACTGCTGCTGGTGATGGCGCTGCCTTGAGAGCTGGGCAGCCGGAGAGCGGTGGCTGCTGGCCGGGAGCCCAGCTCTGAAGGCAGAGCCACCACTAGCAGCAGTGCAAAAGTAAGGGTGACACGGTGTGGTATTTCCAGCCTTACTTCTGTGTGGCTTCTGGCAAGGTGCTACCTTCAGAGCTGGGCGCCTGGCCAACAGCCACCCAGCTCTGAAGGCAGCGCAGAAGTAAAGGTGGCAATACCATCAGCCCCCTAAAAGAACCTAGTGACCCCCTTCCCAACTTCCCCAATTTGAGAAACGCTGGTCTCCCCCATGAAATCAGTATAGCGTAGGGTAAAAGCACACAAAAGACCAGATTTCATGGGTGAGGGGGAGACCAGATTTCACGGTCCGTGATACGCTTCTCATGGCCATAAATTTGGTAGGGCCCTATTAAGGCTTTCATCATTTTTCTGTCAGCTGAGGATCTGGCTCAAAGTAGCTGAAGGAAAGCTGCTCATGTTTTGTTTTTCATTTCAGATCTGGGCTGACCTTTATTGCTTTCTTATTCATTCGAAAGTATTTGCATACTACAGTGAAGCAGGTCACTTCCATAGTTTAGTGAGTAGCAACTTTTAATATTTCATAGATGGAAGTGTGTGGGGAGGAGCTGGGTTAGGGTTGGGGATTGGTTTTATTTGGGACCATTTGGTTTCACTTTGCATCGTGCAGGACCTTCACGGAGAAGGAAATTGACTCAAAAGAATACATTATTTTGATTGTGGTACTGCTAGCAGTATATAGCTGAGCTGAGATTGAACCACAGGACTTCTTAATGGGGTTATTTCACACTAGGCCTTCTGCTCCTCCATATCCTTGAAGGACGGAGTGGATCGTGCAGAGGAAAGCTAAGCCTGATATGTAGTGGAACGCTGCGTACAGTCTGGTCTATAGCAGAACACTGAGTAATCCTCTCCGAAGTACTGAGTTTAAGGGTGAAGAAAGAAAAGCAAAGGAACAAAAAGTTAGGGGTGAAAAAGAGCCTCAGATAAAGACAAAAATCTTTCTTTCAAGTGTGCTGCTCTTTTGAATGGTCATCTCCGCCGTTGAAAAAAAGTTTCTACACTAGTCTTCCTCCCCACTTTGAGAGAAACAAAATATATTTTTAAAATGAGTTTTATTCCTTGTAATAAAAGAAAGATCTATTATACTTTTTTGAAAGTTTATACAAATAGGTAGTTGGCACAACAAACCTCATGTTTTACTTAGTTGATAAATGATCAAGAAAGTTCCTAAACCGTGATGCATTTCCCCATAACCTGTGAGTATTGATTTTAGTACCCAATGAATCTGCTATTTGCAAGCACATTTCTTTATAACAGAATCTTTCTATAAAGTGTTGCCTAGTGGTTAGAACAAGTCACCAGACATCACGATTCCTGGGTCCTATTCTCATCTCTGTTACTGTCTTGATGTATATGACCTTGGGCAGATCACTTGCTTTGTGCCTCTCATCTATATATTATAGTGATATTTATCTGCTTCACTGGCGTATAGTGACTAGGCTTAATTAATGTTTCTGAAGTGCATTGAGGTCCTTTGGGAAAAGTGACAATATAAGTGCAAAAAGAAAAGGAGTACTTGTTGCACCTTTGAGACTAACCAATTTATTTGAGCATGAGCTTTCGTGAGCTACAGCTCACTTCATCGGATGCATACCGTGGAAACTGCAGCAGACTTTATATACACACAGAGAACATGAAACAATACCTCCTCCCAACCCACTGTCCTGCTGGTAATAGCTTATCTAAAGTGATCATCAAGTTGGGCCATTTCCAGCACAAATCCAGGTTTTCTCACCCTCCACCCCCCCACACAAACTCACTCTCCTGCTGGTGATAGCCCATCCAAAGTGACAACTCTCTACACAATGTGCACGATAATCAAGTTGGGCCATTTCCTGCACGAATCCAGGTTCTCTCACCCCGCTCCAAAAACACACACACAAACTCAATCTTCTGCTGGTAATAGCTCATCCAAACTGACCACTCTCCAAGTTTAAATCCAAGTTTAACCAGAACGTCTGGGGGGGAGGTAGGAAAAAACAAGGGGAAATAGGCTACCTTGCATAATGACTTAGCCACTCCCAGTCTCTATTTAATCCTAAATTAATAGTATCCAATTTGCAAATGAATTCCAATTCAGCAGTTTCTCGCTGGAGTCTGGATTTGAAGTTTTTTTGTTTTAAGATAGCGACCTTCATGTCTGTGATTGCGTGACCAGAGAGATTGAAGTGTTCTCTGACTGGTTTATGAATGTTATAATTCTTGACATCTGATTTGTGTCCATTTATTCTTTTACGTAGAGACTGTCCAGTTTGACCAATGTAAATGGCAGAGGGGCATTGCTGGCACATGATGGCATATATCACATTGGTGGATGTGCAGGTGAACGAGCCTCTGATAGTGTGGCTGATGTTATTAGGCCCTGTGATGGTGTCCCCTGAATAGATATGTGGGCACAGTTGGCAACGGGCTTTGTTGCAAGGATAAGTTCCTGGGTTAGTGGTTCTGTTGTGTGGTATGTGGTTGTTGGTGAGTATTTGCTTCAGGTTGCAGGGCTGTCTGTTGGCAAGGACTGGCCTGTCTCCCAAGATTTGTGAGAGTGTTGGGTCATCCTTTAGGATAGATTGTAGATCCTTAATAATGCGTTGGAGGGGTTTTAGTTGGGGGCTGAAGGTGACGGCTAGTGGCGTTCTGTTATTTTCTTTGTTAGGCCTGTCCTGTAGTAGGTAACTTCTGGGAACTCTTCTGGCTCTATCAATCTGTTTCTTCACTTCCGCAGGTGGGTATTGTAGTTGTAAGAAAGCTTGACAGAGATCTTGTAGGTGTTTGTCTCTGTCTGAGGGGTTGGAGCAAATGCGGTTGTATCGCAGAGCTTGGCTGTAGACGATGGATCGTGTGGTGTGGTCAGGGTGAAAGTTGGAGGCATGTAGGTAGGAATAGCGGTCAGTAGGTTTCCGGTATAGGGTGGTGTTTATGTGACCATTGTTTATTAGCACTGTAGTGTCCAGGAAGTGGATCACTTGTGTGGACTGGACCAGGCTGAGGTTGATGGTGGGATGGAAGTTGTTGAAATCATGGTGGAATTCCTCAAGGGCTTCTTTTCCATGGGTCCAGATGATGATGTCATCAATATAGCGCAAGTAGAGTAGGGGCTTTAGGGGACGAGAGCTGAGAAAGCGTTGTTCTAAATCAGCCATAAAAATGTTGGCATACTGTGGGGCCATGCAGGTACCCATAGCAGTGCCGCTGATCTGAAGGTATACATTGTCCCCAAATGTAAAATAGTTATGGGTAAGGACAAAGTCACAAAGTTCAGCCACCAGGTTAGCCGTGACATTATCGGGGATAGTGTTCTTGACGGCTTGTAGTCCATCTTTGTGTGGAATGTTGGTGTAGAGGGCTTCTACATTCATAGTGGCCAGGATGGTGTTATCAGGAAGATCACCGATGGATTGAAGTTTCCTCAGGAAGTCAGTGGTGTCTCGAAGATAGCTGGGAGTGCTGGTAGCGTAGGGCCTGAGGAGGGAGTCTACATAGCCAGACAATCCTGCTGTCAGGGTGCCAATGCCTGAGATGATGGGGCGCCCAGGATTTCCAGGTTTATGGATCTTGGGTAGTAGATAGAATATCCGAGGTCGGGGTTCCAGGGGTGTGTCTGTGCGGATTTGATCTTGTGCTTTTTCAGGATGAAAGTGATGAAGTGAGCTGTAGCTCACGAAAGCTCATGCTCAAATAAATTGGTTAGTCTCTAAGGTGCCACAAATACTCCTTTTCTTTTTGCGAATACAGACTAACACGGCTGTTACTCTGAGACCTGTCATTATGCAAGGCACTGCATTTAGCCGTATGGAGTGGAAATCTATCAACTGCATGAAAAAACTTGTACAGATACAGACAGACATCATCTTCCTTTCCAAATGCAAACAGATGGACATCGTACCAAAAGGACTGAAGGTAAAAAATCCATTACAATCTACATACCACACAGACTATGCTGACAGCTTGTGCCACACGCTCTCAAAGAAACTGCGGAATCACCTGATCAACATCCTCCGCAGCAAACAGGGAAAGATTAAGAATGAGCTCTCAAAAATGGATACTCTCATAAAAAACCAACCTTCAACACAAACTTCCTCGTGGCTGGATTTTACTAAAACTAGACAAGCCATTTACAACGCACACTTTGCTTCTCTACAAAAGAAAAAGGACACTAAGCTTTCTAAACTACTACATGCTACAAGGGGCCACAGCAATGGTTCCCTCAACCCACCTAGCAATATTGTTAACCTATCCAACTATACTCTCAGCCCAGCAGAAGCAGCTGTCCTATCTCGGGGCCTCTCCTTCTGCCCCTCCACCCCCACGAACATGATACAGTTCTGTGGTGACCTAGAATCCTATTTTCGATGTCTCCGACTCAAGGAATATTTCCAAAATACCTCTGAACAACATACTAATCCACAGAGGCCTCCCTACCAACACTACAGAAAGAAGGATTCTAGGTGGACTCCTCCTGAAGGTCGAAACAGCAGACTGGACTTCTACATAGAGTGCTTCCGCCGACGTGCATGGGCTGAAATTGTAGAAAAGCAGCATCACTTGCCCCACAACCTCAGCCGTGCAGAACACAATGCCATCCACAGCCTCAGAAACAACTCTGACATCATAATCAAAAAGGCTGACAAAGGAGGTGCTGTTGTCATCATGAATAGGTCGGAATATGAACAAGAGGCTGCTCGGCAGCTCTCCAACACGAGTTTCTACAAGCCATTACCCTCTGATCCCACTGAGAGTTACCAAAAGTAACTACAGCATTTGCTCAAGAAACTTCCTGAAAAAGCACAAGATCAAATCCGCACAGACACACAGGCCTATCAAAGAAAATAACAGAACGCCACTAGCCGTCACCTTCAGCCGCCAACTAAAACCCCTCCAACGCATTATTAAGGATCTACAACCTATCCTAAAGGATGACCCAACACTCTCACAAATCTTGGGAGACAGGCCAGTCCTTGCCTACAGACAGCCCTGCAACCTGAAGCAAATACTCACCAACAACCACATACCACACAACAGAACCACTAACCCAGGAACTTATCCTTGCAACAAAGCCCGTTGCCAACTGTGCCCACATATCTATTCAGGGGACACCATCACAGGGCCTAATAACATCAGCCACACTATCAGAGGCTCGTTCACCTGCACATCCACCAATGTGATATATGCCATCATGTGCCAGCAATGCCCCTCTGCCATTTACATTGGTCAAACTGGACAGTCTCTACGTAAAAGAATAAATGGACACAAATCAGACGTCAAGAATTATAACATTCATAAACCAGTCAGAGAACACTTCAATCTCTCTGGTCACGCAATCACAGACATGAAGGTCACTATCTTAAAACAAAAAAACTTCAAATCCAGACTCCAGCGAGAAACTGCTGAATTGGAATTCATTTGCAAATTGGATACTATTAATTTAGGATTAAATAGAGACTGGGAGTGGCTATTTCCCCTTGTTTTTTCCTACCTCCCCCCCCCCCCCAGACGTTCTGGTTAAACTTGGATTTAAACTTGGAGAGTGGTCAGTTTGGATGAGCTATTGCCAGCAGGAGAGTGAGTTTGTGTGTGCGTGTGTATGTGTCCCCGGGAAAAAGGGGGGGAGGGTGAGGGTGAGAGAGCCTGGATTTGTGCTGGACATGGCCCACCTTGATTACCATGCACATTGTAGGGAGAGTGGTCACTTTGGATGAGCTATTACCAGCAGAAGATTGAGTTTGTGTGTGTGTTTTTTGGAGGGGGGTGAGGGAACCTGGATTCGTGCAGGAAATGGCCCAACTTGATTATCGTGCACATTGTGTAGAGAGTTGTCACTTTGGATGGGCTATTACCAGCAGGAGAGTGAGTTTGTGTGTGTGTGTGTGTGGGGGGGGGGGGGTGGAGGGTGAGACAACCTGGATTTGTGCTGGAAATGGCCCAACTTGATGATCACTTTAGATAAGCTATTACCAGCAGGACAGTGGGTTGGGAGGAGGTATTGTTTCATGTTCTCTGTGTGTATATAAAGTCTGCTGCAGTTTCCACGGTATGCATCCGATGAAGTGAGCTGTAGCTCATGAAAGCTCATGCTCAAATAAATTGGTTAGTCTCTAAGGTGCCACAAGTACTCCTTTTCTTTTTGATAATACAGACTAACACGGCTGTTACTCTGAAACCTGTCAATATAAGTGCAAAGTATTATAATTCCTACTACTATTATAGAATTAGTATTCTCACCAAGAGCCAGATCCTGAGCCTACTGCAGTCAATGAGTTTTGTGATTGATTTAAGGGGGCAGTATTGGGCCCTTAACAGGGAAGCAAACAAGGTTGTAAAATGTGCAGGTTCAGAATAATATATGTGACCCTTCCTTTAGGCATATTCTGTTGCTTAGTAATAAATTCAAAAAAGAAATGTTTATAATTGAAAAATGACTCACTAAGAAGTCTTTAAATGGCTGTATGTGCCTGCTAGCAGTGGCAATCGTGTGTCAGACAGTCAGAAGATATTCATCAGAAATAATGATGAGTGAACAGAACATTTCTTCTAAATGAGAGTGCTCTTCCAAAGAGGAAGTGTAAAGTATGGAGTAATGCTGCAGCTACCTGACAGTCTGCTCGGTCCTCCTCTGTTGTGCAGGCAAACACAGTTTAAGGGAAATTCCCTGCAGGACTCGCTGAATCTTCAGGAATGGGGTCTGCACTTTTCGTTGATGTCTATTTTTGTAAAAAAGAAACTCTCTGCTCCATTTGTTTCAAATTTTCATTGACTTGCACCCTGTGTGTAAAAACTGCAATAGTATACCTGTGGTTATAAGGATAACCCTCTCCATTTATAAATAAATACATAGTCCTTTAGATATAAAGTCCTAAGCAGCAGTGTGGTTGAAGGAATTTGCCAATTATTTCCAATTTATTTTGTGGGGTGCAACACTTTTTTTTTTTTTCTAAATCCACAGTTAAAATTAAATTATTATATAGCAAGTACTAATTGCTCTGTGTGGAAATTATTCCAAATGATTGTTAAGCCCTATTGGACTATGAAATTTAGTCTTGCTGAGTCTTAGGGTTTTCCTTCCCTAATCATACCTTGAACTTTCTGTTAGGTTTGTACAGAAGCCTCTAGATTGAGTTCCAATTTATCTAGTTTTTTTAAAATTATTATCACAGAGCGCTTTTTATTTTGACTTGGAACTTTAGTCATCGTCACCATCTGAGTATCCTCATTTATTCTTCCTTTGGGGGAACTCTTTGACAACAAGTTGGATGGAAAATATGGGCCTGTTCTTCCTCCTTTGAAGTCGACGTGAGTCTTTCCATTGACTTCAAAGAGCTTTGGATCAGGCCCTTTGTAGTCCAGTCAGATGAATCTAATGTGGTGCACCTCAGTCTAGATTTTGCTTACTTCATTCTTTCCAGGGACACCAGCAATTTACCTATATGTGTTAGTACTGATTTTCTAGTGTTCTATAGGTTGTATCTCAGTGAATTCTTGATGAGCTATGGGAAAACCTCAGAAGGTTTATAGTTGAACTAGAAAGATTGGATGCTGTTTTGAAGTAAAATTCTTGGATCTGCCAAGTACAACAAGAAATTTGATTAAAATTTTGATTTCTTGTGATGTTTCTCTAACTTCCTGCTTTATTGAGTCAGGAATAGTGCCAGAATGCTCTGTTCTGTTCTGTTCCATTCTTTAAAGGTTTTTATATGTTTATATTATTAGAAAACGTGGGTCTGAGAAGGGTGCATTTTACTTGGAACAGAAGCTGGTGACACTAAGATGTTCCTGCAGGAGTTTGTTTGGACTGGTGTCTGAGAAAGCTTCATCTTCTGCACTGACAAGCCTGACCCTTATGGTAGAAAGCTCCATTTGCCAAAGAAGCAAAGTTGCCATGCTCCTCATCCCAGAGCATTAGGCAATCTTTTAGGTAGGCCTTAAGTGCCTTGAAGATAAGGACCAAGATCTTGAAGTTAACTCTATATTCTGTGTGAAGCCAGTGTAGGGAGAAGAGGACTAGTTTGATGTGCTTGCGGTAGCCTGTGTTGCTAAGATTTTCTGTAGTATTCTGTACTAGCTGGAGTTTCCTAAGGGCTCATGGCTGTGTGCCCAGGTACATTACATTGCTTTAATCCAGATAGGAGCACAGTTGCCAACTTTTATGCAGTAAATAAGCACCCTGACTGTCACAATAAGCCAAAAATCAAGCTAATGCCATTTCAAAACAAGGCCAAAACAAGCCAGTCCCTAAGAACTCCAACACTCCATGTGACTAGATCCCCCCAGTATACAGTCTGGGACTGTGGTGGGCCTGCTGTGCACCCCTGACTCTCTCCCCCCTTGCCCTGCTTGCTGGGAGCCAATAATAATAATAAAAAAAGCAACAAGCAACTCACAAGCCAATGAAGCCAAAAAACAAGCCCAATTTCTGCGTTTTTTCCACGGGTTTGACATGTCTGGATAGGAGGTGTCAAAGGCAGATATAACTGAGGGCAGATCATTGTCCACCAGGGATGGATATTTTTGGACCTGCCAAAAGTGTGAATGTTCAGAGTGCAAATAAAAAAATCCATTATTGAACTGAACTTTCCTACACCTTGGAACTAGCTCATCTGTGAAAATTGAGTGAGGGTTTGTGGTGGTGGAAATAGGTCTTATTTTATATGAACTGTTTCCCTTAAGGAGGGTCTTGTTGTTAAGGCACAGGACTGAAAGTCAGGAGACCTGTGCTGTATTCCTGGCTTTGCCATTGAGAATCCTGTGTGGTACTAGGGGAGTCACCTACCTTCTCTAGGTCTCACTTAATCCCTCTGTAAAATGGGGATAACAATACAGGGTGAAGCTAAATTCATTTGTGTTCTGAGATCCTGAAAATGCTTTATAAATGCAAATATTAAGCAGCCTTATCCTCTGGGAATTGCCTCTGAGGAAGGTGTTTATGGTAGGAGGTGTTTCTTGGCTCATTTATTTTGCAGACTTATTCCTAAATACATGCTGAACATTACCAGTCCTGAAACCGATATATATCTCCTTAAGTTATTTTTCTGCCTTTGAAGTATGCATTTACTGAAGGGAGAATATATTGTAGTCCAAAAATGGTGGGGAAAAAATGGTTCATGAAGGGATTATATAAAAGAGTTTGGTAAAGTTATACGGTGTGGACCTCCCAGATAAATACTTGTCTGGTGTGCTATGTGATACAGACAATAGTTCTAACTCTGGCCAGACAGCAGTTCTAACTCTGTGATATATAGAAAGTCAGCATAATGGAGTAATCAGGCAATCTGTACTCTCAGGAAATGTGCTGTACAGCGTACAATGGAAACTCTAGTACCAGATAAGGTACTATCTATTAAAACCATAGCAACAAAAACATAGCTTGATTGGTACTGGATGAGGAGAAATCTCTCTTGTATCATGCCATATGCTTTGCTGCTTGCAGAAGAAATTTGAATATAAAGGACACTTTGGGGCTATGTGAACCTGGAAAGAGTTGGTTTTTGCACTGATGCTGCAGTTTAGTTTGCACACAGTGGAAACAAACTAACCCATGTAGATTTCCTTGGAGCTTTGAGTGTAAGAAAAGAAACCCCATGCCACAATTTCTTTCTCCCTTCAGCTGCCCACTTGCCCCACCATGTCCCATCTCTGCCCCAGACACAAACACTCTCCCTCACCAACAAGCATCAGGACACCTGGTTTTTCTTTAGACGTTTTCTGGAGGGTGCATTAGTGTGCTCCCTCCCCGCCCCATTGTATGGTAGAGAATAGATGGAGAAAACACTGAACTGTGAAGGGCAGGGGGAGGGAAAGGCCCATAACAGTATGGTAACTAAGGAACTTCTGCAGACTTTTCTCAGTCCCAGCTCAGTAGAGCATTGCTTACTCTGGGATATTAGTAGGACAATACATCTTGCCCACTGGAAGACCCTGTAACAATTGGGGATGCAGTGGCTTATGGTCCCTTTTTTGAAAGACCCTTTAAAGGAAATGGGACCCACTGATGCCATGGAGGATGCCATGAGACTTGAAGATGAAGGGCTGGGGTGGAGGGCAGGCCATTGGAGTTGCCTGAAGATATTTAAGGCCGATGGGGAAAGTCCTGGGGCTCGGTGGAGGAGAATGAAGGAGAGCACCTATGGGAGAAGTTGTTTCCAGGTTTTGCAGCCAAGCAAACAACCTTATCCCAGGAACATTTCAAGGCTGGGCTGAAGTTTGCAAAACGACCAAAGAATGAGCCCAATTGCAAATTCACATTAATGAGAGATTTTTGCCCTGCTCTTGTGAACTTGATGTTTACCAAAGAATTGAAAGAAAATTAATTTTCTGTCTCATAAATTCTCCCTAAAAATATAAAAGAACCTTAGTGTGTCTATTGCAAAATTGGCAGATGACAGTTTATAACATACAATTAATTGAAGTAAGCCTTGAATTAACTCTACTTTATTGTTAGAAAACAAATCCGCATTTGAAGTGTGGATTTCAGAGGGCTGCTTTTTTATTTCTCATCAGAACAGTGGTTTGCTTTAGGAAGAGCCCCACAAACACTTTAAAAACTTTAAACAGAGCATCCCATATCATGAGTGAAAGGACATTGGTTCGCATTGTTAGGAAACATGACAGTTTTAGGGTTCTTTCATAAACACACTCTAATATACTTTAAATCAGTGTTTCCCAGTCTGCTGGGAAGCCCATGACAAGGAAGGGCCAACAAACTAGTTAAAGGTGCAGCGTGGGCAGAGGAGAGGATCAGTGGGGATGAATAAAGCTATAGGGCTCAAGATCCAATCCCACACTTTGTAAATGTGCTGCTCTGTTTGCAGGTGAAGTGGCAGATTGCTCCTTGGAAGCCACTTTCGTTCCCTGCTCCCATGTGGAAAGGAGGAGCTCACATGTACAGGGCTGCAGGCTCAAGAAACCTCCTCGTCTAGGAGTTTCTTCTGATATCATGGCACTCAGCTCAGCCTGGAGTGACAGTGGGGTGGATGCTCATCATTGCTAGCAGCATGTAGCTGGCTGGTGAGTGGAGGAATGAGGAGTGCGAGCAAGATGGATAAGGAAAAGAGTATGCAGGAAAGATGTAAAAAAGCAAAAGAGTAAGGAGGGAAGAAAAGAAGAGAGGTGGTAGAAGGAGCAGGCCTAATTCATTTGAATGGGAGGGGAAAAAGCAACAGATATTTTGCACATATTGTGGAAACTGCCTGTGACTACACAGTGAGTCAGCAGCAAAGCCAGGAACAGAGCTCAAGTTTCCTGACTCCAAGCCCAGTGTCCACACTCTTTCTTAGGACAAAATCCTTACTATTGGGGTTAGCTTCCTGATGGACACTTAAACTTCTTCAGGCCCCTTTTTTTAAATTAATATAAGGTGAAGCTGGGCTACATTCCTTGTATGTGAAAAGATCAGCAGAGTGATGGAGATTAAATATGCCATTTTGTCTGATTCTGCAAACTTTACTCATGTGAGCAGTCCTTAATCAGGCGCGTAATACTGTTGAAGTCAATGGGACTAGTTGCATGAATGAGGACTACTTACAGCAGTGAAATTTTGTAGGAATGAAGACTTACATAAGAGCCAGAAATAAATTAAATAACATGTAGCCCCTAAAGTAAAATATTTTAAAATATTTTTCTGGTCAGACTTGGAATATTTTCCATGAAATGGTATTTATGGTAATTTCTGTGGTACGTGGCTGTCTCTCTCAAATCTCTCCATTTGGAAGCATGCTGTGTTGAAGATTGTATATCTTGTGTAGCTTTGCTCCACAGTATATCCAAGGCTTAATTTCTACCTCTGTAATGCATTTCTCAGTTTGTAACCAAATGACAAATTGAGCTATGGAGCAGGAAACTGAGAGACAGACAGTTTGAGGAAGATGATTTTTGCAAACAAATTATGATTCTACTTGAGTCTTTGAGTCTCTTCTTTCCTTCTTTCTAATCTCTGTTTGTTCCACTATATTAACTTGCAAAGATGTTTTACTTAAAATAAAAGAAGGGTTATTCAAAATGAACAAAAAATTGGAGCCATGCTTCTGCTGTTTTTCAGACAAAGCTCCTGTTGAGTTGCTTTTTTTTTTTATTCGGTTTACTTACCCTTTTAAGGATCAGAACTGTCCTATATTTACCTTCAATTTGCATTACATTGTATTTCATGTTTTACTCAGATGGGAAAAAATATCCTGTGATACCTGCAGCAGTCAATTTGGTGATACTTTTTTGTTGCATTTTGAAAGTTTTACATATAAACCCCACATAGGGTCAGACCAATGGTCCATCTAGCCCAGCATCCTGTCTTCCAACAGTGGCCACTGGCAGATGCTTCAAAGACAATGAATAGAACAGGTGATCATCCCTTGTTGTCCAGTCCCAGCTTCTGGCAGAGGTTAGGGACACCCAGAATATGGGGTTGCATCCCTGACCATCTTGGCTAACAGCCATTGATGGACCTATCCTCCATGAACTTATCTAAGTCTTTTTTTGAACCCATTTATACTTTGGCTTTCATAACATCCCCTGGTAATGAGTTCTACAGACTGATTGTGTGTTGTGTGAAGTACTTCCCTTTGTTTGTTTTAAACTTGCTGCTTATTAATTTCATTGGGTGACCCCTAGTTCTTATGCTATGTGAAGGGGTTTATAACACTTCCTTAATCACTTTCTCTACTCCATTCATGATTTTATTGTACCTCTATCATAACCAACCTTAGCTGTTTTTTTCTAATAATTTTTGTTGCCCTTCTCTGCACTTTTTCCAGTTCTAATATATATATATATATATTTTTTTTTTTTGAGAGGGGGTGACCAAAACTGCACACAGTATTCAAGGTGTGGGCATACCATGGATTTATATAGTGGCATTATTATATTTTATGTTGCATTATCTATCCTTTTCCTAATGGTTCCTAACATTTTGTTAGCTTTTTTGACTGCTGCTACACATAAAGTCGATGTTTTCAGAGAATTATCCATTGAATTCAATGAGGATAGGCTCAGCTTGTTTGTTTTGACCTTGTACTTCTAATGTTTTCATTTCATGCCAGTACAAACTCCCATGCTACCTGTGGTTTTGTGAACTTTTATAAAGAATGCCCTTATTGCTGCACTTATATGGGATGACGTTCATCTTCTTTCTGCAAGGGCACCACATCTTTTAATTCTAACTACAATACATGTGCACAACTGCAAAAAAAGCTAATCAAGCCCGTCAATAAAAAATATGATCCAACTTTTAAAATTGTTCTTGCAAGGCTGAATTTGATTAAAATCCCTGACATTTTTTTAAACCGCAGCTTGTATGTACTTCAGTCAAATAATTTTGTAATTAGGAAGTTAATTATAAAAGAGACAGATTGGGTATGATGATTCTGCTTGTTCTAAATAAAAATTATTTTTGTGGTTAGGCTAGTTAAGTTTGGAACCGAATGTTTGGGGGCTTATCCAGAATGAACCACTAAGCATCTGGCCATTTGACTACCTTTAGATAAGAAGCTGAAACTGACATTCTAGCTGCGGATGTAATAGAATCATAGAAATGTAGGGCTGGAAGGGACCTCAACAGGTCATCAAGTCCAGGCCCCTGCACTGAGGCAGGACCAAGTATACCAAGACCATCCTTGACAGACGTTTGTCCTACGCGTTCTTAAAAATCTCCAGTGATGGGGATTCCACAACTTCCCTTGGATCTTAATTACCCTTATCGGTAGAAAGGGTTTCCTAATATCTAACCTAAATCTCCCTTGCTGCAGATTAAGCTGATCACTTCTTGTGTTACCCTCAATGGGCATGGAGAACAATTGATCCCCACCCTCTTTATAACAGCCCTTGACTCGGAGGTGCCCAAATTTTCCTGTCACGCCCCCCCCCAGTAATGGAATCTATCTCACCCCCCCCCAGCATTACTGCGCCGTTGGCTCAGCAGAGGAGCTTATGCTGACGATGGAACTGGGGGCAGAGTTGGGGCTAGAAAAGGAGCCGTCCTGGGGATGGAGTGGGAGTGAGGGCAGAGGTGTGGCCAGGGCTGGAGCCGTGGCCAGAGCTCGGTGGCGCTCCCTCCCTGCCCCCCGGGGGGGCTGGCCCTGGCTCCTCCAAATGCCCCCCAAACTTTCCTTTGTGCCCCTTAGGGGGATGCAGCTATAGTTTGTCAAAGTGCATTGCAAGGCAAAGTGTAAAGAAGATAATCCCAATTCATAACGCTACGCTGAGGGTGTTTTGGAAGAGGGGGGTTTAAATCATTCTTTGAAAACTTAGTACAATTGTTGGGCCTGGTTGTGTGAGATTCTCAGCACCCTTAGCTCCTACTGGTTTTCTTGGGAGCTGTGAGAGTTCAGCACTTCACTTCAGATTGTTATCAAGCATCTTCATAAGGCTGCTAGTAAACGTCTCTTAAAAATCTATGCTTCAATAAATTGACTGTAATGTACCTGTTTTCCTGTTAGAGTAAGACTTCATAGTCACTTGCATTTGATTCCTTTTTTTCATGGCATTGTCTGCCAGGGTGGACTTTTGACGACATTTAGCGAGCATAATTGATAAAGCTCAGATGAGTGTCTGGATTTGTTGGCTCCGCTGTAGCGTTGGAGGTGTAAGAGACAATTTATTAACAGAATGGTTTGGCTGCATCCCCCTCAATATGGTTAGTGACCTCGGCCAGATTTGTTTGCTTAAACTGTTAATTTGAAACATAATATCTGGCAATGCAAAGAAATATTTTGGCCAGTAAACTTTTTTTTTTTTTTTTTTTTTCAAACTGCTTCGGGAAGAGAGACCTAATGAATCATCTAAGTATTACACAAAACTGGTTACCACATAGGCCCGATAGAAAACAGGCTTGATTGGCAAGATGCTATTGTATTCTCATGATCAAAATGAAAAACATATTCAGAAGTTACCACATTGCTGTATTCTCAAGTTACTTTAAAGCATAATTTTAGTTTATATAATACCATGGTATCTGCATTAGAGAGCAGGGAGGTTACATTACCTAGTGGTTACAGCAGGGGACTGGGATTGAGCATTGGATTCCACAGTCAATTCTGTGTCTCAGATTTTCCACAATAAAATTTACCTGTGTAAAAGCAATTTTATGCTCTTGGAAGAAAGCTACTTTATAAATGGAAACCATTATTACTGCTAATAAAAGGATTTCAGCATGGTTCTCTTTGTAAATATACTAGAAAATCACTACTTTTTTTTTTTTTTAAGATCTTGTGTATCAGAACAATACTAAGCACTTTACATTTTTATAAGCACTTGCCAAATGTTAGCTCGGGAATTCAAGCGGCAAATGAAATTTTAACTACTGTCTGGCATGGAGAAACGAACATGTTTTCATTTGCACTCCGCTCCCATTGACTTTTCTGGGTGCTGCACGCTTGTACTGGATCTGAGGACAAAATTTGGCTTACACTATTTATTTGTGTTTTCAATCACTCGGGGGAAGGAGGAGAGAAGATAGGTTGGTGCAATACTTTCCTGACACAGAAGAACCGCTGCCCAAAAGTCATGAGATTGTTAAAGATACTTTCTTTCACTGAATCACATACTATTTGTTACTGAGGAGGGAAAAAATTCTGCTTTATGCCATGGCAGGGCACTGCAGCATATACAAAGTATTCAGGTTACAGACTAGTTAACAAGGAAGAAATTCTACTCTGTTTATTCCGATCTGTGTCTTCCTTTCAAAATACTTGTGTTCACTTTTTTTTCTTCTCACCAAAACCTATATTTATAAATTAAACTTATGCAGAAAGTGTGAGCCCCTGATTCTGCAAACATTTGCCCACACACTTAACTTTATTCACACATGAGCAGTCCTATTGATTTTAATAGGAATGTTCCTATGGATAACATTAACCATGTGTGTAAGTTGCTTCCAGGAGGAGAGCCTAAATGTGTTTATTATCTAATTTTGCATGGCATTTACCTAGTTTGCTGGAGAAAAATACTTTGCATAGAACATGAACTAAAGAAAAAACTATGAGTATACTTTAAAATGCATGAAAATTGTAGAACAAGTTTTTAAAATAAGATGTAAAATAAACTCTATTTTTTTTATATTTAATTCAGTTGAGTAATGTTTATTTGTCAACATATGGTTTTAACGTGGTGAGATTTTCCAGTGTGGGCAACCTCATGCTCTCTCTTCTTGGATCCAAGAAAAAGTGATCTAAATATGGTTGCCTACGTGTTAGGGCTTTATGTTGTGAGGTGCTAAGTGCCTTCAACTCCCGAGTTGAGGACTCCTAGATCCTCTATTGTTTTTTGTGGTTTTAAGTAAATTTTGTCATTCTGCTGTTTGCTGTTAGAGGTTTCTAGAATTAGTTTTGATCTGGGAAATATGAAATAGTGAAGTTTATATCTGCCAGGTATCGAAGTAATATGAAAAATTGTCTGGTTGACCTAAAATATCACTCACCTCTGTAAGAGTCATAGCTCAGGGCTGGTATTTTAAGTTATGAAATACATATTAAGGGCAGGATCTAAAGCTGTCTTTTGACTTCACTGGGGTTTGGATCAGTCCCTACATGAAAATGTGAAGTATGTTTTTTCATGCTCATAAGTAGCTTCTCAAAAGTATGACCCAAACTGTAGTTTCAGGATATATTGTTTTAGCGAATTATTATTTTGTTTGCTGATTAAAGTCTCAATTATGTTAATCCTTGAATTTAATATTTTGTCTTTCCAGCTGACCGCTTTACCATGTGTCCTGAGAATTACAGTTATGTGGGTTGCACCCTTATCTCCAGATCTTGGTCCACACCAGAACCAGGGTAGTCGCTCTGTGTAGGAGCGGGTGGAGGAGAGAAGTTTTGGGAAACCCACGCCTCATACATCCTATGGAGACCAGCTTTGTGCAACTTACTCTGCATCCTCATGGGACTTGGCTTTGGAAGCAGGTTAGGGAAGGAAAGGGCCTGGGGCTGGTAGATCCATTGTTATGCAAATCCCTGGGGGTTGCAGCAGGAGCTACTGTAATCTCAAGGCTGCACCAGTGTCTATGAAATGACTCTTCCATCTCTCTGCAGTCTGATGGGATGGTTTGTTTTCTTTTCATATGCACAGAAACCCTGTACAAGAAATTTGGCTACTAGGACTTGGAGCAGGGGTAGAGGCAGGATTTCCCCATAATAAATTAGATGATCCGGGAAGGAGAAACAGAAAAATAGGGCTAAAACAATTAAAAGTGTGGATGAGTTTTTTCCCTACAGGTGCAGCTTAACAAATAAAGGATATTTCACCAGGAATGGCATAATCCTTTCTTCTCTTGAACGAAAGCATGATGGAGAGGGAGACGGGAGAAGTATTCTGCTGCTGTTCTTTTCCTTGGTGTATGTACCTTTCAAAGTTCAGGTTTAGTCTTTCCAAATCTTCACAATGGTGACATGCTAGAAAGATGATCTAGCTATGTTCAAGGGGTGGTTGTGCGCCTGCAAAACGAACTCCCGGTGACATCAAGCGACTGAAAAACTGCATTTGTGTTCTGCAGCAACATTTTTCTTGACTTTTCAGTTGAAAGGACCATTCATAGGAGTGATTGCTCTAGGAAGGAGGATAAAACAGGAAGGAAAGTATTTAAGCTTCCCCACTGTGAAATATGAAGCGGGGGGGAGAGGGTGTAGCTCCCTTTTATGGACACCCAGCCAGCCACTTAGCTATAAAATCCCTGTTAGTAGCTGTTCTCTACTTGCTTTACCTGCAAAGGGTTAAAAAAGCCATAGGTAAAAGGAAGGGAGTGGGCACCTGACCAAAAGAGAGAATAGGAAGGCTAGAACTTTTAAATATTGGGGGAAAAAACTCTCTTTTTTTCTGTCTGTTGTTGTTCTCCAGAGAGAAGAGAGACAGAGTAGCAATGCTGTAAAAAGCTTTAAACCAGGTATGAAAAAATCATCAAATCATACCTAGAAACTACTTATCTAAAACTCCAGATATGTAAGTAAATCAGGGAATGTCTAGGAAGACACGATTAGGTTTATCTTTTATTTCTTTATGGCTTGTGGACTCCTCTGTGCTAACCCCCAAATGCTTTTGTTTTGCTTGTAACCATTAAGCTGGACCTCAAGAAAATTGTTCTTGATGCTTAATTAATATATTTGCTCTTTTTAAATCTAGCAATAGCCTAAGTTCCAGATGTATTTTCTTTCTTTTTGTTTTTAATAAAATTTACCTTTTTTAAGAACAGGATTGGGTTTTTTGTGTCCTAAGAGGTTTGTGCATATGTTGTTTAATTAGCTGATGGTAACAGCTGATTTCCTTTTTTTTCTTTCTCAGCTCTTCCCCAGAAAGGGGTAAAAAGGCTTGAGGGTACCCCACAGGGAGGAATTCCCAAGTGCGCCTTCCTGGGTCTGAAGGGGTTTCTTTGCACTTGGGTGGTGGCAGCATCTACCTAAAGGTCAGAGAAAAGCTGTAACCTTGGGAATTTAATACCAACCTGGAGCAGCCAGTATTAATTTTTAGAATCCTTGCGGGCCCCCACCTTCTGCATTCAAAGTGCCAGAGTGGAGAATCAGTCTTGAAACCCACCAATTAGTCAATGCACCAGTGGTTAGTACTGCAAAGCTGCCACGTGGAAAAAGTATTTGGGTTTACAGACTGGTTTAACCCGTGCCAGTGCTCTGTGCTTTAGTAACTTTAATCTCTCCAGAGTGGTACCATAATACTTGTCAGGGTGCTTTCTTCTCAGAGAGTGCTTGCATGAAAAGTGGTACATGATTGAGAAGCCTTTCTGTTTTGTGTTTTCCTTCTCCTGTTTGTGTATAATTGTATTTAGGTAATTGTCTGATTTTTTTGAAAAAATCCATCCATTAATCCTCCATGATTCTATAATTTATTTAAAATGAAGGTCTGTAATTAGAAACCTACTATGTCCCTTTAACTCTTATCCTGCAGCCAAGTCATTATGGGTTTGTTAGCTCTGATGTGTTCCTAGTCCAATAGGGCTGAGCTGGATCAATACTTGAGAGACCTCTAAAAGTGCATTGCGGTGAGGCAGGAAGTGGCCCTGGTGATTCAGTAAATAGCAGTCTGTCCTCTTTCTTAGTATTGAACTACTCCCTCAGCATGAAGTTAGAGGGGACAGTCACTTTTTTATTTTAACTAAGACATAGAGCAACAATGTCCTGACCAATCGTGGCCATTAAAGATCCAATAACATTTTTGAAAAATAGCGGTGCCAACCCTGTGTCTTGGCCAAATGTGGCTTGAGATCTGCCTACTAAAATTCTCTCTGCAGTTTCCATTGGAAACAGTAGTACTTTTCACTTCTTTTCCTGAATGACTCAGCAGTTCTGCTGTGAATTGTGAAACAATTGCCATATTGCACCTCAAACTTGGCCTGCATTTCTTGATTGTTTGAAATGATCCCTTTTATTAATTTGTTTGCAAAATGCTGTATTGTAGAAAAGGCATGTGAACTTGCAGTCTGGTTTGGGATCCGTTGGCACTGAAGTTTCTATATAAATGTAAGATCATTGTCACTTCCATTCAGATCATAAAATGTGGAAATAGGACCCTGTGGATGGGCCCCAAATAAAATTAATAGGGCTTCCTGTGGATGGAATTGCCCTCCATCCCACCCCCATGGCTCTCTTTGCAGAACCAGAGCTCCAGACATTTTTGGTTTGCCATACGAAGTTGAATAAACCTCAGATTACAACACCGAACCATACTTACTCACTCCAAAGATACACAAGCTAAAACAGATGCAATGGCGACTAAAAGGGATGTTCCAACTTCTTTATATCTAGTGCAGAGGACTATTCAAATGCTCATATCTAAAGGCTAGATTTTGCTCTCAGTTATACTGGAGTAAATCCATTGAAGATTTACAATAATGTATCTCAGATCAGAATCTGGGTCACAGTGACGATTCTTTGTAGTATTAGCCCTAGATCAGGCAGACGCGAGCCAAATCTGGATGGCCAGATGCTTTTGAGTGGACTGTGAAATCTTTTTATTTACTTATTATTATTATTATTTATTATTAATTATCATCATTGTTGTTTTTTATTATTTTTCTCTGGAATCAGGACCTTGACTAGACCTTGACCAAGAAATTTGGACCTTTTCAAAAAATAACTGAATACCCCTGTCCTAGAGAGTAGGGCATATGGCATTTGTACTTTGATAGCCATTCTTTTTATGTACATTTTAATATATCTAAGCATTTTTTTAAATGTCATGCTCCACATTACTTTCCATGTTTTATTATAATATTTCACAGAAGGAAATGATGATCATACTTAGAACACACAAATAGATTTATATTGAAACTAGCAGATATTCACTGATCACACTGCAGAATTATTACCAGATACAGGGACAATTTGCAATGATGGATATTCTGTAATAGTATTTGAGGTAGAAATCTAATAAAAAATGTGATAAATGCATTCATCTGAATTACAATGCAGAGAAATAGTGACAGATACAAAGTACTGCTAAATACAAAGGTTAATATCAGAAATATTGAAAGGATATCTGTGGCAGCCTTCTGTCATTTCTGGGCTAAGACTGTTACTACAGAATATAATCTTCACATCATTGCATGCTAAACTCCATCAACCACAGCAGGTAGAATACAAGTACATAAGCTATATTCGCTACTATGAGCAAAATAAAATTAAGAAAAATTATTGAAATGGAAAACTTTCCATTTTTTGCAGGTGTCTTGATATGGAAAATGTGCTTACAATAATTAAATTTTACTATCTAACCCCTTTAACCTCAAGGTCTGTCTTGAAAAGGAAATATTCTGCTGAATGAGTCCATACAAATTCTCCTTGAGACGTGGCTCCTGCAATACTCTCTCTTCATTTCAGCAGTTATTTTTAATACCCAACAAAATCTTGAAGCGCTTTGTTTTATTTGATGCGGATAATGAGGTATATAAATTAATGAACCACAGGTTTTCTAGCAATGATGTCCTAAGTAGTGTGGTAATACAGTTGCTGTAAATCCATAACTCTGTGTCAGGGCTGGCCAAACTTACTGATTCTCTGAGCCACATACAATAATCTTTAGAAGTTCAAGAGCTGGGCATGCCTGGCAGGGCTCAGGGCTTCAGCCCTGCCGCGGGGTGGTGGGGTTAGGGGCTTCTGCTCTGTGGGGAAGGGGGTCTCAGGTCTTCAGCCCTGCGGGTGGTGCCTGCCGGGGCTCAGGGTTTCAGCCCCACTCTTGCTGAAGCTCCGAGCCCTGGCAGGTGCCTCCCGCGGAGCAGAAGCTAAAAAACTGCCCCCCATCCCAGTCTGGTAGGTGGCGAATGCTGGGGGAGGGGTGCGTGGACATTAACTGTAAAAGAGCTGCATGCAGTTTGTGAGCCACAGTCTGGCCATCCCTACTCTATATCCAGTGATAAATACTGGAGAGACAGGCCTGGCTGAATAATTGAATAATTAAATGAGGCAACCTCAGAGTTCCTGGAACTAGGTATAAAGACATGTCTTTTAAGCCACCTTGTTGTATTCTGAGAAGTCCAGCGCTGCTGCAAGCTGGTTTAGCCCAGATCCTCTAAGGCTTAGCGCCTAAGCCCTGGTCTACACTATGAGTTTAGGTCGAATTTAGCAGCATTAGATGGATTTAACCCTGCACCCGTCCACACAACAAAGCCATTTTTTTTACTTAACGGGCTCTTAAAATTGACTTCTGTACTCCTCCCCGATGAGGGGATTAGCGCTGAAATCGACGTCACTGGGTTGAATTTGGGTTAGTGTGGATGCAATTCGACAGTACTGGCCTCCCGGAGCTATCCCACAGTGCTCCATTGTGACCACTCTGGACAGCACTCTCAGCTCAGATGCACTGGCCACGTAGACAGGAAAAGCCCTGCGAACTTTTGAATTTCATTTCCTGTTTGGCCAGCGTGGCAAGCTGATCAGCACAGGTGATGGTGCAGATCTCATCAGCAGAGGTGACCATGGAGTCCCAGAATTGCAAAAGATCTCCAGGGTGGACTGAACGGGAGGTACTGGATCTGATCGCTGTATGCAGAGACAAATCTGTGCTATCCGAACTCCATTCCAAAAGACGAAATGCCAGAATATTTGAAAAAATCTCCAAGGGCATGCAGGACAGAGGCTATCACAGGGACCCGCAGTAGTACTGCGTGAAACTTAAGGAGCTCAGGCAAGCATCCCAAAAAACCCAAAAGGCAAATGCCTGCTCGGGGTCAGAGCCCCAGGCATGCCGCTTCTATGATGAGCTGCATGCAATTCTAGGGGGTGCCCCTACAACTACCCCACACCTGAACATGGACTCCTGCAAGTGGAGAATCTCATGCAACAGGGAAGAGGATTTTGGGGATGAGGAAGATGATAGCACACACCAGGCAAGCGGCGAAACCATTCTCCCCAACCACTAGGAACTGTTTACCCTCCCAACCTGGGCTCCCGGACCTTGAAGCCGGAGAAGGCACCTCTGGTGAGTGTACCTTTGAAAATATAATACACGGTTTAAAAGCAAGTGTGTTTAATGATTAATTTTCCCTGAAGACTTGGGATGCATTCGTGGCCAGTACAGCTACTGGAAAAGTCTGTTAACGTGTTTTGGGATGGAGTGGAAATCCTCCAGGGACATCTCAATGAAGCTCTCCTGGAGGTACTCCCAAAGCCTTTGCAAAAGGTTCCTGGGGAGGGCAGCCTTATTGCATCCTTCATGGTAGGCCACTTTACCACGGCAGGCCAGTAGCACGTAGTCTGGAATCATAAGAAAGCATGGCAGCGTGTGGTCCCGGTGTTTGCTGGCATTCAAGCAACATCCGTTCTTTATCTCTCTGTGTTATCCTCAGGAGAGTCATGGTCACCTGGTGGAAATATTAAGGAGACATTCAGAGGTGGCCGTTCCTGCTGGGCTGTTTGCCTGTGGCTGAAAAGAAATCATCCCTGCTGTTAGCCACACGGTGGGGGGAGGGCCAAAGCGATCATCCCGGAGAATTGGGTGTGGGGAGGTTTAGTTGGGTGTGTTTTGCATGTTAATCTGAAAACATCAGCCCCTCCTTTTAAATGGCCGATATGTCTTTTTCAGTTTTACTCTCCCTTTTTTTCCTCCCACAGCTGCAAATGTTTCAACGCTGCCACGAGCATCTTCATCCCAGAGGCTAGCGCAAATAAGAAGGCGAAAAAAAATGCACTTGCAATGAAATGTTCTCTGAGCTCATGCAGTCCACCCAAACTGAAAGAGCCCAGCAGAATGCGTGGAGGCAGACAATGGCAGAGTCCAGGAAAGCACAAAATGAATGTGAGGACAGGTGGTGGGAGCAACAGGATAGGTGACGGGATCAAGAGGAAAGGTGGCGGCAGCATGATGAGAGGAGGCAGGATGCAATGCTGAGGCTACTGGAGGATCAAACTGATGTGCTCCAGCGTATGGTTGAGGTGCAGGAAAGGCAGCAGGAGCACAGACCGCCACTTCAGCCACTGTGTAACTAACCGCCCTCCTCCCCAAGTTCCATCACCTCCTCACCCAAACGCCCAAGAAGGTGGGGTGGGGGCTCTCTGGGCACCCAACCACTCCACCCCAGAGGACTGCCCAAGCAACAGAAGGCTGGCATTGAATAAGTTTTGAAGTGCAGTGTGGCCTTATCCTTCCATCCTCCACCACCCCACCCGGTGCTTCCCTGCTCCCCCACCCCTCCCGGGCTACCTTGGTAGTTATCCCCCTATTTGTATGATGAATTAATAAAGAATGCATGAATGTGAAACAACAATGACTTTATTGCCTCTGTAAGCAGTGATCAAAGGGGGGAGGGGAGGGTGGTTAGCTTACAGGGAAGTAGATTGAACTAAGGGGGCAGGTTTTCATCAAGGAGAAACAAACAGAACTGTCACACCGTAGCCTGGTCAGCCACGAAACTGGTTTTCAAAGCTTCTCTGATGTGCAGCATGCCCTGCTGTGCTCTTCTAACCGCCCTGGTGTCTGGCTGTGTGTAACCAGCGGCCAGGCGATTTACCTCAACTTCCCACCCCGCCATAAACGTCTCCCCCTGACTCTCACAGATATTGTGGAGCACACAGCAAGCAGTAATAACAGTGGGAATATTGGTTTCGCTGAGGTCTAAGCGAGTCAGTAAACTGCGCCAGCATGCTTTTAAACGTCCAAATGCACATTCTACCACCATTCTGCACTTGCTCAGCCTGTAGTTGAACAGCTCCTGACTACTGTCCAGGCTGCCTGTGTACGGCTTCATGAGCCATGGCATTAAGGGGTAGGCTGGGTCCCCAAGGATAACTATAGGCATCTCAACATCCCCAGCGGTTATTTTCTGGTCTGGGAAGTAAGTCCCTTGCTGCAGCCATTCCCACAGACCAGAGTTCCTGAAGATGCGAGCGTCATGTACCTTTCCTGGCCATCCCACGTTGATGTTGGTGAAATGTCCCTTGTGATCCACCAGTGCTTGCAGCGCCCTTGAAAAGTACCCCTTGCGGTTTATGTACTGGCAGCCGTGGTGGTCTGGTCCCAAGATAGGAATATGCATTCTGTCTATGGCCCCACCACAGTTAGGGAATCCCATTGCAGCAAAGCCATCCACTGTGACCTGCACATTTCCCAGAGTCACTGGGAAAGCAGCAGCTCAGTGATTGCGTTGGCTACTTGGATCACAGCAGCCCCCACAGTAGATTTGCCCACTCCAAATTGATTCCTGACTGACGGGTAGCTGTCTGGCATTGCAAGCTTCCAGGGGGCTATTGCCACTCACTTGTGAACTGTGAGGGCTGCTCTCATCTTGGTATTCTTGCGCTTCAGGGCAGGGGAAAGCAAGTCACAAAGTTTTGTGAAAGTGCCCTTACGCATGCAAAAGTTTCACAGCCACTGGGAATCATCCCAGACCCGCAACACTATGCGGTCCCACCAGTCTGTGCTTGTTTCACGGGCCCAGAATAGGCTTTCCTTGGCATGAGCCTGCCCCATTGCCACCAGGATGCCCAAATTGCTGGGGTCTGTGCTTTGAGAGAAGTCTGTGTCCATGTCCTCATCACTCTCGTCATCGTGCTGCCATCGCCTCCTCGTCTGCTTTTGCAGGTTCTGGTTCTGCATATACTGCACGATAATGTGTGAGGTGTTTACAATGCTTATAACTGCCGCAGTGATCTGAGCGGGCTCCATGCTTGCCGTGGTATGGCGTTTGCAGGAGAGCAGAGCTGCAGGGGAAGCGGTGATTGGATGACCAGTTTTGCAGGCCTATTGCACAGTCTGCTGCCAGGACACAACAGCTAAGCTGGCTGCACGCTCGCCCTGGTATGGCGAGACAAGTGCAGCCAGGCAGAGTTGCAGTGGAAGCGGCCTTGCAAGATCACCAGCGAGAGCAGAGTTTCAGCGGAAGCGGTGGATGATGATGATGGTTTGCAGACCACCTGCACTGGCTGCTGAAAGCAGTATGGCACCCTCATGGAAAAAAGGTGCAAAACGATTGTCTGCCGTTGCTTTCACGGAGGGAGGGGCAACTGACGACATGTACCCAAAACCACCCGCAACAATGTTTTTGCCCCATCAGGCATTGGGAGCTTAACGCAGAATTCCAATGGGCGGTGGAGACTGTGGGAATTGTGGGATAGCTACTTACAGTGCACTGCTCCGAAAGTCAATGCTAGCCTCAGTACTGTGAACACACTTCGCTGACTTAATGCTCTTAGTGCATTACTGTGGGGACACACACAATCGACTGTATAAAATCGCTTTCTAAAAAGTTGACTTCTATAAATTCGACCTAATTTCGTAGTGTGGACATACTATTTAGGTAAATACACTCCCATTGATTTCAATAGAAGGTGGGTGTCTACATACCTTTGTGGATCTGGATCTGAGTTGTTGAAAGAGTGGAGTAGGCACTTGTACCTGTATGTGCCTGAGTTTATTTCCACAAAACACTACACTGGGCATGCTGGAATTGGAGGGCTGAATCATTCTGAGAATTGTCATGATGTATTTTTTAACATGGAAATTGAAAAAACAGAAAGGAATGTCTGAAAAGTGTTTCCCCCAGAGCATTTTAATTTAAAATAGTGTATTATGACCCTGATCCAGCTCTCTTTGAAATCAGTGCAAGTTTCCCCAGTAATTTCAGTGGGAGCAAGAGCAAGTCCTATTGGTAGCAAATTCAAAATCAGAATGCATACCAACCTGTGAGGCATGCAGTGGGTTTTACAGTGGTAAGTGCTGAACAGTAAACCTATTTTTCTAAAGAAGCCTTTAGGAAGATGGGATACAGGGTATGGTGTAGTATAGACTACATCACAGTTCTGCACATCTAGACAAGGGTGGCAGTACCACTTGCAAAATGAACTTTGGGCCGTTGGTGTTTTATATTTTGTTGGGCTAAATTTTGTGTACAGGAATGGGGAGTGCCTTTGTGTATCAAACTGGGGAGAGCTGTTTATTGTGCAGGAGAAAACTGAGTCCAGAGGCTGACACTGACTCGGTTTGTGCTATTGAGTTATGTGTTTTTAATTGCTTACGTGCACCTACGGACTACGGTCCTGATCCAACAAAGTGCTTAAGCACGTGCTTAACTTTAAGCATTGGTGAGGCTTAAAGTTAAGCACATGCTTAAGCGTTTTTCTGGATCAGCACCTGTGGTAGGGACATTTTATTCATTCAACTGAATAAATAAACATTTTGTCTGCAAAACCAAGAACACTCTGGGAGACTGGAATCTTGGCTTTAACTTCTTGAATACACTGAGGAGAAAATGTTTGTTTACAGTAAACGCGGATGAAACAAAAGTTTTATTTCCAACATTACAAAAAATGTATTGGATGCCAATTTTTGCAAATAATACAAGGTGTAAAAGAGAACCAGCACAGGGAACTTTTATTAGAGCCATAAAAATTACCAGTAGAAAAGACTTACTGAACTAAATAATGCAGTGGTTAGCTGGACAATTCATGACAGTATCTATTAAATAAGCACATACAGGGCCTGATCTTGTGGTCAATGGTGTCTTTTATAAGCTTGTATTTCATTTAAAAGAAACACCACATATTTGAACAAAGACTAGTGGTGTCTTTATTTGTCCCATTTTTACTGTGCCTAGCACAATGGGGCTCTGATTCTGATCAGGCCCTTTGGACAATGCCATAATTTAAATATAAGATAATAACTTAAGTTTAAATCTGCATCTAATATACATAATTAGCTTAGAAAATGCTATTGGACTCAACATTGGAACTGATGCCCTCAATCTGTCACCCATTACAAAAGCTGAATTTATCCAGTGTTCATTAGAAGCCCTCAAATCTGGTGGCTCATTCCAGAGAAATAAAGTAAGTGTTCTTGTGGAAAGATACTACCTCCATCAAATCGCAGCCACATTAAAAAGTTAAATACTAAAAATGACTGGACAGTAATAATGTAGATTAATAGTTTGTCTGATTTTATATTTTTAAATCAAAGCCATTTTGAATAATCTAGACTGATACACATCTATTTTTTCACACTCCAAAAAACTTAAAAATATTTGGAAATAATGGAAAATAAGTGGAAAAAAATATGGCTTTGGTGGTAAGACTTTATGTGCTGCAGATTAGAATGTCAACCTCTTGTACTCAGAAACCAGATTATCGCCTCGTAAAAAAATAACATGGGACTCTTACCTCTTACTCCAAAATAACAAGCTATTATTTAAAGTGCTCCGCTTGATCTCATCAAGTGCTAAAATATGTTTCATAATGCCTGCATTACTACAACATGTGCATGCAAGTCCTGCAAACATTTATGCACATACTTAATTTTAAGCATGTGAATATTCACATTGATTTCAGTAGTTTAAAGTTAAGCATTTTTGCAGTATCGAAGATTTAGTGAGAAATTTAAAAAAACTTTACAAAAATAAACTTATTGAAACATAGGAAGAATAAATTAAAAAGAAAGGCAGACACCTTCTCAACATTATTTTAACCTCAGTAGGTCAATTCTTACAGTACCCTAAAGTTTGTATTGCTTCCTTTTATTTTTATCATAAAAAGAATTTGTGAATTAGATCATTGAAACGTCCGTTAAATTCCATTGCATATTTGTTGAATTGTTCATTTTAAGGTTTTAAATTTCTAGCAGTAGGTTTGATGGATGAGCTCTATAAATCACCTGCAAACACAAAAACTAGCATAATATAGGAACTCCAATACCACACCAGTTCAATAGTCCATTATCCTGTCTCTGACAATGGCCAACATAGATGCCCCAGATGTAAGAAAGTCCAAATTAAGTATGCCATGAAGCATCAGTTTTATCTTTAACCATTGTATCCTCTATAACTGTAGATGTTCTATAAATGCCTAATCCTGTTTTGAATCCATGGTATTAAGCTTTGCCACTAAGATATCTTGCAGTAGTGAGTGCAACAAGGTAATTAAGCGTTATGTAAAAAAGAAAATATTTCCTGTCTTACTAGCACAGTCTAATCAAAGGACTTTATTATCTCATCTGGCAGTGAATGAAAATTAGATGAAAGCCCTCTTCAGAAAGCATAGAAAATGGATAGACAACATTTTACAATCTGATTTGTCAGTCATTTGTCTTTTTGACGGATGCACATTAAAAGCTTTAGCCTGATGTATCTATTCTTAATGTTACCTGCTGCTTTTTGACATGACCCCAGGATTGCTTACTCTTCCTGCAGTGCTGCTTCTGACATCTCTAATGAAGTGTTTACTCTGTGTATTAGCATTGCTGTTTAATATACAAAACGTATACTGTTCATTTGAACTGCCTTATTGAGACAAGGCAATGTAGTCCAAGTACATAATACAAACAAATCCTTGTTTTTTAACCTGTAAATATTTACTTTCTGCAAAAGGGAGTTCTCACAGAGCAAACTAGAGCACATAAATTTGTTTCCCCAAATTAGGATTCTGTAGTTTTCAGTCCAACTTCTGTTTCTAATTCTTCTGCTGACTTGTGAATGTGTCACCTACTATTGATTTTTATCAGTCTTAGGAAATTCCTGGGACACATACAATTTTCCCTCTATCACAGATGGACCCAACTTGGAAAATTCACATGTGGATTTTCATTGTCTCAAAATTCAGGGGTATCGGAACCTGGGGTTTTGATATGGCCTGTAACAGAGCCTGGGCGTTTATTCTCAAACAGATAAGACTCTTGATCCTGATCCATCACAAAATCCTTGCTTTTGAATATATCTCTATTCATAACAGTGCAGAATGAGAATCTAAACTTGTTTCAAGAAAGAGATGAGTTAATGACAGAAAGTCACTAACTTCCTTTTAATAGTGGGAGCGCTGCATATGTATTATAACCGAGAGAGGATGCTTTAGGTCTACAGTACACAACTTCTGTGGTTGTACAAAGCTTCAAAGTGCAGGGACTCTGTACCACATAACCACAGCTCTCCAGCTGAAGTACCATTCTTAATTCTTTGTCCACCGTCTCGTCTACCTCCAAGTCTGGTAGCCATGTAGACTCCACAGATATTTAATTCCTTTCCAGCACTTAGAGAATTGTACTTGAGCTATGCTCTCTGGCTTTCCAGTTCATGCTAGCACAGTGGTCCCAAACTGTTGGGTGCACCTCCCAAAAACATTACGGGGAGTGCGGTGGGGGCAGGGCTAGCCCCCATGGGGGGCAGGGAGGGGAACGCCACCCAGCCCCATCCTGCCCTCAGCTCGGCTCCAGCCCCAGCCGAGGCTCTGGCTTCGGCCCCCACTCCTGACCTGGGCCCCTGCTCCTGGCTTCCAGTCACGGCTCCCCTACTGTAGCTTTGGGCCCAGCCTCGGATCGCGGCTCCCCCTGGGTCATGGACAGGTTACATTGTGGGTGGGTGAGGCGTCACGTAAAAAGTTTTGGGACCACTGTGTTAGTGTCACCAAAACAGTGAAGAGGTCATAGCCTAGTGGGTGAAGTGCAACAGTAGCCATTAGAGATTATGGGAATTAATGCTATAGGTAGCAGTATAATCTCCAATAATCCAATCCCTGACATTTAATATGGGCTGTTAATAAAGTGACATCTCTTTCCTGAAAGCCTGAGTAATGCTGTATTATTACAGGAGGAGAGGATGCAATACAGTAAAATAGGACTATTTTCATGGCCACATTATGCAGCATTGTTCTTGCTAGTCTTATGGAAAAGTCTACAGAATAAAAAGCTGTAGAATTTAATTTTCTTTTTAATTCTGTAGGATTTTTCATAAAGGAGACATCATTCATAAAGTAAACTCTGGGAGACTGTCTAGTAAATAATCTGTGGGATGGTACATATCTGAATCTTGATTTTAAGATTAAAATGGAATTGTATATATTTAGGTGCCTCTTCATACGTATGCCATCATGTTGAGGACTGCTATAAGGCTTCAATAAGGGATATTAAATAAATCTTTACTATATTCACCATTCATAAAACACATAATTAAGCAGTGCCGTAAATTAGGATACAATGGACCTAATATAAATATAACTGTCAGGTAATTAGATGTCTAAATGCTAGCATTTCCACTCTCAGTTAATTGTGGGCACAAAATTGTGCATACAAAGATGGAAGCAGAGATAAGGTCCATATAAGATATTAGTCCCCTCAAGTCAGGAATATAGTATGCAATAGCTCCAGTGTCCGTGAGTTACTTTTGTTTCTCTACATCTGAGAGTCATGGTTTCATGTCTTTTTTCCCCCTCACTTTTTATCAAACATGCTACTAAAAATAATTTATTTTCAAAACCAGAGGTATAGATTCAAGAGGAAGTAGTCTCTTTTTATTGGTTGATTCTATCAGATTTAAATTTAATTAAAATATAATGGTTACTTCTTTTGCTGTATTTATTTAGCTTTATATTAACCAGCCTCACAGTAATGGTGCAGGCATGGAGAAAACATATAGATCCAGAGAGATCAAGATGTCAGTAAATTACATTTTCCTTTGATAGGTTTCCTGGGCATTTGGTAGGAAATTACTGTCAGACATCTAGATTTCATTTTGCTATTTTTTTGTCTCAAGAATAGGAATTTGGAGCCTGCTACCATGGAAACTAATTATTATGCTAGCCAGTCCTTTTGCAGCCCTTCTGAAGAACCTACTGATTCTCTTGAAGGTCAAGCAGTGAAAAGAGACAGATGAAATGCAGATCAATTTTCCATCTTTATTGAAGTGGGAATGTTACAAAGCCATTACTGAAGTGTACTGGATAAGGGGCATTGTAAATAACAGTGCACTCCAATTAGGGGACGAACAATAACAGATTTTAGTTGTCATTGGAATTGTTTATTTTTTTGACCCTGGTGCAAGGTTTAAAAAAAAAAAGAAGTGAGAGGAACTGATGCCTCTTCAAAGTATTCAGATCTTGTATAGCAAATGGTTTGATTTTTTGTATTTGAATATTTTATGTGGTTTTCGTGTTCTTGAAAAGTTTCAGATTGACAGCACTGGAAGCTGAAATGCTTGGCACGATTGCTAATTAGTGTCAATGTGTTTTTTTTTTTTTATTGTGGACACCTGTACTAGGAACTGGCCTGAGTCCATTTCACATAGGCAACTGCACAGCTAGCAGATGGTGGTAACTTTTCAGCTTTACTAACCTAAAACGCTTTCGAACCAAACACTCTTGGAAGACTCCGGTAGCATCACCATAAAACTTTTCTAATGTATTTAGGATTATAGAATAACGAGAAGAGACACATATCTGGACAGTCTATGCATCCCTAATAGTTGATTAAAAATGCAATATATCAAAAAGAAAACTAGCAAAATCACAAAATATGATGATCAGAATAACCATGCCCCAGAAATGAATTCTCCCACTTTCCCTGTGCATCCTCGCTCAGGAAATATCTACTTCTCTGGCTGTGTTTTTAAAAATATGAGCTTTGTAGCATGCCCTGATGCTTAACAGATACAACCAGTCCTGGTGGTGAACAGAGAACACTCCAAAGTAAAGTTGATTCATGGGGCGTGAATGGGAGAAACACAACCCCAAGTGGTAAGCCTCCAAGGCCTATAGGTATAGGACTTTGGAAAGACTGAGGGACCCCAGTTAACGAGTGTTGTAGTGTGATGAATGGGAACGGTGAAAGAGGGTCAGGCTTCAAGAGGGACCTAGTTTGGTGTGACACCTGGGCTAAGGTATGGAAGATGGTGGCCAGGCTGCTACCGGACAAACACAGACTTTGCAGTTTGTAACACTGACATCTATGCATGCTCCATAATGATCTCTTTGCTTTCCCTGCCTGCTAAATCTCTTATGGCTAATGAAACAGGTATAGTGGCTCATGTTCATTTGCTTTTTATAGAGTTGAATAACCAATACAGTTGCAGACAGAGGACTTAAAATTCATGACCCCTTGTTTTGGTTTAATTGGTGCTACTTACAGCTGTCCCTGACAATGTTCAATTTAGTTGTGGTTCCTAATATATTTATATAGGGAAATTTTGGCTGAATAGATTTTGTCTGAAAAGTAATGTGTGTATTAAACCTCTCTATTGTAGTTGTAACATTGCACCATTGTGCTACTACAAGTGTCTCACTGAGTATACGATGATATTTTGGGAGTGTTACAACTGCCCTTTTTATATTATAACCTTTAGTAACTTTATGTATTCAAAAAGAGATGCATTTTGCAATCATAACATTTTAAAATGACTACAACTTATTAGTGGTTTCCCCTGAACATTACCAACATTTGCCAAGACTAGGCTTATTCATAACTGCATTTTAAAAATGTATAGAATCAAAGGCTTTTGCTTCATTGTAATGACCATAAAAATGATTAGGGGTATGGAACGGCTTCCATATGAGGAGAGATTAATAAGACTGGGACTTTTCAGCTTGGAGAAGAGACGACTAAGGGGGGGATATGATAGAGGTCTATACAATCATGACTGGTATGGAGAAAGTAAATAAGGAAGTTTTATTTACTCCTTCTCATAACACAAGAACTAGGAGTCACCAAATGAAATTAATAGGTAGCAGATTTAAAACAAATAAGTATTTTTTCACACAATGCAGAATCAATCTGTGGAGCTCCTTGCCAGAAGATATTATGAAGGCCAAGACCATAACAGGGTTCAAAGAAGAATTAGATAAGTTCATGGAGGATAGGTCCATCAATGACTATTAGCCAGGATGGGCAGGGATGGTGTCCCTAGCGTCTGTTTGCCAGAACCTGGGAATGAGTGACCAGGAATGGATCACTTGATGAATACCTGTTCATTCCCTCTGGAGCACCTGGCATTGGCCACTATTGGAAGACAGGATACTGGGCTAGATGAACCTTTGGTCTGACCCAGTATGGCTATTCTTATATTCTTACGTTGTTTGAAATAATGTGTGAGATGCTCATCACTACTCTGGTCCTGAGTAAAGATTCTTGAGTGGTCTAAAAGGATCCTAAAAGCCCTATATATGGCTGGGGAAGAATTCTCCAGCACAGGGACTGAGGAAGTAAGCAGGCAGGGCTGCCTTCCGAGGACCCCCTGGCATAGGAGGCATGTGCCAAGTGGACTGGGAATGGAAGGGGCTACTTGGAGGTAGGGCCACAACATACAGGAAATTTTGGGCAGCCACAGATATGTTGGTGTAACTCAGCCACCCATCTAAGTTGTGTTAAAGGCCACTTCAAACCTTGGAGCAGTTTAGAATTGGGAGGATGCAAAGAGCAATCCAATTAGCCCTGCCTACACTCTGGAGCTGTGTGTTGTAAGACAGGCAGCCCAGAATTTCATCCCTGGTCTTTAGAAGTATGCTTACAGCTAAGTAATTTCGCTGACCTGTGACAACATTCTACCACTGGATTTTTGTCTTGTTTGCGCTTGGCTAAAAGGGATCATTCTGGAGAATAGCCACACGGAAGCAGGAGAGGTGAAGGGATCATCCCAGAGAATAGCCATGCGGAGGGATGGGGGGAGGTGTGTCCTGCACATCCACCCGAAAACCACAGCCCCTCCTTTTAAATGTGAAACCCAACCGGTATTGCTTGCTATAGGAAAGGATGGCGCTGCAGTTTGAAACCATTCCCACATGTTATGAAAGCGTAAGAAGCCAACCCCACATACCAAAAGCCTTACCAAGGCTTACCTTTTGTTCTCAGAAATGTATCATCTTAAATTTTACTCTCCCTTTTTATCTCCCCCCAGTGCAAATGTTTCTATGCGCCCCCATCCTCTCCGTCTCTGAGGTTATCGCAGATTAGAAGGCGAAAAAAATGCACTCATGATGACATGTTTTCCGAGCTCATGCAGTCCTCATGCACTGATAGGGCAGAGCCTAATGCATGGAGGCATTCAGTGGTAGAGGCCAGGAAAGCATTAAGTGAGTGCACAGAGCAGAGGCAGGAGGCGATGCTGAGGCTAATGGGGGATCAAACGGACATGACGAAGCATCTGTTGGAGCTGCAGGAAAGCCAACAAGATCACAGACCCCTGCCACATCCATTGTATAACCGTCTGCCCTCCTCCCCAAGTTCCATATCTTCCTTACCCAGATGCCCAAGAATGCCGTGGGGGACGCTCTGGGCACCCAGCCACTCCACTCCAGAGGATGGCCTAAGCAACAGAAGGCTGTCATTCAAACAATTTTGATTTATAGTGTGGCTACAATAAGCAATGTGGCCTTGTCCTTCCCTGCTCCTGCACCACACCCTACCCCACTCGGGCTACTTTGTCAGTTATCTCTTTTTTAATTAATAAAGAAAGAATGCATGGTTTCAAAACAATAGTTACTTTATTTCCTTTGCTAGCTGTGATCGAAGTTGGCTTACAGGGAATTAAAATGAATAAAGGGGGTGGGTTTGCAGCAAGGAGAAACACACACAGCTGTCACACCGTAGCCTGGCCAGTCATGAAACTGGTTTTCAAAGCCTCTCTGATGCGCAGCGTGCCTAGCTGTGCTCTTCTAATTGCCCTGGTGTCTGGCTGCTCAAAATCAGCTGCCAGGCGATTTGCCTCAACCTCCCACCCCACCATAAATGTCTCCCCCTTACTCTCTCAGATATTATGGAGCACACAGCAAGCAGCAATAACAATGGGAAAGTTGGTTGGACTGAGGTCTAACCTACTCAGCAAACAGCACCAGCAAGCTTTTAAACGTCCAAAGGCACATTCTACCACCATTCTGCACTTGCTCAGCCTATAGTTGAACTGCTTCTTACTACTGTCCAGGCTGCCTGTGTACGGCTTCATGAGCAAGGGAGCAAGGGGTAGGCTGGGTCCCCAAGGATAATTATTGGCATTTCAACATCCCCAATGGTAATTTTCTGGTCTGGGAAGTAAGTCCCTTCTTGCAACTGCTTGAATAGCCCAGAGTTCCTAAAGATGCAAGCGTCATGCAACTTTCGTGGCCATCCCACATTGATGTCAGTGAAACTCCCTTGTGATCCACTAGGGCTTGCAGCGCCATTGAGAAGTACCTCTTGCGGTTTACGTACTGGTTGGCAAGGTGCTCCGGTGCCAAGATAGGGATATACATTCTGTCTATCGCCCCACCACAGTTAGAGAACCCTATTGAAGCAAAGCCATCCAGTATGACCTGCACATTTCCCAGAGTCACTACCCTTGATAGCAGAACGCCAGTGATTGCATTGGCTACTTGGATCACAGAAGTCCCCACAGTAGACTTGCCCACTCCAAATTGATTCCCGACTGACCAGTAGCAGTCAGGTGTTGCAAGCTTCCACAGGGCTATCGCCACTCACTTCTCAACTGTCAGGGCAGCACTCATCTTGTTATTCCTGTGCTTCAGGGTGGGGGGGGGGGAGGGGGGAGAAGCAACTCACAAAGTTCAAGGAAAGTGGCCTCAGGCATGCGAAAGTTTCTCAGCCACTGTGATTCATCCCATACCTGCAACACTATGCGTTCCTACCAGTCTGTACTTGTTTGCGGGGCCCAGAATCGGCGTTCCACTGTATCAACCAGCCCCACTGTCACCATGATGTACCAATTGCCACAGCCTGTGCTTTCAGGAACGTCTGTGTCCATGTCCTCATCACAATCGTCCTCGTGCTGGTGGCTCCTAGCCGGGTTCTGCATATACTCCAGGATAATGCGCAAGGTGTTTACGATGCTCACAACAGCAGCTGAGCTGGCTCCATGCTTGCTGTGGTATGGTGTCTGCATGGGTAACCCAGGTAAAAAAGTGCAAAATGATTGTCTGCCATTGCTTTCACGGAGGGAGGGAGGGGCGACTGATGACATGTACCGAAAACTACCCTTGACAATGTTTTTGCCCCATCAGGCATTGGGAGCTTAACCCAGAATTCCATTGGGCAGCGGAGTCTGCGGGAACTGTGGGATAACTACCCACAGTGCACTGCTCTGTAAGTCGATGCTAGCCACGGTATTGAGGACACACTCCGCCGACTTAATGTGCTTAGTGGGGACATACACAATCGACTGTATAAAATTGATTTCTAAAAAGCGACTTCTATAAAATTGACCTAATTTTGTAGTGTAGACATACCCTTAGATAGAGAAGAAATCCTCAGTATTGAGGTGAAAATATACATGGTTGTCTGTTTGCTAATCCACATGTTTTCTAGTAGTACTGTAGCAAGGCTTCATATTACTAAAACTTCATTATTTTTATTAAATATAATACATTATATTTACGATTATCATGATTACAATTGAATTGAAGTGGTCAAAGTAAATGATCAAAGTACGTTAGGTGATGTACTGTAAAATAAAAAATGATCAGATGCAGTGCCGCAGTCCAAGAAAGACCATATTTCCTGGGCTGTGGTGTTTTTTCTGAAGAATCACTTCGGGGTATGGATTGATTATGAAGGATATATTGCCAAGCTCCCTGACCTCCCCACCCCCTTAATAGAGAAAGCACTGCACAAAAGACGTGGATCTTGGTTTTACATTGAATATGGTAAGACTCAAGCTCAGCCTGAGTTTTGATGACAGGAGTTCTGTAGCTAAGGACCCTTCTCGGAGGATGTTCTGTCCCCAGTCTTTGAGACTTTAGCCTGAAGCACGGTCACACTTATTATCTCTGTTGAGTGTACTTTTCTCAGAGAGGTGTTGAGAACGAAAGAGAGAGAGTGAGTTAATCTAGCAAATAGCTTGATTCTAGCCTATTTGCAGCTTTCTGATTCACAAAATTCAGTACTTTGTTGTTGGTCTTCCAGTGTAGTGTAAATTAGTTAGGGAACTCTCTAACTGTGTGTGGAGTTGCTAATGTCAGACATCCTTGTGAGCTGATTCCTCTCTCGCTGTGTCCCTCCGACCCCTGTGTGCCTGAGTGGTTTTCACTCCAGGATCAGGGCCAAAATCTACATGCAGGGTCAAAGTCAACTTCTTCCTGATGTTTGGTTTTATTAGTAACCCGTTTCTAACATTTATCCTAATGTTACTGCAATTATTTTGTAATGATCTATCCAGTGCTCTCCTGATAGACTGAACATTTAGCTGGAGTCCCTTCTTCATGTGCTACAAACAAATCTGTTTATTTTAAAACATAAGGACAGGAACAGGACTGTTAAAATTGTGCCCGGAAGAATGTGGTAATTTCACAGATCATAATTTTAATGGAGTCGTAGACATTTGGTAATAATACTTAAATGCTTCAATAAGGGCAAAAACTATCTCTGGTGTAACTCCATTGACCATTTAACGGTCAAGCAAGCTTTGATTTCCTTCCATTGTGTTCCTTCATTATCTTTGTCTGGGCCTAGATTGTTCCCATAGTTTAAGGCCCATAGTAAGGGGCAATGAGGAGCTCCACTGCCTGCAAGAGAACATGGGACACATTCTACTTCCAAAAATCAGAATGCATCCCAAAGCTCCTTGGAGTGCACTACAACGTCCCTTTATAGGATGCAACTTACTCCCCACACTGTACTGGTCCCGTCAGCAGGCGGGTGTGGAGAGGAATAGGGCTATAACTCTTGACCCCTCTCTTTGCATTGTTGTGGACTCAGGAGGAATAGGGATGGGACTGTATTTTGGCCTTATAAAGGCTGTGCAAGAGGAAAAGTTCCTTGTACCTCTTTCTCCTCTCCCCCAATACTGCATCTGTGTAAGCCGTGGTGGATTAGCCACTGGGCCGATGGGGCCCATGCCCAGGGACCCAAGTGAATTTGGGGGGGTTCCTGTAAAAATGGGCACCCTTGTTCCCCAACCTGCTCCGTCCACCCTATGCTCCTGCCGGAGAGCGGGGGAAGCCCCAGGCCCAATCCCACACCCTGGTAGGAGCACCAGGTAGGTGGGGCAGGGCAAGCCCCCATACCCTGACCCCACTCCCTGGCAGGAGCACCAGAGAGACTGCAGGTGGCAGGGGTGGGGAGGCCCCCACTTGCTCTGGCCCAGGGCCCCACAAGCTCCTAATCCACCTCTGTGTGTAAAAGTCAAGTAGAATCTTCTCCTTGGCTGATTAAGTTAAAATGGAGGTTTTATAGAGGAATTTGAACCTTTTAAAATATATATAATGCTGTCCTATAGGGATTTCTGTTATTAACCCAAAGATACTGAAATACAGATTCTCTCATGTTTCTTGCTTTCTCAAACAACTTTTTAAAAGTCTGTAACCCCTTTTGGCCCAATCCTGCACTTTTTACCCAGACAGAACTCCCATGGACCTCAGTGACAGTTTTATTTAAGCAAAGAATGCAGGTCTATTGCTTACTGACTTTGGATGATGCAGTTGTATTTGAATTCTCATTCTTTTACAGACCTTGGAATTTCTTACTTATGAGAGTCATTGATTTTTTTTTTTAATATCGTCTCAGGTCTCTTGTCCCTTGCTCGGATGGATTTTATGATCACACTATTGCTTTTATTATTCCAGAGATGTGCTATTTCAACTTTTTTTGACTGCTGTCAATAAATATTCACTTCTATTTTATGGGAATAAACCTGTTCTTAGAATTTTTTATGTGCAGTCTGCTATTTCATCTTTGTCCATGTCTGACTTAATTTAAAGCCAGTTTTGTTCCATTATACACTGCTGGCAGATTAATTGTCATGTGAAAGTTTTTATCCATTACTTAAAAAAAACCAGTTTAATAAGCAGTAAAATTAATGTAATGTTACAGGGTTTTTAAACATCACTTTCCATTTTAAAATGTTGATTTTATGCAACAAAGCCTGATGGATGATGACAAAAGCTAAGAAGTTATGTGTGAAGTACAGTAATCTTCTCAGGTTGAGATCTTCAAGGTAGTGCAGAGGATTTATCCATATATCTTCAATTAGTTTTAAAGGTAAATGTGCAGCTAAATCTGCAGGACGGCTTTGAAAACCAAGTTTCTAGAAATATCAGGCCTTGTTGCACAAATCACAATTTTAAAAGGAGGCTCTGTTGTTAAAGTCTTTATCACCACACTCAGTTATGTATGCAGGCTCTGATGTGGGGTCAGAGATGAGGGATTTGGGGTGTAGGAGGGGGCTCTGGGCTAGGGCTGAGGGGTTTGGAGGGTAGGAGGGGGCTCTGGGATGTGGCAGGGGGTTGGGTGTGGGGGGGCTGTGAGGGCTCTGGCTGGGGGTTCAGACTCTGGGGTAGTGCTGGGGATGAGTGGTTTGGGGTGCAGGAGGGTGCTCTGGGTTGATCTCAAGGGGTTCTGAGGGCTGGAGGGGGATCAGGGCTGAGGCAGATGGTTGTGGGAGGGAGTGGCTCAGGGGTGCAGGCTTTGGGAGGTGCTTACCTCAAGCAGCTCCTGGAAGCAGTGTCATGTCCCCCCCTCTGCCTCCTACATGGAGACGCAGCCCGGAGGCTCTGTGTGCTACCTGGGCCACAGACACCGCCTCCGCAGTTCCCACTGGCTGCAGTTCCTGGTCAATGGGAGCTGCAGGGGCGGCGCTTGGGGCAGGGGCAGTGTGCAGCGCCCCCTGGCTGTCCCTATGCATAGGAGCTGGAGGGAGTACATGCAGGCTGCTTCCCGGGAGCCATGCGGCGTGGAGGCTAGCACGGAGCCTGCCAGCCCCTCTGTGCAGTGCCACCAACCGGACAGTCAATGGCTCCATCAGCAGTGCTGACTGGAGCCATCAGGATCTCTTTTTGACTTGAGTGTTCTGGTTGAAAACCATACACCTGGTCACCCTATTGCCTGAGTTTCCAATTTAGGGATGGTTTTAGATCTCCAGTTACTTTAAATAAGCATGTTACAGTAAAGACTAAGGCAGCCTTCTCCATCTGTTCCTGGCCAGATGGTCACAACCTTCTTTCTTCAGTGCATACCTCACAATTGTAAATCATGCTTTTTTTTACTGCATGCACCCTCTGTCGGTCTACTCCTTAAATCCATTTGGAAACTGAAGCTGAGGCAGAATGCAAACTACCACTTATTGAGCAGCATATCTTACTGGGAGCATGTACCACTAATGCTCTGGGATAGAAATTTAGCTGCCCATTGGTCTCCAGGTGGACTTTAAGAAGCTTTTTTAATCTCTAATCATAATAAATATTCTTTTCATCTGTAGATCTCAAAGCGCCTTATGAAGGATGGTGAGTATCATAATCCCCATTTTACAGAAGGTGAAACAGAGAGGTGAAGCCCGAGGTCACCCAACAGGCCAGTGGCAAATCTGGGAATAGCACTGAGTCCCAGTTCAGTGCTCTAGCCACTAGATCACACCCCCTCACTGTAAATCCATAGGGGTATGTCTACACTGCAGTGTAAGACCAGGGTTTGAACTCAGGCTCAAGCCTAACCCCTCTTTTGTCTACACACAAATTGTGCTAACCCAGAACTCAAACTCAGGGTCCCAGGACCACCCCCACCCCCAGCCCCAGGTCCAAGTCTGAGTCAAGCCAGACCCAGGGTTCCAGCCCTATTTCTTTGCAAGGCACATCCATTACCACTGGACTCATGCTGTGGGATCTGCCAAAAGTATCCCACAATCCCCTGGGCTGATTTTCTTTGTCTTGTTGATGGTCAAGTTTGGTGGACAGTCAAGTTTTCCCACACTGCACCAAAGGGCTAGAGGGTCGACATTTTGGGAGGCACGAGGAAGTCTGGGATATGGATCGGTGCACTTGGGCCTGGATAATGCAGTGTAGATGCTGGAGCTCCAGATTGGGACCCAGGGTTCAACAGTTTCTAACTTGGGTTACAAATGAGTGTAGATGCTCAAGCCTTAAGTTAACAAACCTGGAGTCTGCTAACTCAAGTTCTACTAATCCTGGACTTACATTGCAGTGTAGACATACCCTGAATAGCTTAGGACCTGCTTACTTGAAAGATGGCTCCTCTTCCCATGTGAGATTGTTTCAGCTGCAATTGGCAGAGGAGCTTCTGCTGGCACCTTCTTGAAATGGAAGAGAGGTTGCTGCTGCTGGCAGCATTCTTTATGAAGTTTCCTGGTCTCTGAAACTATCTTGTTCACCAGTCCCTTGTCTCTGAAACAACGCTGTCCAATCTGAAAGTGCCCAGATTTTCCCCTTTGAATGAATGGCTGCGTGAATGGGTTTTGTTATACTGCTGGGTGTCTATTTCTGTTATTCAAAACAATTGAAGGGACATATGCCACTAGGAACAGGAATCTTTATTTGGAACCCCTGCAACTGCAGGTTTGACTGCACTGCCTGCACTCACCCTGCTGTAACTCCATAGCCTTCAGGGGAGTTGCTCTTGATTTAGATGGGGGTAAGTGAAATAAGGGTCAGACTTTTTGTACTTTCAAAAATAGAACATGTTGGGAATTGGAGAGAGGAATGAAGGAATCAGGGAGGTGAAAATGCTACAGGTCATGTGCAGAGTATAGTGTTAATTTTATATTCAGTTTAGTACACTGATGATTGTTGCTAGATTTCTTAAAGATTATTTTTGTTTAATGTACATTACTACATATTTTGGATTAACAAAGCTGTGACTTCTAAAGGCAATTACTTCCCCTTGCAGTTGTGATGGAGGGCAGCTCCCATTAAACTTAATTACTTTCCTTTGTGATTTGTATGATAAGCCCACATGTTAAAGAGAAGCCTACTAAGTAAGGGTGCTGATTACTAAAAATATATAAGGAAGGAAAGACTATAAGTGAGGGTAGTTATTAAGAGAGGATGGCTTCTAAGCAATGACACATACATCATTGGGTTACACTTGCATGGGAAAACAAGGTATAACTCATATTCTCAATAAGTTCCTACAAAAATGAACCTAAAATCCCAGAGTTTCATTCAAACTTTCCAATCTTTTCCATAGGGTGATAACTTTTATTATGCAAGGCAATGTCTCATGACAAATTCCAGATAGTCATTAATAGCTCCAAAGCAAATAACCCTGCACGTAAAATTATTACTTTTCTGTTTATTTTCAATTAGTGTAATTAAAAACTGTTACTATTATCTCATCCAATGAATCCTGTTGAGCCTCATGGCTATGTAGACCTCATCTATGATGATAATGTTCAATCGATTGTTAAATAATGCATTAATGACAGATGTAATTGAATGAGATGCATGGCACTTCTTGCCAGTACACTGCTTTGATTGCATTCCAAAAGAAGTTCATATAAAGAACCCTGCAGCTGCGTCTGTTCTAGACCACCTATTCCATGTTGTTACAGTATTGATTTCAATGATGTAGCGGGGATTTTCTTCCTTTGTGCTTGGAAAACAACTAGCACAATGGGGCACTACTGCAGTATAAATAATATAGTGTTTTGGAGCAAACTGTCCTAAAAACAATTCAGCCTAACACAGACACCAGACTTGGAAAACTTCCACCCAAAAGGTTAAATATTGTCAAAATTTCCAGCAATTGAAAATGGGGTTATAATGGAAGGTGTTAAGCAAACTTTATTACAGGTGAGGATAATCTTGCAAGTAAGACCCTGGAGTGGGACTCAGGAGATCTGAGTTTATTTGCTGGATCTGCCACAGATTTCCTGTATGACCTTGGGCAAGGCACATAATCACTCTTTGCCTCAGATCCCCTATTTATAACATGGGGATGATAACTCTTTTCTCCCACCATTTGTCTGTTTCGTCTGTTTACAGTGTAAGCTTTTCAGGGCAGGGATTCTTACTCGCTACCTCTATATGTGTTTGTCTACAGTACAATTAAAGATCTGTGGCTGGCCCATGCCAGCTGACTCAGGCTCATGGTGCTTGGGGAAAGGGGCTGTTTAATTGCAGTGTAGAATTCTGGGCTGGGGCCTGGGCTTTATGACCCTGAGAGGTTTTTGTTTGCCTTGTAGACATACCCATGGTGTATCTCTCCTAGCACAGTAGGGTCCCAGTCTCAGCATCTCAAGGCCCTACCATAAGACAAACAATAAATACTGCGACAGCTAAGAAGTATCTGAGCTCCACTTATGGAAGAATCACAGTCTTCATTTTCTAATCAGTTTCAAAGAAATAGTATTCCTATCGTTTCAAATAAACTACTGTATTTAGAAAGCAAAAATATATATTAAAATTTTAAATATGTACTATGATCAAATAAAGTCTCAGCACTCTTGTTACCACACAGAAGAAATTATTCAGATTTCTTTGGATCACTCATCCAAGTTATTTTAATGGTGGTGCATTTGTTGTTCAAGTAACAGATATGTTCTGCATAGCAAACTTGCTATTGTTAAAACCCTTGTGGTTATGATTTCACTTTAGAAGGGCATTTCTTTTAAACACCAGACTCCATATTATTTTCATAATTAAAGTATGATGATGTGCAGTCAACAATAGGACAGAAGGCCATTTGGACTCTCTTAATGGTTTTTAATTATGTTGTTAACATCAGCATATTAGCTGTTAGTTCTATTCTATTGTACTATTAGGAGCTAAAAGGCATTAAAAGAAAAATGAAGATAGCCGCCTAAAATCAGGACAGTTCGCTAGACTGTAAAATCAAAAGGGTTCATTTTGCTGTGATTTTTCTCAAAATAAGAAGAATAAGATGGGTTCATTGCACTTGTTTCTGCCAGAAGATTAATTTTCTTTGAGCATGGTTATCCATTTCAACATCAGCATCTGTGACACATTAATAAATGTTCATCACATGTTTTGCCAGGTCTAGATTTATGCTTCCCAATTCTGATCTCAGTTATACCAGTATAAACCAGAAATAACTCCATTGAAGTTAGTGGAGTTAAACTGATAATGAAAAGGGTGAGATCAGACATAGTCTTTCCATAAACTTTTCTATTTAAAACACACAAACACACACACTGCTTATTTGAGCTGCACAAAGATTTTACTTTCATGGATTCAAGGGGTATTAGTGAGGCCAGAGAAGAGGTTACAGTAATCAAAATGAGAAGTGCCTGGATGAGGGTGTTAGGTGTTGGGACAAAAAGAGAAGACAGCTCTTAGAAATTTTATGGGGGAAAAGGTAGCAAGATTTGTACACAGCCTGGATATGTGGGACAAGGGAGAGGGAAAGCTGCAGATGACTACCAGAGTACAGGCCTGACTGACAGGAGGAGGATGGGAGGATGTGAAGAAGAATGGGGAGACTAGTGGGTTTTGGAGGAAAGCCCAGGAATTCAGTTCTGGACATGTTAAGTTGACAGTGACCCATCCAGGAGAAGATCTCAGAGAGACAGGCTGAGATGTAGGATTGAGTGAGGGGAAGAATGTCAGCATCGGCGAGGTAGATCCAGAGGAGCTGGAACAATCTTTATATTGGGGGTGCTGAAAGCCATTGAATAAAACTGTAAATGTGGTATATGATGGAAGCTATGCATTTGGTTGCTGTTATTACTTCAAGCCAGGGGGTGCTGCTGCACCCCCTACCCGCACCTCTAGTTGCACTGCACATGGGTAGATCTGTGAATCATTAGCTAAAGATGGTAGTTGAAACTGAGTGAACAGATGAGATCACCCAGACAGAGGGCATAAAGGGATAGGAGGAGGGACCAATGATGGAGCTCTGTGGGCTCCCCACTAACGGTGTCAGAGGCAAGAGGAAGTTCACTGAAAGAGATGCTGAGGGAACAATCACAGATAGGAGGAGAAACAGGCAAGAACTGAGCCACAAAGGGGAAGGGAGGACAAACTTTCAAGTAAGGGTTTGATTGGCAGCATCAAAAGCAGCTGAGAGGTCAAGAAAGAAAAGGATTGATGGAGTACAAACTCTGAGATTTGGCTAGAATGAGAAACCTCAGTGAAGCTGTGAGGGAAAAATCACACTAGACAGGATACAAGATGGAAATGGATGGAGAGGAATCCAAAGCAACAGTTGTAAATGGCATGTTCAGTAAGTTTAGAGGTGAATCGAAGAAGAGATGGGGCTGTAACTGGAGAGGCAAGTGGGGCCAAGGGTGAATTTTGAGGATGAGAGAGACCAGTGCTTGTACTGTATTATGAGGGAAAAAGGCCAGAAAAGGATGAGAGGCTGAAGATTAGATCGGGACCTCTAACAGTAGGTCTACACTATAATTAATTACCCGTGGCTGGCCTCTGTCAGCTGACTGGGGCTCAGGCTATGGGGCTGTTTTATTGCAGGGTATATGTTTGGGCTCAGGCTGGAGCCCTGGCTATTGGACCCTCCCCCTTGCAGGATTCCAAAGCCCGGGGTTCCAGCATGGGTGGCAGGTGAACTCACACTTTGGGGAGGCTAGCCCGCTGGCCCTGCCCCTTCCACCCGAGGTCCCTCCCCCTGCACCCTGGAGCCCCAAAACACCCCCCCCATAACAGGAGGAGCCCTGATCCCCGCCTCCTGCAACCAGAGGAGCCCCGACTTGACCCCCCAAACCCCCCCAGGCCAGCCCCCCCGCCAGCCCCAGCACTGGGTTGAGAGCCAAGCCAGGCCTCTCCCAGCTCCCGGCCAAGCTGTTCCCCCCCTGCCCAAGCACCAGGCCGAGCGGCTGCCCCCCCTGCCCAAGTGCCAGTCCGAGCTGCTCTCCCTCGCCCCACCCCGTCCAAGCTGGCGGCTCCAGTGCCTATCTGAGCCGCCTCATTCTCCTGCACCCACTGCTTGCTCGCAGCATCCCTCCTCAGTCCCCAACCCCGAGGAGAAGCAATGTGGCGAGCAGCAGGGATCTGGGGGGTGGGGGTGGAGTGCAGGTAGGCAGGCGGCAGCAGCAGCAAGCGATGGGTGTGGGGGCCTCAGGGAAGGGGCACAGCCACCATGGCCCAGGTGTCCCTCGGGGGTGGCTGCTCCAGGGAAGGCTTTGCTTTCTCTGGCCTATTATACCAGCCATCCATGAGTTTCAGCCTGAGCCCGGATGTCTACACTGAAATTAAACATAGTAGCCTGAGCCCTGCGAGCCTGAGTCAGCTGACATAGGCCAGCCAGGGGTGTTTAATTGCAATGTAGACATATTGTAGGTGGTTTATTTAGGAAGCATGGGACACAGTGTCTCCAATATTCCTCTTGTACAATCTCACTGAAGTAGTGGCACGGATAAGCCAGTGATTGCAGGAGATTGGGACTTGGGGTGCTCCCTTGGTCTGAGAGAGAGAGCTGCAGCCAGAGCATTTTTGGTAAAGGCCTCTTGACTTTGCTCCTCTCCTTGGCCTGCCAGAGGTTAGAGCTGTTAGCCTTCTGGTCATGCCTGTAAACTCATCTCCCCTCGCCCGCCAGGCATTCTGGGTGAAAGTGCCTGGCTTTGGGATTGGGGGTTAAATGTGGGCATTTCAGGTGAGATGGAGAGACTGCTGATGGTAAAATGTTTATAGTGTGGGAGCAGTTTATCATCTGATATTATTTTATAATAGTGGTTCTTGTACTATTATACACTTTAATTATCATTAGAGACCTCAAAGTATTTGGGTGGGCCATATTTATGCTGGCTTCATAATCTAATAAATAAATCATATGAAGTGGCGGATAAACCACCAGGCCAACAGGGCCTGTACCCAGGGGCCCTGGACATTTGGGGGACCGCCAGAAAAATGGATTCCCCTGTACCCAGATCCCATTCCCCAGCAGGAGTGCTGGGCAGGTGGAGTGGGGCAAGCCTCCGTACCCTGACCCCACTCCACGGCTGGAGTTCTGTGGGGGAAGGTAGTGGGGGAGAGCAGGTGGAAGAGGTTGGGAGGGACCCCTACTTGATCTGGCCCAGGGCCCCATGAACCTCTAATCCTTCTCCGATCATATGAATTACAGCACCTATATTGGATGAAGAGCTGTGTGAAATGTTCACAGTAAAACCAGAGACTGGCAAAATTCACCTTGTTTGTTTTTTCACAACTCCCAAATTCAGACCAGATTTATTAAAAAGGTTCTTTAACATTTATGAAATTCTGAACATGATCCTGGACCCAGTTTTGAATTATTTATGACTTTGAATCAAAGCCATGTAAAATTCATGGTTTGATCTGGTTACAGCAGAGAAACAGCAGTAATCCTGCCATTTCAGCTTTTTTGCTCTGAAATGTTATATTAGTTGGAACCCCAAATTCAAGGCAAATACCCAATGTTCTACCTACTTTCAAACCTTGAAAAATTGCATGCTCCCCTGGAAAGTGAAACAGCCAGATTTCACACACCTCTCATAAAATGCTCAAATTTACATATTTTTGAGCCTTTTAAGGCCTGCTACAAACTTATTCAATGCTTTTTGCAGCTGTTGAACATATGGCTTTCAAATGTGTTACTTTTTCTTGAAGAGTTATAATCTTTAAATATTTTGATCAATACGTCAATCCAGTCCATGCTGCCATTTTTGTATGATAATGTGTTGTGACTCACCAGGGCCTGTTCTCCTGCAGGATCTAGGAGCATTGAATACTGAAGTGTTTTCTGACTTGAAGCCAATCATCACCTTTAAGTTAACTTCTAGGCCACCGGTTCAGATCAGGCCCAGTTTAGTCATGATAGAAAGTCATTAGTGTGTCATGGTTCTTCAGTAGCTTGTGTGCAAATCAATTTCTGATCGCAGCCCTGTTCCTTGGTACCTTTGTTGGCAACGTCAACAGAGAACAAGGGTGGAGTGGGCATTGAGAATAAATTAATAAGAGGTGACTGCGACTGTGCAGTTGTAGAAAAAGCAGCTCATGGACACAATCATGATTTGGAACTTGAAATAAACAAAAATGGGCAAACAACCTAAAAAAGGATTGATGTAATGAAGAGTTCTCTCCAAGAGGCTTCTCTCTGCGCACCGATTTTGGTTGCACATGTGCAGAGAGGAATTCAGAAGAGCTCCTCAGCAGGAGGGCTTAAAGGATGCAGATTCATTGCAGTCCCCTGCCCTCACATTTTCGATTCAGAGACACAGGCTGATCACAGGGACCTTTGAAGCAGAGGAACCTTTTGGTTGAAATGTCAGATTTTTATAGAAATGTCATTTAATTTGAAGAAATAATGCAGTTTGCTGGTCTGTTTGGTGAGTGAAGTCATAGTGGAGTAAAAGAGGTGAGAGAGTAAAAGGTATTTGTTAAGTAGTTAGGAGAGTGATCACTTCAGATAAGCTATTACCAACAGGAGAGTGGGTTTGTTTGGGGAGGGGTGTGTGTGTGTGTGGGGGAGAAAACCTGGATTTGTGCTGGAAATGGCCCACCTTGATTATCATACGCATTGTAAGAAGAGTGATCACTTTACATAAGCTATTACCAGCAGGAGAGTGGGGTGGGGGGAGAGAGAACCTTTTGTAGTGATAAACACCCATTTTTTCATGATTTGTGTGTATAAAATCAAACATCTTCTGTATTTTCCACAGGATGCATCTGATGAAGTGAGCTGTAGCTCACGAAAGCTTATGCTCAAATAAATTGGTTAGTCTCTAAGGTGCCACAAGTACTCCTTTTCTTTTCTGTGTAACACTGTCTGTACTAGGGGAAGAGGAAGCTGAGAAAGAGCGAAAAGTTTCCAGCAGAAAGTTTTCCTGGCTGTCATCCATCCAGAATCAGCGGCAAGGAAACATGGCAGAAACAGTGATTATTGGAGGCCAAACTGAATTGAGACTAAGGACTTTAAGATGTTTGTAAGACTTAAGACAAAGTAGTTTCCTCAGTGGTAAAAATCTGTCCAGAGAACTGAAAGAAGTTTTGGACTCTCTCACAAGCACAGCTCAAAACAAGGTGACAGACACAAACAAGCACATAAGTATAGTGGAAGAGGAATCTGCAGATGGGAGAAAGGTGTAGACTACTAGACACCAGCAGCAAATTAGTCCTGCAGAACTAAGTAAAATAATCATAGTGACTGTTGTGTAACTAAGGGCTTCTTTACATGGTAAATGGAACTAAAATAACAAACTCAGCAGCAATTCAGACCTTTCATTTTGGTTCAGGTCTGTGTGTGGACACTTACTGTGGAATAAGAGTGTCCTATTCTGAAATAACTTAATTCAGTTCAAACAAATTATGTTATTTCAAAATAGGGAATGCTTATCCTGAACTAAATATCCACATAGACTTGAACTGAAACAAATAAAGATGTGAGTTACACTCTCAGTTAGTTATTCTGGTTCCATTTAGCATGTAGATAAGCTTTATAACACTAAAAAAGACAAGTAGATACTATCTAATCCAGGGAATCTGTAATATGATGACAAAGGAAGGAAGTCCTGGGGGGAAGCTCAGCTGAAGAGACAATTCGGCCAGTGGTGAGGATGTGGTCAGAGAAACATGCTTGATGAAAAAGAGTCTTTACCATTTCCATTGGCTTTTCTAGAATCAGAAAGTGCAGGAAGAAACGAGTGATGATAGCTAAACTCTTGAAACCCATCTCTGTTGCTGTGAGTCACCTGAGTTTTCCCCAGTATGGTGGCAAAAGCTTTTCTTCTGAGGTGGTTATTTTTGCTATGGGAAAGAGACAGAGCACGGCTGAGCTAAAAGGTTCTGTCCATGTTTACCCTATTGATTTTAAGACTGGAGTTGGAAGAAGTATGCCGTACTTAAGTGTGCTTCTAATCTGAAAAGTGACTATGAAAAGAGCATCTCCTTATTCGGTAGATCTTCTTCCTGTGTGTAACCAGAGTCACAGATGCTTATTTAATGTAAAAAGTGAGTTATTAATACTTTTTACTGCTGTCAGCCCTGCAGAACCAATCCAGCTTGAGGAGAATGAAATAACTCCTACTTCCTCAACAGATTTCAAAGTAACAGCCGTGTTAGTCTGTATTTGCAAAAAGAAAAGGAGTACTTGTGGCACCTTAGAGACTAACCAATTTATTTGAGCATGAGCTTTCGTGAGCTACAGCTCACTTCATTGGATGCATACTAAGTCCACAGTATGCATCCGATGAAGTGAGCTGTAGCTCACGAAAGCTTATGCTCAAATAAATTGGTTAGTCTCTAAGGTGCCACAAGTCCTCCTTTTCTTTTTCCTCAACAGAGTTGTTCACTGAGTTCCAATTCCTGGGCCACCTGTGCAACTGCATTTACTTCACATTCTGCGTCAGGTACAGGTGGTCAATTGGCCCGAAGGCAATAGGGTTGCATAGATCAATAAATTAAAACAGTTATTGAATTCAATGGGCTGTGGATAAGGCCCGAAACAAACATTCGTCCTCCTGAATCTTTATTATTGATGTTGCCTGGTCCAAAAAGAATGCAACTTAACTTTCAGAACCGAGGCTGGGTTTGCAGGGCTGGCAGTTATGTTTAAAAAAGTATATACTTTGAAGAGCTAGATTATGACGTGGACTATGTACCTGCGCAAAGGAATAAATGGAAATAAGACACTCCCCCCTTATGTCCCTACTTGGGCTGCACAGATGTTGGATCTAGTCACGTAGGAAGGGGCAGAGCTGCTAGCATGCTTATTTCCTTCTTGGAGTAGGTAGAAGGCAACAGGCAAAACCTTGTCTCCAACCCTCCTCTCTATTCGCTGGCCACAGTAGCTAAGCCAATGCAGGGAGGATACTAATAGGCCAGTAGCACATTATTATGTCCTGGAAGTGGAGGAGGCATTGTGATTTCTACATGTGTCTGTCACAATGCCTCGTGGAGTAGGGCAGCTTATGCAACATCCTAGTGCTGGGCTGGGCCTAAAGTCATGACCTAGTCTGAAGCTAGCACTGTTTTTCTGGAAGTCCATGACACAGTCAGTGTAGAACCCCAATTGTATAGAAGTATTGTTCAGAGCGGAACTGTACATTGAATGATAAAATGTTAAAAGTTTCACTAACCTTCTTGTTTTGAATGGGGAACCATACAAATGGGGGGTGGGAGAGGGGTTCTATTGAAAATGTCCGGAACATTGTAAAGAGGGGAGTTTGGAGAATTTGCAGTAAGCTGCAAGAGAGGAAAAATTACTTGGAAACCTACAAGGAAAGACAGAAATCAGCTGATTTTTATATTTATCCCCAAAACTAGCTTGCACATAGATGAAACCATTTACTTGATTTGATTGAACTAGATTCCTGACCAATTTCTCTCCTTGTTTCCTATGGGGACTGACCAGGCCGTTAAGAAAAGCATGAAAAGTGTTGAATGGTAATGCCAGAAAATAGAAAGAACTATAACAAACTGCATCTAAACAGAGGGCCAGATCCTCAGTTGGTATAAATCTATTTAGTACCATGGAATTCAATAGACCAATAGCATCTTATACAAGTTGGTGATCTGAGGGCCAAATCAGAGATAAATGTCCTGCCTGAGTAGAGGGAACTGGCATCTTTCAGGTGGCTGTCAATGGAAGAGGAATATGCTTAATGAAGGATACTTTACCCTAATGTCTGAGTAGCCCTCTGTAGTTCCAACTTGCCCCTTCTGTGAAGGGAGCTGGCCTCTGTGCCATTCAGGGCGGTACATTCCTTCTGTCTCTCCTAAATCCAGCTCCCCCATGAACACTGGAACTGTACCAGATTTAATAGGGGCACCTCTGTAGGTGGGAGTTAAATTTGCCCTTTAAAAAACACTTTAATTGACTAAAATGTGCTATGTTCAATCTTTACCTTCATTGCTTGTGAGCTGGTGAGTTATGGAGTTGATTGTCAAAAGAAAAGCCTACAATTTGCTCTAAAAGATTGGTTGTACTAAACTACTTTGATTGGATAACTTTGGTTCTTTTCTGTTAACTTGGTTTGAAGTTGCTGATGTCACCTGGGTCTGAATAAAAATAGTAAACTGAAGTAAGTGTCCCATATGTGAACCGGCTGATACACCTTTTCTCCCTAGAAGTGGTCCTGCTAGGTCCTGGTAGAGACACAATTACAGAACAGCATGGGTAGTTTGTGCTGCTACCACCTGTTTTGTGCCTGTCCTGTGCATATTTCAGTCCTCATAGTGATTGAGAAAGCCAAAGTTAATATTGCTAATAGTAAACCCGGGACCTTCAGACTTGAATAAAGTTAAGAATCCGAGTTTGTAGCTAAGCTGTCTGGTGGTTTGATTTTTTTTTACATAATATTTGTATAGTGTTGAGGTATTATTGTCATGTTTTCATATGGTCTGCATTATATTTCATGTTATGTGTCTTTAAAAAAATTCTTAGCTTAAAATTATCAGGTCATGACCATTTATTAATTATTACGTTAGAGGATCTAGTCAGTGACTTCTTTCTATAACCAGTCATAACATTCCATGTTATTTTCTGCTGTTTTGAACTATACTTGTAGTCATGTTTATTTAATTATTTCATTCAAAGTAGTAAACAAAGTACAGTCTTAGTATATGGAGTTTGTATTCATAACACTAAGTCTTGTGTAACCTGAATTGAAAAGCTTACATTTTAATTCCTTGCATTTTGTGAATTTTATGCTTCTGGAAGATGCCAGTCCTTGAAAGTCCTTGAAGATGAATCCTGGAAAGTCCTTGAAGATGAATTCATTTACTCAAGAATAGACAAGCAGGGTCAGTGCAATTATCCTCTTCTCTTATTGAGGGTTCAGATTTAGTTGAAATGGAGGAGCACATGAGTACCACATAAAGAACCAAACTCTACTCACTCTTGACATCAAAATGAGATGCCACTTGGAGTAGATTGTACAGATTTTCAAAATCTGATGACTCCTCTTCTGTTCTATATGCTATAAACCAGTGGTTCTCAAACCCGGTCCGCTGCTTGTTCAGGGAAAGCCCCTGGCACGCAGGACCGGTTTGTTTACCTGCTGCGTCTGCAGGTTCGGCCAATCGCGGCTTCCACTGGCCGCGGTTCGCTGCTCCCGGCCAATTTACCCTCCAGGCAAAGAAAACCTGCAATTCACAAAGATAATCCCCTTTTGTCTCAGCTCTGGCTCCAAAGCAGAGAGAAAACAAGCTGCTTTTCCAGCAGCTCCAAAGGAAAAAAAATTTCCTTTTTAAAATCTGTATTTCTAGTTCAAAAAATCTCAAATTGATCTCAAAATGATTTCAGGTTAATCCCACCACTATGCCACCATGTCAAGGTTCCTCCCACACTCTGAACTCTAGGGTACAGATGTGGGGACCTGCATGAAAAACCTCCTAAGCTTATCTTTACCAGCTTAGGTCAAAACTTCCCCAAGGTACAAAATATTGCACCCTTTGTCCTTGGATTGGCCGCTACCACCAACCAAACTAATACTGGTTACTGGGGAAGAGCTGTTTGGACGCATCTTTCCCCCCAAAATACTTCCCAAAACCTTGCAGCCCACTTCCTGGACAAGGTTTGGTAAAAAGCCTCACCAATTTGCCTAGGTGACTACAGACCCAGACCCTTGGATCTTAAGAACAATGAACAATCCTCCCAACACTTGCCCCCCCCCTTTCCTGGGAAATGTTGGATAAAAAGCCTCACCAATTTGCATAGGTGACCACAGACCCAAACCCTTGGATCTGAGAACAATGAAAAAGCATTCAGTTTTCTTACAAGAAGACTTTTAATAAAAATAGAAGTAAATAGAAATAAAGAAATCCCCCCTGTAAAATCAGGATGGTAGATACCTTACAGGGTAATTAAATTCAAAACATAGAGAACTCCTCTAGGCAAAACCTTAAGTTGCAAAAAAGATACACAGACAGAAATAGTTATTCTATTCAGCACAGTTCTTTTCTCAGCCATTTAAAGAAATCATAATCTAACACGTACCTAGCTAGATTACTTACTAAAAGTTCTAAGACTCCATTCCTGGTCTATCCCCGGCAAAGACAGAATATAGACAGACACACAGACCCTTTGTTTCTCCCCCTCCTCCCAGCTTTTGAAAGTATCTTGTCTCCTCATTGGTCATTTTGGTCAGGTGCCAGCGAGGTTACCTTTAGCTTCTTAACCCTTTACAGGTGAGAGGAGCTTTCCCTTGGCCAGGAGGGATTTCAAAGGGGTTTACCCTTCCCTTTATATTTATGACACATATGTATTCATTTTAATCAGAATATCAAATGAGTCCACTTTCATGGATCTACGGGCTGGCCTACTTCTCTTCAGCACAGGGCCCAATCCTGCTAGACTTAGATCTATGGTAGTGACAGGTGTGTTTACCATTAACTTAGGGAGAGCTGGGAGCCTCGCTCGGAAAACAGAAGCAGATGTGGTGTGAAAACTGCTAGAGAAGTCCTTGTGGTCCCTTTAGGCTACTGCCTATGGATTGGAACCACATAGAATCATAGAATATTAGGGTTGAAAGAGGTCATCTAGTCCAATCCCCTGCTCAAAGCAGGACCAACACCAGCTAAATCATCCCAGCCAAGGCTGTGTCAAGCTGGGCCTTAAAAACCTCTAAGGATGGAGATTCTACCACCTCCCTAGGTAACCCATTCCAGTGCTTCACCACCCTCCTAGTGAAATAGTGGTTCCTAATATCCAACCTAGACCTCCCCCACTGCAACTTGAGAACATTGCTCCTTGTTCTGTCATCTGTCACCACTGAGAACAGCCTAGCTCCATCCTCTTTGGAACCCCCCTTCAGGTAATTGAAGGCTGCTATCAAATCCCCCCAAATCTTCTTTTCTGCAGACTAAATAAGCCCAGTTCCCTCAGCCTCTCCTCGTAAGTCATGTGCCTCAGTCCCGTAATCATTTTCGTTGCCCTCTGCTGGACTCTCTCCACTTTGTCCACATCCCTTCTGTAGTGGGGGGTACCAAAACTGGACGCAATATTCCAGGTGTGGCCTCACCAGTGATGAATAGAGGGGAATAATCACTTCCCTTGATCTGCTCGCAGTGCTCCTACTAATACAGCCCAATATGCCGTTGGCCTTCTTGGCAACGAGGGCACACTGCTGACACATATACAGCTCCACTGTAATCCCCAGGTCCTTTTTTGCAGAATTGCTGCTTAGTCATCGGTCCCCAGACTGTAGAGGTGCATGGGATTCTTCCTTCCTAAGTGCAGGACTCTGCACTTGTCCTTGTTGAACCTCATCAGATTTCTTTTGGCCAAATCCTCCAATTTGTCTAGGTCACTCTGGACCCTATCCCTACCCTCCAGTGTAGCTACCTCTCCCCACATCTTAGTGTCATCTGCGAACTTGCTGAGGGTGCAATTAATCTCATCATCCAGATCACTGATAAAGATGTTGAACAAAACCAGCCCCAGGATTGACCCTTGGGGCACTCCACTTGATACCTGCTGCCAACTAGACATCGAGCCATTGATCACTACCCGTTGAGTCCAACAATCTAGCCAGCTTTCTATCCACCTGAAGGAATCACATCTCCTAGTAAAGTCAAGAAATGCAGGCTCAGGCCCATAATAGGTATTGAAATGCAATCACTGAAACTGTGTATTTGAAAAGATGAGTTAGACGCTTATCTTTTCATTAGCTGTATTTTCCAGCAGCAAAGTATCTTTACAGAGTGCAGCAGACAAATATGAAACAAATTGTCATTGGCAAACATTTGGACTTATACTCAACTGCAGTTAAGTCCGGTAATATGGGCTTCAGAAATTACCTTGCTCAAAACCAATTAAAATAATAAAATCGAGGTAGGTTTTTCTACTGCGGCTTCTTATTATGGGAAGTAAAGATTGATGCATTTTTACAAACATTTAAAACACTAATGAAACTGCTTCCGTTAATCAACCTGGGGCACAGGTTGACGCTAACTGATTTCTATCTTGACACTGAGTGATTTCTGTCTTTCTTGTGGGATATATTACTGTTATGTTTGTGTTTATTTACAGAAACACTGGCCTAATTGCTCCACTCCAGCAGAAAAATCCTGGGGATGGAGGCCTAAACTGTAAGGAAACACTGTAATTATGCACCCTGCAATGTTCTGACATCACGTCCCTCTCCGGAGAGACGAGTGTGCAGCCTTGCAGACATGGCAGGGGGCACAGTGATTTGACCAGGTCAAAGTGTTTGACTGCAAAGACATGCCATGTGGAAGTTTATTAGGGGAAAAGGTTATGCATGGATGATGGCTGCCATAACATGGGGTCCTGTAAGATATACTACAATGGCCTTGATAGTAGCCACAGACAAGGAGGGTCTCTTCAGATGAATCACATGACCCCAGACATGGAGGATTGTCCAAATCCTTTCCTTAAACCTTTTAATGCTCATCTGGCATCCTAGATTCAATCTCCCCTTACAGTACTCAGATGTCTTCACAGAACAGATATTCCTAATATACCTGAGCTTGGATGAGCCTGAGCCTCTAGCATTGGGTAGGCCATTACTGGCATCCAGTATAGCAGGGATCTGCAGTATAGCCATTGGAAGGTTGATAGTCTTATGACAAGGCCTCCTGTGGGGAGGAGAAAGATAAAAGGGGAAGTTTTCCCCAGGCCCCCTATTTAAGAGGGCCCCCAAACCCATGTAATTTGAGTGAGCGGTATCACAACCTGGTGCACAGGGTCTCAGCACCAATCAGGTTTGGCCTGGCTGCCCCTCTGTCATGAAGGATGATCCAAAACCCGGCGAGGGGAACCTGGCCCAGCCCTGCCCAAGACAGGATCTGCCACTGCTGGGTGAGTGTGGGGCAGGCTTATTGTCCATTACCTATCCCTGGGACCTTTTGCATCTCCATAGCAATTTTTTTTGGAAGGATGGGGACCTCAGCTCCAGATTTTGCCTTGGGCCCCCCAAAATCTCTGCAGCTCTGTGTGTGACTGGCATTAGCTTCACTGTTATTGTGTCCCAGTCCCATGTAGTCTATAATAGGGAAGTGGGCTCAGTAGCTGTTCCTGATGTCAGCTCCCTAACCCTAGTCCCTTTTTGAAGCTGTGCTGGTGATGGTTGGGGGTAAGAAAATTAGAGGCCTCAAAGTCTAGGAAGCTGCAGTTAGAAATAGCATTGGATATGGCCTGAAGATTCCCTATATTATTTCTGCCAAGATGTAGGAGAGTTGAGGGGTGGCTGGCACTCCACTTCTTCCGGGCATCAGGAGGCGCACCCAGTGCCAGGTGGTGACAGCATGCATGCAGCATGAGCTGTGTGATGTGGGGATAGGAGCAGAGCAGAGCTGCGCAGGAAGTAGAGATTTTCAGCACTTTCAAATAATGGCATCCTTTTAGGGGGATGCTTGTGGAGTCCCTAGCCACACCCTTCACCTTAAGAAGGTGGGTTGGATTGACCAGTACTGGCTCATCTGATGTAAGGGTGAGCGCCACTGATTGGCGGGGGGAATACCTTGCTGGACATCTGGCCTTCACTGCTCAGACCCTGCAGTGTAGTCCCGTGTGCCACAGGGTTGGAGCTGATTTTTCCATTACAGTGGTAGGTAAATTAACAACTGTAACTTGAAGACATTTCATTTTTTTGCCACTAGATGTGTTAATGGTTCATAGTTTTAAACCTTAATAATACTGAAGATATGGTAGTATGCGTATTGGCTATCACATCACAGAGGAGTGTGATTACAATTTTTTTGTACCCAGAAAGGTTATTCTGAAAATTACATTTGATGTAAATTCTTCCGAAGGAGAGCGGAAATGGACCAGGTGCCTTAGAGGCTTTTCATAAATCGGAGTTTAATTTTCATACACTTTTACAATTCATTCCTTTTCTTTATCAGAAATGTTTGTCAAACTGCCTGCATTGCTTCAGTTATTTTGGAACCAGTGGTAAGCAGTCTTCATAAATATCTTTGCAATAACTGTTCCAGAAAATTTATCTTTCATTATTAGCAGATATTTAAAGAGATATTGATGCAGTTTTATATATACATATGTCTTTTTGCTTATGGCTTTGCTCGCATCTGTATGTATAAACTGTCTTATCTTTTCAGACAGCACAGTCCTGAGTGGTTAATGTAGTGCTTTCAGCATTTGTTTTGTTTGGGTCCTCAATCTGACAGCATTTGCACCGTCACTGAGGCACCTACTTTACATTATTTATTTCCTATGAGCATATTGCCCCAGGTTATTCCTTGGCAAGCTGTTTACCATTGTTTCACAGGTACTATTAATGCTGATCATCTTAGAATCTGTGTTATCACATGACCATAAAACACCTAACCCTTGTTAATTCAAAGTCAGGAATGTCTAAATGAACATTACATTAATCCATATGCATTAACACCATAGCTTGCCTTTATTCCATATCTGGAAGTCCCATGAAGTCAATAGGATTTTGCAGTATGTAGTCTCATCATGCCCAAACCTATGACATCAAGGATAAAGAAGGCCCACAAACTATTAAAAACGCTCTTGTTGACTTCAGCAGGCATTGGCTCAGGCCTTTAATATTTAAGTGTATTTATTTATAGTCTTCCTCACAACAAAGCAATGGTGAGGGCCAGAGATTACAAAGGTGTTCAGTTACTGTTTTTAAAAAAACACATTTCTTACTGTATTATGAATTGGCAATATTTTATATAAAGTTCTAAAATTATATAAACTAAAATTCCATATTTGATTTAGCAGCTAATGCTTAAAATTTTACAGGCTTTTTAGTATTTTCAAATTCTTCATTAGAATAATGTCCTTTAAACCCTTTTTTGCTAACAATTTATCTTCTTCATAATGTCGTCATGCTTAAGTTTTCAAACTACATTTTAATAAATTTCAATATACCAGTTACCTTGTAAACGGGCGTAGATGGATTTGATAGTGACACAGTTTTGAGTAAAGCTGAGGATTATTAGGTGAAGTGAATACAGAAGAGGCAGGGTCTGCCTTAAAACTAGGCTGCCATAGCACAAATAAAATTTGATGTTGACAAATGGAATAGCGCACACATGGCTCAATAATAATGAACAAAAGTAAAAAATACAAGGGAACATTGAGTAATAGGGACATAACTCTGAAATGGACAGATAATGCTGAGAATAACAATATAACAAAATATTAGATTTCAGTACATCCAGTGCCTAGCCCAGTAAAATACTCCGGGCCAGGTTTTTGGAATAATGTGCATGCATTTTTGTGCCTAATCTGCTTCACATTTTGCAATTCAGTGACTGTGCACACAAGTGAGCATCTGTGTCTCTAATTAATCATTTGCATGTACAGTTACCATGAATGCATATGAAATCACAGTAACAGCATATGCAATGTAGGTATACAAAATATTGCTACCCCCTTTTGACCCATGCTAAAAATCAGGGCTCTGAGGTTTGTTTCTGTTAGGAAGAGACACTGATGATAAAGTCATGTATTTCTTTGGGTACATCTACAGTGCAGCTGGGAGTGTGTTTCCCAGCTTGGGCAGACAGATATGTACTAGCTCTGGTTGAGCTAGCTTGCTGAAACTAGCCAGTGTAGCTGGGGGGTAGCACAGGTGGCAGGTGGCTAGTCCAGGCTGAGTACAAACCCACCTGGACCTCCTGGTATATACTCGGGTGGCTAGCCCAAGCTGCCACCCATGCTACCCACATTACGCTGCTATTTTAGTGTTCTTTCTAGCTTGAACAGTGCTAGCATGTCTGTCTGTCACAGCTTGGAAACACACTCCCAGCTGCGATGAAATCCTGTATATTTACAAAGAATGCACAAAGTTCTGTTTTCCCAAACATAGCAGGAATCAAACAACAGGAGTTAGCTGCTTTGCTCACAGCTCCAAACCCCTGTCAGCTGGCATACAGGTCCAAAAATGTTCTCTCTGTGCTTTTCTTAGGGCTATTCTCTCAGTGCTTATTCAGGCTGTGTCTGGATTTCTCTCTCTCTCTCTCTCTCTCTCTCACACACACACACACACCCCCAAAACTCCTCTGCCCACATCTTGCCTGGGTGTGGAGTCTGCTCTTATTTCAGATTTCTGGTTCCATAAAGGAGCTCAATTGTTTCTTACCGCTATTTTAAAAGAAGGGAAGCAGTCATGCCCACGAGCTTCAGTGATGTTTCGCCCAACCCATAACAATGTGAATACGTTTTATACACACATTTACATACAAGGTACTCTGAAAACTTGGCCCTGTGTGTCTGGGTAGAGAGAGGGTAGTGGGGAAAATGAGTAAATACCAATGGCCTGACGCTTCTATATGCAGATTTTTCCTGAGTAAGGGCTGGGAAACTTCAAGAATTCTCACTCACAGTGTCCTCCTCATTCTTCCATCTCAAGGAGCAGGGTTTGCCCACCAATGAAAACAGCAAGAGGTTCAGCTTCTAAAACCTGTGGAGTGCCCTGAAACTAAAGCTGTCTGCCCTGTGGCTCTATACCGCTTTAAGGGCCCCCCAATCCCTGACTCCATAGCAGCACAGTTTCAGTATAGCCGTGCTTCCAGGGGTTCCCCCACTGGACGTGCTACTCACAGAATCCTCTTTGCAGGGTTTTACCATCAGAGTGCTGAAAGGATCAGCATGAATTTGCAGAGGGTTGGTGGGTGAGGATACTGTTGAGTGTCTTGTGACCCATCCCTTTCAAAACTGCTGAGGCTAAATCGTGGGAAGCACATTTAGAGGAGCTTCTGAGCGGTGACAGGTAAAAGGTTGCAAGGCTAAGAGCTGGCATTTTCTCCAGGCCAGAGTCCCAAGGTTCTGCTATTGTCAGCTAGCAAAGGGGAAGGGTCACATGTGGCCTCAAGGTTAAAAAAGAGGTAAAGGTATTCTAGGAAATTGATCTTTTTTTTTAGACATTAAGATATATCCATTTTATCATTCAACAAAGCTGGGAATCAGCCAAAATATTGTTACCCCTTTTGAACCCCAGGGGCTAGTGAAAGTTTGGGGCCTTGGGGATGTTCTAGCTGGGAGCAGAAATTGGTGATGGGGTCTGGAGTTTTCTTTGATGCAATCTTTTTTATTTACAAGGAATGTACAAAGTCCGGCTCCTGTGAACACAGGAGGAACCAACACCAGGGGATAGCTTCTTTGCTTATAGCCCAGGTTTCTTTCAGCCAGGGTAATGCCGACAGACCACGGCCATCGACAGGTGGGATCAAACCTGGGACCTCAATGCGTGAGCCTCTACTGCATGAGCTAAACGCTCTTAGAGAGAGAGACTAATGAGTCTGCTCTACAGCCTGAGCAAAGTGGTCTCGGTGCCACTAGATGGGACAGAACACCACATCCAGAAGGTGTAGTGCTGGTGTAACCCACACAACCCAGAACCTTCCTGTGCGCTTCTCCCAGGGTCACACTACGATTACACACAGGTTGCTGCTTGGCTTTCTTGCTGCCTCTGAGGCTCGCTCCATTTCTTGTCTGCCCTCCCCGCCACCCCCAGCTAGATGTTTGCCACGCTCATAGACATACCTACCCTCCCGGTCAGAACAATACTCAGTAGACCCCTCCGCCCACATGGTGCTGGTTTCTGGGTAGACTACATTATGCCTTGTTTCAGGTGTGGCCCCTTAACTGTCCTTTAAAGCAATCTTAAGTGAAGAGAACATTCATACATCAATTTCAACAAGGTTTTAACTCAGCACCTAACAAGGATTAATCCAGCTCATTACAATATAATGCTGAATTATGAGATTTTTTTAAATAACAGGGGAATTAAATGGAAGAGGTTCTCTGTTAAGCAGCACAAATCAAGATCACCCCCACTATCTTGTGTGAGAACTCTTATGCATTCTTATGAAGAAATACAAGTATCTGTTTTAGAGGATTAGGAATTCTAGATAGCTCATGGATTACAACTTTGCTTGTGTCCCACTTTACTTACAAGCACACTGTTACAAACCACATCACAGTTTGCGGCTGACTGCAGCACATGAAGAAGCAAGGATATTTAACCTGTACAATCGCCTGGATGAAATTTTTTCTGAGACAAAAATTGAAAAATATTTCCTGAAATAAAAGTATGACGAAGACAAATGTGGTTAGATGTAGTTTTGGTTTTTTTTAAAGTAATTACAGAGATACTAGTGAGAATGTTCGTAAATGGGCGTTTTCCGTAACCTAAGGAAGGAATAAATGAAATGTTAGATAGTGAAATAATAATAAAATATATTCCACTGAAGTATTGTCATGGCTGAGGCCCAAACAGATAAAAGTCAGGGGATTATTAGACAAAGTTGCTACACTGACTTCAATGTTCTCATTGTGTCCAAAAGCAGTTCTGTGAACACTGTCAACACCTTTTCTGTTATTAAAGCCAGTCTTCCCAAATTAGTGCAAGAATATGTTTATTAATATATGTAATGAACTCTTCCCTGACATCTATTGATGAATTGTGGGGAGAGACCTCAGAAGCAGACCGTATTTGCAAAGACACATCCACTTTGCCTAGGTGATCAACAGACATACCTGCTGCAATCAATTTTGGCTGTTTTGGGGTAGAATTCTCTTAAGTCTTGGATGCAGGGTAAAGAAAGTCAGAGGGTGTGGTGAGAGGTGTTCCCATGTGGTGTTGTGGACTCACTTAGAGGATCCTATGTCATTTGACCCTCCCCCTCCAAGGACTAATTGAGAGTCCTTGTCTCTTAATGATCACTAGAGTTGAAATCACTGATAAGCTGCTCTTGGGGCTGAGTCTTAAACCTGATGTGAGGAGGGTGTTGTGGTGGCAGCAGTAGGTGAGCGCTTGTGGCCAGCAGCAGAGGTGATAGTGACAGCAGTGATCTGAAGCAGAGGCATTCCTCGACCATCGCAGCCCCCGAGGGGTGGCCAGTGAACCTATCTGAATGCACCCCTGGACTCTGGGTCTTTGCTGACCTCGGGCAACAAACCATGAGTGAGGTGCTGCAGAGCAAAGAGGGCAGTGGAATGTGTGACAGATTTGGTGATTTCCTGCAATATCCTGGACAAACCTTATTGAATTAAGTTGAAGTGTTTTTAGGAGTTCATTGGATTAAGATACAAGTGTTTATGTATTATTGTGGGATTGTACATAATGTCTCAAGCGAGGAGATGTGACTAATGTAAACCCTGGGAACTGTTATGAGCTACAAAGGACCATTTGAAACAAAGGGCAAGACAAGTTTAAAGTTAAGTACATTTCCCAGGAAATTTCTAGAAGGAGGCACAAATATGCCTCTTCCGGTAATGCAAGAACTCAGCCTTTTGAAGCTTCGTCCTGAGGAGGGAAACTTTGTCTGCTGATCATCTGTTGCATGAGGCCAAGATCAGAGGCCCAACAAGTATACAGGAGTGATTCACAGATTGATGGTGTGCTTGTTTTGAGCCAAGGTGGTTATGAACTTGAAACCTCAGAAAAACCTCTTGGTGGAATTTGAAGAACTGACTCATACCAGAGCCCTTGTTGGAGTTGGGGTGATCTCTAGTAAGCTTATTAGCATGGGTGTAGATTCTTTTATTGTTTTAATATGCTTTCTCTGTAATTATTTCACCTTAAGAATAAATGTGCTTGCTTAGGAAAAGCTGGGTGGTAATGTGTAACTGTGGGGAATTACGCTGCTTGTAGCCTCTGAAGAGAAAAGGAAAGAAGGCCTGTGTAGGTAGTCTGACATGTTGCGGGCTTCACAATGTACTCAGGGAACTGTGCTGTCGGGTCATGAGGGAGTGAGACGTATGTCTCTACCCAAGAGAGGGGACAGCTTTGGAGCTGGAAGCCTGAGAGAGGGTTCCCTTGCTGCACCATGGAGGAGAAATACAGGTGCAGTTGCCCTGAACTGTGACAGCAACTGAAAGGGGAATTCATCCACTGGACTTTCAGACCACAAGGTGGGAAACTGAGGCAAAGGGTTGCTGGTCAAGATACTGTGGAGCAGGTGTTTACTTGTGGTTTGTACACTTTTTAATCATTGCTGTGTTTTTTCCAAATTAATGCTCTTTCCCCTTCTCCTCTTAATAAAAGTTTTCTTTTGTCATACAGACACTCAGTGCTTGTGAATGGGGAAGTATTGCCTCTTAGAGGCACTCAGGGTTGGTGTTTAGTTCTCCCAGATTTTCTGGGTGAGAGGACAAGCGGCTACATTCTGTAATGTTAAGAGGAACTCCTAGATACTGAATCTGGCTCTTGTTGCTGCCGACACCGTCTGCCGGAAGGGTTACATGCAAATATGACAAGAAGGAATAATCTGATCAAATTTCAGATTTTACATGCATGTCCCTTGACAAGACTATATCCTTCAAGTGGAAGTTACTATTAAGAATACCCTCTGTACTACGCAGGGCAAATCAGCATAGATCCATTGACTTCAGTGGAATATGCCAATTTATCTTATCTAAGGATCTGGCCTACAAAGTTTGATTTGAACTTTCGTCTCTGCTTGGTAGCGGTCACCAGTATTTGTGAGCGTCTCAGGATCTAGTCGCTGCTTTAACTACTGCTCACAAGTATACTAACCATCTTTCCTAGTCTTTGCCACTTGCTTGAGTTCATGTGGAAATACAGCAGTAAGGTTGTTCTCCTGCACTGTGCATTCATTAAAGATGAAAAAATTGGCCCCTTTCACCTTTTGTTGTTACACACTAAAGTCACTTTATATAACACAACCGGATCAAAGCTGCCAAAATGTGGGTTCTCTGTACACAGCTGTTAAGACAAATAGAAGGATAAATATTCCAAAGTGACAGTAAAAGAACATGAAGGGAATTTCTTTCTCATACTCTGGAAACAGGATATAGGAGTTATTAAAAGCTCAGGATATTTTAATATACACAGAGAATGCCTCCCATAGGACATTTAATTTGTGGTGTCTATAATGAAAGATTTCATTAGCTTGAACTTGAAACTGAATGGAAAATATATCTTGAAATGTTGGGCCAGATCCTCAGTTGGTGGGCATAGATAAAAATCTGTTTATGAGTGACACCAGTTTCCACCATCTGAGGCTCTGTTTTTTATCTTGAGGGATGTACACATGCAATAGTTGTGTGATGTAGATCTGGTACTGCATTATTTTAAATAAGAGCAATTGCACATGATCAATGATTTTTCACAGACTACTTAAAAGTTTTTTGCTCTACCCAAAATTAGTGTAAAAAAATCAAAGAAAATAATCGTGTAAATAAAAGAAGAAAAATAGATTTTTATTGCTAGACAGAATAAACAGGGAGTATGAAACCCTACCCTTATTGATCTTAATAGGAATTTTGCCACGGACTTCAATGGGGCCAGGATTTCACCAGAGATATTTACAGTTCAGGAGATCAGAATGTGGTAAGCCCTGTGGCCAGAAGCTCCAGGGTGAAAGAGCTCTCTACTATATTGGTGAAAAGGGAAAAGTGCTATCATAGCTTCATTTGCATAGGCTAGCTACCCACCATTCCTCTACTGGCAGATGGATAGTTACCATAACTAGAGATGAACTTGGATTTTGGGGCTAATAGACTTCCACAGAGGCTTGTAGAGAAGAAAGATGTCATATCAGGAGGAAGCTTGTTTCCAAGGAGCAAGGTTTCTGTTTAAGGATTCCAAGTGTTCTTAGCTCCCTTTCTTTGGAGACTTCATGGCAGGAGATGATGCATAGGACAGCAGCAGAGGTAAATGGACTCTGGTGGGGCTCTGCCTAGCCTACCTTGCATCTTAATAAATCTGAATCACTAAAGTGGGTTAAAGTGGTGTCACTTCCAGGTGGGACCACATTAGCTGCTCTTTTGGGACTGGAGAAAGAGCTGCTAATCAGCTACTTGCTGATCCTAAGTGCGAATAGGGTTTGGTAGATGGGTGAGGTAGTACAGCCCAGGGACTGTTGCCTGTGGGACATGGTGAGTGGGAAGGGACTTAGATGGACTAGTGTCAAAGTTGATGGGAGGGGGGTTGTATTTTACTGTTTATTTGCATATATAGTCTGTTGCTGGGTTTCCCAAGTTTATGAGTGTGTCCCCTTTCCCATAATAAGGATTTGCTTATTTGTACAGAGTCTCAGAGAGCTTGTGAGTGGGGCAGTTTTGCCTGTTAAGGGCACCTAGGGTGGGTGTGTTTAGTTTCCCCAAGTTTCTGGATAGGGCTTGAGCTGGTTTAGTTATTTGTCAAGGAGTCTAGATATATTGAACCATGCATTGTTTTGCTGCCCTTAGCTGCCTGGCAGAAGGGTTACAGTGATAGCTCTTGCCTTGACGATTGTGATATTGGGGACTGTGTCTTTAAGGGCTGAGCATTCCAGCCAGAGAGTCCGGGCAGAGTGCTGTGAAGATCTTGTTCCAGCTGGCTGTGTATAACAACAACCAGACACAGCTTTCTTGAGAGCACCTTCAGCACTGCGTAATCACTGAACACCACAACTACTACGACGTTCAGCTGTAAATCAGAGTTCTACCACCAACAGCGTCTTCTAAAGTTATGTTTTAAACTACATAGTGACTTTATTTTCTCAGGACATGTTGTTGATTCACCTTCTTTGATATAGGAACTATGAGCACATTGATAAATGGATAGAAAAGGTTGTATGTCGATGCTGTCTATAGCACCACCCAGTAGAGAGACAATAACTTCAGCAGTGGAAGAACACCATTGTCACAAAATCTGAGCCAAATCAGCACAGAAGCACTTGCTAAATACAGATAAGGCCGATGCTTATGGCCCTCCCCTTCCCTCCCTTGTGTGCCATAGAGGGGGATTAAATTGTGATGAGTCTGGCTGGAATTAGGCTATAGAGACTCCAATGGAACTGCCTGCCAATAGAGACTCCAATGCGCTGCCTTCCCCTTGTAGGCTGTTGCCAATCCTGTTTTATGGTCCCCATGGAGTAGTCCAGGTGAGCTTTCCCTTTCCCAGAAATCAGTGCCAAGGGAGATGCTCCTTTAAAGCTCCAATCTAAAGAGTCAATGATAGTCTGGGTTATTCATGACACAAAGCAATGCAGGGAAAAAGAGTAGGGTGGGGAGGTTAAATAACAGCTGAGCGATTAAAGTGAAATAGTGTGATCTGAGATATTAAAAAAAACTAAAATATCCCAGACAATTTTATCATTGATTTTATTGTTCTGCTTACTTCCCAAAGGTTTGGACACTTGCTTGGCAGAGAACAGCCTGGTGTAAGATTTCCATTGATTTCTGCTTATGGTTTGGCTGATCATACTGTGAGAATATGTGGCTCAATTCTGACAGGTGTGCAGTGTTTCGTGTCAAGGCCAGAAAGTTTGAGATCCAGATTTTCAGCAGTGTACTCAAATCTGGGGATCTTTAATTATTGGGTGGTCATTTTGAAGATACAGAGGTGATGCGCATCTGCAGCCCGCCGGTGAAGTAAAATGGATGTGGGTGGCCAGTATTTCTGGAAATTAAGTCCTAGTTATTTCAAGTTAAGCGCCCAGAATTTGTGAATTACTGAAACTCCATAATAGTGTTTTGTTTCTGGCTTGACTGGAAGCAAGAAGTACCAGAAATATCACCAGAATTACTGATATTTCTATTGATCCAACTCAATTTTGCAGGTACACGTTATGATGGTTTGAAAAACTTCCATACTTTTGCATGCTTAATTGACCTGAACCTTTTTGTTTTTTGAAGGTTGTGAATTTAAAACACAAAAAACAAAACAAAAACTCCAGAAAGATGGCCTAAGGTGTCTATCTGAGAACTTCCTGAACTATATTCTTGCTTTACTATGCTTTTTGAAAATAAATAAAATGTTCTCAAAGTGGTTTTCTTTGTTAGTTTAGGGGAGAAGAACTGGCAAAGGTAATGCAAAAAGATTTATTTAGAGCAGAAAAAAGAGCAGCTATCTAACTGCTCCAAATACAATCACATGAAAGGGTAAAAGAAACAAACCAGATTTTCTGGTTAAAGGTTCACAGCCATAAACTGCTTGGTTTCTGGTTGTCTCCAACACTGGCATTATAGCCAATTACTCCACCCAATTTTTCTCATATTAGTCATCAGGGATAAACGTCAGCAGCTTCGGCAGTGACCACAAAATGGCAGTGCTATAAACCATCTAACATAGTCTATAGGCTGCAGTGTGCTGTTCTGCTTCCCAGCATATAGCTCTGTATTGATTTTTAAAGCTTGTATGGCACACAGATGCTACAAGATTTACAATAAATAAATAATATTGTTTTGTTCACAATCAAGATGACTCAAGATGCTAGTTAGGTGACTCATAACCAGACTTTCAGACCCCTACCAGCTGTAAACTATTTTGCCTATCCTCAGGAATTTAGGGGTGGGATAAGATAGTTAAGCCCTTTGCTGTTTTGTTTTAGTTAAATTGCTAATGTAATCTAGCTGATTATTGCTTTAGTGGTATAAATTGTTCCTTATTGCTATCCATGCAATTTGAATCAATAAACCCCAGATATTTTGGCCAGTACTTAAATTTCCTTTAGGTGATTTTGTGATTTATTTTTGCTTTGATAGTCGATGCAGGTGGCAGTACTAACAAGTGCTTTAGTTCTTTTTATTATGAGAAGTTTAAAATGCTGATGGCATAATGCAGTTTGCAATTACCATTGCTTTAAAAATTATATAGTTTTTATTGTCCATGTATTGTGTACTCATTGTATAACCCTCAGAGAATGATTACATAATGTTCAGTTTACTGCTGCACATTGCACTTAGTGCTTGCTTGTACTCCATAGTTGTGATATTTGCCTCTTCTGCAGTATGTGGGCCTGATCCTGCCAATGCTAATCCACGTGAGTATTCCCAGTGAAGTTAATTGAACTACTCAGAAGACCATCTGTCTGTCTAGTTTTTATGTTGCCATCATATCTAAGCACTTGAACGTTAAAGAGACACAGAGAAGTAAAAGTCATTTGCCTCAGGTCACACAGCAAGTTATTGCCAGAGAGATTGCAGGATCAGGTTCCATGTAATAAAATACAGTTTTAAAATAATTGTACTTTATCATTTGACACCTTTTTGTTTCTCTCCATTTATTACAAGCTGAGGCTGACTGTAGTAAATAGAAGCAAATGTAATTTCAGGGCCGATTCCGAAATCAAATCACTTTGGCTTCTGTGCTGTGCCATGGAAAACCAAATTCAGCCTTGCGTGACATGGGATCCAGATGGATATTTTTGCTGAATCTACGCTTATGCTCATAAATGTCTCAATTTATTAGAAATGAAACCAATGAACTTGCTCACATGCAGTTAGTTATAAAAAAATGACTTCACTAGAGCACTTCAACATCATACTTTGCAGAATGTCTTACTGAGGATGATTCTTAGTTTTTCTAAGGCAATGTAAGGCCATTTTTTTCTTCCAGTTTTAATAGTCCTTTGAAATATGGATTTTGCTTTTGCTATCTGAACTAATACTTTTTTCCAGTAGAAATTAGTTCCATTAGTTCCAAAAAAGGCCTTATCCTCCCTGATTGTTTTCATCTGTCATAACACATTTTATAGTGAAACAGTGCAAAAGGATCCATTTGTCAAACAAAAGGACAATATAACAAAACTACAGAGATTCTTTCAGAACACTGCAATTCCCTTGCATATCTCTAAGACAGAAAATTTGCACCCAGAGCTCCTTCAGAATTTTACCAAAACTCTTTCTGGACTTTGGACATTATAACAACAATATTTTGTACTTCTGTAATGCCTTCCAGTCCAAGTGCTTTACTAACATCAATGACTGTCCTTTTTGGTGATTACAGTTACTGTTATCCTGAATTTACAGACAGGGAAATTGAAGCACAGTGCATCCAGAATTTTCATATTTAAGTCAATGGTGAAATTCCCATTGACTTCAGCAGGAGTGGGATTGAATTGAGGACCATCAAAGACAATCAATCAACCTCTGAGGTAATGAGGATCTTCCATGTCCTTATGGGCCTGATCCAGAGCCCACTGAAGTCAATAGCAATATTCCTGTTGACTTCAGTGGGCATTTAGGTGACTTACCCAATGACACACAGGAAGACTCTGGCCCCTGGAATGGAAGTCACACGGGGTCCAACATGCTTGAGATGGGAAGGTTTTCAGCTGTTCACTTATTTTGGTAATATATAACATACCTTTTACTAAACTTTAGATGTGAGCTATGGTTGCCTTGAGATTGCTGCTTAAGAAAAAGCAATTACTTAATTGCTGCAGAGTACAGGTGCTTGCCTACAGGGCCGAATTAATCTCTAGTGCTTACTAGTGAGCCTCATAAGTCATCTTCAGAGTGCTACTATTCCAAGGCATGGTTGGTTTAGAACATTTGTACTTAAAAGAATGAATCTATGGACTGCTGCAGGGGATGCCAGCAGAGTAAGAGTTAATGTTCTTGAAGTATACATTTATTTACATTTCGTGCAAACAGTAATCATCATCATCATCAATCTACTTTCCATTAAAGTGTTTCAAAAAACAAGATAAAACTGCTGTTGCAAGATATAAGATCATAGCAAGTAGCAGTTCTATTGTTACTTAAATGCACTTATACCATCATAAAGACACAGTAGATATACTATAATATAATAGTTTCCACCCCAATGTGTGACACTTATGTTACCACTACAGTCACTCTGTTATATTGAATACTTTGGCAAGATTGGCAATCCCTGTTTTCTCTTGTCTGAGTTCAATTTACAGTGCTGCTACGGAGATGGTTGGGTTCCTTCAACAGCAATTCTCTTCTCTTCTTTTATTTGTTATTTGATGTTTTTAAGATACAGAAACTAGGGTCTGTTCTACACACTTGCTGCTTTCCTTACTGTATGATTGATCCCTTATTCAATTTAAAAAATTACATGGATGCATTGAGGAAAGAAAAATTGGTCCTGTTGAGTGAATAGCAGACAATATCTGCAAGCATGTTTGTCAGAGTTGGCGTCTTTTTGATTTGCTTCTAGCATCAACCAGTTTTTAACTCTGGAAGACAATGTAACCTGTTTATTATTCATTTGAACTTTTTGGGCCAAGGACCCAAAAGGACCCTACCATGTATTTGAAAGATACCAACCACATGTTGGACACCACTGTAATCTATAATTAAAAAAAAAAAGAGCTTCTAGCCTGAAGCTGAAGTGGAATAGGAGTGGAAATGCATAGTTGTTGTGATAAAAATGATCGTACATACTCAAAATAGCTTCCCTCTCACAAATAGCTTCCCTTTGGTGGGCCCAGTCCTGTGTCCCTTGCATATTTAAAACTCTCAGTGAAGTCAGTGGGAACACTGAGTGTGCAAAGAATACAAGGAGTGGGCCCTATGTGGGAAGGAGGGGGAGAGATAGAGAGAGACACACACATGTCTGTTTCAGTGAGATCTGAGGAATGTGTGACCTGCAGAATAATTGCCTTTTATTTTTATAAACTCAGTTTGAAGACTTACTTGAAACCCAAATTTTGAAATATTGGAATCTCCCACAGGACAGAAATTCTGTTTTTTCTCTTAGCTGTACTTGCAATGAAGTGGTAAGTGAACCATGAAGTTTTGGGGATTCAAATAAACACCACATGTTTAAATGTTTTTTTCTGAACCTTACTTGAACTATCCAAAAATTTGGATATTGGAGTGGAAATGTTGTGGTAACACGCTTTCTTGGTGACAGCGCTATCCCTTACTGACATCTGGTAGCCAGAAATGCCATGCGAATGACCTTCCTTGTGGGATTTTGGCATGTAGGTCTGGGCTAGAACCAGGAATTTTGGGCAGTAGTTTGGGCTGGTTCTTATTTTATTTAAATCCTTTCTTATCTACATTCAGGGGATAAGTATTTTCTTCACAGTCCATGAGATAGATCCCAAAGGATATTTCAACATTTCCTACCATGTTTTTGAAATGTCACTTTTCTAATTACTTTTAATTGTGAACTGTTGATGTAGCTGCCACAGGGAAGTTATGAGATTGTCTTGTGGACACCTCCCCTTCTGTTCACAACCTATTTATTTAATTATGAATGTTCCATAACGTGAAAAAGATAGATTAGGTTTCAGGGATCCTCAACCTATGTATCTGCCTGGATCACCAAAGTCAACAATCCTCCTGCTGTGCTCAGATCCCAGTGTTGAGCAAGCCCATGCTATTTCATGGTTTCTGGTAGAATTAATCTGTAAATGAGCAGGCGGGTTGTCATAAATATAAAGGGAAGGGTAAACCCCTTTGAAATCCCTCCTGGCCAGGGGAAAGCTCCTCTCACCTGTAAAGGGTTAAGAAGCTAAAGGTAACCTCGCTGGCACCTGACCAAAATGACCAATGAGGAGACAAGATACTTTCAAAAGCTGGGAGGAGGGAGAGAAACAAAGGGTCTGTGTCTGTCTGTAGTCGTCTTGGCCGGGGACAGAACAGGAATGGAGTCTTAGAACTTTTAGTAAGTAATCTAGCTAGGTATGTGTTAGATTATGATTTCTTTAAATGGCTGAGAAAAGAATTGTGCTGAACAGAATAACTATTTCTGTCTGTGTATCTTTTTTGTAACTTAAGGTTTTGCCTAGAGGGGTTCTCTATGTTTTTTGAATCTAATTACCCTGTAAGATATATACCATCCTGATTTTACAGGGGGGATTTCTTTATTTCTATTTACTTCTATTTTTATTAAAAGTCTTCTTGTAAAACACTGAATGCTTTTTCATTGTTCTCAGATCCAAGGGTTTGGGTTTGTGGTCACCTATGCAAATTGGTGAGGCTTTTTATCCAACATTTCCCAGGAAAGGGGGGGTGCAAGTGTTGGGAGGATTGTTCATTGTTCTTAAGATCCAAGGGTCTGGGTCTGTAGTCACCTAGGCAAATTGGTGAGGCTTTTTACCAAACCTTGTCCAGGAAGTGGGGTGCAAGGTTTTGGGAAGTATTTTGGGGGGAAGGACGCGTCCAAACAGCTCTTCCCCAGTAACCAGTATTAGTTTGGTGGTGGTAGCGGCCATTCCAAGGATAACGGGGGTAATATTTTGTACCTTGGGGAAGTTTTGACCTAAGCTGGTAAAGATAAGCTTAGGAGGTTTTTCATGCAGGTCCCCACATCTGTACCCTAGAGTTCAGAGTGGGGGAGGAACCTTGACATGGTGGCACAGTGGTGGGATTAACCTGAAATCATTTTGAGATCCAGTTGAGATTTTTTGAACTAGAAATACAGATTTTAAAAAGGAATTTTTAGGAAGTCCAGAAGGCAGCTTTGAAACTGAAAGCAGCTTGGTTTCTCTCTGCTTTGTGGCCAAGCAGAGACAAAAGGGGATTATCTTGTGAATTGCAGGTTTTCTTTGCCTGGAGGCAGGGTACTTAACTCCTGCAGGGAAATTCACAGTCTTCCAACCCAGAGGTTTTTTTTTTTTTTTCTTTTCTTCCTAAAAGTAAATAGGGGGTGTGTGCTCTACCCATTTGCCTGGAGACAAAAGTGGCAGGGTTTTTTTTAGGATTTTGATTTTTTTTTTTTTTGTTTTACAAGGAGCACAGGTTTGAAAAGAAATTTTTTTCTTCTTTGGGCTGGGTAAGCAGGTTTCCAAGTAGTTGGAGGTTTTTTGCTTTAATTTGGGCCGAGAGCAGAGACAAGGGAATTGTCTTTTTCTGTAGGCTGACAATCACTATCAGAGAATAGGTATTCTATTCCAGCACAGCAAAATTTTACAGCCAAGTTTTGTTTGGTTATTTCTAAACCTCGGGTGTAAAGTTAGTTAAAAACAGAGAGGTTAGAATGGCCAAATCCTCAGCTCGACTACAGCTGGAATTAGCCAAATTTCAGGCTGAGGAAAAACAAAGGGAACATGAAAGACAGATAGAACTCATGCAGCTGAAGAAGGAACAAGAAAGGGAGGCAGAACAAGACCAAGAGGCTGCCCACAAGAGGGAAATGGAGGCAAGGAAGCATGTGGAGGAGGAGAGGGAAAAAGAGAGGAAGCATGTGGAGGAGGAGAAGGAAAAAGAGAGGAAGCATGTGGAGGAGATGGAGAGGATAAAGGCCCAGCAGAATATACCAACAAACCCTAGCAATCCTTCTCCAGGTACCACTTCCCATCCCAGAAAGTTCCCCACCTACAAGGCAGGTGATGATACTGAGGCCTTCTTAGAAAACTTCGAAAGGGCCTGCCTTGGGTACAACATCTCTACTGACCAATACATGGTAGAGCTGAGGCCGCAGCTCAGTGGACCCTTAGCTGAGGTGGCAGCTGAAATGCCTAAAGAACACATGAACAAGTATGAACTTTTTAAATCCAAGGCGAGAGTCAGAATGGGGATAACACCCGAGCAGTCTCGTCGGAGGTTCAGAGCCCTAAGGTGGAAACCAGACATGTCATTTACCCGACATGCCTACCACATTGTAAAACATTGGGATGCCTGGATATCAGGAGCAAGTGTTGAATCTCCAGTAAATTTGCCCTTCCTAATGCAAATGGAACAATTCTTAGAGGGTGTTCCTGAGGAAATAGAAAGATACATCCTAGATGGGAAACCCAAAACTGTAATTGAGGCAGGAGAGATTGGAGCCAGATGGGTGGAGGTGGCAGAGAAGAAGAAAACTGGTCGCAGTTGGAGCGGAGACCAGAAGGGACCACCCCAGACCACACCCTATTACCGGGGGCCGCCCAAAGCCCCACCTACCTCCCAAAGAACCCTCCAGACCCCTTATCGTCCCACCACCCCGTTCTCCAGCAACCCTCTTCGCCCCAGTGACCCGTCAGCTGGACGATGTTTTAAGTGTAACGAGCTGGGGCATGTAAAGGCCAACTGCCCCAAGAACCCCAACAGATTACAGTTCATTGCACCGGAATCACACCAGAGGTCCACAGGCCCAGATACCTCCCAGATACCCTTGGAGCGGAGGGAAACTGTGAGTGTGGGTGGGAAGAAGGTCACCGCGTGGAGGGACACCGGAGCACAAGTGTCAGCTATCCATGCTTCCTTAGTGGACCCCAATTTAATCAACCCAGAGATCCAAGTGACGATTCAACCCTTCAAGTCCAACTCTTTCAATTTGCCTACAGCCAAGTTGCCTGTCCAGTACAAGGGCTGGTCAGGAATGTGGACTTTTGCAGTCTATGATGATTATCCCATCCCCATGCTGTTGGGGGAAGACTTGGCCAATCATGTGAAGCAGGCCAAGAGGGTGGGAATGGTCACCCGCAACCAGGCTAAACAAGCCGTGAGGCCTAGCTCTGTTCCGGAAACTTCTATCAGGACCCAGTCAGAGGTGATGGACCTGGACCCCAGGCCAATGTCTGCAACAGCAGTAGTGGATCCAGTCCCAGAGACCCAGACGGAACCAGTCCCAGAACCGGAACCAGCCGAACAACCAACACCAGACCCCGTGTCAGCACTGAATCCAGTACTTGCAACCTCAACACCAGAGGGCCCCACCGAACCTGAACTGGCAGCAGCCGATAACCCTACACAAGAGGCTCAGCCGGAGCCTGAATCCCAACATAGTGCACCAGCGGAGAGCGGTTCACAGTCAACAGAAACAGCTCCATCCCCTATATCGCTTCCAGAGGGACCAAGCCTAGGTCCACAATCCCATGAGGAACTGATGTCTCCAGCATCAAGGGAACAGTTCCAGACCGAACAGGAAGCAGATGAAAGCCTCCAGAGAGCTTGGACGGCGGCACGGAGCAACCCACCGCCTCTCAGCTCTTCTAATCGATCCAGGTTTGTTGTAGAAAGAGGACTTTTATACAAGGAAACTCTTTCTGGGGGACACCAGGAAGACTGGCATCCTCAGAGACAGTTGGTAGTTCCAACTAAATACCGGGCCAAGCTCTTGAGCTTAGCCCATGATCACCCTAGTGGCCATGCTGGGGTGAACAGGACCAAAGACCGTTTGGGGGGGTCATTCCACTGGGAGGGAATGGGCAAGGATGTTTCTACCTATGTCCAGTCTTGTGAGGTGTGCCAAAGAGTGGGAAAACCCCAAGACCAGGTCAAAGCTCCTCTCCAGCCACTCCCCATCATTGAAGTTCCATTTCAGCGAGTAGCTGTGGATATTCTGGGTCCTTTTCCGAAAAAGACACCCAGAGGAAAGCAGTACATACTGACTTTCATGGATTTTGCCACCCGATGGCCGGAAGCAGTAGCTCTAAGCAACACCAGGGCTAAAAGTGTGTGCCAGGCACTAGCAGACATTTTTGCCAGGGTAGGTTGGCCCTCCGACATCCTCACAGATGCAGGGACTAATTTCCTGGCAGGAACTATGAAAAACCTTTGGGAAGCTCATGGGGTAAATCACTTGGTTGCCACTCCTTACCATCATCAAACAAATGGCATGGTGGAGAAGTTTAATGGAACTTTGGGGGCCATGATACGTAAATTCGTAAATGAGCACTCCAATGATTGGGACCTAGTATTGCAGCAGTTGCTCTTTGCCTACAGAGCTGTACCACATCCCAGTTTAGGGTTTTCCCCATTTGAACTTGTATATGGCCGTGAGGTTAAGGGGCCATGCAGTTGGTGAAGCAGCAATGGGAGGGATTTACACCTTCTCCAGGAACTAACATTCTGGACTTTGTAACCAACCTACAAAACACCCTCCGAACCTCTTTAGCCCTTGCTAGAGAAAACTTACAGGATGCTCAAAAAGAGCAAAAAGCCTGGTATGATAAACATGCCAGAGAGCGTTCCTTCAAAGTAGGAGACCAGGTCATGGTCTTAAAGGCGCTCCAGGCCCATAAAATGGAAGCATCGTGGGAAGGGCCATTCGTGGTCCAGGAGCGCCTGGGAGCTGTTAATTATCTCATAGCATTCCCCACCTCCAACCGAAAGCCTAAGGTGTATCATATTAATTCTCTAAAGCCCTTTTATTCCAGAGAATTAAAGGTTTGTCAGTTTACAGCCCAGGGAGGAGACGACGCTGAGTGGCCTGAAGGTGTCTACTACGAAGGGAAATGTGCTGGTGGTGTGGAAGAGGTGAACCTCTCCATGACCCTTGGGCGTATGCAGCGACAGCAGATCCAGGAGCTGTGCACTAGCTACGCGCCAACGTTCTCAGCCACCCCAGGACTGACTGAACGGGCATACCACTCCATTGACACAGGTAATGCTCACCCAATTAGGGTCCAACCTTACCGGGTGTCTCCTCAAGCTAAAACTGCTATAGAACGGGAGATCCAGGATATGTTACAGATGGGTGTAATCCGCCCCTCTGAAAGTGCATGGGCATCTCCAGTGGTTCTAGTTCCCAAACCAGATGGGGAAATACGTTTTTGCGTGGACTACCGTAAGCTAAATGCTGTAACTCGCCCAGACAACTATCCCATGCCACGCACAGATGAACTATTAGAGAAACTGGGAAGGGCCCAGTTCATCTCTACCTTGGACTTAACCAAGGGGTACTGGCAGGTACCGCTAGATGAATCTGCCAAGGAAAGGTCAGCCTTCATCACACATCTCGGGCTGTATGAATTTAATGTACTCCCTTTCGGGCTGCGAAATGCACCCGCCACTTTCCAAAGACTTGTAGATGGTCTCCTAGCGGGATTAGGAGAATATGCAGTCGCCTACCTTGACGATGTGGCCATATTTTCGGATTCCTGGGCAGACCACCTGGAACATCTACAAAAAGTCCTTGAGCGCATAAGGGAGGCAGGACTAACTGTTAAGGCTAAGAAGTGTCAAATAGGCCTAAACAGAGTGACTTACCTTGGACACCAGGTGGGTCAAGGAACTATCAGCCCCCTACAGGCCAAAGTGGATGCTATCCAAAAGTGGCCTGTCCCAAAGTCAAAGAAACAGGTTCAATCCTTCTTAGGCTTGGCCGGTTATTACAGACGATTTGTACCGCACTACAGCCAAATCGCTGCCCCACTGACAGACCTAACCAAAAAGAAACAGCCAAATGCTGTTCAGTGGACCGGAAAGTGTCAGAAGGCCTTTAACAAGCTTAAAGCGACACTCATGTCTGACCCTGTACTAAGGGCCCCAGACTTTGACAAACCGTTCCTAGTAACCACAGATGCATCCGAGCGTGGTGTGGGAGCAGTTTTAATGCAGAAAGGACCTGATCAAGAATTCCACCCTGTAGTGTTTCTCAGCAAAAAACTGTCTGAGAGGGAAAGCAACTGGTCAGTCACTGAAAAAGAATGTTATGCCATTGTCTACGCTCTGGAAAAGCTACGCCCGTATGTTTGGGGACGGCGTTTCCACCTGCAAACCGACCATGCTGCACTAAAGTGGCTTCACACTGTCAAAGAAACTAACAAAAAACTTCTTCGGTGGAGTTTAGCTCTCCAAGATTTTGATTTCGACATCCAACACATCTCAGGAGCTTCTAACAAAGTGGCTGATGCACTCTCCCGTGAAAGTTTCCCAGAATCAACTGGTTAAAATCGTCCTTGAGATGTGGAAAATATTGTTAGTCTTTATGTACTTGGTAGTATATTTAGAGATGCATGTGTCTTATTAACTCTGTTTTCCTAGAGCTCCAGGAAGAAATCCCAGCCAGTGTTTCACCCTAGCTGAGATTTGGGGGGCGTGTCATAAATATAAAGGGAAGGGTAAACCCCTTTGAAATCCCTCCTGGCCAGGGGAAAGCTCCTCTCACCTGTAAAGGGTTAAGAAGCTAAAGGTAACCTCGCTGGCACCTGACCAAAATGACCAATGAGGAGACAAGATACTTTCAAAAGCTGGGAGGAGGGAGAGAAACAAAGGGTCTGTGTCTGTCTGTAGTCGTCTTGGCCGGGGACAGAACAGGAATGGAGTCTTAGAACTTTTAGTAAGTAATCTAGCTAGGTATGTGTTAGATTATGATTTCTTTAAATGGCTGAGAAAAGAATTGTGCTGAACAGAATAACTATTTCTGTCTGTGTATCTTTTTTGTAACTTAAGGTTTTGCCTAGAGGGGTTCTCTATGTTTTTTGAATCTAATTACCCTGTAAGATATATACCATCCTGATTTTACAGGGGGGATTTCTTTATTTCTATTTACTTCTATTTTTATTAAAAGTCTTCTTGTAAAACACTGAATGCTTTTTCATTGTTCTCAGATCCAAGGGTTTGGGTTTGTGGTCACCTATGCAAATTGGTGAGGCTTTTTATCCAACATTTCCCAGGAAAGGGGGGGTACAAGTGTTGGGAGGATTGTTCATTGTTCTTAAGATCCAAGGGTCTGGGTCTGTAGTCACCTAGGCAAATTGGTGAGGCTTTTTACCAAACCTTGTCCAGGAAGTGGGGTGCAAGGTTTTGGGAAGTATTTTGGGGGGAAGGACGCGTCCAAACAGCTCTTCCCCAGTAACCAGTATTAGTTTGGTGGTGGTAGCGGCCATTCCAAGGATAACGGGGGTAATATTTTGTACCTTGGGGAAGTTTTGACCTAAGCTGGTAAAGATAAGCTTAGGAGGTTTTTCATGCAGGTCCCCACATCTGTACCCTAGAGTTCAGAGTGGGGGAGGAACCTTGACACGGGTCCATATGATTCTGACAGAAAACCATCTTGATTGCTTCAGTTGAGTGTTGCTTTTTGTTTTAGGTTGGTATGACCCAAAATTCAATCTGACATTTTTGTGGAGTAAACCAATGTAAACTTCAAGAAGATATTCACAGATCTCTGTGTAGCAAATCTCCTTAGTTTTGCATGGCTTTGTTTGCAACTTAATCTGAAAATTACCCACACAGAGCTAGCTGTAATTTTTTCTTGGATAGTTGACCCTTTAAAAATACTTCTGATAAAATCTTTAAAAGGGATGCTTTTTGTTAGTGCCTTTGTCTTTTACTGTAGGTTGAAAGGAGGCATATTCTACCCTGATCTATCAATTCAAGTTGTGTTAGTTCAGGCATTCTCAAACATTTTCCACAGTGTAGAAGACAGAGGGATTATCCCATCGCCCACCTTTCCCATTCATGATTGCAGGGATCACCTTCTCCCCCTTCAGAATCACAGAATATAGCCATGGATCCGTAAAAACCCTAAAATCTGCCTGTTAATTAGATTAGAATTATTATGTTTTGTTAATAATAAAAATCACTGAGAGAGCATCATAAATTTACACACTATTACAAACCAGAGGCCAGATTCTCACTTTGTGTAAATCTGACTTTAGTGGAACTACATGGATTGACACCAGCTGAAGATCTAGTCCAGGTACGAGGTACATTCCATTTCTAAAGAGCATACAGTCTTAAGCCCTGATCCTGCAAGATGCTGCAAACCTTCAATTCCCTTTTATGTCAATGGGAGTTGAGATCTCTCAGGAGGTGCTCAGCATCTTGCAGGATCTAGCCATAATATAGACAAACCATATAAGGCAAGACTACTTCTGGGGGAATTCTGCGCCAAAAAATCTAAAATTCTGCACCAAAAAATTAAAATTCTGTTCACGATATTTTAAAATTCTGCAAAATTCTGCATATTTTATTTGTCAAAATAACAGAATATAATCACACCAGTTTCAATTATTTTGGTAATTTATTTCAAAATACCTATCAGCAAATGTCTGTAACAATACAGACAACAATAAACATTCAGGAAATGTTTTTTTGACAAATAGATTCCTTAGTAGGCATATTAATATAGAACTCTGAGTTATCATTAGTTCAAACTACAATACAGACAGAACAGTATTTCCCGCACCCCTCAGAAGCAGTGCAATGGCTTGGAGGAGTGAGGGAGATGGATGTAATTGCTGGTTGTGAACTTGGAGGGTTGTTGGGTGTGGGTGGGAGAAGTATGGAACAGGTTTTTGGGGGGGTGGGGAGGGATTGTTATGGAGCCTCCCCCATGCAGACCTTGGCTAACCCCTAGTCAGGCACATCTGCCCCTGTCCCCATGTGTCCCTCCACCCCCTTCCTCCATTTGGCCCTACACTGCTTCCCTGTCCCCATCTGTCCCTGCATCCTCCCACTCAGCCATCCCCTCTCCCATCCTCATGTCTCTGCACCCCCATCCCTATGTGGCCTTGTGCTCCCACTCAGCCACCCTCTTCCCCCTTGTGTCCCTGCATCCCCTACTCCCTGTCCCTCCACTCCCATTCATCCCTCTCCCCAGTCTGTCTTCCCCAGTCTGTGACCCTCCCCAGCAGCCCCATGTGCCCGATGCTGTTCATCTCCCCCCATATCCTGTGTTTCCTGACCTGGTCCCATGGACAGGGTGCTGTAAGGAACACAGCCTCTTCTTTTCCCTAGCTGCAGCTGGAGTGGGGGAAAGGTGTAACTGCAGCACCTTTGTGGCAGAATGTATTTTCTGTGGTGAAAAAACAGTCTACGCAGCACATGAATTCTGTGCATGCACAGTGGTGCAGAATTCCCCCAGGAGTAGGCAAGACACAGGATGGCAGTGTGGGAAAGAGAGTCAAAGGGGGTGTTATTGATGAACAGAGGTCAAGAAGGAGTATTTGGAGAGATTTGGATGAGAAGACAAAGAGGCGTTCGGCGGAAAGAAAGTGGGATTCTGTTCCGAGCAACGGGCATGGTAGAAGGGGAAAAGGAGAAGAAGAGAAATGTAAGACTCTTTAGAACACTGAACCAGCTTTACCCACGTGGATCTTTCACTGGGCTGTGAATGGGTGGTGTATAGTATTTGGATTAAGGGACATTTATTTTAATTATCTTTCTGAGTGGGTACCCAATGATGAACTGACCATCTATGTGTGCTAAACTGCTGCTCTGCTAAGATTCTGCTGTCCTCTTTAGGGTGGTATGTGCTTGGAGATACCCCAAATGGGATGTGTTTTGACTAAACGTGGAAGGTTGCAGGCCTAGAATGCAAGTTGTTCATATATGGAATAAATTGTTCAAGTCTAATGTAACGCTTACATTGAATTTTTGTCAGTGAATATATGGGACAAATATACTAGTTTACTATTATAAATATGAGACTTGCCAAGTCACATTCATTTCCAAGAATGATCACTTACATTGTTTTCAATTTTGAGATTGCATTTGTGACGAAGGATTTTGCAAGTGTTCCAAAACCAGTCTCACTCATTTTCATGATCAACTTTCAAAAGCAAGGTTATTCTTTAGTAACTGGATTTCAATTATAACTGAGGCCTGTGGTGTCCATGCAAACACAATACCCACAGTTGTGCACAAAAATGATTAGTTGTGCACATAGCTAGGTATTTGAATGTGCAGCCACCTTCTTTGCATGACATTTCATACTTAGTATATGTGAACAACTGCTCGCACATTTTGCATGTGCAAATCTATTTTTAAAACATTTGAACTTGAATGCTTTCCAAGGTTACTGGAAGATCTGTGCAAAATGTTTTACTTGAGCCACATATGTGCTCAAAATCATCCTTGGAATTAATATTTTTTCTGTGTCTATATTTGTTGAAGATTTTCATGAGACATGTTCCTCAAGATATATTTGTGGCGGTTCAATACAAGACAGGACACGGCTTTAGGCAAGCAAGCAGGCTGGTCTGCTGATGGGATTGCCCCTGTCAGCTTTTCCACCTCTTTTATTTCTCTCCCCCCCTGCGCATCACATACCCCAACCGACTGCAAAAGGCATCAACAAAGGAAATAATATGACTTTGATTAATATTCCTATTTACTAGCCTCTATCTACTACAATCTTTATTCTCAGGCCTTGAGCTTCAGCCGAGGAAGCTTCCCATGGCTGATGTCCTTATTTTGACTTCCCAGATGGTCCATGTTTTCATGGTCCATGTCCTTGGACAGAACAGAGCAATGTGTGCATTGCTCCTACACAACAGTCAGGGTGTGCCCTGACTGTTTCCAGGTGCATGAATGCTACATGAACCCTTCATCCCCCCTTTTGTTATTATTTATGCTCGGCCATCTCATGGTAGCCATCAATTTGCTTTTGTAAGTGATTCAACTCCCGGACAGACAAGGACATAACTCAGGGAGTCTACCAGGGCGGATCTCTGCAAAGCCTTAGCAAGGAGGGAATACATTGTATACAGCAGCAGCAAAATATAAGCCCAACAATTACAAACACAGCATAACCGAAAAGTTGTCGCAGCCATCCTAGAGAGGGCAGCCATCCTGTAAGCTGATTCCAAAAGCCCTCAAACCCCAGATCTTGGCGTATGTGTGCTGTAAGATTGGCCAATTCGGCCAGTCTAGTTTCTATGGAGTGACTATTATCAGTTAAATTAAAGCAACACATGTGCTGAAACGTGGAGCAGCCTAGATGGTGTTTCAGGAGCAGAAAATCAATGGCTGCTCTGTTATCCAAAATTGCATCCCTTAATTCGTGTTGCTCTGTGTTAAGTAGGGCAATTGCCTGGGATGTTGTATTAATTGCCTTTGCCGCAAAGCATGCCAGGTTATTTAAAGTTCTGGCTGTATAAATAGCAAGCACGGGGACCCCAACAATAGAGGCCGCTAAAGCAGTATACTCAGCACGACTAAAAAGCTCAACATCTGCAATACAATCATCTGAAAGGGGTACACTTCTTCTACTACGTTTTTGACCAGCAAAAGGCAATATAAGTGTCATTCTACTAAGACAGCAAAGGGTGCCATCACTTAAATTTGCAGGAATATAATTAAAGGTGCGTGAACCGCAAGTAAAAAACCATCCTGATGGTAGGATGATATGGCCATAATTGTATGAAACATTTACGGCGTGGGAAAAACTTGCCGACAGCCCAAGGGCACCCTTGTACTAGTGCAGTTAACCACACGTGCACAGGTGACATTGTTGGCCCCAGCCGGGTACGGTGTGTGGAGGGATATGGCCGTGTGAGGCAAAGTATAATTGGCCGGGCCCCAATTAGCCATACCAGAGTATTGGGAAGAGAGATTGGCGTAAGCAGCGAGCATCGTCTCATTCCCTATTTCTTCAGGGTGATGACATACTGGGATAAGGCATGTACCCAACAATTCTCCAGCTGCTACAGAATTAGATAAACAAAAGTGGGTAACATTTGCTATTGAAGCCAATCTTTCCCATAGGTTATATGTCATTCGGGCTCATAACGGAGAAAGGGCTCCCGAGCCAACCCCTACAGGAAATAGCAGGCACAAAAGGCATACAATCAATACAGAATTAGCAGTAATTTGGGCAAGAATTGCCACAAACAAAGTCTCAGGAGTCTCTGGCTGTTGGTTTGCTGCCAGCTGTCGTTGAGCCGCGGCGACCAATGCTTTTACTGCTCCCCATGTCACGGGCTGGCTTGGGACACTACGCCTCTTCCGTTTCCATCCCTTCGTTGTCGACCCAGGAGGCACCGCACTCTCCTCCAGGGTCAGCTGAAACTCCGGTATGGGGTTCGATAGTCCCTGGTGCCACGCCATGCTGCTTCAGTGCCGGTCGCACACACCGGGCCGGAACCCACAACGGACCTGTAGGGAGAGACACAGCAGCATATCCCCGACCCCAAGTGATTAGAGGTACTGGGCCCAGCCATTGCGGATCAGGCAGCTGACAGTAATAGACACGTGGTCTTTCCAGCACCTCGGATTTATGAAAATGCCGATCTGCGGGGGTCTGCTGATCTGCGTTTAGCGTTAAGTTATTTAAAGTGAACAAAAGGATATGCAATTGTTGCTGAATGTCTCCTAAGGTTCGGAGACGCAGCTCCCCTTGTCTTAATTGTTTGTCAAGCAAGGTTTTTAGCGTGCGATTTGCACGTTCAACAATGGCTTGGCCCGTGGAGTTATAAGGGATCCCGTGTGTGAGATGGACGTCCCATTGGACACAAAAGGCGGAAAGGGCTGTGGAGCAGTAGGCTGGGGCATTATCTGTTTTTATTTGGCTCGGGCGACCCATAACAGCAAAACAGGCTAGCAGATGGTGAATAACTTTAGGAGTGGCTTCCCCACGCTGTGGGGTTGCCCAGAGGAATCCCGAATAGGTATCAATGGAAACATGTAAAAACGAATAGGGGCAGAATTGTGGCACATGAGTAACATCCATTTGCCACAGCTGATTCGCTGCGGTACCTCTGGGGTTAACGGCATAAGAAAAGGTAGGGGCAGAAGCGGCACAGTGGGGGCAGGAACGAACAATAGAACGTGCATGATCAGCAGGAATGTGAAACTGGCGGGCTAAAACAGAGGCAGACTGATGAAAAAAGGCATGGCTTTCAATGGGGTCAGAAAAAAGAGAATTTACCTCACCACGTAACGCGCAGTCGGCGTGCGCATTGCCTTCAGTGAGTAGCCCAGGCAGAGGGGTATGACTGCGAATATGAGCAACAAAGTACAGGAAATTACAAGTGGTGATGAGATACTGTAAAGACAAAAACAGGCGAAGGAGGTCTGCATCGACCTGAGGAGTAATGAGGGCTAGGGGTAAATGATCAATTACTTGATAAACATAATCGGTGTCCACAATCAAATTAAAGGGACAATCAACAAAAAGTTGAAAGGCCAAAACAACAGCAGCCAATTCTGAGCGCTGCGCAGAACGCTGAGGCAGCGTAAAGCGAGAATGCCAACGAGGGGGGTCACCTAATTGATAGGTGACAACACCGCGACGTGGAGAGCCATCAGTAAAAAGAGTGACGGCTGAAACAATGGGTTGAGAGTGACTAAGACGATGGACAACCAGGGGCACCTGTTGGGTAATTACCAATCGGGGATCTTTAGGGGGATTATAAGAGATCTCTCCCACATAATCACAAAGAGCAAACTGCCAGGCCAAGGAGGTGTGGCACAAAGAGTCAAATTCAGTACGGGACAAGGGGAGCACAATGGCAACTAAATCAGTGCCAGTAAGTTGCATTGCACGGTGGCGGGCTTTACGAACAAGATCAGATAGGGCATCTAAATACGGATAAATATTTCGAGGAGGGGTGGATGAAAGGTATAGCCACTCTATAATAGAGACGGCTGTGTCTGTACGGGGTACAAACAGAGCCGCAGTTGGCGTATGAGGGGTGGCAAGAAGAACCAACCGTAAGGGACGGACCTCAGGGAGTCTGTCCACAAACTGCTGACTCAATGCTGCATTGATCTGTCGAATGCAGGCAGTATGCTTTTCAGTGATGGCAATAACCGCACCCGGTGCCTGGGCTCCATGCAGGAGCTCGAACAACGGCTGCAGCATTGAAGTGGGGAGACGAAAGTAGGGCCGAATCCAATTTAAATGACCCAAAACTTGTTGTAATTTAACAAGGGTTAGGGGTTGAGGTAGAATTAGTTCCGGACGAACCAGAGCAGCATAGGTTTGTAAAACCTTATGTCCGAGGTAGTGGTAGGGATAAGAGCATTGGATTTTTTCTGGTGCCACTAATAGGCCATTTTGGCCGAGAATCTCGGACAGAGATTCAAGTTGTTCTGCCGTAACCTGGGGACCACTAAGCAAAATGTCATCCATATAATGGTAGACCTTTAGTGTGGGGTACCGGGCACAAAAAGGGGCAAGGGCCCGATCCACAAAGAGCTGACACAAGGTCGGACTATTTTGCATTCCCTGGGGCAAGACTTTCCATTGATACCTATGAGAGGGTTGCTGATTATTATATTGTGGCACCGTAAATGCGAATTTTTCGCGGTCTTGTGGGCAAAGGGGAATAGTGAAAAAACAATCCTTTAAATCTAACACACAAAGCTGATGGGTTTGAGGAATTAAATTCGGGTTCGGTAAGCCAAATTGTAAGGGGCCCATAGGTTGGATGCGTTTATTTATTTCCCTTAAATCATGTAACAGCCGCCATGCACCCGATTTTTTCTTAATAACGAGCACCGGGGTGTTCCAGGGACTAGTGGAGCGTTCCAAGCGCTGTGCATGCAAATGCTGCTGCACCAGCGACTGAAGTGCTTTTAGCTTCTCTAGAGGGAGGGGCCACTGGTCAATCCATACGGGCTCTAAGGATTGCCACACCAAGGGTAATGCTGAAGGCATGGCGGGTGAGGGAGGGTTTTGGGCCATTAGATATTAATATCGAGGGTGGTGTCCAGCTTTGTAAGCAAGTCACGGCCCCAAATATTGAGGTGGACAGGGAGCACAAAAGGACGGATTGTAGCAAGGGCACGGCCTCCCGGTTTAGAGACCGTGACCCAAGACAAACTTTGGCGCCCAGGTTTACTACCCCCGATCCCCCACAACTCTTTAGAAGGAACTGTTGGCCAACTGACCGGCCACTCCAGATCACGAATCACCGTAACGTCAGCTCCAGTGTCCACCAGCCCTGTAAAGGGAACATCATTTAAGGGAAGTGTTAACTGAGGTTTCGAGGGGCGGACCGACATTGTTAGAGCAACAAGTGGAGAGGACGTGTTGTGAGATGGCGACTGAGCCAGCGTTGATCCAAAGCCGCCTCCGCCCCGGTCTCGATCCTCCGCAGCTGGCACCTGATAGGGGACTAAAATCAATTGCGCAATTGACCGTCCACACGGGAGCTACTGTGGAAGATGGGTCCATACCTGAACCTTAATAACGCCTGTGTAGTCAGCATCAATGACCCCTGGAATGACAAAAAGCCCTGTTTCCCAGCATGTGAGCGAGGGAGAACAAGACCTACAAAGCCGGCAGGGAGAGGTCCCGTCACCTGTGTAGGTATAGCACAGACCTCCCCTGGCAGCCGAAAGTCAGTGTCCTCCTGCATGATCAAATCAAGCCCTGTACTTCCAGCAGTCGCTGCCCTCATAGAGTCTATGGATTTTAAGGCAGAGGAGCGGTTGTCTGAGTGGGAAACACCCCCGTTTGGCCCTGGGTTCGGGGGGGACCCGTCGCGTGGTTTCCCGACCCGCTACAACACTGATTAGCCCAGTGATAACCTTTCCCACACTTTGGGCACTTCTTTGAGGGTCGGGCTGGTGCCTTAGATGAGCGGCACTCCCGCTGAAAATGACCCTCCTTACCACAGCGGTAACAACGCTTCCCCTCCTTCCTGGTTTTTCTCACGGCGGCAGCCAGAACTCCAGCCTTATGGGCTTGTGTGCCGATGTTCTGGCACGCCCTCAGCATGTCTGAGAGCTCTAAAATACCAGAGGCTTGCGCTGCCTGGAGAGCACGGCGGCAATCCTCGTTTGCATTTTCAACTGCCAATTTTAACAGGAGCTCGTGAGCTGCCTCAGTGTTATCCACCTGTCGGAGGATAGCCTGATGCAATCTGTCGGTAAAATCCAAAAAGGACTCTGAGGCACCCTGACGGATACTGACAAAGCTTTTGGTAGGCTTGCCTGAATCCGGGACCTTCTTGAAAGCATGCTGGGCACAGGTGGAAATAATGGGGAAGATGGCCTGAGGGAGTTGAGACTGCATCTCAATAGTAGCAAACGGGCCCTCCCCTGCCAAATGCTCATAAATGATACCGTGCTCTCTATGTACCTGAGCTTGGCGTTCTGCCATCTGCCGATACTCACTAATCCAAATAACATACTGACTGGGTGATAACATCATGCGCAGCAGTGTTTTCCAATCCTCAGGGATTAGGGAGTACCCAGTACCTATCCCCTCAATGAGACCACGCACAAAGGTGCTAGTCAGGCCAAACTCACGAATTGCTTTCTTTACCTCTCTAACCACCGAGTATGGCAAAGTGGTCCAGGTGCCCACGGGGTTGCCCTGGTCATCATTCTGCCAGGTCACCGGGCAAACTGAGACCAGATCAGCCAGCTCTTCCGCTGTAAGATCTGAGCGAGTCTTTGCTGCATGGACCATTCGTTGCACCAGCGAAAGCCCCTGAGCAGACGCGGATGACCCTCCGGGGGGCCCCACGGGGGGAGGGTGATCACACACCGGCTCCGGTGGGGAAGGCCAGGGAGGCAGTGGTAATAGAGGCCCTGGGGGCGAAGCAGGGGGAGGGATGGTTGCAGGAGCGGACGGGGGTGGCGAGATCACCAGCCTCGCGAGGGAGGGTCTGTCCAAGACGACACACTGTATCGCGTCGCGGCAGAGGTGCCAGGCATGTAAAGCCTGCACGGGCGCCCGAGGCTCCTCATGCAATGTCTGGCCCAACCGCTCCCAGTCCGCTAAGTTAAGGGTTCCAGCTTCAGGGTACCACGGGCACTGGGCACTCACCTCCTGTAGCAGGAGAATGAGCTCTCTAGTGGGACAGTCATGCTGAGCCTTACGCAACAAATATTGTAGCTCACAGCGGTGTTGCACTTGCAAAGCAGAGAGGGAACTTCCCATACTTACCACAATGAAAAATACTCACCGGGATCCGCGAAGCGGATGAGTGACGCGTCTGAAACCTTTGCCGGGCGAGGTGAGTGCTGAGGGCCCCACGTTTGGGCGCCAGTTGTGGCGGTTCAATACAAGACAGGACACGGCTTTAGGCAAGCAAGCAGGCTGGTCTGCTGATGGGATTGCCCCTGTCAGCTTTTCCACATCTTTTATTTCTCTCCCCCCCTGCGCATCACATACCCCAACCAACTGCAAAAGGCATCAACAAAGGAAATAATATGACTTTGATTAATATTCCTATTTACTAGCCTCTATCTACTACAATCTTTATTCTCAGGCCTTGAGCTTCGGCCGAGGAAGCTTCCCACAGCTGATGTCCTTATTTTGACTTCCCAGATGGTCCATGTTTTCATGGTCCATGTCCTTGGACAGAACAGAGCAATGTGTGCATTGCTCCTACACAACAGTCAGGGTGTGCCCTGACTGTTTCCAGGTGCATGAACGCTACATGAACCCTTCATATATTCAACCTTTTTAACTGGCTATTTGCAGTGTACTTAGGCAAGTCTCAAGGTGAAAGTCCTAGTGTACTGTTGTGACATTCTATACCTTGGGGGAGCATGCTGCAACCCCCATATTCCTCATTTTCATATAATTGTGATCTTACATATAAAGCATGCCTTGTAAGGTATCAGGGGAAAGGTTATGATCTGCTGAAAGTCATTTCTCTATCCATATATGTATATCATTAATGCATATGAAGTTATGATAATTGTGTAGTATGGTTGTCACAAAAACATGCTGTAAGTTGGGGGAATCAGCCAGATATTAGCTCCCCAGAGGCAACAGCATGGAAAGTAACCAATGCCCGGGTAGAGAGCTCTCCCCCAGTGCTCGCGCATGATCACACTCGCACTTCAAAGCGCTGCCATGGGAGTGCTCCCCTGGCAGCACTTTGAAGTTTCCAGTGTAGTCATGCCCTCAGTAATGCTCACCTGACTCTGAATGGGGGGAGGGAGGCAAAGCCAAGGAGGAGGAAAGCACATGATAAAAGGAAGAGATGTTTGCCATGCTCTTCCTCTCTCTTCCACCTCCATCTACAGACACCACACCAAGTGACTGAAGTGCTGATCAAAGGGGAGAGCCTGGCTGCAGAGCAACCAGCTAGACTGTGGTGAGAAGCATCTAAGTTTGTAAGGGCACTGAAAGTGTTAAGATCAGCTTAGAACACATTTTGCTTTTATTTCATTTGACCAAATCTGACTTGTTATGCTTTGCCTTATAATCACTTAAAATTGATCTTTATATTTAATAAATCTGTTTATTTTACTTGAAGCACTGCATTTGGTTTGAAGTGTGTCAGAGACTCCCTTTGGGATAACAAGGCTGGTACATATACATTTCTTTGTGAAATTGACAAACTCATATAAGCTTGCAGCTTCTAGTGGGCATAACTGGACACTGCAAGACGGAGGTTCCTAGGGTTGTATCTGGGACTGGAGATATTGGCTAGTGTCATTTGGTTGCAAGTAGCTGGGAGCAGCTTACATGCCAGAGGCTATGCATGAACAGCCCAGGAGTGGGGGTTCTCACAGCAGAGCAGGGTAAGGCTGGCTCCCAGAGTCAAGGATTAGCATGACCTAGCAGATCGCCAGTCCAGATAACACCAGAGGGGAACATCATAACCGTATATATATTCTGTGTCCCAAATTGGCTGAGCCAACCCATATTAACTGGTGAATTAGCATAAATAAAGGCAAGACCAAGAAAACCAAACCTGGCTCATGGGTTCACAATGAAATTTAAGAAAATGGGTTTGTACAAATCGAGACTGTAGACATCAGGATTGGTGAACCCATGCAAACTATTTATGATGAGGAAAAATATGAATCTTTTGCAAACCAACCTTCAAGTTTTCATATAGCTCTGTCTAACAAGATATGAATAGGTGTCTTCTAAGCTGACAATTATTTTGGACCTGATTCTCTATTCGCCTTTCCTGCTAGAGAGTTACTTGCAACAGTGCATAATGAGTGCCAAGTGGGTATAAAAAGCTACCACATCACACTTTTCACCTTTGCACTCCATTTGCATGAGTATACCTGACAGCACATTGTGCAGAGCAGTAGGGAATCAGGCCCTTTATGTACTCATTAGTGATTCTGCTACCATAAAATAAGAGACTTGGGAGTGGATTTTATTCCTGAAATGGAGTTAATATGTGAAAAATTATAACTTCTGTGTGTTTTTTCACTCTACCTTCATGGAAGGTAATGAAAAGCTGGTCAGGAATCGGAACGCACAGCCATACAGGTTACTTATAGGATGGTTGGAGAAGGCCAGATTCTGCCACCCTTACTCATGTTGAATAGTACCTTATGAAGTTAATGGCACTACTTCTGGAGTTAGGCTCTACTGAATATGTGGAAAAGTGGCAGGATCTGGTTCTTACGCAGCAGCAGTAGCTTCATAATCGGAGTACAATGGCCTTTATAAAACTTCAGTAAAACAAATCTTGTTATTTTAGCCAAGTCTGCCTAATTTACTGTCCTCTAGGCATTACAATATTATCCAAACCCTGTGCTTAAAAATATAAAATTGGCGTTTCATCAGTAGCACATAAGTGGAATGTTGTTTGTGAAATGCTCTATATTAGAAACATTTTCCCTTCCAGAACATTAGTGGTAAAATGAGTCCTTTTAAAAATACTGAGAAAGAGGCTCACTTCATTAGTATCAGATACGCTTTTGGAAGATATGGGACTACATTCTGTGCTGTGACTCTCATGAGACAGGCTTTAGATCCCTTTTTACCATCCAGATTGTGGGTTACTTGAGAAGCTGTTCCAGTCCTTAGCCTAAATTAGAATAGCCCATAGACTACTCTAATTTAAGGCAGTCTTACCTAGATACCTATAGGTTGCTCTCCAGCTGAGAATTACCAAAACTCAGCGCACTGTAGCTATTCCCCTGTCTACCTCAATTCCCTCTCCTGCCATTGGCCCCACCCCAAAATGGTCCCATGCCAGGGGTTGCCAGTAAACATTAAGAAAACTAAATTTCTCTAGGGGACTGTGGAGAGTGAGCCCAGTTACTTGTTTGACTGAAAGAGGGATTGAAATGTTGGAACCAATTTGACACAACTATACAAAATGCATTATGCTCTGACAGTAATTTTCTTACATATTCCTTTGTTATATTTGTTTTGAAGCAGAGTTTTCTTCCTTTCAGTTTTGTCGGAATTTGTGTTAACGACATCTGTCAGTTACCATGGAGATAATTGTGATATCCCAGATTCATCATTATGGCTTCATTATAGGATTAAGTTTAGGGGAAAATAAAACAAAACAACAAACAAACGAACACACAAAATCAACCCAAAATGGGCCACATTCTGTACTGACTAATATCCTGCACCATCTGACTGATATTTTTCTGTCATAGCTGGGTTGACAGGCCCTGGAGTTTCAATAGGTTCATGATCAAACCAACGTAGTGAGCAGGGCTGCCTGGAGCGTAGATCAACCCTAAATTCACCCCAAGGTTGAAATCCTGCTATTTATAGTATGCCACTTCAGGTTATGACCTCAAAAGCTAAGCAGAGCTGATGGATATTTGGATAGAAGAGCTCCAGAAAACACCCACCCAGGCCCGCTGACAGCAACTCTGGGCCCCAGGGACGAACAGTCAATGGGCCCGCGTGGATGTGGTCTGCCTCACATTTGGGAGGTGCTACGCCTGCACTGGCTGGTGCCCAGTGAGCTGCTGGCTGCGTGGCTGGTGCCCAGCGAGTTGCCGTCTGCGCTGCTGGGCACGCTCTTCCGGCACGGCCAGGGCTTCAACATGCCCACCTGGCAGGGTTGCCAAATGTCTAATAGCGCAAACCCAATGACCCTTGCCCTGCCCCTTTCCCTGAGACCACACCCTTGTCCAGCACCTTTCTCCCAGGGTGCGGGCCATGGGAGGGAGTTTCGGTGCGGAAGGGTATGAGGGGTCGGAGCAGGGCGGCCCACAACATTTTGGCACCTGAGGCAGGGAGCTCAAATGACGCCCCCATAACCTCTCACTTGGGCCAAAACTTTGAAAGGTCTCAATTCTGCCTTCTTCCTGTTCTACTCCTCTCATGGTGCTGTCCTGCTACCTACCCCAATAAAGGAGAACTAACAATTTAAAATGCCTTGTTCAAAAATTTTAAGTAACACTTAACTTTCAAATGCCTGAACAGCAAATGTAACTTTTCCTGTCTGCATAGTAAACACTGGCATTTTTATCTGTTTGAATAATCAGTGGTGCTTTCCATGCCTTCTTGGTTGCAAAGATTTGAACTGCTTCCTGCTGAAGGCCCACAGTCTGGGGCCTTCAGCTCATGCTCTGTTGAGATGGTTGCAAGGCCGACCAGCCTCTCCTGTGTCATTGCGGAGAGTAGATGTGTTTTTATTAACTTCAGCTTGGAGAAGCTGGGTTCTCCACTGGCAGCTGTTACAGGCAGTGTTAGAAGTATGCGCAGAGCAACAAAAGCCTTTAGAAAGAAGGTAGTCATCTTATTTGTGTACATATATTCCAGAATAGCCTTTGGAGTTGATCCTGCTGAAATGTATCTTGAAAGGGCCTTCAGTTCATCACTTAAATCACTTGCATCAATATTGCGCATGTCATCATGTATCAACACTGTCTCCAGTGCCCTGCATTGCTGGTGTAGGTCTTCTTCAGGTATAGTGGGGAGTTTTGGAATATCATACAACATCCCAAATATACTGCTGTGTTCCTTGAGCTGCATGAAAGGTTCTTCAACTGACTGCATTGCACAATCTAGCACCTGGTTAAAGAATTCAACTTTGAATTGTTGTTTGGGGTCTCTTATGGGATTATCCGGTGCCTCGTAATCAAAATGTCTTCTTCCTTGGTGACTCTTGTATTCTTGAATGGGTGGGAAAATAGCTTCAGTGTGAAGTTCCTCTACCAACTTCTGTGCACTCTTCAGAATGTTTTGAAATCCCTCATCTGACCAATAAGACTGTAGGTATGACTTTGCTTTGTCCAGTTGTTCCATTGCTCCAGATATATCAAGGTCAACACCTTGGAGTCTCTTGCTTACAACATTTATTTCAAACAGTATGTCATGCCACAACACTAAGCCACACAGAAATTTGAAGTTATGTATGTTTCTGGTAATTCCATTTCTATCTTCCCAATTTGGTGTTTGATAGGCTTTATCACCTCCACTCGACTTTCCCATCATGTGGCACTCCGTGGTTTCAGTGTCAGAGAGGATGTTCCCAGATGTTTCTTCAAAATTTGCCTTTGATGAGTTGATAAAGAGAAAAATACATAGATGCTTTGAATTACATTAAAAAATTCAGCAGCCTCACTAGAAGCTGTTGCTGCATCACTGACCACCAAGTTCAATGAATGAGAACTGCATGGGACAATAAAAGCTCAAGGGTTTAACTTTCAGATCCGTGTCTACACTCCTCTGTTCTTTTCTCTCATGTTGACATCATTATTGTAGCCCTGACCTCTCATGTCAGCTATCGCAATTCCTGTATCTTCCAGCTTTTTATGATGCACATTTGTCATACCAGCTCCTGTAGTATCATCAATGTCAATAAATTCTAGAAAATGCTCTCTGACAGTCACCATTGCAGGGACATTTTCACTAGGTTCTATTGTTGTTACAAAACGCACCATTAAAGTCATTTGTTCCGTATGGCAGATGTCAGGTGTGCAGTCCAGAATAAGAGAGTAATATCTTGCTGACTTCAGATCTGCCACAATCTTCTGTTGCCAGTAACTGTATGATCTCATTTTGAATTGTTTTTCCAAGGTAGTGGTGTGTGTACATTTCTTGGGTGGTGACTCTTCTTAGATGCTCCTGGAGTACAGCATCAAACTCAGCCATCAGCTCCACAATTTTAAGGAAGTTTCCATTGTTTGGCACATACAGCTGATCTGAAGTGCCACACAGTGCTAGGTTTTGGGTAGCAAGCATTCTCACAATGGCAATGAGCCTTTTCAGTACATTTTGCCAGCAGAGAGACTCTGATGCAATCTTCTCTTGATGCTGATCATCTATGGTGGCCTTTAACCTTAGTCTTATCTCAAGCTCTTTTCTATGGAATTCTCTCTGGTGATTTGCTGCCTTCTCATGGCATGCCAGATTTCTAGCCAGATTTTTCCAGTCCTTTGTTCCTGTAGAACCCAATGTGGCTGGAACATTAAACTGGAAGAGTCTGCAACAAAAACAGTATGTAGCATTCTGGGTTTTTGAGTACATAAGCCATGGCCTCTCCACTTTGGCACCATTGGGGATTTCATGCCAATAATGTGTTGGATGGAAACTTCTATTTTCATTTTCTTTGGGGAACATGAAGTTTTTCACTTGTTGTGGCCCATGCAGTACAAGGAAGTCCCTCAGACTACTGCTCAAGTGGGTCCACAGTCCTGGATCATCTAGACTTAAGGAACTAAACTCAGCAGCAGCTGTTTCTTGCACCTCCACCACACTCTTCTCTGATCTACATTTTTCTTCAGGAATGTGCATGGTTACATCCATTTGCGATGGAGATATGGATGCTGCAGTAGCTGCCAGGTCACCTGCACTCTGACTAACTGGAAGATCAAGCTTCTCTCCACTCACATCCACACTGTGGCCGGAAGGCTCACCGTGAACATTTGTGTCTATGTATCTTAGGAGAGCTCCTTCCTGCTTAGATAGAAAAGCTTCTTTCGCTTGCTTTCTTTTTCTGAATGTGCCCCAGAGGGGCGTTTTCTTCTTTTACTCAGGACTGCTGTTCTGTGCCAGCTATAGTGGCTCTCAACGCTCAATTGAAGGGGACAAATAAGCAGGCTGGTAGCAGGGCCTGAGTGAGGGAAGATATCAGCGTCTTACAACCTTGGTTCAAGTGATCATGAGCTAATTCAGTTCAAACTGAACAAAAGGATAAACAAAAATAAATCTGTGACTAGGGTTTTTGATTTCAAACGGGCTGACTTTCAAAAATTAAGGAAATTAGTTAGGGAAATTGTCAAGGTTCCTCCCCCACTCTGAACTCTAGGGTACAGATGTGGGGACCTGCATGAAAACTTCCTAAGCTTACTTTTACCAGCTTAGGTTAAAACTTCCCCAAGGTACAAATTAATTTTATCTTTTGTCCTTGGAATAACCACTGCCACCACCAAATTCTAACTGAGTTTACTGGGAAACGTAGTTTGGACACGTCTTTCCCCCCAAAATCCTCCCAACCCTTGCACCCCACTTCCTGGGTAAGGTTTGGTAAAAATCCTCACGAAACCCTTGGATCTGAGAACAATGAAAAAGCATTCAGTTTTCTTACAAGAAGACTTTTAATAGAAATAGAAGTAAATAGGAGTAAAGGAATCACCCCTGTAAAATCAGGATGGTAGGTACCTTACAGGGTAATTAGATTCAAAACACAGAGAATCCCTCTAGGCAAAACCTTAAGTTACAAAAAAGACACACAGACAGAAATAGTTATTCTATTCAGCACAATTCTTTTCTCAGCCATTTAAAGAAATCATAATCTAACGCATACCTAGCTAGATTACTTACTAAAAGTTCTAAGACTCCATTCCTGTTCTATCCCCGGCAAAGCAGCATACCAACAGACACAGACCCTTTGTTTCTCTCCCTCCTCCCAGCTTTTGAAAGTATCTTGTCTCCTCATTGGTCATTTTGGTCAGGTGCCAGCGAGGTTACCTTTAGCTTCTTAACCCTTTACAGGTGAGAGGATTTTTCCTCTGGTTAGGAGGGATTTTGAAGGGGTTTACCTTTCCCTTTACATTTATGACAGAAGTGGATTGGACGGAAGAACATATGGATCTAAAGGCAGAGGAGGCCTGGGATTACTTTAAGTCAAAGCTTCAGAAGCTATCGGAAGCCTTCACCCCAAGAAAGGGGAAAAAATTCATAGGCAGGAGTTGTAGACCAAGCTGGATGAGCAAGCATCTCAGAGAGGTGATTAAAAAAAAGCAGAAAGCATACAGGGAGTGGAAGATGGGAGGGATCAGCAAGGAAAGCTACCTGATTGAGGTAGCAGGCTGGTAGCAGGGCCTGAGTGAGGGAAGATATCAGCGTCTTAAGGGCCTAACTGGCTCCTACTACTTCAGTTGACTGCCTGTTCTCCTCAAGTGGGTTCAGGGAAGCAGCAGGAAACAGGAAGCTCCCTGAGAAGCTGGTGTTAATCAGTCCAGGCTCCTGGGGGTGCTAGAGAGGTACATAAAAGGCTCCTCCTGCAGCTCCTGCTGCTTTCGGTTATTCCCTCTCACGTTTTCTTCTGCCTGCCTGTTATATCTCTTGTGCCCTCCTTCCTCCAGCACAGCACTCCACCATCTTTGTGCATCTAGAGCAGAGAGAATACATGTGCACCAGCAGCAGACACAATTTTCTACACTCTGGGTCCTGGTGGCAGCCCCCACAGTCTGGCACGTTAGGCAGCCTCCTCAGTTCGCCTCATGGTAAGGCCAACCCTGGGTCGGGGTCTGGGAGGGAGTTGGAGTGAGGGGTGCAGGCTTTAGGCTGGGGCAGGGAGTTGGGGTGTAGGAGGGTGCCAGGGGGTCGGCGCTTTCCTCGGGCAGCTCCCGAAAGCGACCAGTATACTCCTCTGGCAATGGGTCCTAGGCGGGCGGCTCAGAGGGTCAGAAGTGCTGCATCCGAGAGTGCTAAAGGTGTTGGCGGATGTGATTGCAGAGCCATTGGCCATTATCTTTGAAAACTCATGGCGATCGGGGGAGGTCCCTGACGACTGGAAAAAGGCTAATGTAGTGCCCATCTTTAAAAAAGGGAAGAAGGAGGATCCGGGGAACTACAGGCCAGTCAGCCTCACCTCAGTCCCTGGAAAAATCATGGAGCACGTCCTCAAGGAATCAATTCTGAAGCACTTAGAGGAGAAGAAAGTGATCAGGAACAGTCAGCATGGATTCACCAAGGGCAAGTCATGCCTGACTAATCTAATTGCCTTCTATGACCAGAAAACTGGCTCTGTGGATGAGGGGAAAGCAGTGGATGTGTTATTCCTTGACTTTAGGAAAGCTTTTGACACGGTCTCCCACAGTATTCTTGCCAGCAAGTTAAAGAAGTTAAAGAAGTATGGGCTGGATGAATGGACAATAGGGTGAATAGAAAGCTGGCTAGATTGTCGGGCTCAGTGGGTAGTGATCAATGGCTCCATGTCTAGTTGGCAGCTGGTATCAAGTGGAGTGTCCCAAGGGTTGGTCCTGGGACCGGTTCAATGTCTTCATTAATGAACTGGAGGATGGTGTGGATTGCACCCTCAGCAAGTTTGCAGATGACAGTGAACTGGGAGGAGTGGTAGATATGCTGGAGGGTAGGGATAGGATACAGCGGGACCTAGACAAATTGGAGGATTGTGCCAAAAGAAATCTGATGAGGTTCAACAAGGACAAGTGCAGAGTCCTGCAGTTAGGATGGAAGAATCCCATGCACGGCTGCAGACTAGAAACCGAATGGCTAGGTAGCAGTTCTGCAGAAAAGGACCTAGGGGTGACAGTGGATGAGAAGCTGGATATGAGTCAACAGTGAGCCCTTGTTGCCAAGAAGGCCAACGACATTTTGGACTGTATAAGTAGGGGCATTCCCAGCAGATCGAGGGACGTGATTGTTCCCCTCTATTTGACATTGGTGAGGCTTCATCTGGAGTACTGTGTCCAGTTTTGGGCCCCACACTACAAGAAGGATATGAAAAAATTGGAAAGCATCCAGCGGAGGGCAACAAAAATGATTAGAGGACTGGAACACATGAGTTATGAGGAGAGGCTGAGGGAACTGGGATTGTTTAGTCTGTGGAAGAGAAGAATGAGGGGGGATTTGCTAGCTGCTTTCAACTACCTCCTGGTGCAAGTGCTGGAGGAACCAACTAGGGGCGGAGCTCTTCTTGACCTGCTGCTAACAAACCGGGAAGAATTAGTAGGGGAAGCAAAAGTGGATGGGAACCTGGGAGGCAGTGACCATGAGATGGTCGAGTTTAGGATCCTGACACAAGGAAGAAAGGAAAGCAGCAGAATACGGACCTTGGACTTCAGAAAAGCAGACTTTGACTCCCTCAGGGAACTGATGGGTAAGATCCCCTGGGAGAATAACATGAGAGGGAAAGGAGTCCAGGAGAGCTTGCTGTATTTTAAAGAATCCTTATTGAGGTTACAGGGACAAACCATCCCGATGTGTAGAAAGAATAGTAAATATGGCAGACGACCAGCTTGGCTTAACAGTGAAATCCTTGCTGATCTTAAACACAAAAAAGAGACTTACAAGAAGTGGAAGATTGGACAAATGACCAGGGATGAGTATATAAATATTGCTCGGGCATGTAGGAATGGAATCAGGAAGGCTAAATCACACCTGGAGTTACAGCTAGCGAGGGATGTTAAGAGTAACAAGAAGGGTTTCTTCAGGTATGTTGGCAATAAGAAGAAAGCCAAGGAAAGTGTGGGCCCCTTAATAAATGAGGGAGGCAACCTAGTGACAGAGAATGTGGAAAAAGCTAACGTACCCAATGCTTTTTTTGCCTCTGTCTTCACGAACAAGGTCAGCTCTCAGACTACTGCACTGGGCAGCACAGCATGGGGAGGAGGTGGCCAGACCTTTGTGAAGGAAGAAGTGGTTCGGGACTATTTAGAAAAACTGGACGTGCACAAGTCCATGGGGCCGGATGCATTGCATCTGAGAGTGCTAAAGGAATTGGCGGATGTGATTGCAGAGCCATTGGCCATTATCTTTGAAAACTCATGGCGATTGGGGGAAGTCCCGGAAGATTGGAAAAAGGCTAATGTAGTGCCCATCTTTAAAAAAGGGAAGAAGGATGATCCTGGGAACTGCAGGCCAGTCAGCCTCACCTCAGTCCCTGGAAAAATCATGGAGCATGTCCTCAAGGAATCAATTCTGAAGCACTTAGACGAGAGTAAAGTGATCAGGAACTGTCAGCATGGATTCACCAAGGGCAAGTCATGCCTGACTAATCTAATTGCCTTCTATGATGAGATAACTGGTTCTGTGGATGAAGGGAAAGCAGTGGATGTGTTATTCCTCGACTTTAGCAAAGCTTTTGATACGGTCTCCCACAGTATTCTTGTCAGTAAGTTAAAGAAGTATGGGCTGGATGGATGCACTACAAGGTGGGTAGAAAGTTGGCTGGATTGTTGGGCTCAACGGGTAGTGATCAATGGCTCCATGTCTAGTTGGAAGCCGGTATCTAGTGGAGTGCCCCAAGTCCTGGGGCCGGTTTTGTTCAATATCTTCATAAATGATCTGGAGGATGGTGTGGATTGCACCCTCAGCAAGTTTGTGGATGACACTAAACTGGGAGGAGTGGTAGATATGCTGGAGGGTAGGGATAGGATACAGAGGGACCTAGACAAATTGGAGGATTGGGCCAAAAGAAATCTGATGAGGTTCAACAAGGACAAGTGCAGAGTCCTGCACTTAGGACGGAAGAATCCAATGCACCGCTACAGACTAGGGACCGAATGGCTAGGCAGCAGTTCTGCAGAGAAGGACCTAGGGGTGACAGTGGACGAGAAGCTGGATATGAGTCAACAGTATGCCCTTGTTGCCAAGAAGGCCAATGGCATTTTGGGGTGTATAAGTAGGGGCATTGCCAGCAGATCGAGGGACGTGATCGTTCCCCTCTATTCAACATTGGTGAGGCCTCATCTGGAGTACTGTGTCCAGTTTTGGGTCCCACACTACAAGAAGGATGTGGAGAAATTGGAGAGAGTCCAGCGAAGGGCGACAAAAATGATTAGGGGACTGGAACACATGAGTTATGAGGAGAGGCTGAGGGAACTGGGATTGTTTAGCCTACGGAAGAGAAGAATGAGGGGGGATTTGATAGCTGCTTTTAACTACCTGAAAGGTGGATCCAAAGAGGATAGATCTAGACTGTTCTCAGTGGTAGCAGATGACAGAATGAGGAGTAATGGTCTGAAGATGCAGTGGGGGAGGTTTAGGTTGGATATTAGGAAGCACTTTTTCACTAGGAGGGTGGTGAAACACTGGAATGGGTTACCTAGGGAGGTGGTGGAATCTCCTTCCTTTGAAGTTTTTAAGATCAGGCTTGACAAAGCCCTGGCTGGGATGATAAGGTTGGAGATTGGTCCTGCTTTGAGCAGGAGGTTGGACTGGATGACCTCCTGAGGTCCCTTCCAACCCTGATATTCTATGAGGGGGTCTCCACGTGCCACTGCCCACAGGCACTGTCCCCACAGCTCCCATTGGTTGCAGTTCCCAGCCAATGGAAGCTGCGGAGTCAGCGTGGGGGACGGGGCAGCACATGGAGACCCGCTCCCCAGGGGCCACAGTGACGTGCCGGTTGCTTCTGGAAACAGTGTGGAGCGAGGGTGGGCAGGAAGCTCCTCTGCGCTGCCGGTGGCAGGTGGGCGCCCCCGGCCCTTTTAAATCTCCCTAGCCCCTGGGCATTTGCTCCCTTTTCCCCCCCGTTGGCAGGCCTGAACCCACCTGCTGCAGAACATGTTAATTATGATTCATGAGATAACACATATCTCTCTCTGTCAGCTCTGAACCCATTTCCCTGCATGATCTTTGGGATACTGCAGCTGGACATATTCTATTTCAGTGAGATGAAAAATGAAGCTCCTGGCCACTTGTAGCTAGGGTTGCCAAGTGTCCGGTTTTCGACCAGAACGCCCGGTTGAAAAGGGACCCTTGTGGCTCCAGCCGGCATCTGGGCTGTTAAAAGACCAGTTGTCGGTGCAGTGGGGGCTGGGGCTAAGGCAGGCTCCCTGCCTGCCTTGGCTCTGCACATCTCCAGGAAGCAGCCGCCAGGTCCCTGCAGCCCCTACACACATCGGTGTACAGGAAGGCCCTGCGCACTGCCCCTGCTCCCAGGGCCAGCTCCACAACTCCCATTGGCCGGGAACCGCGACCAATGGGAGCTGTGGGGGTGGCGCTTGCAGGCACAAAGGGAGTGCATGGAGCCTCCCTGGCTGCCCATGTGTCTAGGGTCTACAGGGACCTGGGCCACTTTCCGGGAGCTGTGGTAAGCACTGCACCTGAACCCTCTCCCGCACCCCAAACTCCTGCCCCAGCCTGGAGTCCCCTCCCACACCCAAACTCCCTCCTGGAGCCTGTATCCCCTAACCTGCTGCCCTAGCCCTGAGCCCTCTCCTGCACTCCAAACCCCTCATTCCTGGCCCCACCCCAGAGTCCAAACCCCCGGCCAGAGTCCTCACCCCCCTGCACCCCAACCTCCTGCCCCAGCCCAGAGCCTTTTCCCATACCCTGAACCCCTCATTTCTGGCCCGACCCAGAGCCTGCACCCACAGCCGGAGCTCTCACACTTCTCTCGTACCCCAGCCCCCTGTCGCAGCCTAATGAAAGTGAGTGAGGGTGGGGGAGAGTGAGCGACAGAAGGAGGCGGGGATGGAGCGAGTGGAGGCAGGGCCTTGGAGAAGGAGCGGGGCAGGGGTGTTCAGTTTTGTGCAATTAGAAAGTTGGCAACCCTACTTATAGCCATTAAAGATCCACTGGCTTTTTTCAAAAAATTTTAGGTTGTTAGCTTCAGTGTCAGCCGAATTTCAACGTGTGTAATTGTGTTCCGCCAACGACTTCTTCCAGCACTTTCAGTTAGATATGCAAAATAGTGGAAAGAAGTGATTGACTGGCATAAATATAGAGAGATGACAGACTTGTCATCTGGAGGACTTGTGGCTGTTCAGGCCTGTTCAGGAAGAGTTCTGTAGTTTTGTAAAATGTTTTGTGCCTATAAAAGTGTAGGTCATTGCCATTATGCAATAAGCCTCTGTTGAAAGGTAAACTGCAAGGGTAAATTGCAGAAGGATACTTGTCATTTTACGGGGACTTCCTCCAAAGCTAAATGGTTTAAAAGGGCTGTTTAGGTGGAACAACCTTGGATTTGGGGGGTTATTTCCTCTTTTCTGCATCCACCACCTGTGTGAATAGAGCCATTTTGACACATTTGCACAATCTTAATTTGACAGAAAGCCGTTAGGACAGGGGTGGGCAAATTTTTTGGCCCAAGGGCCACATCAGGGTTGCGAAATGGTATGGAGGGCCGGGTAGGGAAGGTTGTGCCTCCCCAAACAGCCTGACCCCCAACCCCTATCCGCCCCCTCCAACTTTCCGTCCCTTGACTTCCCCCCTCAGAACCCCTGACCCATCCAACCCGCCCTGCTACTTGTCCCCTGACTGCCCCCTCCCGGGACCCCCGACCCCTAACCGCACCCCCGGGACCCCACCCCCTATCCAACCCCCCTGCTCCCTGTCCTCTGACTTCCCCAACCCCTATCCACACCCCTGCCCCCTGACAGGACCCCCGGGACACCCACGCCTATCCAACCCCCACTGCTCCCTGTCCCCTGACTGCCCCCTGGGACTCCGGTCCCTAACTGCCCCCCCAGGACCCCACCCCCTATCCAACCCCCCCGCTCCCTGTCCTCTGACCACTCCCCCCCCCGGAACCTCCGCCCCATCCAACCGCCCCCTGTCCCCTGACTGCCCCCCAGGACCTCCTGCCCCTGATCCAACCCCTCCACCCCCCTTACCCTTACCCTTACCATGCCACTCAGAGCAGCAGGACAGGCTTATTTGAAATCCTGGGAGGTGGGCAGGTGCAAGTCATTCTGCCCGCGCAGCGGCGTGGCTGCAGGGGAGGGGGGACAGCAGGGTAGAGGCCGGGGGCGAGCCTCCCCGGCCAGGAGCTCAGGGGCCAGGCAGGATGGTCCCGCGGACCGGATGTGGCCTGCAGGCCGTAGTTTGCCTACCCCTGCGTTAGGACATTTCTGTAGCTTTGTTTTAGTTTGCCTAATTTCAGTGATGCATATTCAAAATAAAACAAAGTACTTTTAGTATTATGTGTTGTAGCAGAAACTTTCTCCTTGCTGGCATTTCAAATTTCTTCTTTCTGGGAATATTTTCCATAGAGAAACTAAATTTCTGAGGTTCAAATGTCCCTTACAAGAGAACTTTTCATTCTAAAGAAAATATTCATACATATAATATTTCAAAGCAGGAGTATATCTTTTCTCTGTCCACAATCATAGAATGGAGTCTGCTGCTGGGAGAAGCAGGAGGAGATGCTGATTTCTGAGTGACAGTTTTTATTCTCACACAAATACCTACATGTTATGCTGAGTATATCTATCTTCTTGTAAATGGTCTAGCCTTCAAGTCCCAGGACCAGCTGTGGGGAAAGGAATTTGATTGATAGATCATGCACTTGTCACCAGCTAATCTGATTACATCAAGTAGGTCTGGGGCAGGAAATCTGTGATGTTGAAGTAGACCGAAGGCAGTAGCTCCATTGTGTGGGTGCATGGGCAACAAGGATTCTTATGAGAGAAGGTCAGATGAAAAAGAGGTATAGATCTTCAGTAGTACAATAAAGTACTAGAGAAAGGCCTGGGGCTTGATTCTGAGCTCCATTCAGACTCTGCCTGTCAGTCTAATGCCATAAAGGGACTAGAAATTCTGAGGTGGCTTAGAGCTATTGTAACCAGCATTAATGCCTCTTCCTTCCCATACCCTGACATAGGATGTGTGCTGGGGACAGGAGTATGTATGGATTGCAGTGCCCTTGGCAATTCCTGGCTGGGTGCATAGCTCAGTCCTTTGGGGTCATAGCCAGCTAGGTGTAGTTTAAGAGCAACTCTTTGGGTGCTTTAAACTGTGCCATGAGCTAGCCTCAGGACTGGGGAACTGCAAATGGCTTCTTTGTGGTTTTAGCCTTCTGCCCTGAGCCATATCCAACGCTTATTGGAGTTGTATGTCTGAGAGGTGACACAGTTCCTGAGGTAACTGCACCTCTGATCCCTTGGTGGCCTCCTTCAGGGCACCTCACTTTGGTCTCAGGCCTCTAACTATCATCTTTCAGATCCTTCAGACTGGAGATTTAGACTTCAGACTCCTGTGATTGTCCTCTGTGATTATCTCAACAGGTCTGACTTTAATTTAGCACTGCTCTTCTGTTCTCCCAGGGGAATGACACGGTTCTTCAGTGACCAGCCAGCTCTCATAGGACAAAGGGCTATTTATTCAGAACAAAAACATTTTAGAGAAAACATTTAATAAAAACAATAAAAAGCTTCTCTGTATGCCTTGCTTACCCATTTTCCACATAGAGACCATGACAGGACTAAAGTACTTCAGTCCTTCTCACAGGGCCTGTCTCTCTTGATCACAGTCTTATGTCAGTTCTTGGATTGGGTGCGAGAGTCCTCACACTTTACTTTATATTGTTTCAAGTTCTTTGCCTGCCAGGCCTCAGGTCAAACCAGTATATGCTATTTCTTCCGGAGACTAAACTTCCACAGAGTTACTACCTGTATTGTTTCAGCATTTGGGATTCACATTAATTACAGGTTTCAGAGTAGCAGCCGTGTTAGTCTGTATTCACAAAAAGAAAAGGAGTACTTGTGGCACCTTAGAGACTAACCAATTTATTTGAGCATAACCTTTCGTGAGCTACAGCTCACTTCATCGGATGCATTCAGTGGAAAATACAGTGGGGAGATTTATATACATAGAGAACATGAAACAATCGGTGTTACCATACACACGGTAATCAGAGTGATCACTTAAGGTGAGCTATTACCAGCAGGAGAGAGGAAACCTTTTGGAGTGATAATTAAGGTGGGCCATTTCCAGCAGTTGACAAGAATGTCTGAGGAACAGTGGCGGGTGGGGATGGGAGATAAACATGGGGAAATAGTTTTACTTTGTGTAATTACCCATCCACTCCCAGTCTCTATTCAAGCCTAAGTTAATTGTATCCAGTTTGCAAATTAATTCCAATTCAGCAGTCTCTCGTTGGAGTCTGTTTTTCAAGTTTTTTTGTTGAAGTATTGCCACTTTTAGATCTGTAATCGAGTGACCAGAGAGACTGAAGTGTTCTCCAACTGGTTTTTGAATATTATAATTCTTGACGTCTGATTTGTGTCCATTTATTCTTTTACATAGAGACTTTCCAGTTTGACCAATGTACATGCCAGAGGGGCATTGCTAGCACATGATGGTATATATCACATTGGTAGATGTGCAGGTGAACGAGTCTCTGATAGTGTGGCTGATGTTATTAGGCCCTGTGATGGTGTCCCCTGAATAGATATGTGGACACAGTTGGCAACGGGCTTTGTTGCAAGGATAGGTTCCTGGGCTAGTGGTTCTGTTGTGTGGTATGTGGTTGCTGGTGTGTATTTGCTTCAGGTTGGGGAGCTGTCTGTAAGCAAGGACTGGCCTGTCTCCCAAGATCTGTGAGAGTGATGGGTCGTCCTTCAGGATAGGTTGTAGATCCTTGATGATGCATTGGAGAGGTTTTAGTTGGGGGCTGAAGGTGTGGCTAGTGGCATTCTGTTATTTTCTTTGTTGGCCCTGTCCTGTAGTAGGTGACTTCTGGGTACTCTTCTGGCTCTGTCAATCTGTTTCTTCACTTCAGCAGATGGGTATTGTAGTTGTAAGAATGCTTGATAGAGATCTTGTAGGTGTTTTTCTCTGTCTGAGGGGCTAGAGCAAATGTGGTTATATCGTAGAGCTTGGCTGTAGACAATGGCTCGTGGTACACTCTCTCTCCTACCACTCACCCTGAGTGACTTTAGTTCATGCAGGAAACGCCATTAAGTTCATCCACTGAATCAGGAATACAATCACTAGCCAACTCATACAGATATATTTATAAAGTTGATGCAAGTCTTTGTATATTCCAGGAGTCCATAGCATCTGTTACATGTCAATATAATAGTTTTTGAATATTCCATTTTTCCAAAACATTGCATCTGTCACAGGAAGCTTTCATCCATTGATAATACAAGTTAGATGGGATCAACAGTATTTAGCCATAACAAAATGCAAGAATTATACTTCCTAAAATGTTCCACTAACCAGGCATTTTTCTTCTGCTGTAATAATAGGTTAAATACATCTGGAAACAGATATTGTGGAGAGCACTTGAGCAGTATGAAGTGGTGGATGCTGTGGTACAAACGGCCTAATTTCTAGAGTCAAAAATAGTGCAGCTCAATACCACACTGAAGGCCTGATCTATTGCTCAGAGAACTGCCCTAGAAATCAGCAAGAGATCTGCAATATGATGAAATGGGTCTATCATAATTAAGTTTCAGATACGATTATAGTAATAGAAACTCTATCCCTCCTATTGTAATTAAACAGTACTTTACAAAAGGGCCAGATTTTTAAAGGGAATTAGGCCCTAAAGATGTAGGAAAGCACCTACTGGGATCCATCTATTTTTGAAAACCCCAATAAGCACCGATCTGTATCTTCAGGTGCTGATGGCCCATATCCTATTTAGGTATTTAGGTGCCTAACTTTCTATTGGTTTCAATGGGAGTTAGGTACCTAAATACCTTTGAAGATCTGGGCCCAAATACCTTAAAAAAATCTGGCCCTTCATGTTTATTATTTGAAGGATCCTTGAAATAGGAAAAATAACATTAACATGAAAGGATTCATTCCATATGAAGAAAAATTCCTTTTGCACTACTGTAGAATTAAAATTAATAGGAGGTCTGGTTTCTATTCTTTAAATATGACACACTATAATAACATATCTCAGCTTGACAGCGAGTACAGAGTGTTTATTCTTTCACAGAGGCACAAGCCACTATATCAAACCTTCTTTTCACTTCTCCAATTGAAGGAACTTATTTAAACCTATTAAACCTTTTAAAGTGTGGTTGTGCACTGAGCAGTGATGCTGTGAAAATGCCATTGTGGGGATTCTTGTTTACTGTGTCTCAGTTACCCAAGATCAGATTTGTTCAGTTTATAGGTAATAAGGATGTTACGTTCTGCCATTCCTGCAAACACATGCAGGGATTTGAAAGGCAAGAGGTCTCTCTCCCGTTTGCTTATCATCACCAGCAACCTTGATCCAGCTTCGTGGTGCCGCAGGTGTAGTCAGGGGTAGTTGTCAAAGGAAGCATCCGATTTGTTTCATATTTTAAATAATGAGGATCAGGCACTGATTTAAATGCAATTAACATAGCACAGGATTTGAAGGTGGGGTCACATCAAAGCTTGCCACTAGCTCTGCATTGCATATTTCCTTGAAAACTCCTAAACGCCCTGTAATGGACTGTTCAATTGGGATGTCCGAGTTCATTCTGTAAGTGACAGAACGGAGTCCGCAGTCGAAAGCCTCATAATATATTTTCTTGCAACTGAACAGTCATTTCCTACCAGCTTCTTTTTGCCTACATACCCTATTCTGTTCTGTTTTATTCTGTTTAGCTTTCTACACTGCACCCATTCCCTTTGTATCTGAGTACCCGCAAAAGGACCAGTCTTCTGAATCTTGGAACTTAACGGTGCTAGTCAGATATATGGAGCAGAGTAAAGAATTAGCTAGTTTGTCTTGTTTTATAGCTTAGTAAATGAAATAAAAACATCTTGGTCAAGCAGACATAAGCCTGGCAGGGCAGGTATTGTCTCTTTTCTGTTTTCGTACAGCCTCAGCAGAATGAGTCTCCACTCCTGTTTGTGGGCCTTCGGTGCTACTATACTGTACACATTTAATAATAACATTAACAAATTCCAGTCCTCCCACCACCTGGAAAGGGGAGATTTAAATGCCATTCTCTGGAAGACCGTAAGTTCTTACAGAGAGCCCAGATAATGTCAGAAATAGCTTTATGTAGCATTTGATGTTCATTTGCCTGTCCCCTGGCTGGCTGCATTTCCTTCTTTCAAATTGTTGGAGCAAGAAAAATATGTGAAATAGACATGGGTTGTTTTTCAATGTGCCCTTTCTAGGATGAATCAGAACTGCTTAGCTGTGTCTCATAGGCTTTATACAGCTGATAGCTGAAGGGGATTCTCCTTTTAGCTTAAGTGATAAAGGGCAGAAGAAAGTGAATTCTGTCCCTGCTGCCATTTGACATTCCAAGTGCAGATGGTGTGCAATAGAATAGCAACCATGGAGTCCTAAGTGGCCACAGATTTGTTACAATATTTTTTTTATCCCGGCCTTTCCTTCTGTTGCCTATTAAAGGGCTGCAGAAAAGTAAGTGGCATTCACCATTTCTCTCCCACTGATTTTCCCAGTATTTCAGTAAGAGTCAATGTGTCTTGTACTAGAGGAAGGAAAAGAGAGATCTTGTGTTACTTTTACCTACATTACCTACTTCATGAGACAATGCAGCTGGGAAGATAATTTGGGAGCCATATTCATTCAGCTGCTAAATTGGTTATAAGCTGTATGGTTTGTACAGCTTATGTTCTGTTCTCCTAAATGAAACAGCTTGTGGCTATTATATTCACCGTACAAAAAGGCTGGATCGCTTTTGAAGCAGTGATAGAAGTTTGCAGTTTTAGTAATTGTAAAGCAAAAACAAAGGAGGTTTTGTCTGTACTCTCTCTTTATTCTCTAATGTGCGTACATTGTGCCATTTAGGTTAGATGGGCCAAAGAACTCAGCATTCAATGTTATGATATTTCAGATTTGCAGAGATTGCAAGTGTGTGTATATATATTCTAAAACAGTTCAAAGACAATTATGTGGGACTTTCAGAGGTCTCTATTCTTCTGGAAAACTCAAATAGAAATGTGTTCACAACAGGCTTTTATATCTAGCAGTTCTCAAATACGACTGAGTATTATATCATCACTAGGGATGAGTGAATACTTTTAACAAAAATGTTTGTGAATAGTCACTTGAAGAAAATTTTTGAACTTGTTTCTCTATGTTTGTGTTGGCTTCCTGCTTCGATTCTAGTAATCACATTCCCTTGGAGAAATGTTCAGTGAAAATTAAGTGAATGTTTGAAAAGTAAATAATTTTGAATGTAGACGTTAACAAAGATTACAAATTGTTTGGGAATGAGTCACAAGCTTAAAGTTGATATCCACTGTCATTTATATACTCAGCTCTAGTCTCTACTCAAATTTCTGTCTATGTTCCTAAAAATCCTGAGATTTTGCTGTCTGGAATTATCCTATTATAATATATTAATTGCTTCAGAAATATTAAAAATTGTAGAGGTAGCACAGTAAGATTTCAATTTACTGAGTTTCCTTGAGTCTTTGTCTTGTTGCAATGTATAGCTATATTCCCTGTCCTAGGCTTTGGAAACAATTCCTAATTATTAACCATTGTGACAGAAAGTAACCAAAAGGTGGCAGCACTCTAATAATTTATTAAAGCTAATGTTTAAAATCAAGTTTACACAAGTTAAGAAGGAAGGTACTGTACATCTGGAGTCTGGCTTGAGTTATGACAGATTACAAGTATCGGTTACAAGGTTCACAAGATACATACATAGTACATAACCAGCACAGACCCAGATTGGGGTGCGGGAGTTTTTAAAGAGTCAGGGAATAAGTGATCTCAGGTATGTCACCCATAGAATGTATTTAGAGTCCACGTCAGTATTGGTGTAGCGAATAGGTACATTGGTGGGGTCTGTCCCTTGGATTGTCAGGGAAGGAAGTAGGTTATTTCCTTGACCAGCGGTCTCGTTTACTTGTCCTAGTACTGACGGTGTCCCGCGATGTGCTCCAAGTAGATGGACCTGGACAGTAGATTGGGAAGAGTTACTATATTATCAGCACATGGATATTTGTTTTAGTTATCTTTGGTGGGCGGGAGATGGGTGGGGAGATCAGAAAGAGCGTTGCAGCTTTCATACATAACAAAAATACGAACTATATTTTCCGTTATAAAAATGCAACATGCAGAACAAACGCTCTGAATGTAGGAAATAAAGAACCAAAACTACCCTGATTGGAGTGGCTGGCCAATCCAAATAGGAAAAGTTTATTTCTTGTTAAGGAAACATAAGTTGTAAAATCTGTAAACTGAATTTATGCTAAAAATAACTCAAATCAAAAGTGCAATTAGCTCTCTACAACTGGGAAGTGAAATCTTAATTGAATCCAACTCTCTGTGACTGAATCAGGCAATCAGGAAAGATGCACTGAGCAAGGTTCCCTTGCCTCATAATCCAAAAGAGTTAGTAAATCTAACTTTGGAGTTGTTCACCTTGTCAGGATCCTTCTGAAGTCAAATAAGCTACCTTCATGCCTGTACACTCCAACCTTCCTTGCATTCAGTAGATATATTGTTTGTGGGGAGACAAGTCAACTTTGTGGGGAGACAAGTCAACAGGACAAGTCAACTTGGAGACAAGTCAACAAAAGTGATCTCAACAGTCCTCATCCAAAGCCCGCTAAAGTCAGAGAAAAGGTTCCCATGGACTTCACTGGATTTTGTCTCAGTCCCAATAAATATCACAAGAGTGGCTGAAATGGACCAAAATACAGTGTAGATTACTGTGCTGCTACTCTAGATTAATTTAGGGTGGGGAAGTTTTCAGGTCATCAGTGTGGCTGGGTAGATAATTAGAGCAGGTAGGGGCTGTTTCCCTTTGCAGAAAATTTGGCTTGCATCATTCTGCATTTAGGAAAGGAACCCCCTATCAGGCTTTAAAAGAAAGGAAAAAAAAACCCCACTCACCCACACCCACACAAAAATCCAAAGCACTGAAACTTTGAAACACCTCCCGAGTCAAATTATGTAACAGCTTTCAAAACATAGAAAATCCCTTAGGAAAAGGTTTCTCAAAATCAGGAATTTTTTCGATTGCTCAATAATTCTTAAGCAACATTTCCATTATGTCTCTGTATGCATTCACTTGTTCTCTGTCCCAGGATAACCACTACTTTGCTATCAGATGTTTGTAAGGTAAATTCCAATTAGGGACTTGATTCTGTAAATCCCTACTTACACATGTGGTTCTTTCTTACTCTAGTCCATAGCACCATTTACTTCAATGGAACTACTAATATCCTAGTTGTCTAATCAATGTGGTACCTGAGTACTGGATTACTTGAATAGTTGAAGATTTTTAGGATTGTCCCAGCTTGTTCATTTCTTTTACACATTTTCTTTTTACTTACTGTTTGTTTTTGATGGCTCAAAGCTACATGCTGAAGCTAGACAGTGTGAATAAATAAAGGAAACAAAGCCAATGTGTGATTCATATACTCTTGGCCTCTACACCATAGTAACTGGTCCAAAGTAGGCAGGGTGAGCAGTGCCTGCCCTCTTTTACAGCACTCTTCACAAACCTCGGAGAGACAAAGGAAAGCAAAAGGAGAAAAGAAGTGACCAGACCCAAAGAAAATTATGGGATTTGCTTACCCACTTTCCAAATGTCACCAGCTTCCACTACCCTTAAACCTAACCTGCTGTGGTGTTCTAATTACATGATTACTTGTCACCGAGTTTTATTCTTTTAAAGAAAAACAAATAAAAAAACAAAACATTATCTGTGTCAGTGAAGAATCATCTACAGCTCCAGAAATTCCAGTCACTTTTTTTGATCTGCATTTTTCATAGATTCACAGATATTAAGGTCAGAAGGGACTATTATGATCATCTAGATTGAACACCTGCACAATGCAGGCCACAGAATCTCACCCACCCACTCCTGCAATAAACCTCTCACCTATGTCTGAGCTATTGAAGTCCTCAAATCATGGGGTGGGATCTGAGTTAATACAGAGAATTCTTTCCTGGGTATCTGGCTGGTGAGTCTTGTCCATATGCTCAGGGTTCAGCTGATCGCCATATTTGGGGTCGGGAAAGAATTTTCCTCCAGGGCAGATTGGAACAGGCCGTGGGGGTTTTTCTCCTTCCTCTGTAGCATGTGGCACGGGTCACTTGCTGGAGGATTCTCTACACCTTGAAGTCTTTAAACCATTATTTGAGGACCTGAATAGCTCAGACATAGGTGAGAGGTTTATCGGGTGGGTGAGATTCTGTGGCCTGCGTTGTGCAGGAGGTCGGACTAGATGATCACGATGGTCCCTTCTGACCTTAATATCTATGAATCTATACTACAGATGTCAAACTAACAGGCCTGTAGCTACCTGGATCACTTTTTTTTCCTTTCTTAAAAATAGGAACTATGTTAGCAATTCTCCAGTCATACGGTACAACCCCTGAGTTTACAGATTCATTAAAAATTCTTGCTAATGGGCTTGCAATTTCTTGTGCCAATTCCTTTAATTTTCTTGGATGAAGATTATCTGGGCTGTCTGATTTAGTCCCATTAAGCTGTTGGAGTTTCGCTTCTACCTCAGATATGGAAATATCTACCTCCATATCCTCATTCCCATTTGTCATGCTACCATTATCCCTAAGATCCTCATTAGTCTTATTAAAGACTGAAGCAAAGTATTTGTTTAGATATTGGGCCATGCCTAGATTATATCCTTAACCTCCACTCCATCCTCAGTGTTTAGTGGTCCCACTTCTTCTTTCTTTGTTTTCTTCTTATTTATATGGCTATTGAACTTTTTACTATTGGTTTTAATTCCCTTTGCAAGGGAACTCCAACTCTACTTGACTTTTAGCCTTTCTCACTTTATCCCTAAAATGTTCTGACCTCAATCAGGTAGCTTTCCTTGCTGATCCCTCCCATCTTCCACTCCCTGTATGCTTACTGCTTTTTTTTAATCACCTCTCTGAGATGCTTGCTCATCCAGCTTGGTCTACAACTCCTGCCTATGAATTTTTTCCCCTTTCTTGGGATGAAGGCTTCCGATAGCTTCTGAAGCTTTGACTTAAAGTAATCCCAGGCCAATTCCGTCCAATCCACTTCTGTCATAAATGTAAAGGGAAGGGTAAACCCCTTTAAAATCCCTCCTAGCCAGAGGAAAAATCCTCTCACCTGTAAAGGGTTAAGAAGCTAAAGGTAACCTCGCTTGCACCAGACCAAAATGACCAATGAGGAGACAAGATACTTTCAAAAGCTGGGAGGAGGGAGAGAAACAAAGGGTCTGTGTCTGTTGGTATGCTGCTTTGCCGGGGATAGAACAGGAATGGAGTCTTAGAACTTTTAGTAAGTAATCTAGCTATGTATGCATTAGATTATGATTTCTTTAAATGGCTGAGAAAAGAATTGTGCTGAATAGAATGACTATTTCTGTCTGTGTGTCTTTTTTGTAACTTAAGGTTTTGCCTAGAGGGATTCTCTGTGTTTTGAATCTAATTACCCTGTAAGGTACCTACCATCCTGATTTTACAGGGGTGATTCCTTTACTCCTATTTACTTCTATTTCTATTAAAATTCTTCTTGTAAGAAAACTGAATGCTTTTTCATTGTTCTCAGATCCAAGGGTTTGGGTCTGTGGTCTCCTATGCAAACTGGTGAGGATTTTTACCAAACCTTTCCCAGGAAGTGGGGTGCAAGGGTTGGGAGGATTTTGGGGGGAAAGATGTGTCCAAACTACGTTTCCCAGTAAACTCAGTTAGAATTTGGTGGTGGCAGTGGTTATTCCAAGGACAAAAGATAAAATTAATTTGTACCTTGGGGAAGTTTTAACCTAAGCTGGTAAAAGTAAGCTTAGGAAGTTTTCATGCAGGTCCCCACATCTATACCCTAGAGTTCAGAGTGGGGGAGGAACCTTGACAATTTCCCTAACTAATTTCCTTAATTTTTGAAAGTCAGCCCTTTTGAAATCAAAAACCCTAGTCACAGATTTATTTTTGTTTATCCTTTTGTTCAGTTTGAACTGAATTAGCTCATGATCACTTGAACCAAGGTTGTCCCCTACAACCATTTCTTCTATGACGTCCTCACTACTCACCAAAACCAAATGTAAAATGGCATCTCCTCTAGTCGGTTCAGCAACTACTTGATGAAGGAATCCATCAGCTATCGCATCGAGGAAAATCTAAGCCCTATTATTATTACTACCACTTGTCCTCCAGTCTATATCTGGGAAGTTAAAGGATGATCTCCCATGATCACGCAGTTTCTATTAGTATTTACTTCATTAAAAACATTAAAGAGGGCTCTATCCATATCCAAATTCACTCTAGCTCTGATTCAGCCACCCTTTCTCACATTCAGTATGACCCTACTCTGCAAGTGGTCCCATTGAAATGAATGCACAGCAAAAGGGGGATGGAGCAAGAGAGAATTTTCTACTGAAATAGTTACATCAAAACAACCCATAGCAGTTATATTAGTATAAAAGTTCTCATATTGGTAGAGTTTATTCCTATTCCCTTTTGGGAATAAGCTATACTAATGTATGCACCTTTCTGCTGATATAACGGTAGCTGCTGTGTGTGAGGGGGAGAGCAGGGGGCTGTTGTACCACTTTATACCAGTATAGTTAAAAGCAGTATTGGTATGTGTAGATGAGCCAGTGTACATCTAGCAAACTGCAATGTACGTAATACAGTCCCTTTTTCATGCACATCTGGAAACCCTATAACACGCAGGCAAAAAAATAAAATGAATCATTTAAACCAGCGTGATAAATTTCACATGACCAAATGAACATTTTAACCTTGGTGCTTTAACCTCAGTGTTCTTTCAAAGAAGCCCTAAAACTCAGGGCTTAGAGATTTACAGCACAAGTTATGTCTATTCACTTTTCAGGAATCAATTCCAAGGGGACAAATTACATCTGGATCTGGTGCATTCACTTCCAATCAGGAAGTGAAGAAAGACTGGCCTTATCATGAGGCGAACTGAGGAGGCCGCCTAACATGCCAGACTGTGGGGGGCGCCACCAGGACCCAGAGTGTAGAAAACTTTGTCTGCTGCTGGTGCACATGTATTCTCTCTGCTCTAGATGCACAGAGATGGTGGAGTGCTGTGCTGGAGGAAAGAGGGCACAAGAGACATAACAGGCAGGCAGGAGAAAAGGTGAGAGGGAATAACCGAAAGCATCAAGAGCTGCAGGAGGAGCCTTTTATGTACCTCTCTAGCACCCCAGGAGCCTGGACTGATTAACACCAGCTTCTCAGGGAGCTTCCTGTTTCCTGCTGCTTCCCTGAACCCACTTGAGGAGAACAGGCAGTCAACTGAAGTAGTAGGAGCCAGTTAGGCCCTTAAGACGCTGATATCTTCCCTCACTCAGGCCCTGCTACCAGCCTGCTTATTTGTCCCCTTCAATTGAGTGTTAAGAGTCACTATAGCTGGCACAGAACAGCAGTCCTGAGTAAAAGAAGAAAACGCCCCTCTGGGGCACATTCAGAAAAAGAAAGCAAGCGAAAGAAGCTTTTCTATCTAAGCAGGAAGGAGCTCTCCTAAGATACATAGACACAAATGTTCACGGTGAGCCTTCCGGCCACAGTGTGGATGTGAGTGGAGAGGAGCTTGATCTTCCAGTTAGTCAGAGTGCAGGTGACCTGGCAGCTACTGCAGCATCCATATCTCCATCTCAAATGGATGTAACCATGCACATTCCTGAAGAAAAATGTAGATCAGAGAAGAGTGTGGTGGAGGTGCAAGAAACAGCTGCTGCTGAGTTTAGTTCCTTAAGTCTAGATGATCCAGGACTGTGGACCCACTTGAGCAGTAGTCTGAGGGACTTCCTTGTACTGCATGGGCCACAACAAGTGAAAAACTTCATGTTCCCCAAAGAAAATGAAAATAGAAGTTTCCATCCAACACATTATTGGCATGAAATCCCCAATGGTGCCAAAGTGGAGAGGCCATGGCTTATGTACTCAAAAACCCAGAATGCTACATACTGTTTTTGTTGCAGACTCTTCCAGTTTAATGTTCCAGCCACATTGGGTTCTACAGGAACAAAGGACTGGAAAAATCTGGCTAGAAATCTGGCATGCCATGAGAAGGCAGCAAATCACCAGAGAGAATTCCATAGAAAAGAGCTTGAGATGAGACTAAGGTTAAAGGCCACCATAGATGATCAGCATCAAGAGAAGATTGCATCAGAGTCTCTCTGCTGGCAAAATGTACTGAAAAGGCTCATTGCCATTGTGAGAATGCTTGCTACCCAAAACCTAGCACTGTGTGGCACTTCAGATCAGCTGTATGTGCCAAACAATGGAAACTTCCTTAAAATTGTGGAGCTGATGGCTGAGTTTGATGCTGTACTCCAGGAGCATCTAAGAAGAGTCACCACCCAAGAAATGTACACACACCACTACCTTGGAAAAACAATTCAAAATGAGATCATACAGTTACTGGCAACAGAAGATTGTGGCAGATCTGAAGTCAGCAAGATATTACTCTCTTATTCTGGACTGCACACCTGACATCTGCCATACGGAACAAATGACTTTAATGGTGCGTTTTGTAACAACAATAGAACCTAGTGAAAATGTCCCTGCAATGGTGACTGTCAGAGAGCATTTTCTAGAATTTATTGACATTGATGATACTACAGGAGCTGGTATGACAAATGTGCATCATAAAAAGCTGGAAGATACAGGAATTGCGATAGCTGACATGAGAGGTCAGGGCTACAATAATGATGCCAACATGAGAGAAAAGAACAGAGGAGTGTAGACACGGATCTGAAAGTTAAACCCTTGAGCTTTTTTTGTCCCATGCAGTTCTCATTCATTGAACTTGGTGGTCAGTGATGCAGCAACAGCTTCTAGTGAGGCTGCTGAATTTTTTAGTGTAATTCAAAGCATCTATGTATTTTTCTCTTTATCAACTCATCAAAGGCAAATTTTGAAGAAACATCTGGGAACATCCTCTCTGACACTGAAACCACGGAGTGCCACATGATGGGAAAGTCGAGTGTAGGTGATAAAGCCTATCAAACACCGAATTGGGAAGATAGAAATGGAATTACCAGAAACATACATAACTTCAAATTTCTGTGTGGCTTAGTGTTGTGGCATGACATACTGTTTGAAATAAATGTTGTAAGCAAGAGACTCCAAGGTGTTGACCTTGATATATCTGGAGCAATGGAACAACTGGACAAAGCAAAGTCATACCTACAGTCTTATTGGTCAGATGAGGGATTTCAAAACATTCTGAAGAGTGCACAGAAGTTGGTAGAGGAACTTCACACTGAAGCTATTTTCCCACCCATTCAAGAATACAAGAGTCATCAAAGAAGAAGACATTTTGATTACGAGGCACCGGATAATCCCATAAGAGACCCCAAACAACAATTCAAAGTTGAATTCTTTAACCAGGTGCTAGATTGTGCAATGCAATCAGTTGAAGAACCTTTCATGCAGCTCAAGGAACACAGCAGTATATTTGGGATGTTGTATGATATTCCAAAACTCCTCACTATACCTGAAGAAGACCTACACCAGCAATGAAGGGCACTAGAGACAGTGTTGACACATGATGACATGCGCGATATTGATGCAAGTGATTTAAGTGATGAACTGAAGGCCCTTTCAAGATACATTTCAGCAGGATCAACTCCAAAGGCTATTCTGGAATATATGTGCACAAATAAGATAACTACCTTCTTTCTAAAGGCTTTTGTTGCTCTGCGCATACTCCTAACACTGCCTGTAACAGCTGCCAGTGGAGAACCCAGCTTCTCCAAGCTGAAGTTAATAAAAACACATCTACTTTCCACAATGACACAGGAGAGGCTAGTCGGCCTTGCAACCATCTCAACAGAGCATGAGCTGAAGGCCCCAGACTGTGGGCCTTCAGCAGGAAGCAGTTCAAATCTTTGCAACCAAGAAGGCATGGAAAGCACCACTGATTATTCAAACAGATAAAAATGCCAGTGTTTACTATGCAGACAGGAAAAGTTACATTTGCTGTTCAGGCATTTGAAAGTTAAGTGTTACTTAAAATTTTTGAACAAGGCATTTTAAATTGTTAGTTCTCCTTTATTGGGGTAGGGCAGTACCATGAGAGGAGTAGAACAGGAAGAAGGCAGAATTGAGACCTTTCAAAGTTTTGGCCCAAGCGAGGGAGCATGGGGGCGTGATTTGAGCTCCCCGCCTCTGGTGCCAAAATCTTGTGGGCTGGCCCTGAAGTGTAGGAGTGTTGCAATAATAATGACGAGATATTTTCATGGTTTGCTTGTGTGTGCATGTATGTCTTGTGACTGGGTTGGGCCAGATGGCTACAGGAGAGTAATAGAAGGCAGATATTTTAGCCCCAGGTTAAGTAGGTCCCTATTCCCTGTAAGGTAACAGGGAAGGATTTTTTTCTGTTCTCCATCATTTATTTACAGTATTGTGACAGGGTCAGGCCAGATGGCTACAGGAGAGTAATAGAAGGCAGATATTTTAGCCCCAGGTTAAGTAGGTCCCTATTCCCTGTAAGGTAACAGGGAAGGATCCAGAACAATCAGGAACCTTCTGGAGACAATTAAGACAGACAGGCTGATTAAAACACCTGCAGCCAATCAAGAAGCTGTTAGAATCAATTAAGGCAGGCTAATCAGGGCACCTGGGTTTAAAAAGGAGCTCACTTCAGTTTGTGGTGCGTGTATGAGGGGCTTGGAGCAGGAGATACTAGGAGCTGAGAGTGAGAACGCATAGTGTTGGAGGACTGAGGAGTACAAGCATTATCAGACACCAGGAGGAAGGTCCTATGGTGAGGATAAAGAAGGTGTTGGGAGGAGGCCATGGGGAAGTAGCCCAGGGAGTTGTAGCTGTCACACAGCTGTTTCAGGAGGCACTCTAGACAGCTGCATTCCACAGGGCCCTGGACTGGAACCCGGAGTAGAGGGTGGGCCTGGGTTCCCCCCAAACCTCCCAACTCCTGCTCAGACACAGGAGGAGTTGACCTGGACTGTGGGTTTAGAAAAATGGCCAAGCTGAGAGCTGCCGTGAAGCTCCAAGGTGAGCAAATCTTCCAATAAGCGCAAGATCCACCAAGGTAGAGAAGGAACTTTGTCACAGTGTATATATATATATATGTATATATATGTAATATTTATTGGGGGCCAAGGTTGTCTCTAAACTCTACTAAACTGAAGTGTTTTCAAGGTTATTTCAATAAGTACAGCTGTGTTTTAAAAATAAAAAAAGACTCCAAACTGATGACTTAGAACAAAATGTGTAGAAAGATTAAAAGTGCCATACATGATGTTAAGAGTTCATTTATCTATAGATTCTAAAGGCATAATAATTTATTAATAGATATTATAAGCATGTTACAGACATGAGTACTATGTATTATTGCTATAAAATCTTCCATTAAAAAGAAAAGAGGTAGGTTTCCCCAAATGAAGAGACAAGAACTTAGAAAAAAGAAAATACAAATAAATATTATTTATGACCAGTGAGTAAGGCTAATAACAGACCCATTAATGTCCAGGAAGTGTGTGTGGGTGTGCACCAATAATCATCAACCCACAACAATGCAAAATATTGGGACAGCTGCTCTTTAACACAAAAAGGGCACTACTCGCTATTGTTCACTCCTTTTTAAAGGGTTTCTGATGGCTAACTGTAAAATTTAATAAAACTGGGGGAAACTTGACAGTGAAAAGTTCAGAAAATGTTTATAAAGTGATACTCAGATGTTCCGTCCACCACAAGCATCAACATTTTGTTTATTTAATAGGAAGGCTGAGGAATTTGTGTGCCTAATATTGTTGGGTCAAGTGTGGTAGGTCTTCTGCAGGCATAACTCCCACTTAAGTCAAACTCCCATTGACTGGGGAATGCCTGCAGGGTTTGGCTCACAGTTAATCACACTGCACTGATAGAGAGAACAGTGACAGGTGCTGTGGGGTTATAATAAAGCCCATTACAACAAGATATGCCTTAATTTTCATAAATAGTAGCAGTCTGGAAAAGAACAATGCTAGATTTCAGGAAGGCGGTTGATACAGTGCCACATGGGGAATTATTAGTTAAATTGGAAAAGATGGGGATCAATATGAAAATTGAAAGGTGGATAAGGAATTGGTTAAAAGGGAGACTACAGTGGGTCATAGGCTAGAGGGAGGTTACCAGTGGAGTTCCTCATGGATCGGTTTTGGATCCAATCTTATTTCATCTTTTTATTACTGACCTCGGCACAAAAAGTGGGAGTGTGCTAATAAAGTTTGTGGATGATACAAAGCTGGGAGGTATTGCCAATTTAGAGAAGGACTGGGATATCATACAGGAGGATCTGGATGACCTTGTAAACTGGAGTAATAGTAATAGGATGGAATTTAATAGTAAGAAGTGTAAGGTCATGCATTTAGGGATTAATAACAAGAATTTTAGTTATAAGCTGGGGATGCATCAGTTGGAAGTAACAGAGGAGGAGAAGGACCTCGGAGTATTGGTTGATCACAGGATGACTATGAGCCGCCAATGTGATGTGGCCGTGAGAAAAGCTAATGCGGTCTTGGGATGCATCAGGTGAGGTATTTCCAGTCGAGATAAGGAGGTGTTAGAATCATTATACAAGGCACTGGTGAGACCTCACCTGGAATACTGTGGGCAGTTCTGTTCTCCCATGTTTAAGAAGGATGAATTCAAACTGGAACAGGTACAGAAGGGCTACTAGGATTATCTGAGGAATGGAAAACCTGTCTTATAAAAGGAGACTCTAGGAGCTTGGCTTGTTTAGTCTAACCAAAAGAAGGTTGAGGGGAGATATGATTGCTCTCTATAAATATATCAGAGGGATAAATATCGGAGAGGGAGAGGAATTATTTAAGCTCAGTACCAATGTGGACACAAGAACAAATGGATATAAATTGCCCATTGGGAAGTTTAGACTTGAAATTAGACGAAGGTTTCTAACCATCAGAGGAGTGAAGTTCTGGAATAGCCTTCCAAGGGAAGCAGTGGGGGCAAAAGACCTATCTGGCTTTTAGATTAAACTCGATACGCTTATGGAGGAGATGGTATGATGGGATAACATGATTTGGGCAATGAATTGATCTTTAAATATTCATAATAAATAGGCCCAATGGCCTGTGATGGGATGTTAGATGGGATGGGATCTGAGTTACTACAAAGAATTCTTTCTTGGGTATCTGGCTGGTGAATCTTGTCCATATGCTCAGAGTTCAGCTGATCGCCATATTTGGGGTCGGGAAGGAATTTTCCTCCAGGGCAGATTGGAAGAGGCCCTGGGGGTTTTTCGGCTTCCTCTGTAGCATGTGGCACGGGTCACTTGCTGGAGGATTCTCTGCATCTTGAAGTCTTTAAACCATTATTTGAGGACTTAATAGCTCAGACATAGGTGAGAGGTTTATCGCAGGAGTGGGTGGGTGAGATTCTGTGGGCTGCATTGTGCAGGAGGTCAGACTAAATGATCATAATGGTTCCTTCTGACCTTAATATCTACGAATCTATGAATCTATGACTCCGCTTCTTAAAGTGGAATCTCATTTCCCAATAAAAAGGTCTTTCTATATTTTAAAACTATTTTTATAACAACACATACATTTATTTTAATTTTGTTTCAAAACTATTTTTTATCTACAGAATGGCTTAGGTGGTTAATAGTGCAAGGAAGAAATATCAGTGTCAGATAAAAATGTCTGAAAGTGAAGACATAACATTGGCTGGGCCAGATTCTCAGCTTGTGCAAATTGACATAGTTCCATTAATTTCAATGGGGCTAGCTATCTTGGGTATTTGTATAGTCCCCATCACCACAGTAACCGAGCACCACACAATCTTTATTTATCCTCACAACTACCCCGTGAGGGAGGAATATACTACTATGCCATTTTACAGATGGGGAACTAAAGCAGAGAGAGTCTAATTGCCTCACCCTAGGTTGTACAGGAAATCTATAACACAGCAGGGAACTGAAGCTGGTTAATAACCTAACCACTGAACCATCCTTCCACCCTGTATGCCCATTCGCCAGGCCAATTTACAGCAGCTGAGCCTCTGTCCCTCTTATTTACAATTCTTCAAAGTAAAGGTATATTGAGATTAAATTCCATACATCCTAAATACATTAAGAATAAAATGCAAATATTTAATACTTCTCTATCTTTATTACAGCAGTGATTGGGGCACATCAACCAGAGCTGGATCCCAGCACAGAGGTATTTGAATCTACTTAGGAAAATAGATTTCAGAAAACTCTAAAAACCTTCTTTGAATTGGGAAAGTCTTTTTGTGTGCTTTTAATACCCCCAAATCACTTCCCAGCTCACATTCACTGGCCAGATCTTGCTTGTCTTATTCACACTAGTATCTCCATTGAAATCAATCATGTAAGAGGAGCAGTCATTGATCAAAATAAAAGTTTTACTCATTTTCCCACATTTTTTTCTTTCTTGAAAAACAAGTTTTTTTTTTTTTTAAAGTATGCAATGCCCTTTATTTCCTGAGTGCTTGCCTCCTAAATGCTGACCTGGGTGTCTACTCTAGTCACTTGAAAGAAAAGAGTTGTTCTTAAAAAAGGACAAACTATTGATCTAGTGTGTTCTGAGCCTCTTGTTGGATGAAGAGTATCACTTCACAAGTTAAAAGTGCATGAGTGAGTCTCTTTACTTGTTAAGATTCATGGAACAAATGTTACTGGTAGATACAGCTAATTGTTCATGTATTAATATGTTGGTTTTGTTTGGACATTATTTAAGCATTGGCCTTAAAATATGTTATACAAATTAAGGACTAAAGAAGTACTTTAAAAATAGTGTTGTCTCCAGACCAAGAACAGGTATTAAAAATGAAATACTATAAATAACTGTACTTTAAGATTTTAATGGACAAGCGATTTCTTACTCATGAAGCTAAACTCCTTATCTTTGATAAAGGTGAAACTATATGCAAATTACAATGTTGTATTTTGTATAGCACATTTCAAACAATCTCTAAAAACTGCATTACGGAGTTAAATAATATGGCTAGAGAGATCACTGTAACAGAGGCGTAGGGTCTTAGGAGGTGTAGGCAGGGGAGAAAAGATCTGTTATCAAATGAGATTTAAAAATAGATGGAGAGATGGTGAGGCTGAGCAATATGGAAAGGCTGTTGTGAATGACTCTTAGGCCAAGAGTGGTGCTATTGTGCTAAAGAAGAGAGGAGACTGGTGCTAGACAATGGATGGAGCAGGGAGCCCAGAAGATGGAGATGTCGCAGATGTTGGGATATTTGTGAATATTATTCTCTTACAGGCCATATAGTCCAATTACCAACTGGCTAATTATCCCTACTATAGTATTTAAACAGATATTATACAACAGTAGACACAGAAGGATTCTCCTGTCTTCATTAAACCCATATGCAAATGCCAAAAAAGACATGTAGAAATCCTTAGCAAAAGGGACAGTTCACTGCCCCAAGGTTCCAAAGGATTGTCATAATAAAACATAGCACAGATACATATTTACTGTACCTGTGGCTCCAGACTTCTTTATGCTCCAAACAAAAGGTATCTGTCTTTCACATCAGGTGCAATGATTGGTGGTAGATATAAGCATCACAGACTACTATCATCCACATCTATGCTTTGCAGACTTAGTTCACTTCATAAGCAAATGTTGCAAATATACAGGATGTAAGACTCCATAAAATCCACATGAAAATGTATTTATCTTACAAAAATTGCCAGGTGTGGCACAAATGTTGGCGGGATCACAGGACAGAGCTGATGATCATGACAGTCCCTTCTGATCTTCAAGTCTATATCTCCAGTACCTCTGGATCGACGAACCAGCGATCGATGCACAGGGGATCGATTTAGCGGGTCTAGTGAAGACCCGCCAAATCAACTACAGATTACTCTCTGGTCAACCCCAGTACTTCACCCCGAATGAGAAGAGTAAGATAAGTTGACCTATGCTACGTCAACTCCAGCTACGTTATTCACGTAGGTGGAGTAGCGTAACTTAGGTCGACTTACTGCGGTAGTGTAGACATAGCCGAATCTATCAGAGTTATAATAGTGTGTTATAGTTATAGTTATAATATTCTTAAACAATACAATACTATCAACATGTTTACCATGTTTTATTGAAGTTTTATGTCCTTCTACAGGCTGCCAGGTGTAGCCCAATATGTCTCAGATGTGATAGCAGTTCTGATTCTCATTTGGAAGAATCTTTGGCAGTGTCAGTGTTGGTAGCTGATTCAGCATACTGCCAGTAGGACCAGGGACCAGATGGAATGAGCACATAATTCCAGTTCGGGCTCAGGTATGCTCACAGCTAGTGGGATTCTGTCTTGGCTTCAAGGTGCAGCATTTAATCCATAAACTGCAGCTGCAGTCATCAGAACCTGGCCTACTTGTCTACATCTGTCCTGCTAGATATCTGTAGCTTCAGCCATTTAGCATCTTCTGCATGGAACTCATTGCCTGAATACGTCAAGGATACTGTCACATTTTAAATCAAATCAAAGTCACATATTCTCCCCTAACTTTAATCATTTACTTGGCATTGCAGTGTAGGTTATTAAATTATTATACTTCATTTGTAAAGTGCTTTGAGATGGCCTGGCATGACAAGGTCCTCCATATGCTGAAGTTTATTGTTAAATGGACAAGGCCAAGAACATCAATATCAGTTACTGACAAGAATTTACAAGGTCATTATTTTGTTTCATCTTGGCTGTCAAAGTAGCCACAAGTTGCCATCCATAATGCTATCCCTGATTTTAGTCACATAAAACATTGTACATCATGAAAGCAAATGATGCATTTCTACATAGATAAAGGCACTTGTCTCTCAACAGTTGCTCTTGACACTGTTAAATCTCAACATGTTGGGCAGCCCAGTGGATAATGCTCTGTGAGGCCATGTCCGGAAACACATTTTGATGCGACCTCATGCCTTGCTTCTTGAGTTGTTCAGGACCAGAAGTGTAATGAAGTCGATACTCCTAACTGCTGGGATTGGGGTAGGAGGGTGTAGCATGATTAGTATAATAGTATGGGTTAATGGAAGAGTTTGTTTCACAGCATAGCCTTGCTGGTTGGCTGGAGAACATAGATTAATAAAAGGTAGCTGAAGATGTTAACCATTTTTTCTCATCTCATACAAATGTCATTTTAGATATATAGGCAAGTCTGCATGCAAACCTCAGAATGTGTTTTCAACCCTGTGCCCTTACAGGTTTCGAAAGGCCTCTTGTAGTTTGAGGTTTTCAGCTGCTGTTCCCCAGACACAGATCTTGTTCTAACCGCAATTCTGGAGGAGTGAAACAACCAGGGTTTCTACATTGTAAGAGAATCTGTGGCATCACTGTCCAGATTTAAGGTTAAATACAAGTGGAATTGTGTGAAATGATCATTTATTAGAGGAAACACTTTACTGTATATTCATAGGAATTGTACCTAATGTGTGATTGTCACATTAATAAAGGGCTCGTGCCATGAAATGATGCAAAATTAATTTGCTAGTAATAAAAGCTAATCACAATGAGCTAGTCATAGTTCAGATTACTTGAGGTAATAGGCAGCGCAAGGATACTAAAGAGATTATTATTGGCAGTTTATGTAGTCAGACAAATTTGCAGACCAAGGGGGCCAGATTTCCAAAGATATTTAGGCACTAAAAAAGACAACTAGGTATCTAGTGGGTTTTTCAAAAACACCTGTGTGTCTAACTCCCATGGGAGCTTTGAAAACCCCAGTAGGTGCCTATCTGCACCTTTAGATGCCTAACTACCTTTGGAAATCTCTCATAGTGTATATTAAACTGAGTGCTGGACAGCCACTTGACTGTATAGACATCTTTACAGCTGGAAAATCTGTGTTTGCTCAAGCAGAGGAGTACCCATCCTTCCAGGGTTTTAGGGTATGTCTGCACTTGGAGCTGGAGGTGTAATTCTCCTCAAACTGGAAATTGCACCCTAAATGAGGAGACCCCCACAGAGGGGGGAAAACAGTACTGCTAATATCAGAGTGAGTATATTTGTTTAGCCCAGAATGGCAACTGCAGAAATGTCAGGTGCAGACTGAAAAGCCAGAGACCGGAAATGAACAGAAGTCTGACCAGAAGAAAAGGATGTGTAAGTGACAAGTGACACTCCATGTGACTTAAGACAGAGCCATGTCAGCTTCTGTCAATGATCCAAGAGGGTTCCCTGGCAATGCAATTTGAAATAGCAGACAGATTAATGAGCATCAAAGAACATATTTTACCCCTCAATCAGCCCAAAGCAAGAGATGAATGCAAATATTCAGTGTTTTATATCCCCAATCCCATCTGAAGCCATACTTGGATTTTTAGCCATTAGACCTGTGTGAACTGTTCAACTTGTTGCCAATGTACTTGAAATCAGCCTTGTCTTGAGTTTGAGTTTGAACTGTGCTTGTGAGCTAGCAGTGGTTTTATGTATTTTTTATCTGGATAGCTGCATACTTGATCAAATTTATGGCGTTTTTCAGATTCATCCACCAACAAATCCCTGCTTTATTGCCTAGATTCCTAATGATGCATGAAGGAAAGTTTTTAGATATTTGTAAAGTAATGGAACCCAGAAACAGGCAATCAAAACTCAGGTGGACAATATGGGCTGGACAGGAAGACAATGTGCCTTTGCTGTGATTACTCATCCAATGGATAACTAATTAATAGTAACATTTTGCACATCTCTATCATATATCTCTGAGAACTTGACAACATTACTTAATTTAACCTCACAACACTCTTGTAAGATAGGAACTGCAGACCCATTTGAAGAATTACCAGTAATGGTGCTGAGGAAAAATGTATTTAAACGGGGGGATACTGGCTTTTTTAGTTTTCCAGAAACTTAAAGTGACAATCTCACTGGGGGGTAGTTGTAAACCAAATATACAACAAATGGATACCTTTGTGTTATATGTGGTGGCAGCAATAGATACCTAACTAAACCAAATGTTAAAATAAGTAATAATATATTGCTTAAAGGAACTGTCTTGAATATTAAATAACATGAGTGAAATTTCAGCCAAGATTTCCAAAAGTGATTGATGAGTCTAGGGGCCTCACGTTCTGGGCACCCAATTTGAGACACCTAATTTTCAGAGCAGGAGCTCTGTGCTTTCAGGAAATCAAGCCCATTTAATATGTTTCAAGCTGGATATCCAATAACTGAGACATCCAAAGTCACTATTAACTTTTAAAAATCTTGAATTGCATCTGTTTATGTCTCATTCTAAATCTTGTTTAGCAAATAGATGTGTAATTTCACCGTCAGTAATGACAAGATTTATCAGTAAAGGGTCAAATCAATAGAAGCCTCAGAAAGTGAAATGTGAATATGGAACTGATCCTTACTGGATGGTTTGAATTGTCTCTTCTCTATCTATTTATGTATATGGCCCCTACCACCAGAATATCTGAGCTTCTAGTTCAACATCTGTTCTACTTCTTTTTCCATTTCTGCATCACACATTCTCTACTTGCATGAGATCTACTTATGGCCAGTATCATGCCTTTTACTGCTTTCTAAATAGTATTGCTTTTGTCCCTTTTCTTTCCATACTTCAGCTTTGGGCTGCTACCCACATAAACTTCTGTCTCCTAATCACAGGAAAACAATGTGTGTATTTTTTCATTTTTCATTATATACATTGGGTGAAGTCTTTCCTCCCCCCCCCGAACTGAATGGGAGTTTCCCAATTGATTCCAATGGGACTAGGATTTCATCCTCTGTCAAATGAATGGCAAGGAGCCAATGATGCCAGCAAAAGCCCAGGAGTTTGGAGGGGCATGCTTGCCAAAGTTCACATCTCTGGCAGACCATTTAACACAATGGTCTGCTTATGTGATGAGATAAGTGCACATCTCCCATTGATATCAATGGGAACCACTTGTGCATGCATCCGAGGACAGAATTTGGTCCATAAAATATGAGTAGTGTAATAATACCATGTTAAACTGTTGACAAGTTTTTCCCATCAGATTTCCTCTGACACCAAAGATTATTTTAAGGAGTAGGAAAAAGTCTAATTCGAGAGAAAAAGGTAACACAACTGCATCTCTGGGCACTAAATTCTTCTTGTCTGCTGCCTCGAAGCCTTAACAGGAAGAAGCTTTTAAAAAATAAACAGTCATCAGTTTCTCTGTCATGAATTGACACTTTCAGTCCAAAAGAACATTGAACACATATTTTAAGTCTTGCAGGATGATTCGGGAACTCAATCTTCTTTTACAGGGGAGTGTTCATTTAGAGTAGACACTGCTCATTTAGAGTAGACCAGCCTGCTGCTTCCCTGTGCCAAAATTTCCTATTTGCAACATACCACTTGATGTGATATACACTGTTGTTTCCCATAAAACATTATTTTTCCTGTCTTCCCCACTCCCTCCCTCTGCCCCACTTGTTTCCAACCAGTTTGTTTGCCATCACAATGGCCTGACATGTGGATCCTTCTGAAGAAGCAATGCCCTGGAGTGGTTGTTACACCCCATCCCCCAACCCTTTCCTTTTCCTCTGTCCTGTCCTTTTCTGTCTCTTTTCTCTCTTTAATTTGTCACTTCATGTAGTACGTATGTGTGTGTGCGTGCACTCATGTGCATGTATTTTTCCTTTCTGTTTATCTGGTTTTTTTGCTTTGCCTCTACTCTGGTAACTCTTCTACTATTTTTACCTGTTTTCTGGTTGCTTTCCCCATTTCTCTTTCCTCCTTTCCTGAGGCTCCTTGTTCTGTTAGTGACTCCCGATCTCCTCCCTTCACCTTGAATGTTCTCTTTTTGATTTGGCCTGTGACTCTCTGCTCCCTGCCAGGCTGCGTCCCTGCCATCACAGGATCTCTTTGCCTCTCCCAGGCATCAGTGCCAGAGTGTTTTGCCCCACTCTTGTAGCCCTCTCTTGTTACCAGGTAGGCAGCAGACAGCACTTCAGGGAGAAGCATCCTGCAGCACTGCCTGAGGGAAAGGAGCAAGAGAGAGGGTGAGAGCACACACAGCCTGATGTTACTTCTAACACCTTAGACATCTTCCCACAGAAAAAGCTTGGTGCTTCTGCCCCCTCAGAGCTTGAAGATCCTGCATGAAATATAGCAAGATCCTGTTTCCGCTACAATTTCCTCTACATTTTATCTCTGTTCAGATTCTTCTATACTTTGAGAGAACACTAATTCCCTTTAATTCACCTAACGGCAGAGAGGTGAATGAATCAACTTCAGTACTCTTTAATTTGTACCACCTGCTAAACTAGGGGTTGATCCAAAATCTACTGAAATCAGCAAAAAGACTCCCTTTGACTTCAGTGGGCTTTGTGTATACGATTGGTATACTCAGCGGTCAATGCAGGCATCGTACTATGTTACGAGAAGAAGTAATGGCCTAAAATTAAGAGGAGAAATTTAGGGTAACTAATACAGACCACCATATAACAGAGGGAGTGCTAAAATGGAAAACCTGCCAGTGGAGCTGTTGCAATCACCATTAATATTATTCAAGATATTCTAGGCAAGATTATACAGAGAGCTAATAGAGATGTTGTAAAAATCGATGTATTCTATCCTGCAGTGATAAAAGGGGGATAGATTAAGTGACCACAGAAGTTGTTTTCTGCTCTCACATATATAAATCTATTTACACAAGGGGGGAAAAAATACACATCAGGCCAAGGAATACAGAGCTTTGCCTTGCTGCAGTTAAGTGGTGATTACTCTGCACCAATTATTTTCCCTGCTTCTGTACCTACACTTTAGACACTCACATAATTCCTCTTTTTCATCTTCTTACCTATCAATAAGGATTCCAGGATATGCATCAAAGGAAAAATGGCTCATTACTCTCCAAGATTAAAATGGATTCCAGTACATTATTTCTGTTTTTTCCATTGCTCAGTTTTATATCTTCCTTGGTATGTGCTGATAACGAATAGAGCTGCTGTGGTTGTCAACACAATGGAACTACTTCTGTGTTTCAGATTAAGCAGGTGCTTCAATGCTTTGCTGAATAAGGGCAATAGTCTTGCTATTTGTGTGACAAGCAAACAGTTAATTCATCCATAGTACATAGCAAATCCATTCTTAATCATAGGTCTAATATCAGATCTAGTTGTAGTGATAACCCTAATTTTATTGGTAACAGTAAACCTAACTCCCACTGAAAAGATTAATCATCTATATGGATGCTGGAGTAATCATGCACTATCAGCCTTTACTAGCCCAGCTGTGGGAAACCAGACCAATTCATGTAGGGGCTTTGTGGTACACTAGGGCAATCTGTATTGGCCACAAAATATATATTTATTGAGGAAATTCTACAGGACCAAATTCATGCCCAGTGTAACTCCACTGAAGTTAATAAAGTTATAGCGGGGGGATGAATTTGCCCCATATGGTCTGCTTTGTGGATCTCAGAGGTTCCACAGTGAAGTGATGGCAGTTGATACCAGATTCAGTGAACAAGGCATATGTTTTTAATCATTTCCTCCCCCACACTTTTGTCATCTTTAAGGGGTGATGTTAAGCCCTGTCCTCTCCAGATGAAGGTACTTGGGTGCCCTAGCATGCCCCAGTGTCACTGTATTTATCAAGATCTTATTGCTAATAATGGGATCAATCCATGGTGGCCTTCTCAGCTCACCAGAATTGGAGGGGGGCTTGAACTGGCTGCTTGTCTACTCCCACATGTCAGTATGTAAGTGCTAATCCCTGTTTGGTAAATGCATTTAACCTGAGCTAAGTGTATGTGTAATATCCCAAAACAGGTGGGCAGATTTTCAAAGGCATTTGGGCACCCGGATTAGGTCTGCAGCTTTCGTTAATTTCAATGAAATGTAGGACCCTTAGCCTGCTTAGGCACCTTTGAAAATCTCACTAGGTGTGTGTATGCTTTTTTAGGTGCCTAAATATTTTTGCAAATCTGTCCTAGGGTCTTTTGTATCTTTATCTGTATAAGGGTGATGGAGAAATGGCTCTGTGAATGGGAAGGAAATGAGCCAGGAGAAGCTGCCCCCGAGGTGGCGGGGATGCTCAGGCTGAGCCCACAGATGGTCCAATCCTTCAGGCTATTTTGCTGCAGTCTTGGGGTAAGTGGTATTGAACAGCCTACTTGAGGTTGCCTCCATCTGGGATAGCCAAATTCACGAGTCAACACCCCAGCAACGATAGGTGAGGAAGGGTTAAAAAAAAATGTACATCCAATGGGGATAGAGTTGAAGGCAATGTTTCAGTAGCAGAGGCATCCTGTTTTAAACTTGACAATGAGAAGCAGGCACTGGAAAAGAGGGCTCCATGGAAGAAGCTGTGTTACAAGGTTGGTTTTTTTTTTCCTTTTTAGAAGAAAACCAGTGCATTTTCTCCCCCCTCTAAAATAATTTCACAGCTATTAAACTTCTCATTAACTATGGACAGATTTAGGATATCAGTTACACACAGAGAAAAGTTAAATGCACTATAAATTAAACTGTATAAGAAAGCTCTGCAAAGCCAATGCATCCGATGAAGTGAGCTGTTGCTCACAAAAGCTTATGCTCAAATAAATTGGTTAGTCTCTAAGGTGCCACAAGTACTCCTTTTCTTTTTGCGAATACAGACTAACATGGCTGCTACTCTGAAACCTGCAAAGCACAGTTTCACCTCTTTGACCAAAGAAACTACATAGGTTTCTGTTAAAAGGGAGAAAGGATGCCACATAACGATGTGTGACAGTGAAATTAAATGAGCTCCACCCATTATTTATTCCATAAGAGTCAACCAACTGTATTCCCATACTGGGGTGATGGTGACCATATCAGTATCTAGAACAATAATCAGGACTAAAACTTCACTGCCTTAGAAATATTTATTGAGATAGAATTAGGCATTTTTTGATGGTTCAACATTTGATTGGTAATGCCACCTGGGGAAGAAAGTTATAAGAAATAAATTGAAACAAATCAGTTAGGGAGAGAAGTTATACAAAGTACCATACGGTGACAGCCAAGTTAAGAGTAGTATTTATAAAAGAGTACTAAAGATAAACATTGTTGAAGTGGTTAAGAAGGCAGTGAAGAGGTAATCTGAGACAAGAGTAAAGACTCAGGGAACTATAAATATAGTCTAGCAGAAAGACCAGAAATTCCTTTGATTTAACAAAGAGTTAGAGGGGCATTTGCTCTGCCAGGTAAAAGCTGCTGACTACAATTATGCAGAACAAAGGCCATATGTTGCTCTGTCCACAGCAAGCAGTGCTCCCAACAGCATTAACTCTTCCTCCGTGTTCTGTGACCAGCTCTCAGCTACAGGAATAAATAGGGGAGCTGAACTCAGTGGAGTTACTCTGTATTTACATCAGTGCAGCTGGGAGTAGAATGTGGCTAACAATCATGTTAATTTACCATTTAGTTCACAACTATGTGCCAATTTCAGTTATACAGGTTGTAATCTTCATTCAGTTCTTAACAACATAATGACAAATAGTTTACAGTCAGATAATCAGGAAGCTCTTGGTGCCTGGAGCCAGAGTTTGCTAATATTTGGGTGCCTGGTACACAAATCCCAGTATCCAGGAGTGGAGCAGTATTTTCCAAGTGCATGCACTTTATGGAATTTAATTTAAATTCAATTAAATAATATGGGATTTAGGATTTAAAAACAGGACACCTAAAACCAACAGAACTGCTATTTTCCAAACGCAACCAATGAAAATCTTTTTGGGGCTAATCCACAACATGCTGAAGTCAATGCAAAGACTCCCATTGACTGCAATTATAAAAATGCATTTAAAGCCAGGCGTGTGCAACATAAATCTGCCAGCTGTGTGGTAGATGGTTTGTAACATCCCTTAAGCTTTATTAGAATCCCAGTTGCTTACAATGAATCAATGAGTCACTAATTCATATTCAGACCCATCACAAGAAGGCAGAATTATATCAGCCACTGAATTAATTTTTTATTGTAGTTTGACACTGAGTACATCTGAGAAATATAGTAACAAATATTCAAGCTTAAGTTGGCTTCACTTCAGCCTGCTAAATATTTGGAAAGTTATGAAAGAAACATACAAAATAGTGGCTAAGGGGAATCTGAAAACTTTTTAGAACCATGAAATATTTTCCAGGTGTGTGTGTATGTATGTAAATATTCAGGAAACACATCACTCCAAAGTTAGCCTGGTTTGGGAAAAAATGCCTTGATCAAATTTGCCACTTTCAATTTGCCAGTATAGGTGATACTATTTATGATTATTCCTTGGAGGGCAGAGGGAGGGGGAAATGTATTTTTTTCATTTTAGATTTTTTTTTTAAATTTCTAAATTTTTGGTGGATTTTGTAGATTTTTGGAACTATGGTCCAGAGAGCAAGTAATTCTCTGATTTTTTTAATGTCTTCAAGGATATATACCTTGGATTCTTTTAATGTTGGAGAAAGTGCAGTGTTTCATAACATGGTGAGTTGGCTGCCCTGGGAGTGTATCAGATTATTTTGTTATTTGGGGGGCAGGGGAGAAGGGAGAGGTGAACAAGAGGAGCAGCAGCAGTGAGAATTGTGTGAACCTACAATCCGTAAGGCCAGCCTCAGGATTTTGGGGAGAGTCATTGAGATGGTCCCTGGGACACACCTCAGATCTAACAGACTAACTTTACGTAAAAAGAGGGTTTCTGCACAGAGGGGAAGCAGTGCAAGTTAACACACCTTCAGACTATATTACATGGACCATTTCCCCTCACAGTCAAAAGGTATTGAGCCTAGCCTTCGCTCTTAGCCACCTTTCCTGCCACCTCCTGACTTGCTCCACGCTGGGCTGTGTAACCTGAATCCTGTATCCCCTGCCCCCAAGGGAGCCACTTGCCACCTTGGGTGAAGTGTCCCCTTTGTGGACACAGGTCACGCTGTGTGCAGATGTGGAGGCCTCTTGAGACCCTCGGTTCTTATTTAGAAATGTGCCCATCAGCAGCAGAATTTGGTCCACTGCTTTGTTCCAATTATGAGTATTGTATTATCTGTTCATTTCTTTCCCCCTCTAGAATGAAGAAGGAAAATGTTGAGGGAGGGTAAGCAGGTAGTGGGAGGAGACATAAAAGGAAGTGCAGCTGTAGAGTCTGGTCCTGCTTTCCTTGGACATCAAGAACTCCCATGGAAAGCAGTGATCATTTTTAGTTACTCCAGGAATGCAGATTTAGTTCTTTGCTCCTTCAAGACTGCAGCCCTGCCACATATGAAATTCCAACTGAAAACAGTGGATGTTTAACATTAGGGAGGACTGTATGGTTCGTTCAAGGATACACTGATTCTGTTGTTTCTGTTTGGATGAGAAATTGGTGATAGGAATCAGATATATTTGTGGTCTGAACTTGTTTATTCACACAAATATACACAAAGTCCTGTTTCTCTGAACACAGAAACAAACAGCTGGCAGTTTCTTTGCTGAGAAATCCCCAGGTCACCCATTCCAGCAGCTCTGTGCCCAAGATGATCTGTCTTGCTACTTCCTTTCACCGTCATGCTCACAACTCCTTCTGCTTGCTCCCTTCAACACACACCACCTGCAATCAATATCCTAGTCCATATGTTCACAGCCAAGGAAATCCCTTTTAATCCACTTTGTTTAGCTCTGCCATGGCCTTGCAGCCTAGTGCCTTGGGTCATAGTCCCCATTGTCTGAAGCTGCTTTTACTACATGAAGGGGATTGATAGTTCCTTCTATTGAGATGAAAAGAGAAGACCTGGAACACCCATGAGTTTTAATGAATGAGGGCTGTATTTGTCTTTAAATCCAAATAGAGGCCATTAGCACTTCTGAGCATAACACCAGGATAACCCTACTTGACATGGAAGAAAGCATTTGGTGGGGCATGGGTAGGCTCGACAATGGCCACTGGAACCATATTGTCATGGATTCCAGTGCCTGGGGAACTCTGGTCTGGACTATCAGCCATGGAAGAACTGTGCTGTAACCCTACAAGCCTACATGGGTTTGGAATGGATTATTTTTCTCCAAGTCCCAGTCCATTTATTCAAGGGTCAATTTTGCTCTTAAGTAAGAAAAAATAATATTTCAATGAAAAAAATCTGAAAAAATATTTGCAACCAAATTTTTATGGCAGTAGGAACACCATTACTATAGGACATTCTTCAGGGTATCTGATTAAATGCCTCTTAAAACTTTAATGAAAACATACCAAGCGAAAGTTCCCACTTATAAGAAAGTGAAATGGATTTTTTTAAATGAGATGTTATGAGCAACACAGTGAATATTAAGTATCCTCATAAACTTTAAAACAAATATTAAACCCTGATTTACTGCTCAGTCTAGAGGATCTGCAGATGTAAAACTTTTTTTCATGTCCTATTATTGTATCATGGGACCAAATTAGTTGGGTAAGCAAAGTTCTGCTACCAGTATCTGCATCAAAAAATATGTAGTGCGGTTCATTTCCTGTCAGTGCTTTTAATCAACTACAGTTTCTCTTAAATCTTCTGTGCCAGCCTATGCTCTTGGGTACAGTTTTTCTCTGCCAGCAGATGGAGACCATACAGTAAGACTCTGTATTTGAGTGAGGATTGAGGTCGGATTAGGATAAATAACTTAATTATTTAACAAACAAGAAGACACAACTTGTAACACTGTGACATACCAGGGGACAACCCAGACTAATGAGTAGCTGTGTCACCTCTGCCCTCTAACCTGGAGTACCCTTTACAATGCTTTGTTGCTTTAGCCTCCAGTCTGGACTGCTCATAAACAGCCTCCAGCATGCAAGTCATTCCCAGCTATGTGCAGCCAAACAGCCACACCTTGGATCTCACTAGGCTTTGTTATACTGCATGGTGACTCCAACACACTCCCAGTCTTAGATTCCCCTCACCCACACCCCAAATGTATGTCCTGTACTGCCCAACCCTCTTCTGGACAATACAAGTTTATATAAAGTCCATCATTTCTTTAATAGAAATTATATGCATACAACTTGCCACCCCAAATGAAGTTTCCCAAACAAACACACTAGAATAGATAAAACAATGAAACAAGCTTATTAACTACAAAGAAAGAAATTTTAAGTGAGTACAAGTAATGAGGCATAAAAATCAGAAATGGTTACAAGAAAAATAAAGATAAAATGCAACTGGTGCCTAACTTAAAAAACTATTTTAAATTCAAAACAACGTTTTCTCACCACATGCTCTCAGTGGTCTTACTGACCCAACTTCTTAGGTCAGGACCCTTTCTCCCAGAGTTCAACAAAATGCTTCTTTTGTCACTTCTGATGCCATGAATGTGAGGAGTGCCTTGGGGTATTTGTCCCTCCTTTTTATAGTGTCAGTCTCTCTTGAAAAACATTTCCAGCTGAGATTCAGGAGACAGAGTCCATATGGAAGGATGTTCCCCGTTGCTTTTTCCTCACCTGTTTGAGTGTCCTTTGTTTCCCTTCCTGCTTGATGACTCTCTCTTTACTGCTTAAATGCAAATTAAGCAAAGGACACATTCCTTTGTTTGAGATGGACCTGTTTGCCAGCCTCAGTTTGGAACATGTGATAATAACCCCATACAGTGTAATCTTATAACTTCACATAGCGTGTTGCCACATACCTTTTTTTCAGGACAATAATGACCTGAAAAAAGCAAATTATGAGTTTTCAAATGACACCTCAGAAGGCATTCTTTGTACAAAGATTATTATAATAGTATGTGGGGTGTGGACACAGGGGTACATTCTGTCACCAACACAGTACTGCGGGTGCTGCACACTTATCTGGCTGTATTCTCTGTTCCAGCCTCTGCAACTAGTTCTTGCCTCAGAGTGTGAGTGTCATTGTGAGACGCATAATCCTAGATCATGACCCTCTTTTTAATTTTTTTCCTCCTAAATTCCTCTACTGAGCAAACGTTAACCAACACTATGATTGAAGTTGACAATGTCTGTTTTGTTGTTACAGTATCAGCAGATCTCAGTCTTTTTGGAATTTTTAACAGTTTTTTGGATCTACTGTACAAACAAAAAGGAAAGGAGTACTTGTGGCACCTTAGAGACTAACAAATTTATTTGAGCATAAGCTTTCGTGACCTACAGCTCACTTTTTTTCATGAGCTGTAGGTCACGAAAGCTTATGCTCAAATAAATTTGTTAGTCTCTATGGTGCCACAAGTACTCCTTTTCTTTTTGCAGATACAGACTAACACGGCTGCTACTCTGAAACCTGTACAACAAAGTGTCTTTAAGTATGTTCTAAGTTTCTTCCACACAGCCCAAGAATGAACAAAGATATGGCCAAGAAAAAAAGACTGATGGTGTGGGCAGAGAAATACATAACCATCTTAACTGTCATTCACACCACTGTAGACTGGGTATTCTGATTCTAAGCATTCCTGGGAGAGCAGAAAATCAAAAGAGTTCTTTAATTGAATTTGCTGCTCTTGGAGGGGACAACAAGCACATGTGATAATCATGAAATCCAGCAGACAGGTATTTCAGCAGGGTCAGGAATATAACTTCCAGCACCACCGGTGCCCTAGCAATTTTACGAGACTGCACATTGTATACATTCTGGATACTGCAAAAAATAGCCAGAAACTTGGGGACCTTTGTCTCCCCTCATTATTTGCACTCAGAATTGTTAACATGTCAACAGAAGATCTGATACCTAGTATTCTGTGGACACAGGACTGGTATTCTATGGGCACAGGAGCCAATTTGCCAAAATAGTCCTGTTCACTTCAGGTTTAAGGCATGTCCACTTAGAGGCAATTTCCTTTTGGGGGAAAAAGGGGCTTTTGATAAGTCATTACAGTTATGATGTGCTTCTGCAAGCAGTCCATACCCAACTGGGATACAAGGACCTGGAGAACATTTTCTTGCTATTTTGGCAGATGAACAGTGGATCTAATTGTTACTGACATACTGGAGTTCCTTTAAAATGATATAGGAATGAGCACCTTAAAAATCCACGCATCAGCAATAACAGTCATAAGGTCAATTCACCTCTTGGAGTCAGCTCAGATATAACTAGATTTAACTGGGTGGTCAATAAGATGAAATAAGTTGTCAGACCACCTGTACCTCTTTGGATCCTAAATCTGGCATTAAGTTGGATTAATGCTCTTCCATGTGAACCTTTTAAGAAGAGGAATATTTCCTAGTCTGTTATCACTCAAAGTCGAGTTCCCTTTTGACATCTGCTCAGCTAGAACTTCCCTTTGTCTCCTGTCTTCTATTCTAGTCCATATGCTTGGGATCTCCCAAACTAATACGGTGCCCTTGACTATGGAGGGATTAGCACCTTGCAGCTGCTTTGACCACCTTTTCCCCAGTGATGTGTCCAGCCAATGGCTGACTCTGTAAATTTACTTATGCCGCTAAATATAAATTTGAAGTTTATAGTGCAATTGGCTCTAGTTTTATTGCTTTGCTGCCTACACATTTCAGTCGGTACATCTACAGAAAACCTGTACAAATAATTAGACACTACTTGCCATATTTACTTAATGATAAACAGTGGGTCTCTAATGAATTTCAGCAATGGAATAGATATTGGCAAAGAAAGGAGACCATACAATACCATTATGAAACTCTGGCTCATTGTGACCCATTGTAATCCACATATTGCTAATGACATTTATTATTTGTCTGTGACTGCTGCTACTGGAATATTTGTTTTTCTACTCTTGCTTACATGAAAAAACAGACTGGCAGTACAATGACTGAGGACTGATTGAATAGACAACCTTTGATATTTACTCATCAATTATTGATTCATGACACTAACAAACTAACAAGATACAATTTGCCACTTTTGCAAGACAGGAACTCCAGTATTATTACTTATGTAACGTATTAGTGCCTGTGCAACTCCTTTTCTGTCATAAAGACACAACTATTCTGCATAACAAGCATGCTACTTATTTGTATACGGGTTTCACCTCCCATTGCAAAATCCTCCATCCACTATTACTTTCAGCTTCCCATAGCACCTAATAGGATTAGGTCCTTATTTTATACAGCATCTTTCCTATAAACTCTACTGTCATAAATATAAAGGGAAGGGTAAACCCCTTTGAAATCCCTCCTGGCCAGGGGAAAGCTCCTCTCACCTGTAAAGGGTTAAGAAGCTAAAGGTAACCTCGCTGGCACCTGACCAAAATGACCAATGAGGAGACAAGATACTTTCAAAAGCTGGGAGGAGGGAGAGAAACAAAGGGTCTGTGTCTGTCTGTATGCTGGTCTTGGCAGGGACAGAACAGGAATGGAGTCTTAGAACTTTTAGTAAGTAATCTAGCTAGGTATGTGTTAGATTATGATTTCTTTAAATGGCTGAGAAAAGAATTGTGCTGAATAGAATAACTATTTCTGTCTGTGTATCTTTTTTGTAACTTAAGGTTTTGCCTAGAGGGGTTCTCTATGTTTTTGAATCTAATTACCCTGTAAGATATCTACCATCCTGATTTTACAGGGGGGATTTCTTTATTTCTATTTACTTCTATTTTTTATTAAAAGTCTTCTTGTAAAAAACTGAATGCTTTTTCATTGTTCTCAGATCCAAGGGTTTGGGTCTGTGGTCACCTATGCAAATTGGTGAGGCTTTTTATCCAACATTTCCCAGGAAAGGGGGGGGGGCAAGTGTTGGGAGGATTGTTCATTGTTCTTAAGATCCAAGGGTCTGGGTCTGTAGTCACCTAGGCAAATTGGTGAGGCTTTTTACCAAACCTTGTCCAGGAAGTGGGGTGCAAGGTTTTGGGAAGTATTTTGGGGGGAAAGACGCGTCCAAACAGCTCTTCCCCAGTAACCAGTATTAGTTTGGTGGTGGTAGCGGCCAGTCCAAGGATAACGGGTGTAATATTTTGTACCTTGGGGAAGTTTTGACCTAAGCTGGTAAAGATAAGCTTAGGAGGTTTTTCATGCAGGTCCCCACATCTGTACCCTAGAGTTCAGAGTGGGGGAGGAACCTTGACATATTATTACTTATGTAACGTATTAGTGCCTGTGCAACTCCTTTTCTGTCATAAAGACACAACTATTCTGCATAACAAGCATGCTACTTATTTGTATACGGGTTTCACCTCCCATTGCAAAATCCTCCATCCACTATTACTTTCAGCTTCCCATAGCACCTAATAGGATTAGGTCCTTATTTTATACAGCATCTTTCCTATAAACTCTACCCAAAGCAAGCAGTCTTGGCAGTCTGTACCCCATTGTTCACCCCTTTTACAGGACTAGGATACATTTTTTACAAAGTTTTTATCATTCAAAAACTCATAATTTGCTGACAGTTATTGTTACGGTAAAATGTGTGGCAACATTGTATGTAAAGTTATAAGAGTCTATTGTATGGTATTACTACGACATGTTCCAAGTCTGTGGAGCAGTCACAAACCAGATCCCCAGAGACAAAAGGCAAGCTGATGCCTCAGCCAGGTGTCAACAAAATCAAATGGGCCATTCTTTGGCAGGAAAGAAGGTGTGGGTGAAAAATCTACATCCTGACAAAGAAACAGCTTGGGGGTTCGCATCCACACAAACTTTCTGTCTCCTGAACCTCAGCTGGAGATGCTTCTTGAAGAAGAAGGGAGCACAGATGCCCCAAATTATTTCTCTCTTTCTTTCTGCCCATGGCATCCACAACACCTGAAAAACAAAGGAAGCAGCATTGGACTGGGGGAGGGATCCTGACTGAAAGACAGTCAGCAAGTAAGACGTGGATAGATGCTTTGCTTTGAGTTCATTTAGCTTGTTAGGTTAGTCATTAGTTGTGTTTTACTTTAATTTTCTTGTAACCAATTCTGACTTTTATGCCCCATTATTCATATTCACTTAAAATTTATCTTTTGTAATTAATAACTTTTGTTTTATTGTTTTATCTAAACGAGTGTGTTTGAACTGAACTGTTTGGGAAACTGTATTTGAGATATTGTGCATATATTTTCTATTAATAAAATGACGGACTTAATATGATCTTGCATTGTCCAGGAGAAACCTGGGCAGTACAGGACATAGATTTCTGGGGAAAGTCTGGAACTGGGAGTTTGCTGGTTTTGCTCTTCAGCATAACTCTGGAGTGGCTGGTTGCAGCACTCTTACTATAACTGGGAGTAACTTACATGCTGGAGGCTGAGTGAGAGCAGACCAGCAATGGGAAGTTCTCACAGTGAAGTAGTGGAAGAGTATCTCCAAGTTGGAAAACTGAGGGGACACAGCTGTTTATCAGTCCAGATTGTACTCTGAGTAATGCCACAATGATCTATATCTCACAAGAACATATAATTACATTTCACATGGTCAAACTATATACAAAGGTTTTTAACACTGGAAACTATTTTTCCAGTTTTCAGAGTAGCAGCTGTGTTAGTCTGTATTCGCAAAAAAGAAAAGGAGGACTTGTGGCACCTTGCTAGTCTCTAAGGTGCCACAAGTACTCCTTTTATTTTTCCAGTGTGGCAGACATTTCTGGGTCACATACAATGTTTGTGACAGAAAAGATATAGGGAAGGCAGTAGAAGCAAGAGTTTAACACTGAAGATATAGAATAAATCTTCTCCACAGGGTTCATCCCCAGGTGCTCTCTTAACTTTATTTTCACAATGAAATATGGGCATCTATTGAACTTCTGTGGGCAGTGACTCAAAAATAGTGACCTTTGTTGGCCTTGTGATGGTGCCATGGAGCATGCATTATTAGAATGCAGTTTCAGTATGTTCCTGATTTTTGTATTCAGGTCTGGAACTTTGTTAAAAATAATTGTTCGCCTCTGATCTTAATAAGATACAAAGATATTTTTGTGAAATAAGCCGTTCCAGCTGATTAATATTGACCCAATTTGAAGAAGTTGCTTGATATTTTATTATCACGCTTCCCTCAAATCAATACTGTGATGTTGGAAACTGTCTTTGGAATTAAATATCAAAAGCATAGTTTAATTCAGTGGTGGGCAACTTGCGGGCCACAGGCCACACGTGGCCTGCCAGGGCAAGCCACTAGCAGGCCGCCAGATCGTTTGTTTACATTTGCACGGCCACCCGCAGCACCCAGTGGCCATGGTTCGCCGTTCCCAAACTGTGGGCGACCATGCCAAATGTAAACAAACAGTCTGGCAGCCTGCCAGCCACTTGCCCTGATTGGCCGTGTGTGGCCCATAGCAGATTGCCCATCACTGCTCTATGCAATCAAAAAGGTACATGCTTGTAGGTCCCTTTGCAGGATCTGGGCCTTGATCAATGTTCCCTCTAATTTTTAACAGGCCATGTGCGCAAAAACTTTCTTCCGTGCCACGGCAGAAGCAAAAAAAAAAAAGCCACCGCTGAAGCGGGAGTGCATGCGGTGTTTTGCCGCGTGCGCGGGGTTTAAGATCTGTGTGCGCGCGCCCACACACGCACGCACACAGCTTAGAGGGAACAGTGGCCTTGATGAGTACTAAATCTAACCTTTCTCCATAAACAAGGACAGATCATACATACCCTGTTTGCTTATCAAAACTTAAGTAAAGACTTCGCTCCAGCTTCTCAGCTGGTGTAAATTGATCTCAACAGAGGTATGCAGATTTACACTAGCTGAGGCTCTAACCCTTAACAGAAATGATAACGATACAGCCATCCAAAAAAAACCCTGAAAACAAACACTGATGGAACCTTGCATTACGGAACAGATCTTTGGCCTACCATAAAGGAGCCGTGAAGCAAACTTAACCATCCTGTCCAGGATTCTACCACTTCTCTTGAGAGAACATTTCACAATCCAACACCTCTCCCTAGCAGTAAATTTTTTTTTCTGATATAAAGCCTAAATTTGCCATTACTCAGATTAGTTCAATTAATCCTAATTATATCTCCTTGGCTCTCAACAATTTCTCTCCCACCTCGGTGTTTATACTCCAGAAATACTTGTAGAAGGTAATCATCCCCTCCCCCACACTTATTTGCTGTTTAGCAAACCTAAACCAATCTAGTTCTTTTAATATTTCCTCAAATTTTATGTCAGTCATTCCAGTCTGTTGGTCATTTTTGTTGCTCTTCTCTTAATTCCTTCCAGTTTGTGGGTCATCCTGGTAATGAGGTGCCGAAAACCCTATACAATTTTGTAGGTGTGGTGTCATCAGGGCAGAACAGAGAGTGACTTTTATTTTCCTAAAATGTGACATGATTCCCTTTTCAACTAACTCCCATTAAGCACAATGTGAGGTCTTAAAGGGACCTCTGAAGAGACTGAATTGGCAACAAACAAGCTAATGTAAACAAATGTTAGGGGAAGACTTATTCTCTTGAAAAACAAATCAAAGGGAAGAGAACCATTCAAACTGGGAACAGGGAAATTCACTGACAGTTTTTATTCCTTAAGTACAGCACAAGTACAATAAGACCCTAAGTGATAGAGCCAGATATTTGGCCTTCATCCTAAACACTAAGTACTTCTCAGAAAGTAATAAATCTGACAACATATTGGCCAATTACCTAAAGGCAGAAAAGAAAATAACAGCATCAAAGCCATTACACTGGGTAAGATAAAATATCCTTTAATAAAGGTCTTGACATTTGATCTGAATTTCAAGTTTCACCAGAAGTATTACTCCTTCAAAGTGCTTAAGGAGACATCCAAATTCAACACCATCTTTCACTCTCACTATGTCTCTTATCTCATTAGTGATGGTAATGTGTGTACATTACAGAGCCATATGATAAATTGTATTATCATGACCCTTTGATGACCTGCACTTTTCTCATTAATCCATCTCTGTAAGGACTACTTCTAATGAGTGAAGCACCTTGGGGGAAATGCATAGGGCACAGGTCTACAAAGCAGGAGACTTGGGTGATATACGTGGGTCTGCTATTGCCTTGCTATATAACCTTGGGCAAATCATTTAACCTCTGTGCCTGAGTTTTTCCACATATGAAATGGGAATATTATTGCTTAATCACTTTTTATTAGGGCTGTCAATTAATCACAGTTAACTCACACGATTAACTCAAAAAAATTAATCGCGATTAATTTTTTAAATTGCGATTAATCACACTGTTAAACAATAGAATACCAATTGCAATTTATTAAATATTTTGGATTTTTTTTACATTTTCAAATATATTTATTTCAATTACAACACAGAATACAAAGTGTACAGTGCTCACTTTATATTATATTTATTACAAATATTTGCACTGTAAAAATGATAAAACAAATAGTATTTTTCAGTTCACCTCATACAAGTACCATAGTGCAATCTCTTTATCGTAAAAGTGCAACTTATAATTGTAGATTTTTTTTGTTACATAACTGCACTCAAAAACAAAACAATGTAGAGCTTTAGAGCCTACAAGTCCACTCAGTCAGCCTACGAGCCTACAAGTCCACTTGTGCAGCCATTGCTAAGAGAAACAAGTTCATTTACATTTACGGAAAGTAATGCTGCCTGCTTCTAATTTACAATGTCACCTGAAAGTGAAAACAGATGTTTGCATGGCACTCAAGGTATTTATGTGCCAGATATGCTAAACATTCGTATGACCCTTCATGCTTTGGCCACCATTCCAAAGGGCATGCTTCCATGCTGATGATGCTCGTTAAAAAAATAAATGTGTTATTTAAATTTGGGACTGAACTCCTTGGGGGAGAATTATATGTCTCCTGCTCTGTGTTTTACCCGCAGTCTGCCATATATTTCATATTATAGAAGTCTCAGATGATGACCCAACAAGTTGTTTGTTTTAAGAACACTTTCACTGCAGATTTGAGAAAACACAAAGAAGGTACCAATGTGAGATTTCTAAAGATAGCTACAGTACTCGACCCAAGATTTAAGAATCTGAAGTGCCTTCCAAAATCTGAGAGGGATGGGGTGTGGAGCATGCTTTCAGAAGTCTTAAAAGAGTAACACTCCAAATGAAGAAACTACAGAACCTGAACCACCAAAAAAGAAAATCAACCTTCTGCTGGTGACATCTGACTCAGATGATGAAAATGAACGTGTGTTGGTCTGCACTGCTTTGTATTGTTATCGAGCAGAACCCATCATCAGCATGGACGCATGTCCTCAGGAATGGTGGCTGAAGCATGAAGGGACATACAAATCTTTAGCGCATGTGGCACGTAAATATCTTGCAACGCAGCTACAACAGTGCCATATGAATGCCTGTTCTTACTTTCAGGTGACATTATAAATGTTAAGGAAAAGTTAGCATATGTGACTCCATTTTGGTTTGGGGCCCACCATTGTCTAAAAGCAAGCACATCATGCACCAGGAGGAGTGTTTCTTAGATACTGCATTCCTGTGAAAATCCTCCCCCCTTGTCTCCAGCCTGTTTTAACTCCCAGTTTCTGTTCTTTGTCTGTTCCTAACTCCCTGCCTCCTGGCCTTGATGTGGGCCTCCCATCCTGATAAGAAAAGTTACTGATGCATTGCTTTAGGACCATGTAATGTAGTTAAAGTAATGGTTTAGCACGGGGAATGTACTTAGTAGGGATAGGTGGTAGAAAAGAGAAGGGTTTGTTTATTGGCTAAGATTTCCGATGCATGAGGGCAACATGCTTTGCTAAAAGGTATATAATCTTTGTATAACCTGCATGCGGGGTCCCCTCCTGATTAGCAGGGGGGCACCACGCTCGAGCATAATAAACTTAGTATTTTTGGGAACCCTGTAGTTGTGGACTTTGTTCGTGTGCCTCAGCCTAGACTCGAACTGTGCGTGACCTATCAGGTATAATTCGCAGCAGTTCCTGTGCGTGACCTATCGGGTATAATTCGTAGCAGCTTGTGTGCGTGGCCTGTCAGATATAATTCACAGCAGTTTGTGTGCGTGACCAATTAGGTATAATTTGCAGCAGTTTGTGTGCATGACCAATTAGGTATAATTCGTAACATAAACAAGAAGCGGGCAGCATTATCTCCTGCAAATGTAAACAAACTTGTCTGTCTGAGCGATTGGCTGAACAAGAAGTAGGACTGAGTGGACTTGTAGGCTCTAAAGTTTTCCATTGTTTTATTTTTAAATGCACTTATTTTTGTACATAACTCTACATTTGTAAGTTCAACTTTTATGATAAAGAGATTGCACTATGGTACTTGTACTAAGTGAATTGAAAAATACTATTTATTTTATTTTTACAGTGAAAATATTTATAATAAAAATAAATATAAAGTGAGCACTGTACACTTTGTATTCCATTTTGTAATTGAAATCAATATATTTGAAAATGTGGAAAACATCCAAAAATATTTATATAAATGGTATTCTATTATTGTTTAACAGAGCGATTAATTGCAATACATTTTTTTAATCGCTTGACAGCCCTACTTTTTATAAAGTTCTTTGAGATCAACAGATTAAAAGAACAATATAAATGCTAAGTATTATTTAGTAGTAGTTCATCTGTATACATTCCAAACTTCTCAGCAGCTTAAACTTTTCTTTTTAAAATTTTCTTCAAAATTCATTTATCTGAGAGCAAGACAAGCAGAATTCAATCCTGGACCAGTGACAAGTTTACTGTCAATTATCTCACAATTCATATGTGTAGAGATGGGTGACAGATACAGTTGGAAAGGGGAGGTTTTCAGCTTTCCACTGGACATTCAGCAATTACTTTTAGCCCTGAAAGATCCCAAAGTTTCAAGCTTTAAAACTACAGAATAACTGTACTGGGAGAAGTCACTTTAGGCAATTTGTAAAGGTTTTGAAAATGTATCAGCTATAATTTTCCTTCTTTTCTAGAGCTTGTACAACTGATCTCATAGTACAAAGGCACCTTACTTTATGTACAGAAAGATAAGAAAATTAGCACCAATCCAATGTTTTAACATATTAAAATATTTGTAAAATATTTTTCTCTATAAAATATGTAGCAGTCACATGATTGTGTGGTGTTACTGGCACTCATTTAAAAATCACCTGCAAAACTCACTCATGGTGAATGCAGTCATTCCATAGTGAGGCTGGGATAAGCCTTATACCACACCATCAGGCATTCTGTTTTTTCCAAGTTGTATAACACACATAGAATTTGGCCTGAAGAAAGAGATCCCTAATGTCGCAAGGTAGAGAAACACAACACTAATGAGAAAAAAATGGGGAGGTAGGCTGGACCAGAACTCTGAATCCTTGTACCCTAGAACTTTCAAGGTATTCAGAATTTGAACCTGGCTGTATCCAAAACTGAATTTTGCAGGTGAAAGCCCCAGATCCTAACACTGGGCTGTTTGAAATCTTTTTGAAGCCCTTTGAATTCTGTCTGATCCATCTCAACAAAACCAAGCCAACCAACCAAATAAAAATACCAGCAAGCCAAAAACATGTTATAAACCAATGTCTGAAAAAAACATCATAATTCCCGTCTTGGAAAACTTGGAATGAATGACATTGTAAAACCAAAATTGTGTCCAAGGAGTTTTGCAGAAATATACACATGGAGAAACTTTGTGATAAAAGTAAAATGTCAGATAGTATAGCAGGCTAATGGGACACAATGGAAAATTTAAATCAAAGCAACATTACAGAGAAATGATTACTGGCAGTGATTATTACTGAAAGAATGTTAAAATTCTTAAGATGGGCATCAGAATATGTCTTGAAATTCTATTAAAAATCAAAATGCAAAATGTAGTGGTTGTAGTGCAAATATATCACCCTTATATAATATGTTACTAAAGCCCCAGTATAATAAATACATATATGTCAGAGAATGAAAACTGTACAGGAAAATTAGGAATTTTCCATAAGCTGTACTGAACTCCAGTCTGCATTAATAGGTTCAGTTTGTGAGACAAGTGGGGGCTATGGGGAGCAGTACCAAGGAGATGGCAGAACCCTTCCATTCCATGTAAAGAGGGTCCTCTCTAATGCTGCACATGGATTTAGGGAGCAAAATTTGGGCCATTATAATTAATATTGGCTTTAGATCTTCATGAGATAGAATTAATAACATTGCAGACACAAAGATTAATTCATGTCTTGTGTGTTTTTAAATGTCACTTTGTGTGGATGACGTTTTGGTTTTCTTTAATGAACTTTAGACTTTGATCCAACATTTACTGAATGCTGTTGAACTTGGGTTAAATTTCCTTGGTCCTAAACCTGGCCTCTATGTATGGGAATACTAATAATAGGAATTAGCAATCTACCCAATTTGCAGGTGGAATCAGTTAGCCAAAAGGCTATGTTTTATAATGTACACTTGCAAAAAATGATTGGACCTCAAAATATGGGTCCAAATAATTAAGAGCATAAATATGTGTCTCAGAATGAGAGGTCACCTTTTAAAATTGTCCTTTATCTTCAGTATCTGGATGTAAGATAAATTAGTCAAAGGTGAGGCTTGCCCTTTACATTAAGGTTGTTTCCAAACATTTTCAATCATTTTTCATTTAGTTAAACCCCAGCTGGCTTAATGGGCCCAGGAGTTTTTACCAATTACTCACACAGCTGGAGCAAACAATTGAATTAAATTCAGAACACATTCTGATTGTAATCTGTAATGTCTCTTTAATGTGGTCTCCTCTCAACTTTACTTTCTGGACCAGGATGGGTTCCATATTAATGGTCCTCACCAAACACATCCTTGGTATTCTGAACACATTATCATTTGCTTTTCCACTGCATTCTTCAGTGAAATTTGTATCAGCATCAGCATGAACAGGGTCCACTGGCATGAAAAACCCATGTGTTTAAAAAAAATGAGGGAAAAGTTCTTCCTGATATATAAGAAATTAGGAGTAGTACAAAAAAAAAGGTCCAACTTTCATGCGATCTGTGCATTGCCCCTTAGCCCTTGTCTAGCTGCCCCATGAAGACTAAAAAGCATTTGCCTTTCCTTTCTCATCCTTTTGCATTAGGCATTCACTCTGCTCTATCTGAAATACTGGTATTTATGTACTAAAACGTACGTCTTGTCTTCGAGAACATCCCAATAGGACTTATTTGGGGACAAGTTCTGTTTTGTATATTTAAAGTCAAATCCTCGTGCCAAGCAGGAGTAAACAGGGGACTTGGATGTAATCCTCCTGCTCCAGATCACGCAGAGAGAGTGGAGCTTCTCTTTGGCCACTACTGCAACCTTAGGTGTGCATCTACATCTGTGACTACTGCATCTCCTAATCTGGCTGGAGATTTGGCTGGTGAATCCAGGCAGTCAAAGATACATAATCCTCAGACCCCTTCCCTGGCCTGTTCCTAACCCAACCTTCTACTGCCCTCAAGCAAATAGAGCCCAGAGCTATGTGGAGTCCCCTGTGCCACCTTCCTCAACCCTATGCTCTAGTGCTGGATCGTCCAATTCCACTCCAAATAGCGCAAGCAAACAAACAACCCCCTACCCAAAGAAACAAAACAAAAACCCCAAATAAGCTCTAGTAAGCATATTATTTGGAACTATAGTTGTCCTTCTAATAGTATTGTAGATCATGATTAAATATTACAATGACTTTTCTGGGGCAAATTAGTTACTTGGTTTACGGATATAGCTGTACAGATCCCATTAATGTTAATGGGAGTTGCATGATTACATTGCGTACCTCATTGAAAACTAAGTCTCTTCTAATCAAGGGAGCAAGTTTGTTTACCAGTTTTCCTCATTCTCAATTCTACTTTGTATATGTCAAAATTGTGACAATGACCTTAAACCATAGATCAGATAATTCTAAATGAAACACACTGGAATGTGAGTGCATTTTCTCTGATGTACAAAGAAAACAAAGCTGTCTGTCTTCTTTTATAGTGCTATACTCAAGATTTTATTAACGAAGGTTACAGTGACAGGCTGTATAATTACAAGACAAAACAAATCTAATATATCACAGTTCTGCCACTGTACACAGTGGAGATATACACCAGAGCTCTTTAATACAACATTGACACTGTAGTAACTAAGACCCCAAACGTATGAGTTCTCACTATTTAAAAATTGTCCAGGTGTCAAAGTCTTGTAGAAAGAGATAGAAGAGAGAGCTGAGAGAATAAAAACCCAAGGGCTAATGGCTAGATTTCTTCAGTAAGTCTGAGGGAAACTCAGAGTTGCTGCAATCTTTTGCAAGACTATACAGTTGCTGCACCTAAAGGGACTTCCCTTTTTTCCCTGTTTATGAATGAATTACAAATAATATTAAATGAATATCAAACATTGATACTATATGATGTGCCAGATACAGCAGTAAAATGGGAGAATTTGATAGAATCTAATAAGATGATTAAAATATGTATAAAAGGGAAGGCAGCTATAAATGATAACGGCTTTGGGCCAAATCTTGTTAACTTTTAATCCCTAGGTTTATCTCAGGGGCAATCTTGTTAGGGAAATAAAGGTTTTGCATTCATACTGATTTCTTTTAGTATAATAACAAAGTGAAGAAGTAAGTCTAATATTTACAATCAAGCATGCCTATGCTATCAAGTTAGTGAAGTACACCTGGGTAGAAAGAGGCCCTAAGTAAAAGGAACCGAATACCTTTGGTATTTGTGAAACTAAATCGTGTGTTTATAAGGACACTTGCTCACAAAGTGGAATAATAGAAATGTGGCTCTTTAATTAATGCTGCATTGAGTCTGTGCATTCATATATCCCAAAGGTTTCACCATTGTTAAAACAAGGTGAATGGGAAAGGAAGATTTATACATCTGTTTCAGCCTGCTGGCGAACAATAGTTCTTGAAATGACTTTGCATTGTGTAATGGACTGCTAAAACAAGTTTAAAAAGTATCAGAAAATATGGAGGGACTTAGTGTAAATTATATGAACTTTAAACAGGACATTTCAGCAGCTAGCACAGCGTTGATGGAGAAACTGCAACTTGAGCAAGCAGAACTGCAAAACTGGCCAAGGGATGCACCACAAAGGGGCGCACAGAAGGTAAGTTGTGGACCAGCTGATGTTCAAGGTATGCCTCAAATAGTTGTATCATCAGTTATGGCCTAACTTGTCTTACACAGCTGGTGTGACAAAATGTGTTACACAAAGAGCCTGGAAAATTCCAGTCCCAGTTGCAAGAACTCAAAAGTTGAAGTTTTGTTCCATGATTGGATAATGAGAGAGGTCGACTGTCATTTTGGTTGGACATTCAAAATCTTTGGAAGAAGTTTGGTTCACCATCTGATTGATCCACACCAGCATTTTCAGGAAAAAGAACCAAGCAGGACCACCCGGAAGAAATAGAATAAAATGACTTGTCTGCTTCAGCATGTTGCTTCCTGGAAGCTGAGACCTTCTGGTGACATCAAATACCTATCTTGGATAGGCATATTTAGTAGTCTCTATTTTCCAACAATTCGGGTTACTCACTAATAACTTCAATAATTAATTTCTTTCCAAAATTAGATGTATGGAACTAAATCCTGATAACATCTGACCTCTCTTTTATTAATAAATGGTAACAATTTTTCAAGTAAAAATAATGCTACCAGTCAGATGTTCCCCATGTATTGTTGCATTTGGTGCAGGCTACGTCTTTTAAACTGACCAACAGTGTCTGATGATTTTTCTTTTTCACCTACATCCATCAAAAGAGACATGATTGTTGTGTATGTCTTCAGAGAAATACATTTGTACTGAATTTGTAGAGTGAAAAATACAAGATAAAAAGGTCAGGATTAGTTATCAGGTCCATTTTCAGTGGTGGGTATACTCTCGGGAATCCATGCAGAGATAGTATTATCATAGTATCACCAATAATAAATGCTATTTCCATTTTTCTTCTGAGCCAACCTCCTTTTATTGAGGGCCATTAGTCCCTGGGTGGGTATAATGCATTCTTCTTGAAGAAGATTGCTATTTGTATAGTAGCTCGCAGCCTCTTTCATGACTTATCAGTACAGAACAAGATTTAGGAAAACCACAGGTAGTGACGCTAGAGCACAATTTTTATTTAATCAGCATGGATCCATTCCAAAACCCATTGACTTCAATGGGCTTTGGATCAGGTCCTTTGTGAGTTACAAAGCTGGAAAGGATTATGGGGGCTTGTCTATGTCCCACAGCCTGAATAATCACCTTCATGTTCACTACAGCCAAGTCTTGTCTCTCTCCTACCACAAGGGACACTACATTGCCAATCCAGTAAAGAGTGGCAGAATGAAGTGAAGTTGGAGATCAAGCTTATTACTTTTCCAGTGTGCCTCATGTTAGCCTGTATGGACAGACTTGAGCTTTTGTCTAAAACTGCTGGGTATCTGCTCGAAGCCGGACCTAAAGGAGGCTTTAAAGTTGTGCCATAAAGTGCAGTTCATCATAAAGCGATGCACAGGAAGTATTATGAAAACCCTTTACACCACCCCTGTTCTGAAGCTTTAGAGCCTGATCCCCAGCCTGAGCCCAAACAGCTACACAGCTATTTTTAGTGCTGCAGTGTGAGCCCAAGTCTGCAGACCGGGCTCTGAGACTCACTGCTGCTTGCCACGTAGACTTACCCTTTGTGTTTGTTTTTCTGTTTTGTGTAAGGGGGGGTTGAGCGTGAATGGTTCTTACCTACCTAGCTCACAGGGTTGTATGACTTAATCACATTTTCAAAATATGATGCAATATAATCAGTCAGCTCTTTCAAAATATAATGGCGCTCTGGGCATGATCAAAGCCCTTTGAAGTTAAGGGACAGTGTTGCGTTGCTTTCAGTGGGCTTTGGGCATCTAATAACCAATAGTCATATATAAAAGAGAATTTAGTGAAAACATATCCAAGTCTTTTGTACATCCACCTAAATCCTGCCCTCAACTTGAAGTCTTTATTGAATTTTTGATGTTGGCATGACACAATACACGTCTAGCACAAAGTTGATCCATAGGCAATGAGGTACTATACAAATATTAGCTCTGATGTCATGGCCCAGCATATGTAAAAATGAGGAAATGGTCCCATTTCAGATAGTGTGTTATTTTAAAATAAAACTATTGGTAAATTGTGTAGTTTATTCTGAATTCATAGCACCCCATTAATATATTTTTAATATGAAATTCGGTGAGCTTTTACACCAAAAAGAAATGGTTGCTGTTTTTAAAAAATGTAGCTGTGTTCAGTTTCCTGATGCTTTCAGTAATCAGAGCAGATATTATTCATCCAACCACCTTTCTGCCACTGAACCGTAATCTGGAAATGCATGCTCTTTTTTCTTTTTTTTTTTTTTACAAACACAAGCAACATTAGTCACAGATTATTAAACCACAAAGAAGAATTTCACTCAGTCACAGCTCTGATAAACCTAGAGTTATGCTTTCATAAGCAATACCATAACCCATACTGACAATGAATTGCATTTTTCATTTTTCACACAGGCAACTCCCTTGAAGATTTATTCAGTTTAAAACCCGCTCCCAATCAGCTGAGGGCATGGCTACACTTGCAGATGTAGAGCGCTTTGAGTTAAACCCACCTTCGTAGAGCGCAGTAGGGAAAGCGCTGCAGTCTGTCCACACTGACAGCTGCAAGCGCACTGGCGTGGCCACATTTGCGGCACTTGCAGCGGCATTGGGAGCGGTGCATTATGAATAGCTATCCCACAGAGCACCCCTTCCCATTCTGGTCCTGTGGCTTGTGGCAAGGGGACGGGGCGTGCGGGGCATTCTGGGTCCAGTCCCAATGCCCTGTGATGCATTAGTTCACATCCCAGCAATCCCTGTGCCTCTGTCCACATTTGGCGCCATCTTTCAATGCTTTTTCTACTGCGCGTTCTGTCTTCCCTTTCGGTCTGCGGGAATGGAGCCCAAACTGCTGAGGAATATGCTGACGAGTCTCGCCAGCACGTCACGTTTGGCAGTCAAGTTATTCCTTATGATCCAAAGTGACAGTGAGGGTTCCGATGACAAAATCGACTCGAGTAACGCATATGACATGAATTTGCTTGTGGCATTCACGGACATGCTCACCACCGTGGAATGCAGCTTTTGGGCTTGGGAAACAAGCACTGAGTGGTGGAATGACATCGTCATGCAAGTCTGGGATGACGAGCAATGGCTGCAGAACTTTCGGATGAGAAAAGCCACTTTCATGGGATTGTGTGAAGAGCTCGCCCCCACCCTGCGGCTCAAGGACATGAGATTGAGAGCTGCCCTGATGGTGGAGAAGTGGGTGGCTATTGCAATCTGGAAGCTGGCAACTCCAGACAGCTACCGATCAGTCACTAACCAGTTTGGAGTGGGAAAGTCGAGTTTTGGAATTGTGTTGATGCAAGTTTGCAGGGCCATTAATCGCATCCTGCTCAGAAGAACCGTGACTCTGGGTAACGTGCATGAAATTGTGGATGGCTTTGCACAAATGGGTTTCCTAACTGTGGAGGGGCAATAGATGGCACACATATTCCAATTCTGGTACCAGCCCACCTAGCCTCCGTGTACATTAATCGGAAGGGGTATTTCTCTATGGTTCTCCAGGTGCTTGTGGATCATCGTGGACATTTCATTGACATTAACGCAGGCTGGCCCGGAAAGGTGCATGACGCACGCATCTTTCGGAACACTGGCCTGTTCAGGAAGCTGCAAGCCGGGACTTTTTTCCCAGACCAGAAGATCACCGTAGGGGAAGTCAAAATGCCCATTGTGATCCTTGGAGACTCTGCTTACCCTTTAATGCCGTGGCTCATGAAACCCTATACAGGGAGCCTTGACAGCAGCAAGGAGTGGTTCAACAACAGCCTGAGCCGGTGTAGAATTACTGTGGAGTTTGCTTTTGGCCGTCTAAAGGGCCGCTGGTGCTCTCTGTATGGGAAGCTGGACCTGGCCAATAACAGCATCCCTAAGGTTATATCCGCATGCTGTACCCTCCATAACATTTGTGAAGGGAAGGGTGAAAGATTCACTCAGGCATGGAACTCAGAGGTTCAACACCGGAAGGCTGAATTTGAACAGCCAGAGAGCAGGGTTATTAGAGAGGCCCAGCGCGGGGCTGCAAGGATTAGGGATGCCTTGAGGGAGCAATTTGAGGCTGAAAGCCACCAGTAAGGTCTGGTGCCCTGTACGGGAGTGAAGTGCAGTGGTTCCAATGCTAGTAGGAATCTATGTTTGCTACACTGACTTGCAGTGCCTGTTTCTTTCCTGGGCTAAGGTATCTTTTATTTTATGCAATAATAAAGAATGTTTTCAAAGCCAAAAAAATCCATTTATTGAAAAGAAAATTCATGTATTGAAAAGAAACACAATTGCTTGGAAAACAGAAAGGGCAAGGGGGTGGAGTGGAGAACGGTACAATCACAGATTTGTGTATGTCCTGTTATCATACTCAACCTTCCTGTTTGGAGTGCTGTGCAGTGAGTGCTGCACTTCAGGATGGCTATACTGCATGGTGATGGGGGTTGAGTGCAGTGGGTAAGGGTCGTAGTTTTCAGGGCTGGGTGGTGAAGCTACAGGCGTTGGAGGCAGCTGTGGCGGTATGAACCCAGATGTTGGGGAAAGTGGTTTGAAGATGACATGGGGACACAAGGGAAAGAGTTTTGGGACAAGGGCTGAAGGGAGGGGCAGGTGCGGTAGTGCTCCACCTGCATGGCTACGAGCGCCTGGATCGAGTCGGCTTGGCGCTCCATTATGCTCATCAGCCGATCTGTGCTCTGCAGCCGGAGCACTGTGCTTTTGTTCCCGGCGCTCCTCATTCTGCAGGCGGATCCTCCTTTCACTGTCCCGCCACTCCTGCACTTTTTGATTTTCATTACTTGAATGCTGCATTACTTCATGTACCATGTCTTCCTTTCTTCTACGTGGCCTCTTTCTGATTCTTTGGAGTCTTTTGGCTGGTGATAACATGGACAGCTGAGATCTCAAGGTTGCATCTGTAAAGGCAAAATGCAACACTTAACAGAGGCAGGATTATTCACACCAGACAGAGCAATGATTCCCCTGTACTTAAGGGCAATCACAGTCTACACAATAGCATAATTTGCCCATCCCAAAGCGAGCGCACATAACCCACAGGAGCCCCAAAATGGTGAGTAAGCACAGGGTCAAGCGTGACTGATTGTTTCACAGCTGTACTGTCCTCTGGGTTTCTGTGCCTTGGGGAGAGCCAACAGCGGTAGGGGGCCCCTATATTGAACACTGTCCCCATGTTTTCCATAGAAGTTCATCCTGGAAGATATCTGGCTGCTGAGGGTGACCTGAGAAGCAAAGGAGGGTCTTCTGCTGCAATGTGGCTTCCACCTGGCCCATATGCAGCTTGCCTGTGTGCAGCAATGGTCCCCCCGCCCCACATGGCACAGTGGCGTGGACACGTTAGCCTTACTGGGACAAGGACCACAGTGGCTCTGCCGAGAAACCTGCGCAAGTGCATTGCCCAAGTTCTGGATGAGACCTTTGAAGAGATCACTGAGGCCAATTACTGTGATGTGAGAGAGCACATCAACGCCTTATTCCGCATCTAGGCATGCATGCAGCCCTAACCCTCCTCGCCGCAAGAGCCCACACCGAATAACTTCCTTCCCAAAAGGAATAGGAACCTCCTCTGGTGTTTGTCCTTCCCCAAGCACTGTCCGCTGTGACTGGCTACCTTCCTCCTGGCTCTAGAACAGCTCCTGGCTGCATGCATCTAGGGATTCCGGGGTGTCTTCCTCTGCCTCAGCACCCTCACTCCCTCTTTGCTCCTCCTCCTCCTCCTCCTCCTCCTCCTGTGTTGTTGAACTGGGCTCTGAAGTGTCCATGGTGGTACTCGGAGTGGAGGTGGGGTCGCGCCCAAGTATCGCGTACAGCTCTTTGTAGAAATGGCAAGTCGCGGGGGCAGCACTAGAGTGGCTGTTTGCCTCCCGGGCTTTGCGGTAGGCATTCCGCAGCTCCTTCACTTTAACCCTGCACTGCAGTGCATCCCGGTCATGGCTCCTTTCCATTAGGTCCCTTGATATCTGCCCAAAGGTATCGTAATTTCTACGGCTGGAGCGCAGCTGGGACTGGACAGCTTCCTCCCCCCAAACACTGATGAGGTCCAGCATCTTGCCATTGCTCCAAACTGGGGATCGCCTGGCGTGTGGAGGCATGGTCACTTGGAAAGATTCGCTGAGAGCATTCCACGCCTGGCTGAGCAAACAGGAAGGGGATTTTCAAAATTCCCAGAGAATTTAAAGGGCAGGTCTGACGGTTGGTCACCTGAGGGCAGGGCAGTAGACTTCAAAGTGATGACCTGAGTGGCTAGAACAGGCATCGTGGGATACTTATGGAGGCCGATCAGAGTGCACTAACAGACCAGGGCATCTACACTGGTGCTGCGGCACTCCAGCGGGGGCGCACAAAACATTATTCCACTCGCCGAAGTGGAGTACCAGGAGTGCTCTAGCCACCCAGTCAGAGCGCTGTACGTTCCTCGGCAGTGTGGACGGGTAGTGAGCTAGTGTGCCTGGGGCTCCTTTAATGCGCCCTAACTCGCAAGTGTAGCCAAGCCCTAAATCACAATACACGTTCCTGAATATAATGACTTGTATGTAGAAAACGAAAGAAGTTGTCAACATCATACTTCTTAATTTTTTTAGAGATAAGAATTTGAGGGGCAATGAGGTTTAGTGCATGGGGCCCTGGACCGGGCGCCAAGAGACCTGGTTTCTCTTCCTGTCCTTGTGCAACTCACTTTCCCACTCTTTCCCACTACTTTTCTATTTAGATTGTAAACTCTTTGGGGAGGGCCTTTTCTTACTATGTGTCTATACAATGGGAACTGATCTTTGGGGCTCCTATGCATTGCTGTAATATAAATAATAAGACCATCATGTGCATCTTCTTCCCTCTTCTCCCGCCCTTCCCTCAATAATGAACTTTGTGTGGGATGCTACATGAGCTGGAATTACTAGAATCCACTTAACCTGAAGACCTTCTTTGGGAAATGGGGATCTAGGAAATGTTTTGAAAATGCCATCCATGTGGTTAAATCTTGTTCTTTTCAAAAGCAGAAGACTTGTTTATGAGAGAATTATTATTATGCGCCTCAGGAATAAGTCATCTCTGTCAGGGATGATCCAGAATCCAGGGAGGAATGATCTCCTGGAGAGGCAGAGAAATGAACCCAACCTTCTAGTTTGGTGGCAGAATTTTAACAAGGGGCTTGTGGGAACTAGCAGGAGGCTTCTGGGACCTATTCCAGCATGTCATTCCAAAAAAATTATTGGACAATGCGATTGTCTAGAATTAACTTCTTCCTATAAAATCACAGTATTGTTTTAAATATTGTCTCCTTTCTTAATTACTAGAAAAGCCCCCTGCATTAGTAACCACCCTCATTTAGTAGCTGTCCCTTTACCAACAGACCTGAAAAGGAAAGCAATTATATTTAACAGAAGCCCCTGTTGTTTTGAGTTCCCCTCCTTGATTTAAAGCTGCAGGGGGACATAATTAAGTATAACATACAGCGCATCCTCCAAAGCTATGTGGTATCACACAATTAAAAACAAGAAAGAGCTCACAGAAACAACTGATCATAGTTAAATGTATTTATATGTTAATGTTTTATCCTCAGGCATATAATGAAAGAGTATAATTATAATATGGTTTATTGAAGTCCTGAGAGAATCTTAATTTGTCGTAAAATTACTTAAGTGACAAAATCCTATAGAATAGTCTCCTATCTTCTGGATAAAGCTAGAAATTAAATTGTGTCATAATACAGGATTTTAATTAGATCTATAACGTATGGGCCATCAATTTTTAAGGAGAACTCTTCACTGAAATGACTGGGGAATTCTCATTGAAATTCTCGACAGAACAATGGGGCCCTATGCATTTATTTTAAAATACCATTTTTTAGTGTTTGAACCATATATTAAATCTTTGAAAATGCTGCAGTAGCCAAATAAATAATACCACATAACTTGATGAGGGCGTACAGCAGACATACACTAATGAGATTTATTCACATAATGGACTTATTTTAGCAGTTATGTCACATGTCATAAACATAATATGTTAAGACAGTTTGAAGGAAATGATTTCTTTATTTAATTTCATCTGAGCAGAATCATTGAAGAGAATAACGGATGATTCCTTCTGGTTTAGACTTCCAAGACAGCCTATCTCTTGCTATGTCTCCATTCTGGAAAAGAATTAATATGACACAGCATTTAATATCCCATTGCAGATTTTTTGTCCTTATGCATCAGAATATTAAAGCGGGGATGCATAAGATAGTATATTTTGTACCGAACATTTTAAATTATCTCAACTATGTTATAGTGACACCATACTTATGGATAGGCTAGTACTTCCACCCTGATGTGGAGGGCTTTCCCAATGATCAGAATGGGTAAGATTCAGACCTGCAGCATGCAGTGACATCTTGTCTATACATGAAAATGATTCAGCTCTGAAGTCTAATTTCTCATGGCCCCGCAGTGCTAAAAATAGGAACGTTGTCATTGGAAGGGGAGATTGTTTGCTTCTATCCATTGAGATGCCATCATATTGGACTTTAAAATCGTATCTTTGAAGCCATTTTCCATCATTTCTGGAGATGTTTATGGCTCCCTGTGAGTCCTGTATAGCTGGGCTCAAGGACCAAGATTTTCAAAAAGTAGGAGCTGGAAGTCAGGCTTCTAAATCCACATGTAAATAAACAACAAATACTTTTAAAGTCAATTAGAATTTTCTATTGATTATGGCCAATTAGATGCTTGGGGAGACAGGTATCAAATTATAGCATGAAAATCTCTAGAAATGTCCATAGGAAGTGCATAAATCCAAAGGTAATCAAGACTCCATTCAATCAACTTCAAATAGAGTTAATTTAAAAAAGTATTAAAAGAGATACCTGGGACAATACCTGCTGCCTTGTTCCCCTGCCTATTTTTTGTGATTTTACAATCACATTTCCTTATTTTTTTCAAATATTCCTTTCCCCCCTTCTTCTGTGTGAAAGACCCACACAAACAGCAAGGAACACTCACTGACAGCACAAGGAAAAAGTGAAATTCTTTATATACAAGGGATTGGGTATCCTCTCTCACAAGTTTTGCAATGGTGTAATGAAAAAAGAATCAGTTTCAACTTCCACAGTGTTATCAAATGTACAAACTAAGCAAACCCCAGAAGAAAAACAAGATTTTTTTTCTTTCAACACTTTTCAGTTATAGTAATTTTAGGAGTACCTTGTAACTCTAATAGGTCAAACAATTTAGAGGAAAAGTATCATTATTAAATTGACCATGTCCCTTTTAGTAGAAAGAAACGTCATTAAATAAACTGATATAATGAAAGGCTTCAGTGGCCACCTCCAAGATTTACTATTGGCTGCAGCACTCTGTTAGCAAGTCAATTTTGTTTGCAGTGTTGTTGTAGCCATGTTGGGCCCAGGATATGAGAGAGAGAAAGAGAGAGAAAGAGAGAGAGAAAAGGTGGGTGAGATAATATCTTTTATTAGACCAACTTCTGTTGGTGAAAACAGACAAGCTTTTGAGCTACACAGAGCTCTTCTTTAGGTCTGGGATTTACTCCTTGTATTTAGCTGACACACTCTGATTACCATTCCAAGACTTGAAGAAGAGCTCTGTGTAATTTGAAAGCTTCTCTCATTCATCAGCAGCAACTGGTTGAATAAAAGTCAAGATATTACCTCACCCATCTTGTCTCTCTATCACTTGGTAAAGTTTCATCTCAGATGAGGTAAGAGGCTTTAACTACCCTTTGCTAAGCCACTATATAATTATAATATAATAATAATAAATAATAATAATAATTAATAATAACTTGGAGCCTCTCAGGCTCTCTCTTAAAAGAGACATATTTTCTATAAATCACAGACACAATAGTTTATTGTCTTGGCGCAGAGTAACCAAATTTGTTTGAAAGGGTTCATCACTGCATGCCTCATTGCTAATGTTTCTAGTGGTCTGTTGCAGATTTTTTCTTAAATGGTGCCAGTGCATAGTGTTACTGACACATCTTTCTCATCCTCAAAATTGTATACTACACCCACCATTATGGTGTCTGAGAGCAGTATCTATCCCAATTGCTTACATGTTCCTGGCTTTTTCTGGTCTCTGTTCTGACAGTTCAGATGATGTCCAGCTCCTCATATTCTACAAATGGTGCTGGTTTGAAGGAAAAACCTGTGGGCCATCTTTTTCACAATTCTCAAATGTCTTGGAAGGGCTGTTTCCCACATCTCATCCATTCAGCATGGTTTGTACAAGTTGGGAGCAAAATAACTAAAGCTGGGATTTTCAAAGGTGCTCAACTCCCATTGGAATTTGATGTCTAGGAATTGGATGTCTAGGTGCCCAGCTCCCTTAAACAGCAATGAAAATCCCAGCCTAAAGGAATGAAAACAGGGTCTTGGCTTGCAGGCCCCCTGAAGAGACTTCTGGGTTGGTGCCTCTACTCTGACAAGGTCAAGACTTACATTAAGACCCTTAATTTAATATAGTTTCCTGTTTGTAATAACAATAAAAAGAATTCTAGCATGGATGCCTCGTCCTCCGGCAAAGAGAACAACACGGTTCTTTTTGTGATGACTCTAAAACTCACCATGTGGATTATACACACTTTTTTCCTTAGTTCTATAAAGGGCAGCAATTCTTTTGTTTGTCAGAAGACAGGTGTGACCACCAGGATAGTAAGACTAAACTTCTTAGCTGCGAGACTTGGTAGTGGAGGGAAGGAGAGGGATAACAAAAACCTAACAAACCCCACAAAAGTCCCACAGTTGTACTTCCAGTACAAGCAAACATACCTTGTTCCTTTTCAACAGATAGAGATTACATCAGAAAGATGTATGTTTGTTCAGGCTATTTCTGATGACATTTTGTTTTTTATTCCACACTGGTAGGAAACGAACACTGGTGTGTTTTTACTTCCTGAATTAATTTAGGGCTTGTTGTTACAAACTGCCAATTATTTATATTTAATTACTGAGGAATTTCCTCCGCCAAGAACACAGGAAATATTCAGTCTAGGATTAGTGAGCTGTATCTCAGAACCCACCAGGACCACTATCTACATGGTATATACAGAATACCCTGAAGGTGTGGCATAAAAGTTTGAGTGGCCTAGATAAAGGCTGGTCACATTACCTGAGTGGCAAAGCCAAGAATGAATTATTCAGGTAATCCCAAATGAGAGTATTCTGTTATGCCATATATTTTACAGAAAAAGCATTTAAAAATGTTAGAGAGAACTTTAGAAATTGTTATTGATAGTATTTATTTTACCCTATTGCCTCTAAAACCAGGCAACCCTATTACCATGGGATCAGCTGTACAGACCACTGAAGGAGAAATTCCAACTCACTCTATGTACTAAGTATTTAATGCAGTATTTCTGAAATGAGTGCACACAAGAAGTAACTTTGCTCTATTTACACAGTCCTACAGCCTTTATTTTCTAACTCAGGTAGGAACTTATAACTGTCAAACCAGCACAGAATTTACAAATGGTAGTTGATCTTAAAAAGGGCTATCATGAATGGATAATTCTTTAAAGAATTTTGGTTTTTGTTTTTGTTACAGTATTTTGTACTTTTGAAGACTTATGGATTGGTGACATATTGTAGTAACAAGCTAAATACATTTAGAGCAATATTATTATGTACTTTCACATCACTGGCCTCATTTCCTGACAACATATTCCAGACATGAGGTAAAATTAATTTTTGATGCAAAGTCAGTCCAGCCTTAGGGCAGGTCTGCACTTAAAATGCTGCATTGGTGCAGCTGCATCACTGTAGCTGCACCGCTGTAGCACTTTAGTGAAGATGCTCTACTCTGACAGGAGAGAGCTCTCCCATCTGCGTAGTTAATCCACCTCCATGAGCAACAGCAGCTATGTTGGTGGGAGAAGCTCTCCCGCTGACATAGCACTGTCTACACTGGCTCTTAGGTCGGCATAATTATGTTGCTCAGGGGTATGGATTATTCATACCCCTGAGCAACATAGTTATATTGAAGTAATTTTGTAGTGTAGACCAGGGCTTGGTTGTTTCAGGAAATGATGTAGTGAATTATCCTTCACTGGCAAATTATGTAAAATAAATGTCTCTTTTAAAATCAGGATGCAAAGCCCAGATAAAATCAGACATCCATGTATTGTAAAGCACATCTTATTTTTTGCATACTATTAATAATTCTAAATGGATTAATTGTATTTTTTGTTTTTCTTTTTAACAATCGACATCTCTCTCTTGTTGCGGAACTCTGGACCAGGCACCAAGCTGTGCATCACTCAAACCAACTGTGGTGAGCAGTTGCTGGGACTGCCATCCACTGTTTACCTCGAGGAGATAGAGGACCCATAGATTTCGGAGCCATGCCAAGGAAGGGTGGTAGGAAGTAGCCATGGAGAACCAGGCATTAGTCTGGTTATAGTGCTGAGAGACGAGTCAGCGTGTTTCGGTAGGATCCCTGGTGACCCAGTGGCGGGACTACCTGCCACTGTTGGGGCCCTGGGCAGGACCCAATGGAGTAGGGTGGCCCTGGGCCCCCCTATCTCCTGCTGAGAACCACACCCCTTGCGTGGCGTCCTACTCACCCTAGGCCAGAAGGCCTGTGCGTTATCTGTGGCTTGCCACAGCCAGAAATCTGTGAGCCCCAGACTCTCTTGTTTGCTGTCTGTAATGGCCAGGAGGCTTGGGCTATAGACTGCTCCCTGCTCTGCCTCACCCCAAGGGGCAGAGGTCCAGACTGTAGTCCCTATCTGCCCTAGCAAAGAGGCTAGACTAAAGATGTTTTGTTACTCTGCCCTGCCCAAAGGGCCAGGGAGGTAGACTGTTAATTGTTGTCTGCCTAGCCAGGAATCTAGGCCAAAGACTGCTAATCCCCTGTAATTTGACTGTTTGATGGAGTGAGGCAGAGTGGCCTCCCTCTGAGCCTGATTGGGAGGGATGGCCATAGAACACTACACAGTCCAAACCTGTGTTCAAGGTCATCCCAGGATCTATCAGTTCCTCTCAATCATATGGCAATACCTTCTCCACCCAACGTCAGTTTCAGACTGTGGTTGAACGTCCTGTGATTAGTGGTAAAGTAGGAGGAATTTATTTTTGCTGGATTCAGCTGGAATTTATATTCCTTTGCCGATCTAATTACAATTTCCAAGTCCTCATTCAATCATTTTCCAATACCTCTATTTCACAACCCAGGATGAAGCACAATAACACCTGCATACATGTACACAGTTTATTTCAAGCCACCTGGCAGTCCAGAGGAGTACAGTAGGAAAAGAAGAGAACTTCAAACTGAGTCCTGAGGAACTCCCACCCTGAGTGGCCTGGTCTCCGAAAAAGTACCATTTAATCTTATTTTTATTTTCCTATATGATAGGAAATCTCTTATCTAAAGGTACATTTTTACCACAGATTCCCTTCTCACTGAGTTTCACTAAGAACTTATCATGTCAAACCTATCAAATGCCGCACTGAGATCCAGAAAGGCTCTTATTGATGACTAGTGGCTTTTGTTGGAATCCATCAATACTAGTCTGACAGAAGGCCAACAGTAAGTCCATAGCTGAGTACAAGAGCCTGTATGCCTTTGGGTAGGTTCTATTTTCCTTTCTTTTAAAAATCACCATAGAAGCCTTGTTTGAACCATTCTTTCCATTGTCTTTCAAAGGTGACTTGAAGATACAGGGTGATAGCTTCCCAGAGAAGTGGCATCCTTGCCAGTCTTAAGAAGAGGGACAATAACTGCTAACTTCCACCATTTAGGTATCTTCCCTTTTAACCATGATTCTTTTATGATTTGTGATGGAAGGCACCCCTGTATTCACACCCTACACACTTTGTACAAGGCATGCCTTGAGATGTATCATTTGAAAACTCATAATTTGCTGATCACTAATATCATGGTAAAATGCATGTAGCAATATTATATGAAAAGTTATGAACATAAGCTTAAATCATGACTGAAGTGTGTTTCCCAGATAAGTCTGGGGAATGGCTCAGTTTCTCCAAGACAAAGGGCAAGCTGATGCCCCAACAAGGTGTCAACAAAGCTGATGGGTCATCACCTATAAATCGGCCATTCTTTGGCAAGAAAGGGGGGCAGGGACAAAGAGATCTGCCTCTTAAGCAAAGAAATAGCTGAGGTCTCCTTCCTTCACCAGACACCCTGTCTCTTGGTTCTCAGAAGGAAATGCTTTTCAAAGAGGGACTGAAACTATGAAAAGGAGGAGCAAACACCCCAAGGAACCTCTCTTCCTCTCCCTGGTCATCTCATTCTTCACACCTGAGAAGACAAAGGAAACAGCTACTGAACACAGAGGGAGGGGTCCTGACCTGAAAGTTTGGTCAATAATGCTGTTGGAAGCATGTGGTGAGAAACTTTGCCTTGAATCTAATATAGTTTGTTAAGCAAGGCACTAGAAAATGTTTTTAATCTTTATTTTAACTATTTCTGACTTTTATGCCGTATTGCTTGCACTCACTTAAAATCTGTCTTTGTAATTAATAAACTTGTTTTATTGTTTTATCTAATCTAGTGTGTTTAAATTAAAGTGTCTAGGTAACTCCCTTTAAGGTGGTAAGATGGTGTATATTATTCCTTTAAGGAAAAACAGATTTAATATATTTGGACTGTCCAGGAAAGGGTTGGACAATATATAATATATATTTCTGGGGGGAAATCCAGGACTGGGAGTGTTTTCGGGTCACCCTGCACCAATGTTAGTGAGAGCCGGAGTATAACCAAGTATGGCTAGCAGACTGCAGTTACACACAGATACTCAGAGTGTGACTTGCATGGTGGAAGGCTGTTTGTGAGCAGCCCAAGTGGGAGCTACTACCAGCAAGTAAGTCACCCAAGATTGCAGGGCAAGGGTGTCCCAGTTCCTCACTGGTCTGGATTGCACCCCGGTATTTCACAGATGCCAAACTACCTGGCTTCAACCTTCTTCCTAAAGTGAACTATATGCCAAACTGAAAGCTAGTCTTATTGAATAATAAATAAACAGAGCAGAAATGGAGGCAGATGTTGTGATTTTTTTGACTTGTCAGTTCCTTTAGAAGAAACCAGAACACTATCAACAATGCCACTCATAAGGAGGATTGGAAAGTGAAGGAATACATTAATTTTTCAATGGATTACATCACACAATGGTATATATAGTAGTAAATAGCTGATGACCTGGCTAAAACTAGAAGATTGGAAATTCAGGTTAGAATGAAAATGGTTGAGGATATTGATGCCCTATGAAGGGAAACATTAGCTGAAATAAATGGTTCAAAGATGAAAGATCTACTGATTTGATCTCAAAGTATCTTAGACAATAACATCCACGGTCATGAGATTGCAGACAGAGCGCACTGCAGGAATGAAAATCTATAGAGGTGAGACCAAGGTATAGTCACTCTGCAAGATGTGTTGGGAGCAGACCTTAATACTGGTCTATGGTTTTGAAAGTAGTGTAGTTTTAGCTGTGTCAGTCCCAGGATATTAGAGATACAAGGTGGGTAAGGTAATACCTTTTATTGGACAAACTTCGGTTGGTCCAGTAAAAGATATTACCTCGCCCACATTGTCGCTTATGCTTTTGAATGTAATATTGTAAGGAAAGTGAAACTTTTTGGATTGGACACCTTGCAGCAAGGACCCTGTGCCAGTTGCCAGATTCATTCTTGAACTGCGTAGTGTAGCCCAGTATGCCAGCTTACCTCTATTATAGTCACTGCTTTGCATTATATTCTGCTTTATTATATTCAGCAGTAATGCAAGGAACATACAGGCTTGTATCCTGTAAGACATTGGCTTCAGCAGTTAGCTTGAGGCCTATAAACTTTGGCATAGATAAACTTAGGTAACCCATAAGTTTTGGAGAACTGAAAGTAGAGTGTAGGGAGGAATTTTGTCCACAATGACATCAGCCAACCACAGAACATGAACTGACATTGGCTTCTGGAAGGTTTTGGACGGAACATCCAACCGCAAGAGTGCCATGGCAATGAATTGATGTATATGATAATGGGATGAAATCATAAATACACTAACATATAGATACTTACTAATATTTAGTAAACATTAATAAGGGGAGGAAATACAAATAAGAAAGAGGGGAGAAACCCCTATTGAATATGCATTAGATATGGTAACACCAGCGTAACATATTATGAAAGTGGCATCCCAGGGCAGTAGGAGAGAGAGATGTAGCACTTGGAAGGGGCCAGAATGATGGCCGCTGGTGAAGATGAGAAAGGTGACGGTAATGAGGAAGATAATGGCTAACATTTCAGGTTGTTCTGCAAGGGATGTTGTGAGTATGGATGTTCAGATGTACTTTCTGTATTATCTCTATCTACCTTACTGAATTAGAGTGTGTGTGACTTTGCTAAATGTATGAATAAATTTTTTATTTGTAAATTTGTTTGTAAATTTTATTTGTAAAATATAGTGTGAGTATTGCACCTATGCACATAGGGGTTCCCAACTACATAATCATTTTAATAATACTGGGCTTGATCTTGGACAAGAACCTGTTAACCCTCAAAGTGATAACTGGGAATAGTCTACTATGATGATTACAGGACACACGACCACCACCACCACCACCACCACAAGGCTAGGTGCCTTACTCCCATTTTGTTTCAAATTCCTTTATTTTCTCACCTAAATATCTTGCTTTTTCACTTGAGTTTATGATTCATGCTGTAAAAGATGATCCTTTATATAAATGACTCTACCTGGGTAACACTAGTTCTTAGGAGATGGGAGAGCCTGGAGAAAGCACTACTATCTCATGGTCTGCATTGTGCAGGAGGTCAAACTAGATGATCTTAATGGTCCCCTCTGACCTTAAAGTCTATGATTCTATAGAAAAGTTTGGTGACCCTTCATGAAACAGATACAGTGGGATTCATTCATAGTCTAGGAGACCTCAAGTCTTTTCTGTCTCAAATGTTTACAGGCCAAATTATGTGGTTCTCAATCAAAGGAATTTCAATGAGAGTTTGGTTTGATTAAGGACTACACTATGTGACCACATGATGTTAACACCACCACATTTATCTTGATTATGTTACATCAGTCGAGCAGGCTCTGATTAAGGCCTAGGTAGGGAGCGTCGAATCGTGGAAGTCAATGAATGGCTACGCAGGTGGTGTCGGAAAGAAGACTTTGGTTTCTTTGACCATGGGCTGGTGTTCCATGAAGGAGGAGTGCTGGGCAGAGACGGGCTCCATCTTACGAAGAGAGGGAAGGGGTTCCCTCCTGTGAGGGGAGGGCTCCTGCCTCATACTGGGAATGAGGGGCGATCAACAGGTTATCTCAAGTGCTTATATACAAATGCACAAAGCCTTGGAAACAAGCAGGGAGAACTGGAGGTCCTGGTGATGTCAAGGAACTATGACGTGATCGGAATAACAGAGACTTGGTGGGATAACTCACATGACTGGAGTACTGTCATGGATGGTTATAAACTGTTCAGGAAGGACAGGCAGGGCAGAAAAGGTGGGGGAGTAGCCCTGTATGTAAGGGAGCAGTATGACTGCTCAGAGCTCCGGTACGAAACTGCAGAAAAACCTGAGTGTCTCTGGATTAAGTTTAGAAGTGTGTGCAACAAGAGTGATGTAGTGGTGGGAGTCTGCTATAGACCACCGGACCAGGGGGATGAGGTAGATGAGGCTTTCTTCCGGCAGCTCACGGAAGCTACTAGATCGCATGCCCTGATTCTCATGGGTGACTTTAATTTTCCTGATATCTGCTGGGAGAGCAATACAGCGGCGCATAGACAATCCAGGAAGTTTTTGGAAAGCGTAGGGGACAATTTCCTGATGCAAGTGCTAGAGGAGCCAACTAGGGGGGGCGCTTTTCTTGACCTGCTGCTCACAAACTGGGTAGAATTAGTGGGGGAAGCAAAAGTGGATGGGAATCTGGGAGGCAGTGACCATGAGTTGGTTGAGTTCAGGATCCTGACGCAGGGAAGAAAGGTAAGCAGCAGGATACGGACCCTGGACTTCAGGAAAGCAGACTTCAACTCCCTCAGGGAACGGATGGCCAGGATCCCCTGGGGGACTAACTTGAAGGGGAAAGGAGTCCAGGAGAGCTGGCTGTATTTCAAGGAATCCCTGTTGAGGTTACAAGGACAAACCATCCCGATGAGTCGAAAGAATAGTAAATATGGCAGGCGACCAGCTTGGCTTAATGGTGAAATCCTAGCGGATCTTAAACATAAAAAAGAAGCTTACAAGAAGTGGAAGGTTGGACATATGACCAGGGAAGAGTATAAAAATATTGCTCGGGCATGTAGGAATGCTATCGGGAGGGCCAAATCGCACCTGGAGCTGCAGCTAGCCAGAGATGTCAAGAGTAACAAGAAGGGTTTCTTCAGGTATGTTGGCAACAAGAAGAAAGCCAAGGAATGTGTGGGCCCCTTACTGAATGAGGGAGGCAACCTAGTGACAGAGGATGTGGAAAAAGCTAATGTACTCAATGCTTTTTTTGCCTCTGTTTTCACTAACAAGGTCAGCTCCCAGACTGCTGCGCTGGGCATCACAAAATGGGGAAGAGATGGCCAGCCCTCTGTGGAGATAGAGGTGGTTAGGGACTATTTAGAAAAGCTGGACGTGCACAAGTCCATGGGGCCGGACGAGTTGCATCCGAGAGTGCTGAAGGAATTGGCGGCTGTGATTGCAGAGCCATTGGCCATTATCTTTGAAAACTCGTGGCGAACCGGGGAAGTCCCGGATGACTGGAAAAAGGCTAATGTAGTGCCAATCTTTAAAAAAGGGAAGAAGGAGGATCCTGGGAACTACAGGCCAGTCAGCCTCACTTCAGTCCCTGGAAAAATCATGGAGAAGGTCCTCAAAGAATCAATCCTGAAGCACTTGCATGAGAGGAAAGTGATCAGGAACAGCCAGCATGGATTCACCAAGGGAAGGTCATGCCTGACTAATCTAATTGCCTTTTATGATGAGATTACTGGTTCTGTGGATGAAGGGAAAGCAGTGGATGTATTGTTTCTTGACTTTAGCAAAGCTTTTGACACGGTCTCCCACAGTATTCTTGTCAGCAAGTTAAGGAAGTATGGGCTGGATGAATGTACTACAAGGTGGGTAGAAAGCTGGCTAGATTGTCAGGCTCAACGGGTAGTGATCAATGGCTCCATATCTAGTTGGCAGCCGGTATCAAGTGGAGTACCCCAGGGGTCGGTCCTGGGGCCGGTTTTGTTCAATATCTTCATAAATGATCTGGAGGATGGTGTGGATTGCACTCTCAGCAAATTTGCGGATGATACTAAACTGGGAGGAGTGGTAGATACGCTGGAGGGGAGGGATAGGATACAGAAAGACCTAGACAAATTGGAGGATTGGGCCAAAAGAAATCTGATGAGGTTCAATAAGGATAAGTGCAGGGTCCTGCACTTAGGACGGAAGAACCCAATGCACAGCTACAGACTAGGGACCGAATGGCTAGGCAGCAGTTCTGCGGAAAAGGACCTAGGGGTGACAGTGGACGAGAAGCTGGATATGAGTCAGCAGTGTGCCCTTGTTGCCAAGAAGGCCAATGGCATTTTGGGATGTATAAGTAGGGGCATAGCGAGCAGATCGAGGGACGTGATCGTCCCCCTCTATTCGACATTGGTGAGGCCTCATCTGGAGTACTGTGTCCAGTTTTGGGCCCCACACTTCAAGAAGGATGTGGATAAATTGGAGAGAGTCCAGCGAAGGGCAACAAAAATGATTAGGGGACTGGAACACATGAGTTATGAGGAGAGGCTGAGGGAGCTGGGATTGTTTAGCCTGCAGAAGAGAAGAATGAGGGGGGATTTGATAGCTGCTTTCAACTACCTGAAAGGGGGTTCCAAAGAGGATGGCTCTAGACTGTTCTCAATGGTAGCAGATGACAGAACGAGGAGTAATGGTCTCAAGTTGCAGTGGGGGAGGTTTAGATTGGATATTAGGAAAAACCTTTTCACTAAGAGGGTGGTGAAACACTGGAATGCGTTACCTAGGGAGGTGGTAGAATCTCCTTCCTTAGAGGTTTTTAAGGTCAGGCTTGACAAAGCCCTGGCTGGGATGATTTAACTGGGAATTGGTCCTGCTTTGAGCAGGGGGTTGGACTAGATGACCTTCTGGGGTCCCTTCCAACCCTGATATTCTATGATTCTATGATTCTAAAGAAGTACGAGGTCCTGTGCGTTATGGACATTGCCGCTCCCACCTTCCTTAAACTAGACAGAGCATGTGATATACAAGACAATTTCTGCCTTAGGCAAACTTCAATGTGCTGCCCTCTTTCTATCCCCTAGAACAGAGGTTCTCAACGGAGCCGGAGGTGGGGGGCGGATGGAGTGGCATGCTGTCTGGAGGGGGGCACAGCAAGTCTTCTGATGGCTTGGTGGTTATCGTAAAAGTTGGCGGGGCTTGCCAAATGCCAGGTCCCAGTGCCACTTACTCAGGTTTGGCCCAACTAACCTCTCCAGCATGATGGGAGGAGGTGGCAGCTGGGCCAAATTTGAGTGAACGGTGTTGTAACCATATGTAAGGTTGCAGTGCTACTCAGGTTTGGCCTGGCCAACCCTCTGACATGATGTAGGGGCAGCTGGGCCAAATCTTATATGGATTTGTGACCGGGCGTACAAGGATGCAGCATCACTCAGTTTTGGGGGTTTTTTTTGTTTTGTTTTTTTTTCTGGTGGTCCAGGCTCCTCCTGATATATTCTAGTATCATCCCATGCAAAGAGCAAAAGAGATGCTTGGAATCTTGTAGAGAGTAAGGTTAAACATGGAAGACAACAAAAATATAATAATAAACTAACAGACCACACCAGAAATTTAACAGAAGCATTGAAGGTAATGTATATACAAGAAAACATACATCTCAGTCCAGAAATGATTCCTTGTCCTGTCCTTTCACTATCTGGATTTTGGATGCTTTGCTTGGTATTTGGTTAGTTGACTGAAATTATCTGAGTAAGTGGAAATGCAAGCTGTCATTTTATTATCACATATTTCTTTTACCAACCTCTCTATTTTTGTCTTGCCTCCAAGTATTCAAACACGTTATATCATGCATGGAGCAGGGAACATTTAGCCAAGGTTTCCAGCCTGGACGAGAAACCAGACAACTGCTGTGCACCTTCATCATTCTTGCACTGGCTCACAGCTTCAGGAGCTCAAGGATCTAAAATAAACAATACAAAAGAAACAACTAAGAAACAAACAAACAAAACCTTTTGGCCCAAATTTTACTCTCCAGTTCACACAGAAATGCTGAAGTCAACAGGAGTTCTGTGAATGCATCCAAGGGCAGAATGTAGGGTTTCTTTTTCTGGCTTTTATGCAAACCAGAGCAATACTGGGTCCCCATTAAGCCTCTCCACACAGCTCTTGCACCAAAGGCTTTTTTTCAGTCCTATCTGTGACTGTCTTTCAAATACAGGTATATGATGGCTGTTTGTCAAACTGCTTGCTGATAGAGTAGAGAGCCATCATCTGGTCCTTGGTGAATAAGAGGTTAATCTCGCCTCATTTTGCCTCTCTTCTTACACAGGTGACCATGGGAGCCTCATTAGATGATTGCTTGGAAGATTGCCTCTTGGAAGGCAGGGCTATAGGTTTACAGTTAAACTGAGAGAGTGAACATGTACTGTTTCTCCTTGTTTTGTTGTTGCGTGTTTTGATTTCTGGTTGTAAACATAAAATGCCAGCTTCTCCCTCCCTATTAAATCAATAGTTTTAATAGTAAATCAATAGTTTTGTTGACCTCAATGCAAATTAACACCAGCTGAGGATCTGGCCAACTACATCCATTTATATGCTCCCCCCTCACCCCAGACAATACCACTTTAATCCTTGGACTCCATCACTTCAGTTTTCCCCTAATCTAGCATGATACATCACTTGCAGTAGCCTACAGAGGAGCACTGGGCTGTAAATATGCCTTCCCCATTCACCTGTATTTCTCTTTACAAAGCCTGCCTATCAGCAATTCTGAATCATACAAAGCTGCAATGTTGTGGTTTCTGTGGCTCAAGCCCTCAGAGGTACAGCACTTTCTGCTGCTGTCTCTAGGGGACTGCTTCTAGTTGACGTTCTTTTGCTTGCACTGCTTCTTGTCTTCACTGTTCCTATTTCTGTAAGAATTGAAATTTCACTCTTTCTGCCTTTGACTGAACATTTCCCTTTTCTGGATGAGCTCTATAAACCTATACTTCTTTCCACCCTTGACTGTATTTCTGCAAGCAGTAAATGTCTCTATCTTAGGGTTTTTCGTCTCCTCTCTTGAGGACTATGAGGGTATGTCTGCACTTCAACCTGGGGGTGCATGTAATTCCCACCTAGAGGAGACATACTGGTGTCAGCTCTCATGGAGCTGGCATGCTAAAAGTAGAGTGTAGAGGCAGCAGTGCAAGCAGCGGGAGGAGCTAGCTGCCCCAACTATGTTCCTAGGGTCTTGGCCTGGCATGCACTCCAGTTGGCTAGCGTCTGGCGCGGCCACAGCTACATTCTATTCTTAGTGTGCTAGCTGGGAATCACATCCCGAACTCGAAGTATAGACATACCCTGAAGGCGTTTATCCTCCATAATAGGAGCCAGATCCTGAAAAATGTTGACTTCACTGGGAACTCTCAGTGCTCAGCACCTAAATTAAGATTCTTTAGGGTTTATACAGTTTAGAAGTATATTATATTCTGCAGTTGGCTGTGAATAAAAACCATGTATCCTTGACAGAGGCAAATCAGCAATATATAAAGCCTGCCTTTTGCAATAGCAGCCTTACTACCTGCAGCTACCTTTCTTCTGAATTGTCATTTCCTTCTTAAACAAGTTCTCATTACTGGTGTCTTTGTTTTTATGGGGAACAAGGCTTTAGATATTAAAAGTGCTGGCAAAATTTGGGCCTGAACTACATGAGAATGATTTTTTAAAATTTCTCTTACACAAAGAATGGGGCTATGCAGTGTCATCAACTTTTTTTCTTTTAAAGAGAACTTTCCACTCATTTCAAGGGGCAAGTTTTGCTTAAAAACTAATGGCATGATACCGCTAACAGTTTGTAATTTCAAGTCTTCATCTCAGTTTATGACTTTGGAAAATGTTGACTTGACACTTTTTTTCTAAAGTTAATAAAATTGGATATTTTGTTATATTTTTAAAAAGAATTTCCTGGAATTTATTGGTCCTAATCAGCTCAGAATCAAAATGAAATTATTTCTGTTGTGGTTGCAGTTTAGGTCACTTTAGCTAATAGGCCTGCGTCTAGTTCGACATGCAGGTTAGCTCCAATAACACATGACAACATCACTGGAAGCTGCTCATTCCTCTGGGAAGTTGTGGGAGGAGTGGGGACTCCAGTAACCACCACTACCTCTTCTAGGTGGCTGAGGAAGGAGAGGGTTGGGGACCTCCATCTGCTGCTGCCACATTTCACTGGACCACCCCTCATCTTGCCTGACCAAGCTGCACCTATGAGGGGGACTCTTCTGCCTGGGCCTCTGGATGTGTAGAGGGTCACCTGCCAACACCATCCTGCCCAATGGAGGGCTCTGTGTTGCCACCCCACCCACCTTAGGGCCTATGCTGCAGTTTTAAGAGGTGCATCCATTGACAGGACCCTCTTATAAGGTGGCAGGAGGGCGGCCTTTGTCCCTCAGACTCCTCTGTTTAGAGGGGGAAGGCCGAGGCCTCCCTGCTCCTGCATGAACCCTCCCCCCTGCCCCCCAGCCAAGGAGCACTGGGCTGGGAAAGAGAGGCCCCAGTTCTCCAATGAGAAATGCCAGGGGTGGGCCAGAGTATCCCCCTGCCTGAAGCTGGCTCCTGGCAGACTCAGCCCATGCGGCTGGGCAGCTGAGAGGGGTGGGTGCCCCTGGCTGCTGCAGTCCTGCCCTGTCTATCCAGGACTTTGAAGATGTCAAGTGCTACATATTTGTCCGTGATCTCATTAAATCAGCAGCCAGCAGAAATAAACAAGCAACATCTTGCTCATTATTAGTGCCAAGCTCCATGGAGACGGACCAGATGTATCCATGAGACCACCCCCCCTCCCCAATTCAGCGGGAAGAGGCGGGCGGGGGCTTTTATTTCACACTTCACTGGTGCAAAGGACCCCTCCCCAGGTGCGCGCCTGGCTTCGCCCGCCCTGTCCTAACCCCCCTTCCCCCCGCGTGGCGGGCTGTTTGCAAGAGGGGGCGCAGGCAGCGTGACGTTAGCGCCGGCCCAGGGGGAGGGACGGCGTGCGAGGCTCGGGGTTGAAGGGACGCGGCAGGAGAGGAGCCTCCACACCCCGTGCGATGCGAGGGGGCAGCATGCGGCCAGCGGGGCGGGCTGTGCGCGCCGCGGAGCGACTGGCTGCCGCAGCCCCCAGCGCCACGCAGGGGGAGCCTGGAGCTGGGTGACCGGCCCTGCTTCGCTTTCCCCACAGGGCCGCTGCTCCGCGTGGCCAACTTTCCCCGGCTGGCGCGGAAGCTTCCCGCCGCTGCTCAGCCCGGGGAGCGAGGGGCTCCGGTGGGAGGATCGCTGGGAAGCCTGGCCCGCTGCTGACAGGTTGGCGACTTCTCCTTCTGTTCCAGCCCAGGCGCTGCGGGGCTGCCAGGAATCCCCCAGCAGAACGGCGCTGGGGTTGGAGGGGCAGGACGGGAAACCAGCTGCTGCCAGGGCTCTGCACAACGAGGCTCAGCTCGCCGCTGGCAGCCGGAGACGCACGTGTCCACGGGGGCCGTCCCGAAAGCCCCGAATGTGCCCTTTAAACGAGCGGTTGTTGCAACTTCTCTGGCTGCTGAATGCGGCTTCTGCCAGGCTCGCTCGCTCTCCGGAGAAACCCATCTCCGCCGGCCGGCTTGCTGCTTGAGCAATGCTCGCTTAAAGTTCAGAAAGTTGGCGGTCAGAGCTGTGTGTCGCAAGACGTGCGGGGAAAGTAGCGGGGGAAAGCGTCGAGCACCTGGGCTGAGACGTGAGTAAGAGGTGACTGGTCTTGTTGTTGCCCGAAGTGATTTTTCACTCTAGGATGATCGCTCTCCCCTTGGCTGGTAAGGCAAAGGCTGAACTCCCACCCTGGGAGTTGTGTGTCATGGGGATCCCTGTGACTAGGCTTGCCAACCCTCCAGGATTTTCCTGGAGGCTCCGGCAATTAAAGATTAAGTTTTAATTAAAGATTATGTTTTAAATCTCCAGGAATTCGTCCAACTAAAGTTGGCAACCCTACGGTGTGACTCACTCCAGCATATCCCGCAGAACCATAAACGTCAGTTTAAATATAGATAAAATGAAGCGATAGCGGGAAGTTGCGGCGTGTACCCAACCCGCGATGCAGGCTGCCGCTGACAGTGTTTTTCAGGCGCTGGATGCGGGGCAGTAACTCATGCATACTTCTGAATAGGACCAACGCTAACAAACTTGAGGGAGCAAAAGGCTGAGCTGGTTACTCGGGATGCACTATTTAAAAATGATGATACTTTGCATTCACTTTCCCCTTGATGTTTTCCAACATTCGGATTCGCTCACTGGGATTTAGACATGATTTCTGCCGCTCGTAGCGCTTCATGGACACAGGGCAGCAGATTCCTCCTCCAGTTGGTTTCTACTGCCTAATCTAGCCCATCTTTATCTAGCGTTGTAGTATAGGGAGACTACACAGGTTCGTTGTATTTTGTCTAATTGCTGGCCTGAGCCTGCCTTGCGTGAGTCGTCCCTGCTCACCTGACTTCAACGGCTCTGTCTTCAGTGTGGGAGGTCAAGTAAGCGCTCAAGGGTTTGCAGGGCTGGCCCTGCCTAGCAAATAATGCCGAGAGGCGGTGAAGCGGCGGAGAGTCCTGGGATCCAGGGCAGAGGGACGCTCCCGCACTTCGGAAGTCCTGCAAAGAGGCAGGCGTGAGGACTTGCGGGGTGGGTTGTGCGTGACTCTCCGCCAGAACTGATCGGCGGGAGGGGGAAGAGGAGGATACGCAGTGGGCTCTGCTCGCCCTCTCCCCTGGGGAAGGGCACAACGGCGGCTGGCTCCCCTCTTCATGGGTACCTGACGCCGAAGGCAGAGTGGGAAGCCCCGGAGTTGATCCAGCTGGAGGGAGGGTGGAGAGGAGAAGTGGGATGTTGGTCGATCTCTTTGCGGAGCCGGCTGCAGGGAGGGAGGAGAAGGAGGGAAGGTCTGGAGGAGCGCGTAGAAACTTTTCACCTTTTGCAAACTTGTCGGTGTGCGCACAGCCCGAGCTGCTGCTCGCGTGAGAGGCAGAGGAAGGCGCCCAGCCGCTTTATCGGTGCACGATCCTGGGCACTCAGCGCAGGTAGGAGTTTAATATTAGGGTCTGTTTCTGTAATGCAAGAAAAATTCCCCCTCCCCGCTTAACAAAAGGCAGCGTCTAGGCAAACGTACACTGCTGTCCAGTCTATCTCGGTTTATTTGATCTTTATCTGTATTTAAATGGCTTTGCGAGATTCACTTTTGCAAAGGAGAGGTGGACGCACGTAGGTCCCCCAGTTTGCACTGAGAGGCGCACTGAAGTCCTGCGGCTGCTAGAGTGTGTTCCCGTGCTTTGCACGGGGTTTAATCGCAATCGGAGCGTGGCTGCTGCTGTTGAGCTGCAGTTGATTGAGAGTGGCCAGGCCGATCACGGACGGTGCCTGGAGGAGGCTTGCTGCCTCTTGTAGGGGGATGTTGCAAGCAGGGAAAGTGGTGCGAATTTGCAGGGGGATTTGCTTTACCCAGTCCCGCCTTCTCGCAGGGTGGTTACTGTGCTGCGGCTTGCATGGGTCTGCCTGTGCTGGGGTGCAGAGGGGTTTCCCCTAGAGGTGTGAGTTATCTGCTGCCCCAGTTGAAGTGAGAGACTCTCTCACTCCTTCCTTGGGTGCTGACATCGTGGACTCTCTGCCCACTGCGGGTGGCAAAGAATGGGCAATAGAGAATGCTGCTGCTGGTGGTTGTGAGATAAAGTTGACTGGTACAGTGTTAAGTTTTGAATATGGGTGCCTGATCTTATGGTAGACTCGCACACAAGATAGATTTGGGCGACTGTCTCAGGTGTGACAGAATTACTAATTTGAGATCATTTCTGCAGGGCTCCAGCACTATTAAACTTAGCACTACATCACTATACCCGATGTAACTGCTCAAAGATGTCATGCCACATCATGCACCTGATAGGTCAGGGAAATTAGATTTCTACCACAAGCTACCTGGAGCATCTGTTTCAAATATCAAATGAGAGATGTGCCTTTTATAATGTGTTTCTTTTAAATATTACAGATGCCTTTTGATTGTATGACTGCTGAAATGTATTGAGTGCTCCAGCTACTTTTCCAACAATGAACAGGTCAAAATCACCAGTGCTGGATGGATTAGGAAACACGACCTGCAACGCACACAAAAAGATTTCCGTATTATTTTCAATAATATTCATGACGGTGGGAATTTTATCCAACAGTCTTGCAGTAGCAATTCTCATGAAGGCATATCAGAGATTTAGACAGAAATCAAAAGCATCCTTTTTGCTTTTTGCTAGTGGTTTGGTTATCACCGATCTTTTTGGCCATCTCATCAATGGAACTATTGCTGTGTTTGTGTATGCCTCTGACAAAGACTGGATTCGATTTAATCAATCAAACATTCTCTGCAGTGTTTTTGGCATATGTATGGTATTCTTTGGGCTGTGCCCTCTCTTTCTGGGCAGTGTGATGGCTGTTGAACGTTGCATTGGAGTTACTAAACCAATATTTCATTCTACAAAAATGACTTCTAAACATGTAAAAATGATTTTGACTACGGTATGTCTCTTTGCTGTTTTTATAGCTTTGCTGCCTATTCTTAGCTTTAGAGCATATCAAATTCAAGCATCGAGGACCTGGTGCTTCTATAAAACAGAACATATTGAGGACTGGGAAGACCGATTTTATCTATTACTTTTTTCTTGTCTTGGGTTACTGGCCCTTGCTGTTTCGTTCTTGTGCAATGCTGTCACAGGAATTACTCTCTTAAGAGTCAAATTTAAAAGTCAACAAAGACAAGGCCGATCTCATCATTTTGAAATGATCATTCAGCTATTGGCTATAATGTGTGTCTCTTGCATTTGCTGGAGTCCATTTCTGGTAAGAGCCTAATATGTTTGACAATTTTTAATGCACATCTGTGTCTGAAGCTTGTCATTTTTTATCTGCAGGTTTTTGATAGTGGCTAGCTGTGGTGAACACCACAGATCACACTTGTAACATCATGTGTTACACTTACAAGCATTTTATTATTTCAGTTTCATATTGCATGTGGCATTCTGAACTGTGCATCTGTAACAAAGATGGTATTTGTTTTCGTTTCTGACTAGAACTGAAATAGATTTAGCAGTAAGCAGAATATGATGATCATAAAAACCTGTTTACGGTATCATGCAGTGCTAAAACACTGGTCTCCAGTCTGAACGAAGGTTAACATGGGTGTTAGTGAAACAGTAGGAGATTCCCAAAAATTGTCCATGTAGATCTGTCTGAAAATACTGTTAGGTCCCAAACTATTATTTCACAACTCTGTTTATGTGTAGTTATGTTTATAGTGAGTCTTGCATGAGATACCCAGAATTGTGAGCCCGTGTATTACCCATCTCCGCTTCAGCAAGTGAGAGTTTGCTGTTGCTAAGATGTGTGTCAGCTCCCTGACACAGTAGCTTGTCCGCCTTGCCAGCAAACTCTTGAGGACACTGCCAGTTTGCTGCAGGTAACAATCGATGAACCTTAGTTCCCCAGAGACATCTCTCTGCAATGTTCAGTCCCTTCCACTGGACACTCACAGAAGTTAAGTTCACTGCTGTCAAAGAGACAGAGCACATACCAGCCTGTTTGGCTAGCTGAGCATTCACTGTCTACTTTAATACATAGCACTGAGATGGTTTTATAATAAAACAAGAAAAAGTTTATTAACAAAGAACAGAGATTTTAGTGATACTTAGCAAGAACAAAAAACAGGTCTGATTACAAACAAAATAAAACATGCTTCTAAGGCTATGTCTACACTACACAGCTTTTAAGGACACAGCTGTGTTGCTACAGCCGTTCCACTAAAATTCACACCGTGTAGCTGTTGTTTGTCAGCTCTCCTGCGGACAAAAAACTTCTACCCCCAATGAGAAGCTTTTGCATTGTCAGCAGGAGGGTGCTCCTTCCAACAAAGCACTGTTCACGCTGACTCTTGTCATTGGCAAAACGCTTGTCTTTCGGGGAGTGGGGGGATTAACACCTCTCAAAGACAAAAGTTTTGTCATTCAATTGCCAATGTAGACATAGCCCTAGTGATTAAAACTCCATTTCATCAAGTTGCAATCTTTGTCTAAGCAGGTTTCTCACTTACATTAAGTCTCCAGCAACTCTTGCCTTTCAGTTCAAGAGAATCCAGCTTTCCTAGGCTCAACGGCAGCTGTATGCTATCATCCCCTAAGTGAAGGATAATTAAAATGTCTCCAGCCCCCTCCCCCCTTATATTATCCAAGATCTGTTGTCTCTGTTTCAAGAGCCAGAAGGTTTTTTTAGGGATGTAGATTCTCCCCTCCCTTCCCCCAATGTGATTGTGTCTTCTCCCCTGCTCATTTAGCTTGATGGCTTTATTTACCATCCGATGAAGTGAGCTGTAGCTCACGAAAGCTTATGCTCAAATAAATTGGTTAGTCTCTAAGGTGCAACAAGTACTCCTTTTCTTTTTGCAAATACAGATTAACATGGCTGTTACTCTGAAACCTTTACCTTCTATGTAAATATGCTTTCATTGGGTCAAGCTTTGTAAGCCAGAGGACACACAGGTGAATGCATAGTCCTTTGTCCAAGCCAAACTTGTTTATCAAGTTTGCCCCCAAAATAAATTTTAGGAACACGTTTCCAACACACAGGCACAATTCTTTACACGCCATCTGCATGTATGCCCAATAATACTCATGACCAGCATGTCACCAGTTTACATAAGATACCTTACATGACACCTTTGAGTTACATCTTATGACAACAATGAGCGTGTCAGGCTTGATGTGAGTTATGGTATGTGGGGGCGGGGGGCTCTGCCAGTTGTTAGTTGCGGGCTCCATGGTCACAGATGGAGCCTATAAAGCCCAGTTTATACCACAAGTTGTGAACCATATTAAGGAAGGTAAAGTTTAGAATTAGTTAATAATGTCATCTCACTTTTGTAGAGCAACTTTCCTCGTTAGTTCTCAAAGCACTTTACAAAGGGAAGTTTTATTATCCCCATTTCACAGATGGGGAAACAGGCATAGAGGTAAAGTGATTTGTCCAATGTATCCCAGGAGATCAGTGGCAGAGCTGGGAATAGAGTTCAAGTCAATGCTTTGCCCATTTGGCCACGCTGCCTAATATGTTGATGCAACTCATACGTTTTAAAATCCATTTCAAAATTGTGTTAATAGCATTCGAGCTGTACTGATGTTTTTGGTAGTGGCTTAATTTCAAGTATGGTTTAGATATAAGTAACCTGGTTTAGTTGTAGTCTGAACAGAGCTTTAGCAAGGTTTGTTGCAGATCAGCATTAGGAGCTGGTGCTCCCAGGCAATCCCTCAAAACACAGCACAGAACCTAGTTACTGGCTGCAGTGGTTCTTCCAAACTGCTTAATGCAGGTCAGGTCAGTATAAACCAGTGGTGGGCAACCTGCGGCCCATCAGGGTAATCTGATTGTGGCCCATGAGACATTTTGCTGACGTTGACCATCCGCAGGCACGATCCTCCACGGTTTCTCTGTAGCTGTGGTTCACCGTTCCTGGCCACTGGGAGCTGTGGGAAGCAGTGGGCCGCAGGCCACTGGGAGCTGCAGGGGGGCTTGCGGATGGTCAACATCGGCAAAATATCTCGCGGCCTGCAGTCAGAGTACCCTGATGGGCCGCATGCGGGCCACAGGTTGCCCACCACTGGTATAAACTGTGTCAGAAATCAGAGTTGGAACATATAGTTTGATTATCATATAGTAAAGAATCCTAAAGTTTCTTACTCTGTCCTATGATCGCATTATAAAGCACATCTGAACTGGGTCCCAGAGCATAGTGTGCATGTTCACACACTTATGAAAATGGTTTAACATAACCAGGTAAACTCTTTCAAAACAGTTTAACTTTGTACTGGTGTGAGGGAGGTTAAGACATGAGAAACACTGAATCTTAATTCTTCCTTTAGAAAAAGGGCCCTGTGCTCCTCTTACACTGGTGGAAAATGGGTGTGTGATCAGAACAAGAGTATCTGCTATAAATCTTGGTCCTACTGAAATCAAAGGGAGTTTTGCCATTGACTTCAAAAGGGTCAAAATAATTTCACCTCTGCTTTTCTGTTGATTTCTCTAGACTTGCACTACAATACCATTTTAACTAATCTTAGCTTTATGTAACATTATTGACAGTTTCATGTCTCTCATACATACTTTGTGGACAAAGTCTTCAGGATGATAATGTAGGCTTTTTTTAGTGAACGATTACTTCCAGTGACCTCCTGCAATAAATTTGAAGCAAGCACAGACTGACCATCCAGAGAAGTAATTGAAGTGATCAGTTTACTTGTCAAAAAACCTGAATATATTACCCAGTCCCAATATTTATTTTCAGAAAAATATCTGTCCTTAAAGATTGCAGTTGATTTAATTGCAGAAGGACTTTGAATGTCAAAAGAACTATTAATTTGCGTTTTCTTTCAAAATCTATGTTCAGTGTTTCATCATGTATTGCATAAACAGAATTACAACTACTCTAATTGTTTTTCATTATCACTCATTCTTTTCCTTACTGTGCCCTTTCTGCCTCCTTCTTTCTAGAGGAAAAAATGCAGAACTTTCAATCTCCTAAGTACATATACATATTTTTTCTAAAGCTTGTAGATGGATGAGTGCTCCCATAAATATTTTGAAATCATTGCACTCTTGATAAAATATTTTGCATCATATAGATTGTAGTTAAATATGAATTATTGTTATCTTGACAAGGTTTACTCCGAATCCTGCTGTTTAGAGAGCTCTTCTGTTTGTGATTTATACTGACAAATGACTTAATGCTTAATTTTTGTAATTGAAAATTTATATAAATACGTTCCTCAGTGAAGTGACAGCTCTGGTTAGAGTTGGGTAGTACTGGCAGGTACTACTGAAATCTTCCTTACAGCTGTGCCAGTGTACCACTTTGTGCACGTTCAACACTCCTGAAATTCTAGCTTTGGATGTCTCAAGTCCAGGCTTGCCAGATTGTCATCAAATATTGTGCTGGCTTTTGCAGGGTGAACAACTGTCCTTTAGGGATGAGAATAAAATCACAAACTCACTTTCACATTTGATTTAGAAACCCAGGTGTTGAGGTGAAAGACTAGTTCTTTAACCCACAGATCGTTGCGATTCCCAGATTGCTAGTAAAATGAGTACTTAAGGGTGTATTAAATTGCCATTTTTGGCTAAACTTCAGCTTAAACATTTTTTTAACAACCTGATATGCTTCTATTGTGGGACTAAGCCATGTTCTTGCAGAGGAATGGACTTGATGGTCTAGGCCCTGACCCTATAGTGACTTCTGTGTGGCTGTTCGTAAAGTTAAGCACATTTGTAAGTCTTTGCAGGATTGAGGATTTACTGTCTTTTAACTATTTTGATTCTACTGAGGATATAAAAGTTAATTTCCTGAACTGTCAGCACTTATGCATTTTTGTTTTATTTTAAAAGTTCTTCAGAGAAGATAAACATATCATTAAAAGGTAACTACAGTACTACTGCGTTTTATTAGAGGGTAGTGGATCATACATAGGTATTGAAAATAAAATTTCATCAAGAACGTGTTATAAACTGGAGACATCTGCAATATGAAACTGGAGCATATCCAGAATACAGCAGTAAGTATTATTTCTCATAGTAGTAGTGAGCTGAAGGGGCATTTTAGGGATGATTCCAAAGAATATTCAGTCAGGCAAAGAAAATCATCTGGGGTAAATGAGAATACGAAAGACATTTTCAGCAATGAACTGAATAATATAATAGAGTGAATGTCCTCTTAGCCTTATTCAAGCATAAACAGATACACTAATTTCAAACTGAATATATAGGGTAGTTACTTTTTTTCTGGTCAAAACAGGCATAATTTTAGTTAACAACTTCAGCAGGAGTTGAGGGCACTCAGCACTTGGTAGGATTGGGTTCTTAATTCTGTGTTTTTCATCTAAATTCAAATTTTGGCTTCAGTTATGTGCATGCATACGTGTTGGGCTAGTCTGGGCTGTTCTGCTACCCACCCATTCTTTGAATGGAGTAGAATAGCTGTGATGGAGCAAATACCATTTCATTAGTCCATAGGTGGAGTTTTGCTTTCATAAATCAGAACAGAAGCATCATGCATATATGTATATACCGTAGATAATAAAATCCATTTATCCAGACTCTATCCCTTCTAAATTTGTATTGCCTGGTGCACATCACTTTCTCAGTTCCTTGCCTTGTATTTGAAAGCCAAATAGTCAAATATTTTTGACCTTCTCCTAAATACTTTTGACAAGTGTGGTTTATAAATAGATCGGACAGATTTTCCCCGTCTACAAACTCCATTTATCCAAAATCTTTTGGGGTTGTCAAATAGATTTGTTTTAGATTATATAATATAATATGCACCTGAATGAATAAGGTGTCTGATTTGACGCCTTATTTTAGCAAAATATTAAATTAATATTTGTTTCACGCTTACCCACTGGTATAGGGGATTCTTACTAATATTTAAAGTAAAAATACCTTTTAAATGAGCAGGTGTCTAAAGTATAGTCCTAGTTTTCCATCCATTTATCATTAATTATTATTTGCTGTTTGGTAACTGAGTAGCCAAAAGTATGCTAGGTGCCGTATTAAAGAAAAGGTGGTAAATACCTTTTTAAATGAGCAAGTGTCTAAAGTAAACATAGTCCTAGCTTTCCATCCATTTATCATTAATTATTATTTGCTGTTTGTTCACTGAGTAGCCAAAAGTATGCTAGGTGCCATATTAAAGAAAAGGTAATGGGAGTCTTTCCATTGACTTCAGTGAGACCGGGGTTCTACTCTCTATCTTGAAGAACTAGTACACTAGAGAGCTTGATGTGAGTAGGAGTTGTGCTGACATGAGTTAGGCCTAAGTAGAGGTGTGACAAAGTCTGGGAAGGAAAAATGATGGCGGTAAAGGTGGTGGGGGGGGATAAGGATCACAAATACAAGGGCATGGGTTACCTCAGTAGAACTGCACATCTTGTTTTTAGTTTCTAATTGAGTTTGTCATTGTTAACTGCTATGTGCACACTATGTGTAACTTTTTCCTCTGGTTCAGTAATACCTGTAATACTGAATGGCACCTACTTTCTAAATGAAGATACTCCGTTTTCATTATAAAATCAATGTTCCCAAATATTGCACATCTATCCATTGATTTATACTCACTGTTCAATATTTTAATGCAATATAACTTTTTTCTTTGTAGTTAATACTTTTACATACATGATATAAATACTAAGTCTTTATTCTGTGTTAAAGTATCCTGTGGTTTAGATGGCAAGCTCTTTGGGCAGGGACTGTCTGTTTCTCTGTGTAAGTTCAACATCTAGGACAATGGAGCCTCTAGGGGCTTGTGCAATACAAATAAATGCATAATAATAAAAATACCCATGACTCTTACCTAACGTACATTGAGACAGTGACTTTGTTATGCTTCCCAGCCAGAAATGAGCTGGTCACTGATTAGCAGGGCTGTGAGGATGGGTTTTCTGCCCTCATGCGGGAGCCTTGCTGCAAGGGAGCACGAGAGAGTGCAGACACAGTGTAGAACACCGCCTTCATGGTCTCCCTTAGGTTAATGCAGCTCTTGGGGGATCTGCTAGTTTGGGGGAACTCAATCATCATGATGGGAGAATTCATAGGAAACTCCACAAGAAGAAACTCATATTTTACAGTTCCCTGTATGGGCATGACCCATGTGTGGGATGAATGGTCCTAACGACTCTATGCTTGTGGATTACCAGAGACACAGTTGATAATCTGAAACACTGTTTCATGATAGTATTTTCCAAAAATGTTAACACACAACTTCTGTGCTGAACCAGGTTGTGTCAAGTCATGTTTTGTGTTGCCAAAGGTCAATTCCTGCTCATTTTTACTCATCAAAGCAAATAGGGAATTTTTTTGAGTAAGGTCAGCAAGATTTGGCCCCAAGAGGTTGGATTCCCGAATAAAGCAGAAGGGATTGTAACATTTTGTGGCATGCATGTTAATGACAATCTATGCTGTTACAAAGAGCTGCTCTTTTGACGGTGGCATGGTGCCTAGCCTATTTCTTGAAACTGCTTGTTTTTTGGAGCTACGTTCATCGCATAAATTCTCTGTGGCCGAAGAGACAATTGCATTTTTTTCAATATTTTGCTATTTGGAGAAGTAAAATGTACTTCCTGTAATTACACATGGGATGGGTCTGAGAGTAAATTTTTGTACAGGATCACATTCTGGCTATGGAGAATCTCCGGCATTTATTTTAATTGCAGTTCTCTGAACTTACTCTAACTCTTCATTGTCCTTTTATTATCTTTTTTGAAATGCAGGAGTCGTGCAGTAGTGGTACAACAGGGAGCTGGGTTTCAAGGCTCCTGGTCCTGATTCCAGTTAGCTCCTCCTCCCCCTCAACCCCCCAGTTTAGCTAGTTTAAAGGGACTATAAGCTGCCTGGAACTGGCCACCTTGGGAATAGCACACGTGGGAAATTTTCTTGGGTAGAGTACAGCTGGCAAAATGGCTCTTCTGCATACCCTTGTGCCTCTTGTTATGAGGTGAGAAGGGAGGGGCATGTTAGTGAAGGCAGCTGTATGGTTGGAGTACAGTTTGCTGCCTCTGTTCTGCTGCATGTAGAATTCCATCACTGGGGCCAGATTCTCAGCTGATGTAAATCGGCAAAGGATCTTGGAGGTCAGTGGTGCTGGACTGATTAACATCAGCTGAGGATCTGGCCCTTAATTATTACTAGTATAGTAGAAAGCATTCTTACTGCCTTTGTTTTACAAGAACTTCTTCTATACCTGTCACTTCGTCTGTGTGTACATATGTGTTTTAATACAGTGGTATTACCTTGCAAATTTATATCCAATGTATTTCTCATGCTAATCCTGAAGTCTGTCTCTGCATTACTGCTTTCTATATCACACTTTTGTGTCTTGGCTGATTAAATCTCTCATATTACCTTATGTTGATGTGTACGAAATCTCATCACATTTCTATCTCTTCATTGCTTTCTTTCTGCAGTTTATCTCCAAAAAATGCTGAATCTCCTTTTATTTCCTGACAAAATAAAATGGCTTTAAAATATAGTAGATTCTCTCTTATGGTCTCTGGCAGGTGATTTTTGGTAACTGAATCATGCATTTGAAAGGGAAGGTATTTCTGAATGGAAAATTTCATAAAGAAGAGATATCAGGGTTTATTTCATGAGCTTCAGGCTAACTTTCTGGAGGATGCTGCATCCCAATGAAAAACAAGACTATTTGAACAAGGATAAATTAGTCTTTGAATTAGTACAAATGTGTTTCTGAAGATTGCTGGTGGTGATGTTAAATCTCTTCACTCATCTGGCCACGCAGCTCTTTAAAAGTTGCTACTACAGAAAAAACCAGTGCCATAAATGGTGTTCTGAGTATTTCTGTTCGGCAAACTCAAGAGTTTAAAATAGAACCAGTAGAAACTATTCCACTTTTTTAAATCCTAAAGTCTTCCTTACTTTTGTTAGTTTGAGATATTTGAAAACTAGTAGGTTGATATACATGGTTCTTTTTTCTGCTGCAAAGGGAAAGATAAAGAAAAAATGTCTCGATAGGAAAAATTATAAATTTAGTGCCAGACCTTGCTAACACTACAACCTGGCTCTGCAGCAGGCTGACCCATCCAGGGAAAATGCTGACCTGGTACACAAGCTTAAAAAGAAATAGCCATTACTCTCCCGATCCAGCACATGGTCCCAATTCAAGCCCATTTCAAGAGCTTGCTTACTTTCACCTCATCTAGAAGAAGTGAACTAATTTTATAGGGGAAAGAAAAAAAGAGCGGCTTTTGCCTGGAAAAGATCTGCAGGATCTGGCTCGTTATCTTTACTCAGTAGAATCAATATTCTAAAGATTACTATCCTCTAGAGATTTTCTTCTTCAGACCTACTACTTAGCCCAAGTAGGAGGATCTGTGAGACTGACAACAGTCTTTTCTGAGTCCTTACGGAAAAATAAATCTTCTGTTGTACGTTAATCAGGCTTTCAAGCTTCATTGGCAGAAATGGACTCATTCTTCCTGATCTGGTGGGCTCTGGAGGGTCAGACCTCTGTTACAGTATGTCCTTTAACGTAGGGAGAATTCAGTTATCATTCCTGATTGATTTCCTCTGAATGAACTGCTAATGTACTAAATGGTTTTATTATTGGAACATTGCTATGAGCCTTTTTATGAGCTCATGTTTGTAGGTGTTTATAAATTTCTGGGGAAAAAATTGGCTGTTTTGGCTGAAATTTCAGCTGCTTATTGTCAGTACAAAGGAATTGTATAGAAAGGAATTTCTGATTTGGGTTTGTTTGGAGGACTCTATTAAATTTATATCAAGTTTTTGTTTCAATTTACAAATGAACATCAGGAAATTCAAAGCTCTGATTTCTGCAGCAGCCACAGTTAAACCATGGTATTGTATATACATACACACAAACCTCATATGGTACCATACTTAAATACTTATGGTTGCTGTGGGAATCGGAGCTTTGAATTTCCTGATGCTTTCACACATGTATAAACGGAATTTACAGTGCTTTATTTAGAGGGAGGTAGCTATGTGAACCATTGGGCAGATCCTAAGCTCATGTAAATCTGCATAGCTCCATTGATTTTACTGGAGTTACACTCATTTATACCACTTTCGGAACGGATACAGCCTCTAATTTAATGATTTCCCACCCTACCTCAGAAATACAGTTTCTGTAAATAAAATAAAATATCTGTGGTGGAACCATAACTATGCTATATCTTTCTCAGTTATAGCATCACATTACATAGAATTAACTATAAATAGCTCTGTGTGTGTGTGTGTGTGTTATATAATATATTTTGCACTGTGAAGAATTAAATCATGAGCTTATGCTCTATTATATATACTTGGGGTAATGCTGGATTTTCACAAATGTTGTTGTCTGTCTTCGTAAGTGATTTCTTTTTTCCTCAAGTTTGGTAAAATTCCAGTTGGCCTCAGCCTTTCAGAAAAATACTTTGCTGTATGGGACTGAGCTGGGTTGCAGAGATTAGACTAGCCGCGGTATACAGAGGAGGAGAAATATTTTTAACTTATTTATGTGAGTTTATGTAGAGTTCATGTCAGTTTTCAAACCGTTTCAAACGAGGTATCTCTGAATGCTTTCTAAAAGTAGTCGTGGTATAGTTACTTACAGACTATTTAGGAATTGTTCTTCTCTGGATTTGGCAGTACAGTACTCAGGAGGTTGGGAGGAGAAGAAAGCCAGATGAAGACCGTCATCGCAGTAGTAAAAAGGCTCTGGTAGAAAAGTAGAATAGTCGAGAATCTCTTCTCTTGCAGCAGCCAAGTGGCTCCAGAAGGGGAGAGGAGCTTTGGCTTTATCAGATACTTACCAGAGTGAGACTGATATTTAAGACAGAGCCCTGAAATAGTGACATCACCCTCACTTACCAGCAGCTGGCATGGGAATGGGTTTTGCCAGAGCATTACTTCTGGTTCTCACCCTCATTGTTCATATTTACTAGAGCTAGTTGAAAAAACTTCAGTGGAACAGTTTTCATTTGGAAAATGCAATTCTATCAAAATGGAAATGCTTTGATAAATAAACATGATTTTATCAAAATTTTATTTTGGGCAAGGCAGGGTAGGAAAAAGGAAAGAACTCCTACAATGTTAAAACAGCCCATTTTTGCCTTTTTTTGGGAACAAAATGTTTTGATATTTTTTCCCTTCAAAATGACATTTTGGTTTGATTTTTAAAATTTGGTGGTATTATAAAATAAAAATTAGCTGAAATTGAAGTGTTTTTCAATTTTGTCTAAACAAAATGTTTCAAAACATTTTTTTCCTGAAATTCTTTCCTGGAGAGTTTGGGTTTTGTTCTGAATCAAAATGAAAGCAAACTACAAAGTCTCTAAATCCTCCACAACAGAGTGTTTCTGTTCTCCACCCAGATCTAATATCTATCTCTGACTTGCATGCCTGCAGTTAGTAAACTTTTCAAGACCTGCTCATTTCATTAAAGACTTTTGATTTGCTACTTGATCCAAAATAGGAAGTATTTCAGTTTGGGTTCAGTTACCATAGACCTGATCATGTTCTTTGGCTAAGATAGTTATGTACGCCGGGTCTTTTTTGCTTGAAAAATCATATACTGAATACCAGTTTTGGATAGCTGCCTAGACTGAGATTGGATCTTTGTCCTGTGGGCTGATAAATTCTTTAAATGGTAAATATGTGACCCAAACCTTCTTTGCTGAAATAAGTTCACATGGAACATTTCCAGCAATTCTTCCATATTGGCCAGTTTTAATCTGATAAATTCATGTCTTATACTATTTCTGTCATATCAATACTCCAAGCTGTCCAATGTATCCTTATGGATATTTAATTTTGGTATTAATATGAAATCCTGATTTCCCCATGCCTCCCGATGATAAGTTAGTTATTTCCTTCTTTACACAGCCATTAAAGCTATGTCAAACAGTACTGCAGGATCAGCTCATATTTGAAAGAGATCATTATTTAAATCTTCTTCTTGGTTTTTCACTTGGCTCTGGCTAACTTCTCTCATCCACCTATGTTTCTGCTTGCTAAATATCATCGTGATAGGAGCCCAAGTGCTAGCTATGAAACTTACTTATTATAGATTCTTCACCAGCTTTTAACACTGCTTTAATAATGACATCTTATATTTACATTGCCGTATTCACTCACTGTTGAAGTGCAGCCTGTTACTTACCTTGTAAGCTCTCTGGGGCAGGGACTGTCTTTGCTCTCTGGCTATGTCTACACAGACTGGGGAAGTGAGCCTTCCTGCGTTGGTCAACAGACTCACACTAGTGGGGCTCCCGCTTGTGCTCTAAAAAGAGCTGTGCAGATAGCGCTTTGAAGTTGTGACTTGGGCTGGAGCTCAAGCTCTGAAGTCTGTGGGGTGGGGTGAAGAGAGAAAAATAAATCATCCTTAAATGAAGAGTAGATCTTTTTTCCTCTTCTCTCTTTAATAATAAAAGATAAAACAGTTTCATGACCATCCTTAGTAGGATTTATAATGTGATTACTTTGTCAAGTTAAAAAATAAAACCTCTTTAGTTGTAACTTATTTATTCCAACTAAGTAAATGTAATAGCGATTCACTCTCCCTGCTGTTTCAGTGCACAGCCTTTATCAAACACTTACGTAAAGCTATTTGTATAAAAGCGAGCCAGTTTTTTTATAGAGGTTTTGAGAATTTTTTTACAACGCTAAAAAAAGCCACATTCACTTTTGCTTAGGCCCAGATCTGTAGATGTTATACATCACCATAGCTCCGTTAGCTTAAATGAATATACATGAGTATTTGGCCCCTATTGTTTACAATATATCTTTTTCTCAACCCTACAAGACACATGTACTATAAACAAATAACTATGAATAAATGTCCATTTCTGTCTTTCTAATGACCACCACTGTGGGTTACAACCAGAGACCAAACCCATGATTGCCAGAGCTAAAAGCAGCAGCCTCTGCCTTTTGAGCTAAGGGAATAATTCTTCTATCAGGCAGCCAACACATTACCTCTCTGGACTAGTCATTAGATGGAGATTTACGACACACTGAACAGTGGGTTTCACTGGCTCACAAATCAGTAGACTGCTTGAAGTCCTTGGGAGACCTGTGCATCAAAGGCTTGCAAGATTGGGCCCCATGTCAATGTATACAGTGTTTTTGCACTCTAAAGGCCAGGGAAGGAAAAAGGCCTTCAATATGTACTTGCGATCTGTTTCCCCCTGTATGAATGCTCCTTCTGAGCATGGGGTCTGATTTTGTGGCATCTTTTAAGTCAGTGGGAGCAAGGAACGCTTACAGAATTCAGCCCTATATTGAATTCTTACATAATGTAGACACAAATAATAGACTTGAAACCTAAGGAGCATATGATATTTATAAAAAATACTACACAACCTCATTCTTCACACTTTACAAACAGCCTTACAAGGGTGGTTTCTTTAGCTGGCATCTTTTTAGGCACTGTGTGCTTTTGCATTGTATATGGAGTCATCTACTATTTTCAGCTCCAAAATTTCTTAGCTTTCCGCTCAAATAACCCAAGAATATTGAGACTAGCTGATTTTAGGGCTTGTCTACACAAACGTGTAGTTTGTGGCAAGGCATGGTGTAAATCTACCCTGCACTAGCTTGCCATGCACTAAGGCTAGGGGTGCGAGTCCCAGCTTGCATGAACCTACTCTTGCTAGTTCTCATTGAGTCCTGTAGCCATGGACGCACAGGCAGCAGCAAGTGGTGGCACAGGCCAGCTGCCCTGAGAACGTACCCACGGGGTCAAGGTAGGTTAGTACTCAGAGTGGCTAGCCACTGCCCTGTGCTACACTAGTGTGCTAGCTCGATGAGAACTAGTGTAGGATATCTGTGCGAGCTGGGACTCATACCAATAGTTCCAAGCATAGACATAGTGTAAGTGTACATGCGGACCTTCCTGCCACACGCTAGAAGTTCTCTAGTGTGCTTTAATCTATTCTTGTTTCAAAGAGGGGAGATCAAAGGGCATTTAGAGAACTTTCAGTACGTGGGCAGCAGGGTCCACAAACACACTTTTGTGCATGGTAGGCCAGCCCGGGGTAGATTTATGCACTGACTTATTTATGCACCGCAAATTAAGTATTCATGTAGACAAGTTTACACTGAGGATATGTGATATATATATATATTTTTAAGACTGTATTCTGTCTCAGCATGGACCTGTTTCCCAAACAGGTGCCCCCAGGCAGCTCTGCACACAGGATCCAGACAAATTATTTCTGCTAATACAAATGATACATAATAAAAGCATGAATAATCTGTGTAGGTGTTTGTACACAGAGGTCGCTGCCATTTCAGGGGTGTACATGGGGATAACATGCAGAAAAGGTCTTTGTGTCCCATTATGGAATGCTCCAGGAAGGTTGCTGTGGACAACTTCCTTCTTGTGGTCTCTTGCTGGGCACAGTTTGGTGCCTGTGCCCTAGACAAAGTTTAGATCTTTGTGCTTAATTTTATCTTTCCCCAATTTTCAAAGCTGCTGTACAACTAACTTCTGTCCACAGGGCTCTAGTAGGCAGTTGATTTATTTTAGTTAACCTGACCTTCTTGGGACATGACATAGAGGAGAAAGTCAGAGCTCTATTAACTTTTTTGTAGTTAAAATGTTTAATCTTGTGTACACAAAATAAATTCCTCTTGATAAAGTTTACTTTAATATTGTATTCATATCTCCATATACAGCATCATAATGTCAATAAATTGTAACAAAAGAGTAACAAAAGAGACACTAACTATACTGGTCAGGATGTTTGGAACGTTTATCTGGTAGTTTTGATACATTCTTTTGGAGTCTATCGCTTTTACACTTATGTCTGATGGCTCCTTCCATAAAAAGCTCATGGTAAATTATATTATTTATGAGTAATTGTTCAGATAATGTATTCCTGTCTCTAAGTTTGTTGCATAAAAGCTGTAAAATTGTAGATGGTGAAAATATCCCAGAAACTTTTAATAGAGCATAACAAAATATACCGTAATGGCATTGCAGACTCTTTCATTTGGGAAGTCATGAAGAACAGGATCTTGTACCAGCTCAGCAACTACACCAAGAACTGCTTACACCTCTAGGTCAGAAGTAGCTGGATTGCCAGACAGCAAATTACCACAGAGACTTATTTTAATCAAAGTTATGCTGATGTAAAGCTGGAATAATTTTTTTGACATTACAACAGTATAACATTTTGTGTGAGATCAGAATCTGTCCCATGAACTTTAAAGGATGATCAGTGAGACTACCTCTAATTCTCTGATCGGAGTTGAGAGACTGTATACAAATGTGCTACTTGAACAGTAGTATGTGCATATAGCAGTATTCTCTGCCCTAAGACTTTGGACTTGTCAACTGACTCACTGCTAATAAGTGACCTTTTATTATTTGATTGGAATTATATTAATAAAGCTATAGGCTTTTCCTCTGGCATTTCTCACCACATTGCTGTACCTGAGCACCTCACAAACATTAATGATTTTAGCTTCACAATACTCCTGTGAATTATGTTGAACTCTGAACACAGGAAGGCCATGGCAGGGCCAGGAATGGAACCCAGATCTCCAGCCAAGTTGCCTTAACCATAAGACCTCCATAGTCTGGGTATCCTCAGCCAAACTTGGACATCAGAATCTTTTCTGAACTTTGGATATTTGGTTTGCTTAATTGGTAGCACCAGCTATCTAGGACTCTGTACTTCCTTTCACCGTATACTTTTCCAAGGATAGTGTCCTTCACACCTATCTAGTGCATGGTTGCTTTTTCTCAAGGGAACTGTGTTCAGAAGGATAAGCAGTGAATTGATGTATGTAGGTGAGTACATATTAGCAACAAACAGACATGGACTTGAATGTACCAAGACTCCTTGAATGTACCAAGACAACTGGGCCAGACTCCTACCTGGTATAGATTTGATATACTGTCAGATTTCAGTGGATCTATGCTAGTTTATACCAGCTGAGAATCTGTCCCCTTGTCTCATTTCCCTCTAGTACAGTGGTTCCCAAACTTTAACAACCTGCAAACCCCTTTCACTAAATTGGGAAATCTCGTGAAACCCCTCCTAAGAATTAATATTTCCAGGGATTTAAGTTTAAATTTCCTCAGTGTGATGGATGCACTTCCTTTGCTCTGCATAGCTCTTGGAACTCCGGAACCACTGGAGGGAGAAAGTCTCAGGTCTGGCTTGGCATCAAGTCTGTTTCTCTATTTGGTTTTCAGATGTGCATACGAGGAAAACGCTTTCTCGCATAAGTATGTTGTTGAAAATGGTAACAATACTGTAGCAGCATTTTCTGCCAGAAGGGGGTACTCGTTTCTTAAACTCAGCAAAAAGTTGATCAGTGACAGATTTCTGAAACTCCTTTTCAGTTCGTAATCACAGGAGATCTCAATCAATTTCTCTATTTCCTCAGTGTTCAATATCTGTGCTGAGAAAGTGGTATCATCAAAGGGGTTGTGAATGCAGTCATTATCATCTGACATAGCTGGAAAGTATTCTCTGAAAGTAGTGCAAAGTCCTTTTAGGTATGCAGTTATATTGGTTTTAGTGCACTGATCCAACTGAAGTTTATGTTCTGCCGGGAAGTCATGAAGAGTACTGAAACACTCAGTTTGATTGTTTTCCAAACAACTTTCCCAGAACTGCAACGTCTTTATCATGGATTCAACTTGCTCTTGCACATTGAAAACTGCTATATTGAGGCCTTGAAGAGATAAATTTAGGTCATTAATTCTTGAGAAAATATCTGCTAAATAGGCTAGGCTCTGGAGCCAGAAACTATTTTCCATACAGCTGGCAAGGTGGTAAGGGTGGCTGTTGAAAGAAACTAGGATTTCTGTTCTAAGCTCAAACAAGCGCACAAGGATTTTGCCCTGTGAGAGCCATCTAACTTCAGTATGAGTCAACGGACAATTGTGTATACTACCCATTTCTTCACAAAGTACATGAAATATTCTGGAATTTGTTGGCTGTGATTTTATGAAATTCACCATTTTCACTGCATTGTCCAGCACTTCCTTCAGTCCCTCAGGGATGCGTTTTGCTGCAAGGGCTTATCTATGGATACTGCAATGAGTCCAAGAGTCTTTTGATGCGACCTTTTTTTTGTTTGAGCTACAAATCCAGTATACTTCCCTGTCATTGATGTGGCCCCATCAGTGCAAATGTCTAGGCAACGGGTCCAATCTATTTCCTTTTCTTGAAAATATGCATTAGTCAGATTGAAGATATCTTCTCTAGTTGTACCTTCTTTCTTTCAATGGTTGGCAAAACAACAAGTAGTCTTCAACCATACCTTCATTTACATAACGTACAAACAGTAGCAAAATAGCTAGATTAGCTACATCAGTTGATTCATCCAACTGTATAGCATAATATGGACTTTTCCACTCTGTGTAGTCTCTACATTATTTGATGTCATTAATTCTTCGTGACAACGTATTATTGGACCAAGGTACCATGTCAATCCTTTTTGCAGCCTTTTCTCTGAGCATGCAATGAACTACGTCTTTTATACATGGACCAGTCAAGCTCTCTGCTATGGTATGGGCTTCTGGTGCTTTTGCTGCTCGGTAGCTCACGCGTATTACGCTTCAAGTGCATTTTCATTATCAGAACTTGCTTTGGATATAAAACTGGTAATGTCACTTTTCCTCTCAGCTGATTTTTCGCTTGAAAAAATCAACAGTCTTGTCGAGTTGTGCGGGATGCCTAGTAGATGGTGCCAAAGTAGAGAAGGTTTGAGGCTGCTGTTTGCTAGAACATCACCACAAATTACACACCGTGTTTTGGATGTTCTTGATCACCAATGCATGTAAAGCCATATTTTATATAATCATCGTCATATTTTATTTTCTTTGTAAGTGACTTTCCAGGATCATCATGATCATTATACTTAGATTTTCCACAGTGTGGACTTGTGGAAACACTAGTTAATTCTTGTATCTTTACACTTTCCTTTTTCAGCCACTTATCCATTGAACTTGGGTACAAAAGTTCTAATAAAAATAAGACCGAGAGAATGCTAACAACCAACAAACCAGAAAATAAGAAGATTCACTCACATCTCACTGAAGCAAAACAGCAAAACAGCACTCCAGAGAGAATGACTAAGTATCGAATTACTGAGCCACCTTTCTGTTGCTCCACTGGCCACAACATGGTTCCGGCTGGTTTGGCGCGCAAACACCTTTTCTTCCACCACCAGGGCCATCCCTAAGAGGGTGCCCTGTGAGGGACAAATTAGCCTTGACCACCCCCCACGTACAGCCTTGAACACCCGCCCCTCCCCGCTCATGCTGCCTAACTTCCCCTGTCTGCCAAGGACTGGTGTCCAAGCTGCCACCTGCAGACCTGGGGTCCCAGCTGCCACCCTGCCCAGTAGGGGGCTCAGGCTGCTGGCCCCGCGCCAGAATCTGGGCTGCCTGCTCAGCACTCCACTGAGCTCCTGGCTTCTGGTCCCCGCTGACTGCTGGGGTTTGGGCTGCCGGCCCCAACTGCCCAGGCTAACTGCTGGGGCTCGGGCTGGCGGCCCCCCGCTGATGGGGGCAGGGCTCGGGCTGCTAGCCCCAACTTCCCGGCCCTGCGCTCCATGGGGCTCGGGCTGCCTGCTCAGCACTCCATGGGGCTCGGGCTGTGTGCCCTGGAACCTGGTCCCACCTGCTTCCTCCTATGCCCGGGGTCCTCTAGCCGCCATTAGGGAAATTTTTCTGGCCAACCCCCTGTAACCTTGTGCGAACCTCCCAGGGGTTCATGAACCCCAGTTTGGGAACCACTGTTCTAGTACAAGTGTTACACGGTTAATTTTATGGCATTATTCCTGATTTACAGCCATGGAAAAGAAAGGAGAATCAGGCCATTTATTTTTCACTTGTTAAGTTTTGTTCTTGCAGCCCTTACTCATGTGAGTAATCTTTACTCATACAAACAGTTCTACTGACTTCACTTTCATTTTTTCACTTTTTAAAAACAAACAAAAACCAGGTGCCACCGTTCCTTTTCTCCTGTTAGCTTTCTTAGCCACAGTTCTATATAAAAGCCACACACTTGGGTTTAATTTAACTACAAGGGCCACAGCCACAGTTAGTGTAGAAGAGCACATCACATCTACACCAGATGAGGATATGGCCCCTAGTTTTTAAAATAGGGAGGGAGAGATCATTAGGGGAAAAATAGAAGCTGTAGACCAAACATTGTCGTAAATACTGCAGTGTAAAACTAGGTGTGTGTGTGTGTGTTTGAGTGGCAGCAGAAGTACATGCACCATGTGATGTTATTCTGTAAACTCCTTGCTTTTTAATTGACAAATATAAGAAACCAAATCAAAATGTAATTATTGGATGGACTCTGCTTTGGCTCAACAGTAACTTACATTCTCCGTTTACAAGCTGTGACACTTTTATAGCAGTGCTGTAGGTAAGTTGGTATCAGCACTTCTTTGATAACCCCAAGGTTTCAGGGAATATAAAATTGTAGATAAAAGATGTATATGACTTCTTAAAAAATCCACTGTTGGTAAAATACTACAAAATTGAATCTTCTAGGCAGCTTGTACCGACTGTTGCAGCTTTATGTATAGTACATGGTCTCTTATAAATGCCAGTTGTTGAGACTTCTGGAAGTGCAAAATATTTAAGTAACTTTTTGCAGGAATGAAATGCAGACAGATTATTTTTCCACAAGCTTTTGGGGAGATAGCAGTGACTGTGTAGTGCTGCATGTGTGCGATTTTAATTATAACGTGTAATTTGGCCACAACTATCAAACCAACATTCAAAAACCATCTTAGCTATATTAAAGCTTGTCAGACCGTGCACCTCCTCAGATAGGATCTTATACTGGTCTGTGGTGAAACTTATGGGAGGAGGAAAGGTTGCTCCAACCCATAGATTATTATATTTCTATATAGAAAGTGGTATCCTAAGCCATTGCTGGTGCTAGCCCATTGGGGGCCCTAAGCAGGAATATTTGTGTGCCCCCACAGCGCATACTAATAATAGGGGGGGCTTCCTTGACCTGTTTGGGGCCCTAAGCAATTGCTTAGTCTGCTTATGCCTAGCACCAGCTCTGCTTTCCAGACCCATCCTCTTGGTTGCCTGCTTTTATGCAGTTTCTTGCAGCACAGGAGGGAGCAGTAGGAGAGAGATGGGTTTGGAGCAGAGGTGGGCAAACTATGGCCCGCGGGCCACTTCCGGCCCGTGGGACCGTCCTGCCCGGCCCTTGAGCTCCTGGCCGGGCAGGCTAGCACCCAGTTCCTCTGCCGCTGTTCCCCCTCCCACGCAGCTTCAGCGTGCCACGCCTCCAGCGTTCTGGACCGCTGCTCCTGCCGGGTGGTGGGGCTGCGAGCTCTGAGCAGCATGGTAAGTGGGCAGGGAGTGGGGTGTGTGTGTGGATAAGGGGCAGGGGTTCCTGGGAGGCAGTCAGGGGATAGGGAGTGGGGGGGGGGGTTGGCTAGGAGGTGGGGTCCTGTGGGGTGGGGCAGCGAGGGAACAGGGAGCAGGAGGAGGTTGGATATGGGGCAGAGGGTTCCAGGGGCTGTCAGGGGACAGGGAGCAGGGGGAGGTTGGATATGGGGCAGAGGGTTCCAGGGGCTGTCAGGGGACAGGGAATAGGGGGGTTGGATAGGGGGTCAGAGGTCCTGTGACAAGGAGCATTGTGGGGGTTGGATGGGTCAGAGGTTCTGAGAGGGGCAGGCTGTTTGGGGAGGCACAGCCTTGCCTACCTGGCCCTCCATACAGTTTTGCAACTCCGATGTGGCCCTTGTGCCAAAAAGTTTGCCCGCCTGTGGTTTGGAGTGTTAAGGCTCAATGTACAAAAGCCAGTAACACAGTATGTCCTGTTTCGTAACTAGCTGTGAAGTGTGCTTTTTGTTTTGACTGGTTGGTTTGTAGGTCTCTTAATAGTGACAGGAAAGCAACTAGCTGCTGTGTCATTTAGCCTATTAGTTGTTCTCATGCCATCGAGATTCAAGTGGAAGTGAAACACAAGCTATGTGATATTTATATTTGGAGTGTGATGTGGAGTCATGGCATCTTTTTGATTTTAGTTGCATTGGTGGAAGCCTTTATGGGGTACTAATAACATCAGCCACACTATCAGAGGCTCGTTCACCTGCACATCCACCAATGTAATATATGCCATCATGTGCCAGCAATGCCCCTCTGCCATGTACATTGGTCAGACTGGACAGTCTCTACGTAAAAGAATAAATGGACACAAATCAGATGTCAAGAATTATAACATTCATAAACCAGTCGGAGAACACTTCAATCTCTCTGGTCACACGATTACAGACATGAAAGTTGCGATATTACAACAAAAAAACTTCAAATCCAGACTCCAGCGAGAAACTGTTGAATTGGAATTCATTTGCAAATTGGATACAATTAACTTAGACTTGAATAGAGACTGGGAGTGACGAAGTCATTATGGAAGGTAACCTATTTCCCCTTGTTTTTTTCTACCTTCCCCCCCCCCCACTCCTCAGACGTTCTTGTTAAACTCTGGATTTGTGCTGGAAATGGCCCACCTTGATTATCATACACATTGTAAGGGGAGTGATCACTTCAGATAAGCTATTACCAGCAGGAGAGTGGGGTGGGGGGATGCTTTGTGTGTATAAAAAGATCTTCTACACATTCCACAGTATGCATCCGATGAAGTGAGCTGTAGCTCACGAAATCTTATGCTCAAATAAATTGGTTAGTCTCTAAGGTGCCACAAGTACTCCTTTTCTTTTAACCTTCTGCAGAGATCTGAAGGATGTAAAGTTGGGCTGAGGGGGGATTTATAGCTGTTGAGGAAAATGTTTTAAACTTTTTTTCACCAGACATGTTGGGTGTTGCAAAATGGGCCTGCGTTTTGTGAAACCAAGCATAGGAAGAAGAGGTGGAGCTGCTGGTCACCGTATATTATCCCCTTGCTCTGCAGTATTAAAGTTCCTTGGTTCCACACATTCTTAGTTTCATGGGCAGGGAATTCTCAGGTCGTTCATCTGTGCCAGTCTCCCTCAACAGAATCTGGGCTGTCCTTTCTCACTTTTGTTTTCTGAGGTTAGGGGTCGGGGATGAGTATGCAAGTGGCCTCCCCCACTGATCTGGCTCTTCCTGCACCTTTTCTCTGAAGAGCTAACAAAGAGGGCCCCTGCCTTCTCACCATAATGGAGGCTGATCTGGGGCAGGAAGCAACAACGTGACTGAGGGACACTTCTCCCAGGCTTGCTGCTCTGGCTGTTTAAAAACTATGGGGCAGAAACACTTATGGTAATGCCATCTATGATAGGATTTGGGGACGATTTGCTTCAGTTAGCCCAGTGCAATATGGCTGCCTCATAGTGCTTAAAAGGCTGGGATAGCAGGTATAGAAGGAGCATTTTCCTGGGCCCACTTAGCTCAGACAGTGGATGGGGTAGCCACCAGAAGGGCCTTACTTGGATTTGGAAGGTGGCATTGGCTTTCGATGCTGGCTTTCTGATAAAAGAAGATGGGAGAAAACAACTTGCTTCTCAAAGAGCAGTGGAATTTAGCAGGCAATTGTGCCTCTTCAGAGATCACCATAGTTAAGTATGGGGATAGCCTGCACAATTGGGAGTGGTTTAATGGAGAAAGAGGCTGGGAAGATTTTTATTTTTTCCAGTCCTCAAGCTTTAGTGGGGGTCTTCAGGATCTTGGATTTGGTGAAAAAAGAAAGAAGAGGTCTCCATTGAGTTTGGTTGCTGGTTGGAGAGCGGTGAGGCAAACAAGTCTGAAATAATGAATTATTGGAATGTTACATTTATCTTTAAGGAATCTGTTTCTGCTTATGATAACCCCACAAATCATGAACGCTTCATATAATAAGTGTACATAATACGTAGTGATTATCAAGTCAAGTTCTCTTCCAAATATTGAAATAATAAAGTTCTAGTGGGTTTGGAAATGCATTTGCTCATGTGTAGTGCAAATACTACTAAGGAGGGGTAGGGATTATTTAACATGATCAAGGAGTAATGGGCATAGCTGTGGTATTTAACGTGCTATGTCTGTCAACTGTGTATAGTACAAATTAGTAGCAAATACAGATTTCCACTATCTAGTGATGAGAAGGTTAGAGGCATTACGGTAATACAAATAAAAAATATTTTGAGAAAGAAAAGAAAAACTTAGGCCTGGTCTACAGTAAGCGGTTATTTTGGAATTAGCCAAGTTAATTAGAAATAAAACTGATTCTGTCCACACGACCAAACCGGTTTTTTCGATTTAAAGGGCTCTTTAATCCGATTTCTGTACTCCACCTCAGCAAGTGGAGTGGCGCAATTCAACGTTATTGGCCTCCAGGAGCTATCCCAGAATGCTCCCTTGTGACCGCTCTGGACAACACACTCAACTCCAGTGTACTAGCCAAGTAGGCTATAAAAGCCCCAGGAACTTTTGAATTTCATTTCCTGTTTGGTCACCATCAGCACAGGTGACCATCAGCACAGTCCACCATCACAAGAGACCACGCAGTCCTGAATTTGCAGACGAGCGCCAGCATCGTCCAAACGGGAGGTACTGAATCTCATCGCACGTTGGGGAGATGAATCTGTTACGGCAGAACTACGTTCCAAAAAAAGAAATGCAAGTACGTACGCTAAAGTCTCCAGGGCCATGACGGAAAGAGGCTAGTCCAGGGACACAGAGCAGTGTCGTACAAAAATAAAGGAACTCGGGCAAGCATACCAAAAAGCCAGGGAGGCGAACAGGCACTCTGGGTCACAGCTCACGGTAGAAGCAGCATGTATGGGGCTGCATGCAATTATGGGGGGTGACGCCACCACTACCCCACCAGTGTCCACGGACACCTGCCGGTGGGGAGTTGCATGGAGCGAGGAGGATGAGTTATTGGAGGACGAAGAGGAGGAGGACGACCATGTACAGGCAGCAAGTGGGGATCTGTTTTCCCCCCTAGCCAGGAACTACTCTTAACGCTGGAGCTAACAGCCTCCCCCCACTCCCAAGGCAGGCTCTCGGACCATGACCTTGGAGAAAGCACTTCTGGTGAGTGAGAGCCTGATCGGAGCCGAGGGGTGGGGGGAAACCCAGCTGAGCTGGGCTGTTCGCATTTAAAGGGCTCATCCCTGCTCAGAGCCTCATGGGAGCCACGTGGTGGGTGTGTGGTGAGGGGTGGGTGTTGTATGAAGCGATCATCCCAGAGAGCCTGCAGGCAAACCCACCAGGCATCCCTATGGGAAAGGGGGCCTGGCAGTTTGAAGGCATTGAAACGAATGCAGAAGTAGCAGAACCCTTCGTGCCCCTACGGCTTACCATGGCTGCCTGCAAGCTGAATTCTGTTGCCTGGCCACGTGTGATGGCGTACTCACACCAAAGTGGCAGGCACTTCAGTATAAGAAGCAAAATGCGACCTTGTACTGAAAGAACATGTACTGTATACTATGAATTGCCTGTTTCACTGAGAGTGTCCCCTTTGTTCTCTAAAATGTATCTTTTAAAATATTATCCTCCCTTTTTCCCTTCCCGCAGGTGCAAATGTTTCAACGTGGCTCCTATCTACTCCGTCCCAGAGGCTGGTCCAGATTAGAAGGCAGAAAAAATGAACTCAGGATGACATGTTCCCCGAGCTCATGCAGTCCTCCCGCACTGATAGGGCCCAGCTGAATGTGTGGAGGCAAACAATTGCTGAGTCCCATAAAGCGTTAAATAAACACGAAGAGAGGAGGGACGTGCGCGATGAGAGTAGGCAGGATGCTATAGTCAAGCTCATGGAGGAGCAAACTGGCATGCTCTGCTGTATGGTGGATCTAATGCGGGAAAGGCTTCTACCTTCTGATTTCTCTCAATGTGTTGTGCAACAAATAATAAAGAATGTTTTTTAAACAATTGTGACTTTATTTCCTTTCTCATATATGTATGTGTATATATATGTATATATGGGGGCGGGTAACTTCAAGAGAAACAAACAACTGTCACACCGTACCCTGGCCAGTCATGAAACTGAATTTCAAAGCACTCTGATGCGCAGCGCGCCTTGCTGTGCTCTTCTAATTGCCCTGTTGTCTGGCTATGTGAAATTAGCTGCTAGGCGAGTTGCCTCAACCGTTCACCCTGCCATAAACATCTCCCCCTTACTCTCTCAAATATTGTGGCACACACAACAAGCAGCAATTACAATTGGAATATGGGTTGTGCTGAGATCTAACTGAATCAGTAAACTGCACCAGCGTGCTTTCAAATGTCCAAAAGCACATTCTACCACCATTCTGCACTTGCTCAGCCTATAGTTGAACTGCTTCTCACTACTGTCCAGGGTGCCTGTGTACAGCTTCGTGAGCCATGGCATTAAGGTGTAGGTTCGGTCCCCGAGGATAACTATAGGCATTTCAACATCCCCAACAGTAATTTTCTGGTGTGGGAAGGAAGTCCCTTCCTGCAGCTGTTGAAACAGACCAGAGTTCCTGAAGATGCAAGCGTCATGCACCTTTGCTGGCCATCCTACGTTGATGTTGGTGAAACATCCCTTATGATCCACCAGTGTTTGCAGCACCATGGAAGAGTACCCCTTGTGGTTTATGTACTGGCCGTCCAGGTGTTCTGGGGCCAGGATAGGGGGATGCGTTCCGTCTATATCGCCCTGCAGCAGTTAGGGAACCCCAGCGCATTAAAGCCATCCACAATGGTCTGCACATTTTCTAAAGTCCCTACCCTTGATAGCAGCTGGTCAATGGTTGCATTGGCTACTTGCAACACAGCAGCCCACTCCAATCTGATTCCCGACTGACTGGTAGCTGTCAGGCGTTGCAAGCTTCCACAGGGCTATGGCCACTCGCTTCTCAACTGTGAGGGCTGCTCTCATGTTGGTGTCTTTGCGCTTCAGGGTAGGGGATAGCAAGTCACAAAGTTCCATGAAAGTGGCCCTACGCATACGAAAGTTTCGCAGCCACTGGGAATCATCCCATACCTGCAACACTGCTGCGGGCCCAGAATCGGTATTCCACGGCATGAACCTGGCCCAACGCCACCATGATCTCCCGATCGCCACATGCTGTGCTTCTAGGAACGTCTGTGTCCATGTCCGTATCAGTATAGTAATTGTGTGCTGTCATCGCTTCCTCGCCCGGTTTTGCAGGTACTGCACATACTGCTGGATAATTCGCGAGGTACTTACAATGGTCAAAACTGCAGTGGAGATCTGAGCGGCTCCATGCTTGCTGTGCTGTGGCGCCTGCACGGGTAATCCTGGAAAAAGGGCGCGAAACGTAGGAGAGCAGAGTGGCAGCGGAAGAGGTGCTGTTTGGTTCACGATAGCTGAAAAAAGGCAGGAAACGGCTGTCTTCTGTAGCATTCACAGAGGCTTTCACAGGACAGACAACATGGAGAAGCTTGGTAGCGCGGCAAGAGCGGGAGAGCAGAGTTGGCGGCGGAAGCTGTGCTGCTTGGTTCACGATGGCCGAGCAGAGTTGGCAGCGGAAGCAGCCGATGAGGAAGAGAGAGAGAGTAGATACTTATAGAGATTACATAGAAAGACGAAAGGAAATGCAAGGTGGATTCATAGTACCTGGAGAGAAGCGGTGCACTGTCTGCTGAAAGAAGTTTGGCGTCTGCATGACAAAAAGGCACGAAATGATTGCCTGTAGTAGCTTTCACAGAGGGAGGAGCGACTGACGACACACACCCAGAAACACCCGCAAGAATGTTTTTGCCCCATCATGCATTGGGAGCTTAACGCAGAATTCCAGTGGGTGGCGGGGACTGCGGGAACTGTGGGATAGCTACCCACAGTGCACCGCTCCGACATTCAATGCTAGCCTTGGTACTGTGGACACACTCCACCGAATTCACGCGCTTTAGTGGGAACACACAAGACCAAATGTATAAAATCGCTTCCAAAAATTCAAATAGAATAACTTCAAAATTTTATACTGTAGACATACACTCTGGCTAAGTATCAAAAAAACATTTCCTTTTGGTGAGATCTATGAAATTGAAATCTTCCAAGGAAAATAATGGGAGCTCTCTTATTGGGCACATTTAAAACTAGACTGGACAAAGCACCAAAAGCCTATCTAATTTATCATGCACTTATCATAATAGTGTCCAGGCACCCAGTTCTTCCTCCCCAAACAGATTGCAGAACAATCTGGTATTGGCAAGGGAATAGACTTAATTACCTGCTAGGCGTTTTCCATTGCTGGTTTCTGTGAACCTGATTTCCAGAATCTTTGGTAGTCTTGCATTTGGCATAAGCAAGTTGTGTGTTTGCATGGTTAGATTCTGATCTCACTGGTTTTGTCAGTGTTATTCTCTTATACTCTTTTAAGTGGGATCAGAGTCCAAACATATGACTAATAATCAGAAAATGTTATTTTATCTTTCATTCTTCTGAACATAAGCTGGAACTCTGTGTAGAAAGTATTTTAAATAACATGGTTGTGAAGCAAAGTTTTATAGATATGAAAGTTTTTAGATAACATCTCTTTATCTTGACATGTTCTATGTTAGGATTCCAAAGCTGAGTTATTTCAGCACTTTCTGGAGTATATAAATAAAAATTTTTTATTTGGGGGGTTTGCATATGTCCATTTTTTGCACAGACCAAACTTGCTAAATGTAGATTAACTGTCCTAGCAGTTACACCTTACCAAATAATGTAAACCATAAAAATCATATATCCAATTCAGATATCGTTTTCTGATCTTAAAATGATACAAAGGAATAAATCCACTATTAAAGTAAATATAATTTCTCTATTTCAGCACTATAAATAATGGAAAACTGATCCTCTTAAAAGTGATTCACACTGGAATGGAAAAGAATCATAGAAGTTTTATAGATTTATATTCTAAAATTCACTGTGTGTGTGTGGAAGAAAAAAGTAATATACAGCTTTAATAAAAATCAGAACAGAGAAATTCTGTTTCTTGGAAAGCTATGCAATCCCTTTCCCCAAAATGTACAGAATTCCAATTTGTATTGCTTAAAGTTGCAGAATCCAAATTTGAACAATAATGGATGGATTTTTAGACCTCGGGGTATGTTTGAAAACTATAAACCTGTATTTAAAAATCGTATAGTGAATAAAATAGACACTTATGATGTCTGCTTTTTCAATTTCTACCTTTTTGTTTTAGGTCTAATTTTGCTACTTTTTCTTGTGCTTCCTTTTGCTGTAGACTAGTTTTATGGAATGAGTAAGTGCTGTGTGCGTGTGAGGTTTGCAGAATTGTGCTTCTAATAACTAAAATGAAAAGCCTTCATGAGAACAGATCCCATGCAGAAACCATAAGAGTCCTCCAAGTTTCGGTGGACTGTTGATGTCTGAGAGGAATGCGCCCAATGATTGTAGAGTGAAAAACAGGTTCAGAGAAGCTGCCTAAAAGCTATTTATACTGGCATGGCACTCAGACATCCCTCACTTTTTACACCAGTTCCCACCCATCTTTCTGCCAAGCTTACTAGCTTTTTTCAGACCGTCTCTATGGGTCCTCCAGTTTTCTCTTTCACATACTCGTACAGAAACATTCATACAAATAGATTCAGTCACAGTTCATGTTCTTTCTCTGTTGCACCCTTCAACTTATTATCAGATGCAGTGCTCTACCTCTTTGCAACAAACCAGGTTCAGGAGCCAGGAATACAAAAGATTATTTTAAAAATGTCAAATAACTACTGTTGAAGAATTCAACTTGTTTTTCTTTCCTTACTCACTCTTCTTTTTTCCTTTTTTCTTTTTTCACATTCCCTGTTTGTGCAAATGCCAGACTAGCACTTGAACAGACTGACCCATCCTTACAACACCTAATAGATCAATGTAGTCACAGTGTCAGTTATAAAGTATCTTGTTTTCTAATTACTTTGTCTAGCTCACTTTATGCACATTGGAACTGGTACCCAAGAGTGCTGCATCCTTTTTGAGACTGATTTGGACCTTTTTTACTCCTACTAAAAATGTCTGAGGCTTTTAATGTTGTTAATAAAAAGAAACAATTTAACATTCCCCAGCAGACTCAATCAGCCAGAGGAACCCATGTTGCAAGTCCCTGGTGGCAGAAAGCCTACATGGAGAAGCAGGTGTCTCAGTGGTACAAGATACTGTCTGTCAGTCTTTGCTTATTGAGTGGCATGTCAAAGCTACCCACAGCAGCCCAGAAAGTGGGTGAGATCAGCCATGAAGAGGGCCTGGTCACGGTGCCTTTGAGATGCATTGAATCTGTGTCTCTCCCAGGCTTCCCCTGTCAGAAATGGTCCTGTTGAATTGCATCTGGAAATGACAGCTGCTTTCCTGTGAGGGAACTACAAGGGCAGGGAGTAGCAGTAATGGAATACAGGTGTAATTTACTCCCAGTGCTTCCGAGGATGAATGAAATCCTCTGGGTGTTCGTTAGCAAGAGGGGATGAATTATTGGCCCAAGCATCAGGTTTGCAATATATAGACCCTTTGCCAAGATTCAAACCAGCGGATCCAGAGACAGCTCAACCTTTTGTCTTTGAGGTAGTTAAGTTGCATTGCATTGAAACCTTAGAAAACGAAGGTCCTGTGCTCTAGACGGATTTATATTTTCAAAATGTGAGAGGCTAGGTCTGTATGTAAAAAATTTCCCAAGTGAAAATGGCCAATATCCGTATAAATAGAAATCTACATCTAGAGAATCCATGGCATATTTTGTAAGACCAAAGATTTACCTCGGTATCATTGGCCACTGTATCTACTCCTCCCTATTTTGCAGCTGGCTGCCAGCCAGCCCCCATTGCAGGGGTGGTTGTATTTTAGTAGCTAACCATTAGAATTGTGCAGAGAAGGTAATTCTGTTTCATAGAGGATTTCGGAAGTTTGAAATCTAGTTCCATTCCAATTGGGAATGAAACCAAAAATTCTGAAATTCTCTGCAAAAGGGAATGGAGTTCCAGGGCAGTTCTCGTGGTGGGGAGGGGGAGGGAGTGGGGGTTGCCAAGAAGCCACGTGGCTGCGCTGGCAGAAGCTAGCCAGGGTACTGAACCCTGCTTGGGTTCTATTGGAACTTCAGCAAAATTGGGCTGTCTTTTTGCAAAATAATCTGATTTTGCTGAATTAGCAAATTTTATTGAAACAGTGCTCTGCTGGAAATTTTCTGATTACCTCCATTAAACATATATATTGTTTATAAAATCATTTTGGGATTTTTCAGAATTGAAATGTGCTATTCATATAAAGAATTATTTTGTTATTGAGCATTAATCTGTGGGAGGATTATCAGATAAATGCTTTGAGAGAGTAATTTGAAATGATCACTTCAGTCATTTGCATGCTGTCTTAAAATGGCTTTCTGATATTTAATTAAAAATATTCCATTTTCTAGGTGACAATGGCCAATATCGGAATAAATGAAGATCGTTCAATGGAAACCTGTGAAACAATACTTGTCGTTCTCCGAATGGCAACGTGGAATCAAATATTAGATCCCTGGGTATACATTCTTCTAAGGAAAGCTGTGCTGAAAACCCTCTTCAAGATTGCTAGGAGATGCTGTGGAATGCACATCATGAACTTGCATATGTGGGAACTCAGCTCCATCAAGAATTCTTTAAAGGTTGCAGCAATTTCAGAGTCACCAGTTAGTTCCAAACAAATAAATCAACAGCCACTCAGCTCAACAGGGCAATAAAATCAAACACTGGGTATGAAGAAATAATGGGGGTGTAATGATCACGCACTGAGAACACCTTCAAATTTGTTAGTCTTTGTTGTAATATGAGGGTAAGTGGTTTGGTACTTGTTTCAGATTGTGAGTGGTTTGGTCTTATTGTTTACCAGTTTGATATTGCTATTCCAAGATGTGCACTTGAGTAACTGTGATCACTCTAAAAACACTTTTGGGTGAAAGTGTCTTTCAGAAATGGGGTGTAATCAGACAAGACAGATTTCAGAGCGGAGTTAGTTCCACATTGCCGTGCCTGCAGCAGCAAAAACACAATCATCCCCTGACTACAGAGCACAATGGCAGAAACTGTTAAGCTGGGTGTTGTGAGGACAGATGGTCACGAGCACTAGGCTTAAGGAGCACGTGAGGAGAGAGTGGAGGGAAGAACTTGTTGGTTAGCAATAGAGAAGGTAATCTTTAGTGTTATAGTGGCACCTCAGTAGTTAAGTGTCTTCATAGCTTTTTAAGGTCCAAAGCGATAACTTTGATCATCTCGTCTGACCTCGTCCATAACATAGGACTCCTCTAAATTAATTTCTTCTTCAAATCCAATAGCTATGGTTGAACGAGAACATATCTTTTTAAATCAAGATTGGATTTTTTTTTTTAAAATGTGCCGTAATAGAGAATCCACCGCAACTCTTGGTAAGTTATTCTGATGGCTAATTACCATTCAGATGTAATTTCTAGTCTAAATTTGTTCTAGTTTTAACTTTCAGACATTGGATCTTATACTTTTGTCTGACAGATTGAAGAGCCCTCTGTATCAAATTTTTGCTCCTCATGTGGGTACTTATAGACTGTGATCAAGTCACCCCATCCCTTCTCCTTGAGTCATTTACTATAAGGCATGTTTTCCAATCCTTTAATCATCCTTGTGGCTTTTCTTTGAACCCTCTCCAATATTTCAACAACGGTCTTAAAATGTGTACACCAAACTGGATACAGTATTCCAGGAGCAGTTGCACCAGTGCCAAATACAGAGGTAGTATAACCTCTGTACTTGGTGTTCCTCTGCTTATACTTTTGAGGATCTCATTAGCACTTGTGGCCACAGTGTTGCCCTGGGAGTTTGTGTTCAGCTGATTATCTGCTATGATCCCTCAGTCCTTTTCCGATTCACTGCTTCCCCAGATAGTCCCCCATCCTGTAAGTATGCCCTATGGCCTTTGTTCTGAGATGTACTGTATGACTTTACACTTTGCCGTGTTAAAATGCCTGTTTGCTTTTACTGGTTTATCAAGTGATTCAGATTACTCTGTATCCGTGACCTGTCCTCTTCGTTATTTACCATGCTCCCAATCTTTTTGTCGTCTGCAAATTTGATCAGTAATGATTTTGTTTTCTTCCAGGTCACTGATAAAAATGTTTAACTAGCATAGAGTCAAGAATGGATCCCGGAAAGACCCCGCTAGAAACACACTCCCTCAATGATTGTTTCCTGTTTACAATTACATTTTCAGATGTGTCAGGCAGTTTTAAACTCATGTAGCATGTAGGTTTATAACTAATCTGTTTATACTACATTCAAACTCGGCGTGTAGTTTCTCAGGACAGATGAAAATTATGGGCCCAATCCTGTAACACTTACTTGTATGAGTACTCCCATTGAGGTCTGTAGCAAACAAATTTAGACCTAAACCCATGTGATCCTACATAAAGAATAAAGTTGATCAAAAAACTGTAACACATTTCTTGAAAGGTGTCACAGATGCATCTGCAAAAATACATATACAGCACACCTGTTTTATCTGCAGAGACCCATGTTGGTGCATGCAAACAAGAATTTGCATGAACAAAATGGGCACCTATGTGAGCAAATGTAGGGTGTGGTTTGTGGGAGCAAGGAGTACTCTCAATTTTTGCAGGTATATCTGTGCCTTCCTTTGCAAACTTAGAATCCAAGGCTGAAGTGCTGAATGCCTACAGTGGAAGTTGAGTACCTCGGTACCTATGTGGAGGCTCCCAGCACCTTGCAAAAGGGCCCTTCACAATAAATTTTACCATCCCATTTTTATATATAGCCTGTATGCTTATTGTTCACTCCTTTGATATCAAAGTACAGTATAACTTTCAGTTCCAACTGTCTGAATGTCATTTGTTCAATATTATGAAAATAAAAAGTACAGTAATCTACATTCCTATGTCATTTAAGTAATGCTACTAGTTGCAAATTATTACGTGCCGACTATCAGTTGAGTATTTTGGAAGTCATTGTACTAACTCTAGTTACAGACATTCATTTTATATACTCTTAGGGGTATTGTGCTCCCCCCATTGAAGTCAGTGGCAAAACTTCCCTTGACTTCAGTGAGAATAGGATCAGGCCTGTGGAGACTGTTGGAATTCACACATGATTGTGCGGTCAACCTGTGACATTATTATGTAATAGGCAGGCTTTCTTGAAGAGCAAGAGATTGATACGAATGATAGCATTGTTATGCAGTATTTACTGAATATGATCCAAAGGAGGAGAATATACAAGTGCAGTCCCCAGTGTTATCCTAAGTTGGATGAAACACATTGTAGGAAGTGGTTGAGTGTAGTGCAAAAATAATGAACTCTGCCAGGTGATTGAAAGGTGTATCCTTTCTCACATTTTTCAGCAAAAGATATGTGACTGGCTTGGACACAGAGAGGATTACTAACCAATGCACATAATCCATCAAAGACAAAAAAGCACTTACTTATTAGTCTTATCATTGTAACATAACTGATCATGGTTACTCTTCTCTTGTTTTTAGAAGGAAATGAATAAGGGAGAAAAAGCTCTGATTTTGTGACTGTACTGTGTTAATACCAAAATGGTGGTAGGGTAGAGTTTATAACAGGAAAGAGTTGCTTCTGGATGGAAAACTATAGTGTTCACTTTACCTACTTCACTTCATACAACTGTTCCACTTCCAAATTGTTGGTCCAGAATCAGTGCTGACACATTCCCCATGTGGTTGCATTGAAATGAACGTAAGTATGATTTAGTGCTGAATGTGGCTTCCTTACCATACACAACCTGTTGTAAATGTGTCTAATAACATAAATAAGTTGTTCATCCTTTTGGGGTGAGAATTTTGCTTCATTGGCTGCAGAATAATGTTAGACTGAGATACTTGACAAGTGAATGAAGCATATCTGCGTTCCATTGTGTTGTGAATAAATATATCTTGTGTACTTTCATACTGGCTGAATTGTAAAAAGGTTTAACTTTATATGTATATGTGTTTTCATATATTCTGTGTATTGATATCTATTGAATGTAAATTGTAGAGCTTCATTAAATTTATTAAAACAATATCTTGAGAGTAATGATATTTTACAATGGTAATAGAAAACCTAAAATATTGAAAAATAATTGATTATAGCTTCTAATCATATCCCTTCATCAGGAGAGGCACATTGGGTTCTTGACAGTCATAAATTTCAGTTTGGTAGCAGTGTGCTTTTAATAATTAAAGCTGAATCCTTGTTCACATTAATTTCATGAATAGCCCCATAGAAGTAAGTGGGGCTGCTGTAAGTAAGTATGGCAGGCTGGATCTGGCTCTGATGTCCCAGTCTTGCAAAGTGCAATTCCCACTGGAGTTGATAGGGTTCAGCATATTTCCAGAAGCACCCAGCTATTGCCCCACAAAATTGGGCCTTCTAAGGGGTAGAGCTTGGAACTTCAGGGAATTTAATCTTCAGAGGAGACAGGCAGAATAAGTGGGATTTTTATTTAAGTACCTGTATTTAAACCTCTGCAGACTGTATAGCCTAAAATATAGCCTAGCCTCTGCAAGCTCCACTAAGTGAGGTTTTTGACTTAAATAAATCTTTTGCTGTTACTGTTCTGTTTTGTCAATGATGGAATAGGGTGTGAGGACACAGTAAGACCCATTTTATTTAAACTCTATCAATCTGTCAACAACAACAGCAAAACAACGACAACAACAACAAAGATCTCTGTTCTCACTTTGGTAAGACAGATCTTCCAACTCCCAGTTGTTCAACTGTGGCTGGGAGGAACAGTCCTTTCGTTTGGAACAGAACAGTGTTACTGCACAAGAATGGAATATTTGAAACTTGGCCAATCTTAAATCCTGGCAGTGCAAAGTTCTGAACTGGTATGCATGAATGTTAGCAGCAGCATTTCATATTCTTGAGAGAGTCCTTAACTACTACTCCTGTAGAGGATAATAATGTGATAAAATTGCAATACCCACTTGAAATAAGAATTTTAATGTATACTTCAGATGCCAAAATTGCACAGTAGTAATACGTTGATATGTCAGTTTAAAAAAAAAATTCAGTTAATCCTACCTTTATGTAAACAATTTTCAATGGTAGCTGAGTTATCAGAACACAGTGTGTGTTGGCAGTTAAGCATGCATATGGACAGCCCATTAGCAGTGATCAGGCTTATGCAGGTGCATCAAATGAGAGACTATATTGTACCTACTGAAGCATGGATAGTTAGCGCTAGCCAGCTTTCTACATGAATGGGAAGGGTATTTTTTTCTAGGTTGCAGTAGTTACAGTAGTCATAATACAGCTGCTGTACCATGTGGAGGAAAGCTATGTTGCAAAAAAAAAAAATAGCGGAAATGGGTGTTGGTGGTTATTTGGAGGGGAAAGGTGAATATGCTATAACAGCTTTTCACTGCATACCTGCCTCTGGAGCGCAAGTCTGTGCAACTTAGTGGCCAGGCCCAGAGTGTTGGAGGGGAAAGGAAGCTGGAAGAGAGCTGCTAAGCATAAAATATTCCCCTTTCAACGAGTTTACAAGACATTGTTTCATAGGTTATTGCATGCCCAACAATGCCATAAATATCTGTTGCATCTAAGTCTTCCCCCCTCTCCTGCAATCTTTTGGATTACCAGAATACCTTTCGGAGGGGGGAGGGTGTTAGTCCTTTAAATCTGTCAGAGGCAAACAGCTAGAGCCCTACGGTGGTCATTTAGCAACTGGCTGCTGTTTGCTGCATCTTCCTGTCAGTTGAGTGTTTTTAATTACTTGTTATATTTTCCTCCTACTTTTTCATTTCTTATGCCTAAAATACCACATTCTCACTTCATTAAAAAGCTTTTTTATTTTTTTTTCATATTTAATAGATCACTCAGTCCTACCTAAGTCTGCACTATTTGGGATGAATATGCAATATTTGGGATGAATGAGTTGGGATGAATTAAAATATATTCTAAATTGCAATTACTTTTAAATAAAAGGGAATGCTATAAAAACTAATATCACAGCTGGATATCTTGAAGTACCACACTCCAAAATACTCTCATTTGATATTTTCATCCAAAAGTAATTTATTTTAGAACAATTGCAGTTTATATGAAGTAAACTTCCATTTCCTAGCTCTGAGGCTTGGACTCCTGAGATTAACTGAAAACAGGATTTGGGAGCTTGAATCTTTTAGATGCTTTTGAAAATTTTACCCCCCAGGCACATCCTTGGCAGGGTCTGGATGTGGCTCACTTAATCAATTCCCTGCCTTTGCAGGGGCCTGGGGCACCAATGCACCTCCGTCCCTCCTGTTTTCTGACTGTGGGACATAATAGTCTGGTCTCCTGTGGGCTAGCATACTTCGGTCTAATTTCAGTTGTTGAGTTTAGTGTGCAGGTGCTGGCCGGTGCTGATGGCCTGTGAGATACGGAGGTCAGAGTAGATCATTTGGTGGTCCCTCCTGGCCTTAAACTCCATGACTTTAAATCAGTCTTGAGTTATCAACATTAAATCAAACTTAAAAGTATTTGGGTCAGTTGCCAACACTAGTATATAATGAGAAAAATGTTAAATCTGATTCTCAGTTCAATACAACCACAGTTGCAATTCATTTTCCCATTACGGTTCAAGCAGCTTGGATTTGTTTACACAAATGTTTGGGGAGGCACCTTTATTCTTATGAATACAGCAGGTATTCATGTGCAAACGAATACTTAAGTGAACATATTAACAAGTGAATGGCATATTTGCACCAGAGCACTTGCCTGGTCACCTACACATATATATGCTCAGTTACTTGATGGCAATATGGCAGAAGACAAGTGAATGTAACAAAAGCCTAAACAGCCTTATCTTTCTTACTCCCACAGACAGATAGGAACGTGGATTTTAAAATCTGGGGTTTGTGTTAAATCATGTAGCTAAATGTAATAATTATGAATTCTTTATATTATACTAGTGCCTAGAGATCCAAACCAGGATTGAGGCCCAAATCCTATTGTGCTAGGCACAGTACATTCCTATATACCTATAACAAAAAGACAGGTCTTGATCTAAAGGGACTAACTTCTAAGACCCCAATCCTGCAAACACTTATTATTGTGCTTTACATATTCTAAATCTAAGTAGTCCCACTGAAATCTAAGGCAGTACTCGCAGTATGTCAAGTTAAGCATGTGCAAGAATAAGCAAGCTCTTTCTCTCTTCTTTTTTGGCAAAAAAGGACAGGAAAAGATTGTGTTTTAAATTTCCCAGGCCAGCTTTTCCTGCAGTGTTTTTTCTCCTTGAAGTTTTCCCTCCTTGCTTCTAGAGATCCAATGCCCCAACATTTCTTCAAGCTTCTCTCCTGTTTATAAAGGTCAGGTTGTCCAATCAGGGAAGAGAAACCATATCATGTGACTTAGGTAACCAATCGTACAGTTTGAATACTGAGTCCTAAATTTCAAACATTCTAAGAAGTACTCACTGCTTGTTAACACGTTAAAAAAAATCCGACCAAAAAGTGCTTGCTATTAATAGTTTAAGCAGCTCTACGTGTTGCTGCCTTAAGAACAAATTAACAATACCTCCTTCTTTCCTTCATTTTCCCACTTAGGATGACCAATGTTGTAGGTCCCACATAAAACATGTAATCAGAACAACAGTTAAAATGTAAGATAGTTAAAAATGTCATTGCCAATGTAATTAAAGAAATTTAATTAACACAGATCCGTTATATGGTGCTGTGAATGTACTTAGTGCTTTGTTTCTTCATCACACAGTGATGGAGACTTTTAAAAATAAGTATTTATTGCCTGCAGGCACAAGGAATATAAACAGGTATCTGTTTAATTTCAGCACCATAGTTGCAAAACAAATATTCACTATCAAAATGGGCTTTACAAAAATAAAAGCCCGAAGGAAAATGGAATGACTTACTGCCTGTATTAGAGTAACACTTGAGCTATTTGTGGATAAATTGTAAAAATATTATTGCTATAACTTACAATAAGTGTACATATATTGTATAGTAACCCATAATCTACAATGCCTCAGCTCTGCTGTAATCCCCTCCATTGTGTATATGGTATGTTTTAATGGTCTTTAATGACAGATCTTTTAATGCCAATGTAACAATACATAACTTGCATTGTCAACAATTCTGTTTGTCTTCAGTTAAAATTAGTTACTAAAATAGATATTTACAACCTACAAGAAAATTCCTCCTCAGATTATTTCAGTTTTTAAGGTAAATCATGTTTTTGCTTTAAACATTGAAGGGACACCTTGAATGAATAGTCGTGGTTTTAGATTTCAAAGTCTGGATCTCTTTTGAGGCTGAACAGTGTGCCATACTCACCGCAGGCCGAAAGCAGTCAGAAGTCCTAGCTAAATTCAGAGGTGGTTGTACAGAGGTAAGGTACATATGCTGAAGGGCAAGAGACACTAGTGTGGCAGGAAAGCAACTAATACTGTAAGAACTAGTCAGTTAAAGTAGCTCCTTACATTGATTTAGCACTATGTCTAGTTCCTCTGTGTGCCTGAATGAAAGGCGGGGTGGGGGGAGGGAGGAGGCTGAGGAGACAGAATACTGACCTGGAGGCAGGGGACTACCATCACAAATGCAATTCATGAGCTGTCATAACTCGGCTGTTCTGTGCCCCTGGCACATTCCAACCTATTTGGCCCTGTTGGTCTTTTGTAGAGAGTATATCATGGCTGTTAAAGGAAAGAAGACAGGGTTAGCACTGTTTTAGCATTTAGTGCGGAGTGAAAGAATTTTCTGCCCTATTCTAAGATGTGCCTTTCGTGCAAAGAGTAGTTAAATTTTATATAAATATGTCAATCACTGATACACACTTCTTTCCAGTAATCCATCTTTTCTTTCAAGAACGCATTGAAGCAAGGCAAGACCATTCTTCTGCCATGGCATCTGTATTATTTCAGTTCCAACTTCAAAATCATTCCCCATCAGTGCCGTAGAACAAGAATAAATACGTGTTTTTGTCCAAGGCTGTAATGTGCAATATTTTATTCTCTATTCTTACTGTGAATTTGATACTGCTCCGAATGAAGGCTATGGCAGAACTCTCACTGTCAGCATCAAGACCTAGGTAAATATTGGAACACTCTGAAAGGGCTATAGTAGAACAATTTCAAATTTTGAGAAGCACAGTTATATATTTTAAATGACTCCCCACCCCAAATATAAATATGTCAAGAAGCTGCTCATGAAGCAGAACCAACACTATATGACCAGGAACGACAATAGCCTGACTGCACCATTCATGAACATGCAATAGGCGGAAAATTATTTGTCTAAATGATGCAGCAACTAATAACAATTAACAAATACACTCCCAGAAATGAGGATCAGTTTGCAAACAATTTGCAAACAGAAATAAGAGTGATCTAAATAGAATATTATTTGCAATGAATAACTTTATCAGCACTAATTGCATATACTTATCCAGGATATTTCATACTTCTTCAATAAGTGTCCCCGTGGGTGCTCCACTTTAGGTGTTTGTGCATTCCTGTGCTTCTAGTCGGAGATTTGCAGTAGCAGTACCCTGGTTGGCCATGCATGCACGGCAGCCGTCTTGTGCCACTCCAAGTGGCTACCCAGCGTGAGCAGCCAACCGCCCACCAATTCTTTCTCTACTGTCATTGGCTTCGGTCAGAACAACAGCAGTGCCCCAAAAACCTTGCTATTTCTTTATTTCAACCTTACACACTCTCAAGGATTCCCATGCCACATTGAAAACCCCAGGAATATATGCCCTGGGAACAAAAAGAAACAGTTCAGATTTTATACCCAACGCTTCCGCACTGCCCTGTAAGCCCAACCTCAAAAACATTATGACCAGCATTGCAAACAACGTCAGACAAGACACCGGCAAGCCCCAGAGCAGTCAGCAACATCTCAACCACCCACTTCCAGACGAGCATTTTGAAGTGTTGGTCGAGGACATGAGAGCCCACAGACTCCACTGCTGAAGTCACTCATAACCTTCAGCCCATCTTTCTACCTGGTCTGGGCAATCATTACATCAGACAAGTGGGTCTGGAAATTATATGCCAGGGCTATTCTATCCCTTGTGCCTCTATCCTGTCTACCCACTACCCTTCCCTGTCCCTCTTCAGGGACCCATCTCATGAGCACCAGTTACAGCAGGAAGTAAACCACCTGCCAAGCACAGGAGGAGTGGGTTTTATTCACACTACTTTCTCACCCAGAATAAAACAGGCAGATGGAGGCCCATCTTGGACTTTTGCAAGCTAAACAAGTTTGTCAGAACACAGCGCTTCAAGATGAAAATCCTAGCAACCATATTCTGGCATTGGAGAAAGGAGATTGACTCTTGACCTACAAGACGCCTATTTCCATGTCACTATTTATCCAGCGCACAGAAGGTTCCTCTGATTTACACTCGGGAACCTCCACTACCAGTACAGAGTGCTCCCATTCGTATTGTCCACAGCCCCACGGGTATTCTCCAAGGTCCTCACTGTCATCGCAGCACAACTTCGCAGACAGGGTGTGATAGTATTTCCCTACTTAGACTACTGCCTCCTAAAAGCTTCAACATACCAGGCTGCAGGCGACACACTTCACATCGCTATAACCCTGTTTACAAAACTAGGGTTACAGTTCAACTTTCAGAAATCCACCCCTCTTTCCAAGCCAACAGTTGGCCTTTATAGGGGCACACCTTAACTGCACCACAGCATCAGCACGACTGCCTCAACAACGCTTCGTTGCCCTAACGAACCTCATTACAATGGTAAAAAAGTCTGCCAGAATGTGCCTACAACTCCTAGGGCACATGTCGACCACCATGTTTGTTGTGCATGCCAGGATTCGTATGAGGTGTCTACAAACCTGGCTTCATGCTGTCTATACTCCTCACAAGCACTCCATCCACAGACGACTGACAATGCCCAACAGGGTAAAAGACTCACTTACTCACAGGGTGGACAAAATCAACGAACATTTGCATAGGTGTACCATTCCAAAGACACACCCCATCGGTAACGATCACCGCGGACGCTCCCTCGTGGGATCTGGAGCACACTTGTGCAAGAATACCATCCAGGGCTGGTGGTCCCTTGCGGAATTCACCCTCCACATAAATCTATTGGAATTCAGGGCGGTTCAAAATGCATGCCACCACTTTCTGCCTCTGATACACAACAGATCCTCATGGACAACTTGGCCACTATGTTTTACATAAATCACCAAGGAGGGGCCCGATCTTACTTGCTCTGCACAGAAGCAGTTCACCTCTGGGGATGGTGTAGCTCCAACAACATAAATCTCATTGCAGCCTACATACTGGGAAGCCAGAATGTCACAGCAGATGACCTAAGCAGAAACTTCTCGCAAATGTGTGAATGGGAGTTGGACCCAGGAATCCTGAAAGCTGTATTCCAACAATGTTTTTTTCCCCTCAATAGACCTTTTTGCAACATTCCACAATGCCAAATGCCCACAATACTGCTCCTGGGCAGGATTTGGACAAAATTCCCTGGGGGATGCCTTTTCTCGTGAAATGGGAAGCCCCCTTGGTGTATGCCTTCCCCCTGACTCCACTATTGAGCCGCATACTCCTCAAGATCAAGAAGGACAAATCCAGAGTAATCCTAATTGCACCAACATGGCCCAGACAAATGTGGTTCCCATACCTGAATCAGATGACCACAAGACCACCACAGACCCTTCCTCTTGTGCCTCATCTGCTGACACAGGACCCAGGGTGCCTCCGCCACCCCAACGTTCCGATTCTCCATCTCAAGGCATGCCTAATCCATAGATGACGAACCTAGAGGCATGCTGTTCCAGGGAAGTTCAGGATATTTTACTGAACAGCACATGACTAACTACGCAAAAAACATATGCGCATAAGTGGAAACGTTTTTCCATATGGTGCAGAGACATACAAGTTACCCCACAGTCGGCCCCACTACCCACAATACTTGAATACATGCTGATACTCAAAAAATCAGGCCTTTCCATTAGTTCACTCAAAGTGCACTTATCGGCCATTACCACTTACCACTCTAAGGTAGATAGACTCACTGTCTTCACCCACCCTCTAACTAAACGCTTTCTCAAAGGCATACAGAATACTTATCCCATACTGAGAAACCCAACCCCGATGTGGGACCTCAACCTTGTTCTCCATACTCTCATAGGCAAACCCTTCGAGCCACTAGCTACCTGATCACTGTTACACTTATCCATGAAAGTCGCCTTCCTAGTGGTGATCACGTCAGCAAGGAGGGTGGGAGAGCTGGGTGCCCTAATGGTAAACCCACCCTATACCATATTTCTCAATGACAAGGTAATCCTACGTCCACATCCTAAATTTATACCCAAGGTTGCCTCCTCCTTTCATCTCAACTAACCCATCTACTTCCCTGTATTCTTCCCTAAGCCGCACGTCGACAGCAGGGAAGTGTCCCTTCATGCGCTGGATGTTCATAGGACGCTTGTGTTCTATATAGAAAGAACAAAGACATTCAGAAAATCATCCCAATTATTCTCATCCACAACAGAATGTTCCCAAGGACAAACCATTTCCAAACAGCGACTCTTGAAATGGATCTCTAACTGTATCCGATTATCCTATCAAAAACATGATCTGGAACCTTCTTCCGGACTTCACACGCACTCTACAAGAGGTATATCCACATCAATAGATTTTCTCAAAGATGTACCTATCATTGACATTTGTAAAGCAGCTACCTGGGCATCAGTCCATACCTTTACCAAACATTACGCCTTAGAGCCACATTCAGCTGTGGATACTCACTTTGGATGATCGGTGCTATCCACCATGCATTAAGTAATTCTGAAGCCCCTCCCCTCCAAGGAGGGGCACTGCTCTACAGTCACCTAAAGTGGAGCATCCACCGGGGACACTCCTCGAAGAAGAGAAGTTTACTCACCTGGTGCAGTAACTGAGGTTCTTTTGAGATGGTTGTTCCTGTGGGTGCTCCACTACCCTACCTCCTCCACTCTGCTCTGGAGTTTCTCTTTGATCCTCTGAGGTAGAGAAGGAACTGGGGGAGGTTGGCTGCGCATGCTGGGTAGCCGCTCGGAGTGGTGCGAGAAGCCTGCCGCACCTGCGTAGCCAACCGGGGCACTGCAAATCTCTGACTAGAAGTGCAGGGGCACACAAACACCTAAAGTGGAGCGCCCACAGGGACAGCCATCTCTAAGAACCTTAGTCACTGCACAAGGTGAGTAACCTTGTCTTGTTCTTTATTAGAAATTCTTTCAATAATTGTAAATAATTTGAAACAATAATTGTAAATAATTTGAAACAATAATTGTAAAAAACCAGAAATGGTGCATCCTGGTTTTCCATCCTGATGATAAAATATCACATAGTGATTCAGGAAGTTGTATATTGAGCCTTAGCTAGCAGTTCTTTATTTAAGTAACAATGCTTTTATTAAAAGGTAGCTGAACTGTGCTAAAGAGCTAGTGGTTTTTGACAGTGTAGTAATTAGTGTATTAAACCAATATCCACAGCCCACTTTCTTCGCTATGAAAATTAGAAATTTACAATTACATGAAGTTATATCACTGCAAGAAAGTAATAGGAAACTTAGATTACTGTCTACATTTGGTATTAACTTTTTATATACTTTGTATGTAAGCAGTGTCAGGATGAGCTCCACCCTGACATCTGGTGGTGAGGTGTGGCAAGTTGTGGAAAAGAACTTCAGGGGCCGATCTCATTTGCATAGGCACACCCACCACGCCTAGAATGAGACCATAGCTGCCCAAATGGTCACTTTGGCTGCTGTGGGATCCCCAGTGTCTCTGTTATTGGGGCAGGAAGAATAAATTGTTATTACCCTGATTATGGGAACTGTGCTTGGAACTGTACGTGGCCTTTTGTTATGATGGAGGGATTCACCATCAACTAAGTAGCACTCGCTAGGCAAGGGTCATGGGTTCCAAAACTGTGTGAATGGAGAGAGGCTGGGGACAAGTAGTAGTACTTGGTGGCATGGGCCCCTTGGTGAGGGCCTTACATGCTGATTGCACTTCCTCCTCTCTCCACTGTGGAATATCAGAGCTAATTTTGATTTCATTAGAAGTCTAGTTATAGGCTGCTGAGCTCACTTTGGGCTGACAGTGCACCAGCACTGGGGCTCCCCTACTATAAGCTGAATTCACCTAAGAGCTAAAATCACTGAGTGTTGTGTTAAGTAGTGGGGGAGCCTGAAGATATATTGTGGAGCAGTTTGCGGGACGGCTGGTGAAGCAGTTCGACGCGGAGCAGTGTGTGGATGGCAGGAGCTGCTTGTGGGCCGTGGAGCTGAGTTCGTGGGGCAGCTGAGCGAAGGAGTTCGTGGGGCGGCTGGCGGAGCGGAGCGCAGCTGAGCGAAGGAGTTTGTGGGGCGGCTGGCGGAGCGGAGCGCAGCTGAGCGAAGGAGTTCGTGGGGCGGCTGGCGGAGCGGAGCGCAGCTGAGCGAAGGAGTTTGTGGGGCGGCTGGCGGAGCGCCGCTATGGAGCTATGGGGCGGTCAGCTTCAGATCACGTAAGGTGCCTCTTACCCCCGTCCCATTTCCACCCAGGTTGGGAGGCAAAGCTCCGCCGATAAACTTTTGAACTCTGGGGCTGCCCTGACCAGGGACAGAGACTTTTGGGGCATTGGACTTTTGGGACTTTGGGTGATTTGGGGTTGCTGGACTCAAGAACCAAAGGGAAAAGGGCATGCCCCAATTTGCCTGGGGTGGGGTTGTTTTTGCTCATGGGTTGTGTTATGAATCCTGTTGGTGGTGTTTCCCCAACATAATGCCACATTGTTTCTCTCTGTTATTAAAAGACTTTTGCTACACTCAGACTATGTGCTTGCGAGAGGGGAAGTATTGCCTCTTGGAGGCGCCCAGCGGGGGTGGTATATATTTTCCCAGGTCACTGGGTGGGGGCTCGAGCCGGTTTGCATTGTGTTATTGGAATGGAACCCCTAGATATTGAACCCGGCCCTTGTTGCTGCCAACTCTGACGGGCAGAAGGGTTACATTTTTGGGGGCTCGTCCGGGATCGCCTGGGTCAGTACCCCTCGCAAGCACCTGTTGAGTGATCCACTACATTGGGAAACAATTTATATTTTTTTTTGTTTGTGCTTATATTTTGAGGAAATTACTGTTTGTATAATGGCTAATATGTCAGGTTTGTTGGGCCCTGGCTCAGCAGCTTCTAGCTCGGAGGCTGCAGCCTCGGCTGATGATTGGACAAAAGCTCTGGGGCAAATATTGGAAAAGGTTGTGCTGCCCCATGCTGAGTCAGACTCTTGTCGTAAGTTAAGATTATTTGCTGGGGAGGAGGAGTTTGAACCCTGGTTAGAGCATACCACTGAAATGCTGCAAGAGTGGGCCGTACCAGATGCAGAAAAGCGAAGATGCCTTATAGAGAGCCTTGGCGGCCCAGCATTAGATGTGATTCGCACCCTGAAGCTCATTGACCCTGGGGTCAGTGTGAAGGACTGCCTAGAGGCCCTTGAACACAACTTTGGGAGCGTAGAGGGCCCTGAAGACAGCTACTGTAAGTTCCTTAATTCCCGACAACAAAAGGGCGAGAAGGCTTCAGCCTACATACAGAGACTGGAGAGACTGCTTCAGAGAGCTGTCATGAGGGGAGCAGTGACTGCTGAGCAGATGGATCAGACCAGACTGGCTCAAATTGTAAGAGGAACTCAGTATCAGAACCCGATTCTACTTCATCTCCGGCTAAGAGAACGACGGGAACATCCCCCAAGTTACTCCCAGCTGATAAAAGAGGTCAGAGAGGAGGAAGAAAGGCAGGCTGCCAGTGAGTTTTGGGAAGCCCAAACATCGGAGCCAGCCAGCACAACACCACTGCAAATGGCCAGTGTACTGATGGTGAGCACCAGAGAGGAACTTGCCCAACAAATGCAGGTCCTGACGGAACGGATAGCTGAGCTGCAAAGTACCGTTGACCGAGTTAAGACTTCTAGGAATAAGAAGCCTCAAACTGTGGCGATTGAGAAGCCCGCACTTAGAGCCACCATCCCCCCCAGGCGAAGGGGGAAAGGTCAATTCTTCTGCTACCGATGTGGTCAGGATGGACACAGTGCTGCCAAGTGCCGTAATGAAGAAAACCCCTCCTTAGTGTATGGAAAGCTGAGGATCAGTTGGGAGAGATCTGGTAGCTGCCAGAGGGTCTGGGGACGGGGACCCCCCAGGTCTGCAGGATTTGAAGATTCCCCCAGAAAAGACTGTCCAGCTGGGATCCCTGCAGGACTGATAGGGCCTCGAGCAGAGGTCATGGTGAGGATCGAAGGGGTGGAGTGTAAAGCAGTGCTTGACACTGGATCTCAAGTGACTATTATATTTCAGTCATTCTACCAACAGATGCTTAGGCACCTGCCTATACAGCCACTGACTGGCCTTGGCCTATGTGGCCTCAGCATGGATGAATACCCCTATCAAGGGTATGTCATAGTGCACCTGGAATTCCCAGAGGAGGTTGCTGGGGTAAGAGAAGAGGTAGACACAGCTGCCTTAATATGCCCTGACCCTAAAGGGACTTCCGATGTGTCTGTGCTGATAGGGACCAACTCCAGTCTCTTCAAGGTACTCGCGGATTACTGCAGAAGGCGGGCTGGGGACCAGTACCTGAATACCCTGATGATCCATACGCTTTGTGCTGAAGCCTATAGGAAAATTGAGAGCGCTAAAAGGGACACATCTGAGCTACCGCTTGGGGCACTGAAGTACGCGGGCACAACCCCCTTAGTAGTGCCTGCAAGGACGGAGCAAGAAGTGCTTGTCATGAGTACCTGTCTGAAAGGCAGTAAAGGGACGTTAGCAATGATAGAGCAGCCGATGGGAGGAGAGCTCCCTGAAGGAGTGCTGGTCCCCAGTGGAGTCATAACCCTACCTGCTGAAGCCCAGGAAAGGGTGACTATACTGATTGCTAATGAAACGAGTCGTGATATTTTTGTGAAGCAAGGACAAAAGATAGCAGACCTCTTTGAGCCTGAGTCGATTGTAAAACCCCAGTATGAAACTCCAGTTTCGGCAATAGACCCAGCAAAGTTTGACTTTGGAGATTCACCAGTGTCCGAGGACTGGAAAGATCGCCTGAGGAAGAAACTTTGTGAAAGATCCAAGGTGTTCTCACTGCATGAGTGGGATGTGGGATGTGCAAAAGGAGTAGAGCACAATTTCAGACTACATGACTCTCGACCTTTCAGGGAGAGATCTAGGAAGATTGCTCTCTCTGAGATGGAAGATGTGCGACATCATCTTCAGGAGCTGGCTGCGAATGGCATCATTACAGAGTCCCGCAGCCCATACGCCTCACCCATTGTGGTAGTCCGCAAAAAGAATGGGAAAATCCGGATGTGTATTGACTACCGCACCCTAAACAGCCGTACTGTGGTCGACCAGTACACTATGCCTCGAGTGCAAGACGCCTTAGACTGTTTGCTGGGAAGCCAGTGGTTCTCTGTGTTGGATCTTCGAAGTGGATACTACCAGATCCCTCTGGGAGAAGAAGATAAGGAGAAGACAGCCTTCATCTGCCCATTAGGGTTTTATCAGTTCGAACGCATGCCCCAAGGGATTTCTGGAGCACCTGCCACCTTTCAACGTCTCATGGAGAAAGTTGTGGGAGACATGAATTTACTGCAAGTGTTAGTTTATTTGGATGACCTGATTGTGTTTGGAAGAACCTTAGAGGAGCATGAAGAAAGACTTCTTAAAGTGCTTGATAGGTTGGAGGATTATGGTCTGAAGCTTTCAATTGACAAATGCCAGTTCTGCAGAACCTCAGTGAAGTATGTGGGTCACATTGTGTCCCAAGAAGGTGTGAGTACCGATCCTGATAAAATAGAAGCACTCACTACATGGCCACGTCCAAGTAACTACAGAGAACTCAAGACCTTCCTTGGATTTAGTGGCTACTACCGCAGATTTGTGAAAAACTATGCTACGATTGTAAAGCCTCTGAATGATCTTACCAGGGGACATCAGTCCAGCAAGAACAAATCTAAGTCCAAGAATAAGGGGAGGTCCCCAAAGCCTCCTGTGCAGAGACACAATGGCCCCTTTGCACCATTTGGGCCACGGTGGGATGAGAGATGTGAAAGGGCTTTTCGAGAAATCATTACTTGCCTAACTCATGCTCCAGTCCTAGTTTTTGCTGACCCAAGCAAACCATTTATCCTGCATACTGATGCCAGTTTGGAGGGTCTGGGAGCAGTCCTGTACCAGGAAGTGGAAGGCAAATGTAAACCGGTAGCCTTTGCCAGCCGAGGATTGTCTGATAGTGAAACTCGCTATCCCACCCACAAGCTGGAGTTTTTGGCCTTGAAATGGGCCATCACTGAGAAATTTCGAGACTACTTGTATGGTGCTCAGTTCCAGGTGTGGACAGACAACAATCCACTGACTTATGTGTTAACAAGTGCTAAGCTGGATGCTACAGGGCAGAGATGGGTGGCTGCCTTGGCTAGCTATGAGTTCAGCATTCAGTACCGATCAGGGAGAAGCAATGTAGATGCAGATGCATTGTCCAGGCGTCCGCAGGCTCCAGAAGTTGCTGTGATACCTACAGATGGAGTGAGAGCTATTTGCAGTGTGAGTCGCCGAGAGCCAGAGGCCCGTGAAGACTTTCAGGGATGTGTTGCAGAAGCTTTGGGCCTGCCCCCTGAATGCATGCCTTCTGCTTCGGTGAACTATATTGCATTAGACCAATCTCCTTTGCCCATGCTCAATGCGGCTGACTGGCAAGAAGCCCAGCGGCAAGATATTGACATTCGTGATACACTACTTGCCAAAAGGGAGGGGCGAAGCCCAGCTGCGGTTGTCCCACCTAACCCGGAGGGTAAACTACTATTGAGAGAATGGACCAAACTAAAACTGATTCAGGGAGTGCTACACCGAATGACCACTGACCCTTTACAAAAACAACGAGCACAACTAGTACTGCCAAAAAAGTACAGAGCCCTGGCCATGAGGGCCCTGCATGATGACTTTGGGCATTTAGGGATGGAGAGGACCCTGGAACTTATTCGTAGTAGGTTCTATTGGCCCCGAATGGCTGAAGATGTTCGCAGGAAATGTGAGACTTGCGCTCGATGTGTTCAAAGGAAAACTCTGCCCACGAGGGCTGCATATCTCAAGAACATCACCAGCAACAAACCTTTGGAGTTGGTATGCATTGATTTCTTGTCTGTGGAGGTAGACAAGAGGAATGTTGGAAACATTCTAGTAGTGACTGACCATTTTACACGGTATGCACAAGCATATCCCACACGTGATCAGAGGGCCACCACCGTTGCTCGAGTATTGTGGGACAAATATTTCTCAGTCTATGGATTCCCGGCTCGGATACACTCTGATCAGGGGCGGGATTTTGAGAGTCACCTTCTGAAGGAGGTGCTGAAGATAGCAGGAATTAAAAAGTCTAGGACAACGCCTTATCACCCCCAAGGTGATCCTCAGCCCGAGAGGTTCAATCGAACCCTATTAGATATGTTGGGAACTTTGCGACCAGAGCAGAAGGCAACCTGGAGCCAGCATGTCGCATTTCTGGTGCATGCCTACAATGCCACAAAGAACGATGCTACGGGAGTCACCCCATATCTCTTGATGTTTGGGCGAGAACCAAGATTACCCATAGACTTGTGCTTTGGTGTATCAGAGGATGGAGATAGCTATGAAACTCATCAGCAGTATGTATCACGACTAAGAGAAAAGCTGCGGGATGCTTATCGCTTAGCTACCGCTGCGGCTCGGAAGAACGCAGACCGCAACAAACATCGATATGATGCTAGAGTGCGTTCGCAGGAGCTCCAGCCGGGGGACAGAGTCCTGCTGCGAAATTTGGGTATTGCTGGCAAACACAAGATAGCTGACAGATGGAAGGCAATACCTTACCTGGTGATGGAAAAGCTGGGAGATCTGCCAGTCTACAAGATCAAACCTGAAGACGGTCCAGGGCAAATAAAGACGGTGCATAGAAACCTTTTGCTCCCTGTGGGGGAATTGGTAAGCACCCCTTGTGAGATGGGCCACGGCAGGGCCGCCGGGCAGAACAGAGGTGCTAGACCAAAGCCGCCATCCAACACAGACAGTGGGCCCCCTGCAGCTAACTTACCCCTATTCTGCACATCTGAGAGTGAGTCTGAGGAGGAAGACACAACCCTGGTGTATCCTGGGATGGAGACAAGATTTCAGTCTCGATCAGCTGAACCAAACGAGAGTTTTCCCTCTTCCGCCCTAAACCCAATGGCGGAACTATTTAGGCCCATTTCTGATACCCCGGTGCTGCTGATGAGACCCCCCTGTGATGACACACACAGGTTATTGGACAATGGGGACAGACAGGTAGAGGATGTCCTGGGCACCTTGGACCCTCCAGCGTTAGAACTAGGAGTGCAGGGGCCTACGTCAGTAGCCGAGGGACCCTCCAGGGAAGCCTCTCCATCCGTCACTCAAGAGGATGTTCCCCTTACTTCGGCAACAGAGATTCTCAATAGACGAGACAGGGTGATAAGACCAGTGAAACGGTTAACTTATGATGCACCTGGGGTGACTAGTGAGGAGCCAATACATTTAGCACACAGGCTTGTGGAAGCTAAAGTGGGCTTCCTGAGGCCCTTTGGAGGAAACCAATGAGTTGGTATAAAGGGAGTGTGATTTGTCGGGACGACAAAGTCTCGGCTGGGGGGAGGATGTAAGCAGTGTCAGGATGAGCTCCACCCTGACATCTGGTGGTGAGGTGTGGCAAGTTGTGGAAAAGAACTTCAGGGGCCGATCTCATTTGCATAGGCACACCCACCACGCCTAGAATGAGACCATAGCTGCCCAAATGGTCACTTTGGCTGCTGTGGGATCCCCAGTGTCTCTGTTATTGGGGCAGGAAGAATAAATTGTTATTACCCTGATTATGGGAACTGTGCTTGGAACTGTACGTGGCCTTTTGTTATGATGGAGGGATTCACCATCAACTAAGTAGCACTCGCTAGGCAAGGGTCATGGGTTCCAAAACTGTGTGAATGGAGAGAGGCTGGGGACAAGTAGTAGTACTTGGTGGCATGGGCCCCTTGGTGAGGGCCTTACATGCTGATTGCACTTCCTCCTCTCTCCACTGTGGAATATCAGAGCTAATTTTGATTTCATTAGAAGTCTAGTTATAGGCTGCTGAGCTCACTTTGGGCTGACAGTGCACCAGCACTGGGGCTCCCCTACTATAAGCTGAATTCACCTAAGAGCTAAAATCACTGAGTGTTGTGTTAAGTAGTGGGGGAGCCTGAAGATATATTGTGGAGCAGTTTGCGGGACGGCTGGTGAAGCAGTTCGACGCGGAGCAGTGTGTGGATGGCAGGAGCTGCTTGTGGGCCGTGGAGCTGAGTTCGTGGGGCAGCTGAGCGAAGGAGTTCGTGGGGCGGCTGGCGGAGCGGAGCGCAGCTGAGCGAAGGAGTTTGTGGGGCGGCTGGCGGAGCGGAGCGCAGCTGAGCGAAGGAGTTCGTGGGGCGGCTGGCGGAGCGGAGCGCAGCTGAGCGAAGGAGTTTGTGGGGCGGCTGGCGGAGCGCCGCTATGGAGCTATGGGGCGGTCAGCTTCAGATCACGTAAGGTGCCTCTTACCCCCGTCCCATTTCCACCCAGGTTGGGAGGCAAAGCTCCGCCGATAAACTTTTGAACTCTGGGGCTGCCCTGACCAGGGACAGAGACTTTTGGGGCATTGGACTTTTGGGACTTTGGGTGATTTGGGGTTGCTGGACTCAAGAACCAAAGGGAAAAGGGCATGCCCCAATTTGCCTGGGGTGGGGTTGTTTTTGCTCATGGGTTGTGTTATGAATCCTGTTGGTGGTGTTTCCCCAACATAATGCCACATTGTTTCTCTCTGTTATTAAAAGACTTTTGCTACACTCAGACTATGTGCTTGCGAGAGGGGAAGTATTGCCTCTTGGAGGCGCCCAGCGGGGGTGGTATATATTTTCCCAGGTCACTGGGTGGGGGCTCGAGCCGGTTTGCATTGTGTTATTGGAATGGAACCCCTAGATATTGAACCCGGCCCTTGTTGCTGCCAACTCTGACGGGCAGAAGGGTTACATTTTTGGGGGCTCGTCCGGGATCGCCTGGGTCAGTACCCCTCGCAAGCACCTGTTGAGTGATCCACTACATTGGGAAACAATTTATATTTTTTTTTGTTTGTGCTTATATTTTGAGGAAATTACTGTTTGTATAATGGCTAATATGTCAGGTTTGTTGGGCCCTGGCTCAGCAGCTTCTAGCTCGGAGGCTGCAGCCTCGGCTGATGATTGGACAAAAGCTCTGGGGCAAATATTGGAAAAGGTTGTGCTGCCCCATGCTGAGTCAGACTCTTGTCGTAAGTTAAGATTATTTGCTGGGGAGGAGGAGTTTGAACCCTGGTTAGAGCATACCACTGAAATGCTGCAAGAGTGGGCCGTACCAGATGCAGAAAAGCGAAGATGCCTTATAGAGAGCCTTGGCGGCCCAGCATTAGATGTGATTCGCACCCTGAAGCTCATTGACCCTGGGGTCAGTGTGAAGGACTGCCTAGAGGCCCTTGAACACAACTTTGGGAGCGTAGAGGGCCCTGAAGACAGCTACTGTAAGTTCCTTAATTCCCGACAACAAAAGGGCGAGAAGGCTTCAGCCTACATACAGAGACTGGAGAGACTGCTTCAGAGAGCTGTCATGAGGGGAGCAGTGACTGCTGAGCAGATGGATCAGACCAGACTGGCTCAAATTGTAAGAGGAACTCAGTATCAGAACCCGATTCTACTTCATCTCCGGCTAAGAGAACGACGGGAACATCCCCCAAGTTACTCCCAGCTGATAAAAGAGGTCAGAGAGGAGGAAGAAAGGCAGGCTGCCAGTGAGTTTTGGGAAGCCCAAACATCGGAGCCAGCCAGCACAACACCACTGCAAATGGCCAGTGTACTGATGGTGAGCACCAGAGAGGAACTTGCCCAACAAATGCAGGTCCTGACGGAACGGATAGCTGAGCTGCAAAGTACCGTTGACCGAGTTAAGACTTCTAGGAATAAGAAGCCTCAAACTGTGGCGATTGAGAAGCCCGCACTTAGAGCCACCATCCCCCCCAGGCGAAGGGGGAAAGGTCAATTCTTCTGCTACCGATGTGGTCAGGATGGACACAGTGCTGCCAAGTGCCGTAATGAAGAAAACCCCTCCTTAGTGTATGGAAAGCTGAGGATCAGTTGGGAGAGATCTGGTAGCTGCCAGAGGGTCTGGGGACGGGGACCCCCCAGGTCTGCAGGATTTGAAGATTCCCCCAGAAAAGACTGTCCAGCTGGGATCCCTGCAGGACTGATAGGGCCTCGAGCAGAGGTCATGGTGAGGATCGAAGGGGTGGAGTGTAAAGCAGTGCTTGACACTGGATCTCAAGTGACTATTATATTTCAGTCATTCTACCAACAGATGCTTAGGCACCTGCCTATACAGCCACTGACTGGCCTTGGCCTATGTGGCCTCAGCATGGATGAATACCCCTATCAAGGGTATGTCATAGTGCACCTGGAATTCCCAGAGGAGGTTGCTGGGGTAAGAGAAGAGGTAGACACAGCTGCCTTAATATGCCCTGACCCTAAAGGGACTTCCGATGTGTCTGTGCTGATAGGGACCAACTCCAGTCTCTTCAAGGTACTCGCGGATTACTGCAGAAGGCGGGCTGGGGACCAGTACCTGAATACCCTGATGATCCATACGCTTTGTGCTGAAGCCTATAGGAAAATTGAGAGCGCTAAAAGGGACACATCTGAGCTACCGCTTGGGGCACTGAAGTACGCGGGCACAACCCCCTTAGTAGTGCCTGCAAGGACGGAGCAAGAAGTGCTTGTCATGAGTACCTGTCTGAAAGGCAGTAAAGGGACGTTAGCAATGATAGAGCAGCCGATGGGAGGAGAGCTCCCTGAAGGAGTGCTGGTCCCCAGTGGAGTCATAACCCTACCTGCTGAAGCCCAGGAAAGGGTGACTATACTGATTGCTAATGAAACGAGTCGTGATATTTTTGTGAAGCAAGGACAAAAGATAGCAGACCTCTTTGAGCCTGAGTCGATTGTAAAACCCCAGTATGAAACTCCAGTTTCGGCAATAGACCCAGCAAAGTTTGACTTTGGAGATTCACCAGTGTCCGAGGACTGGAAAGATCGCCTGAGGAAGAAACTTTGTGAAAGATCCAAGGTGTTCTCACTGCATGAGTGGGATGTGGGATGTGCAAAAGGAGTAGAGCACAATTTCAGACTACATGACTCTCGACCTTTCAGGGAGAGATCTAGGAAGATTGCTCTCTCTGAGATGGAAGATGTGCGACATCATCTTCAGGAGCTGGCTGCGAATGGCATCATTACAGAGTCCCGCAGCCCATACGCCTCACCCATTGTGGTAGTCCGCAAAAAGAATGGGAAAATCCGGATGTGTATTGACTACCGCACCCTAAACAGCCGTACTGTGGTCGACCAGTACACTATGCCTCGAGTGCAAGACGCCTTAGACTGTTTGCTGGGAAGCCAGTGGTTCTCTGTGTTGGATCTTCGAAGTGGATACTACCAGATCCCTCTGGGAGAAGAAGATAAGGAGAAGACAGCCTTCATCTGCCCATTAGGGTTTTATCAGTTCGAACGCATGCCCCAAGGGATTTCTGGAGCACCTGCCACCTTTCAACGTCTCATGGAGAAAGTTGTGGGAGACATGAATTTACTGCAAGTGTTAGTTTATTTGGATGACCTGATTGTGTTTGGAAGAACCTTAGAGGAGCATGAAGAAAGACTTCTTAAAGTGCTTGATAGGTTGGAGGATTATGGTCTGAAGCTTTCAATTGACAAATGCCAGTTCTGCAGAACCTCAGTGAAGTATGTGGGTCACATTGTGTCCCAAGAAGGTGTGAGTACCGATCCTGATAAAATAGAAGCACTCACTACATGGCCACGTCCAAGTAACTACAGAGAACTCAAGACCTTCCTTGGATTTAGTGGCTACTACCGCAGATTTGTGAAAAACTATGCTACGATTGTAAAGCCTCTGAATGATCTTACCAGGGGACATCAGTCCAGCAAGAACAAATCTAAGTCCAAGAATAAGGGGAGGTCCCCAAAGCCTCCTGTGCAGAGACACAATGGCCCCTTTGCACCATTTGGGCCACGGTGGGATGAGAGATGTGAAAGGGCTTTTCGAGAAATCATTACTTGCCTAACTCATGCTCCAGTCCTAGTTTTTGCTGACCCAAGCAAACCATTTATCCTGCATACTGATGCCAGTTTGGAGGGTCTGGGAGCAGTCCTGTACCAGGAAGTGGAAGGCAAATGTAAACCGGTAGCCTTTGCCAGCCGAGGATTGTCTGATAGTGAAACTCGCTATCCCACCCACAAGCTGGAGTTTTTGGCCTTGAAATGGGCCATCACTGAGAAATTTCGAGACTACTTGTATGGTGCTCAGTTCCAGGTGTGGACAGACAACAATCCACTGACTTATGTGTTAACAAGTGCTAAGCTGGATGCTACAGGGCAGAGATGGGTGGCTGCCTTGGCTAGCTATGAGTTCAGCATTCAGTACCGATCAGGGAGAAGCAATGTAGATGCAGATGCATTGTCCAGGCGTCCGCAGGCTCCAGAAGTTGCTGTGATACCTACAGATGGAGTGAGAGCTATTTGCAGTGTGAGTCGCCGAGAGCCAGAGGCCCGTGAAGACTTTCAGGGATGTGTTGCAGAAGCTTTGGGCCTGCCCCCTGAATGCATGCCTTCTGCTTCGGTGAACTATATTGCATTAGACCAATCTCCTTTGCCCATGCTCAATGCGGCTGACTGGCAAGAAGCCCAGCGGCAAGATATTGACATTCGTGATACACTACTTGCCAAAAGGGAGGGGCGAAGCCCAGCTGCGGTTGTCCCACCTAACCCGGAGGGTAAACTACTATTGAGAGAATGGACCAAACTAAAACTGATTCAGGGAGTGCTACACCGAATGACCACTGACCCTTTACAAAAACAACGAGCACAACTAGTACTGCCAAAAAAGTACAGAGCCCTGGCCATGAGGGCCCTGCATGATGACTTTGGGCATTTAGGGATGGAGAGGACCCTGGAACTTATTCGTAGTAGGTTCTATTGGCCCCGAATGGCTGAAGATGTTCGCAGGAAATGTGAGACTTGCGCTCGATGTGTTCAAAGGAAAACTCTGCCCACGAGGGCTGCATATCTCAAGAACATCACCAGCAACAAACCTTTGGAGTTGGTATGCATTGATTTCTTGTCTGTGGAGGTAGACAAGAGGAATGTTGGAAACATTCTAGTAGTGACTGACCATTTTACACGGTATGCACAAGCATATCCCACACGTGATCAGAGGGCCACCACCGTTGCTCGAGTATTGTGGGACAAATATTTCTCAGTCTATGGATTCCCGGCTCGGATACACTCTGATCAGGGGCGGGATTTTGAGAGTCACCTTCTGAAGGAGGTGCTGAAGATAGCAGGAATTAAAAAGTCTAGGACAACGCCTTATCACCCCCAAGGTGATCCTCAGCCCGAGAGGTTCAATCGAACCCTATTAGATATGTTGGGAACTTTGCGACCAGAGCAGAAGGCAACCTGGAGCCAGCATGTCGCATTTCTGGTGCATGCCTACAATGCCACAAAGAACGATGCTACGGGAGTCACCCCATATCTCTTGATGTTTGGGCGAGAACCAAGATTACCCATAGACTTGTGCTTTGGTGTATCAGAGGATGGAGATAGCTATGAAACTCATCAGCAGTATGTATCACGACTAAGAGAAAAGCTGCGGGATGCTTATCGCTTAGCTACCGCTGCGGCTCGGAAGAACGCAGACCGCAACAAACATCGATATGATGCTAGAGTGCGTTCGCAGGAGCTCCAGCCGGGGGACAGAGTCCTGCTGCGAAATTTGGGTATTGCTGGCAAACACAAGATAGCTGACAGATGGAAGGCAATACCTTACCTGGTGATGGAAAAGCTGGGAGATCTGCCAGTCTACAAGATCAAACCTGAAGACGGTCCAGGGCAAATAAAGACGGTGCATAGAAACCTTTTGCTCCCTGTGGGGGAATTGGTAAGCACCCCTTGTGAGATGGGCCACGGCAGGGCCGCCGGGCAGAACAGAGGTGCTAGACCAAAGCCGCCATCCAACACAGACAGTGGGCCCCCTGCAGCTAACTTACCCCTATTCTGCACATCTGAGAGTGAGTCTGAGGAGGAAGACACAACCCTGGTGTATCCTGGGATGGAGACAAGATTTCAGTCTCGATCAGCTGAACCAAACGAGAGTTTTCCCTCTTCCGCCCTAAACCCAATGGCGGAACTATTTAGGCCCATTTCTGATACCCCGGTGCTGCTGATGAGACCCCCCTGTGATGACACACACAGGTTATTGGACAATGGGGACAGACAGGTAGAGGATGTCCTGGGCACCTTGGACCCTCCAGCGTTAGAACTAGGAGTGCAGGGGCCTACGTCAGTAGCCGAGGGACCCTCCAGGGAAGCCTCTCCATCCGTCACTCAAGAGGATGTTCCCCTTACTTCGGCAACAGAGATTCTCAATAGACGAGACAGGGTGATAAGACCAGTGAAACGGTTAACTTATGATGCACCTGGGGTGACTAGTGAGGAGCCAATACATTTAGCACACAGGCTTGTGGAAGCTAAAGTGGGCTTCCTGAGGCCCTTTGGAGGAAACCAATGAGTTGGTATAAAGGGAGTGTGATTTGTCGGGACGACAAAGTCTCGGCTGGGGGGAGGATGTAAGCAGTGTCAGGATGAGCTCCACCCTGACATCTGGTGGTGAGGTGTGGCAAGTTGTGGAAAAGAACTTCAGGGGCCGATCTCATTTGCATAGGCACACCCACCACGCCTAGAATGAGACCATAGCTGCCCAAATGGTCACTTTGGCTGCTGTGGGATCCCCAGTGTCTCTGTTATTGGGGCAGGAAGAATAAATTGTTATTACCCTGATTATGGGAACTGTGCTTGGAACTGTACGTGGCCTTTTGTTATGATGGAGGGATTCACCATCAACTAAGTAGCACTCGCTAGGCAAGGGTCATGGGTTCCAAAACTGTGTGAATGGAGAGAGGCTGGGGACAAGTAGTAGTACTTGGTGGCATGGGCCCCTTGGTGAGGGCCTTACATGCTGATTGCACTTCCTCCTCTCTCCACTGTGGAATATCAGAGCTAATTTTGATTTCATTAGAAGTCTAGTTATAGGCTGCTGAGCTCACTTTGGGCTGACAGTGCACCAGCACTGGGGCTCCCCTACTATAAGCTGAATTCACCTAAGAGCTAAAATCACTGAGTGTTGTGTTAAGTAGTGGGGGAGCCTGAAGATATATTGTGGAGCAGTTTGCGGGACGGCTGGTGAAGCAGTTCGACGCGGAGCAGTGTGTGGATGGCAGGAGCTGCTTGTGGGCCGTGGAGCTGAGTTCGTGGGGCAGCTGAGCGAAGGAGTTCGTGGGGCGGCTGGCGGAGCGGAGCGCAGCTGAGCGAAGGAGTTTGTGGGGCGGCTGGCGGAGCGGAGCGCAGCTGAGCGAAGGAGTTCGTGGGGCGGCTGGCGGAGCGGAGCGCAGCTGAGCGAAGGAGTTTGTGGGGCGGCTGGCGGAGCGCCGCTATGGAGCTATGGGGCGGTCAGCTTCAGATCACGTAAGGTGCCTCTTACCCCCGTCCCATTTCCACCCAGGTTGGGAGGCAAAGCTCCGCCGATAAACTTTTGAACTCTGGGGCTGCCCTGACCAGGGACAGAGACTTTTGGGGCATTGGACTTTTGGGACTTTGGGTGATTTGGGGTTGCTGGACTCAAGAACCAAAGGGAAAAGGGCATGCCCCAATTTGCCTGGGGTGGGGTTGTTTTTGCTCATGGGTTGTGTTATGAATCCTGTTGGTGGTGTTTCCCCAACATAATGCCACATTGTTTCTCTCTGTTATTAAAAGACTTTTGCTACACTCAGACTATGTGCTTGCGAGAGGGGAAGTATTGCCTCTTGGAGGCGCCCAGCGGGGGTGGTATATATTTTCCCAGGTCACTGGGTGGGGGCTCGAGCCGGTTTGCATTGTGTTATTGGAATGGAACCCCTAGATATTGAACCCGGCCCTTGTTGCTGCCAACTCTGACGGGCAGAAGGGTTACATTTTTGGGGGCTCGTCCGGGATCGCCTGGGTCAGTACCCCTCGCAAGCACCTGTTGAGTGATCCACTACATTGGGAAACAATTTATATTTTTTTTTGTTTGTGCTTATATTTTGAGGAAATTACTGTTTGTATAATGGCTAATATGTCAGGTTTGTTGGGCCCTGGCTCAGCAGCTTCTAGCTCGGAGGCTGCAGCCTCGGCTGATGATTGGACAAAAGCTCTGGGGCAAATATTGGAAAAGGTTGTGCTGCCCCATGCTGAGTCAGACTCTTGTCGTAAGTTAAGATTATTTGCTGGGGAGGAGGAGTTTGAACCCTGGTTAGAGCATACCACTGAAATGCTGCAAGAGTGGGCCGTACCAGATGCAGAAAAGCGAAGATGCCTTATAGAGAGCCTTGGCGGCCCAGCATTAGATGTGATTCGCACCCTGAAGCTCATTGACCCTGGGGTCAGTGTGAAGGACTGCCTAGAGGCCCTTGAACACAACTTTGGGAGCGTAGAGGGCCCTGAAGACAGCTACTGTAAGTTCCTTAATTCCCGACAACAAAAGGGCGAGAAGGCTTCAGCCTACATACAGAGACTGGAGAGACTGCTTCAGAGAGCTGTCATGAGGGGAGCAGTGACTGCTGAGCAGATGGATCAGACCAGACTGGCTCAAATTGTAAGAGGAACTCAGTATCAGAACCCGATTCTACTTCATCTCCGGCTAAGAGAACGACGGGAACATCCCCCAAGTTACTCCCAGCTGATAAAAGAGGTCAGAGAGGAGGAAGAAAGGCAGGCTGCCAGTGAGTTTTGGGAAGCCCAAACATCGGAGCCAGCCAGCACAACACCACTGCAAATGGCCAGTGTACTGATGGTGAGCACCAGAGAGGAACTTGCCCAACAAATGCAGGTCCTGACGGAACGGATAGCTGAGCTGCAAAGTACCGTTGACCGAGTTAAGACTTCTAGGAATAAGAAGCCTCAAACTGTGGCGATTGAGAAGCCCGCACTTAGAGCCACCATCCCCCCCAGGCGAAGGGGGAAAGGTCAATTCTTCTGCTACCGATGTGGTCAGGATGGACACAGTGCTGCCAAGTGCCGTAATGAAGAAAACCCCTCCTTAGTGTATGGAAAGCTGAGGATCAGTTGGGAGAGATCTGGTAGCTGCCAGAGGGTCTGGGGACGGGGACCCCCCAGGTCTGCAGGATTTGAAGATTCCCCCAGAAAAGACTGTCCAGCTGGGATCCCTGCAGGACTGATAGGGCCTCGAGCAGAGGTCATGGTGAGGATCGAAGGGGTGGAGTGTAAAGCAGTGCTTGACACTGGATCTCAAGTGACTATTATATTTCAGTCATTCTACCAACAGATGCTTAGGCACCTGCCTATACAGCCACTGACTGGCCTTGGCCTATGTGGCCTCAGCATGGATGAATACCCCTATCAAGGGTATGTCATAGTGCACCTGGAATTCCCAGAGGAGGTTGCTGGGGTAAGAGAAGAGGTAGACACAGCTGCCTTAATATGCCCTGACCCTAAAGGGACTTCCGATGTGTCTGTGCTGATAGGGACCAACTCCAGTCTCTTCAAGGTACTCGCGGATTACTGCAGAAGGCGGGCTGGGGACCAGTACCTGAATACCCTGATGATCCATACGCTTTGTGCTGAAGCCTATAGGAAAATTGAGAGCGCTAAAAGGGACACATCTGAGCTACCGCTTGGGGCACTGAAGTACGCGGGCACAACCCCCTTAGTAGTGCCTGCAAGGACGGAGCAAGAAGTGCTTGTCATGAGTACCTGTCTGAAAGGCAGTAAAGGGACGTTAGCAATGATAGAGCAGCCGATGGGAGGAGAGCTCCCTGAAGGAGTGCTGGTCCCCAGTGGAGTCATAACCCTACCTGCTGAAGCCCAGGAAAGGGTGACTATACTGATTGCTAATGAAACGAGTCGTGATATTTTTGTGAAGCAAGGACAAAAGATAGCAGACCTCTTTGAGCCTGAGTCGATTGTAAAACCCCAGTATGAAACTCCAGTTTCGGCAATAGACCCAGCAAAGTTTGACTTTGGAGATTCACCAGTGTCCGAGGACTGGAAAGATCGCCTGAGGAAGAAACTTTGTGAAAGATCCAAGGTGTTCTCACTGCATGAGTGGGATGTGGGATGTGCAAAAGGAGTAGAGCACAATTTCAGACTACATGACTCTCGACCTTTCAGGGAGAGATCTAGGAAGATTGCTCTCTCTGAGATGGAAGATGTGCGACATCATCTTCAGGAGCTGGCTGCGAATGGCATCATTACAGAGTCCCGCAGCCCATACGCCTCACCCATTGTGGTAGTCCGCAAAAAGAATGGGAAAATCCGGATGTGTATTGACTACCGCACCCTAAACAGCCGTACTGTGGTCGACCAGTACACTATGCCTCGAGTGCAAGACGCCTTAGACTGTTTGCTGGGAAGCCAGTGGTTCTCTGTGTTGGATCTTCGAAGTGGATACTACCAGATCCCTCTGGGAGAAGAAGATAAGGAGAAGACAGCCTTCATCTGCCCATTAGGGTTTTATCAGTTCGAACGCATGCCCCAAGGGATTTCTGGAGCACCTGCCACCTTTCAACGTCTCATGGAGAAAGTTGTGGGAGACATGAATTTACTGCAAGTGTTAGTTTATTTGGATGACCTGATTGTGTTTGGAAGAACCTTAGAGGAGCATGAAGAAAGACTTCTTAAAGTGCTTGATAGGTTGGAGGATTATGGTCTGAAGCTTTCAATTGACAAATGCCAGTTCTGCAGAACCTCAGTGAAGTATGTGGGTCACATTGTGTCCCAAGAAGGTGTGAGTACCGATCCTGATAAAATAGAAGCACTCACTACATGGCCACGTCCAAGTAACTACAGAGAACTCAAGACCTTCCTTGGATTTAGTGGCTACTACCGCAGATTTGTGAAAAACTATGCTACGATTGTAAAGCCTCTGAATGATCTTACCAGGGGACATCAGTCCAGCAAGAACAAATCTAAGTCCAAGAATAAGGGGAGGTCCCCAAAGCCTCCTGTGCAGAGACACAATGGCCCCTTTGCACCATTTGGGCCACGGTGGGATGAGAGATGTGAAAGGGCTTTTCGAGAAATCATTACTTGCCTAACTCATGCTCCAGTCCTAGTTTTTGCTGACCCAAGCAAACCATTTATCCTGCATACTGATGCCAGTTTGGAGGGTCTGGGAGCAGTCCTGTACCAGGAAGTGGAAGGCAAATGTAAACCGGTAGCCTTTGCCAGCCGAGGATTGTCTGATAGTGAAACTCGCTATCCCACCCACAAGCTGGAGTTTTTGGCCTTGAAATGGGCCATCACTGAGAAATTTCGAGACTACTTGTATGGTGCTCAGTTCCAGGTGTGGACAGACAACAATCCACTGACTTATGTGTTAACAAGTGCTAAGCTGGATGCTACAGGGCAGAGATGGGTGGCTGCCTTGGCTAGCTATGAGTTCAGCATTCAGTACCGATCAGGGAGAAGCAATGTAGATGCAGATGCATTGTCCAGGCGTCCGCAGGCTCCAGAAGTTGCTGTGATACCTACAGATGGAGTGAGAGCTATTTGCAGTGTGAGTCGCCGAGAGCCAGAGGCCCGTGAAGACTTTCAGGGATGTGTTGCAGAAGCTTTGGGCCTGCCCCCTGAATGCATGCCTTCTGCTTCGGTGAACTATATTGCATTAGACCAATCTCCTTTGCCCATGCTCAATGCGGCTGACTGGCAAGAAGCCCAGCGGCAAGATATTGACATTCGTGATACACTACTTGCCAAAAGGGAGGGGCGAAGCCCAGCTGCGGTTGTCCCACCTAACCCGGAGGGTAAACTACTATTGAGAGAATGGACCAAACTAAAACTGATTCAGGGAGTGCTACACCGAATGACCACTGACCCTTTACAAAAACAACGAGCACAACTAGTACTGCCAAAAAAGTACAGAGCCCTGGCCATGAGGGCCCTGCATGATGACTTTGGGCATTTAGGGATGGAGAGGACCCTGGAACTTATTCGTAGTAGGTTCTATTGGCCCCGAATGGCTGAAGATGTTCGCAGGAAATGTGAGACTTGCGCTCGATGTGTTCAAAGGAAAACTCTGCCCACGAGGGCTGCATATCTCAAGAACATCACCAGCAACAAACCTTTGGAGTTGGTATGCATTGATTTCTTGTCTGTGGAGGTAGACAAGAGGAATGTTGGAAACATTCTAGTAGTGACTGACCATTTTACACGGTATGCACAAGCATATCCCACACGTGATCAGAGGGCCACCACCGTTGCTCGAGTATTGTGGGACAAATATTTCTCAGTCTATGGATTCCCGGCTCGGATACACTCTGATCAGGGGCGGGATTTTGAGAGTCACCTTCTGAAGGAGGTGCTGAAGATAGCAGGAATTAAAAAGTCTAGGACAACGCCTTATCACCCCCAAGGTGATCCTCAGCCCGAGAGGTTCAATCGAACCCTATTAGATATGTTGGGAACTTTGCGACCAGAGCAGAAGGCAACCTGGAGCCAGCATGTCGCATTTCTGGTGCATGCCTACAATGCCACAAAGAACGATGCTACGGGAGTCACCCCATATCTCTTGATGTTTGGGCGAGAACCAAGATTACCCATAGACTTGTGCTTTGGTGTATCAGAGGATGGAGATAGCTATGAAACTCATCAGCAGTATGTATCACGACTAAGAGAAAAGCTGCGGGATGCTTATCGCTTAGCTACCGCTGCGGCTCGGAAGAACGCAGACCGCAACAAACATCGATATGATGCTAGAGTGCGTTCGCAGGAGCTCCAGCCGGGGGACAGAGTCCTGCTGCGAAATTTGGGTATTGCTGGCAAACACAAGATAGCTGACAGATGGAAGGCAATACCTTACCTGGTGATGGAAAAGCTGGGAGATCTGCCAGTCTACAAGATCAAACCTGAAGACGGTCCAGGGCAAATAAAGACGGTGCATAGAAACCTTTTGCTCCCTGTGGGGGAATTGGTAAGCACCCCTTGTGAGATGGGCCACGGCAGGGCCGCCGGGCAGAACAGAGGTGCTAGACCAAAGCCGCCATCCAACACAGACAGTGGGCCCCCTGCAGCTAACTTACCCCTATTCTGCACATCTGAGAGTGAGTCTGAGGAGGAAGACACAACCCTGGTGTATCCTGGGATGGAGACAAGATTTCAGTCTCGATCAGCTGAACCAAACGAGAGTTTTCCCTCTTCCGCCCTAAACCCAATGGCGGAACTATTTAGGCCCATTTCTGATACCCCGGTGCTGCTGATGAGACCCCCCTGTGATGACACACACAGGTTATTGGACAATGGGGACAGACAGGTAGAGGATGTCCTGGGCACCTTGGACCCTCCAGCGTTAGAACTAGGAGTGCAGGGGCCTACGTCAGTAGCCGAGGGACCCTCCAGGGAAGCCTCTCCATCCGTCACTCAAGAGGATGTTCCCCTTACTTCGGCAACAGAGATTCTCAATAGACGAGACAGGGTGATAAGACCAGTGAAACGGTTAACTTATGATGCACCTGGGGTGACTAGTGAGGAGCCAATACATTTAGCACACAGGCTTGTGGAAGCTAAAGTGGGCTTCCTGAGGCCCTTTGGAGGAAACCAATGAGTTGGTATAAAGGGAGTGTGATTTGTCGGGACGACAAAGTCTCGGCTGGGGGGAGGATGTAAGCAGTGTCAGGATGAGCTCCACCCTGACATCTGGTGGTGAGGTGTGGCAAGTTGTGGAAAAGAACTTCAGGGGCCGATCTCATTTGCATAGGCACACCCACCACGCCTAGAATGAGACCATAGCTGCCCAAATGGTCACTTTGGCTGCTGTGGGATCCCCAGTGTCTCTGTTATTGGGGCAGGAAGAATAAATTGTTATTACCCTGATTATGGGAACTGTGCTTGGAACTGTACGTGGCCTTTTGTTATGATGGAGGGATTCACCATCAACTAAGTAGCACTCGCTAGGCAAGGGTCATGGGTTCCAAAACTGTGTGAATGGAGAGAGGCTGGGGACAAGTAGTAGTACTTGGTGGCATGGGCCCCTTGGTGAGGGCCTTACATGCTGATTGCACTTCCTCCTCTCTCCACTGTGGAATATCAGAGCTAATTTTGATTTCATTAGAAGTCTAGTTATAGGCTGCTGAGCTCACTTTGGGCTGACAGTGCACCAGCACTGGGGCTCCCCTACTATAAGCTGAATTCACCTAAGAGCTAAAATCACTGAGTGTTGTGTTAAGTAGTGGGGGAGCCTGAAGATATATTGTGGAGCAGTTTGCGGGACGGCTGGTGAAGCAGTTCGACGCGGAGCAGTGTGTGGATGGCAGGAGCTGCTTGTGGGCCGTGGAGCTGAGTTCGTGGGGCAGCTGAGCGAAGGAGTTCGTGGGGCGGCTGGCGGAGCGGAGCGCAGCTGAGCGAAGGAGTTTGTGGGGCGGCTGGCGGAGCGGAGCGCAGCTGAGCGAAGGAGTTCGTGGGGCGGCTGGCGGAGCGGAGCGCAGCTGAGCGAAGGAGTTTGTGGGGCGGCTGGCGGAGCGCCGCTATGGAGCTATGGGGCGGTCAGCTTCAGATCACGTAAGGTGCCTCTTACCCCCGTCCCATTTCCACCCAGGTTGGGAGGCAAAGCTCCGCCGATAAACTTTTGAACTCTGGGGCTGCCCTGACCAGGGACAGAGACTTTTGGGGCATTGGACTTTTGGGACTTTGGGTGATTTGGGGTTGCTGGACTCAAGAACCAAAGGGAAAAGGGCATGCCCCAATTTGCCTGGGGTGGGGTTGTTTTTGCTCATGGGTTGTGTTATGAATCCTGTTGGTGGTGTTTCCCCAACATAATGCCACATTGTTTCTCTCTGTTATTAAAAGACTTTTGCTACACTCAGACTATGTGCTTGCGAGAGGGGAAGTATTGCCTCTTGGAGGCGCCCAGCGGGGGTGGTATATATTTTCCCAGGTCACTGGGTGGGGGCTCGAGCCGGTTTGCATTGTGTTATTGGAATGGAACCCCTAGATATTGAACCCGGCCCTTGTTGCTGCCAACTCTGACGGGCAGAAGGGTTACATGTATACAAATAGAGAATTATAATCCTCGCACCATGGGAAGTCTTGAGTAGCTAGAACATAAGAATGGCCCTACTGGGTCAGACCAAAGGTCCATCCATCCCAGTATCCTGTCTTCCGACAGTGGCCAGTGTCAGGTGCCCCAGAGGGAATGAACAGAACGGGTAATGATCAAGTGATCCATCCTCTGTCGTTCACTCCCAGCTTCTGGCAAATAGAGGCTAGGGACACCATTCCCACCCATCCTGGCTAATAGCCATTGATGAACCTATCCTCCATGAATTTATCTAGTTCTTTTTTGAACCTTGATATGGTCTTGGCCTTCACAACATCCTCTGGCAAGGAGTTCCACAGGTTGACTGTGCGTTGTGTGAAGAAATACTTCCTTTAATTTGTTTTAAACCTGCTGCCTATTAATTGCGTTTGGTGACTCCTAGTTCTTGTGTTATAAGAAGGAGTAAAACAACACTTCCTTATCTACTTTCTCCACATCAGTCATGATTTTATAGACCTCAATCGTATCTCCCCTTAGCAGTCTCTTTTCCAAGCTGAAAAGTCCCAGTCTTATTAATCTCTCCTCATACGGAAGCCATTCCATACCCCTAATCATTTTAGTTGCCCTTTCCTGAACCTTTTCCAATTCCAATAAATATATATATATTTTTGAGATCAGGTGACCACATCTGCACACAGTATTCAAGATATGGGCGTACTATGCATTTATATAGAGGCAACGTGATATTTTCTGTCCTATTATCTATCCCTTTCTTAATTATTCCCAGCAATCTGTTCGCTTTTTTGGCTGCCGCTGCACATTAAGTGGATGTTTTCAGAGAACTATCCACAATGACTCCAAGATCTCTTTTTTGAGTTGTAACAGCTAATTTAGACCCCATCGTTTTCTATGTATTGTTCTGAGTTTACTCTAGCAAGTTCTTCATTTTTGTGATCTGGAGCACATTTCAAGAAATGAAGCTTGTTTACAGTTGTTAAAGAAAAAAAAATCTATTTTTTCCTCCCCCACAGTGGTGCTGCTTTGAAGAGGTGTTTGGAATTTGAGACTTCACTTCATACCACATTTGAAAATTTGTGACAGGGTCTTAAAAACAAAAACAAACAAACAAACAAACAAAACCCCACCTCTGAGAGGAGAGAGAGGAACAGAAAAAGAAGATGGTCACAGTTAAGCCAAGACTATGAGAGACTTTAATAATACAGGTTTCAGAGTAGCAGCCGTGTTAGTCTGTATTCGCAAAAAGAAAAGGAGGACTTGTGGCACCTTAGAGACTAACCAATTTATTAGAGCATAAGCTTTCGTGAGCTAAGTGAGCTGTAGCTCACGAAAGCTTATGCTCTAATAAATTGGTTAGTCTCTAAGGTGCCACAAGTCCTCCTTTTCTTTTTAATAATACAGTGTCCTAAGCTATTTCTGCTTCTCTCACACCAAAACAATTTGCATGCTTTATTATTGATTACTGCTAAAACGAATAGGTAGAAAAATGTGCACTCAAGAAGGCAGATGGAACTGGCAGAGGATGTCACAGGTTTGTATGCACACTTTTTATTTTCTCCCTGGAGTAGGATTGGAGAGAAGAATGGTATTAGACAATTGTAAAGGGTGGACCTTGATGCTAGGCTAGGATCTTAGAGACGTTCATGAGAGATGAGATCACAAAACGTCTGGAAAAATGTGAATTGGCAGAAATGTGCCAGTATAGCTTCTTAAAGGGTGAAACCTTGTTCCCGATCTGTCTGTGAAACTTATTTTTGAGGTGCTAATGCAAAGAACAGATGGGAAAAAGCTATGGACGCAGTCTGCTTGGATTTCCAAAAGATGTTTGACATGGTCCAGAGCAGAAGACTGAATACATAAACTAAGCCCAGATTGGCCTTGAGGAAAAAAACCAAACTATTAAATAAATGAAATGAGCAATATTTACTGGGTCATGGAGAAGCATGTTAATGAGCAGATTGCATACAACAGTAATCAGCATGGAGGCCGATCCCTTAAACTGTAAAACAGAGCAAAGGGTTTGGGATCATGGGAATCCTGGTGTTTTCCTGATACTGGCATACAACCTTTCCCAACAGCATCAGGCTGTGAAAGTCATGAAGTTGCTGGTGATTTCTTCCCCAGACCCTGCTACATTTTATCACACACCTGAGCAGTAGAAGAAATGCACAGCATGGTTACTCAGTGAAACCGTGGCTCGGGGACAATGCTTCTCCATCTTTTTCATTCTGCAGATCACTTCATAAGAGAGAGAAAGGCCCCCAGAGGAACTGCCTGGCCTCCCATCATCCCAGTCCTCACTGCTCAATTCCATGGTGATCCATGGACTCCTGTTTGTTATATATCACAGGAAAAATATCCTCAGCTACAAGCCCCAGTCACCAGTTTACAGTAGTGTTATTGACCTGTCAGTCCTAATGGTCACAGAGTCATATACCAAGATGCCATGCAAAATATGCAAGCGCTCTTAAAGGGAAGCACTGGCCCAATAAGCATTGGATGAAAGTCCTATGAGACTAATGTATTAAAAGCTCCTCAGTCACTTCCTATGGGAAAGGAAACTTCTTCTTTGTGCTCTGGCTAGAGTAGGGCAGGCTGAGGCAGGGCCCATGATCTGATGCTTGGAGGCGTATCAACACCAAAAATGAAGGAAAAATCTGAGTCAAGCATTATACTGCATTTCTGATGAACACGCAGGTAGAAGGAAAGACAGTTCGGACAGCCACACTGGAGCAGGCCTCTAGGACCTCCATCTTCCCTAGTGAGAACATGTGATCTGCTGAGCGTGCAAGCTGGTGTAAGTAAGTAGGGCCTCGGTTCAGGTTTGTGCACATGCATTATTTGGAGAGTGCAGAGAGACCAGCCAGATTTCCCAGACTGCTGGTTTCTCTGTAGAAAACTGGGGACTGGCTGATAGAGACAAACTAGGAGAGTTCCCTTTTGGCCAGATGGCAGGATTTCCTGTCCTTCTTTGCTTTAATGACCCTGCTGCTTTGCCAGCCATTTTGTACATGCAGGCAGCTAGTCTCATCCTTCAATCTTGCCTCAAAGCACAGTAAATAATGAGATGCAAGCCAAGCAGGTTTTGAGAGATATGAAGCCCCGGTGATTTAGCCAGTAGATTGTAAATGCAGTTCCATGTTAGCAAATATAAAATAATAAGTCTGGGAGAAGGAGGCCAAAGTAGTGAATGTCTACTTAAAGAAAGACTCAACAAGCATTCTGATCAGGAATAGGCACTTAGGTTTATTTTGCAAACAATAATTGCAGGGATTAGCTCAATTCACAGCAGTAACAGGGCAAACAAACATATTAGGGCATAGGGGAAAGACAAAATACTAAACACATGAGGCTGTGCAATTGCTACATAAGGCACTTGTTAAAATGGGAATACTGTGTCCTGTCTTGCTTAGTGCTAGAAGCAGATTATTGCCTCAGCGGGAGTTCAGCACAGGGCAACAAAGGTGATACCCAGTCTAATAATATAAGTTGTGAAGAAAAGTTAAGGCAGTTTGTTTTATTTAACTTAAGAGGAGTCCTCAAGGTGATCTGTTCACAGTTTTTAATGGAATGAATAAATATGATCAAGATACATGGTCTGAGTTGGCATGGGGTTCAGAAAGGGAAAAAACAAAACAATCCCCCCCCAACTCCTCCGCCCAAAACTCAGCCAACCAACAAACGCAAAATATACAAAGCTGGGAGTAAACAGGTAACTCAGCAGTGCTATTTTACAGCGTAATAGCATAAGAAATGAAAAAGAAAATTGAAGCAAAGTGTGTAAATACATTCAAGAAGCACTTGAACTTCTTTCTAGAGGCGAAGGTGTGGTTAACACATCTCAAAGCAAGGCTAGATGATTTTAACCCACTCCTGACATTTCTGAGGGGCTTTTGCAATAAGTGCTCTGGAAAATCTTCAGCACTCATTGACTTTGGTGTAAATCTGGATTTACTCCATTCAGGGGTAACCAACATGGGAATCTGACCTTCAGTTTTAAAGTTGTATAAATGCGATAATGAGCCGTAAGCCAATAAAACAACAGTTTCTCTTCAAATGTATATCAGTTACCACGTGGGACCAGATTCAGATGCTCTTACCGAAACTGAGTAGTATCTTAGTCTTGGAGTAGTAATGCACCACTTAGGCACTCCAGGAGGTGTAAAGCACTACTCAAGGTGAGTAAAAGTATCAAAATCCGACCCACTGGCTTTAGCCAGCATGCTACTTTTTTGTGCATTTTCTTACTGACAAGACCTCTCTTTTCACCTTGTTTTCATCGTCTTCCCAGTTTATTAGCTTTTTCTTTTGCTCTGTGTCTGCCTTTCACTTCCTGTGTGGGTGGTGGGGATTTATGGGCACACCTAATGAAATGTGACAGCATTATAGTTTTCTGGTATGCATTTACATCACGCTTAACTCCATAAACTGGCCATCTGTAATGTTTGCTCTGCATGAGTACAAAGTTAGTATTTCCTCCATCTTTCTTGTATTGTGACTATTATCAACTAAATCAATGTAAATTATACCATTTTAATACATAAGGGAAGATACATCAAAGATGGCACCTATTACATAAAATAAATTGGGACATGCCATACATTTGATGTACACTGAAGGGCAGAATATAATTTCAGTTGTGCAATATTGAGTCTTGCACAACTTGTTAGGAATTGTAACAATGGCATTTTTCTATTACGAGGTGGAACTGGTAGAATTGTCAATAATATTGCAGAAAAGCCAGACATGTTCAAAAATAGTTGTTTGCTATATTAGGGAAAAAGCTAGATGAGGTAGTCATATGATGATGATGATTCATTGATGATGAAATACTTTGCATTTCAACAGTAAATGAGGATGTGGACCAAGCTACACCACTGATGCACCTCAAGAGTGGGAATGTGCCCAGTCCATCTTGAAGAACTCCAATTACAGGTGAATAACCTTCATTTCCCTGTGCATTTCTTATGACATTGCAAATTATCATTTCAAGCTAGTGACCAAGCTAGGAAGTTCTACTTACTAACAATGCTTTTTTGTTTGAGAAAACAGGTTGTTTTGGAGAGCAACTAGGTTGTTTAATTTCTCTCCGAAATAGTTTTCATCTGTGGATAATGCCAGAAATACTTGTGGTGCCATTATACTTAGCAAAAAACAAGTTTATATTTACAATTAGAAATATAATAAATAGTTCATAGTTGAAATTATCAAATTAGTAACAAATATTAGCTAAATGTAGCAAATTTAGCTAAAAAGTTTTACTATAATGCCAAAGAAGGTGAGAGCTAAAAGTAAGGATTGTAAAGTGGTTTATTGAAACAAGACAGAAAAGGTACAGTAACTCCTAGCTTAACGTTATAGTTATGTTCCTGAAAAATGTGACCTTAAGCGAAACAATGTTAAGCAAATCCAATTTCCCCATAAGAATTAATGTAAAGTGTGTGTGTGTGGGGGTTAGGTTCCAGGGAATTTTTTTCACCAGACAAAAAACTATATATTTTTGTCTACACACACACACACACACACAGTATAAGTTTTAAACCAACACACACACACAGAGTATAAGTTTTAAACCAACAATTTAATACTGCACACAGCAATGATGACTGTGAAGCTTGGTTGAGGTACTGAAGTCAGAGGGTGGGATATTTCCCAGGGAATGCCTTACTGCTAAATGATGAATTAGCAATTGGCTGAGCCCTCAAGGGGTTAACTCTTGAGGTTATTAATGTAGCATCACACTCTACAAGGCAGCAAGAATGGAGGGAGGGGAAACAGCATGGCAGACAGAGGCACACACCCTGTGTGTGTGTGTGTGAGAGAGAGACAGAGAGAGAGATGCACATTGCCCCTTTAAGTACGCTGACACCATTCTAAGTCTGTTGCCTTTAAAAAGATCAGGAAGTTGAGACAACAGCTGTGGCCAGCAAGCTCTCTCCATCCTGAGCCCTGTCCTGTCCCCACCCTGCTCTATATGGAGAAGGGGTAAGCGGGGGGCAGGAATAGGGGGGAGGGAGACACCCTGACATTAGCCTGCCTCTTCCCTGCTCTCCTGCACAAGAAGCAGGAGGCTCTGGGGAGCAGCTCCAAGGCAAAGGGCAGGAGCAGCACAGGGCAGTGGGGGGAGGGACAGCTGAACTGCTGGCAATTGATAGCCTGCTGGGCGGCTGCCACACAGGGAACTTAGGGGAGCGGGGAGCTGATGGGGGGCTGCCGGTCCACCCTGGTTCCAAGCCCCCACCAGCTCGCTGCAACGGGTTGCTCTTCCTGCAAGCCGTGGACAAAGCAGGCGATTGCCAAACTACCTTATAAGAGAGCATTGCGCAACTTTAAATGAGCATGTTCCCTAATTGATCAGCAACGTAACAACGTTAACGGGACGACTTTAAGTGAGGAGTTACTGTATGTCTAGGCAACATTCATAAAAGATTGAAGAAATAACAATGAGTTGAAAAAGCGTAACTTTGAAAGATTACATTGAAAATCAATTTGAACATCAAACTATGGTTAAGCTTGTAATCTTAGAAGCAGTCATAGGACTTTATATCCAATTGGTGCATCATACTGTGCTTATCAGAATTTGGAAAACATTGCATCTGAACTTTTGGTTCCCAGTCTTACAGTTCATGTTTTTCAGATTTCATATGGAATAATTCCAGACAAGACATTACTTGCACACCTGTAATTCTAGTTGATTTCATTGGCAAAGAAAGCAGAATATCAGGCACAATCTGTGGGCATCCGGGAGCACATTCCATAATAGGTTTCACTTTATGTTAAGTTCCATTGTTGCTGAGTTCGTATTACTTTTTAGTAGAAAAGAGTGTCCAGAATAACTTTAAAAGTATAATGAACATTTATGTGCAATTCAACTAGCCTTTCAACTTTCAACTTCAGTGATGGCAGAAGTACATTTTTTATTTTATTTTTCTACTTCTCATTTGATGTGTAATCTTATGCACTGTGCTCCTTTTTGATGTCACCCTTTGTTTTCTTTTAGCGTTTCCTAAGAAATAGGTTTGATTAGATATTCTCAAAAACATATTCAGAGTTCTGTTTTGGAACTGAAACTTACTTTGTTTAATAATGATCACTAATGTCTTAGCTGAAAGTCACAATGCTCGGCCAAACCACACTGAGAAAACACAGGGCTAAATTCTATCCTCAGTTATGCTGGTGCGGTCCCACTGCAAGTCAAATTAAAATATGTTTAAAGATATCTGGAAAAAAAATCAAGTAGCCAAAACAGCACAGATGGCTTCAATATCTTTAGTATGAAGCTTATGATTCAAGTTAATCCAGAAAAAATATTTTTTTAGATTTTTGAAAAGTACTCCAGAGAGAGAGAGTACTACATTTTTAAAATCCAACTGGTCATAAAATCCCTTTGATATTCAAGCTGTCCTCAAAATAAACTAACCTGAAGTTTGTTGTCACCATTCTGCACTGATAATAAAATACAAAATAAGTTTGCTTTGTGACTAAAACAAGTTCTCCCACCATGCTGCTTGTTCCTCCTTGTCCTTGTCATCATAGGAAAGACATTTCAAGGACTGCTGTGTTTATTCTAAATTGTATCCCAATCAGTTTTGTTACGGTCATTTGGCAGAGAGAGGACAGTTTTGTAACAGCAATGTCTAAAAGTTGTATGTTTCAGGAGTCCTGCCAATGTCAAGTTTGCCATTCCTCTGGAAAGAAGAGCGTTAGAGCTTCCCCACATCCATGTGACAATGCACTTATAGAACCTCTAATGAAATTGTTAATTTTAGTCCCTTCTCCTCATTAGGTGCTTCTTAGTTTCTGAACCGTGCCCACGTGGTTCCCTCTCCGATCTGCAAAACTCTTTTATATTTACAGGGTTTTTTTTAAAGATAAAATTCTACTTTTTAGAAAGCTGCATGAAAGAACTACAGAGCTTACCAAAGTCCATTAAAATCCAAGTTATACAACCCATGTCATCTACAATCTGTCATCTACAAGTTATTAGCAAAATGTTGTCTGTCTAACATCAACAACATTAATACACATCAGCCACAAGGGACCACAAATGTTAACCCTTAATTTTGGATATATTTTCAATGAACTGCAAAACAGTGACTTACATGATTTTATTCTGTATTAAACAAAACATTACAGGTCAGATAAGAGGTGCCAAGATGAGAGGAAAAATTAAAATGCATAAAACTATTTTATAATTGTCCCATTTGTCAGCATAATAAAAATGTGAATGATGTTCTTTAGACATTTTTAAAATAAAAAAAATCAGAATTAACTATGCATTATTCATTATGTATGCAGGCAATCGTTAAAAATATTGTATTTGATTCTGATCTCAATTACACAAATGTAAATAAGGAGACACGTGAGTTGGAAAATGAAAAACCTGGTGTGAGATCAGAATCAGAACTATTATTGGTAGCTGGAATTTTTGGTGGATAAAATTGAAGCATGGACGCATGTTGAACACTCTAGCTTTTCTGCATACAGAAGGAAAGCTGCTGGAATTTGGCAAATAGTGCAAAAAAATAATCTTTGCCGTTTTCATGGTTCCTGAGTCTTATTAGAGAAGCAAGTTTATGTCAGGACTAAAATCATGCAGCTGCACATTTCTTTCCAACTGCTGGCACTGAATTCAGTGAAACTAGTTTAAAATAAATGCACAGAATGAGAAGTTAATTTTAGAAAAAGTAGTGTTTGGTGCACTTGTCCAACTCATTTACATATTATAACTAGTATTAAAATATTGAAATGTCATAAATAGTAAGAAGCAGACGTAATCATTTCAAGAATGGTAAACCTGCTTACTCACTTGTGAATCTTTGTCATATAACTTCTTTCCTTAGATTGCAAGCTTTTTGAGGCAGGACCTTCAAACATCTGTACAGCAGCTAATACAGTGGGGCCCCAATCCTGACTGAGGTCTATGGATATTACTGTAATATAAATAAATAATATTATAATTATGAATACCTGAACTTGACTGATGGGAAGAGTAAGCAGAGTGTGAACTTTAAGCTAGATCTAGCAGCAGCTGTATAGGTTGGGACAGTTTTGGAAGTACATTCAGGTTCAGGTTGAGCAGTACAAGGGCTAGATGAAAGATACAATGGGGGTGGAAACAATCAGAGTAAACTGAATGGGTATGGGGAATTCTTGAAGAGAGGCACTTGATCTCAAAGTGGAAAGCAACAGCTATTGTGCCAATGTTCCTGGACACCTTGAAACTTCAGGAGTCAGTCGTGAAATGGCTGAACAGTTTCATGCAGGTCCTGGACCTAGCTGAAGGATGACATGCTGCAATAAAGATCCTGATCTACAAAACTGTTCAAAAACCCTTCTTCAGACAACCTCAAAAAACAATAAAAGTTGACATAAATATGGTTCTCCATCAGCTGACTATGGTGAGTAAGGATGCAAAGTTATGACGAAGAAACCTCTTTTTTCTCTTTTTTTGTCAATTTCCAAAATAATTACATAACTTGAGAGCTCCCCCGCCTCCACTATATACCATTTTTTGGGCTGTCTACAATTTGCTATTTTTGAGTTTGAGTCTGAACCCCCGCCTGCCCTCTCTGAAAAACATGAAATTCAGGATGTGAACTTTTTGGGGGGAAATTTTTAACTGATTAATGCACAAAAACTAATTGAACAATTTTATTGGAACTCATCAGACAATTCAAGCATAATCTAGACATTATGTGCTGAAAATTTTGGCCAGACACGCTGATTTTTTTTCATATAAAACAAAGAGGTTGAAGTCCCACTTTAAATGCAAACCAGAATGTAACCTTAATTATGATGTTGTAATGGACACCACCATAATCCACGACATAACTGACTCCTTTACTACTAGCTATCTTAGGTTGAATATTTGCATATTTTAATATTTTTGTGTGTATTCACACACAATCAGTGAAAATAATTTGCTTTAAAATAATAGATGAAAGATCCAAGTCCTCTCCTTCCCATGATAAGGATTAAAAAGTGGATACAGCGAAGAAAAGGGCAAATTCTGCATGGAGCAACCTATTGTACGGAAATTCTCCATCTGAATAAAATCTGCTATTCCATACCTATTCATTATGAAAGTGACACTGATACTTTTATTAATACCAACTGAAGGACAAACCCTTTATATCATCTATAAAATGGATCATTATTTTCATCAATCTAGCTTGGCATTTCACTGTCATCTATCTCAAAAACTTTTATTACTGTTATTTTGCACTGATTTTCAGAGGGTAGATTTAACCCTGCATTTGATTTCAATTTGTTTTATTTACCCACTAATAGTGAACGATACTGGCTGTCCTATAACTCCTCTCTACTTAGGGACTCTCTTGGACCTGTCATATTTTTTTTTCATCTGTGTGACATTGTTTTCTTCTCTGTATCAGAGCGCTTAGTATACTAAGATCTTTGTCCTTGGTCTGGCCTGGTGTTTAGAAAATGTTAATCCTTTCAGGAAAGAAGGCTAGTATGACAAAAGGTTGCAGTGGTCTTCCCTACACTGTGATCTCAAATATACAGCTATTGTTATTTCTAAACAAAGTTGTTCCTTTTATCTAGTTGCAGGTTTCCCTATCATGGTATTCACAGCTTAAACAAAATGCTGCAGCTTGATATCTTACCAATACCAAAATACCACCTCACTTTAATTATGTATTACATCATCTTCTAAACCATCTTAGATTTGGCTTCCAGTGATTGTTCCCATAGATTTTAACGTTTTCATTTACAAACAAGACCCATTAACAGCTGTGCTGTAATGTGTGACTGGTGCGACTATCACCATATGCCACTAGGTGGCCACTGAGCTCTGAAATGGCTGTTTGGCCTGCCCTTAATATATTCTGGAAAGCCTGTGAGCTGTATCTTCCTGTAAATTATGATGCTTGGCTATGGAACCAGCTCTCTGTCAATAATACCCAGAAAGCTGAGTCTATGGTGGTATTTAGGTCAAAAATACAGAAGGCTATGGATATTTCTTATAACTATTTTGTTGGCTGAAGGTGCAAAGTTCCGTGGGACTTCTGAGAGGGCTTTTGAATTAATTTAATTTGTTGTTGGCAGTCCTGGTTCACTGAGCACCATGGAAGTGTTTGCCATCTGTGTGATCTGCTTTTTAATTTTATTTGTGGTTTTGGACCAGTCCAATAGTACACTGGGAAGGGCTTGCATTTGTGAAGTTGTGGAGCAATGCTAATCTTATCTATCTGCAATTTTTTGGTAGCAAACATATTTATGCAGGAGGTTTGTATTAACATTCACCTCCTTATTCTAACATTTCTTGACTTTTTTTTTCTTTTTAGTGAAAAGTGAGCATAGTGCTGGTGAATGGTGTTGGACTGGCAACTCTGAAAGTAAAGCCCTCCAGAAGGGACAGCGCACTTAGAAAATTATCCATAGTTTAAATCTCCTGATCCCTTCCCACCAGGGTGGCTCAACTTGGAAGGAAGGAGAGTGTGTATGTAGTTTAGTCTTTCAGCAGGGAAGATCAGTGAGTGGCAATTATGAGGGAGGTGTCCTAAAGTAGATACAATTGTCTACCATGACGTGCACCTTGCTCACCAACTGAATTTATTTTGGCCAAAGAGCCAACAGATGGTAACAAGCATTGATCATTACTTGTCTATTTTATATTTGAACCTATAGGAGTAGAAGAATTGCCATACTGAAGCAGACCCAAGGTCCATCCCATCCAGTCTCAAGAACATAAGGATGGCTCTACTGGGTCAGATCAAAGGTCCATCTAGCCCAGTATCGTGTCTTCTGACAGTGGCCAATGCCAGGTGCTCCAGAGGGAATGAACAGAACAGGTAGTCATCAAGTGATCCATCCCTTCTTGCTCATTCCCAGCTTCTGGCAAACAGAGGCTAAGGACACCATCCCTGACCATCCTGGCTAATAGCCATACCCTGTCTGAGACACTGGCCAGTATCAGTTGCTTTAGAGGCAGGTGCAAGAACCCCACAATAAGCAGATGTAGGCCCCCATTAGGTCTCATCCTGGCTTCCAATAGTTAGCGACTGGATTAAGTCATGAAGTATGAACTTTAATATCCCTGTGATGCTGGAAGACCAGGTGACAGATCATGCCAAGGAATGCTTGTGGGATACTGCATGTATTAATCCTACTTTTAATATCTGTATCCCCTTGTATAAAGTTCTATTGAGTGTTTGCATTGTAAACCTTTGTAACTGTATAACTCACCAAACAGGAAAAGGACCATTAATTAAGGGAAAGAGCACGTCCCGCACACAGGGTGGCCTGCTGAAGGCAATGAGGCATTGTGTAGCATCAAAGGACAGAGACCTTGTTGATTGCATTTCTCACTTCCTCCAGGAAGGGGAAACATGCACATCTTTTAAATAAATAGTATTTTGTTTTTGAAAAACTACTGCTTATGTGTCCATCCTTGAGCGGAAGGCTGTATTTGTGTCCTTTCAAGGGTTAGCAAGATTAGCTTGCTCTGGGAGCCCTCTGCAGGTTGGAGACAAGCTCCTGGTAACAGCCTGGCAGTTCCTCTATGGTGGACCACTACCTTATTACCCCTTTGAATAAAGAAAATTGCATAGTCTTAGGCAAACCATTCTTGGAATGCCTGAGGTCCAAATTTTGGGGTAACAGGGACTGGAAGTAACCTGAATATTGTTAGGTGGCACCTTAAAGACTAACAGATTTATTTGAGCATAAGCTTTCGTGGGTAAAAATCCCACTTCTTAGGATGAATGGAGTGAAAATTATGGATGCAGACATAAATATACTGACACATGAAGAGAAGGGAGTTACCTCACAAGTGGAGAACCAGTGCTGACAGGGATGTAGTCCACTCCCAATAATAGATGAGGAGGTGTCAATTCCAGGAGAGGCAAAACTGCTTTTGTAATGAGCCAGCCACTCCCAGTCCCTGTTCAAGCCCAAATTAATGGTGTTAAATTTGCAAATGAATTTTAGTTCTGCTGTTTCTCTTTGAAGTCTGTTTCTCAAGTTATTTTTTGTTCAAGTATAGCTACTTTCAAATCTGTTATAGAATGTCCAAGAAGTGTTCTCCTACTGGCTTTTGTCTGTTACCATTCCTGATGTCCGATTTGTGTCCATTCTTTTACGTAGGGACTGTCCAGTTTGGCCAATGTACATGGAATTGACACCTCCTCATCTATTTTTGGGAGCGGACTACATCCACCCTGATCGAATTGGCCCTGTCAGCATTGGTTCTCCACTTGTGAGGTAACTCCCTTCTCTTCATGTGTCAGTATATTTATGTCTGCATCTGTAATTTTCACTCCATGCATGTGAAGAAGTGGGGTTTTTACCCACGAAAGCTTATGCTCAAATAAATCTGTTAGCCTTTCAGGTGCCACCGGACTCCTTGTTGGTTTTTTGTGGATACAGACTAATATGGCTATCCCCTGATATTTGAATATTGTTGTGATTTTTGGTGTAAGTGTCCATCTGTCACATAGTCCAGCTTGCTTGGGTGGCAAGATAGAGTGGAATGCCCAATGGGACTGTCTGTGACTGTGTGGTAAAACTGTTATAGTGCTTTAGGAGTTCACATTTGTTACGGGATTGGAAATCTAATTATAGAACATAAACCAGTTTGGGGTTTCTGCCCTGGCTGTTCTGAGGTTGGCACTCACGATCACAAGTCGCTCCAGACAGCGTGACAATCCCTTCCAAAAATTTTGTTATTTATGATAACTGGATAGTCTTGATATCCATGTAAATGTTCCGTTGTTGTTGAAGGAAGTTGTAAATGACAAAGTTAAAATCTTCACCAATCTCTTGAACTGTTTGGTCTTGAGCTCTATTGTTCTTACGGAGTGCCCCAGCCTTTTGCCCAGGTGCTAGGATTATAATAATAGGCTCCTGCTCTCCACTGCCATCTGATACTCTTAGGACTCATTGTCCTTGGTAAATAATTAAGACACTAATGATGGACATTGTATATCAAACGTTTTTGCTCATGTGACAGACTACATAAGAGTTTTATTAGTATTAGCATGTAAAATATATTACCAAAGATGTCCTTTAGATCTGCTTCTCGCTATGTACCAAGGAAGAGAAATATATTAATAAGAAGAATGGATGCAGAATTAATGGTTTTCAATTTGTCTTTCATTAAAGTTTGAAATCATTATGAGAATCAAGTGGTAGTTTCAAGATTTAACATTAATTTAATATATTAATACATATCAAAGGTACCTTCCCTAGTGTCTAGCCTCTTTTCTTCTGTCCTCTGATTTTCTTTGATGTCTGTTTGTGAATGCGGTTGGACTGATCCATCCTGCAGTCAGTTCCATTAGTGATGAGCATGTCATACTAAGGACTGTTTTTCCTTCAACAACAGACTTAAATTTTTTTTATGGGACTGTAAGGATTTATTTGAAGTTCTGAAACACTATGCAGAATGTAGATGCCTTTAGTTTAGTGCATACTTTTAGCAGACATCCCTTGTTGATAACTTTAGTGGATTTATTTTACGTACACTACATTTTGTCAGCATTGCATCCAGTAAAAGCTTAAATTATGTTCCCTTTCAAATCCAACCTTAAGAGGACTTTCATAAAAAGTTAATTACCTTTTTGGTTTGATTGATTTAAACAACCAATAATCTTGCCTTGCCCCTAAGTTTTGATAGTTTTATTAATCTGCAGGGGTTTATACAAATAGTACTTGGCCATATTTTCCTCCTCCTCATGGATCCACGAGATTATACTAGGGCCTCAGCTCTGGAATAGTCTCTGGGAGGACCCCTTCAGTGAGCCAGACCCCCTAGTGGTCTCACTCTTCCTCCAGGGTAAGCCATACAGCTTCACCACCTTCTTGGGCTGGACTTCTGGTCAAGGGTGCCGGAATCTTTGTAAAAGTGTGTGTGTGGTGGGGGCCAGGCCAAACTGGTGGAAGAATCCCCCCCATCGCCCTTGGGCTCCGCTACCTCCTCCCACATTGCCCCGAGCTCCCTTCCAGGTCTTCGCACCCCAAGCCACCCTGCTCCTTGCCTTTTGACCACAGCACCTTCCTGACCATGGTGCCCACCCAGAAGGCCAGCCCTGTGTTCACCTTATTTCCCAACTCCACTGCCGTCATGGATTGGCATCAGGATACACGTGCCAAAATTAAAACTCCCAGGCACAGAGTGGAGTCAGATCTAAACAGCAGTCTACTAGCATTAAAATATACACTCCTCCTCTATCGGCCAAGATTCATGCTCTCAGTATATTAGGATGCACCCAACAGGGCCATAATGACAGATTCACATTAGAGAGACAAGGTGGGTGATGCAATATCTTTTATTGGTCCAGCTTCCGTCAGTGAGAGAGACAAGCTTTCAAGCTTACAGACCTGAAGAAGAACTCTGTGTAAGCCCAGAAGCTTGTCTTTCTCACCAACAGAAGTTGCTCCAATAAAATATATTACCTTGCCCACCTTGTCTCTCTCATATCCTGGGACCGAAAGGGCTACAGCAACACTGCATACAAAAATGAAGGATTCACATTAACAGCCCAAAGTGACCATCACAACAGGGTACTATTTTCAGGATTCATATTCCTAGCATACTGTTATCATTCCACCAGGGAACTAGCACTACCAGCACGATGAAATAAATATAGCCCTGTGTGCATGCCAAAAATTCACAGTACAAGCACACTGGGATCCACACAGCAAGATTGCAGATAGTCAGAATGCATGCTCACAATATGGTGGGGATGCACTCAATCCCTGAATGTAAAGGTTCAGCTAAACACAAGGGCACCTGCAAAGAGCTGTACTACCAGCAGGATCTGCACTTTTGGACCAGTAGGAGTTGCATGTCAGGGCATTAATTCACAGTCCCAGCACAATGGGCTTTCAGGCACCAGGCCTTTAGTACCAGAATTTGTACTCCCAGAATAATGGGATGGAATTCTAGAAGCTACAGGGGGGAAAGCCGTCTGTGATCATCCCGGCTCAGTCTATCTCCCTGCCAATGCAGGGCTGATCCTTACTGCATGTTTTGTCCAGTTTCCTTTTAAAAGTCCCAAGCCGTAGGGTTTCTTCTAGCCCTTCCCTTGGGAGACTATTCCACAGCCTCAGGCAAAGATTGTACTGCCAAGAAAGTTTCCCCTGATAGCTTTGAGTTTTTCCTTCCCTGCCCCATCTCCTTCCCTCCCACTTCTTCTCCCACCTCATCCCCTTCTCTCCCCCACATCCCTTCCCCACTGCCTATTCTCACCCCTGCAACAGGCAGTGACCCAGATGCTGGGGATGGAGGCTGGGGAAGAGGCACAGTGTGGGAAGCATAGGCCCCAACTTCTCTTGGCGCTGGTGGGTGCTTGTGCCCCGCTAACCCAGCCCTGCCCTGACTCCACCCCTGCCCGGCCCCCTCCCACCCCTGCCCCACCCCCATTCCAACCCCTTCCCTAAAGTCCCCGCCCCAACTCTGCCCCCTCCCTTCCCCTATTGGACCCCTTTCCCAAATCCCTGCCCTGGCCCCGCCTCCTCCTGAGCTCCCCACATTTCCGCTCCTCTCCCCTCCCTCCCACAGCTGTTTCATGGTGGCAAGCCTGGGAGGAGAAGTAGGGACTCGGCGTGCTCAGGGGAGGAGGGGGAGGTGAGCAGGGGATGGGGGGTGGGGAGTCAGTGCCTATGGTGGGAAGGACAGAGCCTCCCACCCTGGCAGGGCAGAGCAGAGCAGCTCCACGCTCACAGAAATTGGAGGGGGAGGGGAGTGGCAGTGACTCAGGATACACCCCCCCCACATTACACCTTGACTCTTTTTGGGGAGCCAATGACCCCCAAACTGCATCCACGGACACTGCAGCGGGCAGCCCCAGCCAGGCTCCCTCTATCGGGAACGGGACTTGCCTTCTGCCTGTGGAGCTGGGCCAGGAGCTGCAGCCCCACACAGAGCCTTCCCACGAGATGCAGGTAGGAGGCAGGGTGTCCCAGTGCTCCTCGCCAACCCCTACGGCGGTTTCTTTGGTTAAAAAGTGGGGAGGCCATGGACCCGTGTCCATGCACCCCTACCTCTGGTCCTTGAGCACTCCTGCTTCACACTGTGATCTCCATTCAGTCAGTCCCACTGAGGCAGACCCCTGAGGGAGACTTGTACAATCTTAAGGAGCAATGCATCTCCACCAGCTTCTGCAGTGACATCCACACTGCATTGTCAAAACAGAAAGGTTTAGTTGTCAACTGGAACACAGCATAGGAAGTCCTTAGTTAGCATATTGAAAAGAAAGCTACAGCATAGTTCCCTCTGGTTAACCCAGAGCCCCCGCCAAGCTGTAGCGAAACCCTTGGCTCCTGCTCTGTCCCTCTGTCTGCTCTTTGTCCAAGTTCCTGGATCAGTCCCACCTGGCCCCTCCTTGGTTCTTTGTTCCCCAGCTAGTCAAACATGGCTGGCTGCCTGCGGATGAAATGGGCTATCCATGGTTGTTAGTTGCTATGTACCAAATGTCCCAGTGGTTGGATTTGCCATTGTCTTCATGGACTCTCCATTGCCCTGGGGTCCAAACGAAGACAGCAAGGCATCAGTTACACCTGGAATTATGGGCATCTTCAGAGAGCAGACAGCCCTTTCCCACCACCTGGTTAACAATGCAGCATCTAGGGGAAACTGAGACACACACAGTATTCATACGAAATATTACAGAAAATTCCCACTTTGTCACACAAGCCCCTTAGGAAAAGGCCTGTGGCCGAACAGATGTGGTAGTGAGTAGATACTGATTGCTACATCTTCAAAATTTTAAAGTTATGATATGAAGCTTAAAACACCAAACTTAGATCCCAAATCTGTGCAAGGAAGCACATGTGGGTGCAGGGGTCACCTGCATGATGCTAACTGCAGGACTGGGGCCTAAGTTTGGTGCCCCATGAAGAGAGAGAGAGAGGAATTACATGCCATTAGAGGAATGCCATAAGTTCCATCCTTCTCCATTTGAAGTCAATGGCAAAGCTCCTAATGTGTAGAATGGTAACAAGAGCAAGCCCAGAGTGCATCAGCAACAGCTGGACATGCAGCAGCAGGTCTGTCCCTGTGAGACAGTTAAAGAAGAAAAAATTAGGATTGACTTCTGCTTTCAGTGTACTAGAGGGTTTTAAAACAAAACAGAACCTGGAAATAAGTCAGAGGATATTGGTCATATTTTCCATCCAATTCAAAGGGTTAGTGTACTTTGCAGGAAAATCCTCCATGGAGGAATTTATCTTTAACTTTGCCATAAGAACATAATTTCAAGAGTCACTGCAGAACTTTGATTATCAAATTCTTCCCAGATCTCTGTGTTCCAGAATCATTCAGGGCCAGATAATGATCCTATTTGTGGTGTTTAGTGATCATGCAGTTCTGAAGGAGCTTACCAAAGATCTGTTTTATTTTTTGTCTAGTTCCAACTGGCTGTGCATATTAAGAGCTTCATAGTTGCCCCACCGAGACTCCTTCTGGGAAGCGCAGCCCTTAAAACACAGTCCTCAATACCACACCATGGTTTTTTTGTGGATATTGAGTTTAATGACTGGAGGAGGACCCGACTCCAACACAATGTGTATAGACTTAAAACTTACAAATACATACATTTGAAAATATATTTGCAAATCAGTTTCTCCTTCACTTCACTTCATTATCTTCTATATGAAGGAAGCATTTGTTTGTACCTGTTTTTGGCAATCTAAGTGTATTAGTAATTTTGGTCCATGTCTGTCGAGGTCTTAACCTAGGATCTAGTTGTATGCACAGGCAGGCAGGTTTGTACCCAGTAAGCAATTTAGCATGGACAATTGCCTGCTTTCTTTTATACATGCTGTAATGATGCTCACTAATGGATATATGTGGTATGTATGTAGTTATGTAACTCCTAGGATGCTGTTTTCAATGTACAGCACCTTTCAATTTCTAAGGAGTCTGACATTTTAGACAGCAGTCACAGGGGGATTCTCTCTTGAAGACTTCACATGTATTCATTCCTGTATTCTTCAATATAAAATTAAGTCATTCAGACTGAAAATACATGCTCTTAATTGGGTGTTTGGAGAACATGTATATTTGTCAATACACAGCTATAGTGGTAGTCCTGTTTTGAAAATAGTGTGAACGCAAATCTCCACATAATCCTTTTAGCAATTTGTGAATTAAAACATAAAAGGCTTGAATTTAAAAAAATGTCTTCTGTTTGGACGCATCCTTTACATCCACAAATAATTCCATGTGCAACTGGGAGTGCATTTAGTTCACAAATCAGGTAGTTTAGATGAATAGGCTCGCAAGGCCAAAGAACATAACATGAAATCAATGAGAAAATACTGGGTTGAATGGGATGACTTTGGCCCACTCTAATAATTTGTCTGTGCCTCAGATAGCAGCAATATATAAAGCTTGGATAAATACACTTTTTTTTTAGTTTCTGATTTTCTAAACTGTTCATGTATCTGAATTCAGGTGGGAGTGAGCGCATATACATACGAATGACATTATTTTTGGTAAAAAAAAATGCCTTTGTTTACTTTTAAGAGCTTTTAATATCCCAAATGAAGAATGATTTAAGGAATCAGAAACTCAACAAAAATAGGGTTATTTCTTCCATTGTTATATGATTAACATCTGATGCACAAGAAAAGCCAATGTAGACAGTGGGTCAGACCATCCCTGGTGAATCTCCAGGTGGCCCAATATTTTCTAATTCATTTAAAGTTATGTATTTTGGCCTTGATTCAGTTTGCAGAAAAATAAAGTACCACAGGGAAGAGAAAACATAAAATTCAGCAGTGAATTATGAGTATCTCTATAGTTCATTCTATAGAAGGGTTGTGATTTTCTGACAGCATTCTTTGAAGAAGACCTTTGAGTATTACTATCCAACTTTTAGTACTTAATTCCCCTTCAGAATAAATGAGGTTATAAGAACTGTTAATGAGTATGGTATATCTTCTTAAAACAGATGGCTAGCCATAAGCAAAAGAAAAAACAACCCCCCCAATATTCTTACAGTCATTACTAGTTGAAAAACACAAAATATACATAGGAACATTTCATTCTGTGCTAATAAAGGGTCATACACCTCTAAAGTATACTTAAACTGTTTTAAAAATACTTTTTTAATTTGCAGGACTCAGAGGAATAATCTGTATCTGTAAAAAATGGTGGTGTTTATCTCCCTAGCAACTCTGCTCTTTTGCCTTTCTAGAAGTAACCTTCATTTATCTTAAATGAGGCTGAGTGGATGCTGTTAGGACAAGGACATCTTACTTCTCTTACCCTCTATTAAACCATTTGTAAGGATGTTCTCAGAATAACAGAAGTTATAGATGGAAATGACCTTTTAGGTCATCTAGTCTATCTCCCTGGCAATGAAAGGGAATGTATCTAAACCTGTAAAACCTAAGGCACAAGTAGTCCTTACTTACATCCACTGACGTACATTTAGCTAAAGGCATAAGTAAGAGCTACACAAGGGTTTACAGGACCAGTAACATAAGTAAGAGCTACTGTAAGGATTTACAGGACCAGTACCTTGTTCCCTTCTGTACATTTTCTAGTGTTTAATACTAATGTATGCTGAGCAGTTTTGTACAGAAGAAGAAATTAAACTTAGCTTGTAGAAAAATGATATTTTGACCCTGCCATCCTCAGGTGAATTTTCTCAAATATTGTCTGAAATAATGTTCTACAGAGAAAGTGTTTGGTAAATTGACCTCATCCTAGATGACTGCACCCCAAAGAGGTCAGCCCATAACCAAGGACTAGCCCTACAAGCTTCAAGTAGCTTTCAAAAGATGTCTTTAATAGACAACTTTTATTCTGAAAGATTTTTGCATTCTGCCTACCATTTTATATGTGAGCTTTCAATGTGTGGGCAAAAGAGGGCAAATGTATTCTCCTGGTATTCTCCTTGGTGTATTCTAAGGGATGGGGTGTGTGTAAATGTGTGAAATAGCGAGATTGAAAGCATCATTCATTTCCTCTTGGAACAGATACCTATCAATGAAGATCTAAACTGTATAATTATTCCACTATTATCTAGTTTTACCAAAACTATAGAAATAAAAATAAAACTTTTCAGTGAGCGGTTATATCTTTATACTTCTCTATGTTTGAGTTTCCATGTTTTCCCCAATTCTCAAGAAAGATTTTTAAGTGTATTAAAATTTCTAGTAAAATATAGCACTCCACTTACATTGTCTCTCAGAGATTACATGCCATTTGATAGCTTGATGGTAGACTGTTCAAAGGATGCCCTTTAAGCTTGGAGTAGTCTTTTGAGACTTAAATGTAGCGCTTTATTCCTTATTTATAATGAATTCAGAAGATCTGGAAGAAATTCAGGTCTTGGCTAGCTTGGAAGACCCTATGACTGCATCTACACAAAACAATTTTTGAAAAAAAAAAAAATTTCCAGTGCTACCACCAGTTCATATGAGCCTCTGATAGTGTTGATCGGGAGCTAGTGCAGACAAGGTTCTGGCAGCTTCCAGGATTCCACTGTATTAGTTAAATCCTTGCTGGCTCCTCCTCTACTCACCCATTTGGTAGGTCCCACTTTCTCCTGTGGTGATTTGCCCCCTATTTTCTCCCTTCTCCTCCCTAATGTCTTCCATCCAACTGTACTTTCATCTCCTCTAACTGGCTCCTACTGTCACATATTGTGTGTGGGTGGGGAAAAATAGGAAGGGAAGTAGCAACAGGAATTGTTATGGGGGAATGACTGGAGAGGGCTCTGCTGCTTCCTAGCTCTGTGGTGACTTTGTGCTGAAGACAGAGCATGCAGAGAGGGCTTCCTTGGAGAAGGAGAAATTTCAGTCTAAGTTTTCAAAGTACGCTTTATCATTGGGGGGCTGAGGGGCAGGGGGATGTTTTTGAATTTCTCAGGTTATATTTTAGATAAATGAAAGCTTCACAGGCTCCCACTTTAGTCTTTGCTCATGTCTGCCTGTCAGATCCTACAAACATACAGCAGATTTAATGCCTTTTGTCTGTTTGGCAATTTTTACTCTTCTGTTTTTTAACTTGGCAAGAAGTCTGGAGGACTTTATCCTCGGCTTTTGTTACTGCAAAGTAAGTTTGAGATTTATGTTTCTGATAGTTTGAAGTGTGCAGAAGGAATATGAAGTGGGCACATCTGGAAAGGGTAATGAAGATGTAACAAAGTTTAATCTGAATTATTGTGCCCCAGCACCTGAGGTTTAGAAGATCCATCATATTTATTTTATTGATTTGGATTTAAATCACACACATAAAAAAGAATGCCTGTCCTGGGCTCTGGGTGCCTTGCCATCAGGTAAAAAGGCATTGTACGATCATTATGAACCAGAGAAGTAGCACGTTCCCCATATACACATCCTTCTACATATAGCCTCAGGTAGCAATACAAACCATACAAACTAAACCAAAATCTCCACTTCTTCAAATTCTTTCCCCCCTTAGCCCATTCCAAAACCCTGCTCAAAGAGATGGACTATGCAGCATGCCTGAAGATGAATAAATTCATTGTGGGGAGTGAATTCTATAGTCAAGGGGCCTCACAGAGAATGCTCTGTGAGCTGGTCTGTCTTATGTGAGATCTCTATTTATGTTCTGCATTACTGGACCAAAGTTGTCCTTCAGTATATATTTCAGACTGGAGTTCAACTCTATCCCTGGGCAATTCATGTTTGTAGTTTTTCAATTTAGTTTCCAGTTGTTAAGTAATGCTGAGGGGCTGTGAAACAGGAATAACCTTGGTTTTGGACCAAATTATTTTATATCCCAAGATCTGACTTAAATCAGATATCACATAAACCATTATTTTTGGTTTAGCTGCAGTAAATTTTTTTATAAATAGCAGGATAGCATCAGCGAATGTTCATAATTTAATACCAGGCAGCTTCAGTTCTAATGCCTGATATCATATGCCTGTTTTGTTCTGAATAAGTGAAGATTACAGAGTTGAGAGCCAGTGAAAAAAGTTTCAGAGTAACAGCCGTGTTAGTCTGTATTCACAAAAAGAAAAGGAGTACTTGTGGCACCTTAGAGACTAACCAATTTATTTGAGCGTGAGCTACAGTTCACTTCATCGGATGCATACTGTGGAAACTGCAGAAGACATTATATACACAGAGACCATGAAACAATACCTCCTCCCACCCCACTCTCCTGCTGGTAATAGCTTATCTAAAGTGATCATCAAGTTGGGCCATTTCCAGCACAAATCCAGGTTTTCTCACTCTCCGCCCCCCCCCCCCCACACAAACTCACTGTCCTGCTGGTAATAGCCCATCCAAAGTGACCACTTTCTTTAAAATGTGTATGATAATCAAGGTGGGCCATTTCCAGCACAAATCCAGGTTTTCTCACTCCCCCACCCCCCTCCAAAAACCACACACACAAACTCACTCTCCTGCTGGTAATAGCTCATCCAAAGTGACCACTCTCCTTACAATGTGCATGATAATCAAGGTGGGCCATTTCCAGCACAAATCCAGGTTTTCTCACCTCCCCCCCCCACAAACTCACTCTCCTACTGGCAATAGCTCATCCAAACTGAACAGTCTCCTTACAATGTGCATGATAATCAAGGTGGGCCATTTCCAGCATAAATCCAAGTTTAACCAGAACATCGGGGGGCGGGTTAGAAAAAAACAAGGGGAAATAGGCTACCTTGCATAATGACTTAGCCACTCCCAGTCTCTATTTAAGCCTAAATTAATAGTATCCAATTTGCAAATGAATTCCAATTCAGCAGTTTCTCTCTGGGGTCTGGATTTGAAGTTTTTTTGTTGTAAGATAGCGACTTTCATGCTCAAATAAATTGGTTAGTCTCTAAGGTGCCACAAGTACTCCTTTTCTTTTAGTGAAAAAAGTGTATGAGAAAGAGGAGATCGTACTTGTATGCCTCCCTTAAAGGGGAGCATGTTATGTCATTTGTACAGATTAAAGCTAAATGATATCATTTATTACTTTAATAATACAGTATTTCTAAATTTAATCTGAATTCTTTAAAGGAACACTGAAAGGAAATCCCATTTGATTCCATTTTCAGACCAGCCCTGTACCAGTGTTAATATAACTATTACGAGTAGTCATATTTTCAGAATGTTTATGAACCTCATTCCATATCAACATGATGGAAAAATACAGTAAGTACAATGGAAGAACAGTAAGAACTTCAGCCTTTTTATATGTATTGCTTTTTTGACAAGTGGAATAACTTTGTAGGCCTTGGTAATTGGCTAATTCAGTCAAAATGGACCCAAAGCACAACCTCAAGTCCAACTTCCCCCAAAACTCCAAATTTTGAAGGAATTCATATTCAAAACCCAGATTCAAACATGCCACTCATTCTGGATTGCATCCTTAAATTGGAGGAGCCTATTTCTGAGCCAAGCACAAAATGGTATAGATAAAAACTCATTTGAATCTCCAAAATTCAAAACTGTCAAACCCAAATCATTACAAATTCTGCCCGGAACCCCAAACCCTAGCCTAAACCTATTGTGACTCCCAAACCAAAGAATAACTCCTCAGCACCATTGTCGTGTTTACACATTCCCTTGGATTGTCATGTCTGTTTCTGTATCGTGTCTGACTTTCTAAACACTCAGTTATAAGATATTTAGAGCAAAACACCTTTGTCCCTAATCTCTGCAGAGGCTACTTGTCTCATGCTTTACACTATATTTTAAAAGATCATTTTGCCACTATCAACAAAATTGTTTAAAAGAAGCAGATATGAATTTCATCATTGATGTACACTTACTGTTTTATAATAAAGTAAGCAGGGTCTGAATGAGCTCTCCCCTGACATCTAGTGATGAACTGGGGGGAAAGCCCTCAGGAGCAGACTCTATTTGCAGAGACACACCTACTCTTCCTAGAACATCAGCAGACAGAGCTGTGTTGCCAATCTGATCAGCTGTTTGGGTCTAAAGTTCACTTCAGTACTGAATACAGGGGTAATGAAATGTTGTTATTCTTATTGATGAGTAAAGGGCAGCAGAACTGTACCTAGCATGCCTGATTGAGGGGGGCATATAAGCTGCAACCTCACTTGCTAAACAGGGATAGTGATGGCAAATTCAGGTAAGATTTAGAGGGGTTGTGGACAGGTGTTCCTACCTGGTGAGAAGAAAAGGAGTACTTGTGGCACCTCACTTGAGCTGTAGCTCACGAAAGCTTATGCTCAAATAAATTGGTTAGTCTCTAAGGTGCCACAAGTACTCCTTTTCTTTTTGAGAATACAGACTAACACGGCTGCTACTCTGAAACCTGCCTGGTGAGAAGCAATTTGATCCCCGTTCCCCCTCCAGTGTTAAAAGACAGAGATGACTTGACTCATTTGAGATTCATGGTTCTTTCTCAGTGATCACTAAGAGCTGAATTTACTGAGAAGCTTATCTAAGGGGGCTGAACCATAGATCTGGTAAGAAAAGAAGACAATGTTGTGGTGAAAACACAATGCAGAAGAAGCAACAACAGCAGCAGAGTGGTTCCCCCTACCCAGTGGAATCACTAAAGAACTGAGTTCATTGAGAACTGGGCTAAGTGGTAGAACCTCAGAGCATGGCCACTGTGTGGCTATGACAACAGCAGAGACACTTATGAGCAGAGGTGGAAGCCTCACTCAAACCCCTTCCCTCAGGGACAGGTGGAAAACTCACATGAATGCATCCCTGAACTCTGGGGACGCTGCTCACTTTGGACAACAAACTGTGAGTGGGATGCAGTGGTGAGAAATGAGGAGTGGCAACGTGTTACAGAGACATTCGTTCCTTGGACTTTCACACCATCAGGTAGGAAACCGAGAAAAAAGACACTGCCCAAGATACTGTGGGGTGGGTGTGTTAATTATTGGTTGCGTACTTTCAAGTCATTGTTGCAGTGTTTTTCCAAATTTAATGCTGTGGTTTCTTCTTTTAATATTTTTTTTGTTATACCCAGAATCAGTGCTTGTGAGTGGGGAAATATTGCCTCTGAGAGGTGTCCAGGGGTGATGTTTAGATTCCCAGATTACTGGGAAGAGGCTCAAGCTGGTTGTATTTTGTATTGTCATGAGGAACCCCTATATATCTGACCCAGTACTTGCTGCTGCCTGCACCAACTGGCCAAAGAGTTACAATAATCTAAACCGTCTAGATAAAAAGTATAGGCAAAAGAACATTCAGGTCAATATCTTAATCTTTCTAGGGTATGTTAAATTACTTTGTTTCTTAAAAAAAGAAATCACAGAACTAGTTCTTGCATTATAAAAGGCAAATAAATATTTCTCAGAATATATTTAATTTCCAAAATGACTTTTCACAAAACGAATCTAATTACCTAAGAAATGACAAGTATGTAATGCACTGAAGTTCCCATACACCTGTTTAATCAAAAGTAGACATTCTAACTGCAGTGCTGTTTCATAATAAATGAGGATAAAATGAAATAGGAAAAGCAACTTCTAACTAATAAGTTCCACTCTGAGAAGTTATAACAGTGCCTACTTACTGGTGTTTATTATTAACTTCCTGCTGCAATGAAATGTTCAGTATAATACAAGAGACTGTATCCATTGCACTACTTGATATTTGACTTCTAAGGTCCCTGATCCCATACTTGTTGAAGTTGATAGGCGCATATCCACTGATTTATATAGGAGTTGAACAAGCTTTAATTCAGCTGGGCACCATCTCGTGTTGTTGAACGCTAGAGTTAATCATTTATTGATCCCCCACCACATCAAACTTCTTTTCCTTGGGGAGAAGGAGAAAATTTTTACTAGTTTAAAATAATGTTGTGAAAATACCATTAAATACTAGCAGAGTGGGAGCTATCGTAGAGGGCACATACTTGCTATTTGAAATGTCTGGAAGCAAATCCCCATAACTTTGCAAAATTTTGGTTTAAGAGGGAAATGTTGGAATCCTCAGAGTTTCAAGAGGGATTCCAAGGACCCACCCTGAGGTAAATGGATCTGAGTACTGAGCTCTGTACTTTACTACTGACTTGAGGAATAGCACATAGAACTTAACATGTCTGGAAGATACCTTCTTTCTGTCAAGGAACGGAAGTAATGAGGCTCACAGGTCTTATCTCTGAAAGAACTACTTCAACATTTTTTGGTGCTCAAGCCTTTATGTTTGTGAAGCCTGAGATTTAAAGGAATGCATACTTTTAAACTTGTAAGTATCCTTACCCCCACCATTTTTCCATCTAGAAAGTGAGTCCATGAGAACCACTTACACAATAAAATAATTAGACAGTAAAAAACAATCAATAACCCAAGGCAAAGTGGTGAGCTGCTGTGTTGAGGCTTGTCATGGGGTGTGAATCCCACACAGGCTCTGAATGGCTAATGTGGGCCTGAGAAGCCAATTAACATACCAGGCTGCACCTGAAGGGGGAGTCAGGCTTAATTGATCATGAAGCCTAGCTAGGCAGGAGTAAGGTGGTTAGTATAAAGAGAGGAAGTTTTAGCAGAAAGGGGATGGAGGGAGAGAGTTTACTATCATTCTGGGAATAGACTGGGAAGCTGGGGGTGGGGAGAGGTTGAGGAAGCCAGACTAGGAGAAGGCTGGGAAGAAAAGGGGGCTGGAGGGGAAGGGAGCATCCCTATTGCAACTGGCCCTGAGAGAAGGGAAGGACTGGGTAAGGGCCTTGAGTAGGGAATTAAGCCCTGTGAAAGAAGGTCAAGGTTAGGAAAGCTGGGTTATAGAAGAAGGCCTGGAACAAAGGGGGAAAGGAACAACAGAAGAGCTGGCAGAGGGAAGCTGAGACTGTCCATGTAGGGAGAGGACTTCTGAAGCTGGTTTGGGAGAAGAGACTCCAGAGAAGAAGCTTTGAAGGTCAGTGGCTCAGGAGGAGCTGGGTCTCCTGGGAGGGGGCCCTGTGTGACAGAATGAGGAGGAACTCCTAAGACCCTGGGAGAGGATTGATGAGTGTACAGAGGTTGTTGGGGTGTGTGTGGAGGGGAAGGATAGAGTTTTGTTTCTTTTGAGTTGGTATGCGCCTTCCCTGGAAGAGGGCTCAACTCTGTGACTTGGTTGGAGGGTTGAGCCATAAAAGACCCAGTGAAAAGCAGCTAGCCAGAAGGAGGTGTTGGAGATGAGGGCTGCTTGTAGCATTACACAGGGGGGCTGTGGGTGGTAAGTATAGTATCTTACAAGGCTATTATTCTAGCAAAAGTGGATTGAAATAAGAAAGAGAATTCATCAGTAATAATACTTGTGTCCTATAGCACTCTTCATCAGTAAATGTCAAATCATCTTACAAAGGCTGTCAGTAACATCTACCCCCATTTTACAGACTCTGAAACTGAGGCACAGAGTGGTGAAGTGACTTGCCCAAGATCACTAATAGGCCAGGGACAGGGCTGGGAATAAAAGCTCTCCTGAGTCCCAGGCCAGTTCCTTGGCCACTGGCAATGCTACCTCCCAGTGTAAATGGCATTATACTGCAAAGATTCACTTATATTTAATGCTTCACTAAACTTATCATCAAGATGTCTTTGCTGAAAGAAAATCTGATTTTTATGGACAAATCCTATTTTCAATTAGTTTTCTAATCAGATGCTCTAGAGTGCAGTCTTGCTTTCCATTTGCTGTCAAATTATTTTTGAACCTTGTTCAAAATATTAAGCAGCTGAAGGAAAATAATCCTCCAGGAGGCCTTCAAAATGCCAGTAACTGTCAAGGGGAACCAAATTGTCACAACTGCTTACGGCAAATACCACCTCTCTAAACCAAGGAATAGAATCCAAGCAGAGAATCTGCATCTGAAGTTATTCTGTCTTTAATAGTTCAGGTTTGTTTCCTAATGTAAATGTATCAGTGCTCTGCTCAGCTTCATTTTAAATGGTGATGGACTTCCAAGGTGTGAGCTGGGTGGAGGGAGAAGACACCTTAGCTCCAAAGCCTTTAAAAAGACATAGGTCATCTATGTCCTGGTCTACACTAGGAGTTTAGGTCAAATTTAGCAGCGTTAAATCGATGTAAACCTGCACCCGTCTACACGATGAAGCCCTCTTTTTCGACTTAAAGGGCTCTTAAAATCGATTTCCTTAATCCACCTCTGACAAGTGGATTAGCGCTTAAATCGGCCTTGCTGGGTCGAATTTGGGGTACTGTGGACGCAATTAGATGGTATTGGCCTCCGGGAGCTATCCCAGAGTGTTCTATTATGACCGCTCTGGACAGCACTCTCAACTCAGATGCACTGGCCATGTGGACAGGAAAAGGCCCGCAAACTTTTGAATTTCAATTTCCTGTTTGCATGGTCACCTGCAGCTTGCCACACTGGCCAGAGTTCATCAGCAGAGGTGACCATGATGGAGTCCCAGAATTGCAAAAGAGCTCCAGCATGGACCGAATGGGAGGTACGTGATCTGGTCGTTGTATGGGGAGAGGAAATCCATGCTATCAGAACTCCGTTCCAATTTTCGAAATGCCAAAACATTTGTCAAAATCTCCCAGGGCATGAAGGACAGAGGCCATAACAGGGACCCGAAGCAGTGCCACGTTAAACTTAAGGAGCTGAGGCAAGCCCACCAGAAAACCAGAGAGGCCAACCGCCGCTCTGGGTCAGAGCCCCAAACATGCCGCTTCTATGATGAGCTGCATGCCATTTTAGGGGGTTCAGCCACCACTACCCCAGCCGTGTTGTTTGACTCCTTCAATGGAGATGGAGGCAACACAGAAGCATGTTTTGGGGACGAGGAAGATAGCTCACAGCAAGCAAGTGAAGAAACCGGTTTTCCTGACAGCCAGGAACTGTTTTTCACTGTGGACCTGGAGGCAGTCCCCCCTGAACACACCCAAGGCTGCCTCCCGGACCCGCCAGGCAGAGAAGGGACCTCTGGTGAGTGTACCTTTTAAAATACTATACATGGTTTAAAATAGGGTGCTTTTCTTAAGGGGACATGCAGAGGTGCCCGTTCCTGCTGGGCTGTTTGCCTGTGGCTGAACAGAAATGTTCCCCACGGTTAGTCACAGGGAGGGGTGAGGGGCTAGCCACGTGGTGGGGGGAGGCAAAATGCGACCTTGGAACGAAAGCACATGTGCTGTGTATGTAATGTTAACAGCAAGGTTTACCATGAAAAAGTGTAGCCATTGTTCTAGAAAATGTGTCTTTTTAAATACCACTGTCTCTTTTTTTTTTTTCTCCTCCAGCTGCATGTGTTTCAAGGATCACAGGATCTCCTCCTTCCCAGAGGCTAGTGAAGATTAGAAGGCGAAACAAAACGCACTCATGATGAAATGTTCTCTGAGCTCATGGTGTCCTCCCACACTGACATAGCACAGACGACTGCATGGAGGCAGACAATGTCAGAGTGCAGGAAAGTACAGTATGACCGGTAGGAGAGGTGGTGGGCTGAAGAGAGGGCTGAAGCTCAAATGTGGCGGCAGCGTGATGAGAGGAGGCAAGATTCAATGCTGAGGCTGCTGGAGGATCAAACCAATATGCTCCAGCGTATGGTTGAGCTGCAGGAAAGGCAGCAGGAGCACAGACCACCGCTACAGCCCCTGTGTAACCAACTGCCCTCCTCCCCAAGTTAGAATCATAGAATCTCAGGGTTGGAAGGCACCTCAGGAGGTCATCTATTCCAACCCCCTGCTCAAAGCAGGACCAATCCCCAATTAAATCATCCCAGCCAGGGATTTGTCAAGCCTGACCTTAAAAACTTCTAAGGAAGGAGATTCTTCCACCTCCCTAGGTAACCCATTCCAGTGTTTCACCACCCTCCTAGTGAAAAAGTTTTTCCTAATATCCAACCTAAACCTCCCGCACTGCAACTTGAGACCATTACTCCTTGTCCTGTCATCTTCTACCACTGAGAATAGTCTAGAACCATCCTCTTTGGAACCACCTCTCAAGTAGTTGAAAGCAGCTATCAAATCCCCCCTCATTCTTCTCTTCTGCAGACTAAACAATCCCAGTTCCCTCAGCCTCTCCTCATAAGTCATGTGTTCCAGACCCCTAATAATTTTTGTTGCCCTTTGCTGGACTCTCTCCAATTTTTCCACATCCTTCTTGTAGTGTGGGGCCCAAAATTGGACACAGTACTCCAGATGAGGCTTCACCAATGTCGAATAGAGGGGAACGATCATGTCCCTCGATCCGCTGGCTATGCCCCTACTTATACATCCCAAAATGCCATTGGCCTTTTTGGCAACAAGGGCACACTGTTGACTCATATCCAGCTTCTCATCCACTGTCACCCCTAGGTCCTTTTCTGCAGAACTGCTGCCTAGCCATTCAGTCCCTAGTCTGTAGCGGTGCATTGGATTCTTCCGTCCTAAGTGCAGGACCCTGCACTTATCCTTGTTGAACCTCATCAGATTTTTTTTGGCCCAATCCTCCAATTTGTCTAGGTCCCTCTGTATCCTATCCCTATGCCACCGTATCTACCACTCCTCCTAGTTTAGTATCATCCACAAATTTGCTGAGTGTAATCCACACCATCCTCCAGATAATTTATGAAGATATTGAACAAAACCGGCCCCAGGACCGACCCTTGGGGCACTCCACTTGATACCGGCTGCCATCCAGACATGGAGCCATTGATCACTACCCGTTGAGCCTGACAATCTAGCCAACTTTCTACCCACCTTATAGTGCATTCATCCAGCCCATACTTCTTTAACTTGCTGACAAGAATACTGTGGGAGACTGTGTCAAAAGCTTTGCTAAAGTCAAGAAACAATACATCCACTGCTTTCCCTTCATCCACAGAACCAGTAATCTCATCATAGAAGGCAATTAGATTAGTCAGGCATGACCTTCCCTTGGTGAATCCATGCTGACTGTTCCTGATCACTTTCCTCTCATGCAAGTGCTTCAGGATTGATTCTTTGAGGACCTGCTCCATGATTTTTCCAGGGACTGAGGTGAGGCTGACTGGCCTGTAGTTCCCAGGATCCTCCTTCTTCCCTTTTTTAAAGATGGGCACTACATTAGCCTTTTTCCAGTCATCCGGGACCTCCCCCAATCCCCATGAGTTTTCAAAGATAATGGCCAATGGCTCTGCAATCACAGCCACCAACTCTTTTAGCACTCTCGGATGCAACGCATCTGGCACCATGGACTTGTGCATGTCTAGCTTTTCTAAATAGTCCCTAACCACTTCTTTCTCCACAGAGAGCTGGTCACCTCCTCCCCATGCTGTGTTGCCCAGCGCAGCAGTCTGGGAGCTGACCTTGTTCATGAAGACAGAGGCAAAAAAAGCATTGAGTACATTAGCTTTTTCCACATCCTCTGTCACTAGGTTGCCTCCCTCATTCAGTAAGGGGCCCATGGCTCTCTTCCCTTGGCTCTCTTCTTGTTGCCAACATACCTGAAGAAACCCTTCTTGTTACTCTTAACATCTCTTGCTAGCTGCAGCTCCAGGTGTGATTTGGCCCTCCTGATTTCATTCCTACATGCCCAAGCAACATTTTTATACTCTTCCCTGGTCATTTGTCCAATCTTCCACATCCTGTAAGCTTCTTTTTTATGTTTAAGATCCACAAGGATTTCACTGTTAAGCCAAGCTGGTCGCCTGCCATATTTACTCTTCTTTCGGGATGGGTTGTCCCTGTAACCTCAATAGGGATTCTTTGAAATACAGCCAGCTCTCCTGGACTCCTTTCCCCCTCATGTTATTCCCCCAGGGGATCCTACCCATCAGTTCCCTGAGGGAGTCGAAGTCTGCTCTCCTGAAGTCCAGGGTCCATATCCTGCTGCTTACCTTTCTTGCCTGTGTCAGGATCCTGAACTCAACCAACTCATGGTCACTGCCTCCCAGATTCCCATCCACTTTTGCTTCCCCTACTAATTCTTCCCGGTTTGTGAGCAGCAGGTCAAGAAAAGCTCTCCCTCTACTTGGCTCCTCCAGCACTTGCACCAGGAAATTGTTCCCTACATTTTCCAAAAACTTCCTGGATTGTCTGTGCACCGCTGTAGTGCTCTCCCAGCAGATATCAGGGTGATTGAAGTCGACCATGAGAACCAGGGCGTGCGATCTAGTAGCTTCTGCGAGTTGCCAGAAGAAAGCCTCATCCACCTCATTTCCTCCCCACACCCCCGGTCCGGTGGTCTATAGCAGACTCCCACCACTACATCACTCTTGTTGCTCACACTTCTAAACTTAATCCAGAGTCACTCAGGTTTTTCTGCAGTTTCGTACCGGAGCTCTGAGCAGTCATACTCAAGTTCCATAGCCTCCTCACCCAGACACCCAAGAACGCGGTGGGGGGGGCCTCCAGCCACCCGGCCATTCCACCCCTGAGGATTGCCCAAGCAACAGAAGGCTGGCATTCAATAAGTTTTAAACTTTTAAAATGCTGTGTGGCCTTGTCCTTCTCTCCTCCACCACCCCTCCTGGTGCTTCTCTCCTCCACCACCCCTCCTGGGCTACCTTGGTAGTTATCCCCTTATTTGTGTGATGAATGAATAAAGAATGCATGAATGTGAAGCAACAATGACTTTATTGCCTCTGACAGCAGTGATCGAAGTGAGGAGGGGAGGGTGGTTAGCTTACAGGGAAGTAGAGTGAACCAAGGGGTGGTAGGTTTCATCATGGAGAAACAAACAGAACTTTCACACTGTAGCCTGGTCTGGGAAGAAAGTCCCTTCCTGCAGCTTTTGAAACAGACCAGAGTTCCTGAAGATGTGAGCGTCATGTACCTTTCCCGGCCATTCCACGTTGATGTTGGTGAAACGCCCCTTGTGATCCACCAGTGCTTGCAGCATTATTGAAAAGTACCCCTTGCGGTTTATATACTCGCCGGCTTGGTGCTCCGGTGCCAAGATAGGGATATGGGTTCCGTCTATGGCCCCACCACAGTTAGGGAATCCCATTGCAGCAAAGCCATCCACTATGACCTGCACATTTCCCAGGGTCACTACCCTTGATATCAGCAGATCTTTGATTGCGTTGGCTACTTGCATCACAGCCGCTCCCACAGTAGACTTGCCCACTCCAAATTGATTCCCAACTGACTGGTAGCTGTCTGGCGTTGCAAGCTTCCACAGGGCTATCGCCACTCACTTCTCAACTGTGAGGGCTGCTCTCATCTTGGTATTCTTGCGCCTCAGGGCAGGGGAAAGCAAGTCACAAAGTTCCATGAAAGTGTCCTTACGCATGCGAAAGTTTCGCAGCCACTGGGAATCGTCCCAGACCTGCAACACTATGCAGTCCCACCAGTCTGTGCTTGTTTCCCGAGCCCAGAATCGGCGTTCCACTGCATGAGCCTGCCCCATTAGCACCATCATGCCCACATTGCCAGGGTCCGTGCTTTGAGGGAAGTCTGTGTCCATGTCCTCATCACTCAAGTGACCGCGCTGACGTTGCCTACTTGCCCGGTATCGCTTTGCCAGGTTCTGGTGCTGCATATACTGCTGGATAATGCGCGTGGTGTTTAATGTGCTCCTAATTGCCAAAGTTATCTGAGCGGGCTCCATGCTTGCCGTGGTATGGCGTCTGCACAGAAAAAAGGTGTTGAACGATTGTCTGCCGTTGCCCTGACGGAGGGAGGGGCGACTGATGACATGGCTTACAGGGTTGGCTTACAGGGAATTAAAATCATCAAAGGGGGTGGCTTTGCGAGAAACTAAATGTCCCCCTCAAGGATAGAACTCAAAACCTCAAGGATAGAACTCAAAACTGGGTTTGGCGGGCCTTTGATTTCACAGAGGGAAGGAGGGAGGGAGGAGAAAATGAATAGAAAACAAATCTGGTCTATTTCTTGTTTTGAGCCACTTTATACATCTTTACTTTACACTTTACATCTACACTTTACACTATCTTTATACATCTTGCTGGCAGCAGCCTGTGCAGTACGACCGCTAGCCGTCATCATCTCCTGGGTGCTCGGCAGAAGACGGTGCAGTATGACGACTAGCCATCATCTTCTGCTGGCTGGAGGTTAAAAGACAGTGCACTGCCGGTAGGACTCAATCACCATGAGACGAAACTTAAAAGGGAAATGACCTGGCTGAGTCACTCCCATGTTTGCTCAGGCGCCCAATTAAAAGAGTACCCAGGACTACGTCGATGACGGCTACCAGTCATACTGCACTGTCTGCTACCAAAAGGCAATTAACTGCTGCTGTGTAGCAATGCAGTACCACGTCTGCCAGCACCCAGGAGACATACGGTGACGGTGAGCTGAGCAGGCTCCATGCTAGCTGTGGTATGGCGTCTGCACAGGTAACTCAAGAAAAAAGGTGCAAAACGATTGTCTACCCTTGCTTTCACGGAGGGAGGGAGGGAGGGAACGGGGGCCTGACGATATGTACCAAGACCCACCCGCGACAATGTTTTAGCCCCATCAGGCACTGGGATTTCTACCCAGAATTCAGGTGGGTGGCAGAGACCCACAGTGCAACGCTCCGGAAGTCGATGGTTGCCTCGGTACTGTGGACACACTCCGCTGACTACATGCACTTAGAGCACTTGTGTGGGGACACACACAATCAACTGTATAAAACTGCTTTCTACAAAACCGATTTCTATAAATTCAACCTAATTTCGTAGTGTAGACATACCCTATGAGTATGTACTTGGCTTTCTGCAAATAGTGGGGGATCCATGAGCCTTGGGGGCTAGCCTCACAGTAGCGTCATCCTCTTTAAACTCTTCCTGTGGACTTTATCATGGAGAGGAGCCATGTGGCCTGATACAGTTTTGTCTCTGTGGGTTACTGATTCCTGCAACACCCATACAGGCAGTCTCTTACTGTCTGCAATGAGAGCTTGTGTAAATGTAAGGATTGGTATGTGTAAGTATCCCTCTGTGGGACAGCTTAAATTAGGCACCTTGAACTTCACATGTTGAATTCAAGGACTAAGAAAGAACTGGTTGGAAGCTTTGGGAAGACAAAGATGTTTTGGTGCAGTAGCTTATTTAGCATGGAGTTTTGTGCTCACCTGTCTCTACTGAGGAATTGCTCAGGGAATTTATTGCCCATATGCAGATGGCTAGTTTATGACAGAGTTTCAGGAGTCACTGATTTTGTTTTTGCAGACCATGAATTGAAATTCATTACCTAGAGTACATATAAATGAGGTAAGTTACTAGCCATATCATTTTAAAGACATATGAAAAATTAAGTATTGTATAGTGTTTTTGGAAGGGGAGGGGACTTTTATTTTAATAGGATATGTTTCAAATGATTTTGCTGGTAGAAGCCTTTTCAGCCAAGGAAGAGTGAGTGGAGATCATTGATTTGAATGTGAATGGACAAGAGAGACAGACAATAAAGCAGCAAGGTATAGCATAGACCTTAGAATTATACATTTAAGCCTTGATTTTCAGCTGATGAATGTCAATCCTGCAACCTTCTTTTGCAGGTGTAATCATTGTTAGGCTACGGTTTAGTCACAGGTATTTTTAGTAAAAGTCATGGACAGGTCACGGACATGAATATTTGTTTATTGCCTATCCATGACTTATACTATAAATGCCCCTGACTAAACCCCGGGGGGCGGGGGTGCTGCTGGGGCCGGCGGGAGTGTGGCCTCGGGGGGGCCTCTGCTGGGGCTGGTGGAACAACTGCTGCTCCGGCCATCCCAGGGACGGCCCAAGCAGTGGTGAGTGCGGCTGGCTGCAGAGCCGCTCCAGCAGCGGGTGGTGTGGCTGTCCCTGGGGCCACCTGAGTAGCTAGGGTCAGCCACACTGGTGGCTGCAGAAGTCATGGTGGTTGCAGAAAGTCATGGAATCCAGGACTTCCGCGGCCTGTGTGACTGACACGGAGCCCCAATAATTGTCTCTGGAATTTTGCACCTGTAGTGAATTACTGCTGCAAATATTAGACTACATGATTTATGGGTAACTACTCTCCTACTTCATAGGATAATTTATAAGTATTTGGGAAATAGGGAATATAGACTGTGTGACCTCTAAAGAAATCGGTGATACAGATGTATGAATTTGTTCCATGTTTTTATTCAACTGCCATAAACTTCCTCTTTTTCCTGTGGACAGCTACCTAGCTGCCTCTGGCATGATCTTATCATATTTCACACTGTAAGCAGAGTTGACAGAAATACAAAGGCAGATCTTTAAGAACCACTCCCGCTCCCCCTCAACCCGCACAACATATATCTCTTGTGCACCAGACAGAAACAGCTATTTTATATTGCATAGGACTTCTCTGAGCCATTTTGATTAGTTTTTTTTTCCTAGGGCTGTCAATTAATTGCAGTTAACTCACACAATTAACTCAAAAACATTAATCATGATTAATCGCACTTTTAAACAATAGAATACCAATTGAAATTTATAAAATATTTGTGCGTGTTTTTCTACATTATCAAATATATCTATTTCAGTTAGATCACTGAATACAAAGTGTACAGTGCTCACTTTATATTTTTGATTACAAATATTTGCACTGTAAACATGATAAACAAAATAAATAGTATTTTTCAATTCACCTCATACAAGTATTGTTGTGCAATCTCTTTATCCTGAAAGTGCAACTTACAAATGTAGATTTTTTGTTTGTTTGTTACATAACTGCACTCAAAAACAAAACAATGTAAAACTTTAGAGCCTACAAGTTCACTCAGTCCTACTTCTTGCTCAGCCAATTGCTAAGAGAAACAAGTCTGTTTACATTTACGGGAGGTAATCCTGCCCTCTTCTTATTTTACAATGTCACCTGAAAGTGAGAACAGGCGTTCGCATGACACTGTTGTAGCTGGTGTCATAAGATATTTGCGTGCCAGATGCAGTAAAGATTCATATGCTTCTTCATGCTTTGGCCATCGTTCCAGAGGACATGCTTAAATGCTGATGACGATAAATTAATATTTTTTTTAACAATTAAATTTGTGACTGAACTCCTTGGGGGATACTTGTATGTCTCCTGCTCTGCTTTACTCTCATTCTGCCATATATTTCATGTTATAGCAGTCTTGGATGATGACCCAGCACACGTTAGTTTTAAGCACACTTTCACTACAAATTTGACAAAATGCAAAGAAGATGCCAATGTGAAATTTCTATAGATAGCGACAGCATTCGACCCAAGATTTAAGAATCTGAAGTGCCTTCCAAAATCTGAGAGGGACGAGGTGTGGAGCATGCTTGCAGAAGTCTTAAAAGAGCAACAGTCCAATGTGGAAATTATAGAACCCTAAACGCTTAAAAAAAATCAACTTTCAGCAGGTGGCATCTGATTCAGATTATGAAAATGAACATCCGTCAGTCTGCACTGCTTTGGATTGTTATCAAGCAGAACCTACCATCAGCATCGATGCATGTCCTCTGGAATGGTGGTTGAAGCATCAAGGGACATAATTTGTAGCACACCTGGCATGTAAATATCTTACGGTGCTGGCTACAACAGTGCCATGCAAATACCTATTCTCATTTTCAGGTAACATTGTAAACAAGAAGCAGGCAGCATTTTCTTCTGCAGATATAAACAAACCTGTTTGTCTGAGTGATTGGCTGAACAAAAAGTAGGACTGATTGGACTTGTAGGCGCTAAAGTTTGACATTGTGGAAAACATCCAAAAATATTTTAAAAAATGATATTCTATTATTTAACAGTGTGATTAATCACAACTTTTTAAATTGTGTGATTAAAAAAATTAATTGTGCTTAATCGCTTGACAGCCCTAATTTTTTCACCTCCCATACTTTAAACACTTTCTATTATTATTTTATTATTAAATAGGCAAGCCAGAAATTACATGCTAATGACAATCTCAAATGTGACATTACTTTTAGCATAATAGCATAAAAGTCAGGAAATTAAAAGTTAAATTTAATTAACTTTTCTCTCTTGTGCTTTTATTATAATCCAGACTTTTTTTTCTTTTTTTTTTTACATAGCTTTTTTTTACAGCTGGGGGTGGTGTGCTGCAGTTGGCAAAGGAGTTTTGCAAGAGATCAAAACTCTCATTCTTCAGAGCATGAAGCAATCATTAGCTGATGGAGGCATATTGCAGTGTTTAACCTTCCTCTGAAGTTACTAGTGTTGGCTGCTGACAGAGGCAGGATACCGGCCTAGATGACCCTGTCGTCTGATCTAGTATAGAGGCCCTCTTAGGAAAACAATGGGCTGCAATACCAGAGAACTCTCTTTCCCCTCTATTTAATAGGTACAAATACAGCATGTGATGTTGTGACCCTTCCCGGGGTACCCAGGGTTGTGAGGCACCTCGCTACCACCTGTCCTTTGTGTGAGGAAGCCTTGTCTATGCCTGCTAGAGACCAGCTCTCCATCTCCAATGGTCATGTGCAACACAAGCACTCCCTTCTAGGTCCATGCCTAGACTTGGGCCTAAAGTTTTAATTTAAGTTTTGGAATCTAATATTTTCTATCTCTCTCAGACTATTTTCTCCACAAACCTCCTGAGGTGATTATAATGACCTGTACTGGCTCTTGGTAGAGACCTGACGTGCAACTCTTTGGGGAAGTTCTGTTGAATCAGATGTAGGGATCCCTGTAAAATCCTATACACCCCCTCAGCCAGTTGGCACCTACAAGTCACAGATGTCTCCTCTCAAGTTGAATTGATTCTGATCCTCTAAGATTATAAATAAATGTGAATGTACAGTTATGTTTAAACTCTGGTTTTTCTCCATAATCTTTGGACATACCTGATATACTGAAGCTGTCGCAAACTCCTCTTTTCTTCCAATTCTATGTCTCATCTGTACTCTATTCTTTTGTGCTTTTGGACTCCATTGGCCATAAATGCCCCTATCCTGCAATGAATGCCACATGGGTAGATTCTATGGTGTTCTACATAGCAGTAAGGATCCACAAATATATTATGATATTGGGGCCTAATATTAGGCCCCCAAATGCACTTTAGACCCATATCACCTCTTTGTTTAGATTAAATCCATGTGACCTGCAGGTGAATTGAAAGATACTCACTGCAGCCCCACAAGTGTCTTGTTAACTCTTTAACAGTTTTAGTTCATCAGACAAGACAAATAAAATGTCAAAGCTTTCCCAGTTCTTTATATCTTTGAAGATATGTATGATACAGGGCCAAATCCTCAGCTGGTGTAAATTAGGGTAGTTCTTTTGACTTCAACACTGAAAGTATTTTTGGGGTAGAACTTGTCTCTGGTAGCAACAAACTCCCATTTGGATGAAGTTATTTCTTTGCCCAAATAGCAGGTGCTTGATGTATTTCCTTCTCTGTTCTTTTGACTGTGTACCACACATCAAGTAGTGATGTACTTGTGCGCCAACTTTGTGCCTTCAGCTGAATGTGCAGGGGACCTGCCTATTAACCAGATCCTCAGATTATCTGGGCACAATTTATAAAGATGTTTTAGGCATAATACATCTACCACATAATTAAAAGTGTTGTCACTATATAATATGATGGATTAGTACTATAATAGCAATCCATTTTTTTGTAGTTCCATTTTTTTTTAAGCTTTCAATACTTCCATCTAAAGGGCTTTAGGGTCAGATCAAAGCCATTCTACACAGCCTTCTGACTTGAAGTAGATATTTGACTTTCCCGGCCTGACCCAAGAGGATCAGAGGAAGATGGGAGGACTTGGTTTTCTGGCCCACACAAGAGTATCTACATGTTTGGTGACATCCAAACAAGAAGGAACTGAGAGAGTCTCCTCCCTGCTACTTTGGAAACAAATGATCTGCACCTTGTACCTAATGTATCTCCACTTACCACTCCAGAGCCAGTCTACCATTGTAACCACTCTGCCCCTGGCCATCCTGTTGCTGCTTTTCATGCTAGTTTACCTCTGTTTTTCTCACAAACTGTGGTCAGTTGAAGCTTTTTCCCATTCCAATTTCTGACTGCTCTGCTACTTTATCACCTCATTAGTAACTTGCTTGGGCTGGAGAAAGACTTGACCAGCTCTTCACACAGATCTCAGCTGCATGGTGTAGTCAACTTCCAACCATGGCTCTGAGTAGAACCAAGCAAGGCACACAATACTCTGAGCATTGATTGTCGCCCATTAACCACCTACTTTGCCTGATCTTATTTCATAAAGGCCTCCCTGAACTGATTGCTATTGCCCATTTAATGCTAATTCTTTTAAATTTACAGAGCTTCACTTCAGTAAGTTGTCTTAGCTCTTTGCACTTCCCTGGCATCATACCACTGTGGAGTGAATGTTTTCAAATGTAGAAAAGTGTCCTCTACTGCATCTTGTTAACTACTGGCTTCCTTCCCATGTACCCTAGTCCTGAATCTGTCCATTCTAGACCTACTCTTCTGAAGCTGGTAACCTTTGAAGTATAGTTCCACATTCTACATGGAAAAGTGATTATAAAAAGGCAGAGTAGGTTCTTGTGGTTTTTATTTTTATTTTGGTCTCACAGTCAGTATGTTCGTCCTTTATCATACATCATCAGTAAAGATTGTGCAGGTCCACAGCCCACCACTTGCTCCTCTTGGCCTGCCCACAGGCCAGCTCCTCTCCACCCCCTCGCCCCACCTGCTGGCTCCTCTCTGCCTCCTAGCTGGACCCCAGTGCACCTCTGGCTCCAGGCAGTCTCTGCTTCCCACCACCTGTGGGACCCTGTCTGTCTCCCCGGAGCTGAGTTGCCTGGGACTGGTGCAGAAGCCTGGCCAGTCTAGGCTAGTGGGCGGAGGGTGTGGGGGGCTTGGCTGGGTCCTCCAGGCAAGTGCGTCCTGAGGGCAGGCTCTGGCCTGGCTGATCGCGCCACTCCTGAGGGGCTGGAGTGATTCCCTGTCCCGGGACCTGCACTGGCGGCTCAGCCCGGCAGACTCACCGGCCCTGCTGGGAGGCGACTATATGTGGCCAGGAGGCAGGACATGGGGGAGTGGGTCTCTGGAGGGCCTAAGGGGTGTGTGCTGGGCTGTGAGGGGCAGGGAAGATCTGTGTGTGCTGGGGCATGGGCTGTAAAGCAAAGGGGATAGGAGCTGCATTGCCACTTTTATAGCATTTGTTAAGTCAAGGGTTCTCAAGATTTTTCTTTCTGAGCCACCCCCGCTCAACATGCTGTAAAAACTCCATGGCCCATCTGTGCCACAACAACTGGTTTTCTGCATATAAAACCCAGGGCTGGCATTAGGGGGTGGCAAGCAGGACAATTGCCCAGGCCCCCACACTACAGGGCCCCCCTTGAAACTAAGTTGCGCAGAGTTTGGCTTTAGCTCCGAGTGGCAGGGCTCAGGAACCTGGGATTCAGCCCCATGTGATGGGACTTCGGCTTTCTGCCCTGGGCCCCAGCGAGTCTAACACTGGCTCTGCTTGGTAGACCCTCTGAAACCTGCTTATGTCCCCCAGGGGGCTCCAGACCCCTGATTGAAGAACCACTGTGTTAGGGAATTCTTAGGGAACTGGATCTGCTGCCTTTATGGTGGCTTTGGACCCGGAGCTGGTGCAAAGTGGCCACAGCAGGAATCAGGATCTGGCAAAAAGTGATGACGGTTGACAATTTGTAAAGATAAGAGAGCTCTCAAGAGTCTATGCTGGTGTGCAAATATTTGAGTGTATTCAAGGTTGTCAGACCTTTTCACATTTGATTTCCCATCTGTAACTGAATAAAGGGCCAGTAGAAGTCACATGTTGCTTCTGCTGAAGTCAGTGTCAAAACTATCATTGAATTCAGTGAGCACAGGGTGGGGCCTGAAGAAATAATTAGCAGCCAGTTTGAACCCTGTAATAGCACAAACAACTGACCTGATACGTAAAAGGAAACAGATTTTTAAAAAGGAAGGGAACAAATTAGATTCTTTCTTTTAATCTCACTGGAACACACTTTACTTTCTGTTCAAGCTTTTTGTTCCAGAAAAATTTGATTTCTGTAGAAAAAATCAATTTTCAGTCCAAGACTCTAATCAGAGTTTCCACAATAGAACTTAAGTTCTCGGTTACTGCCAATTGTTATCTTTCAGTTGGCTTCAACATCTTCACTACTAAAATAGGTTTCAGAGTAGCAGCAGTGTTAGCCTGTATTCACAAAAAGAAAAGGAGTACTTGTGGCACCTTAGGTACTAACAAATTTATTTGAGCATAAACTTTCGTGAGCATCCAGTGAAGTGAGCTGTAGCTCACGAAAGCTTATGCTCAAATAAATTTGTTAGTCTCTAAGGTGCCACAAGTACTCCTTTTCTTCTTACTACTAAAATAATCTTTTGCTTATTTTCACTTAGGAAAAAAATGAGATTTAATTTACAATGCCCCCCAAAAATTGCATATTCTAAAGTACAATGTGATCTGCAGGCATAAATGTGGAGTTTAGTGTTCCTTCTCTCATGCTGTTAACCATTTTAATGCCTTAATACTTTCAGCTGTTACCTTGTGAAGATTTGTTATTTAATATAGGCATTTTTATTAAAGCTCCATGTCTGAAATAACATAACCTTTGGTTACAGGGAAATAGCAGGGGAGGTGTATTTTAAACAGAAGTCTCTCACTAGAGATCCTTGGCATACTGCAGTCCTGCTGATTGAGGGCCAAATCCCAAGAATTGCTAACACCTTGCAGAGCCCCTTCAGCCCCAGCTGAGTTCAATATGAGCTGCAGATGCTCAAACACTTTTTGAGATTTGGCTCCTGACAACAGTTTAAAAAAAAAAACAACCCCCTCCCCCCCCTCACTAACACACTATCTCAGTAAGTGTCATCCATTAAACCTGTGGTAACTGTAAACATAAATAATATCCTCTAACAGCTTTTGTTCTAATGCCACACCAATTCTGGAACTTATGCCTATAGCAACCACATTACAATGCAAAAAATACTCACCCAAACCAAGAGTCAACTTTGCAACCAAGCAGCATATTACTTGTTGCAGATTTGTCAGCCAGGTTTTCGGAATGTTTATATTCAAAATATTGTTTCCATAAATATTTTTTCAAATTATAATTTGTATCATGATAGCCTTGAGGGCAAGATCCAGCTTGGAGTCTTTCCATTGACTTTAACGAGAACTGGATTAAGCCCAGAGACCCCAAGTGTGACCTGTCACCTGTGCTAGGTGCTGTACCAACCTATAGTATGAGATAGCCCCTGTCCTGGGAGTTTACAAAGTCTGTATGTTACTGGGTATCTTAAACAGTTATTTTAATAAATGGATAACAAGAAGCCTGAGGGTGGAAAAATTCTTCCAACAAATTGGTTAGAAAATAACAGCCTGATCCTGCACTTTGTAGAGTCACTGACAAAACACCCCTTGACTTCAGTGGTACAGGATCAGGGGTCCTGATTCTGACTTGTGCTTTTTATGTGCTCTTTCAATACAAATAATACAGAATATGAATAACGTAAACTAGATTTGGAGGGCTGCACAGAATTACAGACTTTTCAGCAGAAATAGGGCCAAATGCCAAGGACCAGTTCTTGTGAACATATGTATAGTGCATTGTAGATTTCATTAGCAAAAAGAAAATGGAGGCAAGAAGTATGGTTAAGGGATTTTACTCTTTATTTTTATTTAGCATCTTAGCTGGAAGAGTGATCCTGTCCACCTGAATGCACTATGACATACTACGTTTCTTGAGGTCTCTCTTGTTTTTTTGTATTTCATACTCTTTCTATCGCTTTGTGGCATGAAATGTTTTATGAAATATCATAGGGGAATCACTGCAGCATTTTACATACATTTCCTAATAGAATGGAATTTAGGACTGAATTCTGGTACCAGGCAATCGTCAATAGGACCTACGCCAGAGACTGGGCGAGAGAATCCTGCCCTAAACCCAGGGACAGGGGATGGAATATCTGTTCAGCCCTAAGTGGTCCCTACTTGACATCAGGTCTGTATTAGTGGCTCTGGCCTACAATACATATATATATATATGTGTGTGTTGTTTTGCCATGCTGCCGTGTGGAGACTGCTTCTCAGAGAGCTACCCAAGGTATGCCAGAGACACAGAATCCTGTTGCTTGGCTCTTCACAGTTGGGCACCAAACACATCAATTCTGCTGCCTCTGAGGCCTTCTACAGCCTTTCCCAGTGTGTGTGTGGAAAGATCCTTACTTCAAAGCATCTCTTTCCCATAAGCAGAAACCTCATTGAGGTATACTTGACATTCATAATAAAATACAGGTTGTATAAACATCCTTTCTCTGTCTTGTTAAAAGAATAAGTGACTTATGTTCATGTTTTAAGTGTTTCAGAAAGCTTTTATAACATATTTTAGGAGCAAATTGTGAATTCATTTTCATGCTCAAATAGGGAAGACGTGTTTTCTGTTAATAAATCCACAGAGGAAATCCCAGTGAAATCTTGGTGACTTCCATGTAGACTAACTCCTATTGGCCATAAATTTGCAGGAATTAATGAGAAAATAGAATCTATTTTTTAAAATAAAAATGGGCCATCTATGAGATGTGCAAGGTTTATTTTGAGAAAATGGTAATTTTGTAGATTCGTAGATTTTAATCCCAGAAAGAACCATTATGATCATCTGGTTAGACTGCCTGCATAAAATAGGCTATATATTTAATTTGGCAGTTCCTTAATCTACGCACACAGCTAGCGATTGAACTACAGTGAATCTTCTTTTGGAAGGGCATTGAGTCATGATTTAATGGCTCCAAATGATGGAGAATTTACCACATCCCTTGGTAATGTGTTCCAGAGATTAGTTTATTGTTTAAAAATTTATATAATTTCCAGTTTGAACTTTTACTTCAACTTCCAGCCACTGAATTTTGTTATACCTCTATCTGCAAGATTAAAGAACCCTCGAGTATCAGATATCTTCTCTTTCTGTAGGTTATCAAGTTGCCTCTTAACTGTCTCTTCAGTAAACTTACATGGAGTGAGCTCATGTCTATTCTACCAAGAGTTGATGTTCAATGTTTAAATTCATACATATTTAAAATATTTTATTTTGTAACCTAATTTAGCAATATAAATCTCACCACATAGTATCTCTGATAATCAGATGGCCAAATTCTGCTCTTACATTGTTTCGGTGGAGTTAACCCCACTAAAAGATTAGAGTAACTTTAGGAAAATTGGATACACTGATGTAAATCTAGGGTATCTTTTATAGCTTAGATCTTGCTTAATTACAAGAAACACATTAAATATCTGAAACCTGAGATGAGAATATTGTAAAGAATACCTTAGAAATGTTGGTATAACATACCTATATTAGAGGAAAATATGACAGGAGGACTTGAAGCTTTTAGAAATCTTTATTTAATAGTATTTCATTTAATATTCGGTACTCAATTGGTTAGGTTGAAATGATATCAGAATCATGATGACATCACTGAGCTAAAAGTTATCTACTTAGACAAAAACGCTTATTTTATTTCCCCACATCTGTTCTGCTTTCATATTTGATGTTATGTTGTGTTAGAGCTAACCTCTTGGCCATTTGGAATGTTGCATTTTGCTTCTCCATTTTTAAGGTAAATATATGGACAAATCAGTTTCTTAATTTCTCTTGCTCATTGCCACATAGGGCTTAGCAAATCAGAATCATTTGGAGAATTACCAGTATACATCTTATTGCTCACATTGCCTCTGAGACATTAACTTTCCAGTTCCCAAGAACTCACCTCAACTCAGACTTGTCCTGCAGGTTCCTTTTATTGCAATTCAAAAGAGCTACGCTGAGTTGACCAGACTCTAGGCTAGGAGTGGGTGAAGGGCTTACCACAATTCCAAAGCACATACACATTCTCAAAACAGGCTGCCGCAGGCATCTTCCATTTTACATGGTATCACATGCTTTAGGATTGGTTCACTAGCTCCTGTGGACCAATCCCCATATAGGTCATGAGCTATCCACATGCTGTGCAGGTGCAGTCTGATACATTTTAATCATTTCCCTAATCTTGCCTTATCTACTAGTTACATATGTACAAGGCTGGTGTAACTTCATGCTTTGTTCATTCTTTAAACATTGTTTAATTTCTCTGGTCATGCTAGGCCTACCCTAGCAAACTATTATCTGCCAAATATACAGTGAAAACTGTTGAGCAAGACAGAAAAATATATACCTTTTTTTTTTTCTTCCTCCTCCTTGGCTTGTTGGAGCTTTCCCAGGAAAATATCAAAGCCATTCCTGGTAATAGTTTTGCAGTGTGAATAACACTGCTCTAATTCTTATTCATGTAATATTCTCAGAAACAACCTGGATATAGATTGTCCTGCGAAATGAAGAGAGAGAAGTGTTTTTTCACACACAAAAAGAAACTGCATAAGTTAGACCTTTCTGGTGACATGCCCAATTTGTTCACTGAAAAGCTATTCAGCTCTTCTGTGACCATTTACTCTACTGGTTTTCAAGATGGAATGGAATCAAAGTCTATTGTACTGCCACTGAGAATGAGAGCATTTCCAAAGAGAGAGAGCTTAGTCAGAATGTATGCTATTTCCTTCTGACAAGGTTTAAAGGAAGAGAAAAGCTAGAACAATCTTGCCTGCTCTCCCCAAACATTTGGGGCTAAAATATGCTTCGCAAGTGCTCCCCTGTCCACACCCTGAGGAGGGAGGCTGAATGGAATCTGTGTGTGACTGGACTCAAGTTTAGAATCAGTTTTAAATTTATTGAAATGAAACATTCTGATTCAGAATCTTCTTTTCTTTTTTGTACCCCAACACCAAGCCAACATTTATAATTTTGTTACTATTTTGGTTTTGTACTGATGCATTATTGTGAACATCTGACCGGCCCAACTGGTGACAGAAGTTAGCTCTGACTTAAACAAACAAAACACTACCAGCACCTTTGCAAATGTGCAGAAGGCTCAGCTGCTTCCTAAAGAACCAAAGCCATATTACAAAATCACCAACCATATCCCAACTCCCTAGCTGCTCTTCAGTTACTCCCATCAGATCACTATAATGGGAGACCTTGATGAGCATTATTTTTGGTCCCGATTTCATGCCTAAGCTTCTAAGCTTGGGGAGGGTATTCTTCCCTTACTGCAGGGAAGGAATTATATTCCATCAGCGGCCAGCGGTTTGTGCACCCCACCCTACTTCTAGGGTTTATAGATGTAAGCAGTCAGGATGAGCTCTACCCTGACATCTGGTGGTGAGTTGTGGTGGGTTGTGGAAAAGAACTTCAGGGGCTGATCTCATTTGCATAGGCACACCCACACCGCCTAGATGGTCACTTTGGCTGCTGTGGGATCCCCAGTTTCTCTGTTGTTGGGGCAAGAAGAATAAAGTGTTACTATCTTGATTATGTGAATCAAGGACAGTGGAACTGTACTTGGCTTTTTGTTATGATAGAGGGACTCACTGTCAACTAAGTAGCACTCACTAGGCAAGGGACATGGGTTCCAAAACTCACTGAATAGGGGGTGGGGATGACATGCATTTGTACTGTGTGGTATGGGTCTCTTTTGAGGGCCCTAAATGCATCTTCTCTCTCTACTGTGTAATAGCAGAGCTAATTTTGATTCTATTAGGAGTCTGGTTACAGATTGCAGAACTGAATTCACTTTGGGCCAATGGTGTACCAGCAGTGGGGCTCCCCTACTATGAGCTGAAATCACTGAGTACTGTGTTAAGTAGTAGGGAGCCTGAAGATATATTGGTAAGCAGCTTGCAGGATGGCTACTGGGGAGGAGCAGCTGGTGGTGAAGGCTGCAGCAGAAACCCACGAAGAGGCAGGTCAGTCGGCCATTGGAGCACGTAAGGTGCCCCTTTACCCACCCCCATTTCCACACAGGCTGTGGGGTGTGTGTGTGTGGAGGGGTTAAAACTCTGCAGATTAACTTCTGAACTCTGAACTGACCAAGGACAGAGACTTTTGGGTTTCTGGACTTCAGGTGACTTTTAGGGTTACTGGACTCAAGAACAAAAGGGAAAGGACATGGCCCAATTTGCTTGGGGTGGGTTTTTGCTCATGGTTTGTGTTTGAATCCTGTTGGTGGTGGTTCCCCAACATAATGCCACATTGTTTTTCTCTGTTATTAAAAGGCTTTTGCTACACTCAGACTCTGTGCTTGTGAGAGGGAAAGTATGGCCTCTTAGAGGCACCCAGGGGGGTGGTATATATTTGTCCCAGGTCACTGGGTGGGGACTTGAGCAGGTTTTGCATTGTGTTATTGGAACAGAGCCCCTAGATACTGAACCCGTCCCTTGTTGCTGCCAACTCTGACAGGCAGAAGGGTTACATATATAACATGCTTCACTTGTGTAAGGGGGGAGAAAAAGGGTTAGCATTATGTAAAGCAACATATCTAATACTGACCAAGAAAGTCAGCTGTTTGATATCATATGTTTTTATGAAATATTCAGCCTCCCCCTCACATCTCCTCCACATACACTACCAGAATCTAAATCTGCTAAAAGCACAGCTCTAGAAAGCTAAGATTGTGAAGCCTAGAATTAAGATATGCCATTAGAGGATGAAATTATGGGCTCTTTAGGCATCTGTAGTAAAATATAGATTACTCTTATTATGGGAAAGATAATTGATATTTAAATATATTTTGTCTTTGATAAATTGTCCTTTCAAATTAAGCTCCTCTAATATGATAAAAACAACAAGGTCTAAAAAGCTAAGCAACCACACTATAACATTTGAGATAAACAAACAGTGTGCTGTAAACATGTTTCTGAGACACAGTAATTAAATGGAGGTCCCAAAAGCATCACAGCTTGGAAGCCATTAGTTCAGAAATGGTCAGAAAAAAGTGAAACAGAAGACACCTGCTTCAATCATATGGTTGACTAAAATTGCAAGTTTCAACCCAACCCTGAATATTTGCCAGGCTCTGTGCAGCTGTTCAAATGAGAGAGGAACAATGTGCAATCTAAAAGTGTATGTAATGAGCCAGGATGGACCTCTTAGTAGAGCTGCATTGACCTAGCCAAATGGTAACATCAAAACATTTGTTTGCAAGACTTGATTTTACAGATATTTGTATTCAGTCAAATACCCTAGTATCTAACTCTAAGGAAACTAGAATTCAGGGTGAAATAACAGCCACATATTCAGGTCATTAGATATCACAAACGTGCTTCAACACAGGAAGATATATATCTGAATAAGAGAGTGGCTAAGAATGCTAACAGAATCCTTACACAAGACCTACTCCAGTCTGCATTTCTCCATTGTGCTGTGACAACTGGAGTCCAACAAAGGCACCAGGAGAACTACAGGGAGGGCAGTAGTGACACCACTTTTAAACTTTTCCAACAATCACTTTCCATTATAGTTCCTTGAATGCAGCTGCTTATGAGTCTGACTTTATAGTGGCTGCCTCAAGTTGAATTTTTTTTGGAAATTTTTATTGAAAACTGTCCAGGCCTTTTTGAACAGGAAGTTGTTAGAGAGAAAAAAAGTTAATGTTTATTAAAATGACGGGAAAATGTTTTTGAGAAACTCTAGTGCCTCCAGAACTTGACATTTAGCAGAGGGAGATAGTTCTGAGGTTAGAGGTGACTCTCTTGCTGTCTCAATCAAGTATGGGCTGACGTTCTACAAACAATTATAAGCCATGGAAAAATCTCCATTCATGTGCACACAGTAGAATTTTATATGCTTGCTCATAATTTCTAAAAGTTCAAACTCTTGCCACACTGCATTACATAGAAGAGATGACACCAAACTATACCTCTGTACAGGACACAAGCAAAATGGGTCCTGAACTGTCTCCTCAAAATATCCACCACCCCAGATGGAGGTAACCTGGGTAAGGAGCCAAGAGACTGTAAATTTTCTCGACTCATCCTGCCACTGATTGCTGTTGAGTAATCTATGTCTCATGACCTCAGAGACAAGCAAACCACACTTACTGCATTTTGCAGATTGAGTAACAGAATTCTTGAGGTTGCACAAGGTCACATAGGGCAGAACTGAGACTAGAATGCATGTCTCAATTATGGCTGACTCCACAAATCTCATCCACTCTGTTTAGACTGGCTCTCAAAGGCTATCTCAAAGAGCAGTCTTAAATCCAGCTTTAAGATCTTGTCTCCATTGCTCTAATTGCAGGGGCGTGGGGCAATGAATATTAGCAGGGGTGGCGTACTCCCCCTTCTTTCCACTGGAAGTTAAACACATGGGAAATTGTGGGAGGAGGCAGGGGAGGCAGTTTCAGCTCTAGCATTTATCACTTTAAACAATCTAAACTGAGCACTGATTTGCAGAGATACTTGGCCTGCCCTTGAACTGCTGTCAAGCCGAAAGATAAGTGGGGAACACCTTAGCTAGGCCTGAACTGATTGGCTGGAATTCCATGGATAGCATATTGTATTCCAACCAAGCAGTGAGGGTTATCATTTGTGCTGTAGTCCCAACCTTCTACAGTAGCTGGCAAAGAGAACTGCCAGAAAATTGTGCAGAATCAGAGAGCAGCTAAAAATTGATGCCTTCCATCTAATTGCTGTCTGGTGATGAGATGAATTAAGTAGGTTAGTATTAGACCTGCAAGGCAGAGTCTGGAAAGAGAGAGAGAGAGAAAAGAAATGTGTCACAATTTAGAGAGTATCCCCCTGAAGTAATTGGTAATTGAGGTGTCCCCCCCCACCCGCATTTGTTTGTCATTGATCTCTATTAAAGTGCAGTTTCACTTTGAAAAGTGACTGTAAAAAGGTGTACTTGGGTAAGGGGGTTCCATGCTTACTGTGTGCTGGAGACTTCAAATCAAATATGCTCTGGCTGAGTGAAGAGTGTGTGTGTGTATGTGTGTGTATATATGTGTATATATAAATATATTTTTAATTGCCACATTGGAAAACTCATCTTGGGCTTTGAAAGTCAACTAGTTCTTTCCTTCTTGTGCTTCATTGCTGGTAATAACTGTCTGGTCAAATTATGTTCTCAGGGAAATTCACTGCCCCATTCTGCTAGCAGCAAAGGAGAGGCAAAACTGGTTTGTCACTAGCAGCAAATTCAGGAGCATCACGGCCTGAGACTGCCAGCAGCAGCAAAAGGCTTAGAAGTGCCCATTGAAATGAAAAATTCTGTTGTAGCTACAGTTTGAAATTTCAAGCTGCTGAACTGGGAAATAATGGGCACAATGTCCAGGTGCAAATGATTTTGGAATACTCATGTATTTCAAGAAACTTTTTTTTAAAGGGAAAAATCTGAATATCCCCAAAATTGGGGGGTTAACTCCTAAGCTGCACTGAGCTCTCATCCAGCGCAGCTGAGGAGAAATTGTCCCAAAGGGACTTATTGCAGAAGTCTCAGAAGGACATGGTTGCCAATCCAGGTTTGGCTGGAGTGCTTTACACTCTAGCCCACCTCCTTCCATCCATGGCATGCCCCTCCTCACCTATATGTGCCTTCTTCTCAAGTGCCTCAGCAGAGAAAAGCAGTTTGAACAAGGTTCAATGATCTGGCCCTTGTGGGGGTTCAAAATCAGAACTCAGATCTGGAGCCAAGTTTTCCAAATAGCCCTGAGCCTTCTCTAAGTTACACTAAGGACTATGTGAGGGAATGCAGAATATGGGGAGCTCATGGTGATGGCAAGCCACCTTTACCCCCTCCCCCTAGTTCTACACCAAACACAGGGAAAGAGTAACTGAGAATTGGGGTTATTGAGTTTATATACAGCACCCAATGGATCTGTTGTGAAGGGTGACCTATGAATACAATTTGCTGTTTGTCACTGATCTAAACCATTCCTACACCATGTTTTAAAGTCAGAGTGCAGTGTTCACTGCTTGCTAGGGATTTTTCACTAAAGGAATATGGGAACAGATGTGTAAATCATTTCCAGTGGGGAGCCCCAAAATAGCTAGCTAAGGGCCTGATCCTTCATATGTTCTCAAACATCATTAGTGCCACTCAGTTCAAAGGGGTTAATTGCAAGAGTAAAGAGACACACACACACGAGAATAGGAATATTTTGTCCATTCTTGTTGGACCAACTTCACTGAAGATTCAGCAAAGAAAACCACCAGTTGTATTAGCCTGTTTCTCCCTACACATACAATGGTTGCCACCTATGAATCTTCATTGACCTCCGTGGAGTTACTCCTGACTTACACCAGTGTAATGGAAAGGAGAACTGATGTGACTATAAGGAATCACAGACAGAATAATTTTCTTTTAAGACTGAACAAGGCACTTTTTAGAAGGAACGTAGTTTTGCCCAAATGTTACTCTCTGTCTGTCTCCATTTTACTGCAGATCCTCCATCTAGAACCTTCCTCAGCTCTTCCCCTGACAACAATGGATGTAAAATAATATGTGTATCCTCTGTCCTATGCCTTTCAGTGTTATCTCCATTTTAAATGGTAATGAGTCAGTAGGAATGAAAAATTGACATACTATCTTGCCCACATGTTAAAAAATGGGCACCCATAGTGTACTATTTGTTTCTTTGAAATATTTTATATTAACTGACACTACTGCGAGAGACGAACCAGGCCTGCAGTATCATAACATGTACATTATCTGTCCTAGAGATCACTAAAAGGCATTATAATGGCTGCCATAAATCGTTAGCATCAGCTGACTATTATCTCACAGTGATATCTGAGAGCTCATTTTTCCTACTCTAATGTCTGGAGGAATATTGGAGTAACTGTGTGATATCTGCTAGCAAAGGGTGAAGCTGTATTGGTATTTACTGGATGGTCTCTGAAGCAAAGCTGACAGACATGGGTTTCATCCAGCAGACACTCGCCAGGTGAGCTGGGCAGGGTTGACTTTCTACCTGAATTGCATGCCCACCCCAAGGAATAGCTCTTCTTTTCTCACATAAATAACTTATTCTGTCAGGAAATTTACCATTCACCTCTAAACCCCATCTTCCAAAAGATTAAAGTTTTGTTGTTGTTTTTTTGTGTTTTTTAAAAAAGCTTCTCTATATAATCTATCACAGAGTTTTATGGAAACTATTATTATCTGACAGCACCTCTGTGAATACTAGACTGGAGTTACGTGATTTGATTTAATAACATCTCTTATTTCTAAAGCCACTTTAAAGTTCATTGGCATACATTTTTGTTTGCTCCAAATGTAACAATCAATTCTTATTTATTTTACTTGCCTTGAGTTTGTTTATTGCCTGTCCAATTTTAGGGCTCTAGTCTCATGTCTATGTTCATCCAAACTCCCATTTGCATTAATTTTAGTTAGGTAAATCTAATATATATTCTCATCATTGTCATAATAATCAACCAGTTATCTTCCTCTGGAGATAGAATTTGGATCTTCCAATACTAATTACAAGCAGATCTTTTTGGGCTAGATCAAAACTTGGAATACATATTCAAGCAGGGGAGTAAGAATGCCCCCATGTACTCTCCGAGGTGGGCTAATTGGAGTTTGAGGACAAGCATGCAGGGAGCACCGTGCCCACTTACTTGGTCTGAAGGCAGGCATGTGAGAAGACGTGAGGAACAAGTGGAGCCAAGGTGTGTCCTCATAGAACTGGCTAGCACAACTGAGCCAGCCTGGGGCATAGTATAATATTCTGTTTGAAGAGGACCACGAGCAAATTACTACATCCTCTACCAAAGGGGAAGTGTTTCCACTGGCTTCCCTGATCTTTGGATCAGGCCCTTCATGACTGATTCTAGAAGGGACTCCACATGGGTAGATTTTTCACCTTACTGAGGTCCATGCAGAATGCTTCTTGGAGGATCAGTGCCTTACACTGTGTGTGGGTTACTTCTCTGTGTCAGTAGAGCACTATGTAAATACTAAACTTTTTGTTATGCTGAAATGTTATCCCACTGCCATTTAAAAATATTTTGGATGAAATCTCCAAAATTTGCATTTTGCTGGGGAGAATATTATTGATGACCAAATTCATTAGTTTCACTTTTCTAGCAGCTAGCTGAAGTCTGCCAGTTCAACTGAAGTGATGTTCACTGAGTGCTTTGAATTCCCACTTCGTCTTGTTCACTGGAATAACGCAATGAGCATTATACCGATGACACTCTTGGGGATGGGCTGATTGGTTCTTGATTGTTACACTTATATCTTTTGGAGCTATATATTTTAAAATATTTCAGTGAGTATTTTAGCAGAATCAGGGTTCTACATTAAGATATCTTATTCCAAATTGCACAGATTGATTAGAATACACAAGTTTAACCAGATGTTTCAGAAGAACACAAGTGCAAAATCAAGGAGCGTAGCAGGTGTTATTGGGATATGTGTAAAGAGACTGCTGGTTTCCTAGTGGCAGATTACCTGGCTGACAGCTTCACTGGATGCATTAGGGAGCTGACCTGAGCTTTTTTTCTATGTATAATTTATGTACATAGGAAAGCTGAGCTCAAAAACAAAGCATGATTTGAAGATGCTTCCTGCTTTTTAACCCACATTTGCCGCCAAGACGACGGAGGCATAAAACGTATTGACCAAACCATAGAGCAAAGCATATTCATGATGAAGCTTTGACATGTAACTACAATGGCTTTGGTTACGTGCATTTATCCACTTAACATGATTTTCCACTGGCCTTCAATAGCTGTTTTATCCTATGGGATGTGGGTTTCTAATCCCCTGCTCAATCAGTTTTCTGCTTTGCAGTACCTCAGTATGGAGTAAACACATTACTTTTTTGCTGCTTGTGCTTCTGCTGCCTCCTCCTGTGACATCAATTTTCCAGGAGCCGCCTCCATATCTAATACTTTCTATCCAGTTAAACCACTAACAAAGGGCCCCATCCTCAGCTGAGGTAAACTGTCTTCTATGGAGCTATGCCAGTTTACAACAACTGAGGATCTGGACCTGCATATCCCTGTCATAATAGGACTTTTACAACACAAATGGCATTACAACTTATTGCAATGTCACTGCAATCCAACATCACTACTTATTTTTGGTGACATAATATAAAAAAGCCCAATTCCCTGCATAGGAAGATTAGTCTATCCCTGGCAAATATAATATACAGAAGGGCCAGAGACACAATTGGTGAGGTGATCAACCTAGAAAGGCTCTATGCAAATAGTGATTTTGAGGAGGAGCAGGAGGTTGTTTGAGGCATGAGAAATGGGAGGTTCCAAATGCAGAGGATAACAATTTGCCATCGCATTGTGAGGGCCCCCAAGTATTCTGTGTAATATTCTGCAAGCTTGCCAGAAGGCTGAGTGTAAGCCTCATCCAAATCGCAGCTGCTTCACTATCACTGGGCTGAGTGCATCTAGAGTTGTATGAAATGTAGCAGCATCAAGATTTAGCCTCCTTGTTTGGTTTCAGCTTTGGCTAGTTTGTGTTCTTGCAACTTTTGTTCAAATGACCACCAAAACTCATATTTGGACTGAGCCCCAAACACCATATTTTACCAGGCTACTGGGAGAAATCATGTGAGACTGCTGAGTTTCAATGAATCCCTGGAGTTTCCTGAAACTTTGGCACAGCTTCACTCAATTGATTACAAATTCACCCCAAAGCTTTATGAACTTCAGCAAACCAGGGCTAAGTTTCAGGTGTATTGAAAGTGAATTTACTCTAGTTTCAGGTTTCCTTGGAAAACTTTTGCATCTTTCCCTCCTGTTCGGAGTTGATGTTGTGGAAGTCCATTGCTGTCATGTGGGCAATATGCAAGGGTCAAGACAGCTTTATGGGGAAATACACAGCCAAGAACTCTGAGCTCTTGACAGAGCCCAGGGAGGGTTCTGAATGTTCAGCCATCTTTGTAGCTGACAGCAGAACCCAAACATGAAGTTCTCTGGGTGCTCTAAACCCTCTTTAAAAAGGACAAGAACATAGCTATTGCCTCACCAGAAGAGAACTTTGGGCTGCATAGTTATGTAGGCTCTGGCAACAGCAGTGCCTGATAGCTTAAAGAATAGTGAATCCCTTCAACAATTGCCCAGGGTTGCAAATAGGTAGAAAAATAACTTCCTTTACCCTGTAAAAAGAAAAGGAGTACTTGTGGCACCTTAGAGACTAACCAATTTATTTGAGCATGAGCTTTCGTGAGCTACAGTTCACTTCATCGGATGCATACCGTGGAAACTGCAGTAGACATTATATACACACAGAGACCATGAAACAATACCCCCTCCCTCCCAAAGTTTTGGATGGGCTATTACCAGCAGGAGAGTGAGTTTGTGTGTGGTGGGGCGGAGGGTGAGAAAACCTGGATTTGTACTGGAAATGGCCCAACTTGATGATCACTTTAGATAAGCTATTACCAGCAGGACAGTGGGGTGGGAGGACGTATTGTTTCATGGTCTCTGTGTATATAATGTCTTCTGCAGTTTCCACAGTATGCATCCGATGAAGTGAGCTGTAGCTCATGAAAGCTCATGCTCAAATAAATTGGTTAGTCTCTAAGGTGCCACAAGTACTCCTTTTCTTTTTGCAAAGACAGACTAACACGGCTGTTACTCTGAAACCTTCCTTTACCCTGTGGTGATCAGTTTACACCTTGAACTATGATGTCTGTTTTCTCATTGTTGGCTTAGCTTGAATAATGACAAATGCTTGTAATGGTTATAATATCAAAATGTTGTTTTAAAATGCTAGCTAGAGATTTAACTGTGACCTGTTGTGGCAGTTTAACTATGTACTGTGTAAAGAAATATTCCCCTTTTCATTGGTCCAACAGTAACTGCTTTTTAATTGCATGAACTGTGTCTTGTTCTCAAGTTAATGTCTGGGTAATAATCAGGGGTTGATCATTTTTTCACTCTATGTTTTATAATTTGGAACAGTTAAGTCAGATCTTCTGGAACTGCTACAGGGAGTGTAATTAGTGTAACACACTGATTTATCATTTGGCCCTTTCTGACAACTAGGGCAAAAGATTTTGAGGCTCAGATCCTTAAAGATATTTAGGTGCCTAACTCCCATGGATTTTGATTGGAGTTAGATGCCTAAATACCTTTGAGGATCTCTGCTTTAGTGCATCCAGATGATATTATAATAAGCCTAGAATGCAAGAACAGAGATGAAGCGGATAAACTTATTAATTGAAGTTTGGGGTAGGTAGTTTATTGGTCTGAAACCTGCATTCTAATATCTAAACCCTAGATGCCAGATACAATTACCAAATTCACATTGCAGATCTCCAGAATTTGGCTCTGTTATGCATTTTTTTTAACCTCATCACAACATCCAGGCCTAGTTAGAATCCCTGGGCATCTAGAAAGGATGGAGAGATCCACGTTTGTGGAAATAGAGCCTCAAAAGAGGATGAAATTGACAAAAACCCAAATGATATTTTAATTATTTTTTTATGTATAGGCATTTCTATTGCGATCATTATAGTATCTGAGCACTGGGAGACAATGTGAAATAGGCAGATCTGAAGGAAATTTCTGAGCATAAATTAATGCCAGTTATTTTTCAGTGATATATATGAAGAGGTGGTGGTATCAGTCCTATTCCTAAATGGACACGTATGCACACCATATTAAACCAGTATTAAAATGAATGAGCATGAAATTGTCCCCTTGTTATCACTGACACATCAGAAAGCTCCGCAACTGAATACGAGTCAAGACTGAATTGTCCTTTCTGGGTTGATACTCATGTTTGAATTAAAATAACCCTTCAACATTTCTTCTCATTCTGCTTGGAGAAGAAAAATTGAGGCCCAAACTGAAGGAATCACCAAATGCACTCTAGGACTTGTTAGTTCACAGCTTCCCTGATCTTTTGTTAGGCTATGTAACTTGTTATCTTTCCTTATACATCTGTATTACATCCTCATTTTCCTATTAACTCACCTCCCCATCAGTGCAGGTTTTGTGTTTTCTCAAATCCGTCTTTTCTAGCTTCGGAGTTACTTTACCTTCTGTTTTCCTCTCAAACATGATTCCTCCCCATCTTTCTTGCACATGTGCAATTCTACTTATGTTAAACTGTTATCAGAGCAAGCTCTGTTAGGCCCAAATATAAGTTCACTTCCAACAGAATTGAGGCGACAATAAAAATCTGTAGCCCATTTTTGGCCTGCTCATTAGAATATTACATACGTGAGAGTGGTACTTTACTCTCCACTTTTTAGATTTGTATCATTATAACATTCTTCCCCTGACTGCTAAAGGTAAAGACTGAATGAGACAATTTCATTTCCCCCTTCACCATTTTGAAGAATCCATTTGTTTCAACCAAAATGTTTGGAGAGGAAAGTGAGCACATACTGCCGCATGCTCAAAATAAAGGTGGGGCCTCCTCTCTGTCACAGAGTTCTATGCCATTGCTTGTTGATTTATATTTTAGAAAGAAACCCTGATTAATGCATCACCAGAGTTAGAGGTGTTTCATCCAGGCTCTGGCCTGATTGCATCCTACCCCTGGGTTGAGGTGGGGGAAGGGGAGGAGGGCAGGCGGGGAGGGGAGGTGGTGGTGGTGGTGCAAGAGCCTTTCTTCCAACATGCACACTTGTGACCCTTGCACAGTAGAATGGCACAATCACAGTTCACGTGCTTGGGGCAGTACAAGGTTTATTCCACTTGACATGCTCTTGGGGAGTAAGGGTAGGGTGGGAATAGAAAATGTGGCCTCCTATCTGCACTGGTCTGGCCCGGCACGTGGGGAACACACTGAATGGGTGATTATGATGGGATCCCCGGGGTACAACCTTGAACTGTGGGACTGCTGTGCCCCCTTAACTCTCCAGCCTGGGCTGTCTCTCATAATTCTTTTTCAGTGACAAGCAGCAAACCCCTCCAGGCTCTGTTATCACTCAGCCACCAGCATTAAGGGCACACACAGCTAAGTTGCATGAATACTTTCCAAGCCACTCATTAAATATACACAGGGAAAACCAGCAAATCCCCCAAGCCCCGACCCTTTCACCCCAGAAATATACCGTCTTACTCAAGATGTTCACCACTTTGTCAAAGGAAAGCAAACGTGCACCAGCTTTTGTAACCTGAGCAGGTTGGTTCCCAAGCCCTTTAGACAGACTCACTGGAAACGAGAGACCATTTAACGTAAGTTTATTAACTATAGAAAGATAGAGTTTAAGTGGTTGGCATAAAGGTCAGAGATAGTTACTTTAAGAAAATAAAAAGTAAACGCATTCTAAATCCTAAACTTTTATAAAGCCTAAGCAAGAATTGAATCAAACAGCTTTTCTCACCCCACTGGGTGTTGCAAGTAGGTTACAATTCTTAATACATTGGCTGAATTTCCTTCTCAGCATGGGACCAATCTCCTCAGTTCAAAGTCATTTTCTTTCCAACATTCTTACTGCCTTCAGTGTAGGTGGGGGAGGGGAGAGGTGGTCACATGATGCCACTGTCCCTCACTTTATACTCTCAATCCATATCCCTGGAAAGATACTGACCCAAGCATGCCCTGGTGGGCCTTACTGAATCACGGAGTTGAGCAATCTCCATTGTGTGGTGCTTTTGCAACTAAGTCATAGAGTTGAGCAATCTCCATTGTGTGGTGTTTACGCAGCTGCCTCTTATTGAATTGTAGATCTTTTGTTTACAATTCCCCTGCTGGTCAATGGTTGTTTAATGCCTGCCTGGATATGGGTCACCTCCTTTGTTGTCACTGGTGAACTAGCAGTGGGCGTTTCCTAAGCTCACTGCATATTTCAATAACAACCATATAGCAAAATTTCATAACTTCTTACATGCTAACAATATATATATTTTGACAGAGCAATGAGTTACAGCAGATCTTGACCTTTCATATGGTATCTTATATGGCACGCTTCATGTGAAATATCACAACTATATATGAATGATGAATATGGGGGTTTCGGAGTGCTATTTTGAGGTACAGTGTGTCACAGTAGTTTAGCATGTCACTTGCCAATGTCTTGTGGGCGAGGGATAGTGCCCCAGATGTACACTCCAGCCTGGAGCTCAGCCTAGGGCAATGTGATTTTGCACCATCCCCAATATGGGCTTGGGTATTAATCACACTGTCTGGCCCTTTGTTTTCAAGACACATGGTCCTGATGGTAGTTTGATTCTGTCCTATTAAGATTTTTATTTTTTGGATAATACAAGGTAACAAAAAGGACAAATAAAGTAATGTAAAATAGTGAAACTCTAAGGCTAAAATCTATACATGTTAAATTAGCAAGGATGTTTTATACAATGGCTGTGTAAGAGAATGTACTAAGAGAGCCATCCTGTGGTAAGGGAAAGTTTATTCTATGTATGTATGATAATAAATAACTAATCTCTCTCCAGATGTTTGTTCTCTATCCATACATACAGACTACACCGGCTTTTCATCTTTAAGCACTGGGTCTGATCTCTTACTCCGCTTACAGAAGTGTTAATCCAGATTTAAAGTGTAAGTGAGGCTTAAGTCCTTTGGTTTCAATTTGACTTTATACCCAGGGCTTTTGTTATTCAGGGTTTATTAGTTTCATTTTCCAGTGTTTGTTTTTAGCAATTTTTGAGTTTTATGTAGATGTCTAAAAATCATAGGTTTTCAGGCCATTCCCTGTCTCATGGATATAATATACATTACTAGTTACAGTAGTATGTAGTGTAAAGAATAATCTCTTTTTAATGTTCCCTTATGTGCTTTAACATAGTACTGTTTTAAACCACACTGTGTTAAAGTGCACTGGGGAACCTTCTGTGTGTGCCAACAGTGTTTACACAGACCCATTAATGTATAACATGGTAATGTGCTTTAGAAATCATATCCCTATAATCTGCATTACTGCTCCATGTAGACAAGCCCTAGTTACAAGTAACCATTTCTAGTGTTGTCCCAGTTTTATTGGCTAAATGTTGATTTTTTTTTTATTTTTATTTTTTGGTAGCAGGGGTGTTTTACTGGTATTCATCTGGTAAAACCTAAAATCACAAGCCCTATTTATACCAATATTGTGAATAAAAGTCCTATCACAGCTCTGGTTGAGTTTCCCCCCCCAGCTGGACACTGTGACCCTAAGTACACCTGTACTGTATTTATACCATACACGCCACTGCAATGAGGTTTGTACAAAATATACCTTGTAAGGTATCATTTGAAAACTAGTAACACACTGATTATTAATGTCATTGTAAATTGCATGTGTTCACTTTATATGTGTAATTATGAATTCCCTTTGTATAATGTTATGAGAACATGTTTAAAACATGTTAAAAAGACAGCCTAGCCTAAATAATGGTGATAAACAGGTTTGTCCTAGACAAAGGAATGTTTGTTTACCTCAGTGTACATATTAGCTATAAACGAAGTTATGCGGCTAAACCAGATGGGGTTGTCTTGAGCCTGAACTTGAGAGACAGAGAATTAACATGGCTCCTCTGCACCCAGGAGAGACACAGGAGGCGGGGAGGCCTTGCTAACTTTAAGAACAAAAATAGTTCTTTGGGACTATAAGGAACAGAGAGAGCCTTTATTTCCTCAGAAGACAAAAGAAACCAGCACCCAGTAATTCTATGGAAGGTCCCGACTGAGAGAGACAAAGAATTATTATTTCTCTGAGTGGTCCAGGAGAGGGCTGGACAGTTCAGGGCAGACAGTTTTGTGGAAATTTGGAATGGGAAGTATGTTGGAGTCATTTTGCCAGGTGTAACCAAAAGACGGAGCGCTGTTATGGTGTAGGTAAGCTGCTGGGATCAGAGCACTGAACCAGGGCTGCCTAGCACTCAGGATACTCATGCTTGTCTTCTTGCTGTTTGGTGCTCAGTGAGCCACAGCAGCAGAGCATTTAAGGTAAAAGGGCAGGAAGTGACACAACCCCTCACTGGTCTGGATTTCACCCCATAATGTGAAAGACACTCACCAAACTGCCGTGAGGGGATTCAAACAGTGAATCCAACATGCCCTTAGCTTGCTGCTGGTGGGCAGAGTTTAGGCAATGCCCTGCCTTTGAGCCTCTAGGTAGGTACTCCAGACCTCATATCTGACACTCTTGTGGGCAGTGGGGACCCTGGAGTCCAATTGCCTAGGTCCTGAAAGTAGTGCCATCTCCCCCGCAGCCTCCCAGAAGCTCCCCAGAATCCCAACAAAGTGTTATCCTTCTGGTTTACAGTTCACTTCTTCAGGGGGCACGGGACACTGAAAACCAGTAGACACACAGAATAACTTAGCACAAGAGTCTAGAACACCATTGCTCTTTACTTAGTAGCATGAGAAATACATAGATCTAGTCAAATTAATAAACACACCTATATGCATTTTTCTGCCGCAGGTTCCTCTCCACCCTGGAGAGTTCTTTTTGGCTGGACATAGCCCTCTGGGATATTCCGGTTTCTTCTCCTGCAGCCCAGGGTTTCTCTTCAGAATGGTGGATTCTTCTCTAGCCCTTCGCTGGTTCCATAGTTAAACCAACCCTATCCTCTACCCCCTTCTGCCTTACCCCACTATGAAACTGCACCTATCTCTTATCTCTGGTGCCCAAAGCTTCCTGACTCTCTGATAGTTTCTTGAGATTATATGTCGCCATATTAACACTTGGGTTCTTTGTTCTCCTACTAGATATCACAGTTCAGGGCAACTGCACTTATATTCCTCCACCATAGTCCACAAAGGGCACCAGCTCCTCAGCCATCACAGCTCTTGGACAGAGACCCATGTCTCTCTCTCTCTCTCCTTACCAGGGCTATTCCAGACTGCAGTGTCCTACATACACTGTGACATTCCCAGCAACCCAGAGTGCCTAAACAGGCCAGCACCTGTACTTTGTTTTCTCTCCAGAGGTTTTGCCCACAATTATAAGTTAGCACACAACTCTTTTTAAGCAAGGTGAAAGAATTATAGAGAAAACAGTAAAACAATAAAGGAACCTACATGCATGCTAGAAAGTTTACCAGAGGTCACATCAACTCAAATCTCAGGCTCTGGTAGGTGTAAGTTCTTCAAAACTCACAGCTGGGTTTCCCCTGTGTTTACAAGTTCATAACTATCTCAGATTCAGAACCAGAACAGTCAGATTCAGAACAGAACGGAATTGTTGTGTGTCCTTTAGGCAGCTTGAGCCTTTGATCTTAGTCTCATGGGACAGGTGTGTTGTGGTTCAAATACAAGACAGCACAAAGCTTTTAGCAAGCAAACAGGCTGGTCTGCCAACGGACTGCTCCTGTCAGCTTTCCACCCTCTCCTTTATTCTTTCTCTCCCCCGCGCATTACATTCTCCAACAGATAAAAGGAATACACTGGCTTTGTTTAACATTCTTATTTACCAATTTCTATCTACCGCATTCTTTGCTCTCGGGCCTTGAGCCCAGTCCTGGGAGGCTTCCCACGGTTTATGTCATCTGGGCGAGATTCCAAGGTTCATGCCCTTGAGAGGAGCTGTGTGTGCACAGCTCCTACACAACACTCCGGGTGTGCTCTGAATGTTGCCGAGTGCCTGAACCTTGTATGAATGCTACATCCCCTCCTTTTTTGTTTATTTGTGCGCGGCCATCTCATGGTAGCCATCAATTTGCTTTTGCAAGCCAATTAACTCCTGGACAGACAAGGTCATAACTCGTGGAGCCTGCCAGGGCGGGTCTCGACTAAGCCTTAACAAAAAGAAAATACATTGCACACAGCAACAGCAAAAAATAAGCTTAAGAAGGTAAAGTGTAATTGGCCGGGCCCCAATTAGTCATGCTAGAGTACTGGGAAGAGAGGTTCGCGTAAGCAGCGAGCATCATCTCATTCCCAATTTCCTCAGGGTGATGACATACTGGAATAAGGCATGTACCTAACAAGTCTCTGGCTGCTACAGAATCAGGTAAACAAAAGTGGGTAACATTTGCTATTGAAGCCAATTTTTCCCATAGGTTTTATGTCATTCGGGCCCGTAACGGAGGAAGCACTCCCGAGCCAACCCCTACAGGAAATAGCAGGCACAAAGGCATACAATCAATACAGAATTAGCAGTAATTTGGGCAAGAATTTGGGCAGTCTTCTTTGAGCCGCGGCAACCAATGCTTTTACTGCTCCCCATGTCACGGGCTGGCTTGGGACGCTATGCCTCCTCCGTTTCCGTCCCGCCGTTGTCGACCCGGGAGGCACCGCGTTCTTGTCCAAGGTCAGCTGAAACTCTGGTATGGGGTTCGATAGCCCCTGGTGCAACGCCATGCTGTTTCAGTGCCGGTCGCACACACTGGGCCGGAACCCACAACGGCCCTGCAGGGAGAAACACAGCAGCATATCCCTGACCCCAAGTGATTAAAGGCACTGGACCCAGCCATTGCGGATCGGGCAGCTGACGGTAATAGACACGCGGTCTTTCCAGTACCTCGGACTTATGAAAATGCCAATCCGTGGGGGTCTGCTGATCTACGTTCAGCGTTAAATTATTTAAAGTAAAGAAAAGGATATGCATTTGTTGCTGAATGTCTCCTAAGGTTCGGAGACGGAGCTCCCCTTGTTTTAATTGTTTGTAGAGCAAGGTTTTTAGCGTGCAATTTGCATGTTCAACAATAGCTTGGCCTGTGGAATTATAAGGGATCCCGTGTTTGAGACGGACGTCCCATTGGGCACAAAAGGTGGAGAGGGCTGTGGAGCAATAGGATGTGGCATTATCCGTTTTTATCTGGCTCGGGCGACCCATAACAGCAAAACAGGCTAGCAAATGGTGACTAACTTTTGGGAGTGGCTTCCCCACGCTGTGGGGTCGCCCAGAGGAATCCCGAATAGGTATCAATGGAAACATGTAAAAACGAATAGAGGCGGAATTGTGGCATGTGAGTGACATCCATTTGCCACAGCTGATTCGCTGCGGTACCTCTGGGGTTAACGGCATAAGAAAAGGTAGGGGCAGCAGCGGCACAGTGGGGGCAGGAACAAACAATAGAACGTGCATGATCAGCAGGAATGTAAAACTGTCGGGCCAAAACAGAGGCAGACTGATGAAAAAAGGAATGGCTTTCAATGGGGTCAGAAAAAAGGGAATTTACCTGACCACGTAACGTGCGATCAGCGCGCGCATTGCCTTCAGTGAGTAGCCCAGGCAGAGGGGTATGACTGCGAATATGAGCAACAAAATAAGGGAAATTACGAGTGGTGAGGAGATACTGTAAGGACAAAAACAGGCGAAGAAGGTCCGCATCGACCTAAGGGGTGATGAGGGCAAGGGGTAAATGATCAATTACCTGATAAACATAATGGGTGTCCACAATCAAATTAAAGGGATAATCAGCAAAAAGTTGAAAGGCCAAAATAACAGCAGCTAGTTCCAAGGACTAGTGAAGCTCTCCAAGCGCTATGCATGCAAATGTTGTTGTACAAGTGAATGAAGCACTTTCAGCTTTTCTAGGGGGAGGGGCCACTGGTCAATCCATACGGGCTCTAAGGATTGCCATACCAATGGTAATGCGGATGGCAAGGTGGGTGAGGGAGGATTTTGGGCCATTATATATTAATATTAAGGGTGGTGTCCAGCTTTGCAAGTAAGTCACAGCCCCAAATATTGAGGTGGACAGGGAGTACAAAAGGGCGGATTGTAGCAAGGGCACGGCCTCCTGGTTTAGAGACCGTGACCCAAGACAAACTTTGGTGCCAGGGTTTGCTACCCCCGATCCCCCACAACTCTTTAGAAGGAACTGTTGGCCAACTGACCGGCCACTCCGGATCACGAATCACCGTAACGTCAGCTCCAGTGTCCACCAGCCCTGTAAAAGGAACATTATTTAAGAAAAGTGTTAACTGAGGTTTCGAGGGGCGGACCGACATTGTTAGATCAAGAAGTGGAGAGGACGTGTTATGAGACAGCAACTGAGACAGCGTTGATCCAAAGCCGTTCCCGCCCTGGGCTCGATCCTCTGAGGCTGGCACCTGATAGGGGACTAAAATCAATTGTGCAATTGACCGTCCACACGGGAGCGACTGTGGAAGATGGGTCCACACCTGAACCTTAATAACGCCGATGTAATCGGCGTCAATGACCCCTGGGATGACAAAAATCCCTGTTTCCCAGCGTGTGAGCGAGGGAGAACCAGACCCACAAAACCAGCAGGGAGAGGTCCCGTAACCTGTGTAGGTATGGCACAAACCTCCCCCAGCAACTGAAAATCAGCGTCCTCCTGCATAATAAAATCAAGCCCTGCACTTCCGGCAGTCGCCACCCTCATGGAATCTATGGATTTTAAGGAGAGGAACAGTTGTCTGAGTGGGAAACACCCCTGTTTGGCCCTGGGTTTGGGGGAGACCCGTCGTGCGGTTTCCCGACCCGCTACGACACTGATTAGCCTAGTGATAGCCCTTCCGACACTTGGGGCACTTCTTTGAGGGGCGGGCGGGCGCCGTCGATGAGCAGCACTCCCGCTGAAAGTGACCCTCCTTACCACAGTGATAACAACGCTTCCCCTCCTTCCCGCTTTTCCGCAGGGCAGCAGCCAGAACTCCAGCTTTATGTGCTTGGGTTCCGATGTTTTGGCACGCCTGCAGCATGTCTGACAGCTCCAGAATTCCAGAGGCTTGTGCCGCCTGGAGAGCACGGCGGCAATCCTCGTTCGCATTTTCAACCGCCATTTTTAACAGGATCTCCTGAGCTGCTGCAGGGCTATCCACCTGTCAGAGGATAGCCTCCTGCAATCTGTTGGTAAAATCCATAAAGGACTCGGATGCACCCTGACAGATACTGGCAAAGCTTTTAGTAGGCCTGCCTGAATTCGGGACTTTCTGGAAGGCATGCTGGGCGCAGGTGGAAATAATGGGGAAGACGGCCTGAGGGAGTTGAGACTGCATCTGAACGGTAGCAAACTGGCCCTCCCCTGCCAAGTGCTCATAAATGATACCTTGCTCCCTATATACTTGGGCTTGGCGTTCCGCCATCTGCCGATACTCACTAAGCCAAATAACATACTGACTGGGCGTCAGCATCATGCGCAACAGCGCCTTCCAATCTTCAGGGATCAGGGTGTACCCAGTACCTAGCCCTTCAATGAGACCACGTACATACGTGCTAGTGAGGCCGAACTCGCGAATCGCTTTCTTTACCTCTCTGATCACCGAGTAAGGCAAACTGACCCAGTTTGCAACATGGTTGCCCTGGCCATCATCCTGCCAGGTCACCAGGCAAACTGAGACCAGATCAGCTAATTCCTCTGCTGTAAGATCTGAGCGAGTCTTCGCTGCGTGAACCATTTGTTGCACCAGCGAAAGCCCCTGAGCAGACGCGGACGACCCCCCGGGGGGCCCCAGAGCATGGGGCCCCACGAGGGGATGGCGATCACACACTGGCTCCGTTGGGAAGGCAAGGGAGGCAGTGGTAATTGAGGCACTGGGGGCGAAGCAGGGGGAGGAATGGCTGCAGCAGCGGACGGGGGTGGCGGGATCGGCAGCCCCTCGGTTGGCACGGGAGAGGGCCTTTCCGAGGCGACACGCTGTGTCGCATTGCCAGGAGGGGGGATGGCTGCAGGAGCGGACGGGAGTGGCGAGAGCACCAGCCCCGCAAGGGAGGGCCTGTCCGAGGCGACACGCTGTATCGAGTCGCGGCAGAGGTGCCAGGCATGTAAAGCCTGCACGGGCGCCCGAGGCTCTTTGTGCAATGTCTGGCCCAACCGCTCCCAGTCCGCTAGCTTAAGGGTTCTGGCTTCAGGGTACCACGGGCATTGGGCACTCACCTCCTGTAGCAGGAGAGTGAGTTCTCAAGTGGGGCAGTCATGCTGAGCCTTACGCAGCAAATACTGTAGCTCATTGCGGTGTTGCACTTGCAAAGCAGAGAGGGAACTTCCCATACTTACCACAATGAAAAATACTCACCGGGATCCGCGAAGCGGATGAGTGATGCGTCTGAAACCCTTGCCGGGCGAGGTTCAAATACAAGACAGCACAAAGCTTTTAGCAAGCAAACAGGCTGGTCTGCCAACGGACTGCTCCTGTCAGCTTTCCGCCCTCTCCTTTATTCTTTCTCTCCCTCTGCGCATTACATTCTCCAACAGATAAAAGGAATACACTGGCTTTGTTTAACATTCTTATTTACCAATTTCTATCTACCGCATTCCTTGCTCTCGGGCCTTGAGCCCAGTCCTGGGAGGCTTCCCACGGTTCATGTCATCTGGGCGAGATTCCAAGGTTTATGCCCTTGAGAGGAGCTGTGTGTGCACAGCTCCTACACAACACTCTGGGTGTGCCCTGAATGTTGCCGAGTGCCTGAACCTTGTATGAATGCTACACAGGTGCTTAGCAGACCACTCCCCAGGGCATAGCTTCAAAAGGCTACGTTTTCGCATAACTTGAAGTGAGGAATTTGCATTCACCTTCCCCTAGCTATTCCTCTGGAAAACCACAACACTTTTTGTTCCAAAACTCCATTCTTGTCTGGCACATTTGAATCCCCAGATTTACATGTCCTCCTCTCCCCCTCCCGAGAGGTTACATGTAATCCTGGCCCACAGCAATACATAATCCATTCATTTAATACAATGGACCCCAAAGATACTTAAATTTAATTCAGTAAGATCTCCTAACTATGTTGCAGGAAATTACTGTGATGGGTTTAACCTAACTTCGGGGATGCCACTTTATGTATTGGGATTTCACTGAGCCTGCCTGCTTTACTACCCTGGGCTCCCTCTCCCTGTTTTGCTGAATCAGGCTCTCTGGCAGCACACCCACACAGGTAGGGATGCACCAGCTGTGGAATCACACAGTCTGCAAACAGCTCTCTATGATAAGGCTCAGCTAGGAAATTGCCTAGCACTCAAGTGCAGCTCCCCTCTGGAAAATACACCCAAAATAATATTGTCTTGCGCTGTAGAGAAATCTATACAACAGAAGCTCATAAATTCGTCCCTTCCCTCAATGTGGAGGAAGATGTGCACAACTTCTTCCCCTCCTCCCCACATTAGAAATTGCACAAACTAGGTTAAATAATAAAAAACAAGTTTATTAACTATACAAGGCAGGTTTTAGATGATTATAAGGGATAGGAAACAGAACAAGCAAATAAAATAAAACATGCATATTAAAAAAAGCTTAAGATTTTAAAGAGACTGGTTTCAAGAAATAATTTCTCACCCTAAATGCTGTTTTTAGGCAAGTTGCCGAGTTTCTGTATCTTAGAGTTCCAGTTATTTCTCTTTACAGACTAGACTTCTGTCTTAGTCTGGACTCAGCCGTGGCCTTTCCTACAGCTCAGTTCCTTTGTCTCTTCAGGCACTTTTAGCAGTCTTTCTTCTTTGGCAGGAAGGCAATGGAGAAGAGTCCTGTTTGCCTTACTCCCCAGCCTTAAATAAGATTTACATAAGGCAGGAAGCTCTTGTTTCCCAGTCTTGACCGCCTCCTCCTTTTAGTGGAAAATTACTAGAAGTCCAAGATCGTGTTTAGTACCAGGTGACAGGACCACCTGACCTAGGCTATGTCTACACTTGCCATTTAAAGTGCAAAATGTCCCTTTTTTGCTCTAAAACAGTGGGAGCATCTATACTCGTTAATGACTTTTTGCGGTGAAACTCAGAAGTTTTACTGCAAAAAGAAAACCACCTTCATGAGAGGCATACAGTTCTTTCCGCTGTTCTTTTTGTGCTGTTGTGAAAGTGAAAACACGTTCTACCTGTGTAAACACTTTTTGGCTTCTGGAGGATATCCCACAGTTCCAAAAGTGACCACTCTGGCCAGCATCTCCGCTGCTCTGATGCCAGGTATACGGACGTCCGCCCCTTCCCCTGTAAGCCCCGGGAAGTTCAAAACTCCCTTTCATTTTGCTTGCAGATGTGGTGGGGAAAGCAGCCAGACAGCAGAGGGTTTAAAAAAATGCCACAAAAGAAACAAGGAAGTAATGGGGCTGCTGGGACATGAAGCTGTGCATCACGGGGCACTGAGCAGGGACCCAAATGCCTTCCACTCACCGCCCCCCTTCTCACAAGACCTATCGAGAGAGCTGCACTGTGGGATAGCGGCCCTACAGCGCTGCTCTCATTGGCAATGGAAGTGCTGCTAGTGTAAACGCTCTCTGATGCCTGAGGAATTAAGTGAGTACGCAAACCAGCGCTTTTCTTTCACCGGTTCCCTATCACTGGTTAAACTTACAGTGCAAAAACTCTGCAAGTGTAGACATACCCGTAGTAGTGTCATAGCTACGTCCCAGGACGCCTCTCAGGAAAGAGAGAGATTAATATCTTCAAAGTCTTGTTGTTTCTTCCCAATGGACTGATGGCTGCTTGTCTGCTGGGTGTTTCCCAAATACACACACACAGTTGTAATTGTTACATAGCCAATATTCCTAACTTTAGATACAGAAATGATACATGCATACAAATTGGGTAAACATATGCAGTAAATCATAACCTTTCCAGTGATATCTCACATGACCTATCTTGCATAAAACATATCTTAATTATGCCATATTCATGTCATAACTATATTTCTATGAAGAATATGGAGTGTAATGTCACAATTACCTTATCTGTCACACTGGGGATTTTTCACTTCCCCTCCCTGCAGAGAACCTGGAGAGACTAGCTTCTCTGCTGAGGCAACCTCCTTAGCATACCCATTGTCCCAAGTTATTTCCACTTGAATAAGCAGCCCTGTAAGGTTTAATGACTGAATGTTTTCCCTAGTCTGGCTGGGAGACATTTCAGCCCTATAAGCAAATGGTGGATTTCACACTGACATATGGGCATTTTATAATACCACAATTTTGTAACAACTTTGTAACTTCAACCAGCATTCATAAATTGTACATAGACAGATTTCCCCAAATCTTCACAGGTATATTAGCAGAGAAAGAGTTCATGAAGAGCCAGTCTCCCTTCTGGGTTTATAGTTTATTTTTCAGGATAGTGAGAGTGAAGAACAAGAATGAAGAAACAGGAAGAAATACACTCACACAGGAACATCTGCTGTCAATTCCCAGCTTAGTATATTACTCATGACTTAGAAGTACAACTTCTATATTTCTATTTAGTCCCATCATTAGGGAGTCAGGCCAAATGGCTCCTCCTGCTTGTTTGGTGGGATACATTATCTTAATTTGAACAGTCAGTCTGGCATGACAATATATAATGTTAAAACATTCCACATTTTATCCATGTTTTGAGGAATAGAGTTGTTAGTCACCAGACTTGCCCTTAGTGCTCATATTGTATATGTTGCACCCGTCATTATTTATGAATCTAAATTCTAGAGGATGGACTACAGTTTGTAAAACACCATAGGACTGATTGGGTAACCATTACTCATGGTGAGTACTGCCTCACATGGATAATCCCACTGAAGTAAGTGGGAATACTTGTGTCTGGGTGTGTTTCCTAGCACCAGTAAAGGTTCAAATTCCAGCACCACAAGTGCTGGAAATGTTTTTGGAAGGTGGGTAGAAGAATAACGGGGCTGCTCAAAACCTTTTTTGTATGGAAAATTGGAGTTTCACAGAAATGAAAGTTTTCACAGAAAGAGCTTGCTTTTCTTCACATTTTGATTTTTCATTGGAAACCCCCACACTGAAATTTCTTTGCCAAAAACAGAAAAAAACCACGTTGTGGCTATTTTCAGCTGAAAATATTCAAGTTCTCAGTTTTTTGATGACAAGCTGAAATTTCCCAGAGGAAAAACCCTAAACATTTTCCAACAAGCTATAAATACCATAATACCGTGTTAACTGCAGCATTAGAAAGTTTCATTCTTCTTCTTCTGCTTATGATGGTGAGTTTCTGAAGGCAACTTCCCCTCATGAATCATGCCTTTGTAAATGATCATACTTTAAAAAAGTGACATTGAATTGTTGGGCTATGCTGAGCCATAGTAATTACTCTGCGTTTGGAAGAGATAGGTAGCCATATGTGTAAAGTATGCAGGCTGCTAATAGTGTGTATTTGTAGTGCCTTCATGTATCCAGTCTATCTGGTCCAGGATTTAGGAACCCTTTGCATGGGTGCATTAAGGATCACATTTTTATAATAAGCCTTTTGGAGATTTATGACATTCCGGGGTGCAATCCACACCAGTGATTGGCTGTGTCACTCCTGCCCTGCAACCCTGGGGTGCCTCACAATGCTTTGCTGCTGTAGCTCTCACCTGAGCTTCTCACAAACAGCTTGCCAGTATGCCAGTCACACCCTGAGTGTCTGTGTGTAGCTGCAGCCTGCCAGTCACACATTTGTCACACCCTGGCTTCCACCAGCCTTGGTTGCAGGGTGACCACAACACACTCCCAGGCTCGGAGTTTTTCCCCAAAACATGTGTTCCACACTGTCCAGCCTTCTCCTGGACAATATATTATATTAGGTCTTTTGCCCCTTTTATGGGATCAGTGTACCACATTTTGCTACCCTAAATGGAGTTACCCACACAGTTCACATCACTGGATTAGTTTTGATTATACAATAAAATAAGTTTATTTAACCACAAGGAGATAGGTTTTAAGTGAGTACCAGTATACGGCACTAAAGACAGAAATGGTTACAAGAGAAATACAGATAAAACACTTCCTAGTACTAAAACGTAATAAACTACACATGGTTCAAGGTGAAGGTGCTTACCACATGTTCCCAGTAACATTGCTGACTGAATTCTCAGTCAGGATCTGCTCCCAAAGTCCAAAGCCTGTTTCTTTTGTTTTTTTAGGTGAAGGAGAGAGAGCGAGAGCAATGGACTGGGAGAGAGAACTTGGGGTAGCCCCTCACTTTTATAGTTCAGTCACCCTTTGAAATACATTTTCCTGATGGTTCCCCATAGATAAAGTTCATTCCTGCTGTGAGAATGGAGACAAGGAGTCTCGTAAGGAAAGAGGTTCCATGCTGTTGTTTGCTAAGATGCAGATCTGTTTGTTCCTGCCCCTTTCCTTACCAAAGAATGGCCCATCATCTTTGATGACACCTTGCTAGAGGCGTCAGTTTGTCCTTTGTCTTTGAGAAACAAGATTACCCACTCCCCAAACTTGTCTGCTAAACATACTACATGATTTTGGTTTATGTTCAAAACTTTACATATAATTTTGCTACATACATTTTGATATTATTGACCAGCAAGTTATTAGTTTTCAAGTGATACCTTACAAGGCATATTTTGTATAAAGATTATTATAACAGTGTGTAAGGTGTGAATACAGGGTTATATTTGGTCACAAGATTAAATCTAAATAGACAAGATAGACAAAAGGTTAGCTATAGGAAGTATTATTATCCCCATTTTACAGATATGGAACTGGGGCACAGAGATGAAGGCCTAGATTTTTAAGGTATTTAGGCACAGCTGCACTCAGTGTTGCAACATCTAAATCTCATTGTCTATGGGATTTAGGGTCCTAACTGCCTAAATCCTTTTTGATAATGAAATTTAGGTTCCTAAATCAATTAGGTGTTGCAACACTGCGCACAGCAATACCTAAATACCTTGAAAAATCTCAGCTGCAGTGATTTCTCCAGGAAATCAGTGGCAGAGCTAATAATTGAATCTAAATTGCCGGAGTTCTTAGCCACAAGATCATTTTTTCTTTCTGAATTTTTTACATTTACTTTTCTTGAAAACTTTTTGAGACAGTGACTGTTTTATTCTCTGTCCTGTAGAAAAGCTCTTTGAGATCCAGGGATGAAAAGCACCGTACAAAAAAGGTTGAGTACACCGTCAGCACTTAACAAATAATAATAGATCAGACATTTGATTTAGCATTCTTCCTCCAAGGATCCTCTAGTGCTCTATGAACTTTATGATTTGGGAACACTTCTCCCACTTCTGCAGAAACGTAGTCACCTCTCGGGTAGATGACAGCCATTTATCAGTATATATGCCAATATTTCAGAAGAGAGACTCAAGACTAGGTTACTGAATGAAAAGTGAACTTGGTTTATGCAGATCAGATGAATCTACTGTAGGAAGCCTGGAAGGAGAGGTTGAGTATTCTCTCTTCATCATCATCCCATCCACCCTGATGCTACTCAGCCTCCCCTTCTGTGCTTCTTAAGGAAGATGCAGCTGATCAGCGTTCCCTCCACTCACAGAAGCAGAAGGAACAATCAGCTCTTAGCGCTGACTAGGCCCAACTTTGCTTAGTTTATGAGATTATAGCCCATGGTGAATAAGCTAAAGCCAACCATTTGGTACAAATGGTCTTAGATCTGCTGTAGATAAGTCTCAGTAAATAGGTTTCAGAGTAACAGCCGTGTTAGTCTGTATTCGCAAAAAGAAAAGGAGGACTTGTGGCACCTTAGAGACTAACCAATTTATTAGAGCATAAGCTTTCGTGAGCTACAGCTCACTTCCTCAGATGCATATCGTGGAAACTGCAGCAGGCTTTATATATACACAGAGAATATGAAACAATACCTATTCCCACCCCACTGTCCTATCACTTTAGATAAGCTATTACCAGCAGGACAGTGGGGTGGGAATAGGTATTGTTTCATATTCTCTGTGTATATATAAAGCCTGCTGCAGTTTCCACGATATGCATCTGAGGAAGTGAGCTGTAGCTCACGAAAGCTTATGCTCTAATAAATTGGTTAGTCTCTAAGGTGCCACAAGTCCTCCTTTTCTTCTCAGTAAATAGTCATTTTCTTCATTTCAGTCAAGCCAGCCTATTTCCACAAGCAACTGATTATTCTAATTACATTCAACCTTCTTTACTTTACTGAACTATTTTACTACTGTTTATGCATTATTTAATTCTTTGAATGGCTTTGCACAGGTACCCTTGCTTTCTAAAAACTCAAGTCCTAAAATTACACCATAGGGAGGGATGGTTTTCTCTGCAAAGAGTAATTGATAGATTGAGAGCAATCAGTTAGTGAGCTGCGCTGTAAATATTCATTGTTTCAGCTGCACAGCTCATGCTTCCTTAGTATGGGTGAGAATAGCTGACAGATCAGGGTGAAAATGGAAATTAAGAACAGCCAAGAACAGTCACCGATCAGCTTCCAAATGAAAATGAGTGGCTAAAAAAGCTATGCTGTAATGGCATTATTTCTCCTGGTGACCTTCTGAAAGTTAAGCTATCCAAGTTCCAAACACCAGAAGTTAGCAAGTTAGCATTTTTTTCACTTAAAAGGTTTGTATAGCTGGGATATGCATAGATCATCTACAGTGCCTGGAATGCGTCATTCAACGGCAGTGGATGTTTTTTCCCAAACGTACGTGTCATGCAAAGCAAACATTTATAGCGCTTTCTCAGATATTGGTGAAATATTATTAGCTACAGTGTCCAAAGAGAACAGTATGTTTCACCAATCATTAATTGAGTGAAGGATTCTGCTTCATAATCCTCAGATGTATCTGTTGCACAATGAGAGCTTGATTGGGCCTGGCTCTTTTGCGGGTGAAAGGGCAATAGAGCCCGCTCCCTCTTGCACACTGCACAATGGCAGTGCCTCTGCTAGTGATGGCCTCACAGGAAGGAGAAACAGGGAGAAGCAGGGAGGGTTATATGAGCTGGCGAGTACAGGGGAAGCACATGCTGTGCTCTATGAATGCGTGGCGTAATATTCCTCTCCCTATGCTTTTGTGAATGCCTGTTGCACAGTGCCTCCAAGAGCTCCCAATAGGGCAGTATGTCTCTACAATGCTCTCTGCTGTGGACTGGGCCTTTAAGTCACAGCTGAGCCCTAAATCTGTGCCACTAAATCTGTTGGGAATGTGGGAATTTCATTCTCATTTAGCTCAGTCTCTACAAATCAACACTGAAATATATTGGGAGGGGGGAATACCTCATAATCTGCAAAAAGAAAAATTATGATTTTATAAACTGATATTTTTAAATAAGGAAAATGTGTCTTATCCTGAAATATTTAGTTTATGAAATAGGAACAGATTAGAATCCTGGCCAGAGATCTTTCTGCATCTTCGATGAATTCACTTGTTAAATGGAAAGCCCAAATGTTCTACATTGGAGAATGGATATACAATATGACACGCTACTGAGACACATACACCCATGAGTGGCAGGTATAAGAGGCCGGGGGAGGCTAAGCCTCCCTAAACAGGACACAGCACACCTCCCTCTGCAGCCCACTGCAGCGGCTGGCCTTTGGAGTACCACCACTGAAAGGACTCCCAGGCCATGGCCCCGCCTGTGCTCTGCCCCATGGCCCCGCCCAGGCTGCTTCTCTTCCTGTTCCTGCTCCGCCTCTTCCCCCTGAGATCCACCCCTACTCTGCCTCTTCCTCCCGAAGCCCTGTCCTCACTCTCCCTCTTCCAGTCTCCACACCCTACACACCATTATAGTAGTCTTTATATAAAATATGCCTTGCTTTGATTTTCTGGGTTCAATACCTGAAAGTAAAACTCAGTGGAAACTACTGTGTTTCTCTGGTTTCAATTTGAAACCATTTAAGATTTATGAATTTCACGTGATTTTAATGTGAAACCTTATCAGTCAGTCTAGGTTCACTCAGACTCAGCCCAGACTCGCTTGGAACTGTGTGTGAGAATCTCATGGGAACACTTTGAAAAACCTGATCTGAATTTTGGTGCTTAAAAGGACACCGGATTCCAGGAGCATAGTCTTAGTTTTGTTGTAAACATTTTTCCAAGTTCTGAGCTGCAGCATTTCAGATTCTCCTCTGGCAAAATTCTGATTTAAGGTATTAACTGGCTTATAAAAATTTACTTTTGTCATTTTACATACATATGGTAAGAATAGGGAACCAATTTCCAAGCTCATTTGCAAAGTGTTACATACCGACTATGATATATGTAAGCTGCATTACTGAAGTGTGCTTAACACAGCCAATTTATATTTCCATTTCAGACTGTGTAAGCTGGGTCACTTACTCTCTTCTCTTGCTTTCTCACTTCACTGAGACAATGAGACATCTGAAGTGTTTCTCCTGGTTGTTCATTTCCATCTCTAACATCATTTGGAAAAAGTGGCAAGTGTAGAAAAATTATAGAGCTTTAGCAAGTGACAGAGCTGCCTGTAAAAATGAAAATACAATTAGATGCTTAAAACAGATTTTTTTTAATATATAAGCACAGGACAAATTCTACACATCAAGAACATCTCTTTAAACAGTAACCCAGCTCTGGAGATTCTTTACAGACTTCAGGACAGGGTTTTAGCCCTCCAATCCACACAATGTTTTGGAGCTCAGGCAAACAAATAAGAATCACACAAGTCTCCTTTAAAAGGGAGATTTACCCTTTAACTATTTCCTATTTAGACTTTTCCTTTCAACTTCCATTAAAAGAGGGAAAACAAAACAAAACAAATCCCACACCAGATTTTTTTTTCTTTTTTCCAATGAGGTAGCATTTCCCCTGTGGAACAAGTTACAGCATTTAGTAGAATGAGTGAATAAAACACAGATAGTTCAATCTACAAGTCGAAGCATGAAGGGGCATATGAATGTTTAGCATGTCTGGCAAGTAAATAACTTGCAGCACTGGCTACAACAGTGCCATGTGAACTCCTGTTCTCACTTTCAGGTGACACTGTAAATAAGAAGTGAAAATGTAGACAAACTTGTTTGTCTTAGTGACTGGCTGAACAAGAAGTAGGACTGAGAGGACTTGTAGGTGCTAAAGTTTTACATTGTTTTGTTTTTGAGTGCAGTTATGTAACAAACAAACAAACAAAATCTACATTTGTAAGTTGTGCTTTCATGATAAAGAGATTGCACTACAATACTGGTATGAAATGAATTGAAAAACACTATTTCTTTTGTTTATAATTTTTACAGTGCAAATATTTGAAATAAAAATAATATAAAGTAAGCACTGTACAGTTTGCATTCTGTGTTGTAATTGACATCAATATATTTGAAAATGTAGAAAAACATCCAAAAGTAATGTAAATTGGTATTCTATTATAGTTTAGCAGTACAATTAAAATTGCAATTAATCGTGACTTTTTTTATCAAGTTAATTTCTTTTGCCTTAATCGCTTGAGTTAACTGTGATTGACAGCCCTAGTAATTTAAGTTACTTCTAAACCCAAATCCCTGTAAAAGGAGGCTTTTTTGTTTTTGTCAGCCACACAGCTCCTATGAGAAATCCTGTGGAGAGTATCCCTGTGTTGAGACTCCTGTAGAAGGATCTAACCTTACCCTTGCCTAGAATAGTTTTGCTTCCTTCCTTTTCATTGAGACTAGTTCCCTGAATTGAAAAAGTATCTCTTACAAAGCCCCATTATTTCCACTTTAATAATAAAGAGCACTTATGTGTTGCTCTAACCTTAAAATGTTACAAGGGTGGGAAAACTCAGTATTGCCAACCTCAAGTCTTCAAAAATCATGAATCAGTCCCCACAAATTATGTGATTGACTTAAAAATCAGGAGTTTAAAAATAATATTGGTTTGCGTAATGGTTTATGAGGTCTTAATGTTCAAGTTTTCAAGCTTTTTGCACAAAAATGAGGGCTAAAAACTTACTTTTTTCATTGAAATCTGAGATTCTCAAATACCACATGACTCCAGGAACTGGGACATTAAGAAAAATTCCTAAAATTGCAAGAGTTGGCCACACTGTAAATTATCCTGTTTTACAGCTAAGGAAGATTAAATGACTTGCCCAAGGTCACACAGAAAGTCAGCAGCAGAGCTGAGGCTAGAACTCATGTGTCCGGACTTAGTCCTAGACACTCTCCTTGTATCAAGCTACCAGGACTCTCATCCACACAGAGTAGGAGAGAATACATTTGATGTACCATAACTGAGTCACACTTCACATTAAGGATGCATTTATAAATAGTTCAGGAAGGTTTAATACATTATTAATAGATGTTTAGAGAAGTGGTTTATCAACAGGTAAGTATGTTGCTCATAATAATTTTTCTCTGCCTCATTTTTCCCATATGTACAATGAGGATAATGATTCTTGATCTTCTCTGTAAAGCTCTTTGAAAAGAAAAAGAAGTGCTAGATGTTATATTATTACAGCCACCTACTGTGCTTTCTACTGATGTACTTAGTAATATGTCTATAATATGTATATAACATTGTTTAATAATGTTTTAATTAATTGATGCATTTAAAAAGGTATCCTTAATATAAATGTGACCCACAACCGTCAGTACTAGGTAGCTGGTGCTACATATTTGATGATTGTTCTAATATCCTTCTGGAAAATCTTGCATAATCTTTGAGTGAGAAATCTTTTTGGATTTACTAGCAAGTAGTAAAAGAGGGACTGGAAAAGGACACAAAATGACAGCCCTTTGTTGCAATTTGTGATTGCTTTGTGTCCCCCAATGGCAAAAAAGCTTAAATTTAATATTTAAACACAGGCAAAGCAAAGTTACTGACACAATTTCTTCCCTCTGCTATGTTCTATTTAGTCCGAATCCTGGAGACAGTTGGTAACAATATCATCTGTCAGCATAATTCCAGCAGTGTCCACCTCCATTTTCGAATGCAATTTGCATGTAATAAAATGAAAGATGCAAAATACCTGGCTTTAAAGTGCATCATCAGCACTAACTTGCTGAATAATTGATTTCAAGAGATGGAAAGAAGTCACCAAACTAGTTATAATGTTGGAGTGAATCAAGGGCCGGGAAGCTTTAGTTTAGCCTGTGACAAACTGATGACATAAATCATCCAGGAAAGGCCAACTAAAGCTCAACTACTGACTTTATTTATTGAAAAGGAGATTGACATTAATGGGAAGGGAGTGGGGAATATATTGTGGCCTTTCAGGAACAAACTCTTGTAACAGCCTTCATAATAATGCTGACCTGCTTGTATCCACCAGGATGACTACACCCAAAACACAGGACTGTTTCACACTAACTACAAGACAATCTGAGCTAGTTCTGTACAGTAACAAAAAAATTTTCTTACCTGTGTATTTATTATTTTGTATATTTTTAGAGGTGGTTTCCAGCCACATAATTTCAATGTGGATCCATATGTTGAACACCATATTGTTAAGGAGTATTTAGATCCCAGGGGAAGAATTCTTCCCCCGCTGGTAAATCCTGTACACTGATCCAATGGCATACAGGGGTCATAAAAGTCCTTCAGCTGCTCAGGGGAGAATTTCTCTAGTGCAGGCTCTCCACAGAACTGCCATAAGTAGCCCTACGCTGTCTTCCCCTCCCATACACAAGCCATGCTGCAAGGGGCATGCTGGGATAGCAGCAGTGTGCCGGGTAGTCTCCACAGCTCTGAGTGCTAGAGATTCTGTGCTGCTGCAAGACCACCTCAAAGGCAACTTGGGAAATGCCTGGCATAAATTAGAGTATCCATGGCTTATCTAACTTATATCAGGGGCTGCACTGGAATGACCCCACATCAGAAGGATGCAAAAGTAGCTTGAAGCCACCTTTGTCCATTACAGGCTGAGGTAAGCTCCACTTTGAGGCTGCTATATTGGACCCATACCTTTGGATCCCACAGGTTTTAAACTTACTGAGTCTGAGTAGCATTCAGTTACTGTCCCTATATCTGGCCTTTCAGGCACTCTCCCAGGGTACAGACTCCAAGTCTGGTGCCCATTCTTGGAATGTGGAACCCCTTGGTCAATGCTGACCCTCCCCAAGTCTCCCCAGTAGCTTACACAGGCCCAATCCAGAGCTTTCTTCTCACAGACACTCTGTTTCACCCTCCGGGGATTTCATGACATTTATAGCAAGGGACCCACAGACTTTACAAAGGAATTTCTAAACCAATCACACTTTACTCATTGCCAATGTGCAAGAGATATATGGAAAAATAAAAAAAAGCATACACACAACTGCCTCAATTTCCTCCCCTCTCCAGAGTGTCCTTTGGGTCTTAGTCAGCGTCCTTCCAGGGAGTCCAGGGTCCTTCTGCACTCCTTTCTGCCTGGTCTTGTGTGTAATAAAGGGGCAGATTCCAGGATCCTGTGTAGGAATGCAGGACTGTTCTGTTGGGTTACCCTAAGCTCAGGTCCTAGAACCCTGCATAAAGAGACAGAGTCATTTTTGCTGACCCATGCTGGCAGGTGGAATGTGTAAGCTCCAATCAAGATATGAGGGAAGCTGGAGGGCCTGTCTGTGGAGGACAAAAGAAGGGGGCAGGCATGGTGCAGGAAAAAGACTGTGAAAGTGTAGGTCTTGTTTTTTAAAATTTTTTTATTAATGTAAAGCCAGATCCCAGGAAGGGGTAAATTTTGACTTCTGATGATATTGTGACTGTGTGTGCTCTGTTCAGAGCAATGCAGGAGCTTCACCTGCTTACCATGTGGTCTAAAGATCTTGTCAGTTGTATCATGGCTATGGCTTTCTGCCACAGTGACAGTAGCATTAGTTTTGTTGCTGGGATTTGCTTCTGAAAGATCCAGTGAGAGATGCTTGTACTGAGGGCAAAGACTGACACTATTACCAGAGAGAACAGTACTTGCTCAGTAGACCCTAGCCAGGTTTGTAGTGACTGGTTACCTGCTGACTTTTTGGTTACGCTATATAAATGAATTAGGGGTAGGACTGGTCAAAATTTTTGTCTTGAAAGTGTTTGATAGACAATTGAATTTTTGACATGTAATTTTTTGCGTGTGATTGTCTGCATTCTGCAGATGGTTTTGATTTTAACACTCCAACACTGAAATATTTTGATTGAAAAATGAAATACTTTGGTTTGGAAATACGGCTGTGGTGCCTCCAGGGAGCTGTAGTTCAGATACTGTATGTCCTCATTCTCGTCTATGGGCTGGGCTCGTCTGTGGGTTGCCACATCATGGGACATATAGTGTGCGCAGGGAACCTTGCTATACAGGAAACTGAGAGCGCCGGGCCCCTGAAGTGCAACTGCCCTGAACAGGCAGCATTCTAGATTAATTCTTTTTGATTTTAGGCTTAAATAGTTTGCTTTTCAAATGTCTGAAAAAACGAAATTTTCTGTAGTTGGGGGTGTGTGGGAGGACAGGCAGGGAGCCCCTGACTTTTTAAATTAACTTTACTTTGTGGCCTCAATCCTACTTGTAGTGGACAGGTATCCACATAAAAAATTGCCATCAAAAGTGGAATGCTCCTTGGCAGTCTCGGCAGAGAAAGCTGACAGCTGTATACATATCTGTGGACGTGGGACCTGACTGTATTCTGGCTTGCACCAAGTAAAGCCATTTACAGTCATGTAAAGTGGGTGTAAACTGCTGTCAAATCCGAATAGTAACATTTTACATTCAGGTTTCAGAGTAACAGCCGTGTTAGTCTGTATTCGCAAAAAGAAAAGGAGTACTTGTGGCACCTTAGAGACTAACCAATTTATTTGAGCATGAGCTTTCGTGAGCTACATCCGATGAAGTGAGCTGTAGCTCACGAAAGCTCATGCTCAGATAAATTGGTTAGTCTCTAAGGTGCCACAAGTACTCCTTTTCATTTTACATTCACTTTCCCCAGGTGTAAATGACTGCATAGCGACGAGGGCAGTGGAGACGTTATGACTGTCAAATTATCACTGTTTCTGAGAATTCAATTCACTTCAGCTATTTCAGGGTTAGGAATGAGACTAGTCACAGTTCTCTAAATGGGCTATATACATATGGCCATCCAGCATCTTGACAGATGAAAGGAAACCCAATGAAGTATCAGTCAGTCAATGGTGTTTGACAGTAGTGTGGGAGAAGAGACCAATGTGCGAATGGCAAACCTTCCCATAGTGGCTACAGGTCCACTTGCCAGATGGAGGTTGGAGCACATTCTGCTTCCTGGCTGGCCTGTGGGCCTGTGCCTGGGCTCTCTGATTGCTCTCCTCAATGACTGCACCAGCCTTGAGCTGATTTCTTCAGACTGAGCAGGTGTGGGCAGGGTTTAACTTCTCACAGTTGTCAGTGGGAATGCTGAATTTCTTGAGACCTTGCTTGACCTTGCTGCCGTATCGGAGCTTTGGCCTTCCTCTGCTTCACAGGTAGTTCTTGAGTTGGCCCATAGAGCACAGCCATCAGCAAACTATCTTGAGGCATACATTCCACGTGTCCCTCCCAGCGAAGCTTGTGAGTGTTCAGTGTAGTCTACATAGATTGTAGGCCAGTTCTCTCAAGGATCTCGTTGTCAGTGATCTGTTGGTCCCAAGTGACTCCAAGGATTTTCTGAGACAGTGAAGGTGGAAGCTGTTCAATCTCCGCTCCTGCTTGGAGTATGTGGCCCAGCTTTCAGATCCGTAAAGGAGAGTATTGAGGACACAAGCCTGATAAACGGACAACTTTGTGTTCAGGGTTAACAGCTTGTTGTTCCAAACATGTGAGGTAAGTTTGCCAAAGCTGACAGAGGCTTTGCTGATTCTCTCATCAAGTTCTCTATGAACGTTAAGTGAGCTGCTTAAAGTTGAGCCAAGATAGCAGAAGAGATCCACGTTGTCAGAGCATCATTATTGACGTAGATTTTAGGTGGGATATTAGTGCTCTGTGACATGACAAGTGATTACCATGCCGAACTTGATACATGCATCAGAGAACTTATTCATCATGATCTGAAATTCATCGGATAAGTTAGAGATGAATGCAACTTCATCTGCGAAGAGCAGATCCCGAATAGTGAGCCTTGGTGACGTTCCTTCTGTTCTGAGATTATTTTAAGAGGAATAGAGAAGAAGATGCCAAAGCCAGTAGGTACTAAGATCCAGCCTTGCTTCATGTCACTATCAATGCTAAACTCAGACGATAAACTGGGAGGAGTGGTAGATATGCTGGAGGGCAGGGATAGGATACAGAGGGACATAGATAAATTGGAGGATTGGGCCAAAAGAAATCTGATGAGGTTCAACAAGGACAAGTGCAGAGTCCTGCACTTAGGACGGAAGAATCCAATGCACCGCTACAGACTAGGGACCGAATGGCTCGGCAGCAGTTTTGCAGAAAAGGACCTAGGGGTGACAGTGGACGAGAAGCTGGATATGAGTCAACAGTGTGCCCTTGTTGCCAAGAAGACCAATGGCATTTTGGGATGTATAAGTAGGGGCATTGCCAGCAGATCAAGGGACGTGATCGTTTTCCTCTATTTGACACTGGTGAGGCCTCATCTGGAGTACTGTGTCCAGTTTTGGGCCCCACACTACAAGAAGGATGTGGAAAAATTGGAAAGAGTCCAGCGGAGGGCAACAAAAATGATTAGGGGACTGGAACACATGAGTTATGAGGAGAGGCTGAGGGAGCTGGGATTGTTTAGTCTACGGAAGAGAAGAACGAGGGGGGATTTGATAGCTGCTTTCAGCTACCTGAAAGGGGGTTCCAAAGAGGATGGATCTAGACTGTTCTCAGTGGTAGCAGATGACAGAACGAGGAGTAATGGTCTCAAGTTGCAGTTGAGGAGGTTTAGGTTGGATATTAGGAAAACTTTTTCACTAGGAGGGTGGTGAAACACTGGAATGCGTTACCTAGGGAGGTGGTGGAATCTCCTTCCTTAGAAGTTTTTAAGGTCAGGCTTGACAAAGCCCTGGCTGGGATGATTTAATTGGGGATCGGTCCTGCTCTGAGCAGGGGGTTGGATTAGATGACCTGCTGAGGTCCCTTCCAACCCGATATTCTATGATTCTATGATATTTCATTTTCATTGAGCTATTGCTCCTATTTCAGATGCATAGGTGGGAAAAGTGATGACAGCAGCTGTTGTTGCTTTGGCAGTAGCACAGATTTCAGATTTATTTATCTTGTCTGATGTGGCCTCTTTTTCTAATACTTCTACTGATTCAAAGATGGCTAGTATGGGACCTAATGGGTCAAGGGAAGGAGCTTGTTGCAGCATTAGTTATTGTATTCCCTTCAGTAAAGTCAAGCTGAATGGAACTTTAGTAAAATGTGTCTGCTTCTTTTATTGTTACCTTTTAGGCGTTGACAGAGCAAACACTTAGATTTGTCTCCTGCTGCCTGAGCTGCAGCTGTTTATAGCATTTGGGGGGAGGGGATTAAGAGAAATGCTGTAGTTTCCTGGGGTTGATACTTTACAATAACTTTCTCTTCTCTCTCCAGTCCCCTTTGTAACATGATCAGTTTTAACCTACCTGTGACAGATACAACAATTTCCTGCCATATCCTTGGGAGGCATTCTTGAATTAAGTTTACATATCTTTAGGGTCCATTGTATTACAGGAATGGTTTATGTATTTATTGTGGGCCGGGATAGTATGTAACCTCTTGGGGGAGGGGGAAGATGTGACCCATATAAGGCCTGGATGATCAAAAGACTATATTGTACAATGTGCCAGACAAGAGTGGACATTTGGGTCAATATATGTGAAGCGGTTTTCCTGGGGAATATGAAGGGGGAAGTGAATGCAAATTCCCTACCTCCAGTTATGCAAAAACCCAGCCTTTTGAAGCTATGCCCGGAGGAGTGGGTCTTTGTATGCTGATCACCTGTTACATGAGATCAAGATCAACTGCCCAAGATGTCTAATGGAAAGACTGAACTATTCATGGTTATTCATGTTCTGAATCTGAGACAGTTATGAATTTGTAACCAAGTGTAAAAAGCCCAGCTGTGGATTTTGAAAGACTGGCACCTAGCAGAGCCCGAGGTTGGAAACAAGTGTGCTTGCTTATAAAGAGCTGTGTGGTAACTTGTGGCAATTACAGCTGCTCAGAGCCTTTGGAAAGAAAGCAAAGTGCAGATGCTGGCCTGTTTAGGCAATCTGGGTTTTTGGGGATTCCACAGTGTAGGTAGGGAACAGTGCAGCCTGGAAAATCCCAGTCAGGAGGATGAGAGATATCGATCTTTGAAACAGAGGTGACAGCTGGTAGTCCAGTGCCTAGAGTCAGTGCTCCCCAGAGACCATAGAGAGGGAATCCCATCTGCCATCCTTACTCCTTCCCACCTTCTTACAACACAATATGCTTGTGAAACATGCTACCTAATCATCTTTCTCCTCTGGGGTTTCCATTTTGTACTACCATTCCTGGTGGTATTTATTCTCCTGTTCCATGCACTGGTTTCTTGCAATTGTCTTTATTTTGGTTTTTCTATATTTGTTTCTGTGACACCTTAGTTTTAAAAGAAGGAACATCATTCAGAAAACTTGTTTTGTTTCATCCAACAAGTTTTGGAATATATCCCTTTAATCAAAACAATGTTTTTGACATCATGGAAAGAATGATGTTTGTACAAACTTAAATGAGTCCAACTATTTTTAATGTTCAGTATTTTAAGTTGCTTCAGTGACTTTATTTTACAGGCAATGAGAATAACCCTGCTGTCATTCTTTTAATGTTTTAACAAGTTTCACTGTCAAGATTATGATGCATAGAAGATATTATTTGGGTTTAACAATCAAAGGGAGTTAAAGGTGTTGTCACTTTTCTCCTCTCTTGTATTTTCATGGTAACAGTCAATATGTTGTCTACAATCCTTGCTGTCTTAAAAATAATAATAGTTAATAAAAAAGAGCAGATGACCTATATAAAATATGCTTCACAGTCAAACAATACAAAAAGTAGGTGCAAATAGCTGGAATAGCCATTATTATGGACAGAGAAACGGTAAAGCTTTACTCTGAAAATTGATGTGACAGAATCTAAGACATCAAAACTTTCCAGCAGGCTTGGCAGCCAGTTGTTGCAGCAAGGTTCTTAAAAGTGGTAAAGTTGTGTTTAAGGGGCATGACCCACTGAAGTTAATAAGAGACCTGAGTGGGCTTTGGATCAGGCCCAATATGCACAGTGAAATGTGTGATTTTGCACTCTCACTGTTGTAATCAGAATGACACTTTCTTCAGAGGAGGTTATCTAAAAAATTCAAAGGAAATAATTGATGTGACTTAAATTTCTCTACTTTGGAAAATTCAGGTTAGTCATTTTTCTATTCTATGACAGGTATAAAAAAATTAACAACTTCACAATACTTAAAGCACATCTGATAATGGATTTTCTACTTTACACATGAATATATGCTCATTTATTGCAAAGGATAGGTATTTTAGTTCCACCTACACTGTAACTTTTTAATAAAGGTAATAAATCTCAGTAGAGTGTGTAGGATTAACAGAGAAACTCAGTATGTGGTTGTCAGTCCTGAATGTTCTCGTATCAAGGAAGGAACAAGGATACTCTAGCTCTGATTTTTTTTTTTTTTTTTTTTTTTGGTACAAGGATCTTTTGAATAGTATCTTGACTCACCTATGATGTTTCTTTTATATCTGTAAAATAATGACTCAGACTGAGAACAGCCAGAGGGCAAAGAGAAGCCAAAATGGCTGCTTGCCTACCATGATACAAAGCTGTCAATGATGGATTAAATGAAACTTGAAGTAGAGGGAAAGGATTTGGAAAATGCATGATATTCTGTACCTGAGAAAAAGTATTTGAGAGCTGGGGGGAACCTATCACAAAAGATAGGTACAGTACTCTAGAATAGGACTGCAACTTGCCTTTGCAAACATTTTTTGTAACCATCTAATGGAACATTAAATTGAATACAGATGTATAATTTAAACACTATTGGTGTTTTGAATCTGAACTTTATTCTTACTGCCACTAATTTAAAGAACAGAATGGTGAAATTCTATTTGAATAGAATGGTGAAATTCTAAGTTATTTTGTTAATTTACTTCCCAGCAAGGGTATATGAGGTTGATATGCTACAGTATTATAAATGGTACATGTGAGCTGAAATGACTTCACATTTAGGCACTTTTTATTGATTCTGATTCTCAATCTGGTAATATACTATTGACAATGTTACTTTCAAATATACTGGGTATAAAAAGGCATTTGGAAGATACAGTACACCATTCCCAGAGTGCTAGTAAAATTACTGGATAGTCAGATATGGTATTAAGGAGAATGAAATAGGCGTCTCAGGAATAGCTATCTTGAATATATAGAATATGTTCCAGAGAATATCACAGAAGAATCTTGGAACAAAAGATCTGTCCAGCATATGAACCACTGTTCTGTGAAATATGGTAATTTATCTGGAAATTGCCAGTGCCCATCCTTATTTATGCAACTAGCCAATTATATATCACTTACCTGGGGAAAACTTCCTTCCTAATTCCTGAGGCTATTTTAGACCATGAAGCATGAAATTTGATTGCCTTTAGGTGGCATAGTTACAAATATTATAAATTTACTGAATCTATCCACAGTACTTGAGTGGCTGATGTGAATTCTATAAACAGAGTGTGTGTTCTGGGAAGTAGTACTTCCTTTTACGTCTTTTGACTTTACTAGTGTTAGTGCCACCCTGTTCTTTTAATTTGTGCAAACAGTGGCTCTGGTCAGTTTTCATGGCACAATTCCATTCTGGATACCTTCTCCAAGTCCTTGCTAGTTCCATTCTTTTCCAGGTCATATATCTTTGTTTCTGCATCTCTCATTCACCCTAGTCCTACCATGGGATCTCTGTTCTTTATGGGGATCTCATGATTTCAGTGAGATTCTGTGTAGAAGTAAGGGTCTGTGCATGGGGATCTATTTGCAGAGTTGGAGCCTTTGAAATTCCCACTGCTGCTTTAACCGTCTTCATTGTCTTTCTTGACTTTATCGACCCCAACTTACACTTTTCTTACTTATATTTAAAAATTTCCTACCAGACCAATGGGGACAATCCTGACTTTGTCATGAACACTAACTAAGAACTATTGTGATGCATCATGGAAAAAATCATGGCTAAGTAAAGATAAACAAAAGTCTAAGTAAGCATTTTGGTTTAAAACCAATTTCCACGTTATCACTAGCTTTTTTGATTTTTACTATTGGTTTTGATAGAAACAATAAATTTCACAACATTAATAAATGTTCACTGTTATTACTCCATTCTTAATGTTTGACAGTAGTTTAATTGTAACTTGTTTGCATTAGTATAAAGAGCTGTGGGTACAGGCTGGTATTAAAGTAAGAGAATAATTTATTATTGCAACTAGAAACCAGTCATGTGCCACCAACAGCTTCTTACCTAACCAACTGATCCTGTTGTTGATGTTATATAAGGAACGTAGAGGATGTTTATTTCTTAAATTGTCTTGTGCTCTTACTGTCACTGATCTTAGCCTTAAAATTCCTGAATCCAAGTGCAGAGAAGACCACACAACCATTCATGGCGAATATGGTACAATAGTCATGTGATTGCCGCATTGGCAGGTAAAGCTATTGCCAATTTATTCTAAGTAAATCAGGGAATTTCAGGGTATTAGTTGCTCAAATTGATACTTGGTATTAATGCCATCAGGCTTTTCAGCTCTTGTTATGAAGCTTTGCAACCTACAGAAACTAACATACTGGTCCTACAGCCTTTCCTCCAGCTTATGTCCCATTGAGTTTGATCAGAGTTTTGTGGTGAACGTGGAGTATAGGATTAAGCCCTCTGGTTTCTCAGCCCACTTGTCTTCTCTGCTGAATTTGTCAGATACTTCTAGTCTCACAGGACAGGAGTTCAGGAGATGAAGGGCATAGGGACAGAGTGACCATGTTTCCCAAAGGGAAAATGGGACACCACTTGAGGCTGACCCGAGCCACTAGCCCAAGCCCTGCATCCTCCCCTTTTGCATGTGGGGCTGGCCTATTCCCTGCCTTCCCTTCCCCCCAACACATGGGGCTGGCCCATACTCTGCTTGCCCTTCTCTTCCCCCTCCCCCGCACACAGGCCTGACCTGAGTCGCTGGCTCGAGCCCTGCCTCCCCCATGTGCAGGGCTCTCTTCCAAGCCCAACCTGTGCCCCATGTGGGGCTTGTATTGCTGCTCGCCTGAGCCCTGCTGCCCCCACCCCGGCGTAGGGCTTGTATTTCTGCAGGCCCAAGCCCTGCCTGCCTCCCTACGTGGCTGGCATCCCTGCTTACTGGAGCCCTGTCCCCTGTCCCCACAGGGCTGGCGTTGCTGCTTGTCCCCCTCATTGCTCTGTGCCCCGCTAGAGGTGTGCACCCCACTTTTTTGGCAAAAGTAGGCATTTGTCTCATTGCTCTTGCCAGTTGATCATCATCAGTTAGCAAAGCGCAAACGGGACAAATGGCCACTTTTGCCAAAAAAAGCCACAGGCCCCTGGCATGAATCGTGGGGAAAAGGAGGAGGAGGATGGGGGACATGTGATAGGTCCAGCTATGCTGTGAGCCAGCTCACTGCAGCAGCTGCAGGACCTCTTCAAGACTCCATTGACTGCAGTCCAGTCAGTCCCAACAGTTGAGCCTGGGCAAGCCTGACTCAGGGGAAGGAACCGTGGGTAAGTAAAAATTGCCTGAACCGATTCTCCCCCTCCTCCCTCACAACCAGTCTTCTCTCTCTCTTTCCTGTGTCCAGGAAGTTAGCTGGCTCAGCTGAACAGCCTCCACCCTCCCATTTCCTCCTTCACTGCCTCTTGGCCCCTTGCATTCCATACCCCATCCTCAGGATCTGCTCCTCTCCAGTCATTCCTCTCTCTTTCTGCTCCTTTCCCACCCTCTTCTCCACTCTCTGTGTAGGAGAGAGAGAGAGCAAGTGGGAGGAGCAAAGGGAGAGCGGGACAGGGAGAGTCAGGGAAACCCTGCCCCTGATGTGCATTGGCATTGTGGGAAATGGACAGGGGAAATGGGTGCTAGACTCTCTCCTGCCTGTGAGGCCCCTGTCTCATACAGTCCTTGCCAGAAGGGTATGGCTGTCCTGTGCTTGGCTTCTGGAGAAACCTGGCCCCACCCAAGCCTTCCTGATCTTTTCTTTCACCTAAGAAAATAGTATTAAAAAGATGATGCTATTTCCAGTAGGCATTCAGCGTGGGTGTGAGGTGTCAATAGAATGGGCACTCCCAGGCTGCCCTGGACAGAAATATGCTGCCTCTGACTGCCCCCGTGTTAGAGAAGGGTCTAGCTTTTAACTGCAAAGATCAAATGCATACCATGAAAACAGCACCCCTGGACAATGAAGCTTTCAGACAAAATCACAAAGGGTCAAACCTTGGTTTTTAATTGAAAATCAACCTGAAAAAGGAATTCCAAAACTTTTCATTGCATTTACAGAGACTGGATAGTCCGGTTCTCTACTGCCCTGCCTATTGTCGACACCTGAGCAGTGCCAGTGAGCAGTGCTGCCATTCCAATATGCACCCTACTTAGCACTTGCAGGGTGAAATCCTGGCACTAAAGTCAGCTTCCATTTACTTCAATGGAGCCAAGATTTCACCCACAAAACCTTCACTTTTAAACAATACTTTGCAATAACTCTTTATTTATTTCAAAGTTTAACCTCTACTTTCCTTATTACACCATGCGTGTTCCATGTAGCACTGGCTTTCATTTGAAGCTGGAGATCACACCACCTTTCTTTTATGTTTTAGCTGAATTGTCTCTGAGCTGGTAAGTTTATAGGGGCTGACAGGAGAAATTCAACAGCACTGGCAGCTTTGCTATTGGCAGCTGGGCTGTAAATGTTTGACTTTCAATTTCATTTCTTCTCTGTCCTGATCTTTCCCAACAGAAGAACTTCCACAGTAAGAGCGTGTATATATATATATAAAAATGTTAAGAAGGATAGAGGGAAGGTTTGGGTTTTAAGTGCTGGCAGGCTGCGGTCAGAAAATTTCTCTTTCTATGATGCTATGATCTGACTTGTAGCTGGTGTCGTGAGTTAGAAGATGATCTCATTTCCCTTTGCTAGCTTTTACACCTGCATTGTAACTTGGTTGAAGCAATTCTTGCCATCAAAATGCTAAATTATGTGTTTCAGATCAGACCAGAGGAGAGTTAAATCAGATATTGATCACTTTAGCTGGTGGAGTCCTGCATATCCCAGGCCAGGCTTCAGAAAGCCATTTATACATTAACTGTGCTGAGCAAGGAGGAAGTGTCATGATTGAAGAGCCAGAATGAGAGAGTTGTGCCAGCTACCAATGAGGTGAAAATAACATCCATCCTATTCTGGATTCCCTTGTTCCATAACATCACCTCTGAGCTAAAAGCACTGTTTAAAAGAAATCTCCTTGTTTGACATTGAACATGTTAGCAAAACCTCTGCTACAGAGACCTAGGGGAAGTTGGCATTCAGCAGTGAAGGACAGTAGCAGTGGCTGCTGAGTGCCAAATCCTGTCAGTTTGTGATATAACCAAGACAGGAAGTGAAATACTCCCCCTATCATCCCTTTAACTAATACCCAAAGAAGGGCAAAAATCTGCTTGTGAGTTATGCTGGTGTAACACCAGTGACTTAAATGTGGATTCAGAATTGTGAATATGGTATTATATAAGTTCTGGTTCAAGTTATACCTGTAGGCACGTTACAGTAATGTAAATCTTGATTTATTCAGGGTAACTTCAGCTTTGAAGCTTAGTTTGAGACTAGGCATTTGGGCAGTGAATGTGTGTGAACCATAACACTCAAGCTCCACCTATAGGCTAGGTGGAGAACTTTCAAGTACAGTAGAACCTCAGAGTTAAGAACACCTGGGGAATGGAGGTTATTTGTAACTCTGAAATGTTTGCAATTCTGAACAAAACATTATGGTTGTTCTTTTGAAAGTTTACAACTGAACATTGACTTAATACAGCTTTGAAACTTTACTATGAAGAAGAAAAATGCTGAACAAGCACAGAAAGTTTTCATACCTTGTCAAATCTTTTTAAATTTTTTCCTTTTTTTTTGTTTTGGAGTTTACATTTAACACAGTACTATACTTTTTTTTTTTGGTGTCTCCTGCTGTCAGATTGCGTACTTCTGGTTCCAAAGGAGGTGTGGGGTTGACTGGTCAGTTCATAACTCTGAGGTTCTACTGTAATTCTAATTCTAATGGGCTTTTCTAAACTAAATATTCCTAAGATTGTAGAGGTAATTACTGAATCCTGGATCATCCTATTCAGGGCAGAGAATAGGGCAGAGAGCAGAGAAATTATTGGCTTACCATTGAAAGAGAAGTCATTCTGCATGTACCCAAAACAACAAGTGTTAAGTCTAGCACATCTTGATAAGCAGGGAGCATAGTGTGTTTAGAAAGCACTCCCCTACCAATAGTAGAATGTAGAGTTTCATATTTTCTGTCTCATCATTCTAATATATTTGGACAGAGGAATACTTTGGAAATCTTTTGAAGAATGTTCTTTTTAAATTTTCCAAGTTGGAAACAAGACAAGAACATTCATACAGGACAGTATGTATTGTACATTTCCAAGCAAAGTGTATGCACTGTGCCATGGAGAGATTTGTTAATATGAAATTAAGCAGTCAGTGATCTTGGAAGTTTGCGTATTTACAGATAAAGGACTGAAAGAGTAAAGTTTTATATTTCTTTTTTATCTCTACAATGAAGAATAATAAAATGGTGTATATACCTTCTGACATGATACTCAGGACTTTGATATCCTATATAGGCAGCTCCAAATTGCCTAAAGGTATACCTCACCAAAAAAGAGACCATGTTGGTTTCATTGTGGATAGTTCTCTGAAAACATCCACTCAATGTGCATTGTCAGTCTAAAAAGCTAACAATCTTAGGAACCATTAGGAAAAGGATAGATAATAAAACAAAAAATATCATAATACCATTATTTTAATCCATGGTACACCTACACCTTGAATACTATATGTAGTTCTGGTCATCCCATCACAAAAAAGATAATAGAAATGGATAAGGTGCAGAGAAGGGCAACAAAAATGATTAGGGGTATGGAATGGCTTCCATACCAAGAGAGATTAATAAGATTGGGACTGTTTGGTTTAGAAAAGAGATGACTAAGGGAGGATATGATAGAGTTCTATAAAATCATGAATGGTTTGGAAAGAGTGAATAGGGAAGTGTTATTTACCCCTTCACATCACACAAGAAATAGGGGTCACCTAATACAATTAATAGGTAGCAGGTTAAAAACAAATAAAAATAAGTACTTCCTCACACAGCGCAGTCAACCTGTGGAAGTCGTTGCCAGGAGATGTTGTGAAAGACAAAAGTATAACTGGATTCAAAAAAGAATTACATAAGTTCATGGAGGATAGCTCTTTAATGACTATTAGCAAAGATGGTCAGGGCTACAACCACATGCTCTGGATGACCCTAAACCTCCAAAATGCCAGAAGCTTCAAAATTGCCCTGTTCTATTTATTCCGTCTGAAGCATCTGGCACTGGTTACTGTCAGAAGACAGAATACCGGTCTAGATGGACCATTGGTCTGACCCAGTATGGCCATTATTTTGTTCTTGGAAAGAGAAAAATATTCACTCCATAAAGTAGGAACTATGTTTCTGAGACAGTGAACGTGTATCTGCTCTCATTTCCACCACCATAAATCAGTGAAGTCAGTGGAGTTATCCAGTGTAAGTAAGATTACAAGCAGGTTGCAGTATTAACGGTTTCACCATTTTGATAAAATGGGCCTAATCTGCATTGAAGTTAGTAGGAGTTTTGCTTGAGTAAAGGCAACAAAATTGGGCAATATGTTTTAAGAATATTTTGTCTCCATTCAGGTAGAAAAATTGTTTTGCTGTGATGTCTATGAAGCTATGCTGACTCTTTCTGCTTCATTTCCCCAATGTGTTAATGGGGACAACAATATCTTTCTTCCCCTATTTGTGTGTCTTGTTTATTTTCACCATAAACTTTTTGGGTTAGGGACTGTCTCTAACTATGTGTTTGGACAGTGCCTAACACCCTGTGGCCTTGACCTCAGTTGGGGACTGCAGATACTCATGGAATAAAACTACTAATGATAATGATAATGACTTACTAACACGCCACTTTATTCCATGGGGAACAAAGGCCTTCACTATTGTCTTTGGTGAGATGAGTTAAAAATAATGATAGATTTTTCTTTTTGTTATACTTGTATTTGTAACATCTTTTCTGTCTTTTTAGAGTAAGAAGAATGGCTGGTGTCAAATCTAGATTAACACAAGATGAAGTAAAGCAACTGCAACATTTGTTGAGAGGCAGACAATTCTCTCTTCTCTATAAAGCAAGCGTCCATGGTTACAATGCTTCTACATTTCATGCCAAGTGTGATGCACAAGGGCCAACTGTAGCAATAGCATATAATGGAAGTGGTTATATTTTTGGAGGCTTGACACATCAGAGCTATGTTTCATCTGGAGAGTACATACATGATGAGAAGGCTTTTCTCTTTAGATTAAAAGGCAAAGAGGGTGTGCTCAGCCCACTAAAAATTCCTGTTAAAACTGCATCAGGTGCTATATATGACTGTAGTGACAATGGCCCTAATTTTGGCGGTGGAGCACTACATTTGTTGAACCAAAATGCAGCAGCCGCAGTAACAAGGTCTAACGACAATTACACATTCAATGTTGCTGACCTGCATGGAAATGATCTAGGCCTTATGGAATGTGAGGTGTATCGAGTTGAAGGTAAGTTGATATCAAAAGAGAAAATGTTTACTGAGGAAATTATAGCTTCGTACTGTTGATGTTATATGTTCCTTTCCCCTAGATATTAGCAGTTTCCTGGAATCTCCATGGAGAAAAATTACCTGAACAACTGAGTAAGTTAACTGTTGTAATATATCACTATCATGATCTGTGGCCACCAAATACTGTGGTGATGTGAGTTACTTTAGGAATTAACTAGATGGTGCTAGAGTAGACAGACATGTTTTTGCTGAGTTGCTTATTTATGTATCTTAGGTACTAATATGGCACCTATGACCATAGTGTCTGAGCACCTCACAATCTGGGGATAAGTACAAAATGATGATTTCAGAACAGGTCAAACATACATGAGAATTTAATATCTGAACCAAAATAAGCTTCATGAAGAGCTATGCTTATTCTTAGCCACACTGAGTCTGCTATGGCACAGACTTAAAGAGACATTCCAGAGGATTACAGACCATGATTAAGCAGCTATTCCAGAGCTTAACTCTCCTTATACTTAAAAAGGTTTTCTGAATATCTAAATCTCCCTTGCTGCGGATTAAGTCCATTACTTCTTGTCCTGCCTTTAGTGAGCATGGAGAACAATTGATCACCCTTCTCTTTATAACAGTCCTTAATATTTGAAGACTGTTATCAAGCCCCCCTCGGTCTTGTTTTCTGAAGTCTAAACATGCCCAGTTTTTTTAGCTTTTCCTTATAGATCAGGTTTTCTAAACTTTTCATCATTTTTGTTGCTCTCCTCTGGACTCTTTCCAGTTTGTCCATGTTTCCTAAATTATAGTGCCCAGAATTGGACACAGTACTCCAGCTGGGGCCTCTCACCAATGCTGAGTAAAGTGGGAGAATTACCTACCTTGCTTTACATTTGACACTGATGTTAACAGAGTCCAAAATGATATTAGCCTTTTTTGCAACTGCACCACATTGTTGACTCCTGTTCAGTTTGTGAGCCACTATAACCCCCAGATCCTCTTCAACAGGACTACCACCTAGAGAGTTATTCTCCATTTTGTAACTCCACACTTGATTTTTCCTTCCTAAGTTTAGTACTTGGCATTGTCTTTATTGAATTGCATCTTATTGATTTCAGACTAATTCTCCAATTTGTCAAGATCCTTTTGAATTCTAATCCTGTTCTCCAAAGTGCTAGCAACCCCTCCCAGCTTGGTGTCATCCACAGATTTTATAAGTGTACTCTCCACTTAATTATTCAAGTCCAACCCAGGACCAACCCCTGTGGAACCCCTAGATATGTCCACCCAGTATGATAGCAAACCCTTGATAAATGCTCTTTAAGTATATTCTTTAACCAGTTTTGCACCCACCTTGTAATAATTTCATCTAGACCATATGCCCCTAATTTGCTTCTGAGAATGTCATATAGGATTCTGTCAAAAACCTTACTAAAAACAAAATAGATCATGTCTACAGCTTCACTTGTGATCCACTGGTTATGTTGGTTTGGCATGATTTGTTCTTCACAAAGCCATGTTGGCTATTTTTTACCACCCTGTTATCCTCTACATGCTTACATATTGATTGTTTAATAATTTGTTCCAGTATCTTTCCATGTATCAAAATTAGACTGACAGGTCTGTAACTCCCCAAGTCCTCTTTGTTCCTCTTTTTAATGATAAATACTGTGTTTGCTCTTCTCCAGTCCTTCATCCATTCTCCCTGAGTTCTCAAAGATAATTGCTAATGGTTCTGAGATTGCTTCAGCTAATTCCTAGGGTGAATTTCATCAGGCTTTGCAAACTTAAATACATCTAACTTATTCTTTAACTTGTTCTTTCTGTTTTTGGTTATGTTCCTTTCCCCTTGTTGTTAATATTAATTGTGTTAAGTATCTGGTTACAGTTTATCTTTTTAGTGAAGACTGAAGCAAAATAGGCATTAAACACCTCTTGATGTCATCTGTTATTAGCTCTCCTTCCCACAAACTAGTGGATCTACATTTTCCCTTGTCTTTTTATTGCTCCTAATGTATTTATAAAACTTATTTTTATTGCCTTTTATGCAGGTGGATTGATCTAAATCACCAAGTGGAAAGTCGTGATTTAAATAATCCATTTTAATCAATTTCAGTTATTTTCTAATGAAAGGTGCATTCTCATTGGTTGATATAACCATTAAAACATGTTGATTTACAACTAAATAGAGGCTTTACACTAAATTTGGTTCATCTTTTTGCTACCTAGGCAGGTACATTATAATTATATGCATTTATTTAAGCACTATATAGCTTAATATTTTCAGATTCTTATTAATTGTACATTTTTAGTATGTTAGAAAATAGTGAATGATGTATTGCTTATTTACTACTCTTATGTCATATTTCTAAAGCTTGACCTCAAGAGTTAAATGTTTTCCACCTGATACTTTCTTTATATAGAAAAGCAGCTTTTAACTCAAAGGTTTTGATGGAGACTCATGGTTTCAGCATACTAATTTTTTTATTTAAATCTTTTAAGAGATTATACATTTAGGTCTTAATATATTTTGTATTAATTTCAGATTTCATTTTAAACAGGTTCATCTTTAAAAAGAAAAAATTGTTATAATTTAAATAACAAAATGTAAATAATCCACCCTGCTCTAATGTCCATTTTTAGGCGTAACTTATTTGGTGCCTTAGCCTTTCTGATTTTGTCTCTTGTGCTACTCTTCTGTACTCATCTGTAGCAATTTGTCCACATTTCCACTTTTTGTAGGATTCTTTTTTTGATTTTCAGGTCATGAAAAAGCTCCTGATGGAGGCATATTGGCCCCTTACTATTCTTCCTAGCTTTCCTTCACATCTGGATAGTCTGGTGCTGTGCATTTAATATTGTCTCTTTGAGAAATTGCCATTTCTCCTGAACTTCTTTTTCCCTTATATTTTCTTCCCATGGGACCTTACCTACCACTTCTCTGAGTTCGTTGAAGTCTGCTTTTTTGAAGTTCATTTTCTTCCGGCTGCTGCTTCCACTCCTTGTCCTTAGAAACATGAAATCTATCTGTCATAAATATAAAGGGAAGGGTAAACCCCTTTAAAATCCCTCCTGGCCAGAGGAAATCTCCTCTCACCTGTAAAGGGTTAAGAAGCTAAAGGTAACCTCGCTGGCACCTGACCAAAATGACCAATGAGGAGACAAGATACTTTCAAAAGCTGGGAGGAGGGAGAGAAACAAAGGGTCTGTGGGTCTGTCTTTATGCTGCCTTTGCCGGGGATAGACCAGGAATGGAGTCTTAGAACTTTTAGTAAGTAATCTAGCTAGGTACGTGTTAGATTATGATTTCTTTAAATGGCTGAGAAAAGAATTGTGTTGAATAGAATAACTATTTCTGTCTGTGTATCTTTTTTGTAACTTAAGTTTTTGCCTAGAGGGATTCTCTATGTTTTGAATCTAATTACCCTGTAAAGTATCTACTATCCTGATTTTACAGAGGGGATTTCTTTACTTCTATTTACTCCTATTTCTATTAAAAGTCTTCTTGTAAGAAAACTGAATACTTCTTCATTGTTCTCAGATCCAAGGGTTTGGGTCTGTGGTCACCTATGCAAATTGGTGAGGCTTTTTATCCAACATTTCCCAGGAAAGGAGGGGGTGCAAGTGTTGGGAGGTTTGTTCATTGTTCTTAAGATCCAAGGATCTGGGTCTGTAGTCACCTAGGCAAATTGGTGAGGCTTTTTACCAAACCTTGTTCAGGGGTGCAAGGTTTTGGGAAGTATTTGGGGGGGAAAGACGTTTCTAAACAGCTCTTCCCCAGTAACCAGTATTAGTTTGGTGGTGGTAGCGGCCAATCCAAGGACAAAGGGTGGAATATTTTGTACCTTGGGGAATTTTTTGACCTAAGCTGGTAAAGATAAGCTTAGGAGGTTTTCATGCAGGTCCCCACATCTGTACCCTAGCGTTCAGAGTGGGGGAGGAACCTTGACACTGTCATTTCATGATCACTTCCAAATTGTCTTCTACCTTCAGATTCGCAGCCAATTCCTCCTTGTTATTCAGAATGAAGTCTAAAATGGTTGCCACTTAGTTACTTCCTTCACTGTCTGAAACAAACAGTGTCCCCAGCACATTCAGAGAACTTGTTGGACATTTTGTGCTTTGCTGTCTTATTTTCCAACAGATGTCAGGTTAGTTAAAACACCCTCCATGAAAGAATGCTGTGCTTCCACTAAGCATATATGCTGTACATAGTTAGCAAGTCAAAGATGCCATGTGTCAACAGTGTAAAAAGACATTTCTATAAAACATGCCACTGTCCTCACTTCAGAAATCAGGAACACAAAGTCACAGTGCCTGATGTTATAACCGTGAGTGTAGAGAATTGCTGTTCACCTCATCCTATTCAGAAACTCCTTTGCTATGTTGACAGTTGCACACCTAGAAAACAGTCACACTCCAATGACTGCATGCTAGATGTTGGTTCAGATGTGTCAGTTCTGCCGGATTCTGCTTATTTGCTATGTTTTCACAGTGCACAGCTTACAAGACCTAAGCTGCATTTGGTGGTTTACGGTACCTGAAGTTGGTTACCTGAATACATGTGTAATGCATGACAGCTTGTATGCTCTGTATACATATGTTGTGAAAACTTGATTAACCCAACACACCTAATAGCTTTTACTTACTTCTAAACCTGTTTGAGTTAATTTAACTTTGCTGCAGTTCCTGTGACAGAGCAAGCACATTGCAACAGAGATTTAATTCCCTTGTGACATTCAAAACAACTCTTTTAGGCAGGATTGGTTAAATGTGTTTTCAAAATTTTTAAATATGACCACTGATTTAGGGTACAAAGATTGAGACACCTTAGGGCAGATTTGTATATGTGCTGTGAACCTGAATCTCCCATTGGCTTCAATAAGAACTGTGGGTACTCAGCACTTCCTGAAAATCAGGTGTTTTAAATTGGGCACCCAAAATAGAGGACACCATAATTAAATATCCATTCCATATGTGATGTCAGCACCAAATCCTGAGCATAAAGTGGTTTGACTTTGTGTGAAGGTCATACTCTCAAAGAGATCTGTCTGTTCTTCTGTTGCTCACCTATATTCAAAAGCACCACTGCCTGCTCTTTGGCCACATTACCAGGATGCTCTCAAACTCTCCATTGACATGTGAAGGGGTGCATGTCTTGATTCTACCTGGTGTGTCTATGAGACTACCCTGGAGATTTATGGATTCGCAGGATTGAGCCATATCTAGGAACTTCACAACATGATGCCTGGTATGACACCATCAACCATGGTCACTCTGGCTGCTGCAACGGTCCTCAGTAGACTATATACATAAGAACATAAGAATAGCCATAGTAGGTCAGACCAATGGTCCATCTAGCCCAACGTCCTGTCTTCTGATAGTGGCCAATGCCAGGTGCTTCAGAGGGAATGAACAGAACATGCAATCATCAAATGATCATCCCCTGTCATCCACTCCCAGCTTCTAGCGAGCAGAGGCTAGGGACATTCAGAGCATGGTGTTGCATTCCTGCCCGTCCTGGCTAATATTTATTGATGGACCTATCTGCCATTAACTTCTTTGTTGAATCCTGTTATAGTTTTGGCCTTCACAACATCTCCTGGCAAAGAGCTCCACAGGTTGACTGTGTGATGTATGAAAAAGTAGTTCCTTTTGTTTGTTTTAAACCTGCTGCCTATTAATTTCATTGGGTGACCCCTAGTTCTTGTGTTATGAGAAGGAGTAAATAACACCTCCTGATTCACTTTCTATACACCAGTGAAGATTTTATACACTTCTATCATATCCCCCCTTAGTCATCTCTTTTCTAAGATGTAAAGTCCCAATCTTTTCTAATCTCTCCTCATACGGAAGTTGTTCCATACCCCAATCATTTTAGTTGCCCTTCTTTGTACTTTTTCCAATTCCCATATATATTTTTAGAGATGGGGTGACAAGATCTGCACAGACTATTCAAGATGTGGGCGTCCCATGGATTTATATAGATGTATCATGATATTTTCTGTCTTGTTCTCTATCCATTTCCTAATGGTTTCTAACATCGTGTTAGCTTTTTTGACTGCTGCTGCACATTGAGTGGATGTTTTCAGAGCACAGTAACTCCAAGATCTCCTCCTTCTTGAGTGGTAACAGCTAATTTAGACCCCATCATTTTGTACGTATAGTTGGGATTATGTTCAACATTGAATTTCATCTGCCATTTTGTTGCCTAGTCGCTACATTGATGACATCTTCATCATCTGGATGACATCTTCATCATCTGGACCCATGGAAAAGAAGCCCTTGAGGAATTCCACCATGATTTCAAAAAGAAAAGGAGTACTTGTGGCACCTTAGAGACTAACAAATTTATTTGAGCATAAGCTTTCATGAATAAGCTTCCGTGAGCTACAGCTCACTTCATCAGAGGCATTCAGTGGAAAAAAAATTTCAACAATTTCCATCCCACCATCAACCTCAGCCTGGACCAGTCCACACAAGAGATCCACTTCCTGGACACTATGGTGCTAATAAGCGATGGTCACATAAAACCCACCTTATACCGGAAACCTACTGACTGCTATGCCTACCTACATGCCTCCAGCTTTCATCCAGACCGCACCACACGATCCATTGTCTACAGTCAAGCTCTTCGATACAACCGCATTTGCTCCAACCCCTCAGACAGAGACAAACACCTACAAGATCTCTATCAAGCATTCTTACAACTACAATACCCACCTGCTGAAGTGAAGAAACAGATTGACAGATCCCGAAGAGTACCCAGAAGTTATCTACTGCAGGACAGGCCCAACAAAGAAAATAACAGAACGCCACTAGCCATCACCTTCAGCCCTCAGCTAACACCTCTCCAACGCATCATCAAAGATCTACAACCTATCCTGAAGGACGACCCATCACTCTCACAGATCTTGGGAGACAGGCCAGTCCTTGCTTACAGACAGCTCCCCAACCTGAAGCAAATACTCACCAGCAACCACACACCACATAACAGAACCACTAACCCAGGAACCTATCCTTGCAACAAAGCCCGTTGCCAACTGTGCCCACATATCTATTCAGGGGGCACCATCATAGGGCCTAATCGCATCAGCCACACTATCAGAGGCTCGTTCACCTGCACATCTACCAATGTGATATGTGCCAGCAATATCCCTCTGCCATGTACATTGGTCAAACTGGACAGTCTCTACATAAAAGAATAAATGGACACAAATCAGACGTCAAGAATTATAACATTCAAAAACCAGTCGGAGAACACTTCAATCTCATTGGTCACTTGATTACAGACCTAAAAGTTGCAATTCTTCAACAAAAAAACTTCAAAAACAGACTCCAATGAGAGACTGCTGAATTGGAATTAATTTGCAAACTGGATACAATTAATTTAGGCTTGAATGAAGACTGGGAGTGGATGGCTCATTACACAAAGTAAAACTATTTCCCCATGTTTATTCCCCTCCCTCACCCCCCACTGTTCTTCAGATGTTCTCATCAACTGCTGGAAATTGCACACCTTGATTATCACTACAAAAGTTTTTCCCCCCCACTCTCCTGCTGGTAATAGCTCACCTTACCTGATCACTCTCGTTACAGTGTGTATGGTAACACCCATTGTTTCATGTTCTCTATGTATATAAATCTCCCCATTGTATTTTCCACTGAATGCATCCGATGAAGTGAGCTATAGCTCACGAAAGCTTATGCTCAAATAAATTTGTTAGTCTTTAAGGTGCCACAAGTACTCCTTTTCTTTTTGAGGATACAGACTAACACGGCTGCTACTCTGAAACCAGTTTTGTGAGATTCCTTTGTAACTCTTTGCAGTCTGCTTTGGACTTAATTATCTGAGTAATTTTGTTTCGTCTTCAAACTTTGACACCCCACAGTTTATCCCCTTTTCCAGATCATTTATGAATGTGTTGAACAGCTCTGATTCAAGTATAGATCCTTGAGGGAACCCCTGTTCACCCCTCTACATTCTGAAAACTGACCATTTGTTCCTGCCCTTTGTTTCCTATCTTTTAACCAGTCACTGATCCATGACAGGACCTTCCTTATTATCCCATGACTGCTTACTTCGCTTAAGAGCCTTTCATGAGGGACCTTGTCAAAGGCTTTCTGAAAGTCTAAGTATACTATATCCACTGGATCATCCTTGTCCACATGTTTGTTGACCCCCTCAAAGAATTCTAATAGATTGGTGAGGCATGATTTCTCTTTACAAAAGCTATGTTAACTTTTCTCCAGCATATCATGTCCACCCATGTTTCTGATAATTCTGTTCTTTATTATAGTTTCAACCAATCTGCCTGGTACTGAAGTTAGGCTTACCACCCTATAATTGCCAGGATCGCCTCTGGAGCCTTTTTTAAAAATTGGTGTTACGTTATCTATCCTCCAGTCATCTGGTACAGAAGCTGATTAAATGATAGGTTACATACCACAGTTAGTAGTTCTGCAATTTCATACCTGAGTTCCTTCAGAACTGTTGGATGAGTACCATCTGGTCGTGGTGACTTATTACTGTTTAATTTATCAGTTTGTTCCAAAACTCCTCTAATGACACCTCAATCTGGGACAGTTCCTCAGATATGTCACCTAAAAAGAATGGCTCAGTGTGAGACTCTTCCTCACATCTTCTGCAGTGAAGGTTGATGCAAATAATTCATTTAGCTTCTCTGCAATGGTGTTATCTTCCTTGATTGCTCCTTTAACACCTTGATTGTCCAATAGCCTCACTGATTGTTTAGCAGTGTGTGTTTGATGATAGTTAAAAACAGAGTATAGGGAAGGATGGGGAATATTTACAGTTTCTTGGTTTCACTGTGCCTATATGTAGTGCAAAACATGTGTTGTGATCTCATGGGTGTTTGAACTTATGCAAATCTTTTTGTCTTAATAGGGAAAGAGGGAAAATAATGGAGGAAATCAGATCTTACAAACCTTATTTAAATTCAGTGCCACAGATTCGGATTTTGGTTCTTGGTCCAGTTGGAGCTGGGAAGTCCAGCTTTTTCAACTCCGTGAATTCAGTTTTCTGAGGTTATGTTTCAAGCCAAGCCAGAGCAGGATCCGATAACGCTAGCATGACAACACAGGTAAATATTTGCTTCTAATTAATAAACATCCAAGCTAAATCACAGTCTCAGTTAAAAATCAACATTTTCCCGCACTAAATGGAAAACCCAAAGATAGTCCATGATTGCCCCCACTGAATTCTATGCATCTACTTTTGATGAGAAAGGCATTACTCAATATGGTTAAGAAATAGTAATCTGGCCCTAAATATTCATTTTTCAGCTATGTCTTTCTATACTATTTTACTTTTTTTTGCCCCAATAGTACAGGACTTACCCAGTTAAAGATGGAAGAGATGGCAAGCCTCTGCCTATTATCCTCTGTGACACAATGGGAATAGAAGAAAACTCAGGAGCAGGTCTGGAAATTGATGAAGTGTCCAACATAAGAAAAGGCCATGTTCCTGATAGGTACCAGGTATGATTTCTACAAATTTTGTGCAGTTCCTTGTTAAACAGAGTGATATTCTTAAATGTTTCTTTACATGTACAAATATTATATCTTACATTTAATTACTGTGAAACAAAATATCCACTGTGCTCAGTAGATTCTTGCATTTGTGGTACTGTACAGTAAAAGCTTATGAATGGTGATCACAGGCCAGGTGTATTTGAAAATGAATAAACTATGGAAAGGTGTTTAGGTCTGATTCTCCACTCTCCTGCACCTTGTGTAGTCATTTACAGTTATGCAAAGTTGATATAAATTGCTGTCTACCCTTCTGGTTGGGTAGCATTTGGTACCTATTTTGTACAGGTACAAGCCAAGGGAGAATCAGGCTCAAAGTATATAAAGAGTAGATCTGGTTGAAATATTTTGAACAAAAAGGTTTTAAATAGAAAAATGGACTTTAACACCACATCTCCCCCAAATTTCTGTTGTGTTTTCAATTTTTATTTTGTTTTTCATTAAATTGTTTCCAAGTTTTTTAGCAAAAATGTCATCAATTCCATTATTGAAATGGTTCTCTAATTTATTTTTTACTGGAAATCCAATTTTCAAGAAATGAGCATTTTTAATTATTTTTTTTTCTGGAAAAAAAATGAAAAATGAAGAATGGGTTAGCTTGGTGAAACAGAAACAACACTGACATTTTTTGAAAACATAGTTTTAAAACATTTTTGACAAGCTCTAGAAAAGAGCAACTTCCACAATATTCAAGCTTAGTACAGCGCCTTCTTATCTGGTTATTTGTCTCAATTACTAGATAGCTGCTGCCTACAGGCCATTCCAAATATTAACTGTTGTAATATACAAGAGATGTAGACTTTGATTCTCCATTCCAGATGAGCTGAGCTTGTTACAGGAGCAAAGATGGAGGGCTAAGGTGGTTATATGATTCTTATCGTTGTAGTATCTCGGCCCCTCACAAACCTTAATTTATACTCAAAACAACCCAGTGAGATATAAAGTATTATTAATCTCATTTTAAAGATATAAAATTGAGGAACAGTGATTAATTATCTTGGTCAAAGATATATTGGAAGCCAGATATCCTGAATCCCAGTTTTATGCTTTAACCACAAGACCAATCTTTCTGTGATTTATTTGGTCCCACTTTATATTAAAATTCCATCTATAAATGGTTTACAAAGAAGTAATAAATGAAGAACATTAAAAGCATGTTATGGTTCTGAGCAGCATATGTATAGATGGCTATAGGCACATGAGTAGATGTTACAGATCATTATAAGCCATAGTTATGAGTAAATTTTTGGTGGACTCTACAACAATCAATTAACCATTTATTAAAACATCTGTTAATAATTTATTATTGCTTTATAGATGGAACCTTAATAAAAAGTGTGATTAAAAACACACACACATACACAACTAATATGTCAAGAATCCTTTTTAATTTCTAGAGATGTCTTTTGGTTTCATTATTACTTTTCCACAAGGGATATAAATTTTGAGGAACTCTGTTGACTTCAAAGGAGTGACTCTGGATTTATACATGTTTTCAATAACATAGATCAGAATCTGGCTCTCCATCTGGAAGAATGAGTATGAAACTGAGAATCAGGAAATCCTGAATTTTAATCCTGATTTGATCACTTCCTTTATGAGTGTGGTAAATCATTTCACCTCTCTCCATATCAGTGTTCCTCTCTGTAAAATGAGATAATAATATGTGTCTCCCTGCTCCAGTGGGGTATTGTGAGAATCAGTGTTTGTACAGCTCTTTGAATCTCCAGTTCTTTGGAAGTGTTACTTATTATTATTAAAAAATTTCTTTGCAGTTTAATCCAGCTGCCACCCTTCATCCAGATTCTTAAGGCTATATCAAGACTCCTTCTCTGAAGGATCAGATTCATTGTGTTACATTTGTTATTGATGGGTGCAAAACTGAGATTCTCCCTGAGAAACTAGAAGAGAAGCTGAAACAGCTTAGAAGAAAAGTGAACCATTTTGGTATGTTTTATGTCTCCTAATATCATAGAACTGAATGAAGTGGGCATGCCAAGGAGGTGATCTGCCTTTCAAGCCTGAGCACCTTGGGTCATGAGGGGTTTGAAGTACTGCTAGGAGCCATGCTTATCCTTGGTGTGGGAGGAGAAATTGCCACATATTGCTCTTGAGTGTCACCCAAGATTGAGTGGGATTAATACACTCTGGCAGGACAGGCTCCCAGACTGATGGAAGTATGGGCACAGCAATGGGCTCTGGTGTTGGTGGGAGAATAGAGGAATTCCTGATCACCTCCATTGTTCTCTACTCGTTGGTTTTACAGTGTGCCCTATTGCGTTTCTCCTCAGGATAGCAGAGTCCTCCTGTTGACAGAGACCACTAGAGAAACTGAGCTGTGTGCTAGGTTTCTAGTACTCCTGGGGAAATTCTGCGCCAAAAAAATTAAAAATTCTGCACACAATATTTTAAAATTCTGCAAAATTCTTCATATTTTATTTGTCAAAATAACACAATATAATCACACCCAGTTTCAATTATTTTGGTAATTTTTTTCCAAATAACTGTGAGTAAGTATGTCTGTAACAATATAGACAACAAAAAAGATTCAGGAAATGTTTTTTGACAAATAGATTCCTTACTAGGCTTACTTACTAACTCTGAGTAATAATTCATTTAAACTACAGTGCAGAACCATATTTCCTGCACCTCTCAGAAGCAGTGCAAAGGCTTGAGGGAATCAGGGGTAACAGAGGAGCTGAGAGAGAGGCAAGTAATTGTTGGGAAGGAGCCTGGGTATGAACTTGAAGTGTTTTTGGGTATTGGTGGGAAAAGGATGGAAAAGGTTTTTTTTGGTGAGGGGCAGCGAGAGATTGTTAGGGAGTGTCCCACATGCAGACCCTGGCTGACTCCTAGCCTCCTCCATTCAGTCAGGCATATCTTTCCCTGTCCCTGTATGTCCCTGCATCCCCCTGTGTCCTTGCACCCCCTGTCCACATTGTCCGTCCACGCCCACTCAGACACCCATGCCCCCATTCCCATGTGGCTCTGCACCACTCCCTCTCTCCCCATGTGGCTCTGTACCCCCTCCCCCTGTCCCCATGTGTCTCTGTGCCCCCACCCAGCCACTCCCCCTCTCCTTCCCCCTGTAGCTCTGCACTCCCTGTGCCCATGTGGCCCTGCACCTTCCTCCCGCCCTGTGGCCCTTCACTTCCTCTCCCATTCAGCCCCTTCCCCAGTCTGTCCTCCCCCACTTGCCATTATGAGCCCCTGTCGGACCGCCAGCAGCCCCACGCTGTCTGTCTCCCCATAGCTCCTATCTCCTGACCTGGCCCAACAGATACTGTGAAGAAGGTAGGCTCTTTCTCTTCCCTATCAGCGCAGGTGCTGGCCAGGATTGGCTGCTGTGTTCTAGCTCCACAGTGCCCTCTGTTGGGCAAAAGTTGGAACTGCAGTAACTTTTCAGCAGAAGCTATTTTCTGCACACAGAAAAAATTAAAAATATGTGTCACACATGAATATGCATACGTGCAGTGGCACAGAATTCCCCCAGGAGTAAAAGGCTCCTAGGAATACATCTTATCAGGAAATATTCACTTTGATTTCATTAATTATTTTAAAAATACATATAATCCAAGGCGATAAAACCTTTTCAAAAAGGAGTAGAGGTAATGTTTCATTTAGCAGCTGCCATGGAGATGGGATGCAACAAAAAGTGAAAAGAGAACTGAAGAATGGGAGTCTTATGCTTGCAAATGCCAGTTTACATCATTAGCTCTTGTGGTTGTGTTTGGACACACCACCTACGGCCTGATTTTCTCTCCACATGATAGGAGTCACTTCCATAGGAGGGAATAGACAGAGACATAACCTACTGGGGTGAAAGCAGGCCCCAGTTGTGCTACTGAACTCAGCTAGGTATGCCATGTTTTCTGAATCCCTTGTTTTGAGTAACTGAATTCATTGCACTGAATTTTGGCCCTGGCAATCTTCCCAATGAGGTGAGTGAGTCATTAAGTGTGGTGTCAACTGTACTGGGGGAATAATAATAATTTTGCTTAAAAACATCTTCCCATCAAGACAATTGGGGTGCTGCCCAATAACTGTTCAATTAATATTAGTTTAATAATTAATCTTTTTCCAATGCTGTTGTGCAAAACCAAAACACTTCACCTTATGTAAGCAGAAACAGCTGCAATGAAGAACTGATGGGAAATCGGGTGTAAAATCTTACTCCTTTTTTTTTTTTTTGGTACAGGGATCCCACAACTGGTCTTGCTAACTAAAGTGGATGAAATCTGCCCTACTCTTGAAGAAGACATCCAGTGTGTGTACCAAAGCAAAGCTGTTGAGAAACAGGTAAAGTATGGCATTGTTGACTGTGGTGCTATCTATTAACTCAATTGACTTGAACAAATCAAGGTATTGTGATACTCTACGTTTGCAATACTTGCATCCCCTCATATTCCTACACATATTCTCATTCTGGTCTTGTAGGCACAAGCTGAAAATATAACTAAATTTAATACCTCAGGTTTTGGTTTAACCCCTAAAAGGTTTAAGATTTGTTAAAATCGCAAGTTGCACCTCTGAAGAATAAAACTACAAAACAGAAAAAGGTGGAGATACCAGAAACCTCATTAAAAATTAAGGGCCGGATTCTTTTGCGAAACCCCACTCCATAGAAAGGAGCTGGAGTCTGGCCATAACTCTCCAGCTGCATATTTCCCCTGGTGTGAATAGATAAAACTGAAAAAAAGAGAGCTTCAGGGGAGGAAGGAAGTGGGAGCGAGCTCTGTTCTGCTGATTTTTTTTTTTTTTTAAAGCAGATTGTCTTTCGGGGAGCAAACACTGCTGGATGAATTTTGTAGAGTCCTTAGGCCAGAGGTTCCCAAACTTGTTCCGCCGCTTGTGCAGGGAAAGTCCCTGGTGGGCCGGGCTGGTTTGTTTACCTTCCTCATCCGCAGCTTCGGCTGATTGCGGCTCCCAGTGGCTGCGGTTCGCTGCTCCAGGCCAATGGGAGCCGCTGGAAGCGGTGGCCAGTACATCCCTCAGCCCTCCATTGGCCTGGAGCAGCGAACTGCAGCCACTGGGAGCCTCAATCAGCCGAAGCTGCGGACGTGGCAGGTAAACAAACTGACCCGGCCCACCAGGGGCTTTCCCTGCACAAGCGGAGGAACAAGTTTGGGAACCACTGCCCTAGGCTATTCTAAATCATGACACGGGTTCATGCAGACCAGCATATAAAATTGTCTCCTTGGACTCCTTGCCCCTGTCCCATGGTGACAGAGTCTGACTCAGGAGAGAATCCATAAAGGTTTGATTCCCTGCTACCTTCCATCTTGTCCAGATATTTACCCTGTGCAGAGTGCTTGTACAATGCTGCCATTTTGCTTTGATGGAATTTTATACATACTCTGCACTCACTTTGCACAGCCATAAATGCTAACACAAGGTGGAATGTCGTGGAGAATCAGAGGCTGCTGGTGGTTTGCAGTTCCCCAGTACTGATGCTGGCCTGGGCTGATTTAGCCATCCGCAATTCTCAGAGGTATTAGGCACCTAACTTCCATTGATTTCAATGGGAGTTAGGTGCCCAAATACCTTTGAGAAATGTGGCCCAAGTGACCATCTCCCAGCCAAGAGGAATAGCCAGCTCTATGCCATTTGAAGTGTCCCCCACCTGGGGAATATTTAGCTTAGGAGATATGACTGTGTTCTGACCGCTTTGTTCAGCAGGAATGATAAAAGGGACTGGATCAGTTCCTAGAGTAGAGTCCTGACCCTGGGCTACATTCTGCCCTGTATCTGAAATCTGTTAATCACATGGGTAAGGGCTGTCAGGTAGCTGAGTGCAGTTCCCTGACTCTGTGGGCTGGCCCCAATGTGAACCATGGTTTAGAGGCTCAGCATAGCAAAGCAGAGCTCTGCCTTGGTCCGTCCCTGCCTCTGACATGCTCCCCATACTCCTACATCTCACACGACGCCGGATCAGGATGTGTGCGGGAGCATGGTTCCAGAGAAGCTGGCTTGTATCACTTTTATACCAGCGAAGAGCTATTCTCATCAGAATCTGAACTGCCTAGTTGTGACCAAAATCCAGTACAAAGGAGTTGGGTTGGCCCAGAGAATGCGTCTCCCTGTATCTAGAGAGGCCAAATATGGATTTTAGTGGAATTATACCAGAGATGAATCCTTAGGGGGTTCTCTCTAGATCGATTGTTCTCAAACTTTTTTTTTCACAAACCACTTGAAAATTGCTGAGTGTCTCAGCGGACCATTTAGTGATCTTTCCAAATGTTTTTTGTACTATTAGCTAATTATTGTAAAGCGCTTTGGATAAAAGCAGTATATAAAAAACACTGTAGTAATAATTTACATTTTTTTGTTCTACAAATAAAAGCGCACAACTCATATTTTAATGTCAGTACTCTTACCTTTCTAATGTGATGGCTGTGCCCTCTCTCCACCACTGCGGCATCCCCCAAGCTGGTGCTGGGAAGGAGGGGTGTCTCCCCTGCCCCAGCCTCCCCTGATCTGGGTCTGGGAAGGAGAGGAGTCTCTCCCTCTCTCCCCCACCATGGCAGCCCCCAAGCTGGGACTGGGAAGGAGCGGGGTCTCTCCCTCTCTTCCCACCACAGCAGCCACAGAGCTAAGGCTGGGAAGTCGGGCCGTCTCTCCCCAGAAGCCACAGCCCTGGAGCTGGGGAAATTCACCTCTTTCTCTGGCCACCACAGCCCTACACAGCCCAAATTCCACCCACCCCCTTTTCTCACCCACTTCCCCCTCCCACCTACCCCTTATTCCCCCCAAGTGGAGCCCCCTATTCTCCCCTGCACGGCTCCACTAATTAGGTGTGTGGCCCTTCATTCTTTTGTGTGCGGCCGCCCAGGTGTGTACCTTAGAGGGAACTATCCGTGGACCACCTGAATGGAGCTCGCGGACCACTTGTGGTCCACGGACCACAGTTTGAGAGCCTCTGCCATAGATCATTATGAAGGAAAAATAGCCCTGTGTTCTGGGTATCACCTCTGAGATTAAATAGAGGATTTTAGCCTCCAGGGCAGTTTACACAGTCAGTTTCTATCAGTGAATTTGCTAAAGAAGAATAAAATATAGTGAATATGGCCTTGAACTGTGACTGCATCAAAATGTAGTTGCTATTTCAGTGGCAGGATGGGTATGATGTGAAAGTGGTTATGCCTTCAATAAAAAGAAGTTTAAAGAAATAAAATATCTTCCACTTTTAATCTCACCAAACAGTATCTGTGAAAATACTTGAAGCTTTTGCCTAGCTTCCTCAAGGAACAGAAAGATTGAAAAATAGTCGGGGAGCTCTTTAGGATAATCCATTTTGTGCCTTTTCTACAGATGCGGATAACTGCAGAGAAACTTGGAATCTCTCTTGCTCAGATTGTACCTGTTAAAAACTACTGCTCCGAGTTGAATCTTTCGTGTGATGTTGACATCCTGTTACTTTCTGCAGTGAGGCAGCTTATACGTTTAGCAGAAAGTTACCTTGACAATTTCCCTTTTGAGAAGCCAAAGAAAGAGCCCTAACCTGATGTTTACCTGTGACTCTGGATATTTTATGTGCTAACCTTTTAAAAATTCTGACATCCGAAGTCAAATTTGTTGCTGCCCTAAGCAGATGCAACTCCATTGACTTCAGTGGAGTTGCACTTGCTTATGCCCATGGTGAATTTGGCTCAACGGTTCTATATCTTGTTACTGCCTATGTAAGATTAATGGTATTTTTGCATGCATCAAGGGGAGAATAGATTCTCCAGATTTCAAGGTGGTTTTCCTTTATTAAACATTCCACGTTCTTACTCTTCTCATAACCTTCCAGTCAGAGACAGCCCTTTCCACTAAAAGAATCATTTGCATAAACCTTTTAAGAAGTTGCCTAAAGATATTACTTCCTCCTAGTAGTTCATGTGAGTTGCTTGCTGCTAGTGCTAGTTGCTGTGAATTCCATATGTTCCTTACTCTTATTCTTTAAGTTTGTTATACTACATAGCAGTGACACTGGAACCTATTTAATAGTGGAGGGTACTGAAAGCCAGCCCCCTTACGCCTATCCATCCCCGCCCCCTCAGAGTTGAGGCAGCTGTGACCCCAGGAATGCGGGGCCAGGAACCAGGACTCCGGGTGCATGGGGCCAGCAGCCTGGAACCTGGGGGTGCTGCAGCATCCCCCATGCCCCTGGTTCCCGCGCCTATGTGATATCATAGCAAGTAGTTTTCATAGCAAAATTTTATAGCTAGAAGCACATATGTGAAAATTAACATTCATCTATATGTTCATATTTCTCACTGCAGCCATTATAAAGAATAGAGGATGGATTTATAACCAGAGTTAAATTGGTAATTCATAACTAGGATGGACTAGTGACACCTACAAGGAAGTGAAAATTACTGTTGTTGTTTTGTGGTATCGTCTGTTTTTCAAAATGCTGTTAACATTTAAAAAAAATTGAAACAGTAGGTTGTAAAACTTTTATTAGATTAATTGAAAAAATAAATTACTCTAAGCACTTTTTCAATCACTTTCTTCATTCAGGTTTGGGTCTTCAGTAACTCAGCCGGAGGTTGTGGGCCTATTGCAGGAGTGGATGGGTGAGGTTCTGTGGCTTGTGATGTGCAGGAGGTGAGCCTACATGATCATAATAGTCCCTTTAAAGTCCATGAGAAGAGGTGAGGCAGAGACACAAGGGACCTACTTTTCTTCTCGCTTACACTGGTTAAACACTGCTGTATCTCTATTGACATCAGCAATTACTTCAGATTTGCACTAGAGTACTTGAGAACAGAGTTTGGATTAGATCCTTGATGAGATGTAATATCAAATGCAATGGTAGCAATAGAAAGAGTAGTCAAGCTTCAGACTGTTCCAGAAAGAGTTGGTATGGCTGGTATGTGGTTCCCTGCAGGTATAGCTGAGGGGAAGGGCTCCTTCCTATACAATAAACCACAATTAAAATTGAGCAATCCATGTTATTGGGCAAGGATTTATTTTCTTTTTGTTAAATCATAGAAGATTAGAGTTGGAAGAGACCTCAGACGGTCATGTAGGCAACCCCCTACTCAAAGCAGGACCAACACCAACTAAATTAGCCCGGCCAGGACTTTGTCAAGCTGGGCCTTAAAAACCTCTAAGCATGGAGATTCCACCACCTCCCTTGACTTAGTCCAGTTTGCCCTCTAGTGGCTGACAGTTACAAAATATGCATTTCTAGAAAACAGTGCTACATAAAGATGCTTTAGAAAAGACTATGGGGCAGGATTTTATTTTACCCTCTTGCCAGACCTATGATTCAATTCTTTATTATTTTCTTTTCTGTGAGCACACAACTATTTGGTGAGGAATTTTTATTACCCATTGATCCAAGTCCAATGTGAACAAGGCTACCATCCAGCGGCCCCTCTGCCAAGAAAGCAAAGGCATATAGCAAGCCACCAGTTCTCTCCATCATAAGACAACAGCAGGTGATGGGATGGGAGTATGGGAGGGCCTCTTTACATCTCCTGATATTTTGCTGTCAGAATGTATTTATCCTGCTAAAGCATATTTTATAAACATATATAGCTACCTCAGTCCAATCTTGTCTTCAGGAGGCCAATAGTAAAAATACACTAAAAGTGTATTACATCCCACAAGTAGCGTACTGAGATGCTTAACAAAATGGAAAAACAAGATATAAGTGACCTTCAAAGGTCTTTTGAGGTAAATCAGAACCTCTTGGGGAAAAAAATGAAACCAAATAGCTGTTGAGTTGCAATGAAGCATTTTCAGGGCTTTTATCTCACCTTCCCTCAGTGTACCATATAAAACAATTTTTATTGCAATTTCTAGCCTTGTAGAATCAGACTAGTATATCAGCATCAGTGTATGCGTATTCTGTTTTTCATGCATCATTTAAGAGGATCATCTAATAGTTTTGCAGTTGGGGCTCTTTTGTCATTTTCTAGCTCATGTGCTGATGTTGAGGAGAGAAGCTGCTGTTTAATAATTTCAGCAGTGTTAACTCTACACAAACACTGAGAGAGAAGGGAAGAAGCTGGAGCAATTCTTAGAGTGCTTTGGTAAGATTTAGCCTGGAAATTAACATTTAGAAGCTCTCCTCAAGGGCTGATTGTGGGTAGGGTGACCAGATGTCCCAATTTTATAGGGACAGTCCCCATATCTGGGGCTTTTTCTCATATAGATACCTATTACCCTCCACCCCCGTCCTGATTTTTCACACTTGCTATCTGGGGTCACCCTAATTGTGGGTGAATCTCAGTTGATAAGCTGCATGCAAAACACCTATGGACTTCCATGGCAGTTAAGTAAAAGAATTCTTCATCAAGCCTGTTTTTTCACTATCTGCAGGCCGTGTCTTAGAATGAACTGCCGATACTGTTGTACTTCTGCACAAAACACATAAGTAGACAGCGGAACTCATTGCCACAGAAAATTGTTGAGGCCCAGAGGACAAAGAAAACATCAATGCAATAGGAGCTACAATTCAGAGTAGCAGCCGTGTTAGTCTGTATTTGCAAAAAGAAAAGGAGTACTTGTGGCACCTTAGAGACTAACCAATTTATTTGAGCATAAGCTTTCATGAGCTACAGCTCACTTCATCGGATGCATTCAGTGGAAAATACAGTGGGGAGATCTATATACAGAGAACATGAAACAATGGGTGTTATCATACACACTGTAAGGACAGTGATCACTTAAGATGAGCTAATACCAGCAGGAGAGTGAGGGGGGGGGAACCTTTTGTAGTGATAATCAAGGTGGGCCATTTCCAGCAGTTGACAAGAACATCTGAGGAACAGTGGGGGGGGGGGGAAACATGGGGCAATAGTATTACTTTGTGTAATGACCCCTCCACTCCCAGTCTCTATTCAAGCCTAAATTAATTGTATCCAGTTTGCAAATTAACTCCAATTCAACAGTCTCTCGTTGGAGTCTGTTTTTGAAATCTTTTTGTTGTAATATTGTGACTTTTAGGTCTGTAATCGTGTGACCAGAGAGATTGAAGTGTTCTCCGACTGGTTTATGAGTGTTATAATTCTTGACATCTGATTTGTGTCCATTTATTCTTTTATGTAGAGACTGTCCAGTTTGACCAATGTACATGCCAGAGGGGCATTGCTGGCACATGATGGCATATATCACATTGGTAGATGTGCAGGTGAACGAGCCTCTGATAGTGTGGCTGATGTGATTAGGCCCTATGATGGTGTCCCCTGAATAGATATGTGGGCACAGTTGGCCATGGGCTTTGTTGCAAGGATTGGTTCCTGGGCTAGTGGTTCTGTTGTGTGGTATGTGGTTGCTGGTGAGTATTTGCTTCAGGTTGGGGGCTGTCTGTAAGCAAGGATTGGCCTGTCCCCGCCTTCCCCCCCACTTTTCCTCAGTCCTTCTTGTCAACTGGTTGAAATGGCCCACCTTGATTATCTCTACAAAAGGTTTTTCCTCCCCCCGCTCTCCTGCTGGTATTAGCTCATCTTAAGTGATCACTCTCCTTACAGTGTGTATGATAACACCCATTGTTAGTTCGAGTTAGTTCCTCACTGGGTAACGGAAGAATATTGCATAATATTATTTCATGTTATGGCCATAATAAAGGGTGAGTTGTACATATTTGCAAATATAAGGAGACATATAGGGGAAAAAAGGAAGTTAATTATAAAAGTAGGGGAGAGGGAGTGGAGAGGGACTGCTCACTATCTCAAGTATTTGCCATCATCAATGTATTTTGAAATACGTTTGATTCAGAAGATTCTGAAGGTCATAAATGTGTCTTGTAAGTGGAAGAGATGGAGGCCCAGAAACTCAAAGGTATGTAGGGGTGGCTCCAGTCAGTACTGCAATGCCTAACCCCTAGGTAGACTGCTGCCTAATCGACTCCTCAGCCTCCAGCTAGGCACACAGGGAGGGGCAGAGGCCCCAGAAAGGCATTCTCAGAAACCAGCAAACTGACTGGAAGTCACCTAAGTTAGCGAGGAGTGAAATGCCAAGGAAAGGGGTGGAAAGAGGAGGGCTTAGGCACCTAATATGGGCCACCTGGCTGATGGGACAGAGATAGGTCCTCCCTCCACTTGGGATCCTCAGTTGTGAACCCTCTCCTAGAATTAAGCAGCTGACCTAGCTTAGTTCCTAGGTAGCCCATGCCCTAGCAGCTGAAACAGTCTCTCTCTTTCAGCGTCTCCTGCTAATGCTCGATTCTGCTCTCATACTCACCCTACATTTCCCTGTGTCCCTGCTGTCTTGTGTGGGTGCTGTGCTGCCCATCTGCCTGTTGGGGGCCTGCGTCTGGCCCTTCTGCTGTGGGGTCTCTCACGTATTGGGTCTTAGGTGTGCTCAAAGCACACCTAAAGGATTGTACCCTATTGACATGTCCTGCCTGGTTTCAGAATCCCACTTTGGGGTCTCCAAGGCTTTCAGCTTCAGCTAAGTCTCTGAGCAGCTTGTTAGCCATGGGGCAGTCAGGGCTATGGGAGGTTTGTGAATACCAACTGGTAGAAACTTAGGTGCCTAGGGGACTTAGGTACCTATGGGGTTAGGTGGAATGTGAGTGCTGGTTTAGAAAATAGCGGTGGAGCCTAAGGATGGGATTCACAAAGCTATGTAGGTTCCTAACTCTGGTAGGCACCTAAGCTCCTTTGTGACTCCCTCCTTAAATGGTGGACTTCGGAACCAACAGGGGGCAGATAGGTGCCTAAATATCATTGAGGATGTGGGTCTGAAAAGCCTGTGATCCAATTCTTCAGTGTATGAAGAGTGGTGCAGATAAAGGAAGAAACTGGGGCAACTTCTTTTTGTTTGTTTGTTTTTGTTTTGGGGCCTCAGCGTGAAGACTTGCTGGAGCTGGGCAGAGTGACTCTGCTAGATGGGCCAGTGTCATCCAAAAATTGGGTGGTGGGCACTAGGCTTGCTTATTAGCTATTTGAAGCTATTTAGGTGATTTTCTTTGTGGTTAAGCAGCTTGGCAGGGCATATCCAGAATCCCTGAGAGAGTAACCAATGGCAGCCCAATAGCAACTCATGGGGTGGGGTTGTAATATATAAATAGGAGGAGTGGGAGGATGCAGTGCTGGAGCAGTGCAAGGACCAAAAAGTTCTGCTGTAAGGATTGTATTCCAGGGTCTTAGCCAGTCTGTTGGAGTAGACTGCAAGGCTCCCACACCCAACTGCACTGCTAGAAATGCTGCAGGCTGTGCAAATTGCAGACTGTCATTGCAAATAGCTGAGGGGAGTCTGAAGGAGACTGTGGGACTATCACTCTTTGAGGAGCTGATGTGACCTACAGCGGGTTTGGACACTATGCCACTGAGAAAGGTAAATCCTCTCAGAGGAAGAGTCCGAGGGGAGTGTATGCACATAACTATTTTACATTTTAAGTTGATAGCCACAAGTACTAAAACTTGGGGGAAATGCTACTGAAAGTGTTGTCTTTAAAAGATTTCTTATTGCCAATATTCACACTTGTTTCAAGGACTGTAAGTAACTATGATGTAGTCATATATAGATTTATTTAGTAAATGTTTTCCTTCCGAGATTTTGTGTCACTGACCTTCTATCAGAGATTTAACTCCGTATGATATTTGTGGGAATACACATATATCAAAGAGCTGAAAAGACTACATTCTGGTCTCTACTGCAGAAGAGAGATAAGCTACAATACAGGCAGAGGGAAAAAATACTGTATCTGATTTGGCATATTGTCTTCCCCAAAACTGTTACAGAAACACCCACAGGCTCCAATCAGGTATATTTCTGAGATCATGGATAGAATGATGTTTGTACAATCTTAAATGAGTCCAACTATATTTAATGTTCAGTATTTTTATTTTGCTTTAATTACTTTACTTTGCAGACAATGAGAATAACCCTGCTGTCATTCTCTCAACGTTTTTACAAGTTTCACTGTCAAGATTATTATGCATAGAAGATATTATTTGGGCTTAACAATCAAAGGGAGTTAAAGGTGTTGTCACATTTCTTCTCCCTTGCATTTTCATGCTCATTGTCCATATGTTGTCCACATTCCTTGCTGTCTTAAAAAATAGGAATAGTTAATATAAAAGAGCAGATGACCAGTATAAAACATGCATCTTAGTCAAACAGTATAAAAAGTAAAGGAGTACTTGTGGCACCTTAGAGACTAACACATTTATTAGAGTATAAAAAGTAGGAACTAATAGCTGGAATAACCATTGTTATGGGCAACGAAACGGTAAAGCTTTACTCTGAAAGCATCAAAACTTTCCAGCAGCCTTTGCAGCCAGTTGCTGCAGCAAGGTTCTTAATAGTGGTGAAGTTGTGTTCAAGGGTCTCATCCACTGTCCACTGAAATTAATAAGAGACCTAAGCTGGCTTTCGATCATGCCCAAAATTCACCGAGAAATGTGTGATTTTGCACTCTCACTGTTGTAATCAGAATGACACTTTCTTCGGAGGAGGTTATCTGAAAAAATACAAAGGAAATAATTGATGTGTCTTAAATTTCTCTACTTTGGAAAATTCAAGTTCATTATTTTTATAACCGTTATAGAATAGAAAATGACTAAAAACTTTACAATACTTAAAGCACACCTGATAATGGATTTTCTACTTTACACATGAATATATGCTCATTTATTGCAAAAGATAGGTATTTTAGTTCCACCTACACTATAACTTTTTAATAAAGGTAATAAATCTCAGTAGAGTATGTATGATTAACAGAGAAACTCAGTATGTGGTTGTCAGTCCTGAATGTTCTCGTATCAAGGAAGGAACAAGGATACTCTATCTCTGATTTTTTTTTTTTTTTTTTTTGGTACAAGGATCTTTTGAATAGTATCTTGACTCACCTATGATGTTTCTCTTATATCTGCAAAATAATGACTCAGACTGAGAACAGCCAGAGGGCAAAGAGAAGCCAAAATGGCTGCTTGCCTACCATGATACAAAGCTGTCAATGATGGATTAAATGAAATTTGAAGTAGAGGGAAAGGATTTGGAAAATGCATGATGTTCTGTACCTGAGAAAATGTATTTGAGAGGTTGTGGGAACCTATCACAAAAGATAGGTACAGTACTCTAGAATAGGACTGCAACTTGCCTTTGCAAACATTTTTGTAACCTTCTAATTGAACATTAAATTGAATAAAGATGTACAATTTAAACACTATTGGTGTTTTGAATCTGAACTGTATTCTTACTGCCACTAATTTAAAGGAAGTGCTTTGAATAGAATGGTGAAATTCTAAGTTATTTTGTTAATTTACTTCCCAGCAAGGATATATGGATATAAGGGAAGGCTCTAAGATGAGCAAGCATCTTAGAGAGGTAATTAAGAAAAAGCAGAAAGCATATAGGGAGTGGAAGAAGGGAGGGATCAGTAAGGAAAGCTACCTTATTGAGGTCAGAATATGTAGGGATAAAGTGAGACAGGCTAAAAGTCAAGTAGAGTTGGACCTTGCAAAGGGAATTAAAACCAATAGTAAAAGGTTCTATAGTCATATAAATAGGAAGAAAACAAAGAAAGAAGAAGTGGGACCGCTAAAAACTGAGGATGGAGTGGAGGTCAAGGATAATCTAGGCATGGCCCAATATCTAAACAAATACTTTGCCTCAGTCTTTAATAAGACTAAAGAGGATCTTAGGGATAATGGTAGCATGATAAATGGGAATGAGGATATGGAGGTAGACATCACCATATCTGAGGTAGAAGCGAAACTCAAACAGCTTAATGGGGCTAAATCGGGGGGCCCAGATAATCTTCATCCAAGAATATTAAAAGAATTGGCACAAGAAATTGCAAGCCCATTAGCAAGAATTTTTAATGAATCTGTAAATTCAGGGGTTGTACCATATGATTGGAGAATTGCTAACATAGTTCCTATTTTTAAGAAAGGGAAAAAAAGTGATCCAAGTAATTATAGGCCTGTTAGTTTGACATCTGTAGTATGCAAGGTCTTGGAAAAAATTTTGAAGGAGAAGGTAGTTAAGGACATTGAAGTCAATGGTAAATGGGACAAAATACAACATGGTTTTACAAAAGGTAGATCGTGCCAAACCAACCTGATTTCCTTCTTTGAGAGAGTAACAGATTTTTTAGATAAAGGAAACGCAGTGGATCTAATTTATTTAGATTTTAGTAAGGCGTTTGATACTGTGCCACATGGGGAATTATTAGTTAAATTGGATAAGATGGGCATCAATAGGAAAATTGAAAGGTGGATAGGGAATTGGTTAAAGGGGAGACTACAACGGGTCCTACTGAAAGGTGAACTGTCAAGTTGGAGGGAGGTTACCAGTGGAGTTCCTCAAGGATCAGTTTTGGGACCAATCTTATTTAATCTTTTTATTACTGACCTGGGCACAAAAAGTGGGAGTGTGCTAATAAAGTTTGCAGATGATACAAAGCTGGGAGGTATTGCTAATTTAGAGAAGGACAGGGATACCCTACAGGAGGATCTGGATGACCTTGTAAACTGGAGTAATAGGAATAGGATGAAATTTAATAGTGAGAAGTGTAAGGTCATGCATTTAGGGATTAATAACAAGAATTTTAGTTATAAGCTAGGGACGCATCAACTAGAAGTAACGGAGGAGGAAAAGGACCTTGGAGTATTGGTTGATCATAGGTTGACTATGAGCTGCCAATGTGATATGGCTGTGAAAAAAGCTAATGTCGTCTTGGGATGCATCAGGAGAGGTATTTCCAGTAGGGATAAGGAGGTTTTAGTACCGTTATATAAGGCACTGGTGAGACCTCACCTGGAATACTGTGTGCAGTTCTGGTCTCCCATGTTTAAGAAGGATGAATTCAAACTGGAACAGGTACAGAGAAGGGCTACTAGGATGATCCGAGGAATGGAAAACTTGTCTTATGAAAGGAGACTCAGGGAGCTTGGCTTGTTTAGCCTAACTAAAAGAAGGTTGAGGGGAGATATGATTGCTCTCTATAAATATATCAGAGGGATAAATACCAGAGAGGGAGAGGAATTATTTAAACTCAATACCAATGTGGACACAAGAACAAATGGATATAAACTGGCCACTAGGAAATTTAGATTAGAAATTAGACGAAGGTTTCTAACCATCAGAGGAGTGAAGTTTTGGAATAGCCTTCCGAGGGAAGTAGTGGGGGCAAAAGATCTATCTTGCTTTAAGATTAAACTCGATAAGTTTATGGAGGAGATGGTATGATGGGATAACATGGTTTTGGTAATTAAATATTCATGGTAAATAGGCCCAATGGCCTGTGATGGGTTTTTAGATGGGGTAAGATCCAAGTTACCCGGGAAAGAATTTTCTGTAGTATCTGGCTGATGAATCTTGCCCATATGCTCAGGGTTTAGCTGATCGCCATATTTGGGGTCGGGAAGGAATTTTCCTCCAGGGCAGATTGGAAGGCCCTGGAGGTTTTTCGCCTTCCTCTGTAGCATGGGGCACGGGTCACTTGCTGGAGGATTCTCTGCTCCTTGAGGTCTTCAAACTACAATTTGAGGACTTCAATAGCACAGATATAGGTGTGAGGTCTTTTTTAGGAGTGGTGGGTGAAATTCTGTGGCCTGCATTGTGCAGGAGGTCAGACTAGATGATCATAATGGTCCCTTCTGACCTAAATATCTATGAATCTATATGAAGTTGGTATTTTTAATGGTACATATGAGCTGAATTGACAGATAGTTGCAGGAAAGGAGAGTAATATACTATTGGCAATGTTAGTTTGATGTAGTTGGTATAAAAAGGCATTTGGAATATACAATACACCGTTCCCAGAGTGCTAGTAAAATTACTGGATGGTCAGATATGGTATTAATGAGAATGAAATAGGTGTCTCAGGAATAACTATCTAAAGTATATAAAATATATTCCAGGGAGTATCTTGGAAGAATCTTGGATCAAAGGAACAAAGTGTCCAGCCAGATGAAATCACTATTCTGTGAAATATGATAATTTATCTGGAAATTGCCAGTTCCTGATACTTCAGAGGACAGTGGCTACCCATCATAACTCATGCAACTAGCCAATTATATATCACTTACTTGGGGAAAACTTCCTTCCTAATCCCTGGGGCTATTTTAGACCATGAAGCATGAAATCTGATTTTCTTTAGGTGGCATAGTTACAAATATTATAAATTCACTGAATCTATCCACAGTACTTGAGTGGATGATGTGAATTCTATAAACAGACTGTGTGTTCTGGGAAGTAGTACTTCCTTTCATGTCTTCTGACTTTACTAGTGTTAGTGCCACCCTGTTCTTTTAATTTGTGCAAACAGAGGCTCTGGTCAGTTTTCATGGCACCATTCCATTCTGGATACCTTGTTCAAGTCCTTGATAGTTCCATTCTTTTCCAGATCATGCATCTTTGTTTCTGCATCTCTCATTCAGCCTTGTCCTACCACGAGATCTCTGTTCTTTATGGGGATCTCATATGATTTCAATGAGATTCTATGTAGAAGTAAGGGTCTGTGCATTGGGATTTATTTGCAGAGTTGGACCCATTGAAATTCCCACTGCTGCTTTAACCATTTTCATTGTCTTTCTTGACTTTATCGACCCCAACTTACACTTTTCTTACTTATATTTAAAAATTTCTTACCAGACCAATGGGGACAATCCTGACTTTGTTGTGAACACTAACTAAGAACTATTGTGATGCATCATGGAAAAAATCATGGCTAAGTAAAGATAAACAAAAGTCAAGCAAGCATTTTGGTTTAAAACCAATTTCCACATTACCATTAGCTTTTTTGATTTTTACTATTTGTTTTGATAGAAAGAATAAATTCGGAAACATTAATAAATGTTCACTGTTATTACTCCATTCTTCATGTTTGACAGTAGTTTAATTGTAACTTGTTTGCATTAGTATAAAGATCTGTGGGTACAGGCTGGTATTAAAGTAAGAGAATAATTTATTATTGCAACTAGAAACCAGTCCTGTACCACCAACAGCTTCTTACCTAACCAACTGATCCTGTTGTTGATGTTATATAAGGAACGCAGAAGATGTTTATTTCTTAAATTGTCTTGTGCTCTTGCTGTCACTGATCTTAGCATTAAAGTTCCTGAATACAAGTGCAGAGAAGACCACACAACCATTTATAGCAAATATGGTAAAAATGTCTGACACTGATTGATCTGGTCACAATTGTTAAATCCACTGCCCAGGGGTCACGACCAGACGCTCCCCTCCTCCTCCATTTAAAACTATGTGAATTTTTGAAAAGACTTTTCCTGATTGCCTATGTGGATGAGCACACCTAGCAGGCCTCCATTGTTGTGTGCAACTGCCAGCTGACCATGCCAGTTACATGCTCCTGACACACTCCGGCATGTAGTATACAGGAGATATTGGATCTCCTCCGCCTGTGGGGAGATGCTGTGCAAGCATAGCTACGGACCATCTGTAGAAACATGGACATCTATTGCACAGGGGCTGCAGGGGAAGGGATATGACAGGGATCAGCAGCATTGTGGCACAACGATGGAGGATCTGCGGCAGGAATAACAGAAAGCCAAGAAGGCCACAATCAATCTGGTGCTGAACTTCAGAACGCTGCTTTTACAAAGAGCTGCATGCCGTACTTGGGGGAGAACCCCCTGCTACCCTGCACACCACTATGGATACCTCCAAGGAGCCTGAGTCTCAGGCCCCTGGCATGAACAGCGAGGGCAAGGAGGAGGAGGAGGACCATGTGAGAATTCCAGCTATGCCATGAAGCAGGACCTCTTCAAGATTCCACTGCAGTCCAGTCAGTCCCAACAGTCGAGCCTGGGCAAGCCTGACCCAGGGGAAGGAACCTTGGGTAAGTAAAAATTGCCTGAACCGATTCTCCCCCTCCTCCCTCACAACCAGTCTTCTCTCTCTCTTCCTGTGTCCAGGAAGTTAGCTGGCTCAGCTGAACAGCCTCCACCCTCCCATTTCCTCCTTCACTGCCTCTCTTGCCCCCTTGCATTCCATACCCCATCCTCAGAATCTGCTCCTCTTCAGTCATTCCTCTCTCTTTCTGCTCCTTTCCCACCCTCTTCTCCACTCTCTGCGTAGGAGAGAGAGAGCGAGTGGGAGGAGCAAGGGAGAGCGGGACAGGGAGAGTCAGGGAAACCCTGCCCCTGATGTGCATTGGCATTGTGGGAAATGGACAGGGGAAATGGGTGCTAGACTCTCTCCTGCGGGTGAGGCCCCTGTCTCATACAGTCCTTGCCAGAAGGGTATGGCTGTCCTGTGCTTGGCTTCTGGAGAAGCCTGGCCCCACCCAAGCCTTCCTGATCTTTTCTTTCACCTGAGAAAATAGTATTAAAAAGATGATGCTATTTCCAGTAGGCATTCAGCGTGGGTGTGAGGTGTCAATGGAATGGGCACTCCCAGGCTGCCCTGGGCAGAAATATGCTGCCTCTGACTGCCCCCGTGTTAGAGAAGGGTCTAGCTTTTAACTGCAAAGATCAAATGCATACCATGAAAGCAGCACCCCTAAACAATGAAGCTTTCAGACAAAATCCTGCCTCCTACCAAAGCCTTTCATTGCGTTTATAGAGAGCTAGGGTCTGATTCTCTACTGCCTGGCCCATTGACACCAAGGCAGTGCCAGGTGAGCTGGAACTATTTTTATTGAGGGCGTGCTGAGAGCCATTGAACCAAACTCTAAACCCTGCATATAATGGAAACTACTTCAGGCCAGGGGGTAGCAGCACCCCCACTTCCAGCACCTATGGTGAGCCGTGCTGCCATTCCGATTTGTACCCTACTTAGCACTTGCAGGGTAAACTCCGGGCACTCATAGCAAAGCTTCCAATGGAGCCAGGATTTCACCCACAAAACCTTCACTTTTAAACAATACTTTGCAATAACTCTTTATTTCGAAGTCTAACCCTTTCCTTTCCTTGTTATCACACCATGAGTGGCACTGGTTCTCACTGGAAGCTGGAGGTCACATCATCTTTCTTTTCTGGTTCAGTGAAGAGTCTCTGAGCTGGTCACTTGAAAGGGGCTGGCAGCCCCCGCCCGGGAGACAGGAGAAATCCAACACCATTGGCTGCTTTGGTCTTGGCGGCAAGGGTGGAGAGAACAAAGGCTTGACTTTCAGTTTCGTTTCTTCTCCGCACTGAGGCTTCCCAACAGGCGGGCTTGCACGGTAAGAGCCCATATCTTGGAGTATCTACACTCTGAACGCTTAAAATGCTAAGACGGATCGAGAGGGTTGGTTTTTACGTGCCGGGAGGCTGCGGTCGGAAAATTTCACTTTCTGTGATGCTAGGCTCTAACGTGTAGCTGGTGCCAGGAGCAGGAAGATGAAGCTTAAAGCTTCCCTTCCCCTTCCCCAAGCCTTTACACTTGCGTTGTAGCTTCGTTAAAGCAATTCTTGCGATCAAAACGCGAAGTTATGTCTTTCAGATCAGACCAGAGGATAGTTAAACCAGATATTGATCACTTTAGCCGGTGGAGTCCTGCATATCCCAGGCCAGGCTTCAGAAAGCCATTTATACGTTAACTGTGCTGAGCAAGGAGGAAGTGTGATTGAAGAGCCAGAATGAGAGAGTTGTGCCAGCTACCAATGAGGTGAAAATAACATCCATCCTATTCTGGATTCCCTTGTTCCATAACATCACCTCTGAGCTAAAAGCACTGTTTAAAAGAAATCTCCTTGTTTCACACTGAACATGTTAGCAAAGCCTCTGCTACAGAGACCTAGGGGAAGTTGGCATTCAGCAGCGATGGACAGCAGCACTGGCTGCTGAGTGCCAAATCCTGTCACTTTGTGATATAACCACAAGACAGGTAGTAAAATAGTCCCCCTACTATTCCTTCAACTAATACCCACAGAAGGGCAAAAATCTGCTCTTGAATGTGGATGCAGAGGTGTGAATATGGTAGTATATAAGATCAGGTTCAAGTTATACCTATATGCATGGTACAGTAATGTAACTCTTGTTTTATTCAGGGTAACATCAGCTTTGAAGCTTAGGTCGAAACTGGGCATTTGGGGCAACAATGTTAACCATGACAGGTTTCAGAGTAGCAGCCGTGTTAGTCTGTATTCACAAAAAGAAAAGGAGTACTTGTGGCACCTTAGAGACTAACCAATTTATTTGAGCATAAGCTTTCGTGAGCTACAGCTCACTTCATCGGATGCAAATAAATTCGTTAGTCTCTAAAGATGCCACAAGTCCTCCTTTTCTTTTTGTGAATACAGACTAACACGGCTGTTACTCTGAATCCTTAGGGTATGTTTACACTACGGAATAAGGTCGAATTTATAGAAGTCGGTTTTTTAGAAATCGGTTTTATATATTCGAGTTTGTGTGTCCCCACAGAAAATGCTCTAAGTGCATTACGTGCATTAACTCGGCGGAGCGCTTCCACAGTACCAAGGCTAGAGTCGACTTCTGGAGTGTTGCACTGTGGGTAGCTATCCCACAGTTCTCGCAGTCTCCGCTGCCCATTGGAATTCTGGGTTGAGATCCCAATGCCTGATGGGGCTAAAACATTGTCGCAGGTACATATCGTCAGGCCCCCGTTCCCTCCCTCCCTCCGTGAAAGCAAGGGCAGACAATCATTTCGCGCCTTTTTTCCTGAGTTACCTGTGCAGACGCCATACCACGGCAAGCATGGAGCCCGCTCAGGTAACCGTCACCGTATGTCTCCAGGGTGCTGGCAGACGCGGTACGGCATTGCTACACAGTAGCAGCAACCCATTGCCTTCTGGCAGCAGACGGTGCAATACGACTGGTAGCCGTCATCATCGTGTCCGAGGTGCTCCTGGCCACGTTGGCTGGGAGCGCCTGGGCAGACATGGGCGCAGGGACTAAATTTGGAGTGACTTGACCAGGTCATTCTCTTTAGTCCTGCATCAGTCCAATTGAACCGTCTTATGGTGAGCAGGCAGGCGATACGGATTGCTAGCAGTCGTACTGTACCATCTTCTGCCGGGCAGGCAAGAGATGAGGATGGCTAGCAGTCGTACTGTACCATCTTCTGCCGAGCAGCCATGAGATGTGGATGGCATGCAGTCCTTCTGCACCGTCTGCTGCCAGCCAAAGATGTAAAAGATAGATGGAGTGGATCAAAACAAGAAATAGACCAGATTTGTTTTGTACTCATTTGCTTCCCCCCCTCCCCTGTCTAGGGGACTCATTCCTCTAGGTTGCACTGTAGTCACTCACAGAGAAGGTGCAGTGAGGTAAATCTAGCCATGTATCAATCAGAGGCCAGGCTAACCTCCTTGTTCCAATAAGAAAAATAACTTAGGTGCACCATTTCTTATTGGAACCCTCCGTGAAGTCCTACCTGAAATACTCCTTGATGTAAAGCCACCCCCTTTGTTGATTTTAGCTCCCTGAAGCCAACCCTGTAAGCCGTTTCCTCAGTCGCCCCTCCCTGCGTCAGAGCAACGGCAAACAATCGTGCATCTGAGTTGAGAGTGCTGTCCAGAGCAGTCACAATGGAGCACTCTGATGGGGCCAAAACATTGTCGCGGGTGGTTCTGGGTACATATCGTCAGGCCCCCGTTCCCTCCCTCCCTCCGTGAAAGCAAGGGCAGACAATCATTTCGCGCCTTTTTTCCTGAGTTACCTGTGCAGACGCCATACCACGGCAAGCATGGAGCCGGCTCAGATAACCGTCACCGTATGTCTCCTGGGTGCTGGCAGACGCGGTACGGCATTGCTACACAGTAGCAGCAACCTCTTGCCTTGTGGCAGCAGATGGTACAGTACGACTGGTAGTCGTCCTCGTCGTGTCCGAGGTGCTCCTGGCCACGTCGGCTGGGAGCGCCTGGGCAGACATGGGCGCAGGGACTAAATTTGGAGTGACTTGACCAGGTCATTCTCTTTAGTCCTGCAGTCAGTCCTATTGAACCGTCTTATGGTGAGCGGGCAGGCGATACGGATTGCTAGCAGTCCTATTGCACCATCTTTTGCCGAGCAGCCAGGAGATGTGGATGGCATGCAGTCCTTCTGCACCATCTGCTGCCAGCAAAAGATGTAAAAGATAGATGGAGTGGGTCAAAACAAGAAATAGACCAGATTTGTTTTGTACTCATTTGCCTCCTCCCCCATCTAGGGGACTCATTCCTCTAGGTCACACTGCAGTCACTCACAGGGAAGGTGCAGCGAGGTAAATCTAGCCATGTATCAATCAGAGGCCAGACTAACCTCCTTGTTCCAATAAGAACAATAACTTAGGTGCACCATTTCTTATTGGAGCCCTCCGTGAAGTCCTGCCTGAAATACTCCTTGATGTAAAGCCACCCCCTTTGTTGATTTTAGCTCCCTGAAGCCAACTCTGTAAGCCATGTCGTCAGTCGCCCCTCCCTGTGTCAGAGCAACGGCAGACAATCGTTCCGCGCCTTTTTTCTGTGCGGACGCCATACCAAGGCAAGCATGGAGGCCGCTCAGCTCACTTTGGCAATTAGGAGCACATTAAACATCACACGCATTATCCAGCAGTATATGCAGCACCAGAACCTGGCAAAGCGATACCGGGCGAGGAGGCGACGTCAGCGCGGTCACGTGAGTGATCAGGACATGGACACAGATTTCTCTGAAAGCATGGGCCCTGCCAATGCATGCATCATGGTGCTAATGGGGCAGGTTCATGCTGTGGAACGCCGATTCTGGGCTCGGGAAACAAGCACAGACTGGTGGGACCGCATAGTGTTGCAGGTCTGGGACGATTCCCAGTGGCTGCGAAACTTTCGCATGCGTAAGGACACTTTCATGGAACTTTGTGACTTGCTTTCCCCTGCCCTGAGGCGCATGAATACCAAGATGAGAGCAGCCCTCACAGTTGAGAAGCGAGTGGCGATAGCCCTGTGGAAGCTTGCAACGCCAGACAGCTACCGGTCAGTTGGGAATCAATTTGGAGTGGGCAAATCTACTGTGGGGGCTGCTGTGATGCAAGTAGCCCACGCAATCAAAGATCTGCTGATATCAAGGGTAGTGACCCTGGGAAATGTGCAGGTCATAGTGGATGGCTTTGCTGCAATGGGATTCCCTAACTGTGGTGGGGCCATAGAGGGAACCCATATCCCTATCTTGGTACCGGAGCAGCAAGCCGCCGAGTACATAAACCTCAAGGGGTACTTTTCAATAGTGCTGCAAGCTCTGGTGGATCACAAGGGACGTTTCACCAACATCAACGTGGGATGGCCAGGAAAGGTCCATGACGCTCGCATCTTCAGGAACTCTGGTCTGTTTCAAAAGCTGCAGGAAGGGACTTTATTCCCAGACCAGAAAATAACTGTTGGGGATGTTGAAATGCCTATATGTATACCTGGGGACCCAGCCTACCCCTTAATGCCATGGCTCATGAAGCCGTACACAGGCAGCCTGGACAGTAGTCGGGAGCTGTTCAACTACAGGCTGAGCAAGTGCAGAATGGTGGTAGAGTGTGCATTTGGACGTTTAAAGGCGCGCTGGGGCAGTTTACTGACTCGCTTAGACCTCAGCGAAACCAATATTCCCACTGTTATTACTGCTTGCTGTGTGCTCCACAATATCTGTGAGAGTAAGGGGGAGACGTTTATGGCGGTGTGGGAGTCTGAGGCAAATCGCCTGGCTGCTGGTTACGCGCAGCCAGACACCAGGGCGGTTAGAAGAGCACAGGAGGGCGCGGTACGCATCAGAGAAGCTTTAAAAACCAGTTTCATGACTGGCCAGGCTACGGTGTAAAAGTTCTGTTTGTTTCTCCTTGATGAAACCCCCCGCCCCTTGGTTCACTCTACTTCCCTGTAAGCTAACCACCCTCCCCTCCTCCCTTCGATCACCGCTTGCAGAGGCAATAAAGTCATTGTTGCTTCACATTCATGCATTCTTTATTCATTCATCACACAAATAGGGAGATGACTACCAAGGTAGCCCAGGAGGGGTGGTGGAGGAGGGAAGGAAAATGCCACTTTACAACTTTAAAATTTATTGAATGACAGCCTTCTTTTTTTTGGGCAATCCTCTGTGGCGGAGTGGCTGGTTGGCCGGTGGCCCCCCCAACGCGTTCTTGGGCGTCTGGGTGTGGAGGCTATGGAACTTGGGGAGGAGGGCGGTTGGTTACAGAGGGGCTGCAGTGGCAGTCTGTGCTCCAGCTGCCTTTGCTGCAGCTCAACCATACACTGGAGCATACTGGTTTGGTCCTCCAGCAGCCTCAGCATTGAATCCTGCCTCCTCTCATCACGCTGCTGTCACATTTGAGCTTCAGCCCTGTCTTCAGCCTGCCACTTACTCTCTTCAGCCCGCCACCTCTCCTCCCGGTCATTTTGTGCTTTCCTGCACTCTGACATTATTTGCCTCCACGCATTCGTCTGTGCTCTGTCAGTGCGGGAGGACAGCATGAGTTTGGAGAACATTTCATCTCGAGTGCGTTTTTTTTTCTTTCTAATCTTCACTAGCCTCTGGGAAGGAGAAGATCCTGTGATCATTGAAACACATGCAGCTGGTGGAGAAAAAAAAAGGGACAGTGGTATTTAAAAAGACACATTTTATAAAACAGTGGCTACAGTCTTTCAGGGTAAACCTTGCTGTTAACATTACATACATAGCACATGTGCTTTCGTTACAAGGTCGCATTTTGCCTCCCCCCACCGCATGGCTACCCCCTCAACCCTCCCCATGGCTAACAGCGGGGAACATTTCTGTTTAGCCACAGGCAAACAGCCCAGCAGGAACGGGCTCCTCTGAGTGTCCCCTGAAGAAAAGCACTCTATTTCAACCAGGTGACCATGAATTATATCTCACTTTCCTGAGGATAACACAGAGAGATAAAGAACGCATGTTGTTTGAACGCCAGCAAACATACACTGCAATGCTTTGTTGTACAATGATTCCCAAGTACGTGTTACTGGCCTGGAGTGGTAAAGTGTCCTACCATGAAGGACAATAAGGCTGCCCTCCCCAGAAACCTTTTGCAAAGGCTTTGGGAGTACATCCAGGAGAGCCGCGAATGCCAGGGCAAAGTAATCCTTTCACATGCTTGCTTTTAAACCATGTATTGTATTTTAAAAGGTACACTCACCAGAGGTCCCTTCTCCACCTGCTGGGTCCAGGAAGCAGCCTTGGGTGGGTTCAGGGGGTACTGGCTCCAGGTCCAGGGTGAGAAACAGTTCCTGGCTGTCGGGAAAACCGGTTTCTCCGCTTGCTTGCTGTGAGCTATCTACAACCTCATCATCATCATCTTCGTCCCCAAAACCTGCTTCCGTGTTGCCTCCATCTCCATTGAAGGAGTCAAACAACACGGCTGGGATAGTGGTGGCTGAACCCCCTAAAATGGCATGCAGCTCATCATAGAAGCGGCATGTTTGGGGCTCTGACCCGGAGCAGCCGTTCGCCTCTCTAATTTTCTGGTAGGCTTGCCTCAGCTACTTAAGTTTCATGCGGCACTGCTTCGGGTCCCTGTTATGGCCTCTGTCCTTCATGCCCTGGGAGATTTTGACAAAGGTTTTGGCATTTTGAAAACTGGAACGGAGTTCTGATAGCACGGATTCCTCTCCCCAAACAGCGATCAGATCCCGTACCTCCCGTTCGGTCCATGCTGGAGCTCTTTTGCGATTCTGGGACTCCATCATGGTCACCTCTGCTGATGAGCTCTGCATGGTCACCAGCAGCTTGCCACGCTGGCCAAACAGGAAATGAGATTCAAAAGTTTGCAGTTCTTTTCCTGTCTACCTGGCCAGTGCATCTGAGTTGAGAGTGCTGTCCAGAGCGGTCACAATGGAGCACTCTGGGATAGCTCCCGGAGGCCAATACCATTGAATTGTGTCCACAGTACCCCAAATTCGAGCTGGCAAGGCCGATTTAAGCGCTAATCCACTTGTCAGGGGTGGAGTAAGGAAATCGATTTTAAGAGCCCTTTAAGTCGAAATAAATGGCTTCATCGTGTGGGTGGGTGCAGGTTTACATCGATTTAACGCTGCTAAATTCGACCTAAATTTCTAGTGTAGACCAGGGCTTAGAGACTAACAAATTTATTTGAGCATAAGCTTTCATGAGCTACAGCTCACTTCATCGGATAACCATAACACTCTAGCTCCACCTACAGGCTAGATAAAGAACTTTCAAGTAATTCTAACTCTAATAGTCTTTTCTAAACTAAATATTCCTAAGATTTTACTGGTAATAATTGAACCCTGGATCATCCTCTTCAGGGCAATATATTTAAATAGAGAGCAGAGAAATTGGCTTACCGTTGCAAGAGAAGTCATTCTTGATGTACCCCCCCCCCCACAGTCTTGCTGCACAACAAAGATTTCTTCTGGCAGAGGAGCAGTCAGTACGGAAAAAACAACAACCCCCCCATCCCTCTGGAAAATATTAAGAGAACTTAAAAAAGAACAATTGTTGGAGGTGTGTTAGCCTCTGTGTCAGTCCACAGAAACAGTACAGTGAAAGAAGAAATGAAACGTGGCAAGGTGAAAACACAAATAACATTGATGTGTTCGTTAATTCTTCCTACTTGCTACATTAGCTTCAGAATTATTAAACTAATCTTGTGTGGTTATGCAGACAATAAACCCTACACACTTTGCTCATACAAGTAGCTTTCAGGTTAGGATTTGCAGGACTGGCTCTGTGCTTTCAGCTGGTCATTAACTGGCCAGGATGCAAAATATATAGGAATGACAGAGGAGCTCATTGGTGGAGTAGTGTCACAGTAAAAATCTTAAATGAATCAAACTGTACCGTAGAATCTCTATGGACAGTAATTCCATCCTTGAAGATGGATGGAAGAGTGTAGCAGTATGAATATACTACCAGCCATCTGACTGGTATAGTAACAATGAGTGTGAAATATTCAGAGAAAGGCGACAAAGGCAGAAAATACATTGATAAGGGATTTTTTCAACTATCCTCCTATTGACTGGGTGTATGTTGCCTCAGGAAGGGCTGCAGAGGTAAAATTTCTAGGCACCATAAATGACTGCTTCATGGAGCAACTTGTCCTGGAACCCACAAGGGGAGAGGCAATTCTGGATTTAGTCCTAAGTGGGACACGGGATCTGGTCCAAGAGGTGAATGTAGCTGAACTAGTCATAGTGACCATAGTGTTAAACTTAACATCATTGGAGGGGGAAGATGCCAAGGACACCCACCACAATAGCCTTTAACTTCAAAAAGGGGAACCACAAAAATGATGAAGCTAGTTAAATGGAAATTTAAAGAAACAGCCACAAGGGTGAATTGCCTTCAAATTGCCTGGAGACTATTTAAAAACAGCATAATAGAGGCTCAAACGGAATGTGCACCCCAAATTACAAAAAAAGGAAAAGAAAAGCAGCAAAGGTCCACTGTGACTAAACAGCAGAGTAAAAGGAGTGGTGAGAGGCAAAAAGGTATCCTTTAGAAATTGGAAGTCAAATTCCAGTGAGGAAAATAGAAAGGAGGATAAACTTTGGCAGGTCAAGTAGAAATACAATAAAGCAGGCCAAGAAAGAAATTGAAGAACAACTAGTGTAGACATAAAAACCAGCAGGATTTTTTTAATACACCAGAAATACTTGAAAACTGTTATCATGTCCCCTCTCAGTCTTCTCTTTTCCAGACTAAACAAACCCAATTTTTTCAATCTTCCCTCAGAGGTCATGTTTTCTAGACCTTTAATCATTTTGAATACTGTGTGCAGTTATGGTCACCCCATCTCTAAAAAGATATAACAGTATTGGAAAAGGTGCAGAGAAGGACAACAAAAATGATTAGGGGTGTGGAACAACTTTCATACTGTTTGATTTAGAAAAGAGATGACTAAGGGGGGGTATGATAGAGTTCTATAAAATCATGAATGGTATGGAAAAAGTGACTAGGAAAGTGTTATTTACCCCTTCATATAACACAAGAACTAGGGGGTCACCTAATGAAATTAATAGGCAGCATTTTTAAAACAAACAGAAAGTACTTCTTCACACAGTGCAGCGTCAACCTGTGGAACTTGTTGCCAGAAGATGTTGTGAAGGCCAAAAATATAACTGGATTCAAAAAAGAATTAAGTAAGTTCATGGAGATAGGTCCATCAATGATTATTATCGAAGATGATCAGGGATGCAAACCTATGCTCTGGGTGTCCCTAAAGCCTCAAGTGTCAGAAGCTGGGACTGGACAATAGGGGATGGATCACTCAAAATTGCCCTGTTCTATTCATTTCCTCTGAAGTATCTGGCACTGATTACTATCAGAAGACAGGATACCGGGTTAGATGGACTATTAGTCTTACCCGGTATGCCAGGCTTTTGTTATTGGAAATTGAAAAATATTCACTTCATAAACTGGGAATTATATTTTTGAGACAGTGAATATGTATTTTCTCTCATTTACACCACCATAAATCAGTGAAGTCTGTGGAGTTATCCAGTCTAAGGAAGATGAGCATCAGGTCACAGTTTGAAAGGTTTCACCATTTAGATAAAATGGGCCTGATTTGCATTGAAGTCAGTAGGAGTTTTGCCTGAGTAAAGGCAACAAAATTGGGCTATACATTTTAAGAATATTTTGTCTCCATTCAGGCAGAAAAGGTATTTTGCTGTGAAGTCCATGAAGCTATGCTGATTTATACTAGCTGACCCTCTCTGCTTCATTTCCCCCATCTGTTAATGGGGATAAAAATATCTTTCTCCCACTATTTGTCTGTCTTGTTTATTTTGACGGTAGGCTTTTTGGGTTAGGGACTGTCTCTAACTATGTGTTTGGATAGTGCCTAACGCAGTGTGAGGCACAACACACATGCCCTCAGTTGGAAAGTCAAGATACTCATGGAATAAAGCTGCTAATGATGATGATAATAATGATTTACTAAAACGCCACTTTATTCCATGGGGAACAAAGACCTTCACTACTGTCTTCCATCTTTGGTGAGATGAGTTAAAAATGATAGATTTTTCTTATTGTTATACTTGTATTTGTAACATCTTTTCTGTCTTTTTAGAGTAAGAAGAATGGCTGGTGTCAAATCTAGATTAACACAAGATGAAGTAAAGCAACTGCAAGATTTGTTGGGAGGCAGACAATTCTCTCTTCTCTATAAAGCAAGCGTCCATGGTTACAATGCTTCTATATTTCATGCCAAGTGTGATGCACAAGGGCCAACCGTAGCAATAGCATATAATGGAAGTGGTTATATTTTTGGAGGCTTTACACGTCAGAGCTATGTTTCATCTGGAGGGTACATAAATGATGAGAAGGCTTTTCTCTTTAGATTAAAAGGCAAAGAGGGTGTGCTCAGCCCACTAAAAATTCCTGTTAAAACTGCATCAGGTGCTATATATGACTATAGTGCCAGTGGCCCTAATTTTGGCGGTGGAGCACTACATTTGTTGAACCAAAATACAGCAGCAGCAGCAACAAGTTCTAACAACAACTACACATTCAATGTTGCTGACCTGCATGGAAATGATCTAGGCCTTATGGAATGTGAGGTGTATCGAGTTGAAGGTAAGTTGATACCAAAAGAGAAAATGTTTACTGAGGAAATTATAGCTTCGTACTCTTAATGTTATATGTTCCTTTCCCCTAGATATTAGCAGTTTCCTGGAATCTCCATGGAGAAAAATTACCTGGACAACTGAGTAAGTTAACTGTTGTAATATATCACTATCATGATCTGTGGCCACCAAATACTGTGGTGATGTGAGTTACTTTAGGAATTAACTAGATGGTGCTAGAGTAGACAGACATGTGTTGCTGAGTTGCTTATCTGTGTTTCTTAGGTACTAATATGGCACCTATGACCATAGTATCTGAGCACCTCACAATCTGGGGATAAGTACAAAATGATGATTTCAGAACAGATCAAATATAAATGAGTAATTAATGTCTGAACCAAAATAAACTTCATGAAAAGCTATGTTTATTTTAGCCACACTGAGTCTGCTATAGCAGAGACTTAAAGTGACATTCCGGAGGATTACAGACCATGATTAAGCAGCTAGTTACTTATCTGGGCAATTCCCAGAGTGGCATAGGTACAGTGTGGCAAACTGTGTATTTGATACTTTTAGAAAACACTGTGCATCTCCCCATAGAATTATAGTAATATGGGGCTGGAGGGGATCTCAAGAAGTCACCTAGTCTAGCTCCCTGCACTGAGGCAGGACTAAATATACCTAGATCATCCCTGACAGGTGTTTATCTACCCTGTGCTTAAAAACGTCCAGTGATGGGGATTGTATAACCTCCCTGGGAAGCCTATTCCAGAGTTTAACTGTCCTTATACTTAGAAAGGTTTTCCGAATATCCTAACCTAAATCTCCCTTGCTGCAGATTAAGCCCATTACTTATTGTCCTGCGTTCAGTGGACATGGAGAACAATTGATCACCCTCCTCCTTATAACAGCCCTTTACGTATTTGAAGACTCTTATCTTAAAGTCCTCCCTCAGTCTTGTTTTCTGAAGTCTAAATATGTCCAGTATTTTTAGCTTTTTCTTATAGATCAGGTTTTCTAAACTTTTCATCATTTTTGTGGCTCTCCTCTGGACTCTTTCCAATTTGTCCACATCTTTCTTAAATTGTAGTGCCCAGAATTGGACACAGTACTCCAGCTGGAGTCTCATCAGTGCTGGGCAGATCGGAACATTTCCCTTCTGTGCCTTACATTTGTTACTCCTATTACCAGCCTCCAGAATGATATTAGCTGTTTTTGCAACTACATCACATTGTTGACTCGTATTCAATTTGTGAGCCACAATAACCTGCAGATCCTTTTCAGCACTACTACTGCCTAGCCAGTTACTCCCCACTTCCATTGTAGCTGCACATTTGAATTTTCCTTCCTAATTTTAGTACTATGCCCTTGTCTTTATTGAATTGCATTTTGTTAATTTCAGACCAGTTCTCCAATTTGTCAAGCTAATTTGAATTCTAACCTTGTCCTCCAAAGTGCTTATAATCCCTCCCATCTTGGTGTCATCCACATATTTTATAAATGTATTCTCCACTTCATTATTCAAGTCATAAATGAAAATATGGAATACTTCCGGACCCAGGACCAATCCATGTGGAACCCCACTGGATGTGTCCACTCAGTATGATGGCAAACCTTGATAACTGCTCTTTAAATATAATTCTTTGTCACAGAATCCACAGGTCTGGTGCTCTCGCACAGCTCTAGAACAGTCCCCGAGAAGACCCCTTCACTGTGTTATCCCCCTTTGGGTTACATTCTGTCAGTGGGGTAAGCCCCATGGATTCTCTGCCTCCTGGGACCGAACCTCTGAGCCCTCAGCACCCCTGCTTAACTCTGTGAGCTCCCCTCAGAGAGTCCATTTGAATTGGACACCTGGGGAAGGCTTGCACACCCAAAGGGAGCAATGCACCCCTAATTTCCTTAATCTGGAGTCAGGTTTCAGAGTGGTAGCCGTGTTAGTCTGTATCAGCAAAAACAACGAGGAGTCCTTGTGGTACCGTAGAGACTAACAAATTTATTTGGGCATAAGCTTTCATGGGCTAGAACCCACTTCATCAGATGCATGGAGTGGAAAATACCGTAGCAGGTATATTTAGTCTTGTTAGACCAACCGCCCACCTGGTAAGGCAACTCCCATCTTTTCATGTACTATGTATAAATATACCTGCTTCTGTATTTTTCACTCCATGCATCTGATGAAGTGGGTTCTAGTCCACGAAAGCGTATGCCCAAATAAATTTGTTAGTCGCTAAGGTGCCACAAGGACTCCTCGTTGTTTTAATCTGAAGTGAATCTCAGACAGCATTGTAAAAATCAGAAAGGTTTATTAGATATCTGGAACACAGCGTAGAAAGTCCTTGGTTAACAGAGAGAGTAACAGAATATTCCATCTCGGTCAGTCCTGAGCCCCAAGCTCTCTCTGACACCCCTTGAGTCCTAGTCCAGAAGAGTGTGTCTTGCTTCTAGCAGCCCACACTTATACAATCCTTCCTTCCCTTTGTTATTCTTCCTGGGCAAACCTCTCAACACCTGGCTAGCCACCTTTTTCTTTTTTCTCCAGCTGGTCAAAAGTGGCTGGCTTTCTGCAGAGGGGCTTGGCAGTCCCATGTCATTAGTTGCCTGGCATCAAATACCTGGGCAATCGGAGCGGCCATTGTCTTCTGAGACTTTGCATGGGTATGGGGCCCAGGCCCCAGATAGCCAGGCGAAAGTCATACCTGTATCGCTACAAAAACTAAACCATGTTTTCCCACCAGCTAGTTAATCATACAGTACATAGGGGAAACTGAGGCACACACAATATTTATCCAAAATATTATGAAAAATTCCCACTTCATCACACTCTTTTAACCAGTGTTGCACCCACCTTATATAATTTCATCTAGTCCACATTTCTGTAATTTGCTTATGAGAATGTCATGTAGTGTCAAAAGCCTTACTAAAATCAAGATATATCATGTCTACAGATTTTCTTCTGATCCACTATGCCAGTAACCCTGTCAAAGAAGGAGATTATGTTAGGCGGCATGATTTGTTCTTCATAAATTCATGTTGGCTATTCTTTATCGCCCTCTTATCCTCTAGAATGATGTTTACAAATTGATGTACAATAATTTGTTCCAGTATCTTTCCAAGTATTGAAATTAGGCTGACTGTAACTCCCCAGGTCCTCTTTGTTCTTCTTTTTAAAGATAAACAGTATGTTTGCTCTTTTCCAGCCCTCTGGGACATCACCTACCCTCCATGAGTTCTGAAAGATAATTGCTAACGGTTCTGAGATTGCTTCACCTAGTTCCTTATGTACCCTAGGGTGAATTTCATCAGTCTTCGAAAATTTGAATACATCTAACTTACTCTTTAACCTTTTCTTTCCCTTTCCCCTTGTTCATATTAATTGTGTTAAGTATCTGGTCACAATTTATCTTTTTAGTGAAGACTGAAGCAAAATAGGCATTAAACACATCTTGACGTCAACTGTTATTAGCTCTCCTTCCCCACCTACCAAGTAGTGTATCTACATGTTCCCTTGTCTTTCTCTTGCTCCCTAATATATTTATAGAGCCTCTTCTTATTGCCTTTTATGCAGGTGGATTGAGCTAAATCACCAAGTGGAAAGTCATTATTTTCTGAAGAAAGGTGCATTCTCATTGGCTGATATAACCAATAAAACATGTTGATTTACAACTAAATAGAACCTTTACACTGAATTTGGTTCTTTTTTTGCTACCTAGGAAGGTACACTATAATTATATGTGTCTATTAAACAACTATATAGCTTAATATTTTCAGATTCTTATTAATGGTACATTTTTAGTTTGTCAGAAAATAGTGAATGATATTTTGCTTAATTGCTACTCTTGTGCCATATTTATAAAGTTTGACCTCAAAAGTTAAATGTTTTTCCCCTGATACTTTCTTTATTTTGAAAAGCAGCCTTTAACTCAAAGTTTTTGATGGAGGCTCATGGTTTCAGCACACTAATTCTTTAATTTAAATATTTCAAGAAATTATAATACATTTTGGCCTTAACATTTTTTGTATTAAATTCAGATTTTATTTTAACAGGTTTATTTATAAAAAGAAAACTTATTATAATTTAAATCATATTTAAAAATCTTCTTTTAAAATCCACCCATTTTAGGTGTAACTCATTTGGTACCTTAGCCTTTCTGATTTTGTCCCTACCTGCTTATGCTATTCTTCTGTTCTCATCCTTAGCAATTTGCCACGTTTCCACTTTTTGTACAGTTCTTTTTTGATTCTTCATGTCATATTGGCCTCTTACTATTCTTGCTGCCTTTCCTTCACATCTGGATAGTTTTGTGCTATGCATTTATTTTGTCTCTCTGAAAAACTGCCACCGCTTCTGAACATCCTTTTTCCTTACATTTTCTTCCCATGGGACCTTACCTACCAGTTCTCTGAGTTTGAGGTCCACTGTTCTCATTCTGCTGTTCTCACTCCTTCCTTTCCTTAGAATCATGAAATCTGTCATTTCATGATCACTTTCACCCAAATTGCCTTCTACCTTCAGATTTGCAACCAATTACTCCCTGTTATTCTGAATCAAATCTAAATGGTTGCTTCCTGCTTACTTCCTTCACCATCTGAAACAACACATAGTCTCCAACACATTCAGAGAACTTATTAGACATTTCGTGCTTTGCTGTCTTACTTTTTCAACAGGTATCTGGGTAGTTAAAGCATCTTCCATGAAAAAATATTTTGCTTCCGCTAAGCATGTATGGTGTACAAAGTTAGCTGTAGAGGATCTTTTGTCAAAGATGCCATGTGTCAACAGTGGAAAAAGACATTTCTATAAAGCATGCCACTGTCCTCACTTCAAAAATCAGGAACATGAAGTCACTGTGCCTGATGTTATCACCATGAGTGTAGAGAATTACTGTTCACCTCATCCTATTCAGAAACTCCTTTGCTATGTTGACAGCTGCACTCCTGGACAACAGTTGCACTCCAATGAACACATACTAGACATTGGTTCAGATGTGTCAGTTCTGCCTGATTTTGCTTATTTGCTATATTTTCACAGTGCACAGCTTACAAGACCTAAGCTGCATTTGGTGGTTTACGGTACCTGAAGTTGGTTACCTGAATACATGTGTAATGCATGACAACTTGTATGCTCTATATACATATGTTGTGAAAACTGATTCGTCCTACCCTCTTAATAACTTTTAGTCTACTTCTAAGCCTGTTTGAATGAATGAATGTAACTTTGCTGCATTACCGGTGACAGAGTCAGCACATTGCAACAAAGATTTTATTCCCCTGTGACATGTCAGAGCAACTCTTTTAGGCAGCATTGATTGAATACATTTTCAAAAGTTTCAGAGTTGACCACTGATTTGGGGTACCCAGGTTGAGACATTGTAGGCCAGATTTGTATGCTGAGCACCTGAATCTCCCACTGGCTTCAGGAGGAACTATAGGTACTCAGCACTTTCTGAAAATCAGGCCATAGGGTATTTTAAATTGGGCACTCAAAATTAGAGGATATCATAGTTAAAGATCCATTCCATGTCCAAACCATGTCAAAGTGGTTTGACTTTGTGTGAAGGTCATTATCTCAGAGAGATCTGGCTGTTCTTCAGTTGCTCGTTACATTCAAAAGCACCACTGTCTGCTCTTTGGCCATGTTCCCAGGATGCTCTCAAACTCTCTATTGACACCTACGGGGTGGGGGTGGGGTGCATGTTTTGACTGTACCTGGTGCGGCTGTGGGGCCACCCCTCAGATTTGTGGATTTGCAGGATTGAGCCAGATCTAGGAACTTAACAACATGATGCCTGGTGTGACGCCATTAGCTGTGGTCACTCTGGCTGGTGCAACAGTCCTGAGTAGACTGTGTTTGATGATAGTTAAAGATGGAGTATATGGGAGTGGGATAGGAATATTTGCAGTGTCCTGAATTCACTGTGCCTATATGCAGTGCAAAACATGTGCGTGATCTCATGGGTGTTTAACACTATGCAAATCTTTTTGTCTTAACAGGGAAAGAGGGAAAATAATGGAGGAAATCAGATCTTACAAACCTTATTTAAATTCAGTGCCACGGATTCGGATTTTGGTTCTTGGTCCAATTGGAGCTGGGAAGTCCAGTTTTTTCAACTCTGTGAATTCTGTTTTCCGAGGTTATGTGACAAGCCAAGCCATAGCAGGATCTGATAATACTAGCGTGACAACACAGGTAAATATTTGCTTCTAATTAATAAACATCCAAACTAAAGCACAGTCTCTTAGTTAAAAATCAACATTTTTTCCCCACTAATTGGAAAACCCAAAGATAGTCCATGATTACCCCCACTGAATTCCATGCATGTACTTGTGAGAAGAAAGGTATTACTCAATATGGATAAGAGAGAATCTGGCACTAAATATGATTTTTTAGGTATGTATTTCGATATGTTACTTTTTTTTGCCCCAATAGTACAGGACTTACCCAGTTAAAGATGGAAGAGATGGCAAACCTCTGCCTATTATCTTCTGTGACACAATGGGAATAGAAGAAAAATCAGGAGCAGGTCTGGAAATTGATGAAGTGTCCAGCATAATAAAAGGCCATGTTCCTGATAGGTACCAGGTAGGATTTCTACAATTCTATGCAGTTCAAGTGATATTCTTTAATGTTTTTTTAGATGTACAAATATTATATCTTAAATTTAATTACTGTGGAACAAAATATCTACTCAGTGCTCAGTACATTCTTGCATATGTGGTACTGTATAGTAAAAGCTTATGAATGGTGATCATAGGTAAAGTGTATTTGAAAAGGAATAAACTATGGGAAGTTTGTGTTTAGGCCCGATTCTCCACTGTCCAGAACTTTGTGTAGTATTTTACAGTCATGTGAAGTTGATTTAAATCGCTGTCCACCCTTCTGCCTGGGTAGCGTTTGGCACCTACTTTGTTCAGGTACAAGCCAAGGGAGAATCAGGCTCCAGGTATATAAAGATTGGAGCTGGTTGAAATATTTTAGACAAAAATGTTTTAAATAGAAAGATAGACTTTAATGCCCCTACCCCAAATTTCTGTTATCTCTTGAAATTCTTTTAGTTTTTCAGGAAATATTTTGAAAGTTTTTTAGCAAAAATGTAATCATTCCATTATTGAAATGATTCTCTAAATTTTTTTTTTTAACTGGAAACCTGGTTTTCAGGAAATGAGCAATTTTTAATTATTTTTTTGTGTGAAAAATGAAGAATGGGTTAGTTTGGTAAAGCAGAAACAACTTTGAAATTTTGAATTTTTAGAAAACATTGTTTTAAAACATTGTAAAGAGCAGCTTCCACTAAATTCAAGCTTAGTACAGTGCCTTCTTACCTGGCCTTTTGTCTTGGCAGAGAGCTGCTGCCTATAGACGATTTCAAATTTTAACTGTTGTAATATGCAAGAGATGTAGACTTTTATTCTCCATTCCAGATCAGCTGAGCTTGTTACAGGAGCAAAGATGGTTGTATGACTCTCATCATTGTAGTATCTTGGCTCCTCACAAACCTTAACTTAATCCTCATAACAACCCAGCGAGGTATAAAGTGTTATTAACCTAATATTAAAGATATGAAACTGAGGAATAGTGATTAATTATCTTGGTGAAAGTTATATTGGAAGCGAGATCTCCTGAGTCGCAGTTTTATGCCTTAACCACAAGACCAATCTTTCCATGATTTATTTGGTCCCACTTTATATTAAAATTCCATCTATAAATGGTTTACAAAGAAGTAATAAATGAAGAATGTTAAAAGCACATTACAGTACTGAGCAGCATGTGTATAGATGGTTATAAGCACATCAGTAGATGTATAAGCCATAGTTATGGGTAAATTTTTGATGGACTCGACAACAATCGATTAACCATTGATTAAAACATCTGTTAATAATTTATTAATGCTTTATAGATGGAACCTTAATAAAAAGTGTGATCAAAAACTCTATAGTAGGGATAGTCAATGGTGTGTGTGTGTATGTATGGGTGTGTGTACACACACACACGGAATATCTCGTGAATCCTCTTTATTTTCAAGAGATTCCTTTTGGTTTCATTATTACTTTGCCACAAGGGATATAAATTCAGAGGAACTCTGTTGACTCCAAAGGAGCGACTCTGGATTTACACACGTTTACAATAACAGAGATCAGAATCTGGCTCTCTATCTGGAAGAATGAGTATGAGACTGGGAATCAGGAAATCCTGATTTTTAATCCTGACTTGACCACTCCCTTTTTGAGTGTGGGTAAATCATTTCACATCTCTGCATATCAGTATTCCTCTCTGTAAAATGAGATAATAATACTTGTCTTCCTGCTCCAAAGGGGTATTGTGAGAATCGGTGTTTGTACAGCCCTTTGAATCTCCAGGTCTTCAGAAGTGCCACTTATTATTATAAAAAATTTCTTTGCAGTTTAATCCAGCTGCCACCCTTCGTTCAGATTCTCCAGGCTATGTCAAGACCCCTTCTCTGAAGGATCAGATTCATTGTGTTGCATTTGTTATTGATGGGTGCAAAATTGAGATTCTCCCTGAGAAACTGGAAGAGAAGCTGAAACAGCTTCGAAGAAAAGTGAACCAGTTTGGTATGTTTTATATCTCCTAATATCATAGAACTGAATGAAGTGGGCACGCCCAGGAGGGGATCTGACTTGCAAGCGTGAGCACCTTGGATCATTAGGGGCCTGATGTACTGCTAGGAGCCATGCTTATCCTTGGTGTGGGAGGAGAAATTGACACTTATTGCTTTTGAGGTTTACATGCTGGCTGGCTCTCTGAGCTGGATTAATGCACTCTGGAGGGACAGGCCCCCAGACTGATGGAAGTATGGGCACTGCAATGGGCTCTGGTGTTGATGGGAGAATAGAGGAATTCCTGATCACCTCTGTTGTTCTCTACTCTTTGGTTTTCCAATGTGCACTATTGAGTTTCTTCTCCTCAGTACAGCAGAGTCCTTCTGTTGACACAGGCCCCCGGCGAAACAGAGCTGTGCACTACGCTTCTAGGAATACATCTTATCAGGAAATATTCATTGTGATTTCATTAATTACTTTAAAATACATATAATCCAAGGCATTAAAACCTTTTAAAAAGGGAGTAAAGGTAAGATTGATTCATTTAGCAGCTGCAGTGAAGACGGGAAGCAACAAAAAGTGAAAAAAACCCTCAAGAATAGGATTCTTATATTTGTGAATGCCAGTTTACGTCATTAGCTCCTGTGGTTATGTTTGGACACAATACCTGGGACCTGATTTTCTCTCCAGGTGATATGAGTCACTTCGATAGGAGGCAATAGACAGAGACCCAATCTATGGGGGTGAAAGCAGGCCCCAGTTGTGCTACTGAACTCAGCTAGGTGTGCCATGTTTTTGGAGACCCTTGTTGTGAGTCACTTTGAATTCATTGCACTGAATCTCAGCCCTGGCAATCTTCCCAATGAGATCAGTGAGTCATTAAGTGTAGTGTCTCCTATACTGATAGAATAATAATCATTCTTCTTTGAGTGCTGTCCCTGTGGGTGCTCCACTCCAGGTGACGGCGCCATTGATCGGAGATCTTCGGTAGCAGTGCCTGGTCAGGACGCACGCACTCAGCTGCTGTCTCGTGGCGTCGTTAGGGTATGCCTGAGTGCACGCGTCCCACACCCCCCTCAGTTCCTTCTCAACCGTCCTTGGCTGAAGACGGGACTCGGGGCAGTGCTCATCTCTTCCCGGGATACTGTAGGAAATAAGTAGAGAAAAATAGAAATAGTTAGCTAGCCATTTTCCAGTTCTCCCTTTCCTTTAGCGTAGTTCGTTAGTTTAAAAAATAATTTTTTTTTCCCCCCTCAAGTGAGTCTCTTGTTGAGACTTCCCCGGCCGCTCATACTTTCATTATGCCGCGGTTGCCAGGCTTTAAGAAATGTGGCTCCTGCAAGGAGTCTCTGCCGCAGTCAGACGGGCACTCACTCTGCGTTAAATGCCTTGGTGAGACACACGTACCTGCGAAGTGTCTCCACTGCACCAACTTAAAAACTAGAGCTCACCTTGATAGAGACTTGCGGCTAAAAATGCTTCTCAAGGAGAAAGCTCTGCAGCCGCCTATGGAGAAGGGCAGTAAACCCTCTCCCTCATGCTCCCCTGCCAGGTCAGAACCGACCGGGAGCCTGGCTTCACCCTGTCACACAAAGAGGCAGGAAGCACTAATGTCTCCTCTCGGAGACACTCAAAAGGGTAAAAGAACTCTTGCAAGGTCTTTACCCTTGGTGCTGTCAGTGCCGAGAGCAGGCAACTCTGACCGCCCCAGCACTTCAGCAGCAACTCACACGGGGTGCAAAAGCAGACTTCCCTCAGGAGGAAGCTCTCCTCAGGACCGGTCCTGCCAGCACCGACAATGGACCTGGTGCTGGCAATGCATTCCACCCTGGTGCCGACAAGAACATCGGCACCGAGTCTTCCTGCCACCCCCGGAGCAGATTCAGACCTCCTGCGGGGCTCTAACAAACGTTTCACGGCTCCTACAAAAGTGAAACTGAAATCACTCCGGGCTGCCACTCACACTCCACGCTCCGCAGCACACCAGCCTAGGGAGCAGCAACAATTCCTGCATCAGCAGGATATCTCTGCGGCCCCTGAGCCTGACTTTCCACTCCTACACATGGAGCACTCACTGTTTGAACAGCAGCTCTCACCACCTCACCTGGCTACTTTCACTGATAGTGAGAACAACACACAGCAGCAACCAGAGTTCTCCCCGCCTGAGTTTCCCCATCCACTGGAGCCATACATACCCCAAGACATGGCACATCATAAGAATCAGCCTCAGTTTCCCTACTTTGTCCCCCAGTGGCCAGGACCCAACTTTTCCTACCCTGTGCCCTGGCCTCAGTGGTACCCGTGGTCGGCTCCTGCCACCACTCCTCCTTGCACCCCTTCTATCAGACTGCAAGCTCATTGTACGCCTATATCCCCAGCTCCATCAACATCTAGAGCTCCTGAACCCCCTCTTGAAGAGGTGGGCTATGAACCCTTCCCGGATTTACCGGCTCCTGCCTCGCCATCAGCCGCAGAAGACGCCCTCATGCCTCCACCTCCACAGAACGTGGACGACTTTAAGCAATTCCAGAAACTTTTCAAGAGAGTGGCACGCAGCCAGGACATCCCTTTGGAGGAAGTCCAGGAAACACAACATAGACTCCTCAAAATCCTCCAACTGTCTGCACCCTCAAAGATCGCACTACCCATAAATGAAGCTCTCCTAGAACCAGCTGATACTCTCTGGCAGACCCCTGCCTCCATCCCACCAACATGCAGGAAAGCTGAATGTGAATACTACGTGCCCGCGAGGGAGGTCGATTTCTTATTTTCCCACCCACAACCCAATTCTCTTGTGGTGGATGCAGCAACACAGAGAACAAAGGAGCCACACTACAGGACAAGGACCTCAAATGCCTTGACCTCCTGGGCTGCAAGGTTTATACCTCTTCTACTTTACAATTTAGAATTGCAAATTATTCCACCCTTCTTGCAAGCTATGGCAATGACAACTACAACAAGCTCTTTGATTTTTCCTCCCATATATGGACGCTTGTAGTGTCATCCTAGACACCAACTGACCCTGGACGAGGACAGGAGAGCGGACTTCAAGTCAGTCCTCGTCCAGGGTCAGTTGGTGTCTAGGATGACACTACAAGCGTCCATGGACATGGCTGATACATCAGCGCACACCACTGCCACTGCAGTGATGATGTGCAGGTCTTCCTGGCTCTCGGCATCCGGTATCCCCAAAGATTTGGAGACCAAAGAGGAGGATCTCCCCTTTGACAAAGATAAACTCTTTTCCAAAAAAAACGATGAAGTCCTTCACACTATGAAAGACTCTAGAGTCACTTTGCGCACATGGGGCATATACCCATCCATCCCCAGGAGACCACGGTATCAACCTTATCAGAGGCCCCGAGCACAACAATATCACCGACCCCAGTCCAGACTGTATGACACTGGGAGAAACCACAACAGACCTCCTAGGTGCAGGCAAAACCAGGCGCAGCCAACTACTTCCCACCCATCGGGTAACAAACAGCAATTTTGAAGTGCTGGTCGGGCGTTTGCATGACCACCCCTTCACTCTGCCGCCTATTTGCCCATTTGGCTTCCGCCTCCAGGCTTTCCACCATGTCTGGCAACAGATCACGCAGAACCGCTGGGTCCTGGAAATAGTTCAGTCAGGTTACTCCATCCCTTTCTTATCTTCCCCGTCCATCCTTTCCCCTTCCCCGTCCCTCCTCAGAGACCCCTCTCACAAGCATCTTCTCCATCTAGGTGCAGTCGAACATGTACTGATGCAACATTGGGGAAAAGGGTTCTACTCCCACTACTTTCTTACCCAAAAGAAAGGCCTATTTTAGACCTACGCCGACTGAGCTAGTTTGTACGTGTACAAAAATTCAAGATGGTCACATTGGGCACAGTAATACCCATGCTGGAACAAGGGGACTGGTTCACAGCCCTGGACCTATTTCCATATATCCATTCATCCAGCACACAGGTGCTTCCTGCGATTCACGCTGGGACACGACTACTTTAAATACAGAGTACTTCCATTCGGTCTCTCCACAGCACCACGGGTATTCTCCAAGACCCTAGCTGTAGTTATAGCCCACCTCCACAAACACGGGATTATACTTTCCCCCTACTTAGACAACTGCCTTATCAAAGCCAGCTCCTACAATGAGATGTTAAAAGCGACAAACTTTACCATCTCCCTTTTCTACAGTCTAGGCTTGCAAATAAATTTCCAAAAATCCATCCTAATACCTACACAGCAGATAGAGTTAATTGGAGCTCTCCTGGACTCCATTCGAATCAGAGCCTCATTTCCACACAACAGATTCCTCACTATTACGCATCTCATACGCATCTCTGTATCTCTGTTTGCCCCAGAATACAGGCATGGACCTGCCTTCAGCTTCTTGGTCACATGGCAGCCACCATCTTCATGGTCAAATACAGCAGGCTGCACATGAGATGCCTTTGGGGTTGGCTCAATTCCAGCTACACACCCAACAGACACAGTTTTTGCATAACTCTGACTCCGCCACCGAATGTATTGGCCTCCCTACATTGGTGGACAAAACCAGAGAACCTATGCACGGGTTTTCCCTTCCATCCACACTCCCCAGTACTCATGCTGACCATGGACGCTTCCGTGATAGGTTGGGGAGTGCACCTAGGTGACCACAAGGCACAGGGCCGCCGGTCCCTATCAGAGATGCATCTGCACATCAATCTCACACTCAGCAGACACTTCTCCGAGGAACGCGAATGGGAATTACATCCCATGATACTCCGAAAGCTCTTCTCCCACTGGGGCACTCCATCGATAGACCTGTTTGCCACTCCTCAAAACCGCAAATGCCATCTATTTTGCTCCAGAGTGGGACTCGGAAATGCATCTCTAGGGGATGCGTTCCTCATTCCTTGGAACAGCTCCCTCAGGTACGCTTTTCCACCGATTCCACTGATACACAGGGTTCTGCGCAAGCTCACAGAGGACAAGGCTCAGGTCATACTTATTGCCCCAGCTTGGCCCAGACAGACATGGTATCCTTACCTGCTACACATGTCCATCCATCCTCCCCGGACTCTCCCCGACAGACCAGATCTCCTGTCCCAGAACCGCAGTCGGCTTCTTCATCTGCAGCTCCGGAAACTCCATCTGACGGCATGATTCCTTCGTGGTTTCAGTCCCATGAATTAGCCTGCTTGGAACAGGTCCAACACATCCTCCTGCATGGTAGAAGGGACTCCACTCATAAGGCTTACCTGCAAAAGTGGAAACGCTTCTCCATCTGGTGCTTCCACAGATGCCTGACACCCCAGACTACAACCCTCCCTGACATATGAGACTATCTTTTCGAACTAAAACAGGACGGGCTTTCGCTCAGTTCTATCAGAGTACACTTTATGGTCATTACCACCTTCCATGACACTCTGGACGGCTATTCACTTTTCGCCCACCCTCCCGTGAAACGCTTCCTCACTGGCCTGCAACATCTCTACCCTGAGATTCATTCACCAGTAACCTCCTGGAGTCTCAACCTAGTTCTCCATGCTCTTATGAAACCCCCTTTTGAGTCCCTGGCCACCTCATCCCTGCTCCACATGTCCATGAAAGTGGCTTTCTTGGTTGCCATAACGTCAACGAGAAGGGTTGGTGAAATAAGTGCCCTGATGGCCTACCCTCCCTACACCATTTTCTCTAAAGACAAGGTTACTATGCGACCCGACCCCAAATTCCTCCCCAAGGTGGTGTCTACCTTCCACTTTAACCAGCCAGTACACTTACATGTATTCCATCCCAAGCCTCACATGACTCCACAGGAAGTGGCATTACATACCCCCGACGTTCGACGGGCTCTTGCATTCTATCTTGACAGAACTAAACCATTTCGTAAATCCCCTAGGCTATTTGTCTCTCCTACTGAGAGATCAAAGAGTGAGGCTATTTCTAAGCAAAGACTCTCCAAGTGGATCTTGGACTGCATCAGATCCTGCTATCAGAACCAGAATGTTCAACCACCACAGAGTGTTAGGACTCATTCTACTAGAGCAATGTCAACATCCATTGCCTTCCTTCACAATGTACCTATTACAGACATATGCAAGGCGGCCATGTGGACATCTGACCACACATTTGCCAAACATTATGCCATCACATGGGATACCACAGCAGACACCAAAGTCGGCCATACGGTACTGTCTACCGTTGTCCCTCACGCAACTCCAAAATCCAACCAACCATAGTGGGTACTGTTTCACATTCACCTGGAGTGGAGCACCCACAGGGACAGCACTTGAAGAAGAAGAGAAAGTCACTCACCTTGCAGTAACTGAGGTTCTTTAAGATGTATGTCCCTGTGGGTGCTCCACATCTCCTCTCCTCTACTTTGGAGTACTCATCAGACAACTCTACAGTAGAGAAGGAACTGAGGGTGATGCGGGATGCGCGCACTCAGGCAGACCCTAACAACACCGCGAGACAGCAGCTGAGCGTGTGCAACCCAACCAGGCACTGCTACCGAAGATCTCTGATCAATGGCGCTTGGACGCACTGTCACCTGGAGTGGAGCACCCACAGGGACACACATTTCGAAGAACCTCAGTTACTGCAAGGTGAGTAACTTTCTCTTTTCTTTGTTTGTTAATATTAATTTAATAATTAATCTTTTTCGAATGCTGTTGTGCAAAACAAAAACGCTTTCACCTTATGTAAGCAGAAGCAGTTGCAATGAAGAACTGATGGGAAATTAGGTATAAAATCTTACTCTTTTTTTTTTTGGTACAGGGATCCCACAACTGGTTTTGCTAACTAAAGTGGATGAAATCTGCCCTACTCTTGAAGAAGACGTCCAGTGTGTGTACAAAAGCAAAGCTGTTGAGAAACAGGTAAAGTATGGCATTGTTGACTGTGGTGCTATCTATTAACTCAGTTGACTTGAACAAATCAAGGTACTGTGATACTCTACGTTTGCAATACTTGCATCCCCTCATATTCCTACACATATTCTCATTCTGGTCTTGTAGGCACAAGCTGAAAATATAACTAAATTTAATACCTCAGGTTTTGTTTTAACCCCTAAAAGGTTTAAGATTTGTTAAAATTGCAAGTTGCACCTCTGAAGAATAAAACTGCATAACAGAAAAAGGAGATACCAGAAACCTCATTAAAAATTAAGGGCCGGATTCTTTTGCGAAACCCCACTCCATATAAAGGAGCTGGAGTCTGGCCATAACTTGCCGGCTGCATATTTCCCCTGGTGTGAATAGGTGTAAAACTGAAAAAAAGAGAGCTTCGGGGAGGAAGGAAGTGGGAGCGAGCTCTGTTCTGCTGATTTTTTTTTTTTTAAAGCAGACTGTCTTTTGGGGAGCAAACACTGCTGGATAAATTTTGTAGAGTCTTTAGGCCAGTGGTTCCCAGACTTGTTCCGCCGCTTGTGCAGGGAAAGCCCCTGGTGGGCCGGGCCGGTTTGTTTACCTGCCACGTCTGCAGCTTCGGCTGATTGCGGCTCCCAGTGGCTGCGGTTCACTCCAGGCCAATGGGAGCTGTTGGAAGCGGCGGCCAGTACGTCCCTCAGCCCGCGCCGCTTCCAGCAGCTCCCATTGGCCTGGAGCAGTGAACCGCAGCCACTGGGAGCCGCAATCAGCCGAAGCTGCGGATGTGGCAGGTAAACAAACCAGCCCGGCCCGCCAGGGGCTTTCCCTGCACAAGCGGAGGAACAAGTTTGGGAACCACTGCCCTAGGCTATTCTAAATCATGACACAGCTCATGCAGACCAGCACATAAAATTGTCTCCTTGGACTCCTTGCCCCTGTCCCATGGTGACAGAGTCAGACTCAGAGAATCTATAAAGGTTTGATTCCCTGCTACCTTCCATCTTGTCTAGATATTTACCCTGTGCAGAGTGCTTGTATAATGCTGCCATTTTGCTTTGTTGAATTTTATACCTACTTTGCACTCACTTTGCACAGCCATAAATGCTAACACAAGATGGAAAGTTGTGAAGAATCAGAGGCTGTTGGTGGTTTGCAGTTCCCCAATACTGATGCTGGCCTGGGGCTGATTTACCCATCCACAATTCTCAGAGGTATTAGGCACCTAACTTCCACTGATTTCAATTTGATTTGATTTGAGAAATGTGGCCCAAGTGACCATCTCCCAGCCAAGAGGAATAGCCAACTCTATGCCATTTGAAGTTTCCCCCACCTGGGGAGTATTTAGCTTAGGAGATATGACTGTGTTCTGACTGCTTTGTTCAGCAGAAATGATAAAAGGGACTGGATCAGTTCCTAGAGTAGAGTCCTGACCCTGGGCTACATTCTGCCCTGTATCTGAAATCTGTTAATCACATGGGTAAGGGCTGTCAGGTAGCTGAGTGCAGTTCCCTGACTCTGTGGGCTGGCCCCAATGTGAACCATGGTTTAGAGGCTCAGCATAGCAAAGCAGAGCTCTGCCTTGGTCCGTCCCTGCCTCTGACATGCTCCCCATGCTCCTACATCTCACACGACGCTGGGTCAGGATGTGTGTGGAAGCATGGTTCTAAAGGAGCTAACTCGTATCAGTTTTATACCAGCGAAGAGCTATTCTCATTAGAATCTTAACTGTCTAGTTATGACCAAAATCCAGTACAAAGGAGTTGGGTTGGCCCAGAGAATATATCCCCCTGTATCTAGAAAGGCCAAATATGGACTTAAGTGGAATTATACCAGAGATGAATCCCTAGTAATGTTCTCTCTAGGTCGTAATGGCGGAAAAATAGCCCTGTGTCCTGGGTATCACCTCTGAGATTAAATAGAGGGTTTTGGCCTCCAGGGCAGTTTACCCAGTCAGTTTCTATCAGTGAATTTGCTAAAGAAGCATAAAATATAGTTAATACGGCCTTGAACTGTGACTGCATCAAAATGTAGTTGCCACTTCAGTGGCAGGATGGCTATGATGTGAAAGTGGTTATGCCTTCAGTATAAGGAAGTTTGAAGAACTAAAATATCTTCCACTTTTAATCTCACCAAACGATATCTGTGAAAATACTTGAAGTTTTGCCTAGCTTCCTCAAGGAACAGAAAGATTGAAAAATAGTCAGGGCGCTCTTTAGGATAATCCATTTTGTGCCTTTTCTACAGATGCGGATAACTGCAGAGAAACTTGGAATCCCTCTTGCTCAGATTGTACCTGTTAAAAACTACTGCTCCGAGTTGGATCTTTCGTGTGATGTTGACATCCTGTTACTTTCCGCAGCGAGGCAGCTTATACGTTTAGCAGAAAGCTACCTTGACAACTTCCCTTTTGAGAAGCCAGAGAAAGAGCCCTAACCTGTGACGCTGGATATTTTATGTGCTGGCACCAGAAGTCAAATTTATTGCTGCCCTAAGCAGATGCAACTCCATTGACTTCAGTGGAGGTGTACTTTCTTATGCCCATGGTGAATTTGGCTCAGTGGTTCTATATCTTGTTACTGCGTTCGTAAGATTAATGGTATTCTTGCATGCACCATGGGAAGAATAGATTCTCGAGCTTTCAAGGTGGGAACCCTTTATTAAACATTCCACATTCTTACTCTTCTCCATTTAAAAAGTAATTGAAACAGTAGGTTGTAAAACTTTTGTTAGATTAATGGAAAAATAAATTACTCTAAGCACTTTTTCAATCACTTTGCTTCATCCAGGTTTGGGATTTCAATAACTCAGCCAGAGGTTGTGGGCCTATTGCAGGAGTGGATGGGTGAGATTCTGTGGCTTGTGATGTGCAGGAGGTGAGCCTACATGATCATAATAGTCCCTTTTGGCCTTAAAGTCCATGAGAAGAGGTGAGACAGAGACACAAGGGACCTACTTTTCTTCTTGCTTACACTGGTTAAATAAACACTGCTGTATCTCTATTGACACCAGCAATTACTTCAGATTTGCACTCGAGTACTTGAGAACAGAGTTTGGATTAGATCCATGATGAGATGTAATATCAAATGCAATGGTAGCAATAGAAAGAGTAGTCAAGCTTCAGACTGTTCCAGAAAGAGTTGGTATGGCTGGTATGTGGTTCCCTGCAGGTATAGCTGAGGGGAAGGGCTCCTTCCTATACAATAAACCACAATTAAAATTGAGCAATCTATGTTATTGGGCAAGGATTTATTTTCTTTTTATTAAATCATAGAGTCATAGAAGATTAGAGTTGGAAGAGACCTCAGACGGTCATGTAGGCAACCCCCTACTCAAAGTAGGACCAACACCAACTAAATTAGCCCAGTCAGGACTTTGTCAAGCTGGGCCTTAAAAACCTCTAAGCATGGAGATTCCACCACCTCCCTTGACTTAGTCCAGTTTGCCCTCTAGTGGCTGACAGTTACAAAATATGCATTTCTAGAAAATAGTGCTACATAAAGATGCTTTAGAAAAGACTATGGGGCAGGATTTTATTTTACCCTCTTGCCTGACTTATGATTCAATTCTTTATTATTTTCTTTTCTGTGAGCACACAACTATTTGGTGAGGAATTTTTATTACCCATTGATCCAAGTCCAATGTGAACAAGACTACCATCCAGCAGCCCCTCTGCCAAAGAAGCAGAGGCATATAACAAGCCACCAGGTCTCTCCATCATAAGACAACAGCAGGTGATGGGACGGGAGTATGGGAGGGCCTCTTTACATCTCCTGATATTTTGCTGTCAGAATGTATTTATAAAATATGCTTTAGCAGGATAAACATATATAGCTACCTCAGTCCAACCTTGTCTTCAGGAGGCCAATAGTAAAAACACACTAAAAGAGTATTACATCCCACAAGTAACATACTGAAATGCTTAACAAAATGGAAAAACAAGATATAAGTGAACTTCAAAGATCTTTTGAGGTAAATCAGAACCTCTTGGGGAAAAAAATGAAACCAAATAGTTGTTGAGTTGCAATGAAGCATTTTTCAGGGCTTTTATCTCACCTTTCCTCAGTGTACCATATAAAACAATTTTTATTGCAATTTCTAGCCAAGTAGAATCAGACTAGTGTATCAGCATCAGTGTGTGTGTATTCCGTTTTTCATGCATCATTTAAGAAGATCAGCTAATAGTTCTGCAGTTGGGGCTCTTTTGTCATTTTCTAGCTGATGTGCTGATGTTGAGGAGAGAAGCTGCTGTTTAACAATTTCAGCGGTGTTAACTCTACACAAACACTAAGAGAGAAGGGAAGAAGCTGGAGCAATTCTTAGAGTGCTTTGGTAAGATTTAGCCTGGAGATTAACATTTAGAAGCTCTCCTCAGGGGCTGATTGTGGGTGAATCCCAGCTGATCTGCTGTATGCGAAACACCAATTGATCCAGTTAGGTAAAAGAATTTTTCATCAAGCCTTTTTTTCCCCACTGTCTTCAGTGTCTTAGAGTGAATTGCCTACAGTGTTGTACACGTTCTACATTACAGTGTGATGACAGCCATGTTGGTTGTGATGAGGGACTTCCAATGCTAAAAGTGTCAGCCTCTGTAGCATGAACTAAAGAATTAAATTTATATCTGGAAGCTGTAACAAACTCACATCCTTTGTAGCTCGGAGGGGGATGTGTAACACACACCAAACTGTGGGTTATATAATTGCTAATGTAGACAGTACAATGAAGACTTCTGCTCAAGGTGCAGCTGCAGTCAAAAATCAAATACAATTTTAAGATTTGTAAGGAAGAGACAATGAATAATACGGGGAATATTATAATGCCATTATATGAAGCAGTGCTGTGTCTCATCTGGAATCCTGTCACCTCATCTCAGAACAGACATTGCTGAATTAGAGAAGATTCAGACATGAGAAGAAATGATCCAGGCCCTAGAAAAACTCTCTTAGGAAGAGTGATTGAAAAGAGTGTGATTGCTTACCTAAGAAGGGAGACAAATAAGAGGGGGCATGATAAATGTATATACAATAATGAATAGTATGGAGAAGTTAGATTGGGAACTTCTGTTCTCATGGTCTCATAACACAAGAAGAAGGGGATATTCAATTTTACTGAAAGGCATCAGATATAAAACCGATAAAAGGAAATACTTCTGCACCCAACACATAACTGGACAGTGGAGCTCATTTGTCACAGGAAATTGCTGAGGCCAGGAGGACAAAGAAAACATGAAAACAATAGCAGCTAAAATTGTAGAGTTAGTTGCTCACCATGAAAGGGAAGAGGGTGCAACCACAATGAAATACTGCATATTATTATTTCATGTTATGGCCATAATAAAGAGTGAGGTGTAAATATTTGCAAATATGAGGAGATGCATAGGGGAAAAAATACAAAAGTGGGGGAGAGGGACTACTCAGTATCTCCAAGTATTTCCCATCAGCAATGTGTTTTAAAATATGTTTGATTCAGAAGAAGATTCCAAAGGTCATAAATGTGTCTTCTAAGTGGAAGAGATGGAGGCCCAGAAACTCAAAGGTACATAGGAATGGCTCCAGTCAGTACTGCAATGCCTAACTCCTAGGTAGACTGCTGCCTAGTGGACTCCTCAACCTCCAGCTAAGCACACAGGGAGGGGCAGGTGCCCCAGAAATGCATTCTCAGAAACCGGCAAACTGACTGGGAAGCCACCTAAGTTAGCGAGGAGTGAAATGCTGAAGTAAGGGGTAGAAGGAGGAGGGCTTAGGCACCTAACATGGGCCGCCTGGCTGACAGGCCAGATATAGATCCTCCCTCCATTTGGGATCCTGAGTCGTGAACTCTCTTCTGTAGTTAAGCAGCTGACCTAGCTTAGTTCCTAGGTAGCCCATGCCCTGGCAGCTGAAACAGTATCTCTCTTTCAGTGTCTCCTGCTAATGCTCGATACTGCTCTCATACTCACCCTACATTTCCCTGTGTCCCTGCTGTCTTGTGTGGGTGTTGTGCTGACCATCTGCCTTTTGGGGGCCTGCGTCTGGCCCTTCTGCTGTGGGGTCTCTCATGTATTGGGTCTTAGGCGTGCTCAAAGCACACCTAAAGGATTGTACCCTATTGACATGTCCTGCCTGGTTTCAGAATCCCACTTTGGGGCCTCCAAAGCTTTCAGCTTCAGCTAAGTCTCTGAGCAGCTTGTTAGCCATGGGGCAGTCAGGGCTATGGGAGGTTTGTGAATACCAACTGGTAGAAACTTAGGTGCCTAGGGGACTTAGGTATCTATGGGGTTAGGTGGAATGTGAGTGCTGGTTTAGAAAATAGCGGTGGAGCCTAAGGATGGGATTCACAAAGCTATGTAGGTTCCTAACTCTGGTAGGTACCTAAGCTCCTTTGTGACTCCCTCCTTAAATGGTGGACTTCAGAACCTACAGGGGGCAGATAGGTGCCTAAATATCATTGGGGATGTGGGTCTGAAAAGCCTGTGATCCAATTCCATAGTGTATGAGTAGTGGTGCAAATAAAGAAAGAAACTGGGGCAAGGATACTTAGTTGTTTTGTTTGTTTTGTTTTGGGGCCTCAGCGTGAAGACTTGCTGGAGCTGGGCAGAGTGACTCTGCTGGATGGGCCAGTTTCATCCAAAAATTGGGTGGTGGGCACTAGGCTTGCTTATTAGCTATTTGAAGCTATTTAGATTATTTCTGTTGTGGTTAAGCACCCAGGCAGGGCATATCCGGAGTCCCTGAGAGAGTAAACAATGGCAGCCCAATAGCAACTCATGGGGAGGAGTCATAATTTATAAATAGGAGGAGAGGGAGGATGCAGTGCTGGAGCAGTGCAAGGACCAAAAAGTTCTGCTGTAAGGTTTGTATTCCAGGGTCTTAGGCTGTCTGTTTGACTCCCTCACCCAACTGCACTGCTAGAAATGCTCCAGGCTGTGCAAATTGCAGACTGTCATTGCAAATACCTGAGGGGAGTCTGAAGGAGACTGTGGGACTATCACTCTTTGAGGAGCTGATGTGACCTACAGCGGGTTTGGACACTATGCCACTGAGAAGGGTAAATCCTCTCAGAGGAAGAGTCCGAGGGGAGTGTATGCACATAACTATTTTACATTTTAAGTTGATAGCCACAAGTACTAAAACTTGGGGGAAACGCTACTGAAAGTGTTGTCTTTAAAAGATTTCTTATTGCCAATATTCACACTTGTTTCAAGGACTGTAAGTAACTATGATGTAGTCATATATAGATTTATTTAGTAAATGTTTTCCTTCTGAGATTTTGTGTCACTGACCTTCTATCAGAGATTTAACTCTGTATGATATTTGTGGGAATAAACATATATGAAAGTGCTGAAAAGACTACACTCTGGTCTCTACTGAAGCAGAGAGAGAAGCTACAATACAGGCAGAGGGAAAAAATACTATATCTGATTTAGCATACCGCCTTCCCCAGACCTGTTACAGAAACACCCACAGGCTCCAATCAGGACCCCATTGTTCAAACACAGACTTGTTTTTGCCCCAAAGAGCTTACAATTTAATTAAAGGAAAGACACAACATGGAGGAAGAACAAGAAATAATAAAATCATAAGGCCAATTGGGGAAGGAGCTAGTTTCCCATTGCAACTGGCCTATAGACAGACTTTCTGTCTCTGGGTTTGTTTTTCCTTGATTACATTAGAAAGAGTCAGTGTATCCCAGAACAATCTGTAGAGGTTCTGTGCTGTCAGAGTGTCTCTGCGTGTCTTAACCCCAAATTGGCTCCATAACAACGCCGCCCCAGTGGAGCCATTCTGCCATGGACTTGAAGCAGCATAAGTTTTGGTGTGGAATCTCAGAGGAGACAATGCATGGAGATGGTATGCTCCCTCCTTCCGCCCACTCATCACCACCTGAGCATCCCTCCTCCCAATCCACTCCATGCTGGGGAAGGATCCAAGGAGTTTTGGCCCCATTATGGCAGGGTGAACAATGAATTCTGCAAAAACAATGTGGACATTAAACCATAATGAAAACAATTTTAATATAATTCTAGGTAGAGAGGAAAGGGAAGGAGAAAGAGGGTGTGTATTTTTAAAAAATATGGGATCAGCTACTCAGCTGATGTGAATTGATGTAATTCCACTGCATCAAAGGATCTGGTCCCCAGCGTAAGCAAGGAACTGTTTACAATCATAAACCAAAGGAAAAATGATTACAAGTGAATAGCACAGTCAGGAGAGACAGATAAGGCTATAAAATTCCAAAGGCTTTGGCAGACAAACATTTTAACACGAGATTGAATTTAACTATTAAAGTTTAATGAATGGCTTCTATTAGGAACTGCTGTAAGGTCTGAATGGCTTTTTGCATACTCTGTATAGGAGGGGCCGTCAGTGTGTAGTTGCTGTCTGGTTGAAACAGCATTAAAAATTGACATTCATTGTGTCTCGGTGAGTCAAGCAGGAGAATGCATTGGTAAACTAATGAAATTAAAATAGGTAAAAAATAGGTTTAAGGTAATAATGGTATCTGTTGTAATCCTGTCTATCTGTGAATACAATTTCTGCTTCTTAGACTCCATCTAAAAGTAATGAAGGATACTGGGACAAATAAATATCCACTGTAAATTACAGTTAAGTGAACTGTTGGAAGAAGCAGACAAAAGTTATTTTTGGTGAATTCAGATGTTTGTAGGTACCCAAAAATAACTTTCCTATGTTGAGTCCAGGAAAGCTATATTTGCTGGTTTTGAACAGCTTTGGATTTTCTCAGTAAACTGTTCTCCCAGCCCTGCTAGTAATGTAATCAGCACTTATGCAGCAATAACAGGAGTGAGAGTGGCTTAGGCAATATCTTTAACCTCCAGAGACAATGGAAAATGGAGTTTACAAAGGCGCAGTACTATAATGCACTTATACAAAGAAAGAGTATTTTGGGGGTTGAAACAAAGAGGGCAGTAATTCACTTAAAACTTTCTGGAATGTTTACAAATGTATAAATAAACCAGGAGGAGGAGGCTTTAAACCATTGTTAATAATCAAAAGAGTCAGTAGATGGCATGAGAGACTTAAAAATTCAATGTGAAAAGGCGTTCCCTTCTTCAACATTGTGCCCTGTTTCCTGTTTTAGCACCAAGCCCTCCACTTTGTGGATTCCCCTGGTCTCTCATTCATCAGTTGTACTTTAGTTACATGAAGCACATTTGTTTTTTAGTTTACTCACTAACCACTTGTTCAAACATGGAGCGAAATCCTGGCTCCATTAAGATAAATGGGAGTTTTGTCATTGACTACAAAGGGGCTGCGATTTCACTCATTATTTTTTGAAGTTCTTATAATGAAGCGTAGGCATTTAATTTCCAGCAGCAACCTGATCTTAAGTTTTTCTTCCTCTCCTGCTATCCTGGATTCCTTGTCGCTGGCTGCAGTATAATATCATACTTTCTCCAAATGACACCCGGTGTCCTTTCAAACTAATGAATCAACAGGACCCTAATAGAAGCATCTGATTGGTCCAAACTGTTTATCACCTTTGTTCAGGAATGAAAAGAATCTGTTTAGATCAATCTTTTCTCTCTTTGACTTTATTTTAAGATGATCTAAATCATTTCGACTCATTACAAAGAGGTCAGTTTTAATCAAAACTCAACACAAGAAAATCAGACATGCTGTTTTGATTTCTCCAAATGCCTCATTTTAAAATGTGCTGAATCCTGAAACTGCAAGCCCTTTTCTTATCACTAAAATATACCGCATTTGGTAATGAGACCTATTGGAAAAATACCTTAATTTCTATCTTCATGGACTAAATTGTGTAACGTATACAAGAATAAATATTAATATCTATGTATTATTAACTCTGTGCAGTAGGTAGATATTGTTATCTGGAGCTGGAGAAAATGAGGCTGAAAGACCACTAGATTTGCCCAAGGCCACATTGCAAGTCAGTGTTAGTGCCAGGATTAGATTTTAGGACTTCACAGACTCTCAGGCCTACGGCATTCTTCCAGCCCTCATTTCATTACACAAGTGCAAACGAAAATAAAGAATAGAGGGGTGAGAACCACTCAGTGGTCTGGCAGGGCCCCAAAATGTCAATGGTATACTCGTTACAGCTGCTGCACCCAAAAAAATCAGCAAACCGAGATTCAGGCTCCAAACACTTGCAAAACACACTATAACAGATTCAAAAGTGAGGGAGCAAAGTACAAGATTACAGCTTTTATATTTTCTGTTGTTTATTGTGGATAAAGGGAATAGAACAAAAGTCAGTATATGATGAATAAAGCAGCAGAAAAGTCAGATGAACAAAGAAACTCACCAAGAAACAGAAGAACTGTGTGAACAGCGAGGGCTGTCAGCCAATCAGAAGAAATCAGAGCTGGTGGCCTTGCTGCACTTACATGCCATGAAGAGCAATGGGGTTTCTGCCCCAAACTGGGGTCCAGAGGAGTCCCTTTTTCTCCTACAGGGCATAAAAGAGACCAAGCAGATGGTTCCCCAGATGATCCAGCAGAAGTAGCAGTGATGGTGAGAGGTCCAGACCTGTGGAGGCAGGAGTAGAAAGACTGCTTTTGAAGGAGAGGTGGACGACACTGGAGGCCAGGTATCAGGAAAGTGGAGCAGAGCTGGAGCAATAGAAGCTTGCTGCCCAGAACAAACAAGCAGCTCGAACAGTCAAGTAATGCCCCTGGGACCCAGGAGGAAGGACATAAGGGTGTGCCTGATCAGGGGCTAGCAAACAAGCAGTGGGGGTATGATGGATGCCATCACTCTGCCTGCAGTCTTCAGCATTATGGCCACTAAAGGTTTTTCTGGGCATTGGCATGTGGGACCTTTTTTCTTGTGTTATTTTCTGTAGTGAAGTAACGGGGTTTAACTCTGAGGGCTCAGGTAGAAGCCTAGGAGGCCCAGAGTCAGTGGCTGAGGGGGCAAAATTGCTGTCTACCCTTGCCCGGGAAACAGAGTCAGGGGTGAGTGTGGCTGTAGCCACAGCAAAAAGGTGCTGTGGCCCAGAATCTGCTAGGAGCAACCTCTTCCTAGCATATGCACAACGGGCTATAGGAACCATCACCTAATTTGATCCACTTGTTGGATCATTAGCTTCCTCGGCCCAGGCCGGATATTGATGGGGAATGGGACATGAATGCTGAGCCATGGCCCCCACTAGGAGCAGTGAGACACTGCTACAGCTGGGAAATGCTGTGGGACAGGATTCCGCTGGCAACCTGGAAGCTTGGCACAGCAATAAAGCGATGTGGGTGATAAAAGCACTGAGAAATTCATGCTATCTCGTGTAACCTCCCCTTTCCTCCCTGGATTATTCAGCAGCAGGCAACACTCGCCTGGGTGCCTGATGTTGACAGTAAAAGAGATCCTGAGTATCCCAGTGGTGATGTTGGATAGGTGGGAATCCTCTATCCACCCCTCTGCTGCTGTCCCTTTACTGTACTAGTAAAGGAAATTAATCTTGGTGGTGCCTGCACCTGGTTGGACCCTGTACACATGCAATGGCATGCCTACAGGGCATATAAGAATAAACCTGAGCTAATCTATACAATGCATCTCAATTAAAAGTACCAATTATAAACAATATGCACCTAATATACACTTAGTTTACAGTTAACACACCTTTACTTAACAATTTAAAAACCAAGCTATTACAGACTGAGATGAATTAAAATGAGATTAATTAAAACCAATTTAAATTTGCAAGTGGCAGTTCAATAAATCCGTTAATAAATGCAGTTTACAGTAGTAAATGACACTTATCTAACTTGCATTTACACTGGCACCATTTCCTCCACCTCGGTGTGTGAGCGACTCTGAATTTCAGAGTTCTAAACACTTGTGTAGGTGCACTTGAAGACATGGGCATAGTTTGGGGAGGTTCAGGGAAGGCCTTGCCCCCCCCAACAGAGGTGAGGCCTGAGGAAGGCATGTGAGGTCATGTGCCACACCCCTCCCCCAGCTTTCTGTGAGTGCTGAACTGCCCTGCAGGGCTCATTATGCTCAATCTGTTGGGGGCGGGCGGCAGACATGCCAAACCCGAGGGAAAAACACAGAAATTGGGCCTCTTTTTGGCTAATTGGCTTGCGAGTTGCTTATTGACCAGTTTTTGGCTTGTAGCCTGTTGCTTCTTTGGCTTGTACCTTGTTGATTGTTGTAGCTTGCTGCTTCTTTTTTTTGATTGACTCCTGGCAAGCAGGAGAAAGGGGGCGGGGGTAAGCAGGGGCAAGGGGCAAGCATGGGCAAATGGGGGAAGAGAGTCAGGGGTGCCCAGTGGGCCCATCATAGTCCCAGACTGCACTCTGGGGGGTGGAGGGGGTTCACATAGAGTGTTGGAGTTCTTCGTGATTGGCTTGTTTTGGCCTTGTTTTGAAATGGAATTAGCTTGATTTTTGTCTTATTGTGAAAGTCAGGGTGCTTATTTACCATAGGTCAAGCCCTGCAGCCAGGCAGCCCAGTGAGGCGGGGAGCAGGATGGAGCAGCTGCTCCGTGTTGCTACCTCAGCAGTTGGACGCTATCTCTTGGGTCCTAGTTCCTACCTGTTTCCTCTACAACAGTGAGTTCCCACAGGGGACAGGGAAAGGGGTAGGGGGTTGGGGAAGAGACAGTGGAGAAGGGGGGATAGGACAGGGGAAAAGAAGGGGATGGGAGAGTGGATTAAGTTGCCCCTCCCTACCTCTTCCACTTGCAGTCCCCCCGTTCTGTCCCTAATGCTCTGTGCCTTCTGCCTGCGGACCACCCATGGCACCACCTTTTCTGCCCCTTCCCCAGGCCTGCCCCTTTTCCATCTATGGCCCCCCCATTTTCCCCCCCACTGCGGCCCCCATCCCATTTTCACCTTTCTCCCCCTCCCACCACTGTGGCCCCCAAACTGGAGAAGCTCTGTTCCAGTTCCATGGCCCCATGGCTGCAGCACGACATGAGACTCCTCCAGTCCCAGGACTGCAGCAGGGCATCCAGAGGCGACCCCTTGCGCTTCTGCGGGGAACCAGGGTTGGAGTGTCGGGGCTTCGCCTGCGCCACTCACCTGTCTGTCCCCGGCACTTCTGCGGGAGAGTGGGTCAGGCACGGGGTCTTCCCCTGCCACCCTACCGAGTTTTCTGGGGAGAGGGTCAGGGTTGGGGGCTGGGTTTTCCCCCATCCCGCAGCTTCTGCAGGGGAGGGGGTGCGGGTGCTGGCATTTCCCCTGCCGCCTGGGCTTCCCCTGCCGCCCCCGCACTGGGGTTTCCCCACCTTCCCGGCACTTCTGGTGACTGGGGGCAGGTGCTGCTGCAGGGGCTTCCCCTGCTGCCCCATGCTGAGGTCAGGCGGGAGGGGCCAGGGGCTGCCCTGGCAGCCTGGCACTTCTAGGGGCCAAGGGTGGGAGCTGCCAATGGGGATTCCCCTTCCACCCTGCGGTGGCTTTATATGGGGGGGATGTGCCCATTTTTCCAGGTCCCACCAATTGTCCGGGGCCCCTGGTCATGGACATTGTGGGCCCAGTGGATAATCCATCACTGGGGTGGGGCTTTGGGGGAAAGAGGCAGCAGGCGGGCAGGGCCTCGGGGAGAGGTAGAATGGGGGCAGAGCATTGGGAGTAGTGGTGGGACAAGGCCTCAGGGAGGGGAGGTGCAGTGGAGGCGGGGCTTCAATGGAAGGGACAGAGTGGTGGGGCCGGGCCATAGTTTTGGGTGTTGATGGACCACCACTTCTAGGGAGCTGCTGGAGCTCCTGGGCAGAAGTGACTCTCATGTCATGGCCAATGGCCAAAACACCAGTATCAACTCATGGGGGAGATTGTGATAATCAGGGTGCAGATGTAATGCTGACAGGCCCCCGTCATCGGTGGGCGGGATTGAACCTGGGACCTCAGTGTATGAGCCTCTTATAAATATAAAGGGAAGGGTAAACACCTTTAAATCCCTCCTGGCCAGAGGAAAAACCTGTCAGCCCTGTAAAGGGTTAAGAAGCTAAGATAACCTCGCTGGCACCTGACCAAAATGACCGATGAGGAGACAAGATACTTTCAAAGCTGGGGTGTGTGGGGGAACAAAGGGTTCTCTCTGTCTGTGTGTTGCTTTTGCTGGGACCAGAGAAGGAATGCAGATCAGAACTCCTGTAAAAAGTCAGTAAGCAATCTACTTAGATATGCGTTAGATTCTGTTTTGTTTAAATGACTGATAAAATAAGCTGTGCTGGATGGAATGTATATTCCTGTTTTTGTGTCTTTTTGTAACTTAAGGTTTTGCCTAGAGGGATTCTCTATGTTTTGAATCTGATTATCCTGTAAGGTATTTCCCATCCTGATTTTACAGAGATGATTCTTTTACTTTTTCTTTAATTAAAATTCTTCTTTTAAGAACCTGATTGCTTTTTCATTGTTCTTAAGATCCACGGGTTTGGGTCTGTGTTCATCTATGCAAATTGGTATGGATTTTTATCAATCCTTCCCCAGGAAAGGGGGTGTAGGGCTTGGGGGGATTTTGGCGGGAAAGATTTTTCCGAGTGGGCTCTTTCCCTGTTATTTTTGTTAGACGCTTGGTGGTGGCAGCAATAAGGTCCAGGGACAAAAGGTAAAATAGTTTGTACCTTGGGGAAGTTTTAACTTAAGCTGGTAAAAATAAGCTTAGGGGTTTTTTCATGCAGGTCCCCACATCTGTACCCTAGAGTTCAGAGTGAGGAAGGAACCTTGACAGAGCCTCTACTGCCTGAGTTAAAAACCATATGGCTGTTAGCTAAGGCTGTAGAGCAGACTCATTAATCTCTCTCTCTAAGTGGTCTTGATGCCACTACATGGGACAGAACACCACACCCCGTAGGTGTGTGGGTTACACAGACACCCCAAGGAGAGAAGATAAGGGTTAACTCCTGCCACAATAAGAAGTTCAACCAATTGATTGCATATACTGTTATTTTAATGTAAGAGAATACCAAGTAAGATCTTTTATGAAAGCTTGTAATGCACTGAACTAAACAGTCATTTTGAGATACGTTTATGGCTGAAGGTTATGACTGTATGTGTGTATGGCAAATTGCAACTGACCTCAGCAGCATCTCACAACAGCATGGTGACGCAATCAGGTGGGGGTGGGGGCTACCTCTGAACCAGACAAGACTGCCTTCAAGCATCAAGCCATTTTCCAGCCCGGGAAAAAACAATGAGGAACCACCGAAGCTATGGGACCTGCTTGAAACTGAAATATCTTCAAAAACGAAGCCAGGCGAGCGTTTTCTCCTCTTTGAATACCTATAGTGACTGAAGAACATCCCCCCCCCCACCGCAAACTTTTTTAAAATGGAAGGGGTTTACGTAAAACTGAGGGACAGGCTGTATATAGGCCAGAAGCTGTCCATGAAACACTGACACACAGGTGGTATGCTGGGAAACAGTTCAAAGGCAACTTGTATTAGAAAAGGGATTTTATTTAATGTGGAAGTTAAAGCCTGAGGTTATGTCTGTGTTTATTTACTGGATAACTCATATATGTTTGCTCTTTCTTACCATTTCATCTTTGAATCTGTGGTTTTGTTATTAAATAAACCTTTTGTTTACTTTACCCTAAGCATGTCGCTGTGGTGCAAACTGTGTGGCATGTGTGCACCAAAGAGAACTGATAACGTAGGGGAAGGGGAGCTGGATTCACACCTTTGGGAGTGCTGAATCAGAGGGGAAAAGTTAGAGTTTCTGGTACTTAGGAACTCAAGAAATTTGAGGAGACTTGGGAATTTGGGGAGACTTTGGCAGGGCTGTTGAGTCACCCTGCAAGGAGTAACTAGGCTGCTGGATGCCAGAGTGACTTTGCACTTGTGAACAGGTTATTGGTCTTAGGGATCTGAGCCACAGTTGCACAGGCACCCCCAGGCTGCAGAGCAAGTGGTGACAGACCCTCCTTAGTAGGGTTGCCAATTTTGGTTGGACATATTCCTGGAGGATTCCCCACATGACATTATCTTTAATTAAAGATTAATCCTTAATTCCTGGAGATTGCAGGACAATCCTGGAGGGTTGGCAACCTTATCCCTTACTGGTCTGGGTGCGCTCCAAAACATCCTAAGGGGCTTAACTGAAAGGCCATTTGCCTAGCTTGCTACAATACAGAACAAAACTTAAGCAATTCATAGCAGTTGAGATGCAACAGTGAAGAAAGGTACAGTACATAAAAGCCTTGACTGTGAAATATACATTTTAATACTCAGTAGATAATTGCAATGTGAGAGTTGCTTTATAGCATAGGGCAGTACTGAATTCCAAATGAGCTTTAAATCCAAACTTCAGCCAGCCTCTGAAATAGGTCTGAAATATCATTGCGGTATATTAGGGCTTGGTGCATTGGCCTTTTGACACTTACCAATCTAACATTGCTCTTAATTCCTTTGGTAAAATGAGTTTGTTCTACAAGATTCCACCCTCCCTGGTCCCACCCCAATTCCAACCTGTGGCTTTATGAGCTTTCATTATATTTGCATTTCACAGCTGCAGCATCAGTGACTTCCTTCTGTCTTTTAAAGATACTCAGCTGCCTCAGTGTGGGGGCAGTAATGAACGAGCACCATCACCTCCAGAACAACAGACAAAAATAAAAGCTGTGCCTTAAAAATGGAAATAATGTGAGCTGTGGCTAACCTCTGTCCTGAATGGAACAGAAGGAAGCAGGCATGCGCTCGTTTCACTAGCTATGGCTTCCTCATCTGGTCGAAGCGGCAGTTTGAGCAAAGCCTTACTGGAGAAAGTGCGAATGGCTGCCACTCTGTGCACTTCTGTAGCAGAAATGAACATCTGCTCCATCATCATCTTGTGCTCCCAGCACATACACCTCCCGGATGTCACCTTTCCTTTCGTCAGCGCCTGAGTGCTGTGGAGCATTCTAGCTTACAGCCGTTTAGACTGTGCCCGTACTGCCCCTGAGTGGACCTACACGTATAATACTGTCCGCTGATTTCAGTGGCCTGGACATAAAACAGCTACCGCATGGCGGCTGCAGCACTGAGCCACAAGAACGTGAAACAATTACACATGTTGCGATTTCAAAAGCCTGTCACAAGTTGCTGAGCTAACTTATGCCTTCTGATGCTTGGGGCCAACTCCCACTGAAGGTGGTGGGACTCATTTTAGTGCACCTGAGTGCTGAAGAAGGTTAAAAAAAAGTTTAAAGTAGCAGCATGGTCTTCATCCCTGTTTCTCCGCGTCAAGCTCCCTGCTACTCATCACTAGCAGACTGACCTTAAGTCAGGTGACTGGCCTGCCGTTGTTACTAGGGATGAGCATTGAATACTCAAGGCTCTGCCCTTCCCAGTTTTCTGTATGAGGCCATCACTGGGGATAAGCATTTATCGTTTCAGGCAGTACAGCGTAGTGTGCCTAATTTGGTTAATTTTATTTAAGAGGGTGCTATACACAGGGAAATGCATTTTTACTGTCTTCTCCTTGTTGCTCTTGTAGATCTGAGGCTGCCACCCCTGAGACAGGAACATAACACTCTCTGCATTTGCCGTAATTTATGGCATTATTGTGTTCCCATTATATAATACACTGGCTTGTATATGTGATTGTGTTTCCGCTCTTGAGGTTGATTCCACTGACTATAAACAGCCTGTGTCTTACTTCCAAGGGAAGGAATTCTCTTTTAGCTGACATAACAGGGGCTTATATTTTTGGATACTGCAGTGCTGATTACTGAGGTATCTATAGGTAGAGGGCATGGTCTATTAAAAATAGAATTAATTCATAATGGTAAAGAGTATTTGGCTTGATCAATTTTCCATAGTAGTACCTTTTGAGCAGTAAAGCTCCTGTTAACATTTCTCTTCACTATCATTCTTTTATTTGAACTGGTTTACTGGAGGAAGGTTTCCCTTTCATAAACAGGTGGCTTAAGAGACAAGAAGATTTGTCAAAGCTGCCACAAATGGCAGTGGGAAGTGGCCCAGGCCCAGTGGTGAGCTGGAGCCGGTTCACACCTGTTCGCGTGAACCATTTGTTAAATTTTGAAGCAGTTTTAGAACCGGTTGTTAACCTGCTTCCCTGCAGGGGGCGCTGAGGCTTTGATGGGCTCCAGCTGGGAAGTGATGTAATTTCTCCTCCGGCCGCCAGGGGTGCTGCACTGCGGGAGCCATGTGGGCTGCCGCCACGTCCTGGGCACGAGCCCTGGTGCTGCTGCTGCTCCCCCCGACCCCTGGCCTTGGGGCTCCCAATGCTGCCTGGTGGGTCCCCGGCTGCTCTGCTGGACCTGGGCTGCGTCCTGCTGCTCTCCCCATGAGTACCCACCACCCTGCCCGCAGCCAGCCCCCGTCTCCAGCCACCCCCTGCCCTGCCTCCAGCCACCCCCTCACCTCCTGCCTGCAGCCAGCCCCCATCTCCAGCCACCCCCGCACCCCCTGCCCGCAGCCAGCCCCTGCCTCACCCCCTGCCCTGCCGGCAGCCAGCCCGTCTCCAGCCAGCCCCTGCCGCACCCCCTGCCCTGCCTCAACCACACCTGCACCCCCTGCCTGCAGCCAGCCCCGTCTCCAGCCAACCCCTGTCCTGCCCGCAGCCAGCCCGTCTCCAGCCACCCCCACACCCCCTGCCCTGCCCGCAGCCAGCCCCTGCCACACCCCCTGCCCTGCCCGCAGCAAGCCCGGCTCCAGCCAGCCCTGCACCCCCTGCCCTGCCTGCAGTCAGCCCCTACCTCCAACCACCCCCTGCCCTGCCTCCAGCCACCCCCTCACCTCCTGCCTGCAGCCAGCCCCCATCTCCAGCCACCCCCGCACCCCCTGCCCGCAGCCAGCCCCTGCCTCACCCCCTGCCCTGCCGGCAGCCAGCCCGTCTCCAGCCAGCCCCTGCCGCACCCCCTGCCCTGCCTCAACCACCCCTGCACCCCCTGCCTGCAGCCAGCCCCGTCTCCAGCCAACCCCTGTCCTGCCCGCAGCCAGCCCGTCTCCAGCCACCCCCGCACCCCCTGCCCTGCCCGCAGCCAGCCCCTGCCACACCCCCTGCCCTGCCCGCAGCAAGCCCGGCTCCAGCCAGCCCTGCACCCCCTGCCCTGCCTGCAGTCAGCCCCTACCTCCAGTCAGCCCCTGCCCTGTCTCCAGCCAACCCCGCACCCTCCTGTCTCCAGCCAGCTCCAGCCAACCCCTGCCCTGCCCTGCCCGCAGCCAGCCCTGCACCCCCTGCCTCCAGCTAGCCCTGCCCCACGCCCCTGTCTGCAGCTGGCCCCACATCCACTGGTGCCCTGCAGTTCCCAGGGCAGTAACCCTGCACACCGTCTTCAATGAGGGGGGCAGGGAGCAGCTGGGACCCACACATGTGCACACCCTAGGGTGACCAGACAGCAAGTGTGAAAAATCAGGACAGGTAATAGGAGCCTATATAAGAAAAAGACCCCAAAATCTGGACTGTCCCTATAAAATTGGGACATCTGGTCACCCTAGCACACCCCCCAGGGGGTGGCAGGGACCCACACATGTGAAACGGAGCTCATTTCTATTTCAGGCCCATCTTTTTAAAAAAGAACTTTAGGCAGGGTTAACATACACCTGTATTTTCCTGGACAGGTCAGGCTTTTTGGTTCTTAAATTGCCATCCGGGAGAAATTTTTAAATTTTAAAAATTCCTCCCAGGAAAATACGGACATATGGTAACCCCGTTGGTACAAAAAATACATACTGGGGCACATCCCTTAAATCAGAACTTTTTATAGGGAACCGGCTGTAAAGATTTTGGCAGCTCATCACTGCCCAGGCCCAATAGAGGAGCTGACAGTAGCTCAGCTTGTACTTTGTCATTTTAATGAGAGGAGGCGTGTAAGATGCTTCATCTACCCTTTTGCAGTGCAACTCTACTGAGGAACTAGCAAGTAACATGGATTTGGCCTGAAGAAGAGGTTCTTCAAGGAAGAATAAGGAGCATCCTGTGAACACTGTATTACAAATAAAAATGTAGCAGGAGAACTGATGTTATTGTTCCTAGACTGAATGGAGTTGATGGGAAAACTGAGGATCAATATTAAATAGTTGTCTGAACAAATTTTTTGGTTACTACTACCACACGCCAGACAGAATCTGGCCCTTACTGTTGGACTTTATTTTAGATATGTAATGTATGGGTATTGTTATTTGTATCATATTTTTCTGTCATTCTTTTGGTAATTTTACTCAGTGTTTTACTAATTGTTTTCTAAAGTTTTTCTAGGCATGAATTTCATGGATGTACAATAGAAAACAATCAACCAAAAAAGTTCCTTTTTATTCTGGTAGCCTTTGAACTAACATCCCATTCTTTTAAATTCAAATCAAAATGGGCACTGTGTCACACACACTGGCTCTCTGGAAAGCTACTGTGGGAGCCTAGCAGTTCAAATCATTCTTTCATACTGTATACTAAGGCTAATGCTTTTGTTGGGAGTGAATTTTTTTTTTTCCAGAACAGTTCCGAAGCACTGGATTTTCCTTTATACTAGAAAACATAAATGAAAACAATTGTGTACTGTATCTTTAGTATGCTCAATTATGAAATCCTTTATACAATAGAATGTTAGAGATAGCCATAATCATGTTTGCCTCTCATCACCCAGTGAAAATACTTTTAAGAGAGGACCAGTGTAATTATATTCCAGATAAAAGGAACCAGAATATTATACTTGGCTTGATTGCTTTGTTGATAAGAAGCAGGGGGTGGGAGGAAGAGATCTGGATACTTATTTAATGAGCAACATATTTATTAAGCAGCATGTATTGTACATAATGCATTTGACTTTGTACGTAATGCATTAAGCTTACCTATTTTTAAAGCATATATTTTTTAATATTTTACTGCAGCTATTGCATTCCCTTTGCAGCTGTCCAACTATTCAATCATTTGGGAGAGTACATCTATGGCATATTGCTAAAGCATTAAGATGAACTACAATCGTCAGTGCAGGAACAGTCAGTGTCAGCATCCACAGATGCCACAATGTCCTCGGCTGCATATTTCCTGTCACTGCTCCTATGCCAGTCAGACAGGCTCACAGCAGAATCTGTCAGAAGAGCAAAGCCACATTAACTAACATCAAGCAAATTAACACTTGAAAACATTTCAAGGCAATATTATTTTGATGGCTGCCAACTCTTTCACCAGACAAAGAATATGGGTCCAATCCTGCCTTCACCATTAACATCTGACTGACCTATTGACTTGGAGCAGGATTTTCATTCGTGGAGTAATTATTATAATACTTCCCTAAAACAAAATGAATTGCATTTCATGATGCACAAATATAGAAAGCAGGAGCTTGTAAAAGTGCTGGATGTGACCGCCCTTTAAATAAGAGCACTCTGTAGAAAAGCACATTAGCCATCTCTTTTCATATTATCACTGCCTGTGAGGCTGGAGTGGGTGGGTGGATATTTCATCTCTCTGTTTAAGTTCATTCTGAAAGATAAGCCCTTTGGAGAATTTTCAGAGGTTCATAAACTTCTAATTAAAGTTTTCCATATATTCTCAAAACTGGCAGAGCAATGTCAGTTTCAGTATTAACCTTACCAGGTTGCTTTATCAACAGCAGCTTTAATATATCATAAACCCCTACTGCTGAAATAATCGAAATGGAATAATATTCATCCTCCCAATAAATATTCTGAGCTGGTTGGAGGTTTAACATTGCATATGGAAGAATATTAGAACCCACATTTAGATTGTTTGCCTAAGTAGAATGTGCCAACCTTTCATAATTTTATCTCTAGTTGTTTTGTCAGACATATGAGCAATATATTTACAACATGCTATATTATATACCAAGAGAAAACCCAGAACTGTTTGTATGGGTTTTGGCTGTATCAGTCATTCATACTCAATGAATGAAATGTTAATGCACTATTTGGTGGAATTACACTTCTCTGACCAACTTGACACACAGGTTTTGTATAATAAACTATAAAACATATTATCCCAGCATGATGCTTGAGCTGTTTGTTATTAAAGATTTAATATTTTAAAGCTAGAAAATGAGAAACCCTAAAGTGTCTGGTTTTGATTTGCTTTTGCTTAGCTTTTTCTCATGCCTTGGTCTTCTAAATTGTTGCATACTAAGGGCCCAATTGTGCGACCCTTAGCCCCATAAGTAGTCCTCTCTTCTGCGAACAGTCTCAGTGGCATCAATGGAACTGCGTACCTGAGCAACTATGATGCAAGTGAGTCAGAGGTTGTAGGATCAGGCCCATCAGGCAAACTTGCCTGAAGTATAAACTGCAGTATTTGGCCATAGATGTCTAGGGCAATAGGGGAAAATTTTCCCCTCAGTTCTGCACAGCAGTAACTTCCCTGATATTATGCTCACCCTACATGTGTGGGCCTCCCATTGCTGTCAGTGATGTGGGCTCCCACTTCGTGAGGAGCAGAGTATCAGAGCTGAGTTCTCCCTGTGTGGATCTGAGAGAAGAATTTTGCCCTCATATATAGGTGTTCATTTTATGAACCTGCTTCTCCTGCTACTCATCTGGTTCATCAAACAAAAACAACAAAAAAAGGACATCTCTTAAAGAGTTCCACTGTAATGCTGTTGATTCCCAGCCTGAGGAAAAGCAATCATGTTACTGAAGAACACCAGTGGCATCCTCTACCTTCCTCCTCCTCCTCAGGAAAATAATAATAATTAATAATATTAAAAAAACCCTTGATAAAAGAGCAAGAAGCAGAGGTGGTAGTGGGCTCTTTTGTCTGAGGTTCAATAAATGAACCAGAGAAACCAGCAGCTGCTGTGCAAGCATCAGTGACTACGATGACTGATTTGGCTGATTTTCTTCTTTTCATTTTGTGTGAGAATGAGACAAGTTTATTATAGTGTAGTATTCGGAAGCAGTGAGTGATCTAGGGTGATGACACTTCACAGATATGGAACATGGACACAAAAGAAAATCTGTGAAACACGGATATGACAAGATTTTAGAGATAGCTTGGCACTGAGGGTCTTTTCTTTTCTTAAAAGGATTCATCTAGTCACATCACATGGTGCTGTCCGTATGCTATTAGCTCACTGTGTTAGTTTTCTTATTGGTTGTGTGAGCTGGGATGCAGACTGAAGAGATATGTTTTGGTGAACTGCTTCGGCACATTGGGTATTCTAATAATATGAGCAAAGCATGATGATCTTCAGGAACATTGTTTAAAATCAGTCAGAGAACACTAGGTTCTTCTTCTGGTGTAAACTGAGTTCTATGGAGCTATGTCAGTTTACACCAACTGAGGCGCTGGCCCAGAAGTTTATCATGCAGAACAGAGCTGTACTGTTACAACAAATTGTGTTTACTTCTATGGTACATGTGAGTTGTGTGATCAATTCCTGTATATTTAAGGATTTGGAAGTAATGCACCAGAATAGAAGAAACTCTGTAGACATGAGGCCTGATTCTCCTCTCAAACTTGTGTGAATGCAGAGTATCTACTTTGTAGACAACGGAGTTGCACTAGTGTCAAGTTCATATAAGTGAAAACAGAATTAGGTCCATGCTTTTTAAAAATTTGATGTGTCTGAGAGTTAAATACCTTCAAAAAACAAGCTGTTTTCTGAAATAATCTGAATTTATTAATTTAGCAATATGTTTTTTGTTGATGCATTGCACATGGGCAGAGCATGGCAGCCTAATCACACTGTAGTCATGTCACATTACGTGACTGACTTTCAGTTTTTTTACTCATCTTGGTCTATATGAAATAGCAGATTGCAATGTGACTAAAAGGACTTTTTGTTGCTTATCACAACTCAGTGAAACATCTGGAAGGCATGACACATTTTTATTGGTCACTGCTGACCCTTTTACCATGGCTAAGATTTTTTTCAGACAATACCATCTGCCAAATAATCCACACTGGCTTCTAGCTACCCATGATTGTAATTGCTTATGTAAAATATTAATGGGGTTAGGAAATAACAGCTCTGAAAGCCAGGTGGGTAGTTGGGGGTCTGCGTGATGCTGTGCTATATCTTGACTAACTGATCTGACAGAGCTCCTCTGGTATGTGACAAAGAAAGTAAAACAAAACAAAACAAAACAAAAATCCTACCTTTTGGGAAACAGGAGAAGCCAACTTTAACCGAGGTTTTCTCAGTTGGAGTACAGCCTCTCATACACTGCAGTATCCTGTCAACAGAGTAACATGTAGATTCCTTTCCATCAATAACAGGATGTCCCTTCAGTTTCACATAGCGGCGTTGCAGTTTACACCCTAAGAGGAAAAAGAAAAATGTAGTTAAACCCTAAGGAATACAGAGGCTCTAATCTTTCCTTACAATAAGAAAAGTCCATATTTTCTCCTCAGGTTTTAAGTACAACTCCCTAGTGACCCATTTTCACAGCAGTAAAGGTGGCAAGAGCAGGACCATGGTTAGTGGGGAAAACTGATTTTTGAAAAGGGAGTTGTGTTTAAAAACTGATGGCACAGTATGGCCCAAATAGTCCACTCTTTTAGAAATAGCACCTCTTAGGACTGAAAGCTATTAAGAATAGGTACAGTGTAAGAATAGGGACTACTGAATTGCATTAGGAAAAATGGCAGTTGTTTGTGAGTAGATATGTTATGGCAGCGTTTAATGATGTCAAGACCAATTGTTGTATTGGATGATTTTTATAATGCTGCAATTATCAGCACTAAAAGGATAATTAACATTCACAGGATGCCATCTTGTTTCCTGACATGCTTATGGGTATGATCCAGCTGCCACTGAAATCAATAGAAAAAAGCCCATTTGACTCTATTGAGACTCTTTACAGGACCAAAGTAAATGAAAAATACTGCACTGTTGGAGGGAGAGTAGTATTATTATAAATACATGCAAGGAGACGCACTTATACAGAAAGAGTATTTCCCATTGTGCACCTCCCCCTCACCCACGCTTTCTATCAAGATTCTCCGATGGGGTAAGATGGAATTGAAGTCAATGGTGCTATGACAGTTTACCCAGCTGAAGATCTGGCCCAATGTACTAAAATTCTCTGTGTGCTGTTTATAACATATGTAGTTTGTTTGATTAAATTAAGTCTACAGAGAGCGAGCTGATTTAGTGCACACTCCTGCTCCGAAGCAAATCAGTGGTGAAACTTCCACTGACTTCAGTGGGAGCAAGACTGGGTCTGATTTTGCCAGTCATAGAGTAAGGAACTACTTAATATGAGTAAATGTGGCAGAATCAAGCCTCTAATAGTAAACTGAATGTGAGAAACAGATGTCTTTCACATGAACACAAAGTAGTCAACGCTTCAGATTCATTGGGAGAGTTCTAAATAACAATTAGTTATATAAACAGAAAATGAATGATAACAATGGTCCTTTTTATTAACAGGTAAATGTTTCTCTTTTATTTTTTGCATTTTTAGGGGGAAAATAAAATAAAAATGACATTTTCTCTAAGTAGAAATTGTGTTCAAATCTACTGACCTTCGGCGCAGGTTTCTTCTACCAATACCCATGAATGGACAAAAGCTGAGCAGCTGTGTGCCAGCCTATGATTGGGCATGAGTAGTTCATTTTGCTTTTGTCCATCATTATTTCCACAAATACCACAGGTCCTTCCTCTCATCCATGAAACAACAGTAACCTATAAACATAACACATTTTTGCTGTCGATGCCGATGTGTTGGCCCATTACAGTGCCAAGGTGTAAAAGAGAAGAAAGCAGTAATATAACAGATTCAGAAGTACCTTAAGTGTCGAGCCATCAAAAGTCACATTCGCCAGCCCTTGGTCTGGAGCTTCTACTACAACTGTTGTTTCATTTCTATAAATTTTAATGTTTTCTGTAAAAAGATACGACCGTTTATGACGTTCCTCTAATTTTGAAATGAAATGATCTAATCTCAGGGATAATGTAAATAATTATTAATTTACTATTTCCATCTGAATACATTTTTTGTGGAGAAGTAAGGTCAGAAATAAGAGTTTTTTCTTTTTATTTGCAAAATGCTTCTTCTCTAAATCTATATAGCTACCATTGACTTTTCTGTCTAGTCAACAGAGCTAGCCTGATTTACACCAGCTGAAGATCTGGTCCTAAATATCTAGCTTCCTCTAAGATGTTCATCATCATGGCATTGCACCTACATATAAACAAGTACCAACATATTCAAGCAGCTTTGAATGCAAAATGCTTCACATTTCAGTAAGAAGATTAATCCTTATGCTTTACAGTGGCAAGCACACAATACAAATCAATATAATAATGGGCCGGATTCACTTATTAGTGAAAATTAATGGTATGTCAGTTGAAGTCATGTATGTAAAACCAAAATAAGTCACAGGAGTATCAGGCCCATAGCTTTTCTTAGTATTGAATTATTTTTTACATCTAGAAGTCCTCAGTAAGCTTGTCAAATATTTTGGTCTAGATAATACTTAGTCCTGCCATGAGTGCAGGGGGCTAGACTAGATGACCTCTCGAGGACCCTTCCAATCCTACAATTCTATGATTCTATGTTCCTGTAAATATGTAATTTCTAAATAATTCCTGGAAAGGTGGGTAACACACTGTACCTCTTTTATTTTGATACACCTTGCTGCGTGTTAACACTGGTCCATCATTGTATGACACGAGGATAGAGGAAGACGCAGAAAGATAGAGTCTGATGCTTCTTGAAAGAAGAAAACAAACATGTTTAACTGTGGGAACATTGATGTAAATGACCAACACAGACACAGCCCCAACTTCAGCATCCAGATTTTGAATATGCCCCCAAAGTTCAACACCGCTTGGGCTTAGGGCTCTGGTTCAACACTTTCCTCAAAATGAGAAGCGCAAGGAGGTAGCTGTGTGGGGGCTGTTGATAAGCATTACCTGAGAAATTGAAGAGAGAGGCTGGAAGGCAGAAGAGGATTGCTGGTATTATGATTTAAAAAGTACCCAGCATTTTCCCCAATGCAATAAAATTTAAACGAACTGCCTAAAATTCTATACAGCGACTCAAGAATTATTACACTTACGATGAACTAATATTGATGTACACCTCCCTGGAGGAAGAGCGGGGATCGACTTTTCTCGTCATGACGATGAATTTGGGGTGAGCAGTGCAGTCTTGAGCTACCACGAGGTTGCAGTCTTTACTGAATGAACATCTGTACTTCACTTTGTCAAATGTTTTGAAGTTTTCTTCCTTCACTTCACATGTGGCTGAAAAATAACAATAAAAATAAATGGCAGATACAACTGTGCTGTCGAGATTGTCAGGGAGATTTTGAAAGCTGCCCAAGAGGCCTGAATGGTCAGTTCCCATTAAAATCAATGGGAATTGGACAGCCAAAACTCCTTGGCAGCGTTCAAGATCTCAGCCTAAGTATACATACTTAAGAAAGGCATGGCAGCAACATAAAATGATCAATCTATGTAGAATTATACTGCTGTGTATCCATCACTTATTTTGATAAGCAGCTGAAAACAAACCATCTAGTGATAGTCTAATTTTAAAGACACTGTTACTATCATATTCCTGAGAAGCTAAAAGCTGAACCCATGACAAAAACTAGTAGCATCTCTCCAAATTTTGCCACTGTTTGTAATAAGTATCATTAGAATTAGACAGACCCAGTCCCACTAAAAATCATGAAATCCCCCTTCTAAGGAAAATAAATAGGATTGGAAAACTCATGTCCCTGCCCTATATCCACCATGTCATCCCTCTTGTGGTGGGTATGACAGACTCTTGGAAGGGACAAAGAACAGGGCTTACAGTGCTTGTAGCCACTTGGGATCTCTGTGTGAAACCCATGCATTCCTAAGCATGTATATAGACCTGAACTCCCTACGCCCCTCTTCCAACAACTGCTGAGAAGGCATCGCCTATGGTTGGGGTAAGCGTAAAGGTAAGGGTTACCAAGTTTCCCCAGAAGAACACTGCTGGGAAAGACAAAGCCCAAAGCTGACGGGAGACAGAGTCACTGGAGGGGCCAAGTGTTAACTACTACAAATAATCATTGCTCATTTATCAGATACTAGAACAGTACTGAAGTAACATTTACATTGATCTTCTTTAGCTATCAGTGAAGATATTTCTGGAAGGAAATTCCAAGCAGTCACTTCTTGAGCCTGAGAAGCTGGAGCTGGGCTCACAGGCAATGCAAATGGAAGTGGGAAAGCCTCATAGTAAAGGGTTAGCTGAAAAAGAAGTAATGAAAATGCTTTAGGCTATGTTTAGTCATACAATTTGGTCAATCATACAGAAAAAAAGACCCCCCCTTGTTAAAAATTCCCTAAATATGTATTTGTATAACTGGAGTTATTACAGTCTTCCCAGGACACTGTAGGCACCCAAACCTAACATATACATTTTTATAAGCTCATTATCTTTTATTTTATTATCATTTGTTCATATTCTTGAGAGATTATCTTTGAATGATCATTTAAAGACATAGGGAATTAAGATGCACAGGTGATGTTTATGGTATTGTTAAGTGTCTTCCTTAAAACGAAAAACCAAACCAAAGAAACCACCACACCACAGGGTGACTGAGCAATAAGTTCCCTGTGCCTTATGCTGTCCCACTGCAACTAGGTACAGCAGACTAAAGAGCATGCGCTAGCTGCCAGTCTTAGAGAATGAAAGCTGGTTTGATGTGATTTTGGTTGAGCTCACATACCATAGTGAAAGACACATTAAATATACATAGATAAACAGGTTATACACCACTCCCTCCTTATCACATATGAAACCCCCCTGGAAAATTGAAGTACAAGGGTAGGTTAAGGACACACTTACTTCCTTATGGAAAGCCAAGCTGTTATTAATTTAAGCCAGACTCACTAGGGGACATTTTTCATAAAGATGCACAGGGATTTAGTGGACAAAGACCAATTAATCAGTTGGAGTCTGCAGACTACATCTGTGCAGGCTGCTGTGAAAACATAGCCCTTCTTGTTTGTTCAGAGGAGTGCTTCATTTGGGAATTCCAAGGTTTGATCCTGCAAATCCGTGAGTAATGGACTGCAAGAAGCCCTGGGCTGTAGGACTCCAGCACCAGGCAGCATATAGGTGCAAGTAAGGTTAAGCATTAGCCATAGTCTTCCTCAATGTATCCTTTGTAAGTCACATACACCATACTCCTGAGAGCCCAGGATAATAACAAGCAAAGTGTGTGGGCAGGATGGGCATATCTGAGGAGATATCAACTTTAGTGCCACCCTCTGCATAGAAATGAAGGATTTGGCTAAAGTCTTCCCCTTTGGGCATTACTCTGCAGGCTGGAGTGAGTTGGTTCTGTGCAGTTGGTGTCTCTTTCATTATGAAAGCATCAGGTTCCCAAGGACTTCCGGTCATGCTGATCACTTTTTTTATCTTGTGCTTTATGGCACACTACAGGATCAAGCCCTGTGTATTCAGGATCTATGGTAGCTTGTGTAGGAGGGAAGGGTCTGCATTTTTCCTTTCTCAGAATTAGCTTAGATGTATTACAAGTAGAAAGTATATTTGGAAAAACAAACAAACAAACAAAAGTCCCACATACCCCAGGAGCCTTTATGACTGTATTAATTGTCCGCGGTGAAGTTGCAACTGCTCTTAATACAACCTCCCGAGAAGGATTTTTCTGATACACTTCTGAGAAGCCCATCACGAGTGCTATTCCAGGAACAAATTCCATAGCTCTAGAGATAAACAAGATGTGACATACTCAGAACCTTCATAACACCAACCAACGTAACAAGAACAACACAACAAATAACTGCATACGTTATAGTTGTCCTCCTTATCCAGGATGGAAGTTTTGTCCAAGCTATCTTCACCTGTATGGCTGGATTCCTTGAAATTTGGCCTGTGGAAGCTCTTGCTTCAATTTTGTAGTCCCGGCATTCCTTGCCCCACCTGAACCTGGCCTTTATGAGGAACAGAAAAAGTCATTAGAATTTTGGAAATGAAATCATATCACAAAAAATCTGTCATCATATCAAAATACATGATCTTTTTATGCAACTTCAGTGAAGTCTTCAATGCTCCTAACTCATTCACTAAAATATACTTGTGGAGGAGTTATGGCTACATCTGGAGGAATATGGGGGTGAACGGTAAGTGTGTCAGGCAAGGCTGAATGTTCCCATTTGGAATGTTCGGAATCTTGCACTGAAACATGATCTAGAATTCTGCAGTGTGACATTTTGCTGAGATTCATTACATTTTGCAAATTCATCATCAATCTGTATATTTAAAAAAGACATGGTGTACTCTTCTAGAAATTTCACTTTTACAAAAATGTCTGGTTCTGCAAAGATAAACAATTTTCACTACTGACAATTCTGATGAAACTTTGAAACTGCAGCCACAAAATGCAGAAGTCTGGAGATCACTATACATGTACATAGCTCTGCAAATGAAGGCTTCCATGACTGGGGCACGTGGGCATTGCTGTACAGAGAGGCTTGAAAATAGAAACTGCAAACACAGTGCCCTAATTCCAATGCTTTCAGGCATCAACTCACCACCCAACATCACTTCAGCACCTATCTTATATGGAAAGAAGGAAACAAAATGTCCTTGAAGTGGCAAGGTGGGTGAGGTAAAATTTTGTATTGGACCAATTTCTGGTGTAAAAGACAAGCTTCTGAGCCACACAGAGCTTTTCTTCAACTCTGAGAAAGGTACTCTGAGCAGCATAGCCAAAGGCAAGATGGAACACCTTGTCTCTCTAATATCCTTGGACCAACATGACAGCTATGCATCATACAATACTTGAAGTGGCAGTCATCTGAAATGCACATATAAAGAAAGGAATGAGCCAGATCCTCAGTTGGTGTAAATTGGTACTTGAGCTGGTCAAACATTTTCAGATTTTCAAAATTTAGCTACAAATATTTTGCAAACAAATTTTGAAAATTTTCACAAATTTATTTTCCTGTTTTTCAGAAGGCTTATAAAGAGAGGTTGACTTTTTTTCAAAAATTCAAAATTTGTGAAAAATGCCAGGAAAATTTGTTTTCCTTGTTTGACCATCTCTAATCAGCATACCCATCTGGTTATTTGATAGCCTCAGGCCTTTTAAAGCTCTAACTTGGTTGAGCCAGTTCTATCTTTACCTGTGCTTTGAGAGGCAATACTACAGAATCAGCACATGCTTTCCAGTTAGTTTCAGCAAGCTGAACCACAACCACTTGCATATCGACTTTGGCAGCAGCAGAGTTAATATATGCTGTGGCTTGGTAACCTTGATTTTTGTTGTCACTCCTAACTGCCCGAGCCACAATGGTGAGTCCAGGTGGAAGTACATCTCCCAGGAAATTGGGCTGAAAAACAAAACAAAAGTGGCCATGCTTAACTGCACATGTATAGTCAATGGTGAACATTGGATTCATTTAGTACTGCACTGATTCCAGTACAGCAGTAGAGAGCCTGGTCTGGTTGAGAATGAACATAGTTCCCGATTCTTATTGTTAATTCAGTGTAATTTTGGTGGGTTATTCTCCTTTTTTATCTCAGTAGAATAAAGAATTTTAAAAGATGCAGTTGTCTTGACACAAGATCCACGCCTCACTTAAGACATATCAATGGACTTATTAAGATCTTGTGTATTATTTTTAATATTTAATAGATTTCTAGAACACTTATTGGATATTATTACCACAGCAATATATTCATTCAGAAGCAACTCCTTTGAGACATAATGAGAGTTGTGAGTTCCTTATTAATTGGAGTATTCACACAATATTATGAATCCTTTGGATATTTCACTATGTAGTTGCGTCAGGCTGGTATGCTATTATTAAGATACATTTACTTGGAATGGATTCAGAATACCACACTACGGATAGTGAACGTTAGTGAGCTAACCAGTGCTTAAGGAAATATTTGTATCTCCCTAAAAGTAATGGATCCGTTTTACGAGCACATGGCCAGATTTTGTCTCTGTTACACTGGATGTACACTGATGACTTCTGTGGCTCTACTCCAGACAGCAAGACTAGGATTTAACATTTAAATGTACAGGTGGGTTTTTTCATAGTTCTCACTGAATATGTAAATTATATAGGACACATGCCTAAGTTGTGTTTTTCAGTAGAGCTGGTTGAAAATTTTCTGTCAAAACACTTTGTGATGGAAAATACCCTATCAATGACATGGCAATTTTCCCCACAAATTTCAATTTTGGAGTTTCCATTAAAAAATTGAAAATCTTTCCATTTCTAGCCACCCAAAAATGAAACTTTTCTTTGAACGTTTTTGACTCCTGAAGACTCCAAAAAAAATATTGAAACATTTAATCAAGAAAGGAACTTTTAACATCGTTGGTCACAATTTTTCACAGGAAAGAAATCATTTCTGGTTTCAAAAAAGATCTCCCTGTCGGGCATTTTCTGGGGAGTTAACGACTCATTGGGGTTAATGGCTGGAGGCAGAGGCAAGGTCAACAACTCCTCTTACGCGGTCTAGTTCCTAGGCAAAGAGAAAATTTCACCTCGTGTGCAAAGCTAGAATCGCTGCTGCTGCTGCTGCTGCTGCTGTTTCTGCTGCTGCTGTCTCTGGAGCTGCTGCTGCTGCTGCCTGACGGAGGGGAAGATGAAGATGAAGATGAAGATGAAGATGAAGATGATGATGATGATGAGCTGCTTGACGACACCTGACCTGGAGTCTGGAAAAGAGAAATAGGTAAAAGACGGTGGGACAAGTATCTGGCCAAACCCAGCTCTTATCCTGAAAACTCCCTCTCCTAACTGGAAGCTCTTGCGGCAGTAATCAGCTACTACGTCACACGGAGGCACCGAAGCCGTGTAACGGATCATTATAAAACTAGAGCCGGTTAAAAGTGTTTTATTTGTACAAATAAGAGCAGGATTTTTTCATTACAAATTTCACAGAACAATTTTCCTATTTTGTGACCAGCCCTAATAACAAGAAGTTTACAGGAAGAGTCCATAAAGCCGTCACATTATCCTCCTCGTTTCAGGGCCTCCTTAGAACTCACCTCAGCTGTGATGCACACAGAATCTGCCTGCTGGTAACGTCTAGGCAGGTGGCAAGCTCTTATTACGGTTGTTGATTGTCTAAGAATTCTGCACATAGCTCATCCATGCTAAAATATCGTATTATTTTGTTATCCCTAGTTGTAGGGATAATTCTTCAGTGGTCACATTAGTAAAGTGACATACCATATATTGTTTTTCCTTTGCTTATTTTGAGTGCATGTCTCTCCTACACATCTCTCTATTTATAAAGATCCTCTTCTAGACTATCTTTCTCCTCACTGCGTAGAAACAACATGCACCAAAGTGCCTCCTTCTTTTGTATGTTCCTTGTAAGGGTATCCAGGATGATGATAAATAAGAAAGGGCTCAGTGCTGATCCCTGATGCACTCCCACCTTTACCGATAGTTCTTCTCTTTCACCACTACAAAGTTCTGGCTGTTGATGTTGCACCTACATATATGGCTTGAACAAGCTGCTCACAAAGTTCTGCATCATTTTCTCCCTCATACACCTCCAGGTGACTTTCCTGGGAACTTGGGCAAAGATCAATGAACACTATGTGAATATTTTCCCTCTTCTCTCTGAATTTTTCTCACTTGCTGTGTCAGTGCAAAATCAGCATCTATTGTCAATCTTCCTCTCAAGATAATAGTATTCAACAAAAATGATTAGGGGGCTGGAGCACATGACTTATGAGGAGAGGCTGAGGGAACTGGGATTGTTTAGTCTACGGAAGAGAAGAATGAGGGGGGATTTGATAGCTGCTTTCAACTACCTGAAAGGGGGTTCCAAAGAGGATGGCTCTAGACTGTTCTCAGTGGTAGCAGATGACAGAACAAGGAGTAATGGTCTCAAGTTGCAGTGGGGGAGATTTAGGTTGGATATTAGGAAAAACTTTTTCACTATGAGTTACCTAGGGAGGTGGTGGAATCTCCTTCCCTAGAAGTTTTTAAGGTCAGGCTTGACAAAGCCCTGGCTGGGATGATTTAGTTGGGGATCGGTCCTGCTTTGAGCAGGGGGTTGGACTAGATGACCTTCTGAGGTCCCTTCCAACCCTGAGATTCTATGATTCTATGATTCCTAGCATGGAGCCATATGCGTTTGCTCTAATACCTGCTTCACTTCTCAGTGTAATGATCATTAAAGAGAACACTTAAATATTGGACCTACCGAATGGGACTTGAAGACGAGTCGGTACATTTCTGGAATGTGCTTTTCCTGCAAAATTCCAAAACAAATTATTGCCGGCAATGATACAACAACCGCCACACCACAGTCACCTGGGATACATTAAAAATGGTTACCCAGTCTGCAGAGGAGTCATAGCTGCTGCGACTGGCATATTTAGACTTCGCATGTTTCTTCTCCTCTTTTGGATACGGCTCCTTGGAACGCTTCTTGGCATCATAGCGAGTTTTATCAGCACTTTCGCTGCTGCTGCTGCTGCTGCTGCTGCTGCTGCTGGGTCCGCCGGAGGTGGCTTCACTGCTGCTGCTGCTGCTGCTGCTGCTGCTGGGTCCGCCGGAGGTGGCTTCACTGCTGCTGCTGCTGCTGCTGCTGCTGCTGCTGCTGCTGCTTTTCCCAAATGGAGATAACGTCTTCCCTTTGGTTTTAGAACGCCCTTTGCTGCGGGGCCCTTTCTGCTCATATCCTTGATGCCCCTTCTGCTGTTTCTTGCTTGATGGGCCCAATGAAGAGTCAAAGGAAGCTGCATCCTTCTTCTTCAGATTTATCTTTGTGGCCTTAGGCTGAGCATCGCTGCTGGCTGAGCTGGAGCTACTGTTGCTGCTGGAGGAGCTGGAGGAGCTGGAGCTGCTGGAGCTGGATGACGATTTTCTGTCTTTTCGGATTCGGAGTGATTTTCCCTAGTCGAAGACAGGAGCAGAGAAAGAAAATTATTATTCTGTTCGCTGGCGGAAGTTTTTAAGTAAAATGCTCTGCTGAGAGAAAGAAGTCTTTCTGCTGTCCTCCACAAAGCAAGGTCGAGTCCCCCAATAGAGACTTCATCTCTGTTTATAATATATTTTAGTGATGTCCACACGGGATGGTTCTCTAAACCAGCACATTTAGACGAGAATGTGTAGAAGGTATGGCGGATAGAATTACGCATGACTGAAGTTAATACGGTATGATGTTATTTCCTACACTATCTAAAGTACTAAGTTTGCCTTGTTATTGTCACTTTATTTGCTATTAAGAGTTTACCAAGTATGTGTATATTGTCCCCTGCAAGTCTAGAAGTGTATATATTATATAAGTACCTGGGTCTGGACTGTGGGATCATCAAGGATTTTCTTCATTTTTTGAATTGCCTCTTTGCCGGAAGCTAGTTCAGTTTCTGGGTCTTCAAATGTTACCAAACGCACCATTTTTGCAGCAGCCTGAGCACCTGCTTGAATTGTTACTTGTATTTTCTCAATTGATGACTCTGTATGGACTGACATGACATGGCAACTATTATCACTGTTACTGGTTATTGTTATTAATAGCAGGAGAGGATTACAATAGCCCAGAATGTGCCAATTTCGGCTTTTATATTGTATGTGGGAGATAAAGCAACATTTTTTTGCAGGTCTATTTGCATTTGGTGAAAATGGCTATTTTTGGTATTTAGTAACTTTGATAGTGTGTCATGCAAATTGAACTTACATACATTTTTCAGTGTTGAGCATGACACTAGATTCATTTCAAGTAAATAAAAAATTGCAGATAATCCAGTCAGCACATCCAGATCACTGGAATAAATTGCTTTTTTGACCAGAGTTTATTGGCGGTGCCTTACTTGGCAACAGCTGTGATAAGAGAATTACACATTTGTTGCCATATGGGTCTTGACAAATTAACATGAATTTCTGTGTTTATATATTAATTAATTAGATATTGAGCTTGCCGCTGGACATTTAAAGGATTGTCCAGAGTTCATGCCACTAGCCTGGGACTTGGGAAATCTTTGTTCAATATCTTCCTCTGCTTCAGATTTCATGTATGACCATGGGCTAGTCATTTAGTCTCTCTGGGATGTTGTGATGATAAATATATTAAATATTGTAAGGTGCTGAGATACTAAGGTAATAGGGGTCATGAAAGTGCCTCAGATAGAAAGACAAATATTTATTAGTTTCTCTCAAGACAATAGTATTTACCTGGTTTGCAGGTAAGTTTAAAAGCATTCTCCCCAACCAGATAATAGAGAGGAGCCTTTCTGATAAATGCAGCATTCACACTTTTTATTTCTGCGCAAAATTCAACTCCAAATGTACTTGCATTGAAGCACATGGAACGAACAGATGATACTTTCTGTTGGGATGATTGTCCAGCTGAGTAGATGCTTCCTGTTGAAATGATTTCTGAAGACAGTCTACCCTATTGTGTAATAAACACATGTCAATGTTAGATTCTCTGATGCTGATAATAAAAAATATAAACAAATTGTTAAATCTCCTGTTTTAAGAATAGATTCCTGTATGTTTTATAAGGTGATTAATCGATTTGCTTGAGATTCTGGTGGTCTGATATGGAATGACCCTGTTGTCAGCTGGTCAAATTGGCCATGTCATATCATGGTCAAGTAGGCCATGTTATCTCATGTTTAGGGTACCTAGTTAGAATAGAAGGGTTTAAGACTGGAAAATGGAGTTCCACCTAAATGTGCTAATTATTTTATTTTGCTTTGTTTGCTCAGTGAGTCAAGCTGTGTTCACTGAATCCCAGTATCTCGGTAACCCTATAATGACTGTAGAAATGCTAGACAAAAAGAAATGTATAGTATGGAATTCTGTCCTACCATAAACATTGAGCCAAATTGTGGAGCCCTTACTCAAGTCAATGGGGCTTTTGCCTTCATAAGGGCCTAGTAAGGACTACAAGTTTCATCAGCTAAGAAAGCCACAAAGATCTCCTAGATGGCCAAAGTGGATGCTTCCCCTAAGCATTCCATACATGGCAATCAATGGTTCCAAAGGACCCACTGAATTACAGTTAAGAGGTTGGAACTAAATCTGTGCAATGAGATTTATGGTTTCCCTGAGCAATGAAACTAACACCTAAAGAGAGAGAACTATGAGTTTCCACCAGCCAGGTACACAGTGCCTCTTTAAATGTAGTAAAAGGGTTACAACCAATTTTACTTTTTCAGAAATGAGTAAATACTTCACATTTTTGTGGACTACCTGACAAGATTCCTCAGTCATCAGAGGCATACTCTAAAAATAGAGCTTTTAATGGTAACTCTTTCTTTTGTAGGTAAATTCCGACTATGCTGCAAATTGTTCAAGTTAGGGTCATCATTTAGTTACGGTTTATTTAGCGGCAGTTCAACAGTCAGGGCCAGATTCTGTGCTGCAGCTCTCCACAGACTCAGCAGAGAGGCACAGACTAGGAGGATTCAACTTGTTTTAGTGCCACAGGGGCTGCTCTATCTTATATACTCCTGGGGGAATTCTGCGCCACTGCATGCATGCATAACTAATGAGTCATGCATATTTTTAATTTTTTTGCGCTTAAAAAAGCTTCGGCTGAAAAGTTGCTGCAGTTCTGCCTTTTGTCCACCAGAGAGTGCTGTGGCGATAGAACACAACAGTAACTCCCAGAAAAAAATAACTTCTGCAGTTCTGCCTTTTTCCCACCAGAGTGTGCTGTGGCGATAGAAAACAGCAGCAGCTCCCAGCCAGCTAGGGAAGAGAAAGAGCCTGTAGAGCCTTCTTCATAGAGGGCCAAGTCAGGAGACAGGGGCTATGAGGAGACAGACAGTATGGGCGCTGGTGGGGTCAGACAGGGGATCATAAGGGCTAGTGGGGAAGGATCGACTGGGGCGGGGGCTGAATGGGAATGGAGGCACATGGCCACAGAGGAAAGGGAGGTGCAGAGCCACATGGTGATGGGGAAGGGGGTGCAGAGCTACATAGGTTCATAGGGTGTCTGAGTGGGGGCACAGAGACACATGGGGACGGGATGGGGGTGAAGAGCCACGTGGAGATGGGGAGAGTGGGTATCTGAGTGGAAGTGGGGGGACACATGTGCCTGAATGAATGGGAGAGGTTAGGGGTCAACCAGGATGTATATGGGGGAAGATCCCTAACAGTCCCTCTCCCCTCCCCTCCAAAAAAAACCCCTGTTCCATACTTTTCCCACCCATACCCAACAACCCTCTAAGTTCACACCCAAGCAATTATTTTATCTCAGCAATTATTTTCCTCTCACTCAGATCCTCCGTTACCCCTGGCTCCTTCCAGCCTTTGCACTGCTTCTGAGGGGTGCAGGAAATATGGTTCTGTATTGTAGTTTAAATGAATTAATACTCAGAGTAATAATACAGACGCTCCCTAGGTTACAAAAGAGCCGACTTACACAAATTTGCACTTACAGAAAAAGCTCCATAAGCCAGAAATAGGATTTTCGAGTCGCGGAAATTTTTGTGTAACGTACGGGTGTACGTTTCTGACTTATGCAAAATTCGAGTTACACAAGGCTTTCCAGAACGGAATGATTGCGTAAGCTGGGGAGTGTCTGTATGCGTAGTAAGTAATCTCTTTGTCAAAAAACATTTTCTGAATCTTTTGCTGTTGTCTGTTATAGAAATACTTGCTAAAGGTATTTTGAAATAAATGACCAAAAATAATTGAAACTGGTGTGATTATACTGTGTTATTTTGACAAATAAAATATGCAGAATTTTAAAATATCCGGTGCAGAATTTTTTATTTTTTGGTGCAGAATTCCCCCAGAAGTACTTATAGCAGCCTCCCTATGATTGCCTATAGGCTTTTTCACAGCAAAGCACTATGGCCACTCTCCTTTGGATCCCCATCCCACCCAGGAGCCAATTGCCAACATACCCCTCTGGCAGAGGCTGTGAGGGGTTCAGTACAGTGCTGTGTACACCATCCTGTGTTGCTCTTACACTGGAGAAATTCTCCTTAGGGCCATTGTGCCTCCTATACGTTACTAGAGCATCACGAAGACACTGGAATAGGAAGCCCTTACTGAAAACTGTGTCCCCAAAATGGAATTATATTCAGTCATTTGACTTGTCACAAAAACAGACAGTCATCCTGAATCAGAAATGCCCCATTCCTCAACATCATATTTCATTTCTACCTGTTGAATAATCCAGCCATTGCCTCGTGGAACATTTTGTGACCCCCCTGCTAATTTACAGGAAGGCTACATGAGAGTTATAATGCATTTAAAGGGTTGTGGGCCTTTCCCATAGGAAATGCTAAAATTAATTATTCAACAAAATGCTATAGTTTCTAAAAACAATTATTTTAGCCTGACACTGTGATTAAATTCCAGATTTCTTTACTATTGGGTTATTTTTGCCTCAATGTTGTACTTGATTCATTTTGAAAAAAATAACACCAGTCAGAAACCATTAATACAAAATTCACTTCTGGATAAAGGAGATAATCTTACATTGATCAAAAAAACAAAAGGAGTGTTCAAAATCCAATATGTGTTACCCTTATTTTATCACTCTCGCCTGATGCGGAACCTGAATCGAAGGACAGCTTCATTATGTCAGGCACTGCCTCAGGTAGAAGAACCGGCGTCATCTTAGTGGCAGCTAAGTCTTCAAGATTTCGTGTAACAGCATATGTCTTAGACCTGAAGAATAAACATGAAGGGGAATGTTGTATCAATAAGCACTTCTGAGGAAAAAATCTGAATTACATCTTGTGGCATGTACTTAGCAATAAACATCCTACCTTGCAAATTACTTCACAGATATTTACAGCAGTCATCCTGCTAGTGAGATTGTCAAGCTCTATAAAGGCTGCAGAGAAATGTAGACCAACATTTTCAAAGTTGGGTGCAAACATTTAGGCCCCTTTGTTCATACTTAGGCTCTTAAATATGTGGCTTGATTTTCAGAGGTGCTGCACACCTGCCTGCACCAATCATTGAAAGCAGTGGGATCTGTGCATGTAAGCACATTGGAAAATGGGGCCACTTAGTTTGGTGCCTAGCTATGGATTTAATTGCTTAGCTTTTGGCTCCCATGTTTGGAAATTATGGTCTTCTTTTTAATTTTCAAAATTTTACATAGCCTAGAAAAGACACACTTGGGATACTTGTTACTAAATGGTTACTTCATTCTCTCTTTTTTATCATTAAAATAATAAACACCAGGGAAAGTATGCCATGAAATGTAAATTCTTGTGTGACATATATTAACAATGCCGTTGAAAAGAGGCACCAAGAGTCACCTGAATAAGACATCCGCAACTTGCTGCAACTGCATTATTGCTAGAATCACTGCTTTCCCCAGATCATCAGAACTTTATTTACATAGTAATATTCGGTACAGAGGTTCCTAAGATGTGGTCTATGGACTGCTGGTGGTCCATGGGCACTTGGATCTGGTACTAGTAACGTGGGATGAGATTCTGTATTGCACCTTTCAGAGGCTCAGAATGAGAGGGGGGCTGAGGTGGCTTTAAGCCACCTTTGTGCCTTCCCAATCCTGTGCTGCTCCATGACCGGGAGAATCCTCCTCCACCCAGATGTGGGGCTTTTAAAGTCTCTTTACACCTCTCCAGCCCTTTTACTTGGTGTAAGGGGGCTCACACAGAGATGAGGATCTTACCTCTGGTGCTTGCTCTTTATTTCTAGCTGTTTAATAACATTAAAATACAACTAAAAATACCTTATGTATGCTCCTAACGTTTCTTTTTCATGTCAGCAATAGCTGTAGCTACCACAGGGTTGTTATGGGATTGTGAATGAGAGGAGGTGGCCTGCCTGACTGCAAATGGAGAGATGGCCTATGAGATGATCTCTATTATAATGAGGTCCACACTGTGTGAAAGTCTGAGAGCTCTCAATCTCCCCTATTTGAAAGGTGAATTTGTATTCATTTGATGGTGCTCTCTTCCTCTTGAAGACTCTTGCCATGCTGCTGTGCACTGTAAAGCACACAATTGCACTTCATGTGGAACACCTCAATAAAACATGTGTCACCCAGGGGGGCTTTGTTTGCTTTTCCTGCTCTTCAGTTTTAGATAAGGACATGACAGCAATGCTCCATGCCGAGAGTGAGTAGAACCTTGAAGAGTGGAATCTGAAGTGAAATATTCTTCCTAACAAGCGGAGTGGATAAAAGAAAATACAAATCAACATGCAATTCAGATGGCTCATCTGGATAAGGGGGACAAAAGAAAAAGCAAGTGGCTTTTATTTCAGTCCCATTCAATAATTTAAATGACCACTGAACAGCAGGCTGGGTCTCCAGGCACAACGCTCTCCTATTCCTTTTTTTTTTTTTTAAGTATTATTTTTTTATGCCAATAGTCTACTCCTGCCACCTAATGAAAGCGGCAGATCAATTCCTCCCTGTTGTGCTCAGAGAGCTGACAATGCAGCTGCATCAGAGGTGACACGTGTCAATGTCTGCAGAATCACACAGCACAGTAAAAACAGGCTGCAAGAGCCAGCTCTGGCTCTTTAACAAGAAAAAAACCAGTTACAAAGAGGGCCTACAGCTAGGGTATGAAAGAATCTGTTCTCTGTGATCCTCACACAAGGGAGAAAATAAAAGGGAGATTTTTCCAATATATGTATTAGTGTATTCTTGGATAAGAGAAGAAGCTGTTCATTTATCTGTGATATAATAGCAGCCAAATTCAATATGTGTGTGGGCGGGGGGCTGGGGCGCAATTCTGTTGAAGTGGGCCCGTTTATGTCAGCAGCGAGTGTTGTCCTAAGTACTTAGCATAGGGGGAAAAAAGAGCTATATATAAATACGTTTCATTATTAAAAAAAGTCTTTATTAATTTTAAAACAAGGTTATGACACTACCTATAAGAACTACAAAAATGATACGCAAGTAACAAACCTATGGCCAAATTCTGATCTCATGTGCACCAGTGAAAAGCCAAAGTACCTCAGCTGAAATCCACAGAATTACTCCTCATTAATACCAGGAAAAATTAATTCAGAATCTGGCACAAGAATGTTACAAAAATAAAGTCTTGAACAGGTATGGCACTTCCCTCCCACACGCGCACACCACATCTCCCAAGCAATGTCTTGCACCACACATTGGCATACTTGTGTGCTCCTTTCTAGGAGAGTGAAATTATCCCATGTCACATAAACTTCTGCAATTCTGTCATTAATCTTATTTATAAGAGGCTCCTGTGAAGCAATGTCTGCCAGGCCAACATACAATTTTTTAAAAACTGGGACACAGCATTATTCAAGTGAATGTATATATTTCAATAGCTTGTCATTATGAATATGAGATACATTTTCAAAGTGTGTAGTGCATTCTCTGGCATCTCTCCATATATATACTTTAAGCACAAGGCTCTGATTTCCCCCAAAGCTTATTTACATTTCTTCCTGTAAATGTTACAGGAAAAAATATGTTTTTAAGTGGCCATTTGCTGGCAAGCTGAATATAATACCAATAAATATGCAAAGCCCAATAAGTGTGTGAAAAAGGTTTTAAAAATACCTAGGATTTGTATTATTTCTCAAATTCAGTTTAATTTTGATTGGATTGGATTGAAGCAATGCTTTGTATTTTTCATGTAGTATTATTAATGGGTAGTTGTGATATGTGTTGAAAAGGGAGTCTGAGTCCTAAATTTACCGTCTTGTCTTGGGGCTTCAGTGTCTTTATCATCAACACTTTAAACCAATTCTTCAGAAGTCAGTGATTTCTCATCTGGGTTTTTATTTGCTGCTGGAGTCTCATGCATCTCACAATTCTCACAGATATAATGTACCAGCCTTGATAATATTGAACCAGATTTTCCTCACAGTTACATCCGCACGGAAGTCTGGTTGCTCTCAAAGCATGGGTGCCAGGAGATAGTAATGCTAGCTTCCCCATGCAGCCAATTATCTTGTCACTATCTGTAATGTCACAGTAAGGTCTCAGTGCAGGTTGGTTGGACTAAGTGACCTTTTAAGGTCTCTTTCAGCCCTGTGTTTCTATGATTCCTAGTTAGCTCACTACTGTGAAGTCCATAAAGGATGAGTCAAAGTGCCATATTGTAAAATATAGTTTAATTATGAAGGCCGCTCAAAAATGGTCTAAAGAGCAAACGCTTCCAACTTCTCAGCTTCCCCTTTAGAACCATTCCCAGTGGTTTCTTTAACAGAGGCTACAAAGCTAACTAGGTAAACAGTGTCAGAACATTTCCAAAATATTGAATCCAATAGATTTCTTATAACTTGACAGGAAGCATTGAATTATTCAAAATATCATGCAAAACAAATACATATTAAATTAAGGTTTCCTGCTAATTCTCCATATATTGGCTTAATATTTATCCTCTTACCTTTAAGATTTTACTTGTTTCAGAAGTACTTTGGTGACATGGTTCAATGTTCTGTTCTCTAATCATTCCCCTTATGTGCACATTGTTTCATTCTGAGTGCATATGCCATTACTCACTTGTTTTGTAGCATAGTTTTGAAATGCTTTTATAAGCATAAGAAAAACTGATGGTGGTAAAACTTTGCTCATCTTTGCTAGAGTCTATACCATTAATT